>NC_080020.1:78029627-79279627 GCF_030020395.1 Manis pentadactyla
GACTCAAGGTACACTTAAATCCAGCCTGCCAGCAGTGGGCCAGTGGCCCAGCATACTCTTCCTCCATAGGGCTCATTAAGATGTTATTTACATTTTTATTTTGGCAAATAGAAAAAGAATACTCTGGTGATATCTGAGCCTGAAAAGTTTTAACTTCTACTGTGGACCTGCTGGTGATTTGCAAAACAAGGTCATAGTATTTGAGAAAGAGATCTTCCCATTTCAGTTCAAAGGAGCTGGCAAGGAAGTGAAGAACAAACTAGAGACCCAGGATTACAAAAGCAAACTTATTAGCCAAACAGATTTTAACTTTTACGTCCCGCTTAAAAGTGAATTTAATGTTTGCCAAAAGCACAAAATCAGCAACTTTGAAAAAAAAAGCAGATTTTGTACTTTGGTCCCAAGCCTTCTACAAAGGCGGTAAGTCTTCATAATTATGCTCCATCTGATCTCCCTGCATTAGAGCCAACCAGAATTATTCCAGATCAAAAACAATGTCATTAATCCCAGTCATTTTTAGGTGAACCAAACGGTCTGGATTCTTACATCAACATGCCAAATTAAATTAACATTTTAATGATGTGTTTCTGGCATTGTTCATGCTTCATAAAGAGTAACTCACTTTATTTGACTCAAGGCAACAAGGCTAACCAAGTGATTTAAAAAAAAAGGATCTCTTCCAGGTCTGGAAATTAAATTTCCTTGAGTTCTTCTAAGGCATCAAAGATTCTTCAGAATCTACAGGCCCAACTATATGATTCTGCTGCCTTTCAAAGACAAGCATTAAGAATTAACAGCTAGAACCAGTCATGAGAATAATTTTTTGCAGCATCCTCATGAAGGCCAGTGAAAATCAGAAGCCATCTCTCAAACAACAATAGGCCAAACATTTAAGACCTCTGAAGATGCTTGACATCTTGCCATGTGTCATCACAGTCAAATCCTGGACAGAGTATTCTCAGTTGAGTTTCACTGAGTACCAGGAAGGGGCTTGTGCAGAATAATAAGTGATTCAACTTTTAGTCTCCAGTTAGAACTGAACATGTCTAATAACATTCCAGGGAAGATGGTGTGGGGAATATGTATCAAAGATGACATCAGCTCTTCGCCTGTCATCAGCCTGTGATAACTGGTTGGGGACCCAGTCTGATGCTGTGGTTTGTAAAATTCTGGGATTCTTGTGATTAGTATACAGAACTCTCAGCTGAAAACAATGAGCCCTTTCTCAGCTGAAGAATGGTGAACAAAGTCAACTACAGAGGATTTTTTTTAAAGCCAAATTTAGAGGAAACAACCACTTCACTGACCCAAGAGAGCTTTTGTTGCCAAACAGCAATCTCAGACTCTAGTAGTTACGTAGTACATTTGGGTTTCAAAGGTGCTTGTCCCACAAAAGATTGTTTTTTTCCTAACCAGAAGAGGAAACCAGAAAGTTTCTTCTCATCTCTGTTCAAAGAAGCCATGTGCCAGTCTCCAGAGAAATGCCTGTGTGCACAAAGCATCTTCAAATTTGTAAGTGTATTAAGAGGCCCCCAATGTCATGCACCTAATTATAATCTAAATCTAAATGTAATCCTGTAACTATCTAAGTATAATAATGCAAATTAATAATGCCATCACTTTTCAGCACTACACTGGCAGTTGACTTTCTTTACAGGGCCATTTTTCACAAAGAAACAAAGTTGTTATCTCTTCACAGGATTTATTGCAGATGTGGCAATTAGACAGAAACATAAGATCTTGCCTAAGATGTGAGTACCAGGTGGATGGGTGGGCATACTCACTAATCAAATGATTTGTTCTCAGACAATCATGTTTGGGATTTGATGCTTGCCTCAGCAAAACTGAAAAATATTATTTTTCAAAGACCTTTGAGGTTGTCCGTAAGGCAATGCAATTTTCAATGCCAAGTCCTCACATTCTCAGAGATAAGCAGGGCAAAAGAAAGAAAGAACATGTAACTTATTATCCATCAATTATTTCCCTATAGCTTAAGATGTTGAAAACACTTTTTGGAAATTTTTCAAGGCAGTGACTCCAGACTTTTCTATAAATATTTTTGCATTTCACTTACTATCTCAAGAGTGGGTATAAGAAGTAGTTTGTTTTCACTCTTTAACACAGGAAGTGAATGAAATAATTTGTCTTTCATGTCATAATGATCATGGTATTGAACTAAAACCATTCTTTTTACATTCAATTCTTTTATCATTGCTACTTTGCAAGGTAATACATATCACAAACTTGACTGAAACGATCAAATGAATTTTTTCTTTTAAAAAATTTACACTTTAAAAAGAAGTTTTTAACTCTTTGGAATAGATCATAAATCCAAGCTAAAGTCTAATGATAGTCAAGTCATACTTTCCCTGTATTGCAGAGTTCTAAAGAATAAGTTGGTACAATTAAGTGGCAAATTTCATGGCACAATCCATTACCACTACCAGTTATGTTATGTAGCAAATATAAAGCACTTTTATCCTAGATATTGAATATGTCATACAAAGCAAGTCTGCAACCAAAGTATCTCAACAGCAGTTTTTTGAAAGTGAATTTTGTTGTAGTTGAATTCAAAATGCAAAGCTCCTTTGTATGCACTGCTTAGGCAGAATAGAAGCAGAAAAGATGTGTTTCTCTATTAAAGTGCTTTAACTCTGCCCTAAAGGGAGTATTTCCAGGAGTGAAAAGGAAGACCAAGTCTACAGAAATCATGGCAACTTCTTACCCAGGAAGACTGCAGAGATTTCATGGATCTTGCTGTTGTTTACCAGAAGGTATTACCTTTCTTCAAATTCCATTCTCACAGCTGCTTTCCTTGTTTCTCCCAGGGTAAATTTCATAGTAAATACACACATTGATAAGTGCCACGCTGACCATCTCTTCTGTCCACAGGTACCAGGTGATGATCATCAGCCTGCAATCTGCAGTGAGGAAGGGAGTGGGTTATAGAAATTAAGAGTGCAGGCTCTAGAGCCACAGGTACTGGGTTCAGATCCTGGTTCTGTCCTTAGCAACGATATAACCTCGAGTCAGCCTCAGGTTCCTCACTCATAAAATGGGGCAAAAGGCAAAAATACAACCCATACTGTTCACCATCTCACTTCATCAGTGCTCCCCTCAAAAGCCCCCTGAAGCTCTCACAAGATCTAGAAGAAGCTCTAACTGGTCTTTGGACGATCCATGTATTTCCCCTCCCCTAAATAAAGAGCTGCATTTTTCTCTGAAGGTTATTACCTTATGCTCTGTGCAGACTTTCATCTAATGGTTGGAGCCCACAGAATCCTAAGTGGGAGCTAAGATTGAGAAATTAGCTAGGTAGTTTCTCCACCTTCTCTCAGTTGCACCATCTTGCTGATACCTCAGTCAATGATGACCAGGTGCGGTGGCCTTTCTCACTCAATGAGGACCTTTTTACCTTCTCAGCTAGACTGCTAGCTTTTTAAGGACAGGCTCTAGCAGTCTTACAGATCTTTGTACTCCTCTGAGCACTAAGTGTAACACAGTACCTTGAAAATAACAGACTCTCAGCAAATGTTTGTGGCTTGGTTATTTTGAGAATGAGCTCTGGGGTGTTTACAATAAAATGGCTTCATATTGAAGAATCCTATGTACCCCTTCAAGATGGACTGTAAAAGGTCTTTCTAAGAAGAGAAAGAAATGCAAAATGGGTAGTCACTAGATATGTAGTGACTACCCATTTTGCATTTCTTTCTCTTCTTTTTTCTTCTTTACTTTGGCCTTATCTCAGCTATCAAGTTAAAAATATTTTTAATTGGTTTCAATCATATCTGAAAGTGTAATAAATTACTCTTTAAAAATAAGACTTCCTAGATGGGCTTTCCCCATTCCATACATACCTATTAGAAATGACTGCTAATAGTTTAAAATATACTTTTCGAGGTTGTTTTATTTCTTTATATTTTTTATGCATATATGAAAATTTATTATTATTTCATAGAAATAATTATGTTATTCATAGTACTTTGGAACTTGCTTTTTTCATTTAACAATGTATTACGAATGTTTTTTCCATGTCATCACATACCTTATTCCTTTTTAGTGCTGCGTAGTGTAGCAGTTTCTTATTTTCTATCTATTCACTATCATTATCTGAAGCCTAGTAGTTGCTAAGTTGTATAAGAAAGCAAAAATTGGTCATAACAGGAAAATATCCACTAATGAACTGACCATTATTAACTTAGTACCCACTCAAACAGCCCTCCCAACTTCACACCAGCATCTATCTCCACCCAGCCAATTTTGCTGATTATAGATATTATAAACATCCAACAATATAATGTAAATAAAATGCATTTCAGTTGCCATGTAAAATTGCTAATCTTGCAAAAGATGCAGGATTTTATGAAGTCATCGAGAATAATTTTGGAAAACTGTTCCATAAGCAAATGAGTATCTGGCAGTATTAAACCAGTTAACAATTAAAAATGAGAAAAACAACAAGAATGATAAGAGGATAAGTTCTTCAAAATGAGAATTATTTGAATGTCAAGGGACTAAAAGAGGCTCTCAGGAAAATTGACAAAGCCCTCATGCAAATAACCTTTGTATGATTCTGCTATTAAAGTTAGTGTGAAGGGTGTCAAAATTTGCTATTAAATAATTTTCCTAGAAAAATTTTCTCCATCACCAAATTAATACTTGATTCACTGTTGCAATTAAAATTTTATATGTGTATCTTCAGAGATAAATCGTAAAGACAAGATAATCCTTTTCTTTTTTTCAAAACAAAGTCTCAGTTAAACCTTTTTTTCATTCTTAATTTTACAATGCTAGATCATATTTATTACTTTTGCAGCTTTCAACAGTCATATTATGGCAAACAGAAGCAACAGACACTGAAAATCAGACTCCTAATAGACTAATCGGATTCCCTAGTTCTCTCTCTATGAGGCCTTTAGAAGCAGGACTGTCCACTCTGCAAGGAGTAAAGCCCCAGGGTGGTTCAGAAATCAGAGGAGGGAAGAGGCCTTAAGAAAGGAGACAGGCAATAGACTTCCTCTGGCACTAATCCAGAACATAGATGTTAGGGCCTAATGTAATTTGAAAACATGAAAAAGATGTAACCTTATTTGTGTCCAAGCTGGTAAAGAAAGTTATAACAGTTAAATGTGGGTAAATCAGGATTTATTTTTAGCAGTTACCTACTGACTGATATTTGGATTATTTCCAATTTTTGCTGTTATAAGCCATGTGTCAATGAACAACATTGTACAAATGTATCTTGGTGCATTCGTACAAGCATCTTTGTACAAAAAATTCCTAGAAGTGAAATGCCTGCTCTTTGAAAAGGTGTATTAAAAACAGGCAGTAGCAAATTGTCCTACCATTTAATGCCATCTACAGTATCTGAGAAGGCCTGTTTCTCCATACCCTTCACAATGAGACTATTATCAGTTTTTACCAATCTGATTGCAAAAATGTGCTATATACATTGTTGTTTTAATTTCCAAAAATATAAATACTTTATTTGCAGGATGAACTTTTCTCCCTGCCTGCTTAGGATCTTCAGGAAAAGCCTCACTGTGGACTCTGGAAAAGCCTCATGATAGAAGTAGGAGGAGATCATCACATCCCTGGTAATGGGTAGAAGCTAAAAAATTGAGATCAACATGCATTCTTCTTTTTAAAAGTCCCTTTTTGAAACTACTGCAGTCATTGCTTACACACAACAAATTGTTAATATTCAGTAGTGGAAGATGGAGATAATTATTTCTGAAAATTCATGATTCCAGGTCTGTGAAATCCTTTACAGATTTCAAAACATGTGACTAGATAAGGTCAGCTGCTCCTGAAATTGGACGCCTGATGTCATCCAAGCCAACACTGCTTTCCATCAGGATTTTGGTCACAGAAAGTGTTAACGTTTTAATTGAAAAATTCTTACATATCTCAAGGACCTAAAAAAGAAAACAAAATGTCTGCTAAAGTATGCATTTGTCACAACCCATCATATGGTAGATTAAGATATGTGCATTTCACTGTGTGCAAATTTTACATAAAAAAGAAACCAGAGTGCCCAAAAATTTAAACATCGAATTACCACATGAGCCAGCAATTCCACTTCTGGGAATATACCCAAAAGAAGTGAAAACAGGGACTTGAACAGATATTTGAACATCCATGTTCATAGCAGCATTATTCACAATAGGCAAAAGGTAGAAGAAAGCAACGTAAGTATTCATGGATGGATGAATAGGTAAACAAAAACGTACTATGTACCCACAGTGCACTATTATTCAGGCTGAAAAAGGAAGGAAATTCAGACAATGTGGATGAATCTTGAAGACATACTAAGTGAAATAGACCAGTCACAGATATTGTAAAAGAACAGATCCTATATGATTCTGCTTACCTGCATACCTCCAGTAGTCATATACATAGAAACAGGTAAGAGAAAGGTGGTTGCCACTTCTGAGGAGCCAGGCAAAGTGGGGAATTAGTGTCTAATGGATACAGAATTTCAGCTGGAGAAAATGAGAGGTTCTGGGGATGGGCAGTAGTGATGGTTGCACAAAAATGTGAATGTTCTTAATGCCATAGAACTGTATATTTATAAATGGTTCAAATGGTAAATTTTATGTTACACATATTTTACCACACACAAAAAAATTTTTTTAACCCATAAGCAAATATTGACTTCTAATGATACGCATGCTGAAGTGTTTGGGAGTGGAATGTACTGATGTCTGTAACATATTTTGAAATGTATCAAAAAATGGAGATGAATTGATAGACTGATAAAGGAATGAATGGATATGTGTGATCAAGTAAATATAGCAAATGTAAATTGTACAACCTAGATTATAAATGTGTATTATCTGTCATTGTTCCATCTTTTCTGTATATTGAAAATTTTCTTAATAAAATGACCTAGACTAAAATAACTAGCAAATGAAAGATTCTTTTTATCACAAATTCATATTTTACTTTTTTGTTAATTACTGGGAATAATTTTGCTGTGGAGAGATCTTCAAGTACACGTAAGGAAAGAGGATTTGTTTGTTTGTTTTAAATAACATTCAAACAGGAACATTTATTAGACAAGTATTGGACAGGTATTGATTCACAAGTGGCTCCATGATATTAAAAATGAATTCAATATCACCAAAATTGATAAGTATCTCTCTCTATATATATATCAAAGGCAAGGGTCATGGTTCAGCATTTTCTTCCACTTGTTGAATTTGAGCATGTGTACAAGGAAAGAATCCCAGCCTACCCAGTGAAATGGAAAAGATGACACAAAATGGGTTGGCTATGATAACATGCAGCTTCAGAGCATTTGAGAGACTGGAGGTCCTCCTGATAAATATTAACTCATTGTAGAAGTATAGTAGGTTATAAATAGCAGTTCTTCATTTCCTCATAGAAACATTTTAGAGAGCTCTACTTTCCCTTTCTTCAGTTCATTAAAAAGTAAACAGAGAGAGACGGCCTTCATTTGTGGAGTCTCTACATTGCAGGCACACTTAGGCAATTTTTATAATTATAGAAGCATGTGATCATCCTATCCCAATAACACTCTTACTGTAAATGTCCAACATTTCAGAGATACAAACTCAGTGCCTACAGGGACAAGGAAGTAACCCTGCTGAATAATGCAGGCCATTCCAAGTAGGAATTGTAGCCTCCTGGGGAATCCTTATCCTGACTGGAGGAGGAATGCATGACTCAGTCCTACTCAACTGGCCCAAGATACAGAGGTCAGTTTTTTAAAGGCAATCAGAAATCTGCATTTTTATGTGAAATCCTCCAAGTTTAGATGTGGGCAACAAATTCAAATGTTTCAAAAATGTTCTGTGGCTCAAGCAAAATACCTTTACTGACATTTTGGGGTCTGTAGGCTCTCTTGGTGTGACCTCCAATGTATGTGCACAGGATTGGGTAGTTCAACTCTCTTGAGTGTTAATGTTCAATAGAATTCAAATCTAGTATTGTTTCAACTCTTTGGGATCATAGTTCACCTCCACCATCCTCCGATTCTCCCTTATAACTGTGGAATATAAATTGTTTGGGTCTTTGTCACTTTAAATAGAAAACAAATATTCAACCACTGTGGTGTTTTCAATATTCATGCAGTAAATGTGTCTGGAAAGTCTACTTTGTGTCAGGAACCTTTTGCAAAGAAAAGATGAGTCAACAAAAATATATAATTTGTGTAGCTCTCAATCTATTTGCATGTGGTGATTCCAAACATACATGTTTGGAACGAGGAATTTATTTTTTCATAAGATAATAGTGCTACATTTAGTAAGTGCTACCTCTGAGTCATTCAGTACATGAGGCCCCCTTATATATTTGTTATTTATAATAATATATATTATTATTCTTCAATTCTTATATCATTATTCCAACTTTACAGATGAGGAAACAGGCCTAGAATAGTTGTATGACTTGCCAAGCTGATAAGTGTCAGAGCCAGGAACCAAATGCATGTGAGGGTCAGGATCCAAGGCCTGTTGTTCTTTAATTCTTCATCACTACAGTGCCTAACATTCAGTGTTCTGCCTGGTGTTAAGGTCATCAGGAAAGACCACAAAACACTACTGTGTCCATACTGTGCTCGCAGAACTATGTTCCTAACACTGTACCTCCAAGAGAATCCAGCCTTGGGTATGATCATGCTTCCTTTCTTACTTCCCTCACTTTTATGCAGGAAAAATATATTTAATTACCCAGGTGATGCACAGATACCTTCTCAGTGTGAAATATCTAAACAGCACTATAGCCTGCAAAGCAGGAAGCAAATTCTCCTTGGCTTCCTCCCCCACCCTAATCCCACTCCCTCTGCTATCTCTGGCTCTACCATTACTAACAGTAGGGCTTATTGCTTCCAAATTTTTTCTGTGCATTTTTACATATGTGTATGTATATAAATATGCATGGAGCTATGTTTCCATGGTAAATACATCCAGAATTCCACCTTGGGACGTTCAGAACACTTTTCTGTTGCATCTTAGGCAACTTCCCCAGTTCCAAGTCAAGGTGGGAGGGTCTGGGGATGGGGCAGCGATGAAGACAGCTATATTAGTTATCTATTACTACATAACAAACTATCCCACAACTTGTCAGCACAAAACAATAAACACTTTTCCCACACAGCTTCTGAGGGTCGGGAAGCTGGGAGCAACTTAGCAAGGTGGCTCCAGCTCCTGATCTCACGAAGTGGCATTCGAGATGTCAGCTGGGCCGTAATCATTTTGAGGATTCTCTGGGGTTGGGCAACTCATTCCCAAGTTGGCTCACTCAGTGGTTATTTGCTGGAAGGCCTCAGTCCTCCGTTGGCCACGGGCAGGAATCAACAGTTCCTTGTCATAAGGTTCTCCCCACGGGGCTCTTTGAGGTTCCTGTGGCATAGCTAGCTGCCCCAGAGTTAGCCTCCGCAGTTCAGAAAGGAGGACAAGGAGGAAGCTGCAGTCTTTTATGTCCTGGTCTTGGAAGTCATCGCTGCCACCAGTTCACTGAGTTGCTACATCCAGCCCCACTCAAGGGGAACAGGTCAGGCTCCACCTTCTGATGAGTGGGGTGGCAAAGAATTTGTGGACATATTTAACACTGCCAAAAGAGCCATTTTATGTGAGAAGAAAAATGGAGCAAAGCAGAGTCTAAGATCAGGGCAAAACAGAGTAACAGGTAGGAAAGAATAGGTGCAGAGATAACGCAGCAACAGAATAGTGAGAGGTAGAATAGCATGGCTGGCAATCCTGGCGGCACATGAGAATCACCTGGGGAAATTTAGGAAGTGCTCCTGCCCAGGACCAACCACAGATGAAGTAAATCGGTATTTCTGGGATTGAGGCCCAGGTATCAATATTGTTTAACAGCCCTCCAAGTGATTCTAACATGCAGCCTGAGTCGTGATCCATGGAAAAGCAGAGGTCCTGGAGTCCAGCTGTGTCTGGGCTTAAGTCCCAACTATGCCAGTTAAGTAGCTGCATGATTTTCGGTAAGTTAATTAGCTTTTCCATGCCTCATCTGTAAAATGGGGTGTTACTAGTACTTCCTCATAGGGCTGTTGTAAGGATCACCTGGGTTAATAACCCAGGTAAATTGCCTTCAACAGTTCCCTGCACGGTGAGTGAGTGCTGAGTAAATGTTCTCATTGTGATTACTAGCAACAAACAGTGGACTTCTCCTCCCTCCTGTTCCCCCTTCCCAAGTGCCGGGAGAGGAATGTGCATCACCTCCCTTCTTTTGCCTGACCGAGAAGGTACCTGGACTCCAGCATCCTGCTCAGTCCCTGCAAGCCAAGCCCAGATGGCCCGCAGGTAGGTTTCAGATAAACTGAGAAGCTGAGCTGCTGCTAGGGAAATGGTGGGCGGAGCTGCAGAAGGATCTCCTTCATCCTGGGAGATGGAACGGGATGGCACCCGGGGCAGTTAGAGGAAGGGCACCCTGCCCTCGGCCTCCCAGAGAATTAAGATACAGCCAATTATACATCACAGGGGCAGGATCTGCGCACACGCCTTGTGATTTCCTCAAGAAACTTTTCCTGATCTCAGTTTCTCTGAACTCCTATCATGTTGGCATGTCTTTAACTGCCTGCTGCCTTTTGTGTTTATTCATCTTCTGTGTTTTCTTTCTTCAGACAGTAAGTTCTTTAAGAGGCAAGGACTATGTCTTCTGGGAGAGGTATCAGTGAAAGGAAGAAAGGGAGGATGAAGAAAAAAATAAGGAGGTCTTGTTTGGCTTATAGATACCTCTTTAATCTTTAAAAACTCACATATGTGTAGTGGGAAAAAGTCCCTGCCTTTTTAACTCCCTCTCCTTATCCCCCCACACCACTATAGCCCTAAAACACCCATTCCCCCAACCACCATTTTCATTGAAAAATCATGTGAGTGTTCTTTCTCCTGCTTTTACAGCAGAGGTTAATAAACTGCCGCTATTACAGGGTATATTCCAGCTGATATTGATGCGGCAGGGACAGAAATAAGCTAATGGGTTAGTTTCTATAAAGAAATGTGTCTCCC
Organism: Manis pentadactyla; assembly: GCF_030020395.1. NCBI lineage: Eukaryota > Metazoa > Chordata > Mammalia > Pholidota > Manidae > Manis > Manis pentadactyla. The sequence continues at coordinate 78,040,622 of NC_080020.1, forward strand.
AAGCATAAAAGCACTACTTTGTAGGAAAGTAGATTCAGTTTTTTTCAAGCCTTCTAGGATAGGTGGAAGGGGGAAAAGGGCTAAAAAATAAAATAATTAAACTATAAAACAATTGTTGATAAAATTCCTGCACAAATTTTCTCCCTGTTCTCCAACACTAAAATAATAATGATGTGAATAGATTATATTTTCAGTCTCTTGTTCTGTTTTTTTTAAACTCTCTATTCTGCAGGTTTATAATTTGGATCCTAAAATTAAAGATCTCTTCAATAAAATGTATTAAGCACAAAAATATTGAAAGATCTGCTGTTTATTAAGTGTGGATGACAAAAGACAACACCCTATTAGTAGTTAAAACTATGACAATAAAGGACATAATTTCAATAGCATTTGGGCTTAGTTTTGAAATACAGAAATGAGCATCACGGCTAAAAATTCTAGGTTAGTGGAGCCTGATCTCTTGTTTATTGGTGGTGTCAAAACATAAAGCTATCTTGTTAGCAAGCACCTAGATGCTAGAAAGACTTTACTCTAGATTCTGATTTTTCCTAGCTGAGTTCATTCATTTCTGCCAGAATGAATGCAGGGAATTCTGAATGTTAAACCTTATAAATTAGAACTAAAATTAGCCCTAAACTTAAAAATTATTCTAGAGAAATATGGCTTTGGTCGTTGAGGTTATAATAACTGTTACTTATATAAATAGCTGATTTTATTGGTCTAGCTGAATGATTCCCAGGTGTCCTTCTGAAACTTTCTGCAGTCATTCTTCATTGACTGCTATCTCAGCGATTAGAGAAGAAAAAATGATGAACTCAAGGCCTCTTCATCAATGAGCTCAGCCAATAAGCCAATAGGGGTTCAGTGGGCACCATGACCTTCCTAGGAGAGCCACCAGGCTGCAAACTGAAGAAACGTGGCACAGAGACACAGCAATAAAATTCAAGAGACTAAAATAAACTCAGTGAGCCTGCCTGGTCGCTAAACACTGAATATATTTAAGTTCTATTTTGACAAGAGAGCATGGCAGCTTTTTAAGAATTTCATTTTTAAATTGCTAATACAATTTTGTTCTTCTAAGAGCATCATCCTGTATCTGTGTTTGTTCCCAGTGAGGTCATTATTAAGTGAATTGAATTATTGTTCTGTTCAAATGACCTGCACATTCAACGTGTGCTGAGCTCCAGCAAGAAATGTTTTATGTATTATTGGGAGATGGCCATCTGTGGCACAAACCGGGCCTCCCAACATGCAGAAATGTTGGGAGATAGTTTATGTTCAGTTTTATCTATGATCAGAATTCCATTTATAAGCTTTTTTCATCCACTTGTCAACACTGTTCACTATAGCAACACTGAAAATGGCCAGAAACGAACAGATTTATCAGAGCAATGTGAGGTCAGACTGTATGTTTCAATTACTGTATATTGGATTTTTATCATCCATTTTAAATTTTGTCCATAAAAATAGTAACAATGTAATAAAAATGGAAGTAGTTTTCTTTGATCAACTTACAGTTATTATAAGTTGCAAAGTGAACAAGCTAGATTTCATGATTTTTATTAGATAATGGGTCTCACATTATATATGTATATTTTAAATATAACATTGGTTATCCATGCCAAGAAACATGGATTAATTTTTTCAAGTCTGAAGAATACTGCTCTTCCTTTTCCTGCATATGTAATGGAACAGCATGGCAATGTGTAAATTAAATTTTAAAATTGTAGATTATATTTAAGCCTCACCCTACCAATCTTTTCATGTCTTTTCATATCTTTTACAAGTAAACTTTTGATAATGCAAGGGGCATGTTGGACCAAATGAATGGTTTTACATAAGGTAAATACATCCAGATATTTTATGTTACAGAATGAAGAGAATTTTAGGTATCTTTTTCTGGTTGTTTTTGTTGTTGTTCATTGATATCTCAATTAACAACAGGAATTTCTTTTATTATGAAGTATAACATTTTACAAGGGGAAGATGATTTCTACAAGGAAGAGGATTTCCTTCCTTCCTTTCCCCCCTTTCCTCTCTTTCCTTTTCAAATTAAAACCTTCTAAAGTATACAAAGTAATATTCACTTTGGAACATATAATTGTACAGTTTAAATATATTTGGATTTTAATTGCACTTGTAAGTGGGAGATGTTTATTAGAAACATGACTAGTATCAGCAAACAGAGAGAGAAGCTTTGTTCACAAATGTACCCCTGGAGTCATATTATACTCACTCACCTTGAAATGTCATAATGAAAATGACAATAATGATGATGATGATGGTGGTGATGAAGCAGTGGTAACTAGCATTTAGTGAGCACTTTGTGACTGGAACTAGGCTAAGTGTTCCACAGGCATTGTCTTACTTGCTCTTCACGACAACCCTATGAAGCACATAATGTCATCTTCGGATGATAGACTGAGGCTTCAGAGCTAAGAAACTTGCCCGAGGTCCCTGATGAGGACTCTCTCCTAGTCTGTGTGACCCCCCCCAGACTTCTGGAGAGATGGAGGAAAGGAGAGAATATGTGGTGAGTATCCCCAGGTTCCTGCAGTCACGTAATAAAAGTCAAGCCAAGCAGAGATGAGTGGCTTTGCTGTGGCTGTGAGTGGCCACAAGCTTTGGAGCTACAAAGTGCTTGCCCTGGTCTTGCTGCCTTTTCTAGGACTTGAAGCTCTGGGATTTAGCCCAGATCATGTCAGCAAGTCCTTGCTGTCTATCTTCTCCATACCCACCTCTCTGATGCACTGTAGATTTTCTGGTGCAAATGTTTTAAATTTAATATTTGTTTGATGTTTCCTATGATGACTCTTCATTCCTGGTACTCTGGAACACACATCTCTAACAATGGACACAGTGCAATGTGTCTGCCTCATTCTAAATTCTCTAGCTTCTGTTATTGTTGTTCAGGGGGGATCCTGATAGAACCAGAGATGGTGCCTCATCTAAAGAGGTTAGCTGGCCACCCACAGGTATCCAGGAACAGGGGATTCTGCACAGTAAGAAGAGCAGTGTCGTTAGCTGACCTCCTGGGATTTGGACTACAAAATTGGGAAAATATTGATCACATAGGAGTAAATGGGAATTTATACTCCGAGAAGCAGAGCTAACATGGAGGAGAGACCAGGAGAGAGATCTAGAGAGCAGCTGGCCCTAAACATATCTCAATTTTTTGGTGGCTTTCTACTTGCAATCTCCCCATATGAGTTTTTACACTTTTTCATAGGGAGACCTGAGCAAGGCTCTGTTCCTTGTAGCTACAAGAACTTGGCAATGCATACACCACCACCACCTTACATGACTTCTTTTTCACCTCTGTCTTTGATGGTTTTATTAAGAGGGACACTGGTAAGGATTCTTTCCTTTGCAAGTGACAGAAATCCAATTAAAACTACTTTAAGCAAACAAACAAACAAAAAACAGTGTTGGAATGGGGATGTGGCAGAGGAGTAGGAGTTATAAAGATACTGATAGAGAACACAGAACCAAAGGAATTGTTGCAGAACCCAAACAGCTCCGAGCCCACAGTGACTAGAAGCAGAGGCTTATGGTTGACATGGTTCTTTTCCATTTCTCCTCTTTTTCACTGGCTCACACATTTTACATGGTGGAAGATATGGCTGACTGCAGCTCTTGAACATATTCTTACAACTCTGCCACCAGAAATGAGTGAGAATTTTCCCCACCAGTGAAACTTAAAAATTTCCTGTGGAGAAATTCTGATTAGCCAGACTTTGGTCCCAAGCCGTAGGAATATTTGCTAAGGGAAAATAGCCACCCACCCACCCCGTGGCCCAGGAGCATAAGGCACTGATTCTGAACCCACCAGAAATATACGTCTGGACTGAAGGAAGAGGGAACAGGAAGGCTGCTCTGTGCATACAAACCAGGTGCATTGATAAGAGGTGTAGCTATACACACTTTGCTGTGTCATTTACAAAGAAGCAGAGGAGCAAATTTGCTCTTTGTCTGATGTCACACAGTCCTCATGCATATTCCATACTCCTTCCTCTCGCTCATGTCATTGGCTCATCTCAAGACATTAAATCATTTACCCAAAGACAGTCACTCACCTCCACCTGGTAGTTCTCCTCACTACAAAGCCAAGCAATGTGAATGAATTTGAGGACCACAGAAGAGGACAGTGGAGGCTCTCTCTTCTTTACACTGTGGCTTCTCACTGTGATTCCTGGACAATTTGTTAGAAATGCAGATTTTCAGGCTTTACCCAAGACATGTTGAATCAGAAACTCTGGGGGTAGGGCCCAGGAATCTGTTTTAACAAACCTTTCAGGTGAAGGTTTCCTCTTCTTACCCTTATCTTCCAGTCTCACTCTCTGAGATCTATCTGGATGACTCTGAAGCTAAAGTTTGACAATTTCTGCTGTAAGCCACCCTTTAACCAGCTCTTTGTTTAGATGGCTTCTCCAAAGCATTCCCAAGGAAGATGGGCCCCGGGATGCTGGCCTATCATTATCACATGCCTTTCAGCAGGCCTCTGTGTGTCCCTGTTGGTGCCACAAGGTATTGTGCCACTGTCCACGCATCCAGTGCCACCTGGGTCATCCAGATAGATCCCAGAGAGCGAGACTGGAAGATAAGGTGAAGCAGAGGAAACCATCTACGGGGTTCTCTCATATGGCTCAGTCATGGCAAGGCACTCCCACAGTGAGCATGTGCTCGTTCCTGCGCGGGCATAAGCAAATGCTTGCGAAGTGTACCCGGGGGCCCTTCTTTGAGTCAGCTATGCAGGCTCCTGTGACCCCAGAGACTTTAGGGGTGGTACTTGGAGGAACCCTATCTTCTCCACTCACGCAATGGGAGTTGCTTAAAAAACCTCATGGGCTTAAAAGGGAAAACTGAGCCCCAAGTGTTTTCCTGCCCTGTTTTTTCCTTTTTATATTTTTAGAAATCTGAGATCATTTTTTCTCCACTCTGTGAACATCATTATGGTATCTTCATAGTACTGTGCACACAACAGGTGTGGAGGAGATAAACGCTGGCGGCCCCCACTATCTTGCTTCATGAAAACCATCAGTATTGGTTTCCCACCCACTTAATCAGAAACAGATATTTCTCTGCATTTCTAAAAGTTCCTAACATTAAAGCATCCCATTTACTATTTTTAAATAAGTGTTCTTAAGATTTCAAATAGCCTTATATTTAGAATTTGAACTCATGATATGTACAATATAGACCCACGTTTTGGGCAGGTAAAATTATTCAAAAACCAAAGATCATAAATCTTAAAAACAAATGAGTTTTAGTGTTTGTCCTTAGAATCTTCTGGGTTCAAGAACCCTTGTACAATCATCTAATCTACAACTCCACCTTTAAGCTGAAACTGATTCTGCCAGGATAGAGTGCTCATCCCAGAGTTAAAGGATTTGCAAGCAAGGATTCACAACAGAAGCACCATCTCAGCCTTATTGGTGGGATTGCAAAGTAATAATTTAATTTAATTACATGATAATTTAATATCCCCTGTGTTTTCCTGTGAGCACTTGGAGGACAGTGTTTGGAGTGGCAGCTAGGTCTTTGACAGCATAGCCTAGTGGAAGGTAAGGTTGTACCCACCTTACTAGCTAGATTTTAAAAAAATCTCTATTTCTGAAAATATTTAGCTCATGTTAAACTTTTTAAAAACATAAAATAACAACATTCTTTTACAAGGTCATTCATTTGCATTCTTATAAACAGAGTTGGAATTCCAGAGAATAATTATTTATTTGCCCAGCCAATGACTCAAGCTTTCTTCTCTAAAATAGGAAAAAGAAACAGCCACTTTCCCATTCTTCAGTTATTTCACCAGTCCCCAGCCCAGGCCCTAGAAACTGCCTGGAAATCTGTTGTCTTGGCTTCTTCAGAAATTCAGGGAGTAAAAGACAGATAGGACTTATGCCAGATTTCACTTTGTAGTGAATTATTTAAAATTGTTTAAAAGGATAAATATGCTAGAAATTAAATGTGACAGACTGTTAAAAATCACCCAAGGCAATTTTTAGAAATCTTCAGATTTCTATTCTACTACCTTGGGTAAAGAAAAATGGTGATGTTGATAACAAACACAGGAAAGTCAGAAAGAAAATTTAACTTAAGAGGAGGCTGAGTTTAGTTCCCACACAGTGAATTGGTAGTGTAACCCAGTGCAGTGGGTTATGTGTGTGCTACCCAAATTCCCCCTCTGGGACCAAAGCACCTATTCTCTCAGCTGTTAGGATGTTACCTGTTGATGACTCAGAGCTGAGTCCCTCTCCAGGAATTGCCCTTAGCCAAAAGGAACTGTTGTTTGCACTTCCCCAAAGTTATGTTTCTTTCTGCAGGGGCAACCCACATCCAATGACTGGTTGATGAGGGCTACCAAGGCCTAGGTCCCTTGCTTCAATTTAGGGACCTCTCTGAAGTGCCATCCATTTTTTAGATTCCTGGTGGGATTGACTGAGGCCTTGTTGCAACTACGTCACAGTTCAACAGCCTTCTGCCCTATCCTGCCTTCCTCAATCACTTACAAGTGTTGTTTTCCAAAGCATGCCCTCGTTCTTGCACATATATCTTCATCTCTGTCTGTTCCCAGGAATTAAACCAGGAACTTAAAGATGTTACTATGGTAGCTGGAGCAGGGTGGGTAGGGGGTGGGGGCAAAAGGAGATACTTCTTGACTATAAGCAAATCTTAATAAAGTAAATTTATTTGGGGTTATAACCTTTCAATTTGTAACTTCCTTTAAGACATTTGACACATTAATATAAACAACACCAGTATAAATCAATTAGCCAAGTATTTACTAACCACCCATAAGATAACTAGTTTCTGTCTGACAATCTCCACCAACAGTGCAATTTGTTTATAACATAACCTGTTGATACTATTCAGATGGTTTTACAGTTTTGATGATGACGTGCTCATCTTAAAAACTGCACAGCTAATACGATCATGTGATGTCAAGGGCTTAAATGTGACTTACTGACCCAGTGTGAACTTCAAAAGTTTCCCATAAGCAATCAGAGTCATATACAATTAGTTCTTTATGAAAACTATTTAAAATGTACTTTTGTGTTTTTTAATCACCTAATGGGACAGTCTCAAGTCAAAGTCCTCTGTGTCGGGATTATATTCAGTGTGATCAAAACATGTAGCTCAATTTTATAGATAATGTTGTGAGAACCATGTAGGATTCATTGAGCAGCAAGAGCCTGAATGCAGTATCTCTCAGCACCACACCTCTTCCTCATTACCATTTGTCCCAAGGCAACAATAGCTGCCCTACTATTCCACTGTTTCCTCCCTCAGGACAGCCCGATGCAACTGGCCCGGCAGATCTCAGGAAGACAACACTGATGTCCAAAGCACACAATTTACAGAAGGACTTCTGTGATTCATTTCAGTTTTGCAAGCCCAGCTGTTCAGGTTTTGGTTGCTCTCCAGGGCTGTCCTGCAGGCTTGGGTTTGGGAGCTCAGAAATAAAACTGATTATCCCAATATTTTTAAATGATGAAGAAGTACACTCTCTCAACAGCCTCACTATTTAGATTCTGGGACTTCCCAAATCTGTGATGTTTCCTATAGAATGCGGCACCTCTCAACCATGACAGACCACATGTACTAGAATGTTGCAGAGAAATACACTGCACAGAAGATGAATTTTAGCACTAGCTCGCTCTCTATGTAATTTGATATTAAAATAGTGATTTAACATTTGAATGTGGCACAGTTGACAATACAGGTTTGTGCAATGAAAAGATAATTGCTATAATGTTTTAAAATATTTCATTACAGCATTTTTAATAATAAAAACAGTAAAATGCTTTTGCATTTTAGACTCAACCTAAACTTTAATAATCGTTCTTATTCAAATGACAGGATGTGGAACATTTGAATGTTGATATATACCCATGAATGATTTAGGGGAACTATGAAATTATATTAAATTTGAAGAATACAGTTTAGTTGGGGGGAGGGACCCTAATGACTTCACAGGAGAAATATTTATTGGAATATCATGTTACCTTTGTTTGCAGCATAACGGTCTCTGAGGGACCATGTGAGGTTGTTTTGATGGTAAATGTATTACATAGTTTTTAGGGGCCTGGGCCTGAGGGATCTTGTTGAGAAGGGTTTTGTGATCCCAGAAGCAATAAGGAACTTTGGCCTCTCACGGGAAGAGTCTCCGCAGAGTGAATCAATGTCCTTGGAGAACCACAGCAGATGCTGCCCAGGGTGGGAGCAAATGTTTCAAGTTGGTGTCAGTTCACCAAAGAAAGGGAGCAAACAGCACATATTTTATTTTGGTCAAAAATGCTGTCTTTCCTTTAGGATAGCAATCCCAAAGTATTCCTTGTTTCTTCTCTTTAAAAGCTCAGGCTCAAATATTGAACTTGAGCTGGAATTTTGGCGCCCCGGTTTGCTGGCCATTTGACCTCAGCAAGTTACTTCACCTTCCTGAGCCTGTTTCCTCATCTGCAAAATGGGAATGCTTATAGGACTTAGCGTATGGAGTTTCTCTAAGGACTAAATGATGTAGTTAGCCTGTGACACTCAGGTACACACACAGAGTCTTGGCACATGATTAATGTGCCAACAATGGTAGCCATTATTATTATTGGAAATAACTGCTTAAAGGCCCTGTTTTGTCTTCATGTATATGGGAGAGGTCCATGAAGAAGTAGAATCCTCATATTGTGAAACAGGGTTTCTACTTTAATGCCTCCAACTCCAGCTTCACTTTGGGGACTGTAGGCCCACAAATAGGACCCGCAGGAGGCCGGAGGTGAATGATCTCTCGTATGGCCACTGTACACCCTGGAGTTTTCAAGGATCCAGTCTACAGAGTCCCCAGGAGAGCAGAGGGCCTCTCTCATTACTCACATCTCTAGCAAGGGCCCCACAGAGCCCAGAGATCCTGGACAGGCCACAGAGCACAAAGACTGTGTCAGAATTTGCCTAAAAAGAAAATCCCACTCTCTCAACTGTGCTTGCAAGAATTTTCCTTGCTCCTTTCCTCTGCTGCTCTTTTCCAACCCATGACCCTCATCTGGAACCTTAGCCTCACCACAGATCTGTGACTAATCTTGTTGTTACCCAGAGAGAACTAAATAACTATGGTGAGTCCACATCAGAACCACCTTGGCATTTGTTCTCGCTGGATTACTTGTGCCAGTTCTAGTAATAATAATAAACAATAATAGCTAACATTTTTAACACCTATTCTGTGCTAGCCCTGCTCTAAGCACTTCTCATACATCCATTCATTTGCCTCTCACCAAAGCTGTCTGAGATAGGCATTGTTAGCATTCTGGTTTTGCAGGCGAGGAAACTGTGGCACACAAAGGCTAAGTCCCTTGAGCAGTTACGCAGGTAGTGAGAGACAGAATGGAGGTTTGAACGCAAGGAGGCTGGCTGTACAGGCCATGCACTTAAGTACTCTGCCTAACAAACTTCTCCTCTGCTATTTGTTTCAGCCCCTAGCTTGTCCTATTCTAAAGTCTGAGTGTCCAACTTGTCCTGCCTGCCTGAGTGCTGTGGCGATGAGCTGCCTGCGGCTTTAGATCCTCATGTCAGTCCCCAGGGGCTAGAGCTCGGTCCAAGCGCCCTAGGCTCAGTTTTAGGCCTCTCTGCCCTGGATCACTGCTTGGGACGCTGCCTTATGCTTATCTCCCAACATTCCCGAGGCTGCCTTTCTGGCAGAATTTCTTCTATCACCCACAGGGACTTTGGTCTCCAAGCCTCTACTAACCTACACTGGATGTCCCACATCTGGGCTCAAGCTCCTGCAGGCATAGCTCTCACCACAGGAACCCAAGCTCCATTCCTGGTGGTGGCATGCTGGGGCTTTTCTCTGCAAGGAGTGTCCTGGTTATGGAAGAGCACAGCCACATCATTTCATACCTGCTAATTTTTTTCCCCTCCTTCTGCAGCTGAGTCTGAAGGGGGCCATTATAGTGAGCCAGCATTTGAGCTTTCTTAATATATCCTGAATGAGCAGAGAATCCCCCAGAAGCTTCTCTGATGTAGCAGGCAGTAGGATTACTGATCTGTTCAGCATGTGTAGACAGGCTTCCAACTATGTAGACTAGAAGAGTGGAGATGGCAAAGCCCCTCAAAGGCCAGTAACAAATATTCAAGGCGTCTTGAAGACTGCACCCTACCCCTCTGAGTAGGAAGGGGAACTTAGGCTTACTAAGTGAAAATAACCCACTAGATGCTACTCAGTTTAATGCCTAAGACATTGAAATGTCAAGTATCCCATGACATTTTGCTAGGCCAGTTAAAACTAACTGAGTAATAAAATATACCTAAAGTAGTAGAGAGTTAGGGGACTTGTTAGTCATGAAAGCACATATTTGACGAACAGGTCGAAAAATCTCCCCTGACTGAACGGCAGAATGTTCAACATTTTGAGAGTCAATAGATTCCCAACCTAGAAGGTGCTGGGCCACTAAACCAAGGTGATTAACCTCCAGAGTGGTACCACATATGCCTCAGGGTCAAGGGCAAAGCCACGACCTCAGGGCTGCCTGAAAACTCCGAGGAAAGTCTGCAAAACCGTTGGCACAGGAAATAGCTGTCCTTGTATAGAGAACTACAAGCTCAGTGGGTTCAACTGGGAGGTTATGGGGAGGTAGAGAGGGTAAAGGTCACTGCAGAGTTAAGATCAGAAATCATAAAGGAAGATATTTTCAGATTATATTCACCCCCAAATTAAATTCTCTGTAAAGCTAAGTGCACTATAAAAATTTAAGTTAAACCTCCAGCTGGTTCTAAGGGCCTCTCTCTCTCCCTCAGGCTTAGCCTCCGACTTCCCCCTTACATGCTGGGGAATTCTCTCCTGTATGACTCCAGATGAAACACGGGGCCTACTTCCCACTGCAGATGGAAAGTCCTCACATTCACCTTCTCAGCTCCTTGACAACTAGGATGCAGCCTGTGACAGAGGCTCAGCAACCAGATACTCTGGTGCAAGACTCTGAACCAGGAACAGAGGACAGTCCAGTTTGGTGGGAGTGGCATCATTCCTAAGTGTCATTTGGGCTGCGTTCTGCCCTGCCTCCCTTGGCACTGCTCTATTTTCAGAGTCCAGTTTCCTAGCTTTTCCAGTGATTCTGTGATCTACCGAATATCCTTTCAAAACACTAATTTTCTGCTGGAATAAGCTAGTCACTTTCTGTTGCAGGCACCTAAGAGCCCCTGACAAATACACCAGGAGACCTACTTGCAGTGTTTTACAGACAAAAGCAAAAACTCATGAAAACACAAATGGTTCTAACAAATTCAATAAGGAACTATGTATATTCCAAAAGAAAACAGGGCAAAGAACATGAACAGATACTTGACCTAAGAGGAAATACAAATGGCAAATAAACAGGAAGAGACATTTACCCTCACATTTCCAAGATGCAAATATTTCAAATACTGTTGAGAAATCATCCTTCCCATAACATATTTACAAAGATTAAGATTGCCAATACTCAGTGTGGTAGGCCTGTGGGGAGCAAGTTGTTGAGGTGTAAAATGACATACCTTTCTGGGGTGGGGGTGGGGGGACCTGATATTGTATATCAAAATGTAAAGTGTTCCCTCCCTTTGGCTAAGAATTCTGCTTATCGGAATTTATCCTGAAAAGCCATGACTCATGAAGCTCAGTTCCCAAATCATGTCTTGGAATATACAGGTCATGTAATTCAAGGTAAGTTCACAGTTCAAAGTAATCTTAAAATAACTCCCACTCTTCATGTTTAATGTCACATGGAAAGGATGGGCTCACAGAATCATATATTAGATCCCTTTTCATCCTCTCCCCAAATTCACTGCCCCTGTGCTTTGAAACTATGCCCTATGGTACTCCTCCTTGCCCCAACCCCAGACAACTTTCCTCTTTCCCTTAGGACCAAAAGACCAAGAATGTCATCTCTGAAGGCAGAGGACCAGGAAAGAAACTATCAGGGGAAGTAAAGAATGGGAACATTTGCAAATTCATAATCCTTGTTTTAATCCCATCTAAAAATAAGTAGAGACAGATTTGAAGAGATACAGCTCAGCCCCTGCCAACCTCCCCTTCACTCCACTCCAGCCTCCCTGACTCCTCACTGTCCTTCAGGCCGTTGCACTTGCTGTTACTCTGGCCATGCTGCAGTTCAAGATAAATAACGAGGGCTTGACTTCCCAGCCCTGTCAGGTCTTTGCTCAGATGTCACCCTCTCAGCGAGGTCTGCCCTGGTCATCCTATTTAAAATGGCAGCATGCATTTCCTTAATACTTTCTGTCCTCCTTCCTAGTTTTATTTTTCTCCATGGGCCCTTATCATAAACTAACATTCTATATGTTTTACTCATTCATTGATTGCTCCTATTTCTCCTCCCCAACTGGAATATAAACTCCATGAGGGAGGCATTTTTGCCTGTTTTGTTCACTGCTTTATCACCAGTGCCTAGAAGAAAAGCTGACACATAATAGATGCTCAGGAAATATTCGTTAATGTTCTTTTTAAAATTTCTAGTCCTACTGTCATGCTCACCCTTTTAGTACTTGGATACATACAATTATATTTGTACATGTTTTTAGCTATTTCTTGTAAGCTCAGTGAAGACTTTGGCAAAGATCACATCTTACACTTTTTTTTTCAGCCTGGTTAATTGACTGAATACATAAAAAGAATACCTACCACAGACCAAGCAATATATGGGAATTTTAGAGAGGTGAACTGGAAAAAAAAAAAATCACCATGTCCTCAAGAGCCTTGAAGACTAGCACAGAATGTATTACTCTTGGCAACCCTTTTAAGTCAAGTCCACCAACTTGATTTTGTATGACAGAAATGAAAAGTTTGCTCACTCTATGGGATATGGAACCAATCACAGCATGTGGTATTCTGGACTGTTTCATAAATTGAGAAAGCAATGAAAACTGGCAGATTCTATAGGTTCATTTGCTCACACATTCCTTTTTAGATTTTTCTATGGAAAAAGCTCAGGTACTCTGTGATATCTGGAATATGCAACTCTTGCAAAGTGAACTTTTTAGCATGCAGTGTGGCATACTATAGACTAATGGTGTCTTAGTCCCATAGAGTACTTCTGATTGGGTCTGAGGAAGACCAGGGCAAATGAGCCTCTGCACAAGCCTTGCACTTGTATCTTACGTTGCAGACTGAATTATTTCAAGGAGTGACTGACAGTTTCAGGACTGTCAGCAGCAGACAGAGATGGTCACAGCTGCATATGTAAAGCCCCCATTACTCCTGAAATAACTCGGCAGTGACTACAGCCTTCAGAGTTTCTTTCTGAATATGAATACTTCGTGGACAACACTACCTTTCTTTCTGTGTCTTTAAGGCTGATATGTCTCATCCACCATAGGCTTTAACATGAGTGGATAGAGAGATGAAATTATCCATGCATCTAGAATACAGGACTGGGGTCATCTTGTTCTAATTTTGACTCTCCGTTGACTTCTATATAAATAGCTTAACCTCTTTGTACTTTCTCATTTAGATGTCCTAAAGATTACCTCTTCAATTGAATATGGTAAATGAGCCATCTATATCAGTAGAGGCTTTCTGGACATGAGGTACACTCATGAGAAAAATACTGTCCTTGGGTTTCTAAACTATAAAGTTTAATCTTCAGTAACCATTCACTGAACTCTTGGTTGATTAATTCATATAAAATCTTCACACTTTCAATGGTTTTTCTCCTTTTCATTCCCAGTCCAAATCTCAAAGACAACATACAGGAATTAATTTTTTAGTTAGAAGGGGAGAAATTGTGTAAAATTCCTTCAGAGAATGAATGTGGAGTTAAATGTAATATGTGCAACTCTACAATGCTTTGCTAGCATTTGTCCTTTCCATTTTTATTTTAATCCTTTATGTCTGCTTTTCCTGCAACTATTTTAATTTAGATTTTCAAGTATTTTACAATAATATTTAGTAGAGGGGGGACAATGGCCAGTGTACAGAGAAAACCTAGTTACTGAGATTGATGAACATTGTTGAGTGGGTTGGATTTTCATCACTGCTACCTGGAATGTGGAGCTTCTACTTGACTGATAGTAAGAGAGAATTTTTTGATGGTTAATTTGTGGTCCTAGAAAAATAATTTACTTAACTGTTCTTCTTCTTTTTAATATCAAGGTCTTTGGTCTCTCAGACATACATTTAAAGTTATGATGAATCTGAAACAGTTTAGAAACTTGGTATTTGACTCCTCCCACCCCATTTTTGATACTGACAGCTTTTTGAATGAATTCAGCTGGTGAATTCTGATGTTTGTTACCATCTCTATGCACCCCCAGGGAGTGCATTTTGGGGAGAAAACAGTGTGAAGATGAATGCAAAATTAATTTGTATAATTTGTAAGCAGTAAGGTAATTTAATGTTATATTCTTTATAATCTTTGAAATAATTGTCATCATCATCACACCACCCCCAGCAGTGTCAAGTTGCACCTCAACTATTACAACCTCATTTTCCTTCCTCTCTGCTTCAAAAAGTTTAAAAGTCCGTTCAGAAGCAGCCCTGAGTAATCTTTCTCTCCCGTCATTGCAGCCTCATTCTCTTCCTCCAGACTTCTCTGTCTTCTGGATTAAGCAACCTCACATCTTTCCAAATGGTTCATTTTCTCCTGTAAGATGTTTTCCCTTGACCATCACACCAATCTCAGAAATACCCAGCATGAGCAATGACTGATGACGGAAACTAATCTCCCTCCCTGCCGTCTGGTGGCTTTGCCTTTCACACACTCCATTCTCAGGGTAAATGCCCTCTGTTTGAATTGAGAGTTCCAGAGGAGGACTGGCCTCCCTCTTCTAATTTGTCATCTACAGCATCACTGCTATTTACAGATGAGTCACAGTAGACATGAATATGCCATGTTCTTGCTCTAGAGAGATGGCATTGGGGTCAGTTTCCTGGGCTGCTCACTGGGGTTGTTTTCGGAGGTAAAGGGGAATGCTGAAGGGCCATCTCCCATGCTCTGTCTCTTGCCTATAGGCATACATTTGAGAAAGAGGCATTGCAGGTTCCCTTTGTTATCGTGCAATAGTGTTTTTCTTTGGCTTCTTTCCACATCCCTTTCTGTACCTCTCAGCTCCTGGAATGCTTATTACTAAGGACCCATTCTCAGAATGTGACATGCTCCAACTTTTGACACCTGAGGGATAACCTAAACTGTAGTTGCTTAAATTAAAAGTTATGGAGTTGAAACTTATTCAAATGTATCTCAATTCAGAGAGTTTCCTTCAAGTTTTTTGCCTACCTTTTCTTGCTGTCCTAACTATAACTGTTATTTATTGAACAGTCATTAATGCACCAGGCTCTGTGCCAGATGCTTTATATATATGCCTTTACAACAATCTTGCAATTTTACATAATCCCAATTTTACAGTAGAGGTAATGTGGCACCTTAGGGGTTAAGAAATTTGCCCTGGGAAGCAAAACTATCAAATTACAAAGCCCAAGTTTACCCAGGCTTTGCTTTCTCTACCAAACCACTCTAGCAACTCCTGCCCTCACATATATTCAGTGCCCCATACTTCAAAAGTCTCTTCCCTTCTCCCTAGTCAATTTTTCTGTTAGGTTTTTGTTGTAAGAAAAAGAACAAGACAATTGCCTAACTAAATTAATTTATGCTACTGTATTGATGGCTCTTACCTTCAGGAGAATTTGTCAGGCCAAGTTAATCACTAATTCATGGAACATGTGAGGAAACTGTCCTGTCTTTGGTGGGGTGCCTTTCTGTTTTTCCTTACTTAGCCCAAGTCACCAAAAGGACCCCCACCCCAGTACATGCACATGCTTATGCACACACACACACACACACACACACACCCCTGGAGAATAAGAGGTTAACAATTTGATGCTTTGTGCTGACCTCAGATTTAGCCAATTGAGCTAGTGGTTCAGTATGTATTGACAAACTAAGACCTGAGCCCCAGCTTATCTAAGGGATTCAGTCTACTCCGAAGTGCTAGTGGCCTTTCCAATTAGCCAGAGAATATAAGATATTTTATGTTCAATACTTCAAGTTTAGCTACTGGAGATAAATTATTTGAGAATTGCTAAGGGATATGGCAGAGGAGGCACTACGTCAATATATAGTCTTTCTCTCCCTCAGATTAATCTCTTTTTCTTTCTCTGACACTTGCCAGCCCCCTCTGAAGTCTGTTACTAAAAATTTTGAATCATATATGTTAAAGGTATATAATTAAATATCTAATCATATCTCTAAGTCCCTTTGAAAAATATTTTATTTTAAATTATGCAAGGAATGCATAACTTATAGGCTCACTGTTAAAAAAAAACCCTAAAACAATACAGAAACATAGAAAATAACAAATGAAAATTCTTCATTTTCATTCCTTTCCCCATAATAGATCAGTATGTATAGTTTGGTGTATAGCTCTCTGGATCTTTTCTATCATTTACATTCAGTTAATTTATACACATATATATTTATTATTATTATTTTTTAATGTGACTGAGTTTGTACTAAATATAATCTGAAATTTACTTTATCTAGTGTGCCAGGGGTGTGTTTATGCTTGTATTTTCTCAGCCACGTTCTTTAATCGATGAAGCCTCAGTTTCTTCCTGCTGCTATAAATGAGATTCACATTGGCACCGGGTCTTCAAAGCCAATTGTGTACATCTCTTGCCAACTCCGTATTCAAATGTCATGTTGGTAGCTTGAAGTTGTCCTTTATGGAAGTACTTACACCACAGAAATTGGCAAATACTACAAATCAGGTCTCCCCTAGGCCATAATGCTAACCTCAACCCCATGACCTTCATGGGAGCGGCTAACTCTAATTCTCTCCTCCCATTCTGGTGTGCCTTACATCATTATTGAAACTTGGTTCTTCCCTTTTCATTTTATCCCCTGCCCTTATCTCCCAGATATCTCCTTCCCTCACTCTTCCCATATGCCCTGGGATGGAGGAATAGGAGAGATGGAAACAGAAACCAGTAATTCAATGCCAACCACACTTACCTGAATACACGTTACAGCATATATTAGGCAAAAATGTATATTAATTCATGACAGGGATTTATGGGAAAGGCAGGAGCCTGCATTAGTATTCTGTGCCAAATCACCATCCTTCATGGGAAAGAAGTAATCAGGGTGTGCACTGGTCCACAGGGGCAGTAGATACAACTATTGTATGTCATCCTGGGCTTGATGTCCCATTTGACAATATAAGTCACATCTATGTGAGCATCTGACCAATTCCTCCCTGATTGTTAGGCATTTATCACAACTGCTTACATTGTAGGTTATTATTAAGAGCCAATTAAATGGTATATATACTGTGCCTAAGTAGGGGTTGCACAACATATTAATTTCTTTACTTGTTTAGATGAGGAAGTTGAGGTCCAGAATGGTTTAGTGACTCGGTTCTACAGCTGTTACTGACAGAGCAGAGTCCAGAACCTGAGACCTCTGGCTCACAGGTAAAGATTGTTGTACGAAACTGGTCGTTCTCAAAGTATGATCCAAGGAATCCTGGGCAAGTCTTCCCTTTTCCAGCTACGTATTTCTGTGAGGCTGGGTTTTCTTCATATACTTTAACCAAAATAACCTAGCACAGCAGGTTGAATGCAGAAGCAGATATGAGACTCCTACCATCTTCTGTTAAGGCAGGCATTAAAGAGAATTGCAAAATATAAAAGAATGACATAATTTGCACTAGTTATTTTTGTTTTGGAAAACAGTTATTTTTCATAAGAATATATTATCCATGCTAACATATTTGTTAACATTATTATTTTGAAAAAAATTCATAAACACTTTTAAATGTCTCATTTTTCATCTCTAATGTGATATATATGTTTTTCTAAGGCATAGTATCTAGAGATATGGCCAATGTAAATGAAAATTCCTTTACATTCTTAATTTTTAAGAGTGCAAAAGGGTCCTGAAAGCAAAAAATTTGAGAACTATTATAAACTATCCTCTCCCCATTATGATGCTTCTCCGTGTCAAATAAGGAGAAAGCATTACAATCTTGAACAATCTCTAAATCCTTGAACAACTTAAAATGTGCTAGACCATAACATTTAGAGTCTGGGAATTCTGAAAGAGTGCCAGAGTTGAAAAACAGTTGGATTCAGGTTGGTGGTTGGGGAATGTCCACTCCAGGTTTAAAAATTGTGATAGTCAATTTTATACCTACATGACTGGACCACAGGATGCCCAGATATTTGGTCAAACAATATTCTGAATGCTTCTATGAGGGTGTTTTGGGATGAAATTTACATTTCAGTTGGTAGACTTTAAGTAAAGCAGATTGCTCTTCATAATATGGGTGGACCTCATCCAATCAGTTTAAGGCCTGAATAGAGCAAAAGACTGATCTCTCCCAAGATTGGTTCCGAAGGGATTCCCAGGGAATTCTGCCTGCAGTCAGCTTTCAACTGTACATTGGCTATTCCCTGGGTCTCCAGCCCCCTGGTCCACCCTACAGGTTTTAGATCTACAAGCCTCCATAAGCTTGTGAGCAAATTCCTTAAAATAGGTCCCAGTCTGTCTGTCTCTGTCTTTGTCTCTCTCTCTCTCTCTCTCTCTCACACACACACACACACACTATTGGTTCTGGAGAACTCTTACCAATACAGCATTAAAGTAGGGGAGAGATTAAGGCATAAAGACCTGGGGAGGGATTAAGGGCTGTCAGTTCCTGTTAGGCAGGCAAGCTGCTGTCCTGGAAGAGTTGAGGCATATTCTCTATCTCGGTTGCTTCAGGGCCAGGTCAGAGGGTATTCAGCTGAGGAAAATGTGCCCCATGGACAGGCCAGACCATGGACTGTCTTCCCCTCCCACTCCACTCCCCACCTGCTATGCTACACTAAGGGGCTAAGTAAGATTCCTTCCGGTCCCTTGATTCTGCTGGAAATTTCTTGAAGAAAAAATTTTTTAATCTAATATATGAAATTTATATATAATCTATATGACATATGATATATATATATATATAATTCCACAGGAACACTGCAGCGAGACTGGGTTTTGGTGAAAGTGCCAATTATTTTACATGTGTCAGAGTCTTCTCAGAATAGTTGGGGGGTGGGTCGTAAAAGGAGCATGTGAACAACCCTGTGCTCAGTGAGGACTGCCCCTCAGCAGTGAACCAGGGAGCAGGGGGGCAGGGGGGCTTGGGAACAGAGCCGTCACCCTCTCAATTTTGCTTAGGGCTGGTTAGCAGACACCTTAACTGGGAACAATACTTGTGTTTTTTGTTTTGTTTTGTTTTCTAAATCTGAGTATGTTTGAACTAGTTTCCTGGGGGATTCATCGATTAAGATATGTCTCAGGACCTTGGCCACAGGCCATAAAGCTTACTTGACCTGAGTATGATATAAATACCTTCTCCTCCCTGATGCATTGATTTGTTTGCATTGGGCTGTCTCTAGGTACCATACACATCCATATCCCAGCCTAAGTTCCCAGACAGCAAGGACTGGCTTAGAGAAATTCTTTGAGCAACGTAAGAGCCCAAAGGGGGAGGACTGCAAATTTATCCAATATATAAAATGTGGCAGGCATTTAAATATTAAGCTTATATGATCTTCAGCACGTGTAATAGATAAGGAACCTGAGTCTTGGATAGGTTATATATTTAGTGGGAACTATTATTTTAAAAAGCATTTCCTACTTCCTTTCTCCTTCTTGGTAAGTTGGGGTTTACCTTTTCCCTTCTTGGTTAAGTTGATAGGTTGGTTGGTTTTGCCTTCTTAAAGCTCTAACACCAGTAAGACCAACCCCTGAGATGGAGACTGAGCAGACAAAGGAAGGAGGAACACACGTGAGAGAGGAGAAGGAAGGAAAAGGTAAGAATGGACATCAGAATGCCCAAAATAGACAATTTGAGACTTAAAGAGGCTGAGTAGTGTTGAATATACAATTTTAACCTTTCTTCTTACTTCTGAGTGGGAACTGGAACTAGAAACTAAATTCTCAGTATTTTTCAAACTTCTTTGTTCACTACCCACAATAAGCAATGCATTTGACATTGAGACCAGTAAACACAAGGAACAAGTTCCATGGAACAATATTTAACCCTTACCATATGCAAAGAATTCTATTATTTTCCATTCTACTCTTTTAAAAAAAATAATTGTTGAGGTTATAAATTGATTTCATTATCCATTAATGATCTCCAATTCTGGCAAAACATCATTATGGAAAAATTATTTTTAGCCTGCCTAAGGAACTTGCTCAAGGTCATGTAATATAAATGGTGGACCTGAGAATTTCCCCACACTTATTATCCTGATTGGGAGTGAGTCCCAGGGCAGAGAAGTTCCACCTGGCAGTCTGAGGTGCCCAAGACACAAGAAGGCCTTCATCTCACAGACCTTTCAAGTTCATAAGGGATACCCTCCTCCTCCTCCTCCTGCTGGGATCCCATCTGCTTTCATCTACAAAATGTTTCTTCCTAGACATGTTATGGAACTACAGAGCTGCAGGCAAAATATGAAGAACTTCAATCGGGAATAATCAAAGAGAATAAAAGGAAAGGACATTCTCCCCATTGGAAGAGGAATTTCCCATGTAGGTAATTCAGGAGCAAACATAACATACACCAAGTTCAAGGAGGATGGGAGGTAAAACAACTCTCTTCTCTCTGGGCCACAGAACCTCATGCCCAGCCAGTCCAGTCTCCATTAGGATGGGGACAATGGGGAGCTTTGAGATAGGGGCAAAAAGGGGGATTTCTCCTTGTGCTGACTTGCTTCTCCATCTTCCCTTGGTCTACACCTTCTAGAAAGGTGTTTCTCCCTCTCCTTGTTTCTTTCTTTCACATCTTTCCCCTTTGTGAATTTGCCTATAATGTTGAAGGAAAATGAAAAACACAAAACCTTCTCTTCCCATGAGGCAGGTGAGTAATACTTTTCCTGGGGGAAAGTCTGGTTGTCCATTCCCAAGCATCTCCTTTGACCAAGTTGAATTGTTTATCTTCAGTGCACTCACTCCTTTCCCATCAGAGTGCTTCTAGGCTATGGTGATACCTTTAGGGAAGACTTAGGATTAACCTGATCTGAAATTCTTCTCATTCTTCCAGCTGCTTGTCTGTTCTGCTACCTCTCTTAGATGACTTTCCTCCTCTGGAACAGGGAAGGGAGTTGGCTGGTTGAAGCTATCAATGCCTTATTTCCCAGGCTGAGTGACAGGGCCCCTGCCTTGTTACTTTCTTGCATAGGCTTTGAGCTCCTTTCGCTCTGGTCCTGTAGTGTTTAGAACAAAACAAGATCTTTCCTGCCTCAGAGCTTCTGTACAAGTTATTCCTCTTCCTGTAAATCTCTTCCCTTGGTTCTTCATATAGTTAGTTCCTTCTCCTCATTTGAGGCTCAGCTTATGTATCACATTCTCAGGGAGATTGTCCTCAAACAGATCCTCTAAAATAGGTTTCCTTCGTTATTCCTTATCTTGGCTCTTGGTTTCCATCATGATACCAATCACAATGTGTTAATAGTTTACTTAATTGTCTTTGTTTCTGCCTCCTCCACTATATTGAAAGCATCCCAAAGGCATAATCAATCGTATGAAGTAGACAGTGTTACCCTCCTTTACACATTAAGAAATCTCATTTGTCTTGTGATTAGGATACGGTTGGCAACCTTCAACAAAGTGAGCTCTTTGCCAGGCTCTTCTTTCTCCCTCATTAAAATTATTCATTTGATCATTCAGTCACCCAGTAACAGATATTTATTGAGCACCTACTTAGTTATTTTGCTCCAGACACCATGTTACAGTCATGAGCCAGGCAGTTCCTGTTCACTTCACTCCATGTTGCAGCTGGCCAGAATGATCATTCTCAAGTACATTTCTCTGCTTAAAATGCTTGTCAGCTTCCAATGCCATCTGGATGAAATCTGAGCTCTTCAATATGGACAATAGTGCAGGCCGTCTGTGACCCGGCCCCTTCTTCCTCCACAACCACATCTTCTGGGATACCTCTCCTGGCCTAGGTTCTGTTCTGCTGGTTTTCTTAACTACAGAATCTCCTGGGGAAGGCAGGTAGCAACAATGAATGTCCCTTGAGTTTACTTTTCCTGTTCCTGTTCTCACTTTGTCTCACTTTGTCCTGTTCACACACACACACACACACACACACACACACACACACACACACACACACAATGGCCTGGGACAATCACTGAATCACTCAAAACAATGGATTTTGGATTGCTAATTGAGAATCTCAGCAGGTATATTCCTCTGATGGTTGGTCAGACTGCCTTTTACTTCTACCTGCCAGGCTGTAGCTTCTTCTAACTGAGATCTCAGTCTCAGTGCAGCAGGTGAGGGTTTGACCGGCCCAGTAACTTGACGGTGGGCTTCCATAAAGGATCCCTAGTTTGCCAGGTTCCACTGTGGCTAATGTTGTTAACAGTGGCATGAACTTCACTCTCTCTCTCCAAGGATGCTAAATGTCTATCAAGTGCTAAGGCAAAGGATGTCAGGAGCTCCAGATCAAAGAGCTTTGCATCAAGAAGTTTTTCTCTGCACGAAGCAGCACCTTGAGTTCATGCTGTATTAGAAAGACCAGAGAGAAGGGAATTGAAATCTTCACCATTTGTAAATATTTATTTCTTACTTTCAATTCCACAGTTCTTCTGGACTGCTGTTGCAGACCTTTATAAAACTTTTCCCTTCTCATTTTGTGCTACTTGGGGCTTGCTTTTAAATTTTTTTTTCTTGGGGGAATATCATGAACAAAGGACTAAGAGGGAAGGAATTTCTTCAGCAGTTCTGGAAACTTGCAGTGGCTTGTCTTCTAAATGCTTTATGCTTCAGCTTCTTCATCTATTAAAATGGAGAATTAGCAAAATTAACGAACCTTTGTCTTTCATAAAATGTCTTATGGGATAGGTGCTGTGTAAGTAATATGCTATGGAATGATAGCATTTTGTTAGTGTTTATAAACATAATTTGAATTTTCCATTAATTGGAATTAATCCTTTTTATAAGGAAAGACCTTTCTAATTAAATCACTGGTGTGCAACTTTGGGTGACTGAAGCTTTCATTTGGCTTTACTCCTAATAAAATGGTTTTCCACTCTATTTTGGGTAAATTCGTAATTTGCATCTTCCTTTGGCCAGTTTTAGTTAAGTCTCACCTTTTATGCAGTCTCTCTAAACATTCTGTTTGTTTCAGAAAATTTTCCTTAATATTGTGCCTCTTCTCATTATTGAAAACACTTTACAGCTGAAGGTTAATAGTAATGTTTATTCAAAGTAATGCTACTATGTGCTTTAAGATTTTAAAATAAAAACAAATACCCTTTCATTAAATCACTGTTTTAGTAAATTATACTTTATTTTTATCCTGGATTTATGATGTTCCTTCTCCTTAAAAATTATAATTATTTTGAACACTCTGGCCCCAAATGGTAATGAACTACTAAGCCACTTAAACTTTTAGTTTTTTCATAAGTAAATGTCCACCTGGTTCGAACACAGAGTTATGTTTCAGTGCTATTCCCCCACTTACAAGTCTTTTAACCCTCGTATAACCTTCACTTCTCTTGAAAAGTAAAATGTTTTCAACATTCTTAGATACACCTTCCATCTAAATCTCAGTTACTTTTTAAACAGTGTTAGTCATGGAAGTCAGGAAAAGAAAATGTTCTTTATTATGCCTACCCTATGCTAAAAGGAGGGGTTCCAAATAATCTAGGAAGAGATGCTGGCTGTCCTCTGTGAAACTCTTTCTGCTCCCCAGGTACCATGCTGACCTGATTAAAATCCTGGGGCCAGATTTCAAGACTATATTTAGGGAATATAGTCTATAACTGCCAATTAGGAGGGTTTTAATAAAGGAGAGCCCCCAACCCTTGAATCTCTGGAGGACTAATACAAACTTGAACTAGGTTTTCTAGGATGTCTCTAAATCAATACGGTAGTTTAAATTCACTCTAAACAAAATCAGTCTTCATGTCTCAAAGAATGCCTACAAATCTTTGTATGGGATGCTGCAGCACCACACTGAGGTCTGAATGGCCCATCATCAGGTAAGGTTCCTTAGCTCAGATTCCCTACAGAAATATGTGGGCCTGAGGTTAATTCATTTTAAGTGTTTAGCAAAATAGCTGGCTCATAAATGCTTAACACATATTAATGTTTATTTTCCCCCTCTTTTCATGAGGATTTGGAGTAGGAGAAGCTTGGGAAAAATGGTAGAAACATGGCCAATAGACTCCAGGTCTGGCAAAATGTATTCAGCTTCATTTTCCCCTTAGAGAGCAAGACTCGCTGCACACACATCTCTTGAGCCTACAGGGACTCCAGTATCAAAGCTCAGCTAGCTGCCACCCAGCCGTGTTGTACTAGCTGTGGGAGGAAGAAAATACTGATTCTGAAACTGCCCCAATGCAAAGTCAAGGGTGAAGATGATCAGAGCTCCTGTGAAGAAGCCCTAAGGAGAAGATGAAAAGGGGAAAATTCTGAGCAGTTATTTTCTGCAATCTGAGAAGCAAAAGATATTGTGGAATACATACTGTTACAACTGACCCCTCACAAAGCTTTCTGTATAGTCCTTTCAGTCACCCTCAAATGACTTATAAACACTGATGGTATGAGATATAATCCACTCAAACTAAATACATTAGTCAGTCATATAAAAATTTATTAAGCTTATGGAAAGATGAAGGAAGGTTTTACACTGTACCCTGCATGTGATACATTGTGATAAACCCTCTCTGTTCAACCACCTCTCTGCCCATGTCATTCTGGCATGCCACTAGACCCATGCCACAGCAGACCTCCTTTCCTTTTCTGCCCCCTCCCCCATTGTAATGTAATGCTCAGACTTCCAAATTCCACCCTTCCTCCCCTAATGTCTTACAATTGCTTCATGCATTTCACCAAACTTCAGTTCTTCAAACTTGCCTAACCACATGCAGGTGCTGAGTACAAAATAACTCTTCAAAGGAAACCTGAGTTACATATGGTTGTATGATTGGCTGGGATGGGTTTATCTCCTCAAGATATAACCAAGTGAGTCAGCTGACCCTTGCTGAATCCTTTCTCTCAATGAAAGAAGATCTACATGCTCTGAAGAATGACTTCCTGTTACTAGTACCTTCACATTATCGGCTCTGAGGAGCCTAATTTGTTTGCAAGTCCATAGACAGACTCAAGAATATGAATACTTAAAAAAATGTGTCATAACCACATGTTGACTTTCCTCTTGTCCTCTTTGAGCTTCCCAAATCACAAAACTTCTTACACAAAAGCATTATGTAAGTACACCTACTGAAGACTTACTTAATAGGGTGGATGAAGGAAAAGTTTTTATTACACACCACATAGGAAACAGCTTAATAAATGCCCCATTATGCATTTCCTCCCAAAGTTCCTTTACAGGTGGACCATCAGCTGGAATCTACTTTTCTTTGACCCCTTCCTCCAGGAAGCCCTTGGCCTTGGACCTGCCTGTTCTCCCTCCTGGAAAAGGAAAATAGTCTGGAACCCCGAAGGAGCCTTGCTTCTACTCCACAGCAGGTTTATCAGTGTTTATAGCAAAGCAAGTCTCTGGCTACAAAGGCATTCTCACACCAGATGAAAAGAAGATAGTTTTTGCCATATGTTACATATCCTTTGTTATTTCAAAGGTATATAGACTCAGATTCATCTTTTCAACAGATAATTACTAAGGTCTTTTATAGGTAGGCCAAGCAATGGGCTAGAAGCTGGCTATAGCAGGGAGCAAGATCTACTACCTACCCTCAGTGAGCTTACTGTCTAGCAGGAAATAAGTACAAGAAAACACATGTCAACTCAGACTGCCAACTGTGATACTGGGGGATATACTGATTGTCATGGGGACACCTTCAAGAGTCACTGTCTTGAGGGAAGCAAGTCTAGGAAGGCTTTTCCGGAAAAGTGACATTAACAGCAACCAGCCAGATGAACAGTAGCAGAGGAAGAGGGAGGGTGGGGCAGCCTTCCAGTAAGGGAACAACAGGTGCAAGACCCAGAGGGGAGGAATGTAGCCTATTCGAGGCTGGGACAGTTCACTGTGCTTGCTGCAAGCAATGGCGAGGATGAAAAGAGTAGAAAAAGCTGAGGCTGGATTAGCAAGCATGGCTGATTGTATCTGGCCTGTAATGCCACATTGAAGTTTTTTTTTTTTAACTGAAGTTAGTGGGAGAGATTTTGAGCAGACAAGGAGCATATTTAGATTTTAATTCTTTAGAAAAAACCTCACTGGGTGAAATAGAAGCCAAACAAACCAAAACAATGTGTTTTGCTTGAATTGTGTACCAAGTGCTGTGAACGTTCTGTGAGGGGCCAGGTGACTCCCACAGCTGAGGCAGGCTCGGCCAGGGCTTTGAGAGCGGGTGGTCTGGGCAGTGAGGGCAACGCTTCAACAGAGTGAACACCCTGCCTTCTAAATGTACTGGTTTTATTCCAATGCACATCTTTTAATTCTTGAGAACTTTGAAGACAGTATTATTCAAGTGCCTCCTAAAGCCACAGTCCCATTTATTATTTATCTGAAGTTCCTCACGGCTTTCTTTCCTGTCAAGGATATGAATCTGAAGGAATTTTAGAGCCCAGATGATAACTTCCTTGAATTAATTATTACACAATTTTCAACGTTGAGGAAAATTACCTTCTACAATAATAACATTTGGGGCCTTAATCTAATTTTGGTATTATTTTCTCAATGATCTACAAAATCCCCAAATCCTACAAAGACGTTGAAGAATGATGTTTGCATGATCATTATCTCTTTTTCAAGAGAAAATAACTTGTCTCCCCTAATTACAGCAATATCACACACACAAAAAAATGAATTTAGCAAGAAAGATTTGGGCATGTAGAAAGGAAAATAATTTTGATAGAAATGGATGTCAAATTTTAATTTGTCAACAAAGAACTGTTAAAAACAATAATTAAATAATGTTGAACACTTACTATGCGCCAAGTGTGATTTTTGCATTTTGTTATTTAATTCTCAAAATTGTCCTGTGAACTATATACTAGTAGTACCATTATCCCCACCTTACTAACAAGAAAGCAGAGGTTGGGAAAGGCTATGTAACTTGCCTAAGTTATGCAGTTACTAAGTAGGAGAGCTGGGATTTGATCTATCTCCAGAGGTTATGTTTTACATCTTATTTCTGTAAACCTCTTCTTAGAGATCTTGGGAATCTCAGTCCCTACCTTTGGGCTAGATATTGGATAAGAGCCTGGCAAAAGGCTAAAGTACAGACATATAAGTAAAAGACTGGTACAGAAAGGATAACTTGTATTTAATAATCTTATCATTCCACCAGTGATTCAGTAATTTAATATTAACATTAACCTCCATAGCCTTTTCTCTCAGACCACCATTATCTTTATTGAAGGCTATAGGGTATGGCCCTAAATTATTTATTTTTCCTAGACTTGTACAATTCTGTCCTGTTGAATTATTTTCCATTCTCATCAATCTCATGGGCTTTATTGATTAGGTAGGACTGAATATTTCTCCCAATATGAACTGTTTTCAGCTGTTGGGAAGGTAGTTTTCTGTAATACAAGAAATGCAGTCTAATGACCAAGAGCCTTGAATTCCAGCTCTATCATTTCCCAGCTATATGCACTTAGAGAAATTAAACTTCTTAGAGCTTTAATTTCCCCATCTGTAAAATGGGGATATATTACTGCCCTTAAGGACTTGATTAGAAACCATCTGAGGTCACCTGTTTAGCACTGGAGAGAGTAGCTTTAAAGTCAAACCTACCTTCTGTAATGCTGCCGCAGCTTAAACTGCTGCAATAAGTTTCTCAGCTTTGGCATCCTGTTCACAAATATTTCCTCTTCCTTCCATGGCATCATATGTGCAACCTTTCTGAATAAGTGTTTGATTAAAAGGTTGACAAGTGATTCTGGTGGTGATGATTAGAGGGTAGGGCTCACTGGCTCAAACTGCCATGTATAAAATGTGTCTATCAGAATCAAATGCCACTCTGCTCTGCTTCATGCTTAGAACAGGTGGTTTTTTAATAGTATGTCATTTGCTAGGATCCTGGAGTCCTCAGTCAGTTCACTCTCCTGTTCACAGGTGACTGTTGGCTTGAACCTGTGCCAAAGACTCAAAGGTTGTATTTGCCCTTACAGCCCAGGAAACAGATTGGTTTTGAGGCACAACGCTAAGGGTTTGAATGTAACATACACTTGAGCTTAGACAAGTGACAAGTTTATCTCCTTTTTGCTGGTTTATGAACTGATAGATTTTTTTAACCCAACCCAAGGCTTCTCTCAGGATGAGCCAGGTCTCCTGCACTGGCAATCTGTGGAACTGCTGACTCTTCCTGCCCATGCACAGTGTAAAAGACTTGGTGATGCACCTCCTACTCCACCTTTAAGGTATAATTCATATGTCATGAAATGAATTATTAAAATAGATACAAGTCAGTGGTTACCAGTGTATTTTCAAGGCAGTGCAACCATCACCACTAGATATAGTGATTCTTACTTTTCCAAATACATATACCTGATGGAAAAACAAAATTTTGCTTAATGCCTATTTTCCTTTCAATAATTTCTGGTGTAAAAAATCCAGAATTCTGATTGCAGTAATTTGCTCTTCAGGTTGCTTTAGCTGGTATATTAAAGTGAACTCATTATTATGAATTATAAGCATATTCCTATTTATGTAGGTGTCTTCTCCATTTCCCATGATTATTGTGAAATACACAGAGCCTACAAATGTTTAATTCTTTTCTTCTCATATATTAAATTACTTTTCTGCATGAGCATGTACAGAATATATCTAGGAAGATGTCCTTCTAGAGGGTAACACACAGGTCCCCTAGTTTCATCACCTTCTAATAGTGTCTTGTCTTATCAAGAAGAGGTAGAAGTGTTACCACTCATTTTGCTTCCTTGTTTCAGTGATCCCACTCACATTTGGTAAAAAACTAATTCATGTTTGCTTCCCTTATTTGTCTTTTCAAATTTAAAATGTTTTATTTTCAATGTAGGCATTATAGCACCCTTTTTTTTAAACATACATTTTTTGAAAGAATAGACAAATATGTGTCATGGTTTATATACAAAAATAATACCATGGACCAACAGTAACCATGTAGAACTGTTTTCCATTAGTAATGCAGGGTTTATATCAACAGTACAGTTACAGGCAGAGGGAAACATCAATAGCCCCAGCCAGTGAACACCACTGCAGACAGCATCACGGGCAGGGGCGGCCCTCCTGTCACTGGTGGGTATTAAGCTGGTTGCTTTTTGAAGAAGGCATCAGGGATGAGCAAAAGTGTCTAGAAGACTTCACACAACAGGCTACAGTTTCACACTTAATTCCTTCAAATAGTGATAAAAATGGTGATGAAGAATGAAGGCCATGCTAACTGCAGTTCAACAGTTCCAATGGTACTATTACTATATACTGGGGAAACTGGTTTCCACTCCACATCTGGGTCTATTATAAATTGTCCACTTGTTCTAGTGTTTATGAAACATGTACTCTGAATGAAATTTTCTGTTAGGGACTGTTTTGTTAAGGATCTTAGGATCCAGTGGAAGAACTCATGCACTTTCATACAAGAAAGTTGTAATTACAAGGTCAAATTCCATTACCACAGAATTGAAGTAACATTTAAATTATTTTATTTCACTGATTTTATTGTATTGAATATGTTTGAAATAAGTAATTTATTTGCTATGGCTGGGAAATCATTTTTATAATAGTGAGGTTTTCATTATGATGGTATTTATTGTAAGGGGATCTGAACTGTAATATAATACAATTACAATCATAAATATAATTATGAGTGTGTAAGTGCTAAGGGAATACAGTAGGGGAGATTAATTAGAGACAGGTGGTTCTAGGCCTCCTCCAAGGGCTTCTGATTGATTCAGGGAGAGATCCTGGTTCTCTCTAGACTTCTCTTTGCTCCCAAGGGACTCCCCTACACCGAAAATTTATGATGGGGAGGGTAAGGGTCTTTGCATGCATGTCCAAATCAGAAGGATCTTTTGGCCCCAGTTTTTAAGTGTCTCACCTTATTTCTTTAAAATAACTAATATAGCTAGAAAATACTACCCATAAAAAAATACTATTCATTATCTTTGAGACCTCTAATAATGGAACTTTTCCCCAATTTTGAAAAATAGCCTTTTAAAATGAAGTGCCATGCAGAGGATTAGGGTCAAGCTCCCCAAACTCTGTTTTAGAGAGGTGTGCTTAATGATGGAACCCATAAATTATGAAGCATAAATGGGTCCTGACGTGGCCCTCACTAGGACACCATGGCCACTCTCACATGGCTGGCCATGTGTGAGGCCTCACTTACATTAGGGCAGGGATGCCCCCGTTCCACATCTTGTGGTCCTCCCAAACACACATTTCACAGCCTTGCATATTTTATAAGGGACTCTCCTAACATTGATCAGTAGGCAAGTGGCTGGGTGTCAGATTTGCTTTGCAGTAAGTTATTAGGATGGATAAACATTTTGACCATCACTAACACTAAAGATAATTTGACAACTAACTCGGGGAAATAAAGACACACTAGGTGTTCCTGGGTACTCAGCCCCTTGGCTCCACGATGCTTTTGCACAGCAAGCACAGCAATTAGACATTCCTGCATGACCTTACCTAGACTGTCCTGAATCTTGGGGTTATTTTAATGTATCAGTACATGTTTAATTGCTATCAATAAAAAGATGAAATAAAACTAAGCAAAGGCCAAGGTTGAATTTGCGGAAGGGAGAATTTGTGGAGCTCTAAATCCAAAGGTAAAAGAATCACATATACTGTGCCTACCATCAGCTGTCCGGAACACTGAGTCCCAACCTGAGTTTGGTGATGATGCACTCTGCAATCCCAGGTAAGTCACCAAACCCTCTGCTCCTCAGTTTCCCCACCTGTCTATCTTTAACATGTACGCAAAGCCCTGGCAGAAGAAGACTTTTAAATGACTTGCCTCTGAGTGGTCAATCATTCTAAAGGAACAAAGGAAAGAAACTTTTTTAAAAAGCAAAATTTATAGCCTGGGTTGATTTTACATCAGTACCAAATTATAGTTTGTTACCATTTAGGGTTAGAAATCGACAGTCAAGCAAAAGTGAAGTTCCAAAAGTCTGCATTGTTAAAGTGCCAGCAAGCAAAAGGTAGCTTGTAATGTCTTAAAACCGCTGGCAATATGGGAGCAGGCTGAAGCAGGCAGTTAGAACTGTAGGCAGAACGTAACACAGCCCAGGGTTAAAAAGAGGAGGTAAGGGTGAAGTGGTATCTTTGGCTTAACAAAGCGGTTAATTGTCATCAAATGATTCAAATATGTTTATTTCTTCAATCTTCACCCCAGAACTGAGGTGGACAAGGAGTCCCTTTTTAGCTACAGATGACTCTTAACAACAAACAAGGGGAAAGAAAGAAAAAAATGAATGAAAGAAAGAAAAGAATTGTGATTATTTGCATTATCAAAAGTGATCAACTATCAGTTCTTGAGGCTGCCAGAACGACATTTCACTATTATTTTTCAGCTCCAGCCACCAGCAGAAACTCCCTATAGGACACTCATAGCAGCTACACAGACAACAGAAAGGGAAGCAGCTTTTTGTAGCCAGCACCTTCGGGACAGCAGACAGGGTGTTTCACCCTGACGGTGTATGTGTGATTACACAAAACCTTCACTTGGCCTTTTTTAGGTGTTTTAATAATGCTGATGCAAAATAAGAGTAAAATTACAGGTGCCAGTTACCAGTGCTGAATGCTGATAAACAACTTACCATTTTGCAGTGGCTGGTCACATCTGGAGCCTTTTGGGATGCAAAAGTACTGGAAGGATTATTGCAAAACTTAAAGACACTTTTGCTGCCATTACTTTGTTTTTCACCT
This sequence comes from Manis pentadactyla, assembly GCF_030020395.1. Lineage (NCBI taxonomy): Eukaryota > Metazoa > Chordata > Mammalia > Pholidota > Manidae > Manis > Manis pentadactyla. Next base: position 78,072,476 of record NC_080020.1, read on the forward strand.
AAATTAGTGAGGGTTTTTTGGGGGGTGGAGAGGGCATTTTTTTAAGGGAGTCTTAATGCTTATATCACAAACTTACTTAGTTAAACACTAATCAAATAGCAAAATGGAAAAGGAGGTAAGATGTAGAGTACTTGCTTGAAAACTTTTCTAAATTGACCTTAAAGAGACAGAGGCTGGTATAAAATTATGGACTGGTGGATCATGGTTTACTAATTTTCATATGCTATCAAATTCCCCAGTTTAAATAACTTGCTTATATTTGATTTAGCATTACTGATAATTTGCCTTGCAATGCTGAATTAGCATATAATGGGAATATTAATATAAAGAGCATAAGAAAAATAACTTAAATATTAGTGCATTATTCTTATTCTGTTTGGAGTGATGGTTTTCCATAGCCACAAAAGAACATTAACATAAGAATATAATGTGTTAGGATATAGTTAGTATTTTGACTCATTTTTAATAAAACTCTTCTTTTAGAATATAAATATTTCTCTATATTTTATATCCATTTTAAGGTTATGGGCTTGACACCAGAGCTAGACATTGATGGATAGAAAGAGTTTGGAGAGAATACCTTTTAGAAAAGTTATTTTCTGATTCTTGCTTGTTTTCCATCAGGCTGCTTCAGGAATAATTATTCATGTACATAGCTAGTAGTACATAATCCTCTTGCTCTCTTCTTTTTGTGCCTCTCCATTGAAAACATGCAATCAACTCTGAGGCTGCAAACTGGTCATAACTACTGAAGTCTGACTTCCAGGAGATTATTTGCTCTATCTATCACAAAGGAACTCAGACATTTTAATGAACACACATGTTTTTCTATAGCATTCATGGACTGACAGGGCTGGAGATGTCTGAAATGATTTGGTTAGACTCATTGCAGTCCTCCAGAAATCATTTCCTGTGATATCATGTAGTACATTTCTCTTAGGGCTTCCCTGTCAAGGATACTCCATTTTAAAGCTAAATAATAACTTAGGGAGCTTAATAGATTTTATTACTGAACATTGATGCAGTGTGGCCAGTATATGAAGCATTCTAGCTTTCTCCATGCAAATGAGCAGGTATGCTTAACAAGTCAATCTTGAATTTATGTGATGACAAAAGCTACTCTGTGGGCTGTGCCTGTTAGTACATGTAGACACAAGCACATACTGGCTTGAACATGTATTAGCATAAGGTGTTACTGTGCTGAGAAAGTAATTTGTTGACCAAAATATCCATATCTGAATTATAGAGGGCGTCTGTGGTTCTTCTCTTCAATTCCAGTCCCTTCTGCCTAAAGTCTGATTTTAAGCCCTATGTATTTCTTCTTTTTTTACAATAATGTAAGAAACTTTTTGCCTGGCTAGGTCAAGAAGTCAAAAAGACGTTTTTTTCCTTCTAGTTTCCACACCCTGCTTATTCATTTGGAGTGATATTATGTGGTTGTTGTAAAATTAAAAATTAAAAAATAGGACTCAAGTGGTGAGTAAAGGGAAGGAGGAGATGAACATTTGCTGAGTTATGGCACCTGATATGTGCCAAGCTCTTCCCATACATGATCTCACTTATTCTTTACAACAAAACGAAAGGGAAATGTTTTTGCTCTCAGTGTAGAGATGAGGAAACTGAGGCTAAGAAATGGTAAATAACTTAGCCAAATTCACAGAGCTCATCTTTAGAGGAGCCAGAACTTCATCTGGGTCTATCTCTAAAATTTATGTTATTTTCACTACACTGTGCTGCCCTCTATGGATTCTGAAACTTCATTTAGGGAGTACCAGAGCAAGAGAGTTTGTTTGAAGGGTAGCATCTCATATTGTTTGAAGTGCAGTTTCGAATCAAGTTAGTAAATCTCTGTGTTCCAAATGGGACCTGTTCTTGAATCTTCTATGGACCAGTCTGCATTTTCCAATTGGAAAAACCTATCTGGAAACAGTGGAGAGAAGTAAGTTTCATCTTGGTAGCTACAAAGGACAGTTGGAAACTTTTGCTTTTGGTACAATAAAACCTACAGTGTGCTTGGTAATGACCTTTTCAATTGTGGTATTAATGTTTTAGCCAAAGTTCTATTCATTGCCAGGAAGAGAAAGCCACTCAAGGGGAGTTTATTGTGAGGTTAAAACAGGCCATCTTCTGGCAAGCCTAAGGAAAAAAAATCAATGTACAGTCCATGGACTGGATTAAGAACTAGACCTAGAATCAAGGTACTTCTTCTGTGCTCCCTGTCACCTTATGATTTATGGTTTTCTTCTCTCTGTGTATCCACTCCATGCTCCAGCGTTCTCTACCTACTCATCAGCATGCTCATCATTGACAAAGGCCACAATATATCCCAATTTCTCGCAATCACCAGACTGCCATCTGAGGACATGCTTGAGTCTCTTTAATTTCAAGAGAAGATATGATTCCTCACTACCATTGGGTGCCCTTGGTCAGGTGTCTGCCAGTGCCAACAGGGAGGGAGACACAAACAAGACTGCTATGATTACCTCTTTAGTAAAGGTTACAGGTTTGCACAGTTCCTAGAGAAAGTGAAGCAGCCACTCCAAATACATCTGTAAACAAAAAGAAAAATTATCTGAATATGACTTTGTAGTTTTTGGAGTGTTTTCAAACAGTCTCCTTAGATCCGGAATTGTTTATCCCCAGTTTTATGCTTAAGGAAACTGACCAACTGGCTGAATGATCTGCTGAAGATCATTTGGCAGAGTAAATGGAGGACCCAGGACAAGAGACTAAAGCTTAGATCTTTCCACCATAGTAGCCTGCATGTTTATCCAAGAAATGGATACAACTTAAGAAGGAAAGTTGTTGCAATGGTGGTTTTAAATGTACAGTTTAATTCACAATCAACATTCATGAGTGAATTTGCTAATTTGAAGTCACAGTGAGTTTTAACTTAATTTCATAGTACCACATCTTTGTGTTGAACCTAAGAATGGGTACTGCATTCCACTGGAAGCTCATAAATGCATTTTCTTATATTGGTATGGCATGAACTTGTAGGAATTATGGATACCATGAAAAGAATAAGGGAAATATATTGTTTTGGATTGCAGAGTAATTGTAGTTCAATCTTATACAGATGACAGAGTATGCCTTTAAAATGTCATGTGACATTTTTGTGCAAATGGGACATTTTACAGAGGCACAGACTCTATGAAGGTAGGGCTGTGTTTAAAATGCAAGAAGAAATGAGTCCTTAGTCAGGTCTATACCCAGGCACAACTTGTGCTAATTTTTTTCAATGACTCCTGAATCTCAAACCAAAAATCAAGAAAACAAAATTGAATGAAACACTTGGAAGTATACTCTTTGCCCAGTGATAACGCAGTTTTCCTGTGCCAAATTATGTTAATTTCTCCAGAATTTAAAGAAGTGATAACATTTTAAAGATGAAAGGAATTTATTCTTATGCTCAAGAAAAGGCTATTATAATGCAAATTGAAATGCACCAAAATATAAAGCATTTCTTTATTTGCATCCTACTGGACATATCTGCTGGCAATGTCCATGGTGGCAAAAAAAACCACCATGGCAAGAAATGGATGGTAATTTTTCATGCAAGAGCATTACAAATAGATTTCTGTAGAGATTTAAATGTCTGGAAAAGTCTCTAGGAACAGACCTTAAATGGTTACACAGTTAACATTCAGATATCAAAGAATTCAGCAAAATAGAAACTGTTTAAATATTAAACATCAAATTTTCTTTCTTTCAACCCAAGGACTAGTAACATAGTAATAAAAATTGTCTTTGAATCTTGCCGTCACAAGGCCTCAGTCAGGCAGTGGATTTTAAATAAAAATTTGCAAGCAGTTCTTATTTAAGCAAAATTAACAGCTGAGCAAAGAGGAATGAATTAGTAGCCTGCCCCAAACTCACCTTGACCAGACAACAGTCCCCCTCCTTTGCAGCACAAGCTCCTCCTAGCTGTCTGCAAAGCGAAACCGCCCAGGATCAATGCTGTCAGGGAAATGCATCTACAGAGGCCGGGCACTAATCAAGTTCTCTTGCAGCTGCTGACCTAGCCCTCTACACTAAAAGAAGTAACATGCAGCCACGAAAGACAAGCAGGTGGTGGACAGAGAATTGGAGGGAAGGGGAACAATAAAGGCAGAATCCCTGGGCTTGAAAATAATGGGGCACCCCAACAATAAAAATCTCTTTGTCCACAGTGATGAAGAAAGATTTCATTACGGTGTTCTCAAAGAGACCCACCGCGTTGGGTGAGAGGCACAGGATAAGGCGACTGACTCCGGCTGTTCCTGAGGAGGAGCCACAGCCTGAGCGCTGGTTCTCGCGTGGCAGCCCTGTGACTGGACCAAAGAGAGGCAGGTGGGCCTAGTCAGAAGCAGTGGAAGGAATCATAACTGAGAGGAGTAGACGCTTAGGAAACATCAACACATTCTTTCTGTACTTGTGTTCTCCCAGAAAAATATTGATTCTACTTGGTACTCAAGAAAACACTCATAAAGAAAGAATGACAATGTCCTAGAATCTTGCACCTGACAGTAAGCGGGGATATTCAGGAAGATTCAAGAGCTTCCCCAAGGTCACATACAAGTTAGGGAGCAGAGAACTGGACAGAACCAAGGTCAGTTTCTCGTAGGTCTCTGGACAGTGCCTTGCAGTTCCCATAAATGTTCCATACTTCTGAAGCCCTTTCAGCTATGGGTTCATGTTGGGACACTTCATTTCAGTAAGTTGAAATAAAACACTGGGATTGTTAACAATAAAACTGGTTTCTATAAATAATGACTTTTATAGGAAATATGACTCCTATCAATTAACATATGAAGTGTATTTTGCTTTTACAAATGATGAGGCAGTTGTGTCTATAGTAGAGGTCAGAGATCCTTTTCTAGATCTTGTCAACAACTTGATTAGGCATAATGCATCATAGATTACATTTGAAGTAGTAAATATCTACAGTGAAAACAAGGAATCCAGAGACTCTAAGTAGCATTGTTGACCATTCCATTGCTTCCAAAACACTCACTTTATCCTCCTCATTTATTTGATTAATGTGTACATAAACTATAAGAGTAGCAAGGAATCAGAAGAGGAATGGTTTAGCTAGAGTAGTTTGCATGTTAAAAACCTGTGCTCTGGAGGTCTTGGGCAAGTGTCTCATTTTTTTATCTTTAAAAGAATGAGTGGATGATGGTTGTTGCTTTTTAACACAGGTCAAATATTTCATTTAATTCATTAATTAATAAGACACCACTAAGATGTTATAATGGATTCAAAGGAGAATTCACGATACAGCACATATGTAGGGCCTATTGAATGAATTTTAAGATAGAGCAAAAGGAGGAAAAATGTGCTAATATCCTCAGGCAAATAATTGATTGCATTTCACCAGACACAATTTGGACTTTTATCATCAAGAATTACATTTTTATCAATTTTTTTACAAGTTACAGAATTATGAAATAGCTCAAAGACAATGAAAGGTGAGAGATCTCATAGAATCAGACAACTTAGAAGCATATGCTGGATATATATGCCTTGTTCTCAACCGAAGACATTCAGTAATCTTTGGGTGCATTAAAGTTCTTTCATAATTGCCTCTACAATTCACATCTTACAGATGAAGAAACTGAACATAAAGAGGTAATAGCTACCCTGGACCCCTGGATGATAGAGTATGAAAGGGAACCAAAATCTATCTGATTTCATGGGCACTTCTCTTAACCTACACTGTAGTAGTTGTCATCTAGGGGTGATTATATGTCTCAAGGGATATTTGGCAATGCCTGAAGACATTTTTGGTTGCCACAGTTTGGGATGTTTCTGGCTTCCCATGGGTAGAAGCTAGGGATACCACTAAACACCATACAATGCACAGGACAGCCCCCCACAACAAAGAAAACACCTCTTTTTGAAAACTGTTTGCTCTGAAAAGAAGATATTTCTGTTGGACATACATAGGTTTTCAGTGACTAAGAATCTACATGCCAAGGCAACTGTATAAAGCAAAAAACACACTTTTAGAGTCTCATCTTCTTAAGAATCTTCCACTACCATTTATATCATTAAAGAATTGAAAAGGACTAAGAGCGACTGGTAAAAGACAGTGAGAACTTGTGGTAATTGGCACAGTACAAACATTGACTGATATCATCGCAGTAGTATTTATTTAACTTTCCCACAGGCACTGCTTAGGAGTAAAGTATTCAGTGGGCAACATTATTATGAAGCTCACCTGCATTTGGAAATAAATGTAAATGAATTGCATATATTTCAGTATCAGATGCAAAATAAGTGAGACTCTGGCATATGCTTAACATATTTTCTTTAGTACCTACTATGTGCTAGATGCAATGCTGAGGATATATACAGATAGAAGATTGTGAGTTAGTGAGAAGATGAACATGCACAAGAAAGATTATAATGGGGCATGGTCATTCCAGGACCCTAAAGGAAAGCAAGCTTAAGAACTGCAAAGAGGAACAAAAGAAGGCAACTCAGAGACCGGGCTAATCCTGGGGAGATGGACTAGGAGAACAGGAGTAAAGGGAGGGTAATTCTGGGCAGATGGAATTGCACTGTTCAGGGGCATGAATGTGGGAGACATCAGTGTGTTCTGAGAGTGTAAGTGAAAGGGTGTAAGGGCAAGGTAATTCATGTAAAATGACAACAGACAGGTAGCTAGGGTCCTCTATCTGTTTCCAGATTTTTGGCTATAATGAATAAGCTGCTATGAATATAGCATAAATCTTTTGTGAACGTATTTTTAAAACTTTTCCTTGGATAAACACTTAGGAGTAGAATTGCTGGATCATAGAGTAGGTATATATTTAAATGAATAAAAAACACCATTCGAGTGACTATACCATTCTACATTCTAACCAGCAATAATGAGAATACCAGCTACTCCTTAAATTTTAAGTCATTTTAATGAATGCATAGTGGTATAGCAATGATTTTAATTGGCATTTGATGATTAATAATGATGAGCATATTTTAATGTACTTAATGGCTGTTTATAAGTCTTCTTTTGTCATGTGTCCAAGTCTTTTGCCAATTCTTAAAGAATTGTGTGTTGTTTGCTTTTATTATTAAGCTGTAGGTAGGTGCGCTTTATGTGTTCTGGATATGTCTTTTGCCAAATGCATGTGTTGTGAATATTTTCTTCCACTCTGTAGGATGTCTATTTATATTCTTAACAGTGTCTTTTGATAAAGATTTTTTATACTTTGATAAAGTGCAATTTATCACTATTTTCCTTCAATGATTAGTGCTTTCTCTGTCCAGTCTAAGAAAGCTTTGCTTACCTGTCAACACAAAGATTCTCCCCTGTATATTCTTAACACTTGATAATTTTAGCTTTTGTGTTTAAGTCATGATACACCTCTAATTAATTTTTTGTGTATGATGTGAGATAGGAATTGAGTTTCACCTTTGCACACATATAGGTATCCAATTGTCTCAGAACCATCAAAATCATTCTTTCAATCCTATTGAATTTCTTTAATACCTTTGTTGAAAATCATTTGACCCTATAAATGTGAGTCTATTTCTGGATTTCTCTACTGTGTTCCATTGATTTATCTGTCCATCCTTTGGTCAATACTACTCCATTTTGATTATCACAGCTTTATAATTAAATCTTAAAATAAAACTCAAGTAGAGTAAGTCTTCCAACTTTGTTCTTTTTTTTTTCAGAATTGCTTTTGCTATTTTAGGTTCTTTGGTTTTCCACATATATTTTAGAATTAGTTTGTCAACTTCTACAAAAAAAGCCTCTTGGGATTTTGACTGAGGTTGTACTGAATCTATAGATCACTTTGGGGAGAACTGACATCTTGACAATACTGAGTGTATCAATCCATGGACATGTTTATCTCTATCTATTAGGTGTGTTTTCAGTTCTCTCAGCAGTATTGTGTATTTTTTCAGCACAGAAGTCTTGTACTTCTTTTATTAAATTAACCCTAAATATTCAATGTTCTAGCATACTATCATAAATTCCATTTCCCAACCCTATTTGCTTTAAATAAAAAAAAGAAAAACCCTCATTGTGGAAAATAGAAGTATAGAGAGAAGAAATAATCAGTTTAGTATGACTGCCCAAAGTTAATTATTATTAGCATCTTGCTTCATACATAATGGTCTTGTCTATATGCATACCTACATACACATATTTAAAAAATATAAATAGTGAGTCTGTCTTGTAAACATAAAAATTAAATCAAACCAACACCAGTATAACCAAGCAGCACTTAAAAGCAAACCTAGACACACATTGATTTATCTATGTTAATAATATTTAAATGACAGATTATCAATTGAGGCCAAAAACAAAAACAAATGAACAAACTCTACTTAACCCATAATGGCTTTTAGAGTTAAAAGCCTGACCTGAGCTTATTTATATACTCATTTAAGGAAACACAACCCTTAATTCCCTATAAACTCTGGGTCTCCCTAAGCTCTATAAAGAGGGAGACACAGGAGGAGTTGGTGGATGAGGGTGAAGAAGACTTAGGAAGCACAGGCTACTGAAGTTGGCTTAAGGAGTCCCGTACCAGCAATGACTCTGGGGTCTGTGTGCAAGCTTCAGAAGCCAAGCAGGCTCTGGCAGTAGAACTGAGTTGTAGCAGCAGTTGATCTGTATTAATTCTTCCCAAATAAATCTACTGAGGCTGAAATACAGGAGGTCCAATTTCAGGGTTGTCATGTTATCCAAGAAACATGTCCCAGCAACTAAAAGGCAACCTCAAAATAATGTAAATACTTGCCTGTCTCAAACACCATGCTGTCAACACATAGTCCACAGATTTATTTTTGTTTAAATCTCCTTTAGTTCTTGCATTGGCTTCATCCTATAGCTTTTCTAGAATTCCCTTCTCTGAATCGCATAAAACTTTTTTCCTAGCCATATCCTATGGGCCTTTTCTCTTCTTCTCCACCCTACCTACCTCCCCACCCCTTTCTCCCAATTCTGCATTCCCTAAGCCCAAAGAAGCATCCTTGCAATGGCAGAACCCTCTCTGAGAAGACAGGGCGAGGGAAACCCCAGGAAAGCCTCCACATTACAACTTCTATCACATCCCCCTGAGCAGATATTCCTAAATCGGGAAAAGCCTGTGCCACTGGGAAGACTTCTGGGAAGTCCTGGAGGCTGGGAAAGATAAGACACTCACAAGAATGGATTTTTATTCTTACATGTAAGATAGTAGATACAGAAGGTACTTTGGACACAAGTCATTTTCAGGAACTTCTCATCCTATTTCCTGTGAGCTCCATTAATAAACCACCCAGCAAATTAGTTCAGCCCTGTGCTCAAGGAGGGCCTAGGTTTGGAATTCCTGGGGAGCCACACACAGGTCAGGAAGGAGCTGCTTTGGCAGTGCAAAACGGGAAGCTGGCACAGTGGCCGTCCAGGCTGTGTTGATCTTTCAGTCTCATACTTGTTTTTAGTTTCACTTTCTTTTAATTATGGTCTTTCCATATCTGACCTGAACAGCACCATTCTTCTGGTTTGTTAGTTAATTTTAATGATAACAGCGTATTACCATTAGAGTGGCTTCTCAGGTCACAGTGTATTGCAGAGAGTAGATTGTTAATTAAATGGTAATGCTCTCTGAATTTGGAAGTAATTCCTAAAGTTAATAGTTATTAGTTACCTTGAAAATGTAAAAAAAAAAACAAACAGTATATTAAATCAGTACATAATTAGTAAGCTGTCCTCCAAGAAGCAGATCATATCACATTCTGTGGAAAAGGAACAGCTTTGCTGACAAGGCACTGACATAGTTAAGAGAAACCATGAATCATGAGGGGCCAGGAAAATGGTGCTGCCCAGCTCACATTCAGAGGCAGCATAATTTATGAAGCACTGAGGACAGTGGGAGGTAAGCTGTCAGAAATGCTAAGTTCTCTGTGGAATTATTACATTCCCTTTGAAAGATTCCATGTCATTGAAACGAGGTAATCTGGGGAAGCTTGGAGGTTCTGTGCAATTGGGAAAAGGGCAAAGATACTTGGAAACGAAGCCAAATTTCTTCAGCCCTTTTCCCACTGGAAATCAGGCCCAAGGTCTTATGAAAACAGACTTTCTTTTCAAGTATCAGGAGGAAATACTGCAAGAAGGACACCCATGGCACTTGGAAGCTTCCGGATCCACCAATACCAGAAGGGTCAGAGTTGTGCAGAAATTGCAATGACTCTGCCTTAAGATCAGGGTTTTCTTTATCCCTCAGCACACTCTTTTCAATTATTTAAAGGAAGATATTGTCTATGGTTTCAAGGGAAAGAGAGTGCAAAAATAAACAACATATTGATGACCTGAACAAACTTATTATCAGTTATTACATTTATTATTTCTGTTGATAAGTAATAATTTCTAACACTTATAATTGAGTGCTGAAGACAGTGGTGAGTGCTTTGTGTGGGTTATTCTACTTAATCCTGCCATAAATATAAGATCCACCTTCAATTTACAGATAGAGAAACTGAGGCTTAGAGATGCCAAGCAACTTGCCCAAGATCATATAATTTATCAGCACTAGAGGCTACACTCCAGTCATTTCCTTTAGCTTTTATAAAGGTGTCAAGTTTTAACCTAATAAAAAGATTAAAATGACTAAATCTACTTGACATTTTGGAATGGAATATGATTCACCTTGACGATGAGCACTCTGGATTTTGGCATAGCAGACTGGCTATTTCTTTTTGTCAAATCATTTTTATACAACTTCTGTCTGGTCTATAATGGCTCTGTATAATTTCAATATAATGGCTCTGTAGCATGTACTCTCTGAATATAGATGAAATCACTCCCAGGTTAATGCCTCAATGGAATGTTCCCTCAACAAGAGAGAAAGTTTATGCAACTTTGGAAAGTAGTACTGGCAAACTATTCCTAAACTACCTCCCACTACTTGTGGACCCTTTCTCTCCCTACCTATTCATATAGTTAGCTTGTCCATTGGGACTTAGATCATAAAGAGACTTCTTTTATGGGGTTACATTATTTTCCGTCAAGCAGTCATTTATTTCCTTGGAGGTCTATTGAACCCACTATCTATTTCCATGGGGGTAGGTAGTTCTATTTCTGAAGCATTTATAAGAAATTTTATAACAGTTTCTATGGCAACAGAGGATGGGAACATTATTTCAAGACATTTAAAATGATAATTTACCAAAACAAGTGCATACCATTTTGTTTACTACTTGGCCATTGAAAGGTCTAGGGTAGCTTCATTGGCAGTTCAAAGAAACATTGTACTTCTTACTTCTTTGCATTAAGCAGCTACCTGGTCAGAAAATTGATTTCCAGAAACATGAATGACCACAGAGCAATGTTAGCAGCAGCTTTCATTGGATTTTTGTGGTAAACAATGTGAAATGGCATTCCTGCACCAGGAAATCTGGGTGCAGAGTGATTGGATTTCAAAATGAACCATCAAGCCCACAGGCAAGCTTAGTACAGCAAGCAGGCCTGCTTTCCAAGCTAAGAGTTAAGCTTTTCTCTTCTGAATCAAATACCAGAAATAAGCCTTTCCCATTTATGTATGATACCAGAATAAATAGAGGGCCCTCACAAGGGAAGCCTTTTGACTCAGTTCAGTTCAACAGATGGTTATGGGGGAGTAATGTGATGTCGTGGAAAGAGAGCAGGTGTGAGGCCTGACAGAGCTGGATTCAAATCCTAGCTTTCCTTGTGGAGCCGTGAGAGAATCACTTATCTGCTTCAAGGCTCTTTCTTCACCTGAAAATGAAAGACAAGAATGCCTCACTGGCAGGATGTTTAAGGATTAAAAATAATATGTATGTAATCTGGGCCCCCATGTTCCTAACTTGGAGAAGAAAAAGATGCTGAAACCAGGTAGAAGTAAATCATATCCTTTACTTGGGTTTCTCAGGGCACAATAAAGGAGGTGCTGTTTGTAAGCTCCCAGTCTCTCAGTTCTGTGTCACAGATGTCCAGGAATCTGGCAAAGGTCTGATTCCCTTCACAGGGCAGAGAATGCAAGCAGCAAAACAAAAGACAATTCTTTCTAGATGGAAGAGGGGGTGTGGCAAGGACTGTGAAGATACACTATAAAGAGGTTTGCCCTCTCATATACATACAACACTCTTCTCAGTGCTTAGAACCTGATAGCTCTTTCTAGAGTAATGAGCATCTACAATGTGCCAGGTCTTACCTCCTGAATGTGAGGGATAGAGTATAGTAATGAGTACGGTAAGATTCCTGCCTCAAGAAGTTCACAGTACAGAGGTTATTCTGAATTTAGATGTCTGTTTTAAGCATCTATATCACTGCTAAAACATTGAACATGCACTCTGTTATTTCCATCAAACATTAGGTATAATAAAACATCTATGTGACATAAATGATGAATAAATGTATTAATTGTATTCCAGAGAACTATTTCAAAATGACCAGGCAACATCTCTTAAAAAACAGAAACAAACAAAACAAAACAACTCACTAAATGACAGTTATTTAAGATATACATTTACTAGTTTTATGTTTAGCAATAAATGCTATTTGTAGGTTATATGATAATTGAAGTGCTATCAACGTACATAAATTGTATCATTGCTTTTAATCAATTATGTCATCCATTCTTGGGTTAGAATCATAATAAACAGGTATTTTGTTCATTAATTCATTGCCTTTTCCCTCTTTTATAACTTCTACCCTATTCTAACCCTAAATGGATTGTAGGGTCTGAAATCAGCTACTTGTTATTGTATTCTGTAGCAAATTATTTAACCTAAACTTTAGTTTTAACATCTGTTAAGTGGGGATAAATTCAATCGTATCTACCTTATGAGACTGTGAAGATTAAATAAAAAATGTCTCTTAGCACCTAAGGGAGTCTGGCACACTGTGCCAACATTTAGCAAGTGGTTGTTATTATTGCTCTTATTATCATTATTGTTTATCATTGCTGTCATTCCAATCTATCATAGGAGCTGGGTGCTATGAACAGAAAAATGCTTTATTTTTAAATTTCACTGCCTTCAAACATGTTCTGTCTTACCTCCCTTTCCTGCCCCTGGAGGATACCTCAGGCAGATTCTGTGTATTTTCCTGTTACTTTAGGGTATTAGACAAAGTCTCATTTTCAAAGACAATTTAAAAAGTCTCACCCAATCTCAATCACTTCTGTTTTCTATCCAGGTTAAAGCACCTCCTGTCTCCCGGACTCAGGCCTGGCCTGGGAGCCCAGAGGTCGGTGGCGGAAGCTACATAGGGTCCGTTTCCTGGCCTTCCTTGCTCTACCTTCTCTGTCATATGCTTCGGCCTTCTTCAGGAGAGTGTGCAGTGGGGGCCAGAGGTGGTGAAGGGGATGGAGGGGACAGAGGAGATGGTAGCTGCTGCTCCTTGTACTTCTCTCTCGGTTGTCTTTCGATGTACTCTCTCAAAGGGCCTCGGTCCTAGCCACTGCCCAATGCTGGCACTTTCTTTCTTGGAGCATTTCTGTAGGTTCTACAACTCTCACCTCTCCACCCACCTCTTGTCACGAATGCCAAGCATCATTTTGTTCTCCCGGAAAAGTGTTACTCTGGCTCAGCGTGCAGCCCTGGAAACCAGCCACTTTCTGGGCTATCTATTGGTTTAGAAGAAATTCACTCCCCTTTTCCGGTCAAATTCTGGAAGAGTAGGCTCTTTGTTGTTCTCTCTGTCCCCGGCCACCTCCAGGTAAGAGTTAGACATCAGCCTCTCTGCTCCCCAAAGCCCAGAGAATATGTGATTTGAGAAAAGAGAAAATCCACAACACTTTCCACTTTTGCCTCCCAGATTCTTTTCTTTAATGATTCACTAACTTCTTTTATGTAGGATGGTAGCATGATAGACTGGCCAGTCAAAGAACCAGTATTCCTGCATGGATGCGTTTAGCAGCTGTCTTTAGAATGTGTGGCGTCCCGTTGCCTATTGTCCTCAGCCAGCCACTTCAGCAGAAACCCTGAGACAACAGGAAAAGTCCCATCCAACATCCTGTTACATTTTTATTACGCCTGAACTTTTAAAACAGTCCCTTAATTGGTTTTCCTGCTGCCTATCACCCCCTATTTTTTTCCACCCCATACCTAGCTGCTAGATTAATCTTCCTCAAAAAACACTGATTCTTGTCATATTTTTCTTTTCAGTCCATCATTGCAACTTGCACAGGTTGGCTACCATCCCAGCAGCCCTTTCAAAAAGAAAAGAAAAACCTTAGGGTCTCCCAATTTAATTTAATCCCAGATGATTCATCCAGACATTACAGTAGTAGAATTTCTGGGAGTCCCAAAAGCTCTGGTGACACTGGTTGGCTTCCAACTGCTTATTATGTCAAATAAACTCCCCAGGCTACAAACATAAACTCCACTAATTCAATGAGGTATTTACAGAATTTTGGAACTCAAAGAACATGTCATTTAACTTTCCTGTTTTACATAGGACAAAATGGTGATTCAGAGGGGCTGAGACTTGCCCAAAGTCACTGGTCATCTGAGGCACAGTCAGAACAGTTACCGAGGTCTTCTGGTTCCTAGAGTCAGGTGACTTCACCATCCTAGGTGATAGAATGTCAGCTGGTTTCATTCTTTGTAAACTATTGTCCAGTTAGTCCCTGAAATGCAGGCGATAGCCCACTTATAAAGAAAGGGAGTGTTCTTTCTAAAACTGGTATTAAAGTCTTTTCTAATAGCATGTAGGAAGAAGACAATTATTACTATTAAAAAGAATTAAGATGGACTGCAGATTCAGAATTTGTTTCAAAAGATGATAATGGATCCTTTTGGCAATGAAAGGGAAAGCTGGGGACATATCCTGGATGAGGAAGGCAGAGAAAAAACAAGTTAAATTTCTTTAAATAATAAAGTAATTGGAGTTTTCCATTTCCAGTGAGAATGGGGAGGAAGGTATTTTAGCAGGCCCAGGACCTGGAGAAGAGAGAATATGGGGAAAAAGGTCCCAGGAGGTAGGGAGAGTGGGCAGACCAGAGGCAAAAATGGCTAAAAAGAAACTCCATGTGGCTGAAAACTTTAGACACAAAGTTTTATATTTGAATTTAAGTGTTTTTCTATATTGTACTGTGATCACCCTTTACAATCCACAAATCTTCATAAAAGTTCATTATACACAACATTAAGTATTAGAGATGCCTTGAGGAATAAAGGATAAGCCATTTACTCTTGCCTGGGGCAAAGGGGAGTAGGGAAAGGGACAAAATCACAGCTGATCCCAACTGGTGGGTTGCTGAGGTCAGCAGAATAATGACCCCCGCAGATGTCCACGTCCCAGTCCCAGGAACTGTGAATGAGTTCCTTGCATGGCAAGAGAATTAAGGTTGCTAATCAATACATAGGGAGATTCTCCTGTATTATTCAGGTGGGCCCAATATAATCACAAGGGTACTTAAAAGTTTAAGAAAGAGGCAGAAAAGGAGGTAGGATGATGCACATGAGAAGGACTCCACCTCCCACCAGTGTTCTTAAAGACAGAGACAGGCCATGAGCTGAGGGATGTGAGCGGCCTCTGGTAGCTGGAAAAGACAAGGAAACAGACCCTCCCCTCAAGCCTCTGGAGAAGAATGTAGCCTTGATGACACCTTGATTTTAGCCCATTGAGACTTATATTGGAATTCTAACTCACAGAACTGTAAGAAAATACATTCCTATTGTTTGAAGCCACTAAATTTGTGGTAATGTTTTACAGCAGCAATAGAAAACTAATATGGTTGCCCAATTTCGATTCTCTAAGACTCTTAATACTTGCAGTTAACCCAAAAGTTTCCACGTCCTTCAACTTTTTTAGTTCACCCTATGAAAGTACAGAGCTGGCCCCCAAATTTCCCAAGAGTCTCAAAGTGGTGAGGAGGGGACATTCTACTTGGTGGTTGCCCCAGACTGTTACTGTACAAGCCAAGCTCTTGATTATTTCCTAATAATTAATTCTACTTGATTTATGTTGGCATTCAAGTCCCTGTGCAGGCTTGTGCCAGCCTGCTTTTCCCACTTCCTCTCCCACTGTTTCTCTTCACAAGCCCTGTACTCTTGCTCAGTCAGACCACTGGTACCCCAAATGTCCTCTTTACTTCGGCTGGTGCTGCCTTGTCACCTGGAAAGCTCTGTCTCCACTCCATGCACACCAGGCCTGGTAACCATCCGCTCTTCCTTCACGGCCCAGTTCAAATATCACCACATTTTCAAAGCTTCCCCAGGTCAGCCTTCCTCAGAATTTCCCCCAGGATTTTGTTCTTAGCTCTCTTAGACCATCTGTGATAATTTACTTGCAGCTTGGACATTTGATATACCTCCTAATTCATTGTCTTGACTGGAGGCTCCCTGAGGGCATTGGTCTCCACAGTGCTGGGCACAGAGCTTTTCACATCACACATGCTCAGTACATGTTTGCTGAATGGTGTCATGAGAACATTTTTGTCTTAACAATTTACTTAAAAGTGGAACACATTAAAATTCACACTATCAACACATACATTTCTTTCTATCTATCATCTATCTTTTTCTTTTTTTCTGAATGCCATGGTCCATAGTTTAAAAAGGAACAAGTGGATACAGTGAAAACATATTTTGGTATGCCGGGTAGACCCAGTTTATATCTGCCTCACATGGTTATTAATCGTGCTCTTTTCATTCCAAAAGAGTCCCAGTATGAATGGTCATCTGACTGTTGGACAACATAGGTTATAAGGGCAGCCTTAGGCTTTCATTCTCCCTGAGCATGACAACTGGAAACCAGTTGTTCCCACCAGGTATCCACTTTGCTGCAGATGCTTGGCATGCCCCACTTCTCTGTCTTTTCCTTCCACAGCAACCATTAACGTTCAGGTCTATCACTCCCCTCAGCTTCATCTCTGCTTCCTACCCTTGGTTTGGTCTAGGGGAGTGTCTGCAGTAGCAGGATTTGAGGAAGCAGAAAGAGGAAGGCAGCACAAATCTCCAAGTTAGCTGCTCTCTTGTCACTCTCACCCAGCCCCATTATCCTGGCCTCATTTGGTGTTCCCAGGCATCATTCCTACACTTAATTGTTCTGCTCTATCTTTCAATGTCTGACTGTGCTTTATATCTCAACATCCATCACTGATGTTAGCTCCAGACTGACACCATAGGAATGATCACCAGTACCTATCTTACATTCAGGGTAACTCCCAAAGCAGCAGGGATGTTAACATCTCAGATTGCAACTCAACATATTTTCCTACAGCGGCAATTGCCAAAATGTGTTCCAGGGAAATCTAGTTTTGGGTGTTAATATCTGTTACTCAAGTGGACAGTTTCAAAGTCAAAGAAGGTTGATGAATTCTCAATGGAACATTTTAAGCAGTTTTCTTTCCTACAGAACTTCTTAAAGCCTTTAATATGCAAATGCACATTATGAATCTGAATGGGATATATGATATGCAGTGTTTCCCAAACTTCTCTGGCCTTAGAACTTTTTTCCTTAAAATTTTCTTGAGGGAATATTGTTTGGTGATACATATTTTGTCTTAAAGAAACATACTTAACTCTTGTGGTTTAGGCATACATAGGTTCTTGTGAATTGACACAGGGTCTA
Source organism: Manis pentadactyla (assembly GCF_030020395.1). Taxonomy (NCBI): domain Eukaryota; kingdom Metazoa; phylum Chordata; class Mammalia; order Pholidota; family Manidae; genus Manis; species Manis pentadactyla. The sequence goes on from NC_080020.1 coordinate 78,090,000, forward strand.
CAGAACATAGGCATTATTATCCTAGTGGGACAATGCATTCTAAATGCTAAAACTGCATTTTTGGAATACACAGTTTGTGCAGTGGATAGTTGCACATAAGACCCTTCTAGATAAGAATTGTGATTATCCAAAAAGCAGAGGCTGATGACCAGGTAGAAAGCATTTGGGACCTGAGGTCAGAAGAGCTGGTATCCCATGTCAACTTGACCACTATTAGCTAGGTTTTCCTGAGCAACATCCAGCATTTTGCCCTCAATTTCTTTATCTATAAAATGGAGTGATTAATTATGATGTTAAAATAAAAATAAATAATACCTGCTTAACATATCTCACAGGAATTTTAGGAGGATCTAAGGAGATAACATGAAAGCAATTTGAAAAGAGTAAGGGTTTGCTTAGTAAGTAGATATAAAAATACTGTATTATTTCTTAATTAACTTGGCTTTGCAGAAGGGGCAAGGATGCAAACCCATACATAATCTTCAAACCTTATTATTATTGTTTTTTGCAAAACACTTCAATCCAAATGATTTTCCTCAACACTGGTAATAAATTTTAATTTCTTTTTTCTCTTTCTCTCTAGATCTTCCCTCTGGTGGAGGAACAGTGCAGTGACCAAAACAAAGGTGTAATCGAGAGAGCAATAGAAGCCCAGCATTTAATCGACTGGGTAATAGGATAAAATAGGTCACTGTCATATTTAAGCTTCAAGTGGGGTCTGACTGAATTGGAAACAATGCAGTTGGGCAGATTCCATCCTCAGATTTTTGGGGAACTTTGGATCCAAAGTTAGTATTTGTCCCAATTTTCCCATTGGCAAAACCGAGAGTATGCCTCTGTTGACAAAGCCTAAAACATCATCTGTGATGCCACAACTGTTTTGTTCATCCAAAGAGCAGGGAACATTAGTTATGACATTTCTCCATTGTCCATCTCATGTGATAGGACAGAACATGTCACTGGGCCATGAGCAGCAGCAACATGAGTCTATTTCTTGGCTCTCTCAGTTCCAGGACTGGAGTGATCTATTAAATTATCTCACAGCATTCTGAGTATTGAGCAAAGTCAATCTCTCTGGTTCAATAACTGACTTACAGAAGGGGGACTCTGAGTAACCTGTTAAAGTATCTTTTATCTGGAAGATTCCTAGATTAGCAATAAATTTTTTTTCTTTGCTGTATTTGCTTGAAAATGGAACCTGTAAGAGAAAGTAGATATGCTCTGCAGACAAATGCATTTTTAATTTAAACTCCATTGTTTATTACTTTATGGTAGAAGTTGCAGATGATTCTAGGATGGTGAATTACATAGGCAAACATGCATAAGGAGAGGTACTGACTTATCATAATCATATGTATTTAGGTTTGGTGGCTACTTGGGGGAGGGGAATTTCTCTGTAGATGACACAAATCAGCAGCTAATTTAGAGATAAGTAAAATAAAAACTATCTGGTTGCTTTCCCTTAACAGAAACTATACTTTGGATATTCCTTTCTTTTTTCACTTTTATCACTTGATGTGAAAAGAGTAACATTTTACAAGTAAGCATGGCTTATGTGGGACTCTTTCCAAATTGCTTTATTTATATATTGCTATCTTTATTTGTTATCTTTCTTTTTAAATAAAGAATCTCAAAGCATATTACACCAAAAATTCATTAATTTGAATACATATCTGCCATGTTATGGGTACAATCACTATATTGTACCTATAATCCACTTCAGTGTTTGAAAATGATAACGGAACCCAAGTACCCTTTCTCTGTGTTAGGTTCTACTTCGACCACTTAGCACATGCTACCAATTCTAGGCATTAGATTGTGTTTTCCAACAGTGAATTAATTAGCACACATTCTTTGTTGTAGATGAGGAGGGAGGAGAAAATCAAACAGAAACAAGATTGAGAAGAGTGAGGGAAATAGGCTCTTTCACATTTGAAAGATAAAGTTCTGTGGAAGGAAGCTTCTTGGTGCTCATTAGGAACACAAGCCTCCATACATGCATGGAAGAATGGAGAGCAAAAGGAATTTCAATTACTTTTTCATGAAATCTGACCCAGAGTTGAACAAAGAGAATACTAAAGCTTTTGCATATGCCATTTTTAGGGGGGACATCAATCTTTTTTCCCCCTTCTCTGGTGTTGCTTGAACAAAAAGAATTATTAAAATTGAACTTGTACGGGTTTTTATAAATCAAGATGTCAACAAATACAAGCACTAGTCTAGTTACAGCGAGAAAGTATAGTTTAAAGAATAAAACTAACCCTGTTTCATTTTTTTTAAGCTCTACAAAGAGCACATTGTTTATTCTTGTGTAAAAACGTCATGTAAAGAAGCTCTCTGTCAGGTACTCTATTTTTATTTACTTGTTTCATAACTCAATTATAATGTTCCCCTCTATCTAATAATTAGCAAATGCATAGTAACAAGGCTTGAAAACATGTTCTTTTCCCCACTGTGTGTCAGTTAAATTTCCGAATCGTTATGGAGAACGGGTTGTGCCTGTGGAGGTGAGTCTTCCCTGCTGCTCTGGCAGCTTGCCCCTGTGCAGTAGTTGAGGGTCAGCTCTTGGAGAAAGGCCCAGCCAGAGGCCTGTGCAGGGACTTCCTGCCATCTGGAACACTCTGAAGCACAGTGAAAGATGTCAGCAAGAAGCACTCAAATAACTCCTTTCCAGCTCCCTTGGGATGACCAGTATTTCCCCCAGTTCCATGACTGGGAAGATTTAACAGTCACTGCCAGTAACTTGATGCACACTGTTTTGAGCTTTGGTTGCCTTTCATGCTTAGGTTTTTGTGGCCATTTGTCATCTTTTGAACACCCTTTCTGTGTTTGAGGAATTCACCAGAGTCTGAGTTCTGCTTTCCCATTGAAAAGTCCCAAATGCACTTTCCCAGCTCTTCTTATAGCAAGGATGCAAATCTGTAATCTAGATTCTGCCAATCTGTCTTCCTTGTAGGAGACATTGTTTGGGAAGAGAACAATGAGAGGAAGTTGGTGCCTCACAGAATCCGTTTTCTAGGAAAAGGGGTAGTGGAGGCTTCTGGCTCTGGGAGAGGACAGTGGCAGAGGCTCTGGTATCTAGTTTCTAGTGCTAACACCACCCACTGAGATGAAGGGGTTGGGGCCACAGGGGTCTTCTGGTGGCAACTGTGATAGATGCAGTGCCAAAGACCAACATCTTTGCAATAAAAAAAATCAAAGCTATCTAATGTAATTATTCATCAGACATATATGTATACTGAAAATCAAAGCATTTAACTTGATTTGTTGGAATTTTAAGAACTTATTAAAATGATAACTTGTAAATGCCTTATTTTCCATAGACAAGTAATAGAGCTTCTCATAAATAAACTCAAAGACCAAAGGGTTTATGGGAAACTGCTGTGGCATGGTTTCCCTTCAGATATTTTGGGGATACATGTGGATTTATATTTAGTTTGGATATTATCATTTACCCATTTCTGAGCTTCCTTCTCCCTTTTCCTCCTGTATTTCCACTTTCTTTTCACATCTGTATCATTGCACTCATCTAATTTTTCCTAGGGTTGGATGGACAGCAGTCCTCATATACAGTATGGCATCTAGGAAGGAATGCATAGGATTAGGGGTCACAACGGGACCATCTTTCTGGAAAGAACTTCCTCGTAGTGTGAAGGAGGAGCAGAAAACCCCATCCAAATCAGTGAAAAACAGATTTTTTGAAGTAAATGCTACCTTATTATTTTCCAAATAATTTCCATAATTTCAGAAAAAAACAGTATTTGTAGAGGTCAATTAGTTTTAAAAATATAAATCATTATTGGCTCATGGCAATGGATCATGACCACCCTTGACATTATGTAAAATAACAGCTGGACCCAGAATTTGAAGATAACGCTTGGAGAATATCAGTAGGCCCTTTCTTTTCAGGGAAAAGAAACATTATAAAATGTTTTCTCAGCTAGAATGACACACTACAACTGTATTAATGAAACGTTACAGATTTATGGGATCTAAATTAATGAGTTTTAACCATAGGGATATATTGTGAGAGATGAGGAACTTAGGAAATCAGAACATAATACTAAGTTACAGGAATCATAATAAAAGATCTTCACCATTTTCTGCCCTTCATGCTGTCTGCCATGATATTGAAAAAAACTGATATTCTAAACTCTGATGAGCATTCCTTCTTTAGTCATTCAATTGGTTTTTAAGATTATTTTCCTTTCCATCCTGTACCCTGTGTCATAATTTCTACATGATATTATTCCTGTTATGAGTGCTGTTTAATTATTAGTGACTCAAACAATGAGAACTTAAATGTTTTGGCAAAGATCTGAGGCTGTGAGGCTGTAACTGACCAGATAAAGAAAGGAAACCACAGGGTTCTCCTATAGTTGAAGAGTGCTCTTTACCACTTTCTAATGTTCCTTCTACTTCTATGAAGCTACATGACTGCTTTGCATGGTTTATTAATTCTGTGATTTCCCATGTATATATATATTTCCAAATATACAAAGGTAAGAGAACAATATCCTCACATTAATATTATTTTTTTCTGCTTTAATTCCCACTGGTTTATTAATAAATGGTTTTAAAGTCAGTGTTTAAGTCTTCTTTTCTCAATACCATTTTGGCATTTCTACAATTCTGGAAAGAAACCTTCTAAGGGTAGGAGACATAGATATGTGGCTGGAGTGACACAGATTTAGTTCTACCAAGGCCAAGAATATAGCCTGGTTCTGCCTTTGAGCTCCATCCAAATGTCAGTCTGTAGGGATAGGAGACACAGAGATTCCCTTACAAAGAAGAATATGCTACTCAGCTGTGGGGAGTGTCAACATCTTCAGGGTCTGCCTCAGCTGCTAAGAACCACCTCTTCAGAGATCATATCCACCCTGAGGCAGCTCACATCTGATGAGCAAGGTTGGGTATAAGACCAGACCATTTTGGCAGGACACAGGACACTCTGATGCATTGTATTTGTTCTAGAGGTCTCCACTGGACTGGAAGAGGCTTCGTCAGGCCTACATCAGGGTTGATGTCTCCTTCTGTCCAAGCCAACATCATCCTCTTCCTTTCACAGAGTTGACCCCTAATGAACATGTTGTATTCCAAATTCATCTCAAACTCTGCTTTCAGAGAACCTTAACCTGTGACAGTAGGCAAACTGAATAAGATCTAGAGGCTCTTTTGGTCAAGATCTGAATGACATAGGCCAGAATTTTGAGATGTTTCTTGTCGTCTTGTCCTGAATCAATTAATCTATCTATCTATCATCTATCTATCTATCTATCTATCTACCTATATATCTTCTAAAAATAATTTCCTTTTGTTTGGTTGTGATATAATTTTTCATTTTGCTTTTCTTTGGGGAGTTTTGTTTGTTGGGGGAATTGTAGGAACTCTTCTTACATAGAAACCTAAAGAAAGTACAATGCTGATTTCCCCATAAACTTCTACTGTTACTGAAAAGACATATTCTCATGGAAAAATAAAATTGGCTCTATCACATGAATTAATTTACAGTTAAAGAACTTGTACAAGCAATATAAGCAGTAAACTCTCTTTGTCTATGTGTTATCTATGGATATTTAATTAATATAAATCTGCAAGAAGTTGATCAAATAGATAATTTTTGTGCAGTTTCTGAAATGGACACAGAACAGTGCTAGCTCTTAATTTTTCTCCATCTCCAGATCACATCCCTCCCTTACTGCACCTAGCTTATGCCCTTCCTTCATCCATTAATTTGCATCCTTGTAAAAACCCCTCCACTTCCTTACTTCTACCTACCCTTCTGTCTCTCCTTCACACAACTTTCAGCATGATTTTTCTAAATTTCAAATCTGATCAGTTCATTTCTCTGCTTAAAATCCTCAGTCACTTCCAAAGACTTACAGGGATTTAAAACCTAGTCTTTTTCCTGGTACTCATACAAAACTTTTCATGAATACATCTCTGCTTACTCTCTCTCCAGTTTCATCTCCCAGTCACCCCCACCTCAGGCAATTCCTCTGCAGCTTCTGGGATGCACATCGTCTCTCTTTTCTTTTGCCTGTGTACATGATGCTCCCTTTGTTGAAATGCCCTTCTCCACTTTTTTTAAATTAAAAACAATTTTTTAAATTTAGCTGAGCCTTATTCTTTCTTCAAAGCACTACTCGAACATCAAGGAAGCTCTAGGTAGTAGTCCTCCATGCCCACAGAATACTCATTGCCACTAACACCATTAATAGTACTTATAAATAAGACTATATTGAAATATAAGATTGCTATAATGCTTAAAAGGTTCCAATTACTAGGAGTAGCTTAGAAAAACATTTTACGTGTCGATTGACCAGCAGAAGTCTCTCAAGTTATTTTTATTTCACCCAAAGCAGTTGCCTATACCAGGAACTACAAGCTAATAATATTCACAGGAGAGAGAATGTCTGTTTGCCTAGACTGTTTGTGATATTAGCTATGCAAATAAATATTTTGATTGTTCATTTGGGAGAAGAGGATTACTTGATGACTGTCTTGAAGTACATGTAGGCTTATTATAAGAGGAGGATGACTAATTTTTTTCCCATTGCTATTGCTGATTCAATGAGGAAAACTTTATACATTGTATTAACAGTTACAGATAAGAAAGATTTTCTTCACTGGAATAAGGAATGTTGTGAAAACTCCCTCATTACAAATGTGACTAGATGACATCAAAATTCTAATTTTTACCCTTGAATCTGTGAAATCTGAAGTGATGTCATCTCAGTGATCAACTGTCACCAATAATGAGTCTTGAATTCAGCATTACATTCTCCAGTTACTACCTTCAGATAAGAGCTTGTGGCGACATGTTATGAATGTAGGGCCATCCTGGGCAGTGCTTAAGAATCAGAGCATTACCCTCACAGTTATACCTCACTGGGGAGACAAGACACAGGAAAGTTAAGTTCTAGAGAAAGGCAACTATTACTATATATGACACAGATTATAAGAGCAAAGAATGGCTTTCTAAGGAGGTAGGAGCTGGAGAGGAGTAGGGAAAGCCACTCATGGCAATGGAAACTGCATATACCAAGTTATGCAGTGTTGATAGATGTGTGAGGTATATTTGTGTATGTTTAGAGACCATGTAGGGCAAAGATCAGCTTTCCTGAGGAAGAAAACATTCATAAACATTCACGAAGCACATATGATATGCCAAGCTCTGTGCTAAACCAGTATATGCATTTTCTCATTCAATTCCTATGATAACTTTAATGTATAGTTAGCAACATTATCTCAGTTTGCAGTTGATAAAACTGAGGCACAGGAATATTAAGTGACTTGCCTAAGATCCTACAGCTAACAACTAATGGAGCAGAGAATTCAAATCCAGGTTCTCAGACTTTAGCTACTGGGACTAAAATTCTAGAAACATTAGTAATCACTTTCCAGAGGCAAGGTATAAACTGAGGTCAGAACCGTGGGGCTTGAAAGCAGGGAAATGTCTTCAACATGTAAGTATACTGGAAATGTCTGTGAATGAACAGACTATTTCCATGGAGTATATACTCAGGGAAGAGACAGACGTGTGTAAGTGACTATTATGTACTGAAGGCTGTAGGTACCAATGGATCAGACTGAAGGAAAACCTGAGGGTAGAGGACATTATCCTATAAGCAGTGGGGAGGCATTGAGGTTTCTGTGCAGGGCAGTGACATGATGAAAGCTTATTACTGAAAACTTCATGTGCTGACTGGATGCTACTTGTTTTCTTATTGTCAGCAACATTAAGCCACTTAGAATGCCAAGCAAGTTAGGTATGTGGTAATAGAAAAGAGGAGGACATATTTCTATTTCTCAGGTACTGCTCCCCAAAATTCTGCTAATTTGGTTTAGATGCTGGAACAATAAATTGGAGTAAGAGCAGAAGCCTAAAATCTGAAGGCATGCTGATGCTCTCCGCCCAGTCGCTATTGTTTCTAAACATATAGGGACCCCCAGCCTGCAGGAGGACAGAGCGTGGTAAAGACTGTCCCTTGCAAATATCTAAGACAGCTAGGATCTAAGGTCATTCATGTATGATTGTTTCAGAGTTATCCATTCAATCACTCAGCCAGATTCAAGGACTATTTGTTTACTGAGTGCCTTTGGGAGGCATAGGGATCTGACATAAGAGGTACAATAAGGCCACTACTCCCATGGAGTATGTAAGCCAATAAGGTAACTCAGACCATAAACATTTCAGATAGTGATGTGTGGCTATAAAGAAAATACAGCAGAGCAATAGGAAGAAGAGTGACTGCTGAAAGAGGGATAGCCATTTAAAAAGGACTCAGAGAAAATTCTCTGTTGAAATGTCATTCCAGGAGACTTGAGTAGTGAGAAAAAGCCAGCCATGCAAAGAGCACAAGGAAGAGCATTCCAGACAGAGGGAACAGCCAGAGCTAAAGCCCTGAGGTTGGAAGTTAAAGGAAGAAGCAGCAGGAACCATTGGCTTTTGCCATTAGTCACATCCAGAACTTTGAAAAGCATATCTGAAATTCTTCCTCTTCAAATACTATGCTAGTGAAACATTCTAACATTTAATTCAATGATCTATCTCATTATTAACTTTGTTCTTCATAACCAATTAAAATTTTCCATCTATAAACTAACAAATAACAAAAAAGAAAGAAAGGTCATAGAGTCAAAAATATGGATGAGGGGTTTCAGAAGATTACCTTGTGGAGAGTGTGGTGGTGAGGGCTGAATATGCAAGGTTGCAAATCATGTAGTATTTATTAATTTAATAAATCTGTCTTTATGTCAATGTAATCGAAGGTTGCCACAAAATAATGGTCTCTTGCTGCTACATAAATGTTGAGGCCAAGCTCTGATGTTTATTTTCAAGACAGGAGACATTGATCCTTCACTAACAGAATATTACAAGTTTATTTCTATTATGCAAAGTAACCAAAGTTTATTTCATTGCTTGATTTCGATGGATGTTGGTGCTGTCAGAGTTCAGAATGGTCAGGGGCTAGGAGGCCAACAGGATGAGTATTTTTTTTCCTGGCATCTTTGGATTTCATTCTAATATTAAATCAATAAAGGAAAACTTTAGAGATACTTAGTTTCTGGGATCTTTCTTCTGATGCCCCAGGGATTAGGACTGTTTGACACAATATTGTTCTCCCTTAGCACCTAAGAGACTCTGAAAGTCAGACAGTGAGTGAGTTGGACGGGGGCCCCACCCAACTGGAAAGGCAACAGGAAGAGTGATGAGAGGAAAAAGACAGCTACAACAATAGAAGGAGGAAGTGAAGCCAAAAAAAAAAAAAAAACAAGAGAAGGAAAAGTAACAGTGAACTACAATAATCTACCAGGAAAGGAAAAACTACACAGAAAAAACAAAAAACAAAAAACCAACTCCAAAGGGAACTGCAAGCTGCTGACTTTGGACGCATGGGACCAGTTTTTGGTTATTTCCAGAGGCAGGGCACTTAAGTGATCCAGCGAAAGGATGGTGACGTACTCCAGGGATTCAGGTCTCCCTATTCCAAGGAAGGATGTGAATTAAAACAAAGATTTTGGTTTTCAGGTTTTATCTGTCACAGATCACACAGCCATATAGATCTGGGAGGTGTGATCAACCCAAAGAGGAGCGCACAAGGTGAAGATGGGAAGGAATACAACAACTGGTAGGGGTTCCTGGATTTGGAAGGAGTAAGGAGAATATTTACCTCATTTTTTTTTATTAATTTTATTTTGGCATCATTAATCTACAATTACATGAAGGACATTATGTTTACTAGGTTCCTCCCTTCACCAAGTCCCCCCTACATACCCGTTCACAGTCACTGTCCATCAACATAGTAAGACGCTGTAAAATCACTACTTGTCTTCTCTGTGTTGCACAGCCCTCCCTGTGCCCCCCCAACACTATACATGTTAATCGTAATGCCCCCTTTCTTTTTTCCTGCCCTTATCCCTCCCTTCCCACCTGTCCTCCCCAGTCCCTTTCCCTTTGGTAACTGTTAGTCCATTCTTGGGTTCTGTGCTTCTGCTGCTGTTTTGTTCCTTCAGTTTTCTTTTGTTCTTATACTCCACATATGAGTGAAATCATTTGGTACTTGTCTTTCTCCGCCTGGCTTATTTCACTGAGCATAATAGCCTCTAGCTCCATTCATGTTGTTGCAAATGGTAGGATCTGTTTTTTTCTTATAGCTGAGTAATATTCCATTGTGTATATGTACCACATCTTCTTTATCCATTCTTCTACCGATGGACATTTAGGTTGCTTCCATATCTTGGCTATTGTAAATAGTGCAGTGATAAACATAGGGGTGCATCTGTCTTTTTCAAACTGGAGTGCTGCATTCTTGGGGTAAATTCCTAGAAGTGGAATTCCTGGGTCAAATGGTATTTCTATTTTGAGCATTCTGAGGAACCTCCATACTGCTTTCCACAATGGTTGAACTAATTTACATTCCCACCAGCAGTGTAGGAGGGTTCCCCTTTGTCCACACCCTCGCCAACATTTGTTGTTGTTTGTCTTTTGGATGGTAGCCATCCTTACTGGTGTGAGATGATATCTCATTGTGGTTTTAATTTGCATTTCTCTGATGACCAGCAATGTGGAGCATCTTTTCATGTGTCTGTTGGCCATCTGAATTTCTTCTTTAGAATATTTACCTCTTTTAAAAATATCAAAAGATAAATAGATTCATACCAAGTCACCTTCTCCTTTTAAAATCTTACGAAGAGCCCAAACTTCACTTTACAATAGTCAGAATGGGAGGAAATGATATACTTGATAGAGGACAAGGCTTCAATGAAGCAGGGTGTGGCTTGGTGTTTCTGATTTTGCCTAATCAGGGGGCTCAGCTACAAGAACAGAATCATTGCTGCTTACTATGCTGAGCAAGATTCACTAAGCCCTACTCAAGGAGTTCTGCCTGTATTTAATCCGACCTGAATTCACAGAGAAGCTTGCCCTTCCAGAATCATAGCACGTGAAAAAATAAATGTTAAGGAGCAATGGTGACTGGATGGATCCGAGATCTGATCCTGAAAGGGCCTGAAGACAGAGGCTGCCTGGGTGCGGATTACAATCCTGTTGTTCACTAGGTGTATAAACCAGAAACATTTGTGAACAATAACACCTACCTCCAAGGCTGTGAAGATCACTGAGTAAGATAGTCTATGGAAAACACCTAGTGCCTGTCACATTATAAGAGCTTAATAAATATTAGTGTTGTTAATACATATGAAGTCTGTGGCGTGGTTTGTAAGAACTAAGTTCTTGCATGACTGAACCATATAATGTTGCTAACACTTAACCATTTTTGACTTAAAAAAATAGCAGTTCCTTACATTTCAATATAATATGTTCTCAAGAAACTTCCCTATTCCTTTCACCTTTTATCCTTTTTGTCAGGGGTTAAGGGCAAAAGAAAGGGAAGGGGGAAAAGAGAGGAACAGGGAAAAGAAGGAACAGAAAGGTGGGAGGTTACACGGTAAAGCCCTCTGAGGCCACCTGCACTGACTGCTAGCTGAAGTGATGAGATGCAGTCCATCCTTCCCTGACAACCTGTTACAGAGATTTCTAGGTCTTCAGGAAAGTTCTGAGACATGGATGTAGCATATGTTTCCTTGTGCCGCAAATGAAAGAACTGTAATCCCAACTATACCAAAACAAGAGAACAGAGAAGGGTACCTCCTAAAGGACATGGAACTGAGGCAGGAACAAAGGCAGCAGTACAGGAAAGCTGGGGTGTAGAGGAGTGGGAGAGAGTGCCCAGAACTGGGTTCTTCCTTAACCATCCTTCTCCACAGATGACCTGCATCCATCTCTGGAATGAGCTATTTGTCTGCCTTCCTCCTAGGAAATGGACCAGGCTAAAAAGCCAGGACAAATGGATATAGTCCTCCGGATGCGTCTAATTTCTGAGTACCTTGGCATCAAACATAGTCCCAAAGAAGAATATTCTAAAGGTCAGTGTACTTGGCCCAAACTCTCCTTAACCCGGAGCAACAACTTTCACAAAGCAACAACTTTAGCCCTAAGTAGTATCCACAAGGCTGGAGACACTGACTAAGATTCTTTACAAAGAACTAAAAATCCCTCGAGTGTTGCAGGGAGGACAGGGTAGGAGGCAGGCAGAGAGTAGCAGACCATAATACAAAATGTACTTTTTCCTAACACTGGTCCACACCACCAGAGACAACGTGGTTCTTAGAGGTGGGTGAGGGCAATGGGGATTTGCCTGGTAGTAGTCAATAGTTCAGCATTACGTGCATGGCAAGGGGAATCCTTCTACATTCTGCCTCAAGAATTCAGGTCCAAGGGAAAAGACCTGAAAAGTTTGGAAAGCTGATGATAATGAGATTGTAAACTTATTCATCTAATGAGGAATCTGGTTTGTACATGTAAAATCTGCTGCTGCTGCTGACACTAGCAGGTAGCAATTACCACGGCAGAATTCTTACAAATCTTCAGGAACTTATTGCAATATGTAGGATGGAGCTCAGTTTGGTTTCAAACACATTTTGGGCATCCCAAAATAAAATGTTAAAGTGCCCTGCATATCATTGGCAAGTGTATATGACCCTGATAAGATTGTTTATATCTTATAACTTACTACTGGCAATGGCTATATTCAGCACTTGTCTTAAACAGACTTTTAATACTGTTAAAGAGGCTAAAAATACAATATATTTTTAACCCCTTATTCTTAACCTATTTCAAGGTAAATAAAATACAACAATGGTAAAATTTGTCATCTTTCTTTCTTGCCACACTTGGTTAAGAGGACCCAACTATGTTGGAAAATTATGGATAGCAAATATAGTAGGTACTTTTCTTTCTTTGTTTCCATTCCCAACAGGAGGAAATGACAATGCCTGGAATGTTGCATAGCCTCCCTCTTGAGACTGGGACTTTTATCAACTCCAGGAGAGCAAAGACATCATATTGGCATAAGCGCAGTAGGTGAAAAACCATTGTGAAGATTTAGGAATGCACTAAAAAAATATAGTAATACTTATGAATAAAGAACACTTTTGGCATACTTCCTATTATATAACTTTAAACATTTAATGACAAAAATACAGCCAGTGAACACTGCAACACTTGGAATTTGTTTTATAAATGTGCTTAAGTATGTGAAATTGCCATACATGGTGGCCCTGTTTTTCCACTTTTCTTCATTTTATGCATAATTCTTTAATCAGGATTATTTTATATTTTTCCAAATTACTAAATTTCAAATTCTTGATGGTGCTAAAAAAAGACTAGGCCCTCCAGAGATGGAATTGTTTAGAACTGGCAGGTCTGCACACTGTCTCTTCTAATCCATTGGTGTTTATGAATTCTAAATTGGGATTTTAAAATCCAGAGCAATAGGTTAAGAAAACATTCATTGCCTCAGATTAACTGATGTTAAACCAATAACAGTATGTCAAATAATGTTAATTTGAGGCCCCATTTCATTTATTATTCTGATATAAGAGACCATGTTGCATAGTATTATAGTTCTAATGACTCTGTTCATTCAATTACTTTGGTACATGGCCTGTGAGCAGTTTGTGAATCTGAGCATGCTGGTCTGTGTTGCCTGGAGTGAAAGTTTCATATGGTAGGTTGAGTGACAAACATCTCAGAGCTTGCTCACATTCCTCTGTGGAATAGTCACTTCTGAGAGAAAGAGGTGCGGCTTCGTGGTCTGGGAACAGGATTGTCAGCCAGGAACATAGAGTTCTCATCCTGGAACTAGTTTTATTTTCTTTATGGATCAGATCATGCTAATGAATCTTTCTAAGACTCAGTTTACCCAGTTTAGAGCTGTTTAGGAAAATCTAACTAACTGGGGTATATTAAATAGTAATGAATGGATATCTATTAAAAAATTTGAAATGAAAAGTATGAATGTAAGGAGATGTTATTTTTATAAACTAATTAGTCTTATGAAATAAATAAATAATAGAACAGTTTGTCCTTTGGAAAAATTACCCCTAAACAAGAAAATTCATTCTCATGTTTAGTTTAATTTTTCTAAATAAATATTTTCTACTCTACATGTTTTAGCTTTTTTAAGTTCACAAGGTGAATATTCTATGTGATACAAATAATTAAACTCATGATTAGCTTTCACTTAAACATAAAGAGGTAGTCTCTTTGTTCTACATAGCATAGGGAAATTTGTTCTGAAGTTCCATGCACTGCAATATTATAGAGATTACTAACCTTAATGTTTTAAAGAAAAAATTAGGATCAAAGATATGTATAGTCAATCTAGAGCTTGAGCAGGGTGGTATAATGATCTGCCTGTTTTAAAATGATAAAGACTTCCAAGAATAAGATTTGGGTTCCAGAAAGAGAAAATTGTGCATACATGTCAAAACAAAACATGGGGGATAACCTAATGAATGAGTAATTGTGGTATACTATACCTGAAAGAATAAAGTTAAAAAAAAAAATCGACCTCAAATGCAATGTAGCAAGCTCAGCTGGTCAGCATTTTCCTGCCCAAAATATATCGCCCAAAAATTAATCAGTCTCATGTGTGAGGTTAAAAAAATAACCCAAACTTTAAAAAAATATATTATGATTCTTTACACTAGGAAGTTTTACATCTCCTATCTCCTACTCCTTTTTAAAAATAAAAAACAAACAAAACAATAGATCTTCACTTCTGTGGCTGAGATCTCAAATTTGGCTCTGAATATGTGTTTCAAATCTCATTAATTACAATATTGGCCCCACGAGATATAGTTGCTGATGCAAAGAACACTCTTTGTACTCAAAACAATTTGAACGAGGGCAAAAAAGCATTTTATTTACATGTGTAAATATTAAGAAGAAAATAAAACAGATAGCTGCTGAGATGTTTTAATGATAATTGATTTGATTACTTGAGCTTTAAGGTTACCATGCATAGGAACAGTCATATTTTCGTTTTGTGTATTTGTGGGATGATAACATTCTTGTAAAGGTAACGTAGACATTAACTTGGCAAGTTCTGAACTAAGACCTTTAGCATTTTATTTTTTCCAGATACTGAGACCAAATTGTTCTGAATTCCATACCCCACTGTGCAGATCTATAATTTATTTATTTTTTAAATATCAGAAACTATGCCATTACCCAAGGGACTCTTCCATGTAACAAATCTGGGTACAAATGAATCAAATGAATAAATTACAGCAGTAGACAGCAAACAGCCTTTCTTGTTTTCTTTCTTCATTTTCCTTTCTCTTTAGGAAACAGCAAATTAAGCCATGGATATTTGTGATCTTGTACTATAAGAACACATGTGGTCATACATTTTCATCCTATTAACAAACCAGCTGGCTCAGTGGGTAGAAGGTAAAGTCCACTCTAAGGATATCTTGATGCCTTAAATGAGGAAGGTCATCTGCTGTGTATAGACACAACCTAAAAATCTTGCTCTGAGATCTGATGGTGCCCACTGGCTGTCTTTAAACGTATACTGAACAGCAGAGTTAAGCAGCCTTGCTTACATAGAATAATCACTTGGAGCTTGCAAAAAATACAGATGCCTGGGTCCATACCAAAGGTTTCTGATTCAGCTAGTCTGGGGTGGCATCTCAGAGCTTGATTTTAAAAACAAACAAACAAAATTCAACAAAAGATGAATCCTCCTAATTCAATGCTAATGTGCCACAACTAAAAACCATAGTTAAAGAATCCCAACATGAGTGCAAGGATAACTAACTTGTTTTTAGATAACAGTTGTTTTTTTTTTAATGGAAACCCTTGTTTTTTAATGGAAACCTTACCTTATTCTAGGCATGGGCAGGAGCATGGATCAGCAGCTCACACAGCTCCCTCCTTGACAGCATTTCCTAAGCATCACAATATAGGGAGTAATTTTTGGGTGATGAAGCCTTGGATTACTAATAATTTTCTGGGGTAAAGCCATTGAAAGTAAATAATTGAACAATAAATTACATAATGCTAACCTTGAACATAAAGTCTGTGAACAGTGGCAGCCTTATACACATTTCAGTATTTCGAGTAAAAGTTCATCAGAAGAGAGACTCTTACTGGCTCAGTGTCACTCCTTGTTCTTCAGAGTCCATGAATGCCATGTTCTCAGCACCAAATCACTGTTAAGTCATTAGAAACAGAAAGGAGAATGTTGAGATAGAAATGGTAAATTCCTTCTCTTGGAAGTTAGTCAACTTCACCTGATGTGATTTTTTTTTCACTTTCTTTATCCTCACTTCTTTTATTGGCTAAATTTTTGTCCTTTGAATAGGAGCACTTTTCTTCTTTTTTATGATGTCAGTCCACTATTGTTTTTGTCATCTTCTTTTGCTATTATGTTCTTTGGCTTCTTCATCTTATCTTGTTTCTTTTATTCTTCTTTCCTATTTTTTGCACTTTACCTTTTCCAATTTTTAAAAATTCCCCTAACACTAGTACAGCAGGTCCTTCCTCTTCATTTTTCCCAGTTTCATATGTTTGGTTACCAGCCCCTTTTCTGATCCTCTCTCTCATTTTTACTGACTGCTCTTCCCTAACTTTCTGTTGATGTTTTATCCCTATCACTTGCTGTCAGTGGGCACACAATCCCGTGTCTTCTATCTCCCTATCTCCATATGCATTTTTAGGTTCCTACTACTAAAAGCTTAAGGCTACATGTGAGGAATAGAAAAGTACCTTTCCCCATCTGAATCCTATTTCCTCTCCCCTCCCATAGCTGTTCCATGTCTACTCATCCTTTCCTGATATTCTCCCTGACCCCCACCTGCATCCCCTCTACACCTGTCACTCCCTATTTGATGCCCATCTCTATTTGCACTGATTTTACATCCAGAAGATAAAGGATGGAGTTCTACCAGGAGCCAGGTTGTGTTTTCCAGGAATTTTCGTGCATTTACTGAAATGGGCCTGGGGGCTTGGATCTAGATTCTTGGGCAGCTTTCAACTCTTGCACAGTTTTGCACACCTGGGAATGACCATGGGGCCTACTCTGATGGACAGGACAGGGATGTCTTTAAAGGCCTTCTATGGGCCTTTCCACTGGCACCCCAGACCCAGGCTGGGAAATCAGGCCAGGTGGGGATGCCTGGGGCCTTTTTCCGCAGCAGAGTGGTGTGTGGTGCGCCACGGGGCTCTGGGAGTAGATGTTGGGATAGCGAGCCACTGAGGCCCCAGCAGTCAGGGAGCCATCTTTGGGAGGCAGGCTCACCTCTAAAGAGAGGACGCAGGCCCGAGGCAGGGTGCTCCCTCAGGACGTAGGGCGCGGCCCTAGGGGCCAGGCGATGCCACCCCAGCGGCGCCAAGGGCTGGAGGCGCAGTCCCTCCCCAGGAGGGGAGGCAAGTCGCTCCGGGTATCTCAGCCAGAAGGTCGAGGGAACAGCGCATGTGTCCCTGCCAGCCGGCCCTCTGGGAACAAGGCGGGGGAGACACCCCAGGGAGTAGGACGGAGGGCTGCAAAGATCAATCCTGGGTACCGGCGCGGGGTCATAAACAGGAGAGGAGCGGGAGAGGGCGTTGGTGGGGGGCCCCAGAAAGGCTGGGGCCGTAGGTCTGTTTGTCTACTCCGCGGGCGCCCTGAAGTCTGGGGCGGCCAAGGTTCCGGCTCCGCCAGCTCCTGCCGGAGACTCCAGGCCGCACTTTCCCCTCCTCCCGGCGCCTGCTCTCCAGTGAGGAGCCGAGCGCGGGCGGCACGGTGGGAGGGGCGGCGGCGGAGAGAACAGCCAGTTGTTTAAAATCCTTCTAGAGCAGTTTCTAATTCCCCCCTTGCGCCGGGGTTCGGAGGGGGGAGGGGGAAAGAGAGCGGGAGGAGGGAGGAGAGGGGAGAGGGAAAGAGGGAGGGAACCTGGGAGGGAGGGAGGAAGGGACGAAGGGAGGGAGGGAGGAGACTGCCGCTTAGGCTGTAGCCGCCACCGCGCGCTTCGGCAAGCCGGAGGGAGGAAGAGGCCTGTCAGTCTCTAGCGTTGCCTGGGCGAAGAGGGCGGAGCTTTGGCGTGGGGCGGCCAATAGTGGGGGTGGCTGCGTGGGTCGCCATGGGGACGGGGCTGTTCCCGGGGAGGCTGTGATGGGTTGACAGGTGCGTGACAGTGGGAGCTGCTCTCGGCACAAGCATGTACGGCAAAGGCAAGAGTAACAGCAGCGCCGTCCCGTCCGACAGCCAGGCCCGGGAGAAGTAAGTGTCTCCGCTTCTCACCCACCTCCGCCTTCACACGCGCGCACACACACGCACGCACTCGCACACTCTTTCGGAGACACACACAGACACACTCCGCCCGGGGAGAGACGCGGGTGGGCTGGCAGGGGGAGGGGTACGCGAGGTGGGGGCGTGCGGTACCCGGAGCGGCGGCTTCCCGGGAGGTGCCAGCGCGGGGCGAGCGGCCGTGGGGGGCTGCTGGCGGGCTGGAGGGAGTGTGTTGGGGAGCGGTGGCGGTGCTGGGGGCGAGGATGGAAACTTGTTTGGGTGATAGAAGGAAATAATCCGTGGGTTCACCAGCTCACAAAGTAACTTTAGAGCTGGGGGCCCCGGGCTGCGGGGAACGGGAGAGCCGCTGGGGGTCGAGGAAAGGACGGGAGGAGGCAGCTGCGTAGAGGGCGCGTGGTGGGAACGTGTGTTTTTGGAAGGGCAGGCTGGGGCAGGGACCCGCAGCACCAGGGACGCCGCGGTGGGGGCTCGGGCGCCGGGTGAGGCCAGGGCGTCGGTGCCGGGCGCGCGGCGGGCGGAAGCCGGGATCTGAACGGCCGAGCGGGGCCCCGCGGGGCGCGGAGACGCGCGCGGGGTTCGCAGGGCGTGAGCGGGCGTGGGCCGGGTGGGCGTCCCGGCTTCCCTGCCGGGCGTTGGAAAGCGGCGGTCGCGGCCGCCTGTGCCTAGCGGAGCTGGGGGCGGCCAGGGGCGCTGCTGAAGTTTGGGAGTCTGAGAAGCCCCGAGTTCCCGGGAAGGAAAAGTGTGCTGGCGAAGAGCGGGATCTGCTGGAGAAGCTGGTGTTTTTGCCTCTTCCAGCCGACCCACCTCCGCGGTGGTGGCGGCGGCTGGAGAACTTTTTTTTGGAGATTTGCTTCCTTCTAATCGTCGCGGGGCCGCGGCTACCCAGGCTGAGGGCGATGGTCCCCGCGAGGCGGTGGTCTTCGGGTGCGTAGAGAGGCCGCTGTGGGAGCTGCGGCGGCCGGCGCAAGGAGGGGGCGGTGGTCCGAAAAGGGATTTGCCGGAAGGGAAGCAGCGTTGAGGTGGGAAGGAGTTGTTTGGTCCGCGGTGTGGGGAGATACAGGTGTTAACTTCGGTGGGAGCCCAGAGGAGGCTGGCGAGAAAAGAGCCCCTCCTGGTCCGGGGTGCCACAGTCACCGCACACTGCAAATCAGGGCTGTTTGCTGCTATTCTTACGTACTTGTAACGGTGATTTGGTTGTTACTAAAAATGAGAGCGAATAGTTACTGTGATCGCTGAGGAAGAACCCCTGTGCCGCAGATGAAACAGTGATTCCCAGTAACCACCTCCACTTAGAGCGTGACTGCGCGCTCTGCCTTTCTGAGGGGGTTCAGACTGGGGAAAAGTCTGAGAGCATCTCTCAAGAGCTGCTTTGGTTACCTTGCGCACGGAAATAGCTGGGTAAATAAATGCCCAGACAATCGAGTTTCCCTCTTTGCTATAGGCAGGTAGTAGTCTTCTGAAACTTTTCGTGCCCTAGGGAAGGGAACATTTCCTAATCTTCGTGTTGGCAGCAACACACAATTCCCATAGGTTTTAGGGGTGGCAGGCCTTGATGTAGCAAAACAAAACAAAACAAAATTAACGGAGATATGCTGTGTTTTTTTTTTCTTCCAGAAGTATTTTATTAAGAGCTTCATTGAGGATCATATTGCTGTGAAAAGGCATATATAAAAAACTTAGCATTAGACCCTGTTTAAGAAACAGCAATTACTGAAATTGAAGTTTTGAAATAGCCTAATTTGTGTGCATTAACTATTGGTTGTGATATATCTGATAAAATAAAAACATTTAATGGAATATGTTTTAATGATTACAGAGTTTTTGAATTTCCTATAGTTGGGAGTGAAGGAATTGGAAAGTACTGAGACATAATTTTATTTTTGGGGGGGGTGGTTAAATTTGAGAATCAAAGTAATTTTGGACTCCTAGGAATGGCAGACTCTAATTTGTATCCCAATAACTTTGTGAAAAAATTTTTTTCTTAGAATTTGAGGTAATAATGAAGCAGTTACCCATGGTCTGTCTGTGGTCCTTTCTAGTTCTAATTCTGTGATTCTGTCATGAAAATAAATAATTGCCACTATTTGCTGTGAAGTCTACCAGACTTAACACCAAGTAACATTGTAAGCAAAGTGGTGAGGGTTCTGCTAGATGGTGCTATTTGATTTAAATATGTTTCTCCCATTCATTGTAATTGGCATCAGGAATCCTGGACTGGGTTGCCTTGTGAACTAAATATAGGTGGAGAGGCCACTTTTGGAGAATTGACAATGACTGTTCTGGGTTAATTGTTGAATTAATTTGTAGGTGAATGTTGTTTGAATCTAAAACAAGCATTGAAGTAGATTCTATTTTATAGAATAAACTTACTTTCATTTTGGTGGGAAAGTTGATTTGTTGTTCAAATTTTTCCTTTTATGTTTACTTGGGACTTTAATGGCATTATTTTACAATAGTGTACTAACTTCTGAAGATAGGAATTTTGAAGTGTTTAAAATGGATGTGACTAGATTAAAAAAAATTTAAGTGGCAGATTTTAAAAAGTTTTGAATGAAGAATTAGTAAGCAAGTTGGAATTATGATCTTAAAATCACACTTGTTTTTCAGTAATATGTAAATGTTTTATTTTAATAAACAAATCCAAAAAAATGAGCCATTATTATGAATGATGGCATGCACATAAAATAAAAATACTGGTTTTATAATCTATCAAGAAATGTGTTTTCTAACATGAGTTCATAGTGGATAGCTGACAAATGCTTACCTGTACTATTGCATTTTTACTTTCTCTTTTATTAAGTCACTATAATTTGCTGGTACACAGTTTCTATAATTTCAGTAAACAGTTCTGAATATAAAAATGGCCAGAGTCAGGTTAATTGCTTATTTTGTTGGTTTAAAGACCAGACAGGTCAAGTCTATACAAAGGTTTGGATGAGGTTTAATTATAGAGGGAATGATTGAAAACCCTTGTAGTGAGATGGGATGCTTGCGTAAAAGTTTAAATTATTATGATTTAAGTAGATTATTTCCCCTTTAGCAGACTTTCTTTGTAAGGAATCACAATTGTAATTAAGTAACTGTATAATTGGTTGTTTAAAGTCTAGCTTCCTCTAAAATGTAAGTTTTTTGAGGGCAAGAATGATACTTCTAATTTTCTCAGACAGGAAATCCTAGACATTAAGGATAGTGCCTTTGAATGTCAAAACCACCAAATAAATACTGTTGAATAAATGAAGATGTTAGACTCAAAGGAAGTTTGTCAATGTGAAAAAAAGTTTTTCAGTGACCTTGAACATAAAGACTTTGGAAGTTTGAGTTCCATGTTCTCAAGCTTAGTTGTGTTTAAAAAATAACCAATAACAAGACAGTGATTATTTTTTTGTCATTTTATGTGCCAGTCACTGTGTTCGGTATTTTAGGTATGTTTTCTCTAATTCTCTCTCAATTCTGATAGGTAGTGATTTTTTTTTCTCCATTAAAGAAATAAGAAAACTAAAACTAGTTAAGTAATTCATCCAGGAATACATTGCTAGCTTGGTTTTTAATAAAGGTTTCTCTAACATGGGTTTTTTCACCATGGTTGAAGCTCAAATACACATTTTCCAAGTATATCAGACTGCCTTTCAGATGCTACAGATTTAGGGAACAACATTACATAATCATATATAACAGACTTTAAAGATTTGATTAGGTGATGTTTTCTTGACCATTGGCGCACCCTGATGCTTATACCCTCCATTTTGACAGAGTGCATGTATATTTGGAGATGGCCTAGAAATTTTAGGAGTGAAAGTTGGAAGCCTAAAATAAGAATACCAGTTTCTTCAAATTTTTCTCCCAGGAACTTTGTTGGATCACTTAAGTTTTAAGATTAGATCATAGTTGTGAATAATTCCTGTATGAAATGTTGTTGAATTTTAAGCCACACTGTATGCCACACAACCACAGAAAGAATAACTGGCAGCTGCACACAGCTAAGTAGCGATACTAGTTTTTTATTAAACTTACATAACTTTTTATTATTTTTTTAATTTGATCCTTTGAAATTATGGAATAGCATAGAAAGATGAACCTTCTATAAAGCAAAGTTGAACATAGGATACACATACTAGACAGTGACATTGTATTAAGTAAACTTGTATATTTCTGAAGTGAACTTAAAAAGCTACAGAAATCAGACTGTGCATCTAACCTGGGGGTCTGAAAAGTGACTTCGGTTTTAAATTATGAATCTTCTAGTTGAATATACCAAAAAAACAAATACCGTACACCCATTTTTAAGTGGTTAAAGTGTAATGAGCATTTGAATATTACTCCAGATTTAAAGGAGAGTTCATAGGGATGTAATGCCAGCATCACCTTATTCTCCTCTTTTTGTTAGTAAGTCATTCCCCTAAAAACTTACAAACTTCCCTACTTTTCTTCCTTCCTTCCCTTCTGAAGGAAATAAAGACAAGTGAAGTAGTATAAATCTCTTCAGAAACATGATTGACAAGCAGTTAATGCAGTTAATGCAATAAAAGATTTCTAAAACTAATGAAAGAGTACTTTTTGGGGAAGAAGTTTTCTGTAAGATATTAAATCAACTCACTTTTTCTGAATCCCAGGATGTTTTCTCAAAACACTGAACAGCCTGTTTCTAATATGTCATTTTAGCTGTGAGATTGAGCTCTGTTCCATTACTTTAGGAGAAATACATAAAGGAAAAGTTTTTTTTTAAAGGAGCAAAGCTAAAGGAAAAAAACTGTGTAAGATGTCGAGAGTTCAATTTTAGGATTTTTGTCAGGAGATTTATTTTAGAAATAGTATTACTATTGTAATGTGTTTTTTTCAGAACTATGAAAGAAGCAAATGAAAGGTTTAGTTCCATACTTTAGAGCCAGTTTGCTATGTAAAACCGGTCCAGGGTAAAGAAGTCATTAGCTTTTAGTTGCTCTGAAGTAGTGGACCAAATGTGTCTTAGATCTTCAATTACAACTTGAAAAGAGTTATTTTGTTTTAAAATTAAAACAACAGTGTGGGTGGGGTTAATAATTCCTAGGTTTCAGTTTATTAACATTTCACCCAAATAGTTTAGAGTTAAAAGTAAAATTTGGGGAAAAAACCATTCTGAATTTACAATATTCTTTCTTCCATAGAGATCAAAACTTGTTACATTAATATTGGGACATAGGATTAAGGATTAATGCACTGGATTTTAAAGACATGATGCTACTTGGAATATATAATGTAGAAATACATATTGAAGATGATTTTGGAATACATAAAAATATTCTCTGTTATATGTATATTACTGCTTTGACATTGGTGTGGAAATGATGAAATATGTGCATGCTAGTGACATATTGTGGGCTATTAATATTTGAGTCTGTCAACATGCTAAAATATTCATTTTATTAATAACTTACTGTTTCTCAAAGGAAGGACTTAGAATTGCAGCAATAGAATAAGGTATTTGTTAATATTTGAAGAGCGTTTGGAGTAAAAAATAAGTGATTATATGTAGATTTTAAACTTTTCTAATCAGATTTTATAGATATTTATGTGTGTAACATCTATTTATGTAAGGTTTTATTAATGTAAGTATATAAGTTAACATGGTTAGGACTGTGGGAGTTACTTGACTATTAAGTCAAAACTCCATGTATACTACAAAAAGTGATCTGAAGGGGGCTACACCAAGATTTATGTCCAGCTTGTTTTCAGTAATGTTAGAGAAGTGGTAGACTTATTCTTACCTTCTCCAAACTATATAATCTTATTCACTGTGTGAGGACTTATTCCACCTGAGGAATAATTGAGTTTTTCCAGGTAACTTTTAATAGTCCTACAGGCTGCCCAAATTTATGGATGGGCATAATGGGTAATTGGTATTTTTGTCAGAGTCAGAGTAGGTTAATAGTTAAAGATTGAAAAGTGGAGCTAATATGTTTTTGTAGTATTGACAGACCAAAATTTTATCTGGACTCAAAAGAGCCTGGACAGTTCCAGCGCAATGAAGGAATTTATATTCTTTCTTCATTCATCTTAAAAGAGAAAATTCAGTTGATGTCACTTCTTCAGTAATGACAAAAATACCCTCATATTTTACTTTTAGAATTTCGATTATGCTATTTTATGTAGGACCCTAAGCAGCTTTCAAACAGTAACGAGCCATCATAACATTTTAAATCACAATTCAGCTGGAGTGGCAATCTCCAATTTTTGATCTTCTGTATTAATTTTGATTCATCATATTTCAAACAAGTAGTTAAGCACAGAAAAAACTGTAGAGACTGAAGTATAACACTTGTGGGGAAAATGGAATTTCCTATGGTCAGGATCCTCACCTCACTTAAACTACTTGATGTAGTTGGACTACTGCTAGGCTACTGCTTCCACACTGTTAGCAAAGAGCTATTATTGACTGAGTCACTATATAAAGAGTTCTGCCCAGTGCTCTGGGCAGAGGCAGAGACCAAGGTGAATTAATGACCTGCAGACTGCTGGATGCAGATGTGATCCTAGTGCTTGACCTACCACGTGAGAATAAAGCTGGGCATAAACCCTTTTGCCCCAAAATGTTCCATTGTCTTTTCGGTCTCATCAAATCCATAGTGAACTTGTCTGGGGCTGAACTCATAGGCAAGACACACTTTTTTTTTCTATTTTTTAAGAATTTTTTCGTAATTGTAAATGTAATTTAGTTTCAATTACTACTACACTTTAAATTTCTAGTTAGTATAATCTCAGCTGTGTTAAAATACTGATGAAATATTGTGAAGATAAGAATAGTAGATGAAAATTTATATGTGGCTCTGTCCATGTAAACTAAGAGAGGAGTTGATGCCCAAAACAGACTCTTTCCTGAAATTAATATGATTATTTTTCTTTTGGAATCTGATACCTGCCTTAATTCTGTTTTTCTTTACCTATTTCAACTTGATAAAGAACCAAAGGCTACTTTGCTGACAGAAGAAAGCTAGGTAAATGAATTATTCTATTAAAAATGATTTTACTTAAACAATTAGAATGAATGTTTTCTGTAAAATAACAAAATCTGAAATACTACAGAAAGAGCTTGAGGAATTTTGTCACAGAAGGTTATTGTTTAATAGTAAAAATAGTAACAATAACAGCAGTGCTGTCATTTGAGTATTTTGTTTATATTTGGTACTTTACTAACATTGTCTCATTTAGTCTCTTCCCGAATCTACTAGACTGTAGATACTGTTCTCCATTAATATCACAGAAGAAACAGAGGCTTAAGAGTTTATCATGCTTTTGGCTGCAGGTATCAAAACAGGAGAGAGAAAATTTCTTAACTGATCAGGGTTTAAAAATAAATCTCACGTTACAGGATGTCTGGAAGAGGTAGTTTCAGAGTTAGTTCAGTGAATCAAGAACATCAGGGTTCAGGATCAACTGCCATCTTCATGGTTTCCCTCTCATGATTGCAACATCCCTGCAGTCAGGTTCCAACACCACTCAATCATCCAATCAAGTATAAAGGCAGAAAGAAGGGCAGAGCTTTTCCTTCCTCATGTCTCATTAATCAGGGAGGAAAACCTTAAAGTTACTTAGCCTATACCTTCTTAGGCCTTATTATAGAGAACAGCAAAATTCTCTACCCTAAAGCAATTACTGGCAAAGGTAATGGGATTACCATAATTGGCTTAAATCAATTATCATTCATCCTTTGGCTGGAAACATTGTTCTTTTACACTAAACAAAACAGGGGGTCTTTGGCAAAGAAGTTGTATCTTAAGGAAATGGAGAGAATAAAATGGGTGGGTCTGTTTTCATAGAACTTACTTTCAAGTTTGGAGAAACATATAATAATAAACAAGTAAATAGACATACTAGGTAATTTCAGACAGTCGTAAGTGCTACAAAGGTAATAAAGTAGGCTAATGTAATAAAGAGAGTGACTGGGAAGCGACATTAGATTGGGCAGTCCCGACAAGGTTCCAGGGGAAGAGACCGGTAAGTCAAGACCAGAATAATATTGGAAGAATCAGTCCTGAGAAGATTTGGGGCTAGAGCATTTGAGACGGGTCTAAACTGCCATTGAGGAAATCTCTCAGCTTCAGCATAATTGTCCAAGGATATGTAAAATATGAGTCAAATTTGGGATGAGAAACTATGCTTCCTGGGACAGTTTTGTTTTTTTACTGAGGAATTGGGTAGTCAGGCTAGTTTATCTATATTTTCTTAGATCATAAGTTTGACCATCTCCTATCTCCCTAACCCCACCCCCCACAGATAAAATTGTTCCTAATAAAAATAGTGTAAATGTGACTTTAAAATAATGTTGATGATAGAAATAACTAAGATTTATTGAGCAATTAAAGCCTATTGGGTTGACAAAGGGTGGTACAACTGGCATAATTATTTCTTGTAAATTTCCGAGGTTGGGTTAGACCCCTTTACTGTATGTTCTCCTAGCAGCAACCTCTACTTTAGCTTACTCACTTCTATCATAAATGAATGAATTTCTGTAATATAGGCATTTAGTAGCTTTTTCAGTGCATTTCAGGACTATAGCAGATTACCTAGTTGTATTACATTGAAATATGTGTATTTTTTTCAATATGAATTTATGATAGAACAATCTTTTGTTTGTGTTTCAACAAATTTAATAATATAAATAGAATTGTACTTTGTAGTTTCAAAGAATTTTAATATGCTTAATTTTATTTAAATCGTAATAATTCTGTGAGAAAAGTGATAATTCCCTCTGACTATTGAGATTCATTAGTGGAAATTGATTACCCAGCCAGGGTAATACAGGTAAAATGTGCCAGAGCTAAGCCATATTTAGATTTTTTTGGTTCCAATGTCAGTGTTTCTTTCATTATACTACAGCTTCTTCTTTTAAAATGAGAGAAGAATATATATTAAGAAGGCTTAAGTATGGATTTGATTCAACAGAGAATCACGAATTTGATGATAGTTAAAACTTTATGTCAATACTTTGATTAAATGAAAAATTGTTATAGTGTGAGTTAAACACAATCCTACACATTTACTTAACTCCAAGAAGTGCTATATCATAAGTAAAATCTATTCAAAATGATTAAGCTTTTCTTATATCAATTGACTGGTTTGGGATTTGGGGTAGTTTGGACTTCTAAATTGTGAGGGCTTAGATTCTTTGATAAGTGAACTCTTCTCTATTGCCAGTTAGCTTCAATTTAGAGAGTTAGGATATTTGCAGGAAGAGGAAAGGATTTTTGTGTCTTTCTTCAATAAGGGAGGAAAAATCTTTTGATATGAATTACTGAATGTTCTTTTCTGTTCTTGCTTTTATGGTGATAAAATGTATTTAATATAAAATTTACTATCTTAATCATCTTTAGGTGTACATTTCAGTGGCATGGAGTACATTCACATTGTTGTGCAGCCATCACCACCATCCTTCTCTAGGACTTTTTCAGCATCCCAAAATGAAACTCTCTACCTATTAAATAATAACTCCTCATTTCCTCTCCCCCCTCCCCAAGCCCCAGCAACCATCATTCTATTTTCTGTCGCAATGAGTTGACTATTCCAGGTAACTTGTATAGGTGGAATAATACAATATTTGTCTTTTTGTGTCTGGCTTCTTTTCCTGCTTAATTCCTCCAGCAACTTCATA
This sequence comes from Manis pentadactyla, assembly GCF_030020395.1. NCBI lineage: Eukaryota > Metazoa > Chordata > Mammalia > Pholidota > Manidae > Manis > Manis pentadactyla. The sequence continues at coordinate 78,117,768 of NC_080020.1, forward strand.
AAGTAGATATAATCCCCATTTTACATCTGGGGAAACTGACTTTCAGTGAAGTTATACATGCCTTGTCCAGGGGCATATCATAAGTTGCATAGTCTGGATTCAAACTCAGGTTACTGACTCCATTGCCAATTTTAACCATTTTGTCTCAGTGTGTTTCATTGCTTAATATGGGAAAAAAAGGGGGGGGGATTGGGGAATGGAATACTTAGATAGTTCTCATCACATGTATCCACCATTTTAAGTTAACAGTGGAGGCGATAGAGAAGAAAGAGGTTGGGAGAAAGGTTTAAAGCATTGTGCAGCTGCTAAAAAGGTGGGCAGAACTACAGCTACCAAAAGTGCTTCACATACAGCTTCAGATTGTTGGTATCTGAGATTTAACAACTTGGATGTAATGCTTGTCAGAGAGGAAGATGCCAGTTATGAGCCCTGGTTAAAATTTCCAGTACAACTGTTTTTTCTTTCTGTATCTAGAAGCAATGTAATCCAGCTTTAAGTTACTTCATACTTGGTAAGTTTTAGAGTAAGAAATAAATAGAAGAAATATGTAGTGGCTAGAAACAAACTTTCTCCTCTAATTATGAATCTCCTCTACTTATTGTCTCTTCCAACTAATATATGGCCTGTTGGTTTTTTTGTTATTGTTTTGACTAGGACATCTAGAAACTTCTGTATGGTTCAGGAGCAATAGTACAACCATATTGAATTTATTAGGTAGTCATTTCTGTAATACTATTAGAAAAAATAGAAACAATTCCTTTGTTTCATTTTTCATAGAATCATATGCTATTTGTCATTTATAATTAGATTACAATTATGTGGAGATTACACTTTATCAGTGCATTTAAGCAATAGCTATTATTAGGAAGCTATTAAAGGTGTTTCAATAAGCATTTTTTTTTTACCCTGAATTAAACTGAGAAAGTGCTATTGCTATTCTTTCTTTTAGAAATACTATAATGGAAAAACTTGAGTAAGGTTTCTGTTAACATGAAATACATTACCCATATACACATACTCATATATGTTTGTGTGTATATCTTGGGAATAGTTTTCAAGTAGGAGTTCATCTTGGCAAATAACTTAAGTCATTTTGAATTCAAATTGGTACTGGGTCAATTATGCAACTGAGTTGGACTTACAAATTCTGAGCCAGGAAAATTAGGATGCAGGCAAGTTTTACTAACACACTAAAGGCAGTTGATGCTCTTCTGTAAAATGGGTTTTTCATTAACAGGAGAACACAATATAGCAAACACTGGCCAAAATGCTGCCAGTTGACAAAATGTTTATGGGTTTGTATTAGATCCCCAGCAGGATAGCTCCCTTTAAATGATAAATGAAAAGAGTTTAATGAAATTATGTACAGGATTAAAACCAACAAGGGATGGAGCAACACCTAGGAACTGGCAACATGGGAAGCCTTATGCATCTCAGGTCTGAAAGAGAAAAGGGAGAGAGCAGTTACCAGAATCTGGTGAGCATGCTAGTCATTGCAGAAAGGGCACCCCCTGGCGTGGTGGTCTCATGAGGACCACAGTCACTGTCAACCCTACTCTGAACAGAGGTGGAGGCCTGGCAGAGAGGGGATCTTCTTCCCTTGCCCTCTGATCATCTGATGCCTCCTTCTGTAGAGCCCAACTGGGGAGCCAGAGGGTAAGGGAGCTAAGGTGATACACTCTGTAGAGATCAGCCTCCCAGGTCACAACAGGGCAGAAAGTGTAGAAGGTAGTTCTGGCAGGGCCAATGGAGAATACCTAGGACAGTGTTCATGTTTCAATTTTAAAAAAAAATTTGATGTCTTCCAGTTCTTTGTATAGAATGACCTGAGAAAATAGCATTTTTAAAAAGTTGGGTTTTGTCAAAGGAACTTTTAAAACCCACATAACTATTTTATGATAGCATATATTTATATATGTTTTATGAGATGGGGGATAATATTCGTTCTGCTTTTTGCTATCTCCCATTCCTTTATTCACTTAAGAAATGTTGCTCTCTTATGTCAGCCTCCGTTGAGCCCTCTGGAGTCAGATCTGAATAACAAAGCAATGTCTGTCCACCCCAAGCTCACCATGGGGTGTGGGGCCACTCTCAGTGACTACCACACTGGGTAACAAGCACTGCAATGGGAATAAAGAAGGGGCTGTGGGAGTTCTGACAAAGGGCACTGCACACAGCCAAGGGCTGTGATAGTCTCAGGAGATATTTCTAAGAGGATATTTATTACATGAGAAGCATTAGCCGAATTGGTGGGGGTGTGGTGGGGGAGTAAAAGAGGAGTCTAGGGAGAGAGAGAAACATATACAGAAACAGGGAGGCAGTGAAGAGTACGATACACTTGGTGAACTGTGAGAACATTGGTATGACTGGATGTGCTGTAGGGGATAATTCTGGCAAGTCAAAGAGGACTTATTTCAAGAACAACCTTGAATGACAGCTTGACCTGGGAGATAAGCAATTTCCAGCAGATAAGTGACATCATCTGAGGTGCATTTTAAAAGAATCATTCCAGAAGTAATATGGAAGGGTGAGGTAAAGGGCAAGACCGAGACATTAGGAACCTAGCGTCTAAATAAGCTGCTGTAGTAATACATCCTTTCTCTACACTAGTGGCAGTCCAGTGGTTGTGTTACGATGTATAATACACAGGACTTGGTGGCCTAAATGTGAAAACTTAGGATTTTTAAGATGGCTGTCACTGTGGGTAGAAGTTTCAGTCACAGACTTTGAGGACTACAGGAGGAAGGACAGATAGATCAAAGGATGAAGATGATGAGTTCAGTTCGAGGTGCCATTCAGACCTGGAGATGGAATCCTGTGGGAGGAAATCGGATATATAATTCCTGAGCTGGGTTTGGGGCTGGTGATGGTGGTGACTCTGCTGGAGGTACAGAACTAATGATGGGGAAAGAGAAGTAACATTTGTAAGCATAAGGTACCCATGTTTCAGACATTGTGCCAGGCACCTCATTTATATTTTATTTCATTCTTAAGAGTGTGCGAAATAGGTGTTATCTCCATTTTAATGAAGAAACTAAAGCTTTAAGATGATAAGTAATTTAGCCATAGGATAAGTAATTTAGCCAAGTCACACATGCCAGACCTGGAATCTGAACTCAGTTCTAGCTCATTCTTTCTCTCTTCTTAAGAATGACTTATTGAAGTATGACATTCTGTTTCTTTCTTATACAACAATGATAGTATTATACGCAGCAGTAATAGTATAACTTCTTTTGGGTTCTGAGACCCGATTCCAAAGTGTGTGTGTGTGTGTGTGTGTGTGTGTGTGTGTGTGTGTGTGTTTGGGAAAGGGATCATCCCACACACAACACCAGGCAATTCTCAAACACCAGCAGGATGACCAAGAACTCAATTCTGATGCTATCTGCCTGGAGACAACACCAGATTCCCCAGGTTAATGACTGTGTTCTAAAGATGTGACCTCCACCCTCCACTCCAGACACCAGTCACAAGCCCCAGACAGTTCCCTGTGCTTCTGACCTACCAGCAACAGATTGGAGGTTGCAATGACCTCCCGCTTAGGTTTGATTAATTTGCTTGAGTGGCTCACAGAACTCAGGAAAATACTTAACGTTTACCAGTTAAATAAAGGATACTGTAAAGGATACAAGTTAACAGTCAGATGAAGAGAGACATAGGATAAGGAAGGTCCCAAGTAAAGGAGCTTCTATCTTCATGGAGCTTGGGGGCTGTTTTGGTGGCACATCGACATGTTCTGGTTCCCCAAGCATAGAAGGTTTCTCTGACAGAGAAGCAGGATCCATTAGAGGGATAACCTCCTCTCTGGGGTTTTTGTGAGGGCTTCATTGCATAGTCATGACTGACTAAATCATTGGCCATTGGCTGATTCAGCCTCCAGCCCCTGCCCTTGGGTGGGGTCCAAAAGTTTTCTCATCAACACAAGGCACCCATTTCACTTTTAAGACTCTGCAGTGTTTTCAGGAACTGTGGATGAAGACCAAATACAGGGGAAATATATATTTGGTCATATGAATGACCAAATATGTATTTCTTATGATGCATTACATCACACATTCATACAGAAAATTGTACATAAATGTGTAGTTTGATGAGTTTTCGCTAACTCAATATACCAGAGTAATCAAGCACCTGCATCAAGGAAAATAACATTACCAGCACTCCAGAAGCTTCACACATGCTAGCCCTCCCTTGCCCCAACTTTTAACAGCATAGATTAGTTTTGCCTGTTTTTCCCCTTATATATAACCGGTTTTAATTTGCTTCTACAAAATTTGAAGCCATGAGATGGGAATGAAGTCAGTCTTAATGGGAGTGTGCAGGGAGAATGTGTGAAGAGATCAAAGTTGGAACTTTGGGGAATATTTAAAGGACAGGTAGAAGAAGAGTTTGAGACTGAGACTGAAAAGGAAGACTAGAGAGGTATGAAGGGAACTCACAAGGGATTGACCTCACCGAAGTCAAGGAGGGGAACTTTTGAGAATGGAGGTGTGAGTTACTGTGCCAAAATAGTAGGTTGAAGGGGTTAAAACACGGGCTAAATTTTCAGAATAAGAGAGCATTTGTGATCTCAGTGAGAAGAGTTTCGAAGGAGTGAACCCAAGCTAACATACAGTGTTTTGAGGAGGTGGCTGTAAGGCAAGGACGTGGAGACATCATATGTGGACAGCCTCTACTTCAGAAAGGAAGCATAGACAGAGGACTGACTAGAAGAGGATATAGATTTTTCTCCTGGCTAATTTTGCATCAGGTGGGAGCTTTAGTTGTGAACAATATTTGGTTTTATCTTCTTGCAAAGAGGTTTTGTCAATTACTTTGAATCACTTGTTTTTACTAAAGGTGACAATGCTGGATCTCTAGGGGACGTGGAAGGAAAGGAGGCAATAGATATGTGGTTTTTAGTAGACAGGCTTAGAAAAGGACTGTATGTGAATTTTTAAACATAATTTTTAGGATGTGGTGAGATACTTTGGTGGGGTTTTTGTCAACTGATTAAGGCTTTTTTGAATCTTAGGAGGTTAGAATAAAGGGATATTTTCAAGTGATGACTGGGAAATGACTGGAATAGTTAAAAAACAATAGCTGCCTGACATGACTACCAATCCAGTAGGCTAATAACCTTTAAAACAAAATTTGATGGGAAAGTATTTTTTAAAATCTCTCCTGGTTAGCATAGTCTAATTCCTCCTTATAGAGTATCTCTAAATTTCATTTCTACTTTTTAAATTGATAGAAGGACAAATGAGAATAGTTGAGTAAAACTCCTGTTTAAAGTATACAATAGTACTCTTTAAATTTTTTTTTGTTTAATATTCAAAGTAAAAAATTAAAAATTACAGATAAGCAAAATAAAACAAATAAAAGTAACCATATAACATTCCTGATTTTTTTTCCATATCCATATATGCATTTAAAATCTTTGATATTTAATAAATAAAATGTCAAAGCCATGTTACTAAAAACATACCCTTTTAAATAAGAGGGGGAAAGACAACAAAAGATAACATTTGTGAACCTTCATCATTTTCCAAGTTCCCAGTAAATACCTTCTGCAAAAACAGAAGTTAAAAAATAAAATAATTTACTTAATTCACTCATGAAATATTTATTCAGGGTTCTACTCTGTGCCAGGCACTGTACAAGGCAACAGGAGTGTAATAGTGAGCAAGATAAAACCCTGCTAAGGAGTAAACAGGGCTTTTGGAATGGGAATAGTTTGTGCTTGGGAGAAGTCCAGGAGTGAGAGAGGCTATCATCCTTTCTAGAAACAGAAGTTCAGTAGTGCTTTAGTTGTGTGTGTGTTTGGGTGAGAAAGGTGGTTTTAGAAAGGTGGTAGAGACAACGGGGATAAGCATAGGCTAGTTTCTGAATGCTAGGCTGAGAATTGCTGAATTCATCCTGAGACTGCCTGGAGTTCACCGTAAGGTTTTTAAGAAGGGAAATAACTTGGTGAAAGTAAACTGCCATCGTGAAAACAGGAAACAAGTCATCTGCGATGTTAAAAAATGTCAGTTCCATTTTACCCAGATGTAATAAAGTACAGATGGATAGATAAATATGTTCTGTTATTTGTATAGGATAAACTTAAGATCAGAGGAAAGCAAATAGACATACAGAAATAATAAAAAGTATGGTTTAGTATTGATGTTCTATTTTTATATAATATTTCATGATAAAACTTGTAACATTTTTGCCATCAATAGAGTTTATAAAATACATTGTGAATTATTTGTAAAATACGAATTCCATATTAATTATTTAGAAGCATAATTAAATAAAAGAATAAGGATAAGGCTTATGTAACAAATCATTAATAACCTATTTGCCTTTTGCATAAATCTCATGACTGCTTTGTGGGCTTTGAAATGTAATGGATAGGATAAAGTTTGTTATTTATTTTTTGTTATATAGTTATAAAAGATACAATAAATTAAGTTTTATCAATATATATTTAATAAATTTGCAACAACCACCATGAGATGAATTAACTAAAGTTTACAACCATTGCTGTTCTAAGCACAATTCTTAAGTACTTTCATTTGATCATTAATTTAGCATGCTTATGTTAATTTAAAATCAACAATGAGGAGCATACACAGGTCAATTTGATTTTTCTCTTGGGAACTTGAATAAAGTGGCATTTATTTGAAAAATCTTCCAATAAAGGCAGTGGTCTTAATAAGATGTAAAATAATCAGTTATTGATTGGAGAGGCAACAATGGTACTAGCTTAAGAGTGTAGCATTCTGCCTTTAAATATTTTCCTTGTAAATACTTCTTAAATACTGAAAAATCTTCATACTCAACAAATTCAGGGGGCTTTTTAAGTCCATTTTCCTTTGCTTGGTTGGTTGTATTAATGATGTGTACTAAGAATTTGTTCATGTTACGGATATACTTATTATTATCATTTTGTTTGTCCTCTCGGCAAAGCTAGGAGCTTTGAAACGTATAAGAATTGTGTATGTGTTATGGTAGCCTGCTGTCATTTAGAATTAAGGTGAGGGAGGGAGATATTTATGTTAAATTACAAATGAAAATCAAGATGGAAAGTATCTTATTTTAGGTTTACTAACCCTTTAAGGCATTAAAGATTGTTTAGAGATGCTTTGTTAAATTTACTATTTTATCATATTTCTTTCTTAATTATTGTTAATATGGAAGTGCTAAAACAAATTAAACACTGAGCTTTTAATCTATGTATCTAGGAAATTATAAAAGGCAGAGAAACAGCTACGGATTGGTATTCCTTTTCCGTATCATCTACCAATTCTTTAAGTAACTTTAACCCAAATAAAATAGTCTTAATTCTTGACTCTAATCAGAAAATGTCATCCTTATGTCCATTTACTATAAATGAATAGGTACTTATGATGCAACAGGCATTTTTATGATGGGCTCTGTATTGTGTTTGATTTTTTTAAGAATGAAGATGTTTTTAAAAATGTTAGACTTTTTTTTTCCTTTTACAGGGCAGAGAATAGTTTCAAATCCTTTTAAAGGTGTAGAAACTTAACTAATTAAAGTAAGTAGTATTTACTATTCAGGGCCCTATTCAGACAAAAATAGCCAGTGTGATAGGGTTATGGGAGATCTTTCTTTTTCCTAAATTACATTGCTGCAGGCAAATGCTGTCTAATGGTGACATTTGGTCAGATCAAGGTGAGTTACATAGAAAGAAAAAAGGAATCAGTAAAATCTAGGGTTAATAATTTCTTAGATTTTCTAACAGATATGATCTGTCAGCAAAGTTGGAGGACTTTTAAAGGACAATTCTTGGGCCTGTTTGATTTTAAATAATCTAATTTAGATAGATGATAATAAATTCACATTATGTGAAATATATAGCTTATCAGTGAGACTACTTCAGTTTTAAGTCTAATGAGTTTTTACCTGTGTGGCTGTAATAGGGGTTTCTGACCCTTCTCTTCTAGCTGTTGATATATTGATGGAAATCCCTACAATCATAATTTACAATGACTAAATGAGACTCATTTTTCTGATGTTTGAAAGTCATGAGAACCCTCTCCATTCCCTCCATGTTTGTTTAGTACTGTATGACTATTTCTTGGCTGATTTCCAAGTTATATTTTCCATTCAGTGGAATCCTGAGATTGTTGGGGCCTTCATATTTTTTTTTCTGTAGATGACTGATAGTATTTTATCTTGATGATTGACATTAAAATGAGTTTAAGAAGACCTTTTATCTATTGCTGGGGGATTCTGGGATTATTTATTTTGCCTTACAAAAGCTAGAGTATTAACAAGTCTATTAGAGTATTTTAAAAATTTAAATCTTTTGAAATTACCAAATTGGAGGGTCCTATAATATCTAAGACCTCTTTCCTTCCAGTGATGAGAGAAGTATTCCTTTGACTTTTTTAAAGGCAGAAGTTGAGAGTTTCTTGAATGTGCTGTTTACTAACTGTCTGAAATGACAAGAGATAACTTATCTAGCAACACACCAGGCTACTAAGATAACTGAGGAACGGGCAGCTTTTTATTTATTTATATTTACTAAAAAGGCGTAAGAGACTTTATTGCAGTGATAGGTGCATCTGCACAAAGCTCAAGTTTACGTATAATGCTTCTATTTGAGCCACTTAAAGCTTTATGTGACATACAAAAGCGACATTCAGATTGCTTGTTTTGCTTTTATTTATTTGCATATGTAGTTTATTGCACTTGTGAAAAGGGAAGTTCTTATAAAAAGCAACAGAACAGGAAAAACAAGCAAATTGTCATTTCTGATAAATTATGATAGAGAGTTTAGTTCAAAAAATTAAGTTTGAGAGATTTCATTTAACCTTGGTAGAGTTTTGATAGGAAGCTGAACATGTAAAAGCAAAACTATTCTGCTTAACACATTAAAAACATTATTTACAAGATGCTAATAGTAAATTTATAGAGTGTCCTGGTGTTACTACTTATTGCATATGCTGCTGTAAATTATTATTATTTTGTTCCATAAAGACTAGTAATTTTTAATATGTGTTTATGTTGAAATATTTATCCATATTACGGGTCATGGATTACCACTTTGTTTTGAGAAAAGAATTATAGTTTTCATATTTAGAAACTGAGAAAAAAGAATTAAGACAAAAATTGAAGGGCCAGATGGTTTAACATCACGTGTCATTAATTTTTGCTTATTTTAGTTTCTGAAATAAATTTATATTGTTCTGATTATGTTTTTCTACTTTTGATGTAACATTTTTAGGATTTCTATTAAGACTTTCAAATTCACATAAGTGGATGATATCAGAGATAACCTTGATTTGACATAAGATGTCAACTCAAACGCCATCTTTTGAAGCCAGTTTTAAGGCCTTGAAATTCAATGCTTCAGTGTATTGCAGTGTTAAAACAGCAAAAGTTTTTGTTTTCTTGACGTGATAATTGAAATGAACATATTTTCTCCATTTAAGTTAATGTTATCCTACAAGAAAATCCCATTTTGGGTTTTATCTTATCACTTTCCCAAGTTATACAGAACCCACAGGGAGGAGAGAAGCAAAGTTTTGGATATTATCCCTCTCAAGTAATCTACAAATAAATGGTTCATTGTTCTTAAGGGAAAAGAAGAAGGTATCTTCTCACTTGGATGATGATCTCTTCTATAGATGTGTTGAAACATGAAAATGGAAAAAAATCCTGTTAATTGAACTCTATTTGGATTAGGTAATTGGCTTCCTATTTTTTGGATTCTTTACTGGAATGGTTACTGGAACACTTGAAATGGATAAGCATTTTTGCCCTGAAGCTTATTAAGACAGCCAGAAATCTTTTTCCCTTACTTGGCATAAGTAAAGATACTTTTCCATAGGATATTGCCAAAGATTCATTTGGCTTGGCAGTCACATGGACTGTTATGTGATTACTTCTTGAGGGCAGTAATTTTACTGCATGAAAGTATTAGTCATTATTCTTTAAATCCATGGTCATCCAAACAAGATAAAGGGTTAATGTATAATTTCCTAAACTATCAATTTATTTGGATGACCTAAAGAACCTAGAATATTAAATTAATGACTTCATTCATCATCTTGCAATCTCAAGGAGGTAGATATTAATACTCTATTTTATTGATAAATAATTTGAGGCAAAAACAGTTTGAAAGTTAAGGTCATAAAGTTCAGTATGTATAGAATCCATACTTGAACCTGTTTTTTCCTTTGAACATTTGTTTTTTATTGGAATGCAGTTTTAGTTTTGCCAGATGAAAAAGTTCTGGAGATGTTTCACAACAATGTAAATATAGTTAACACTACTGAACTGTACACTTAAAAATGGTTAAGATGGTAAATTTTATTATGTTTTTTTTTACCACAATAAAACAATTCTATTAGAAGTGATTTTCTTTTTGTTTACTTACTAAATAAAACTTTAGTGACCAATAACAGGAGGTAAAATGTTCATCATTTTGGTTCATTTGTCATCTAAAATGATACTGCTGAAGAAGAACCTGAGTTTCTACTTAGATATGTACTGATGTATAAAAAGTTTAGTTTTCTTTTCTTACTGTCTAAAGATTGTATTTCTTTTAAAAATCTAGTCAATGATATAGTTAAAACATAAGATGTAAATCAAAGTTATGGTACCAAGGAGTAAGTATATTTTAGTTTGTCCCTCTGAATAAGAAGTCCACTTTTCAGTAGAGGTGAAACTCAGGAAAGCCTGCAAATTTGTAGTTTTGACTATGTAAAATTTCTTTTAAAAATAGTTATTCTGTAGCTGTTTATTAGTAATGAGAGTATAGCATTTGCTTTTAAAATATAGTACAAAAAAGTGTATATTTGGCAAGAATTACATATTTTGGTGATGCTGATTTGTTTGGTGTGCCTTTCATGTAACAAGATAAAAATACAACATCTCATTTTATTAAAAAACAACTAACCACTGGAAAAAGCCAGTCTTTTTCCTATCTCTCTCCCATGTCTGTCAAGGTATATTTTACGCACGTGTATTTTGTAAAATTGTTATGCCTTATTTTACCTTTTAGATGAAAGAGAGATTGATGATATCAGGCCAATCATTTAGAATTAGATATTTTAAATTATGAAGTTTAGTGTATTTTTCTGTCTGTGTAACTATTTATCTACTTACTTATTTTGACTGTAAGTGTAGAAGCTAAAGTTAATACTCCTCAGCTCAAGGCACGGTATGACCTTTGGTCCATGGGTGGCTGATCTACTGTTTAATTCACATTCATTCATTCACTCATTTATTCAGCCTTACCTACTTCCATTCCCCATTTCTACAACCTTAGCCTCATAGGAAACTGTTTAGGTCTATCCATCTTGCTGTGTGTGTGTGTGTGTGTGTGTGTGTGTGTGTGTGTGTGTGGTCTCCATTTCAATTTCTAACTACTGCATTGAAGATTTACTATTTTACATCATCTAACTGCTTAAGAATTCCCGCTTTCAAGTTACTTATTCTTTCCATTTTGTAAAAAAAGAGAATCCAACCTGTTTGAAGCTACGCTAATTCAGATGAACTATTTAGAGACAAATGTAACCGAATTCAGTGATTTATAAAAAGTAAGTAAGCTTAACATGTTGAAAGCATTGAGAAGTCTAGGCAAGTGTATTATTTACTCTTTTAACTTACTGGCATTTTTAACTCAATAAGTAATTAAAAGATAAACTTCATTTTCCATTAAGCACCAAATTTATTCTTTGCAATTGACTATAGCATTGCATAGGATCTCAAGTGTAGTAGGGATTTAATAAATGTGTTGACTACATTTGATGCCATACCTATCCACTTATAAACTGGCTTGGCTATTTGCAAAAGTTAATTCGTGTTTGGGGTCTAAATGTTCCAATATGATTTGGACATCAATCAAGCAAAAGGGGTAGCAGAATTTACTTATTACAAAAACAAAAAAATCTACTTTCTAGTTTAAATCTAGTTGGGATCCCCTTTTCCCCAACATTATCACTTTTGATTCACACTGCCATTGTGCGTAGTAAGCATGCCAGGTTTGTTTCCATTTTAATAAAGGAGAGGTTGAGATGAAGACACTAAATGGCTTGCCCATTGTTACTTTGCTGTGTAGTTCTAGTCAAGACTAAGACTGGAATCTCCTGATTCTTAAGCCAACATTCTTATTCCTATACCCATAGTTTCAAACTTTTTCAGAAAGAACTTAAGGAGGTGACATAGTATGCAATGAGGATCATATCATGGTATGGAATGAGGCCATATTAGAGTAGCTCCATTATTAATGTTTTTATATAATGGGGTACAAAAAATGCTTTTTTTAAAAAAAATTGCTACTCCTTTAACAAAACTTTGAAAATCATTGCTCTGTATTGTTGCTGCTTTTGGTTTTGATGGAAGCTCTAAGCCAAATTAGACAAAATTAACTCCACAAAAGAATAAGAAAAAAAAGTCTATGATTACTGAACTGCTTGGTGCATTTATTTTTTCTGTCTTGTAATGCTGCTTTCCATTACATTTAGGCTAACACTCAAACTCCTTATCAGGGCCAGATCATTCAGAACTCTGTATGACGTTTGATTTTTCTGCATGATCTGGTTCTTGCCTAGTTCTCTATCCTATGACACAAAGTGAAATTATTTAATGACTAGTAGACTCTAAACAATGCAAGTGCAGAGACCATGTTTGTTTCATTCAGAACTGAATCCTCAGTTTACACATAGTTGGCCCCTGATAAATATTGATTTATTTTCATATGTATTGTTATGCCAGACTTATTAATATGGTTTCCCCCAGCCTTTTTGAGATATAATGACATAATATTGTGTAAGTTTAAAGTGTACGTGTTGATTTTATGTGGTTAATACATTGCAAAATGATCACCTCTGTAGCATTAGCTAACACCCATATCATTTCACATAATTGCCATTTCTTTTTTGTGGTAACATTTAAGATCTCTCTCAGTAACTTTCAAGTGTGTAATACAGTATTATTAACTATAATTGCTATGCTGTACATTAGACCCCCTTAACTTACTCCTCTTATAACTGCAAGTTTGTACCTTTTGACCACCATCACCCACTTAGCCCCTCTGCCCCTGTTTTTGGCGACCAACAATCTGTTCTCTGCAACCATGTTGTTTTTTTGTTAGTTTTTTAGATTTCCATATGTGAGATCATACAGTATTTGTTTTTCTCTAACTTATTTCACTTAGCATAATGCTGTCAAATTCCACCCACAATATTACAGTCTGCAGAATGTCTTATGACTGAATAATATTCTATCATATATATATCATATCTTCTTTATCCATTCATTCATGCTTGGACACCTCCATATCTTAGCTATTGTGAATAATGCTGCAATGACCATCAGAGTGCAGATACCTCTTTGAGATCCTGTTTTCATTTTCTTTGGATATATACTCAGAAGTGGGATTGCTGGATTATATGGAGGTTCTATTTTTAATTGTCTTTTTTACAGCTACACATTTATTAACAGAATCAAAACTCTTTTAAAAAATTGTTGAGAAACCTCCATATTGTTTTCCATAGTGAGCACACTAATTTATAAATGGAAATTTTTAAAAATTCACTTTCTGGTAGTTCATTGTTAGTATATAGAAATGATTTTTGTATATTGACTTTGTATACTGCAGCTTTACTGATCTGATAAATATTTATGAATGAATGAATGTTGAATGAGTTATCAATAAATGATTAATTTACATGCACCACCCTCAGAGAAAAATCTCAAAGTATATACATTTGATGAACATTTTCAGTACATAATAGTAGTGGGAGTAATGTTGTAGCCATGATTTTTAAAATGTTGAAGCAGTTTCTTTGTATGTGACTTAATACTAAAGTTAAACAACTTTGTGAAGGTAGGAGTATGTCCTCACTTTATAGATGATGAAACAGACAGAGCTCACACTTGCTCAAAGCCACTTAACTAGTAATTCGCAGAGCTGAGATTTGAACCTAGGTCTATCTATAACTATAAAGTTAGCACTACTCTCCTTTCCTACTTCCTAAATTAATTTCTCTCTACTTTGCTGCTTCTGAAATGAATGCTTAAGTTGTCTGGAAAATTCACTTCTGATGAGCACTTTGCTTTCCCAGTGATGCTGGATAAATGAGGTGTTACTGTAATTGGTGCTAATTGGATGGCACAGAGAGAAAGTGCAAAAGAAATTAAGGAAGGGAAAGGTGTGTACTGTAGTCATCAGGGAAGCTCTTGGAGTAGCTCTGGGACTTTAGTTCATTCTAACACTATGAAAGTGCTCTGAACACTGAACCTTGTAGATACATGGGATACAAGGAAGTATAGAGGAGAGTAGAGGTATTTCACTTCAGAGGAGGTGCTTAGAGACTTTGAGGTATTCTGGGTATCCTGAAAATGAGGAGGACTAGTGTGACTGGAAGAGAGAATTTATATCAGGGAAAAGTAGGATATTTGTTGAAAAAGTGGGTGAGGATGATTGGGGGCTGTATATAATCTGCATGGAATTTATGCCAAGAATGGTGGCATTGTGGGGCAAAGTAGTACTTCAGGACATTGCATCTGGTAGCAGTGTGAAGTTTGAAGTTAAAAGCAGCGCTGGTAGTGTGGTGACTAAGGGTGGCAGTTGAGGCCCTGGGCTTGAATTTCACCCCTTATACTTGCTGGCTTATAAGCTTGGAATATTATTTCATGTACTGTCCTTCAGTTTCTCCTCTGTGAAATGGATTTGAACAGTAGTAGCTATTGCCCAATCCCAGAGATTCTGATTTAGTGGGTTGAAGGTGTGGGACAGAAATACCTCCGCCTCCCAAGGCAGATTTAGTTACCTCTCCTCTGGGATCCTAGAACACTTTGTATTTTAATATTTTGTTCTTGATTTCAGGTAAAAATAATTTGAATCAATCAAACTCCTATGGCATACTATCAGCTTTGGCAAGTACAAGGCTCATATTATTTTATTTAAAATAGTCCTCATTTATCCAGTTTCCATTCTCATTCTCTGCCTCCCTAGACATCCATACTAATGTCTTTGGATATGTCTGTATCTTTAAAAAAAATATGGTGGTATTTATGTACGTGTTTTTACTTTATATAAATGGTATTCTTCCGCAAATCTGTCTCTTTTTTCATGCAACACTCTAAAAATGCCTTTTATTATGGAAAACTTCAAACATACGCAAATGTGGAGAGAATAGTATAACAAACACCCACGCATCCATCATCCAGCAGCAGCAATCAACTCATAGCTAATCTTGCTTAATGGACACTCCTCCCCTTGAGGCCTCCTCCCCACAACTCCACCTTTATACTATATTATTTCAAAGCAAATCTGAGATTTCTTTTCTGTATTTTATGCTCAATACTTAAAAAAAAAAGTCTCTCTGAATCTCTGTTTCAAGACTTGTAACTGCTACAGGTACTTCAGAATATGCATAATCCACGTCTTCACTTGTCTGGTCCTCTGGTAATGGGCACCTAGGTTGCCTGCTACCATAAACAACTTCCTGCTACCATGGCCAGCTCTGTGGTTTCCATTTTCATACATGTCCTCTTAAGGACTGTGGGGAGAACTCTGATTTTCCAGAGTAAGAGCTCTGGATCATAGGATATACACATACTTCATTTCACTAAGCACTGCTAGCTTGCTTTGCCAGAATGGCTATACCCCTTTACACTCTCACTAGCAGTACATGAGCATTCCTTCACCCTTCATTTCCACTGACTTGATATTATCTCACATTATATTTTTGCTGGTCTGATATTTGTAAAGTGGTATATGATTACTTACATTTCCAATTCTCTAATTATTAGTGAGGTTGGTTATTTCTTCATATACTTGTTATCTATTATCCTTAGAGCCTCCCATTCTTGCTGTTTCTTCTGCCTAGAAAGCTCTTACTCACTTGGTTCGCTCACTTCATTCAGAACTCTATTATATCCCTGACCATCTTATCTAAGAGTTCTTGTCATCACTTTCTTTGTTCTGCTTTATTCTTCTTCATAGTATTTGTCACAAGAAAGCATAGCATGTTAATTTATTATGTGTGTATTTATTTCCCCTGCTTAGCTTACTTGAAGGCAGGGATTTTATGCATTGTACATATCCGTAACCCTAGCACTTAAAAAAGTAGGCACTCAATAAATATTTGCTGAGTGAATAAATGTTAATTTGCTATTCATGTCCTTCAGCCACTTACCCTACTCAGTAGGAGTTTCTTGAATATTTAGACATTAATTCTTGTTGATTTTAGACATTGTAATATAACCTGTTAATTTTGTCTATGGCGTTCTTTATAAGGAATCTTTAATTAACTGGTTAAGTGATCACATCACAACACAGAAATCAACACATTGTGGTTTGTGGTGTTGTGGTCTGAAGAAATATTTTTCCATCACAAATTCCCCTGTATTTTCTTCTACTTGCTTTAGAGTTTTGTATTTTACATTCAGGACTCTGATTTCTCAGGATTTTACCTTTATGGAGCATGTGAAGCATTGTGTTTGATTCTGTTTTTCTCCCAGTAGAAAATAAGCACTTTGTACTTTTCCTGCTGATTTGCAGGATACTCATACCTGGGTGTATGAGTTCTTTCTCATATTTCATTGATCAGTTGTCTACTTCTGTCTAGTATCACTGTTTTTATGACAGTGGCTCTTTGAACTATGTCATTAAGTCTGGTAAGGTAAGTCCTCCCTCTTTAAAAATTGACTTGCAACATATACATATACAATACAGCAATACAATATAACATATACAATACAACCATAGCAACAAATACAGTTAAGTAATTAACCTAAAAAAGAATGCACAAGACTGTTGTGGAGGAATTTACAACTCTACCAAAGGACATGAAAGAAGACATTACTAGTAGGAGAGAAATACCATGGGATGACTTAATGTTATAAGGTTATGAGTTCTCCCCAAATTAATCTGCAAATTCAGGGCAAGTGCAGTCAAATTTTGCAGATCTCAAAACATTTATTCTAAAATTTATTTGAAATTTTTTGCAAATCTGTGTCAATTTTTGAAATAAATGTACTCTTTCACAATACTTTGGATACTGTGTTTTTTGTGATTAGTCTTTGCAATTTCATGGATGGGCAATTGATTGGAGACAGAAGAAAAAGGAAGAGAGCAGCAGAGAAAAATGTTTTGATTAGCTATGATAGAAATTGTGGTGGTGGCAGTGAGTAGCAGTCTTAACAGAGAAACAGTAAAGGGAAGAGTGAGGGACTGTTGGACAAATACATACTCCTTCCTCAACTCTAGGCAAATGAGTGTGGTAAAAACAGAGGACAAACAGCCACCTTAACGTTCCTCAATATAGAGCCTTTTCTATGCCATGCTAATGACATATACCATGTCTAGTCCAAAATCTGTAGGGCATATTTAACTGGGGTATAGTATCTACGGCAGGTACCTCTGAGATGTGGCTCAGTAACCGATGCTCATAAATAATGGGGATCATGAGTAATCAGGAAGACTTTTTAATATATTTTTGATGTTCTGTTTTAAGTGTCAGGGAAATGCATATAGAGTTTCAATAAAAACTAGTTAAGGTAAGAATAATACCTGCACTTGGGTTAACTTCTTCCTGGAAAACCCAGAGCTATTCATTTCTTCAATTTTCATAGAGTCAAACTTTTACTCTATATCTTGTGTACCTGCAATTGGGTAAGCTCACAATCTGAACACAGAATAAACCACTCTGTTTTTATGGGGACTGCAAAGAGAAGAAAAATGGAGTTGAGGGAACTGAACCTCATTACTATACTACCAACACTAATCAAGCATGTTGACATCATTATATTAACTGGGTATTGTGAATCTTTCCTCTTTCAGAAAACTAAGAAATTTCTCAAGGGATGTATTTATGTTTACATAAACACATACACACATATCTAACTCTTACTAAGAATGTGAAAATTTGGGAAGGAGTTATGTAGCCTAACATGGTGCAGACCACTTGTTTGTAACTTGTACAGAAGCTTCTTTCTATTATTTAAGGTACCCACCTTTTTCTAAGTAGGTGAACATTAAGAGATTTGTTTTAAAAACTTCTTTTAATTAGCAAAAATAAAAAAATGAAAGAGCTTCTGACTAAGTTGATTTTTCACAAAGAAGTGATAATGTGTATACATATAATTATTTGTCATTCAAGAGTTATACAAAGTGCTATAACTCCTTTAGTGAGATTTCAAAGGTGGAAGAAAGCACTTTTGCTGGATGCATTGGGAAAGATTAATTTGAGCCAAACACTTAAAGGTAAATAGAATTGAGCTTTTGGCCATTCTGTGAAGTTGGGCTTTTATATATACTTAAAGGGAAGAGACCTACTGTGTGTTTCTATAATGTAGCACACATTGTGCCAGGTCCGTCATTTACATTGTATACTTCACACTTAGATAACCATATGAAGTATATCTTACTAACATTATATGATGAAACAAAGATTTAGAGAGAAAATACCTGCTCAAGGGTATGTAGTTAATGCCTTGAGTTTGTTACAATCAAGATAGCCGTTTGGAAGCTGTTACCTGAATGTTGCTAGAATAGCTTGAGATGGTTACTACTTCAAGAATAATACACAGACTTTGCCTCAGTACCACAGTTATTGTTATGTTTCCTCTAACTTTTCATGTTTAAAAGGTTTTGCCAGTGACTGGTGGAAGCCCATTGTCTCTGTTTTCCAGCCACCTCCTTCCTTTGATGTTTTGGCTGCCTTTCTTCAGTAGGGTGTGCCATTCTCATGAAAGAGTGTTATCGTTAACAGGAGAAAGGTAGGTTGTCTAGTCCAGAAATGAAAATGAAGTGGCAGTACTGGAATTATTCTCTTGGCCTTGATGCGGAGAGAATGAAACCATGCTGAGGAATAAGGAGGCAGCCCTTCAGCTGGAAGGTAAGGGGCTCTCACCATGTGCCTGTATGGTTATATTCCAGCTTTGGAGGGCAGTAGCATAGTTACTTAGCAGTATTTCTGACAAGGCCTTCATGCCATGGATTCTTACTAACTCAGTAAGATACTAATGCATATTAGACTGTAAGCTAGGTTATTTTGCATTCTCTTTGGTGGTGTTCTTTTCCCTTCTATTTTCTGTTAATACTTGGCAAAATTTTTTTGAAAATTCCAATAAAAATATAGGATGTGGCACATAGTATTTGTACAATAAATGTTTCTTGAATGAATGCTTGCATGTGTCAGCAGTACTGAGAACTGAGGGAAGGGTTTTCTTTCTTCTGTGTTTTAGACCATAACTTCAAATGAGGATCAGGGTGCCCTGATGGACCAGTGTAGGGGTAGAGCAGCAGGGAAAGTACAGAAATCCTAAAAAGGAAGTGATTTCCATGGGCATAGAGTCAGATTTTGTTGCACCAGTCATCCATTTTTCTTCAGTGAACATTGGCAATTTTTTGTTTTATTTTTACTAGGATTATTGATTCCCCTTACAGTGACTTTGATGAACTGACACAGGAAACCAAAATGTCATGTCTGTGATTTCACAATCTATTAGAGGGTTTCATTGTTTGTTTGCTGTCTGAGTTGGAAGAGTTCTTCAGAAGTTAAAGATATTTGGGGATATTTTTAGATCCTGTGATTTTCAAGCCCAAAGAATTAAATAGCCGATTTATTATGAAGCATAGGGATTGGATTGCCATGTTTTATTGCAGTGACTAATCATCCCATCAAGTAGTAGTCTTAATATTTTTTGTGGTGTCCATCCAAACTTAGTAAAAACCTAACAGATTTTAGGTTTTCTACTATTGTGACTATTTTTGGAAAATCCGTGATAACAGTGTGAGCTAGGTGGCTGATAAATGTACTAGAGAATATGGAGCCAATCCTGTATGTGTATCTGTTTGCTTTTGCCCACTTCTTTTTCTTTTTAAAACAGTATTCTACCTAAATATTTTATTTTATCATGATCACATGCCTGTGACTGTAAAAACAATATGTATCAAAAAGAAAATCCCTGGTAATTGATACTATTTGTGTGTGTGTTATAAACAGATTTTGTTTTACTTTTATGTAATAATCAGGCAGCATGTATAACAGTTTAACAGTGAAATATATCTTACTAGTTAAAAAATTAATATAGAGATTTAAGCTTTTCCTGTGGCTAAACATTACTACACCGAAAAATGGTTGACCAAATTGTGAATTCTAAGAGTGCACGACTGACGGTATTTTAAAGTAGAACAAAAATTTCATTCAGAACCTTAGCAAAAGAGAGGGGCAGATGCCTTGATATTTATCTAGTCAACTTTCTTGCCTTTCATACAGAAGATGATACATACTAGTGATGTCTTTGAAATAAATGCTCTGAGGTCTTATTTTTGTGTTCCTTTTTTTGAAATTTTATGCAACCATCAAAACAGTAGCTAACAGTCTAGCTTGAAAAGCTTAGTATGTATTCCTTTCTAGCACCTGGGCTTTAGTGTTCTGAATGGCTCCAACAACAGTAGTGTGACTTCCTCAGAAGTTATAGCAAAGGCCAAGCCATCATTTCGATGGGTTGTAATACATAGTTCAAATTGTGAGGTAACAACCAATATGAAACCAAGGGAAGACCATTTGGACTGACTACTCTGATACATTTTCCAGCAATGCTTGGTAGTGGTGACTCAAAGTGGAGATGGGATTTGGTGGTGCTTCAACTCTGGAGCTCAGAATAGGCATTTATGAAAAAAGTGCAGTCTAGATGAGCTCTGAGACCAGAACTACAATCTGGGCTTCATTAATCATATTGTTATTTTCTGTATTTTATGATGTTTTGACATCTTGAGGCCTTGCTGACTGGGGAGAGATTGCCCCTCCTGGGCTAGCTAATTTCTAGAGATAGCTTGCATTCTTAGAGAAGGCATTCCCCTGTGAGTGTGCCTTTCATATGCAAACCATCCAATTAGGAGCCGCCTTTATTGACCTCTCACTGGTTGAGCCACCTACCCCCAGGGCCAAGTAGTGGCGACTAGGGGCAGTTCCTACAACCCCAGAATCTGCTGAAATTGTTCAAACTTAACTGGTCCTAACTACTTACCCTTGCCTGCCTTTCCTTTCCTGAGAAAACCACAATAAAGGCTTGTGCCCATGTTTTCCCCTTACTCCTTCTGCTTCTGAACTGCCTTGGTGCTTTCCCTCGTGGTCCTGTGTGGTGTGGCATGCCCTCCTCTTGGGAATATTAATAAACTTTTCTTTCAAAGGCAGTTATCTCCAAGTCTCTCAACTTACTATAACCAATAAAAACAAATCCTGAGTACATTTTAAAATGTGGGTCCTGCTATCTTCTGGAGCCCCCTAAGCTACCTCTGGCCAAACCTCAATTCAAGCACATAATTAAGACAAGTAGATCTTGGGCCCTGTGGAATGTCCACTGTTATTGTGAGAAGCCATGTTCTGTACCTTTTTCCTCCGTCTGCAGCCCACCCCCCACCTTGTGAATATCAAGTCCACGGAGGGCATCTCTTTTGGGAAGTAGCAGGCTTGGCTGGATGAAGATAGTAATCAGCCCCCTCCTTCTTTGGGATTGGCTTTAGCTCTTTTTGGAGGATGGGGAGCATGTGGAGAGGACAGAAGGAGCAGTGGTGGCTGTGAGACCTGGAGAAGGGGAGCTTGGCTACCTGTGAGGGAGATCCACAGCAGCTACTCACTGCTGCAGAAGGCACAGAGCCAAAACACCCAGGTTGCTGCTGCTTAGGACCTGAAAACGTCTGTGGATTTCTGTAGCAGGAGGTTGTTATCAAACTGTTTTGAAACCTGTGGTGACCTCATCTGGATTAATGTATAAACAAGGATGCTTCAGTAGAAACACTGTAGGAATAAACATAATAAATGTTTATTGAAGAAAGGATGATACTATATAATTCTGGCAAAAATATATTCATTTTTTTAATGTAAATGGGAAAATGGAGAAAAATAACACATTTAGAGTTCATTAAATATCAGTTTTATTTTAAGCAAGAGGTTTTTACAAAGGGTTGATAACAATGTCTGGATTAAAAATGGCCTTAAATGTTTACATTAGAGTTTCTGTGACCCCCAAGTGCTTTTCACTGTTAAGGTCTAGGGAAGACCCTAGTCAGTGCATTTTTTTACATAGATTCCCTGAAGGATTTGTTTCATTGAATATTGGCAAATTGACATACTCTCTTTTCATGTGTGGCACACCTGGGAATATCTGAAATGCAAAATTTATATTCTTGACATATTTCTATTACTAAATTTATCTAATGTAAACATCAACTCAGTTTGCTCAAGGAAGCTGGTGAACCCCTCACCTCCACCAGCTTCCTGATTTCTTGTCTCAGTTGTTTTCCTTTGAATGTGGGGAATTTTTAAATTGAGGTTTCCCACCAGAGCCTGAGCTCTGCTTCCAGGAGGAGGCTGGATATAGTTGCTGGATGACATCTGGTATGAGCTAGCCCACCTTTCCTGCTCTCAAAGCTAATCGATGTCTCTTTTTTTCTTTTTTATCATTGCTATCTTTTATTTCTCTCAGCTTTTTTATGGGTTTTTCTTTCCAATCGTGCACTTTGGATATGTGCACTCCAGTTAGCCTTCTGAATTCTACTCTGTACATGACTTATTTTAGAACCACAGTGAAAAACCATGATAGTGTCTTCCTCCATCTGTCCCTTCTTATGTAAACTCCTAAAAAATATTTCTCTGTTGATGATGTGTCACTGTGAGCTTCCCTTGTCTCCTTTTCCTGTCTTTTTCAGAAATATGATTTCATAGTTATTTGCTTAATAACTGGGAGGGTATAAGGTCTATTATCAAAAAGAAAAACATAAATGAATGATAAAAAACACATTTTTTCATCAAGAGAGTGCTACAAGAGAGTTCTCAGGGGCTTATAAGATTAGAACTGAAATCTAAATAAGTACCAACATACTTCAACTGTGTATTAATAACCTTTTTTATGTGGGAAGACCAGAACTATGTATGCTCCATTGATTTGTCCTGGTACCTTTTAGATAGGCTTTGAGAACTGTTTGGGTGCGGGTTTTATATTTCATGGTTGGAGAGACAATATACTGGAAGAATAAAATCTCTTCCAATTTAGGGACTATTTAGAATAAAAGAGAAAAATGGAAATACAAGTAGAATTATGAAGTTTGGTTGGCGACAAAAGAGCACTAAAAAAGGTAAAGATAAGCAGGTGGAAAATCTTGAAATACACAGCAAGTTGAATTTTGTGGGGGACATGAATTTTCATATATTATGTTTGTTTTAATATGGATGGGAAAGAAAGACATGGCATGATTACTCAGTAGTTTAAATGTCATGTATTTGATTGCAGAGGTCTGAATTGCCAAGAGGCAAGTTGGTTGGGTCTGGGATTTGATTTCATTTCTTGTAAGTAGCCTATTACTGTTTCATGGGTGCTGGTAGAAGACACAGCACTGCTAGGTGGGAGATGAAGGACTTTATTGCTCATGGTACAGCAGGCAACAGCTTTGCTTCACTTCTCCTTGCCACCAAGTCCCATGAAGAGGATACAGTATGGTACGGACAGGTCCTGTACACACAATGGGCTGCTGCTGAGGAGCAAGACTGCTCTTTGTCCTGGAGGGTGACTTTACCTCATTCTCAAAGTTCCTCCCTGCAAGCACAACCTGAGAAATGGCCTTGTAAAGTGTGGTCAGAATCTTGCATTCCTGGCATACCCAGCAAGACATAAAGGACTCCAAGAGATCCCCAGAGAGTGTCTCCCGACAGGGTCTATCAAGAGTCAGTAAATTCTCTCCTGTTTTTCTTAAGTTTTAGAACATAGTATTTAAAGAACTGTATACGTAGTATTTAAAAAACAACTAAAGGAGATTTTTAAATGGAAACTTCTTTCAGTGAGGTTCAAGCACAAGGTAGACATGTATTGTGCAAAAATTCCAAAATTTATTTCAAACTTCATATTGCCAATGAAGTCATTATGTTAGGCAGTCATGCTGCAAATAGTTTTTAGGGGCTCACTGTTTAGTAGACTCTGGGAACACAAAGATTGAACAACATGAAGCACTTGGGCACATTCAGGATCAAATAGAGAGATGGTTGGGTAATTTGTTACTGTATAATAATACTGTGGTACCCAGGATGCTGTGGAAACACAGAAGGATGGTGCCCGATGCAGCCTGGGCTGAGGCGGTCAGGAAAAGTCTTCTTGGAGTAGCATGTCTTTAAGTTGAGTTTTAAAAGATAAAAAGTTAGCAAAATGCAAGTGTGGATGGGCATAACTTGCTTAGCGACTAGAAAGGAAAATGATAAGAGAGTTTATTGTATTCAGTGACCTGCCTGTACTAAAGTAGTATTGCAGCAGTAGCATTTCACACATGGGGAAAGGTCATTGGAAATTCTAAGCTTGGGAGTGATAGGACCAAGTTTTAGTTTAAAAAAAATCGCTATGTTGACGCTAAGGTTGGAAGACAGGTGAGGTTGATTCTAGAGTCATGGAGACTCCTTATTAAGCTGTTGTGGTAATTTAGGTAAGATTTGGAAAGGGGCTGAAGTAAGGGTGTGACAAAATAGGTGGAGAAGAGGGGGCCAATTTAAGAAAGATTTGAGGAATAGAATTGACAGCCATTAGTGGGAAGACAGCATGAGGAAAAGGTTGTAAGAAAGATAATACCTGATAAACTAATTCAGGCTTGAATGTCTGAGTTTCAGGTACCTGTAGGAGATGCATATGAAGGTGGTAGCTGACTGTATGGATTTAGGATTTAGGAGAGTTTTGAATGCCAAGATACAGGTTTGGGAGTCTTCTACTTCTTCAATGACTGAACATCTACTGTATGTATGGCACTCGTTAGGTGAGGAACCAACATTGAATGAGATTTGTTATCATGCACTTTACATTCTCATGGGCCACAGACATTAAACAAAAAAATTTTCGAATTCTTTTATTAAAGTGCTGCCTGTGTTAGGTTCCAGAGCCCTAGTGTTGCCCAACTCCAGGGGGATTGTTTACATAGAATAAAATGAGCAGCTGGAGGGTCTTGTTCAGGGTGAATAGGAGTTAGCTAAGGAAAGAGTTGTGGATAGAGAGAAGGAATTGTTTCAGGTAGAGGAAACTGCACATGCCGACACCCTGAGGCAACAGAGATTGTGGTATGTTTAAAGGACAGAAACACTAGTGTGGTTGGAGCATAGAGAACCAGAGGGAGAATGATGTGAAATGAAGCTAGAGAAGTTGGCAGTGATTTATCAGGGTACAATATCATTAATATTGGAGTCATCCAGACTGTGGAGAGAAGATGGAGAATGAAATCCCACAAGACCCCAGCATTTAAGCAGTGGGCTGAGGAGAAGGATTTCACAAAAGAGAGACAGAAGTGGCTAGAGAGAAGAAGGGAATTGTGAAAGATACCACAAATCAAGGGATGGGAGTTTGGGAAAGGAAAACCTTGATAACTATCTGAATGCTGAAGAATAAGTAGGAAAATGGTTAAATATGTGATGATGGAATATTCCAGTGTTTTCAGAGAATGTTTAAGGATATCAGAAATGGTAATGAAATTGAAAATATTAATTGAAAAAGGGCATGCATATTTGCATGTTCATCATGAATCCCAAGTTTTATTTTTTAAAAAAGTCTACATACACGAATGTGTGTTTATGCAGCAAAAATATTCAAAGGCAGTACAGCAATATGTTAATAATAGTTTCAGCCGGATGGCAAATTATTTTATTCTTTAGTTTCTGTGCAGTTTTCAAATTACTTGTGCATGTATTAACATTATAATTAGGAAAGTTATTTTTTATTTTGATGTAATTTTTATTAATATTTAAATGCATTTTATCAGTATTTTACAAACACATTGTTTAAACTTGTAATGGGAAACTATATTGTCTACTGTCACCCTCATCCCATATCCTGTTTCCTAAGGTCAACTACCATCACCATTTTGGTTGATTCTTTTGCTATTTACTGTCATATTTCCAAATAAACTTAAACTGCTGCTACTTAATTTTTTTAAGATATTGTCTAAACTTTCCACAGTGGAAGATGAGAAATTTTGTTCTCCCACTTACCCTGTTCTCAAAGCCACATACACATTTGCCTTCCTATCCTCCTGCTACAATTATTCAAATTTTGGGTAGAGTAGTAGTTAATGTTGACATTATTATAACTACATAAATGCTCTTCATATCTCTACCATGTGGTAGTAGTATTCTATGATTTTTTTTCTTTACTGTACACAGTTGTGTTTTTCCTGGAATACATTTATTTGTTAAAAGGTAGCTTAATTTTCCATGTGCTTATAGTTAATTTATCACCACACTCTACTTGTTATGTAAATATCCTCTTAATCATTCCATTTATTTCATTTTCTTGAAGATATAGCTCTCAGACTTCTGATATGTTCTAATCTATACTGGATGCTCCCTTGGTCTTTAGAATCTCCCTTCTCCATCATCCCTGTTATGCCAAGGATTCCCTTTGCTTTTTCTTGTGTTGGATCCCCTGATACATGATTTCTTTTGTTAGTCCTCATTTTGGTAGAGCACATTCTCCAGCAATATCCTGAGTGTTTGGTGGCTTCTTTTGACCTAGAAAAACGTGCCCAGTTCTGGGCATTTTATTGAGTTAGTTCTTTGCCTTCTTTACCTCAATTTCTGCCCTACTCCCACACCTCTGTTATTAGAATTCCATCTTTGGATGTTATAGGAACTTGGACTGATCCTCTTATTATTTTATTTTTTCTCTTCAGTTATTTTCCACATTTTTCTTTTTGGTTTTATTTTATTGGAGATTTCCTCAGTTTTTATCTCCCAACCCACTGTAGATTAAAAAAAGACTTCTGTTATTGATCCCCTACTTTCCTTTAATACCAGTCCTGTTCTTTCATGCATGCTTATATTCTTTTATCTTTTAGGGATTAGTAACGAAAGCTTTTGGAAATTTTCTTCTCTTCACATATCTTTTCCTTCCAAGTTACTTTTTTTCTGCACTTACTTTGGTCTCTACCTTTCTTATTAGGAAAGGAAAAAGAAATCTGTGTTAAATTCTTATAGATCACAGGTTATTTAGAAGTCTATTTTTTCTGTTCTACATTTTTGGTGAGGTCTTTAAATTCATGGAGATCAAATTACATAAATAAGTCAGGTTTCGAGGGTTTGTCTTTTTCCTTCTTTGTCATATTTTGGTTTGTCTATATTTTCTATGGGATACCATCAACTTGATTAAGCTTTGTTGTTATATTAAGAGTTGTGATTAAGATATTAAGGAGTTACCAGTAATTGTGCACATAGTGGTGATAAAATGAAGGAAACTATGTATTTGAAAGGTATTTGCTTAACTACATTATTAAAAGAGAAAGCAGGAAAGAAGGAGGGGGGTAAACTTTGGAAAAGAAAGGTGAAAGAAATCCAGAGGAAAAAATGGGAAGAGAGGTACCTGTGTAGCTATAGTTGATCATGTATTTGCTTCTGTTTCAGTATTTTTCCTGTTCTTTTCTCATTGAATTTAAATGTCTAGAAAATGGGGGCCATTACTTCGACTGACTTTGCAGCTCCCAGATCCTAATAGTGCAACTCAATTATCCATCGAGAGACTACCTGCTTTGTGTTTTTAGCCTTTGCAAATATAGCTTTCAAGTTCTTATTGACATAAGTAAACAAAGAGGGTGACAAAGACTTTCTGAGTCATTTCATTGTTTCGTGCATACATTTACACCCCTGTGTAGCTTGGTTTTAGAGCAAACTATTCATCATCAACCTTTAACTTAAATTCAGAATGGATAAGTTATCTCACATAATTTTTCTTAAAAAAAAAGCAATTTACAATAAAAGTGTTTTTCTAGTGAATTTAATTGTCTTCAGATTGACTTTTAGCCCCTACTTGTCCTAGCTATCCTTACCTAGGGTAACCAACCCAATATGCTATTCTTTCTGTATTTAGAGTTATAGGAGCATACCTAGATAGATCACTGATATTCAGCTAACTCTGAAGGACTTGGAAAATTAGCCATCAAAGACAGCTCAGTTGGGACACACTACCCAAACATACAAACTAGAGAAGAAAGGATACATTTTTGAAGACTTCCAGTAAGGTTGAAACATTCATTTTCTGGTTTTCTCATGAAAATTAATACCCAGTTAGCTAGCTTGACTATAATTCTCTCCCTAGCACAAGAGAATGATAATACAGATGCAGCAAATTTAAGAAAAAACAGTTTTTGTTTAAGCCTCCTTTAAAACAAACAATCTGAGAGATGAAGTTCTTTATCTCTAACATAAAACAATGATCTGAAAAAAGTTAAGAAGGGAAATTGAATGACTTTTCAATTAATTAATTGAAGTGTTGCTCTGTATCCCAAAAATTAAACATTATTCTATTCAAATGTAGGTATGAATAAATGTGTCTGCTTTATTGTACTCTGTACATAACTCTGTCATAGCTTAAATGAATTTTTATTTAATCAATTATTATTTCCTTTGCTGTAGAGGGAGCTTCTTGTCTGGGCCCATGTCCCTGAGCTCTGTATCTTTAAGATTTAACCCAGTTTCTGGAGTATAGTAGATGCTAAACAAGTACTAGGTTAATTAATCATGAGCTATGAATGTTTCTGGGTTTGTCTGTTTTTAGGGGGGATTACTGTTTAAAAATTAACAGAAAAGTATATGTTGACCATGATGTGCTTTTAACTTGTACTATGTACTTGATTTAATTTTTGATTAAACCTCTGAAGTCACTGGTGTCTTACTTCTGAGGAAAAAATGTGGAGATTGCCTGTATGGCAAAATGTGAAGGCAAAATGTGGAGGGGTGTAAATATAAATTGTCTAAATGTAGAGGTATTTTTGAAAGAACCATCTCTGTTCTGGTTTTTAGGACTATAGAGTTTTCTAATGAGTAGTTTGTGGAAATACCCTTATTTATCATTTTATTTCCCTGGAATTTTCTTAAGTTAGAACACAGAAAGTTAACTGAGAACTAAACACTTCTCTTGGGGCTAATCTTTTAAAGTAAAACTATCTGTCACCTCAGGCTCCAGCTGTTCTCCTGTGCATCTAAATGGCTCCACTTCCCCTGAGGACTCAGGCAGGTGCTGGAAGAGTCTCTGAAGGAAAGTTTAGGTTAATCAGACTATCAAGCAGCTAGTTTTTTTTTAAAGGTTATTCCATAAATAAATGGTGAGAAGACTTGTTGAATAGTAAGATTCAGAGGGAGACAAAGAACTCTCTACTATTGTTTAGATAAAATCCTGATGAACTAGAACTTGTGTAACTGACTTATTTAGCTTAATTGAGTCCCACCACCCCCAACCTTGTATATTATAATGGGAGAAATAAGTTGTATAAAATAAAGGCTGCTATGGGTCAGCAGACATTTAGCCAGATCACCTACATATTATACGTATTAAATATGTATAGTCATCATCATTGTCAGTCTCAGGATGAGCCAATAATTCATACTGAAGAAAATATGACTTTGGGCAATGGGTAATTTGGGGCAATATGAAGTTAGTTCTAGGCTATACACACAGGTTAACTTTTCGAACTTATTAAAACTAGTAAGTGAACAAGTGTATTTTAGCGTAATTTCTTTCTTTTAACATGGGCTAAGGCAAAGAACACTAGATTAGAGTCACACACTTAGATTATTGCCCAGATTCAGTATCCAACTAACTGAATAACCTCTGGCAAGTTACTTCACCTTCCTAGGGTTCCTTTTCTGTTTGCACTGAGAGATTTGCACATTCACCTGTGAAACTTTGTTATTCTGTGAAATAATTTGTGTTCTTACTCTATTGAAGATATAGTGCAGGATTCAAAGAGGGAAAAGAAGTGTTCCTTGCCTTCAGAAATGTTACAGTAGAGCTAGATGGAAAGCTGTAAAATATGAAAAGCTAAGTAGTAGTATAAAGTAATAACATAAGGTATAATATAAAACATGCTATGAATGATATGGATGCTAAGTACTATGAATTCTGAGGTAGGTGGGCTAGATAATCTGTAGGGTAGAATCTGTAGGGTAGAAAATAGCTGCACAGAATTGGGAATTTTGAGCTAATTCCAGGAAACTGTGTTGACCACACATAGATGAAAGGAAATGGATGGGAGAGTATCTCAAACAAAGGGTGGAAGCTGGAGTCATAAGTAATATTTGTTTAAAAAAAACTACATTTGTTTCTAAATTCCAGCACAGACCCATCATGGATATTTTGGGTTCCTAAATCCAAGTAGAATGTTTTACCCCTTTTAAGTTTTACTTGGTACAAGTATTCATGATCAAATAATTTATAAAAATTTTTCCTGTAATATTGCAGTATGAAAGTCAGCAATAAGATGAGGGAGCTAAAAGGATTTGACTTACAAAAATTCTAAGCGAAACGGCAAAATTTTTAAATAATTGGTTTTGTACAGTTGTTGACTAGTTGAATCCAATTAGGAGGCATTTGGTTGTATTGATGTGTTTATTGTTTTTCAATCAAAAGCATATATTTATTTTAAGTACACTTTACTTTTTTAGACTTAAATTATCAATTGCTTTTACACTTTTTTTTTACTTCAGTTGCTTCTGAAAACTATGTAGAATAATGTAATTAGAAATATATTTATGCATTTAGTATTACAGCACTTTTGTGAAGCAAATGTTTCCTTGGTTTACTCCTTATAATTTCTTTTTATTAAGGTGTTATTGATATATACTCTTATGAAGGTTTCACATGAAAAAACAGTGTGGTTACTACATTTACCCATATTATCAAGTCCCCACCCATATCCCATTACAGTCACTGTCCATCAGTGTAGTAAGATGCCACAGATTCACTATTTGCCTTCTCTGTGCTACACTGTTTTCCCTGTGACCCCTCATACCATGTGTATTAAACATAATATCCCTCAGTCCCTTTCTGCCTCCCTCACCACCCACCCTCCCACACCCCTTTCCTTTGGTAACCACTAGCCCCTTGTTGGAGTCTGTGAGTCTGCTGCTGTTATGTTTCTTCAGTTTTGCCTTTTCGTTATACTCCACAAATGAGGGAAATCCTTTGCCACTTGTCTTTCTCTGCCTTATTTCACTGAGCATAATATCTTCCAGCTCCTTCCATGTTGTTGCAAATGGTAGGATTTGTTTCTTTCTTATGGCTGAATAGTATTCCATTGTGTATATCCATCTTCTTTATCCATTCATCTACTGATTGACACTTAGGTTGCTTCCATGTCTTGGCTATTGTAAATAGTGCTGCAGTAAACATAGGGGTGCATTTGTCTTTTTGAATCTGAGAAGTTGTATTCTTTGGGTAAATTCCAAGGAGTGGGATTCACAGATCAAATGGTATTTCTATGTTTAGTTTTTTGAGGAACCTCCATACTGCTTTCCACAATGGTTGAACTAGCTTACATTCCCACCAGCAGTGCAGGAGGGTTCCCCTTTCTCCGCATCCTCACCAGCATTTGTTGTTTGTAGCTTTTCAATGCTGGCCATCCTTACTGGTGTGAGGTGATACCTCACTGTGGTTTTAATTTGCATTTCCCTGATGATTAGTGATGTGGAGCATCTTTTCATGTGTCTGTTGGCCATCTGAATTTCTTCTTTGGAGAATTGTCTCTTCACATCCTCCGCCTATTTTTTAATCAGGTTATTTGCCTTTTGAGTGTTGAGGCATGTGAGTTCTTTATATATTTTGGATGTTAACCCCATGTCAGATATGTCACTTACAAATATATTCTCCCATACTGTAGGATGCCTTTTTCTTCTGTTGCTGGTGTCCTTTGCTATACAGAAGCTTTTTAGTTTGATATAGTCCCATGTGTTCATTTTTGCTTCTGTTTCCCTTGCTTGAGGAGACGCGTTTAGGGAGAAGTTGCTCATGCTTATATTCGGGAGATTTTTGCCTGTGTTGTCTTTTAAGAGTTTTATGGTTTCATGACTTACATTCAGTCTTTGATACATTTCGAGTTTACTTTTGTGCATGGGGATAGATAATAATACAGTTTCATTCTCTTGCATGTAGCTGTCCAGTTTTGCCAACACCAGTTGTTGAAAAGGCTGTCATTTCCCCACTGTATATCCATGGCTCCTTTATTGTATATTAATTGACCATATATGGTTGGTTTTATATCTGGGCTCTCTAGTCTATTCCATTGGTCTATGGGTCTGTTCTTGTGCCAGTACCAAATTGTCTTGATTACTGTGGCTTTGTAGTAGAGCTTGAAGTTGGGGAGCATAAACCCCCCAGCTTTATTCTTCTTTTTCAGGATTGGTTTGGCTATTCAGGGTCTTTTGTGGTTCCATATGAATTTTAGAATGATTTTCTCTAGTTTGTTGAAGAATGCTGCTGGTGTTTTGATAGGGATTGCATTGAATCTGTATATGGCTTTAGGCAGGTTGGCCATTTTGACAGTATTAATTCTTCCTATCCATGAGAACAGGATGTGTTTCCATTTATTGGTATCTTGTTTAATTTTTCTCATCAGTGTCTTGTAGTTTTCAGTGTATAGGTCTTTCACTTCCTTGGTAAGGTTTATTCCTAGGTATTTTATTCTTTTTGATGCAACTGTGAATGGAATTGTTTTCCTGATTTCTCTTTCTGTTACTTCTCATTAGTGTATAGGAGTGCAACAGATTTCTGTATATTAATTTTGTATCCTGCAACGTTGCTGAATTCAGATATTAGATCCAGTAGTTTTGGAGTGGATTCTTTAGGGTTTTTTATATACAATATCATGTCATCTGCAAACAGTGATAGTTTAACTTCTTCTTTACCAATCTGGATGCCTCTTATTTCTTTGTGTTGTCTGATTGCCATGGCAAGGACTTCCCAAACCATGTTAAATAACAGTGGGGAGAGTGGGCATTCTTGTCTTGTTCCCGAGCTTAAAGGAAAGGCTTTCAGCTTCTTGCTTTTAGGTAGGATGTTGGCTGTGTGTTTGTCCTATATGGCCTTTATTACGTTGAGGTACTTGCCCTTTATACCCACTTTGTTCAGAGTTTTATCATGAATGGATGCTGAATTTTGTCGAATGGTTTTTCAGCATTTGTGGAGATGATCGTGTGGTTTTTGTCTTTCTTTTTGTTGATGTTGTGAATGATGTTGATGGATTTTCAAATGTTGTACCATCCTTGCATCCCTGGAATAAATCCTACATGATCATGATGGATGATCTTTTTGATGCATTTTTAAATTGGATTTGCTAATATTTTGTTCAGTATTTTTGCATCTATGTTTATCATGGATATTGGTCTATAATTTTCTCTTTTTTTGGTGTCTTTACCTGTTTTTGGTATTAGAGTGATGCTGGCCTCATAGAATGAGTTTGGGAGTATTCCCTCTTCTTCTACTTTTTTGGAAAACTTTAAGGAGGATGGGTATTAGGTCTTCACTAAATGTTTGATAACATTTAGCAGTGAAGCCATCTATTTGGCCCAGGGGTTTTGTTCTTGGGTAGATTTTTGATTACCAGTTCAATTTCTTTGCTGGTAATTGGTCTGTTCAGATTTTCTGATTCTTTCTGGGTCAGCCTTGGAAGGTTGTATTTTTCTAGAAAGTTGTCCATTTCTTCTAGGTTATCCAGTTTGTTAGCAAATAATTTTTCATAGTATTCTCTAATAATTTGTATTTCTCTGGTGTCCATAGTGGTTTTTGCGTTCTCATTTCTGATTCTGTTTATATGTATAGACTCTCTTTTTTTCTTGATAAGTCTGGCTAGGGGTTTATCTGTTTTGTTTATTTTCTCAAACACCAGCTCTTGCTTTCATTAATTCTTTCTATTGTTTTCTTCATTTTAATTTTATTTATTTCTGCTGTAATCTTTATTATGTCCCTCTTTCTACTGACTTTGGGCCTCGTTTGTTCTTCTTTTTCTAGTTTCATTAATTCTTAGTTTAGACTGCTCATATGTGATTGTTCTTCTTTCCTGAGGTAGGCCTGTATTACAATATACTTTCCTCTTGGCACAGCCGTTGCTGCATCCCACAGATTCTGCAGTATTGAATTATTGTTGTCATTTTTCTCCATATGTTGCTTGATCTCTATTTTTATTTGGTCATTGATCCTTTGGTTATATAGGAGCATGTTGTGAAGCCTCCATATGTTTGTGGGATTTTTCATTTTCTTTGCATAATTTATTTTTAGTTTGATACCTTTGTGATCTGAGAAACTGGTTGGTACAATTTCAATCTTTTTTAATTTACTGAGGTTCTTTTTGTGGCCTATTATATGATCTATTCTTGAAAATGTTCCCTGTGCACTTGAGAAGAATGAGTATTCTGCTACTTTTTTAGGTGTAGAGTTCTGTAGATGTATGTTAGGTCTGTCTGTTCAGTGCCTCTGTGTCCTTACTTATTTTCAGTCTGGTTGATCTGTCCTTTGGAGTGAGTGGAGCATTGAAGTCTCCTAGAATGAATGCATTGCATTCTATTTCCCCTTTTAATTCTGTTAGTATTTGTTTCATATATGTAGGTGCTCCTGTGTTTGGTGCATAGGTATTTATAATGGTTATATCTTCTTGTTGGATTGACCTCTTTATCATTATTTAATGTCCTTCTTTGTCTCCTGTGAGTTTCTTTCTTTTGAAGTCTGTTTTAATTGATACAAGTACTGCAACTCCTGCTTTTTTCTCGCTATTAGTTGCATGAAATATCTTTTTCCATCCCTTCACTTTTAGTCTGTGTATGTCTTTGGATTTATTGTGAGTCTCTTGTATGCAGCATATAGATGGGTCTTGTTTTTTTATCCATTCACCAACTCTGTGTCTTTTTATTGGTACATTGAGACCATTTACATTTAGGGTAATTATCGATATGTATGTACTTATTCCCATTGCAGGCTTTAGATTCTTGGTTACTAAAGGTTCAAGGTTAACTTCCTTACTATCTAAGAGTCTAACTTAACTCACTTAGTATGCTATTACAAACACAATCTAAAGGTTATTTTTTTCTCCTGCTTTTTCTTCCTCCTCCATTCTTTATTTATTAGATATCATATTCTGTACTTTGTTTATCCCTTGATTAACTTTAGGGATAGTTGATTTAATTTTACATTTGCTTAGTAATTAACTGTTCTACTTTCTTTACTGTGTTTTTATTACCTCTAGTGACAGCTGTTAAACCTTAGGAACACTTGCATCTAGAGCAGTCTCTCCAAAATACACTGTAGAGACGGTTTGTGGGAGGTAAATTCTCTCAGCTTTTGCTTATCTGGAAATTGTTTACTCCCTCCTTTAAATTTAAGAGATAATCTTGCCAGATAAAGCAGTCTTGGTTCAGACCCTTCTGCTTCATTGCATTAAATACATCATGCCACTCCCTTCTGGCCTGTAAGGTTTCTGCTGAGAAGTTTGATGATAGCCTGATGGGCTTTCCTTCGTATGTGATCATATTTCTCTCTCTGGCTGCTTTTAATAGTCTGTCCTTATGTATGATGGTGTTTAATAGTATGATATTTGCCATTTTAATTACTATATGTCTTGGGTGTTGTCTTCCTTGGGTCCCTTGTGTTAGGAGGTCTGTACACCTCCATGGCCTGAGAGACTATCTCCTTCCCCAGATTGAGGAAGTTTTCAGCCGTTACCTCCTCAAAGACACTTTCTGTCCCTTTTCCTCTCTCTTCTTCTTCTTGTATTCCTATAATGCAATATTATTCCATTTGGATTGGTCACACAGTTCTCTCAATATTCTTTCATTCTTAGAGATCCTTTTTTCTCTCTGTGCCTCAGCTTCTTTGTATTCCTCTTCTCTAATGTCTATTTCATTTATTGTTTCCTCCACCATATCTAATCTGCTTTTAAATCCTTTCATTGTATGTTTCATTTCTGATACTTTGTTACATAATGATTGGATCTCCGATCAGTAGCATTCCTGAGTTCTTGAATATTTTTCTGTACCTCCATGAGCATGTTTACGATTTTTATTTTGAACTCTCTTTCAGAAAGATTCATGAGGTTGGTTTCATTTGACCCTTTTTCTGGTGTTATGTATGATTTTGCTTTGAACCAGCGTCCTTTGACGTGTCATATTTGTATGTGGCGCCCTCTAGTGCCCAGAAGCTCTACACTCTGGAGCTGCTTAGCCCCTGGAGCAATTTCATGGGTCACAGGTGAGCGGTGTTGGTGCCTGGGAGTTGGAAAGAGCTGTTTCCTGCTTCCTGGCTTCTATGCCCATCTCCACTGCCAGAACCAGTGGGCCGAGCACACAGGTATAAGTCTCTATGCTTTGAGTTTGTAGCTCCTGTAGATGGGGTTCCCTCTGGCTGGCCTAATGCCACGGCAGTGTTTGCTAGTTCGTGAGCCAGGTGGTGCTAGCCAGAAGAAAGTCACAGTAGGCTGCATTTCACGGAGGGGGGCCTTGGTGCTGTGTAACCAGCCAGTGGGCTGGAGCATCTGAGATCATGAAAGTTCCCAACCTGCTGGGCAGAGTGCACCCAGACAATTTTGTGTACTTGTCGTTTATCCTAAGCAGTAAGCTCTGTGCAATCCTTGCCCCTTTAGGAGCCCTCTCACTTTTAGAAAGTCTCTCAAACTGCCCTCCTTTCTTTTGTCCCAGTGCAGCCACATATGGATCCCTGCTTTCCACAATCTGCTGGAATCTCAGTCACTCCAGGAATTCTGCCTGTCTTAGCTTTCTGACCCCCTAATCATGAGGGCACCATGAAAGCACCGTGAAATGTAGGTTTGTGCTCCCAGAGCAGATCTCCAGAGCTAGATGTTTAGCAGTCCCCGGCCTCCACTCCCTTCCTGCTCCGTTTCTCTTTGTCCCACTGGTGAGCTGGGGTAGGGAAGGGCTTGGGTCCTGCAGGGCCACCGCTTTGGTACATTGCACTGTTCCGTGGGGTTTATTCTTTTCTCCAGTTGTATGCAGTCTGGCACAGCCCTCTTTCCTGTTTCTCTTTCAGGATTAGTTGTATTAATTATATTTTTGTATTATATGCGGTTTTCGGAGGAAGCCTCTGTCTTACCTCTCATGCCATCATCTTTCTACTCCTTATAATTTCTTCAAGGGGATCAGTTATATTAAGTTTTCTGTTAATACATTCTTTAAGAATTTTAACACATTAAGTGGATTTTAAAAACCCTGGTATTTTATATGGAGATTAATTAGAGAATGAAAGAAAGTGTGTTAAACATATTTCCAGATTCACCTTCCATGGCATCAGGCACAAGACTATTCATTTATATAGGCACTCTATATATATGCTATCTGCTGAATGACTGGTGGGATGGATCAATGGACAAGTGAATAAATTAATATATTCAGATTTGTTTTATATACATCTATTTTTATACATAGTTATGCATATACATATTTGTTTTATAAAATAATATATTCTGTTTTGAGGAGTTTGGATAAAAGTGTTCCAAGGTGTGCTGTGAAAACATTCCTTAAAGAAGGTCTCTAGCTAAACAGGTTTAGAAATGTAATACATTATGTTTATGTCAAGAAATTCTTAATATAGGCTAGCACATTAAAGGTTCTGAGTGGTCCAGCAATAAAGAAACTCATTCAAATTTAGCCCAGCATTTCCAAAAGAAAGATGAAATGCTTTTTAAATCACATATTATGTATGCATGTGTGTGTATGCAGGTATGTGTGTGTATGTGGGTGGGTGTGTATTTGTAAGTATCTGCAAAATTTGGAAAACAGTGGGTCTTTTTGTAATGTATGTGGGAGCACTGAACAGATGGTGGTATGGCAAGTGACAGTGTTTCATAAGACTTGTAGATAACTGGGAAAGCACGTGTAAGATTACAATTTTCATAGGAGTTAGTGACTAGTAATAGTGAAAGCCTGCTATACCCTTCACAAATTGTAATCATGCCATCATTGATTATATACCACAGTGGAAGGACTGAGAAAGGAGAACAAAAGAGCCAGATGAGTAATACAGTCTCCATCCCTCCACCCCATTGCTTAGGTAGCACAAATACCAGAGCTGCTTGGTGACAGCAGTGGTCCTGTGGCCATTCCATCCACATGGCTCAGAGTGCCTGGCTTTTTGCCGGCTTGACTATCCCCTCACTGCCTCATTTCCCAGTTTTCTGTTCACATGTTGAAGGAACTAAAGCATCCGGAAACCTCCATAGTGATGTACTCGTGGCATTTATTCATTTTAAGTATCAAATATTTTCAGTTCTATCTTAGTATATGTATTATACAAGAAGATACAATAAAAATAATAAGGAAACACAATTTACCAATGGGTACAGAGAAAAACTTAGCACGAAATTTTGTATCTGTGGATAAAAAAACTTACTTAAAAAAACCTGAAAGATAGTTGGAAGTGAACTCACTTTATTAGGTTCCTTTGTGGTTTTTCTCTTTTAAGAGAAAACAATAAGCATTAATAAATCCAGTGTTTTTCATTACTAGGAAAATAAACACAAAGACTTAGCTTCAGTGTTTAACAAGTGAAAGAGGAATTGAATTTAAAAAATAACTATTCTGACTTCTTTTCCTGGAAGTATGTACTGTGTTTCCGTCTGAGCCTCCCCAGATAACCTGATGTGCTTCTGCTGTCCCAGGGAATCACTATATCAATGCCAGATTTTGCGTGTGCATCTGATGGACACCATGTATCATGGCTCAGGATACCTGAGCTTTGTGGCTTCTCCTGGATGGCTGGCACTACGTGTGCATTCTCTCTTTCTGGCTGTGTATGTTGTGTCCCAGCTTAATATCTTCAGAATAATCTGTGTGTTCTCAAAGTTCGTTTTTAAGTCTTATTTTAAAACTTCTATTAAGTTTTTTTCATTCATTTTATAAAGCTTATGCAAACACTGAAGGGTTTTATAATTTAATGGACAAACTGTTTTACCATTTAATCCTTAATTAAATATTGAACCACTTTAATAAAGTAGCTATCACACAAAGAATACTGAATAAGATATTTGGAAAAAAGTGGGGAAAAACAAAAGGCAAAAATCCTTCATTAAAATGACCAGCTTGTCTGTTGTAGGAAATAGTGGGGGCTATGTATAAATATCTGTTCTTATTTCCAGCTATTAGAGCCTGGTATTGTAAGATTTAGCCATAGCATGAGAAATCAAAGTTCTTTTACTGCCCAGTAGTTCAAGGTGAGACTTTAATGGCAGCATGGAGTGGGTCACAGATCTCTTAGTGGCTAAAGGCTAAGAAAATATTATATAGCTCTTTAAGGGGATGCAGTGGAAATAGGGAAAAAAATAAATAATCTAGCCTCCTATAATAAAATGACAAAAAATATAGTGACCCAGTTTGAATGAGGGTTTGAGTCATGTGACATAGGGATCCTTACTACAGGGATTGAGCACCAGCAGAGAGAGCTCACACTCAAAAGTCTGGATGAAAGTAAAATGGCAAGCTTAGTTTTTAAAAAAATAGCCTTCCTGCATTTGTCCAGAACTTACTGGCATTGTGTTCCATATGCTTTGTATTTTCAGATTCCTATTTTGGAGTTTTCCCCCTGCTTTCCTTCTATTGCTTTGCATGAAAGCGCTGTATATAAGTAGGCTTGAGTAGTAGGAAGAATATATCTATACCTTTTGTCCTCTTCTAAATACTGCAAAATCTTTTTTTAATTATGGAAAAATTAATTACATTGATTTCTTTCAGTGTTTGCCTTATTAGTCTCATGTATCTGTTTTTAATCATCCCTGTTAATGATACAGTTAAACTTAAAATTTAATCCTTTGTGAAAACATTAATTACTATGTAAACTGGTATTCCAGTATAAAAGGGTTCAGAGTTCAGATGGGTTTATGGAATGGTACATATTATATCTCTTTTTTAGAGATTCATAATGTACATTATAATGTCAAAGACTCTAAGAGTAGCTTAAGCAAATAATAATGTTTAGTCCAGAGTTTCTTTGAACACCAATGATAGAATAAAGTGGCAGGATATCTATTGCCTTAGTACTTTGTATTTTGGTGGGCTTGTTTTGATATGGCTAAAATAAAAGGGCTTACAAAATTAGCTTAGTCAAAAAGTTCTTTTTCATTTGAGACATCTTTAGTGGAAACATTTAGCAGTACTTGGCACAGAGTAGATGCTTAATAAAGAAAAGAATTTTTGTTTAGATTGACCAAGGATGTACAGTGAAATACAAATAGTTTAGAATTAGATTATCCTCTTGCAGTGTTTAGTATTTCTGTAGAATCCTACTTCTTGATTGCTCCAGGAAATATTTTCCCTAACTTATTCCTCTGGCTTTGTCTGGTTTTATGTATGGGGCTGGGAGGTGGAGGGGAGACAAGGAAGACCTAGGAGTCCTAGAATCATGAACCTAGCTACCCTAGGGACTTCATAATAGAATAATGATACCGAAGTAATAGAGCTTCATCTAGGGCTAATTTTTCCTTCCATCCATATGCAGAGGGTATTTTGTCTGTGTCCTTGTAAGGGTGCAGCTTAAGGTGCTGCTGGATTGAAAATAATTAGACCAATTGAATTTACCACCATATTATTCTTCTGTTTTACTTCAGAAATTTTGAAGACTTTCACAATTTGGAGTTATGTTTCTGGCTTCTTAAGTCCTGCTTGAAGGAGAATGAACTGTACTTTCATAATGTGGTCAAGTTTATCTATTTATCAAGATATCCAAAGTGTTTATCACAATAACGGTTGCTATTTTAGCCATGTGTCAGGCATTGTGCTAGGGACTTTACATAGATAATCTGTAATTGTCCCAACAACCTCAAGTGGTGGCTTCTAGGTAGTTCAATTTTGCAGGCAAGATATGGTACCCAAGAGATTTATACTGTTTTTGTTCTTCCCATAAAATAGTTTGTAATTCATTTTCTTAAACTTGTTTTTAAAGACTTTAGTTAGGATCCAGTAGACTGGAGAGTAACAGTAGGGGGAAAAAAACTACTTATTTTTCTTCTTTGTAAACTCAGTCTAATTTTTACTCAGATGCATATTCTCATTTTTTATTTACCCATTGGATTAATCATTTTTTGGCCACCTGTTTTGTATGCATCTTGCTTAGAAGAAACACACTGAAACAGAAAGGTGCTTGCTGGCACGAAGGAATTAATCTGCATCATTACTACTTTTCCCCCACTGCTTTCACTCCCATGAATGAAGTGGGCACAGACAGGGCTGGAGCAGTTGTTGAGAGATGGGGTTGATTGAGGGAGTGTAAAGGCAGCGGTGGGATAATCATTTTAACTTCCTGTCTTGTTGCCATCTTGGGCAAAACTTGTGACACCAGAAAGCTGCCTGGGAATTCTTAGTGATATTTTTCAGTGCATTTTTTGTTTTTTCATGATGTAGAATTGAAGAATGGCTATACAAAGTAGTTATAGGGAGTATTAAGAAACAAAGACGAACACTGCATCTAACATTATTTCACGATCATTTATTTGGACTGTGGCAGTATTTTTCCTGTTTTTATCTTGAATCTTTCTCAGTCTCAAATTAATACTTTATAGTATGTCATGAATAAGGACTTTGTAACTAACAAAATGTTATACTAGTTTACTTTAATGGATGCCAATGTCATTCAAAGTAGCTAAACCTATAAAAGCAGAATTCTTTTGCCAAATCCTAGAAGCTTAAATTATGTGTCAGGGCTCTTTTTGCTTTGTTAGTCCTTAAACTTATTTCTGGCAGACGTAAGTTTGAAAGGCTTGTTAAACCCTCTTAGCCACTGGCTCTTTGATTTCTGTACAAGTTGCACTGTGGAGTCTGGCCCTTGTTGTTTTATTGGAACAAGGCAAAAGCACACACAGTTTAAGTGAATGCATTTTTCTCCTCCCACTCTCTTTGCTATCCATCAACCCTTCCAAATTACTGAAAATGAGTTGTTTATTAAAAATAGGATAACTTTTGGTGTTCACTGACTCACCTTTTGTTTTGAGCTAAATCGTACCATTCAAAAACACTAGTACAAATGAAGAAATGTGGAAATAGATGGAACATCCAGACAAAAAGTATTTATTAAATACCTGTAGTATACATAGCATTATATACTACATTAGGCCACCTATTTTATTTAGTTATAAAGTAGAAAAATTAAGCTTAATGTGCTAAAAATCTTAAAATTAATTTTGACTATACTCCAATTTTTATGGTTGATATTTTATATTCA
Organism: Manis pentadactyla; assembly: GCF_030020395.1. Classification (NCBI taxonomy): domain Eukaryota; kingdom Metazoa; phylum Chordata; class Mammalia; order Pholidota; family Manidae; genus Manis; species Manis pentadactyla. Next base: position 78,159,726 of record NC_080020.1, read on the forward strand.
AAATGTTTTACTACTTTATGTGTATTTTCTTTGTAGTTCATTCATATTCTGTTATTCATAGACTAAATATTTTAAATAGCCACATAAATTTCCCAATATCGTCTTTAGCTTTTGAGGAAATATCTAGTATCTTGAAAAAGAAATTGAATATAAAAATTAATTGGTAGTGTAAGAACTTATTTTTCAAAAGAATATATAGATGAGATTTTTAGATAAATGCTACCTGTAGGGCAAATAATTATTGTATTTTTATTATGTCAACATTTGTTCATGTGCTGCATTTCTTCTGTTATCTTAATGTATCATTTGGATATGTGAGTAGTTGTTACTGAATTTAAGAGCTTTATACTTATAACAATGTAAAATTATAGCTCAGTGCTTTACCTTGTCTACTTTGAGAACTTTATTCCTTCCTTAAGGCTTTTTAGTAGTCTCCAGAGCATAGCCCACAGAGCTAGAACCTCAGGTCGGGGACCTCAGGTCCTGTTTCACTTTTTTCTTCAAAATCTTATAAGTTGTTCAAGAAACAGTAAGGTTAAAGAATTTAGCTTAATTTTTCTATTCATAAAGGAAGATGTTTAATATATTTTACTGCAATAAAAAAATCATGAAAAAAGGTAATGTTTATTATAAAAGCAAACAAAAATAGTACCACAAGTAAAACAGTAAGAGTCACTAGTAATCCTCTCCTATCTAGGAATGTATTTATCTGATTAATATTTAAAATAGAAGATCCGGCAAATGATGTTAATGAAGGATTCCATGTAAATAAACACTAGATGATAGATTCCAAAAGAAGCTATCATAGACTATTGTAATAAAACTGTAACTAAGATTATGACTGAGAGAATGAAATAAGTGGTGGAACCAAAACCAACCAATCTGGATAACTTAATCCCAAAATAATTTTCTGCCATGGCCAGATTTCTTTTCCCTGCTCCTCAGTTTTATATAAAAAATGTTCTCAGTCTCCATTTAATTTTTCTGTCTGGTTGAAATTGAAAGAATTGAACTTGTAAAGTTATCTTGTAGTGTTACCAGTGGAAGATGACGTAACATCTCAAGTTTTGGACAGACTTAATTTTTGACAGCCTATCTTGGGGAGATAACATTTTGGCTATGGATAAGTTAAGATTATTGAAAAAGGAATTCCCCACTTACCTCATATAATCTGAAAGATAAAGAAGGCTCCTTTCCTCTAGATCTCTGAAATGCCCTGTATTCTCTTTAACTAATTAAAGGTACAAGTTCCTCAGGAATGGAGACTCTTGGGGATTTGAAGCTTCTCCTTATCTGCAGCCTCCACCACCTTCTTTCCCCAGGTAGTTTTTGAGTGCGCAAAGTCTGTCAAGTTCTGGGTGCAGGATAAAATGCTGAACAAAAAACACTAGCTCCTGCTCTTTGCCAGCTTAACACTTTTTTCCTCCCTATGCTTCTTATTTCTTAGTATAAGAAAATATGAGTGAACAAACCCACATGCTGTCCAGTGTTTAAATAGGTGGCCTTTCAAAAGGTGCTTTGTAAATTGGTTTGTTTGGTAAAGAGGGCATATCCCTAAAGAGAAAATATTATAAACTGTAATTACATTCCCAGGTGGTACCATAATATAGTTGAAATCCAAAACTAACAATATTATGGTTTCCCATTGTCTTTGAGGGCACAGGTTACAACTGTAAAACCAAAATTTGGAGAAACTATTTAGCTTTATAAGCAATTCCAGTAACCAGAAGAATGTTCCTTTTCTTTTCCATCCTGATTTCTATATGTGCTAAACAACAGGGAGTGTTTCCATTTGTTCTCCCAACCCATGGGCAGTGAGGGGAGATTCATTCACCCGGGTGCTAGTGGCAATGGCAGGGGAGGACGAGAGTCCTCTGCAGCTGTGACAGGAAGGGGATAGGGGTTTCTGGGAATTAGCGAATGAGTGACGTAGTTGTACCTGGACACAAACATATGAAAGATTATTGTAGAGGTGGATAATTTTTGGCATTTAGAAAAGAAAGGGGAGATGGAATAGCACTGGTACGAGGTCAAGTTGGCATTTAAGGAGTAGAGAAGATGAGTAAGTTGAATGTGGTGAAACAGGGCACTGGAGGGGAGCGTTTAACAATAGCTGCGTGAAAGGGAACTGGAATCTTGGCCCTCAGCCCAGCCAGGCCCTTGAATTTCTCACATGTGGCAGATTTGCGGGATTGACATATTTGCAAGTCAGGTTCTGCCTGTATAGTTTCCTTTTATTGACACTTTCTTTTAATTTGTAATATCTTTAGGAAATATTTAAATGTTCATAGAGCATTTGGATTAGTTTTAAAAATGTTACTTTTATGCATTTGAAATTCCTTTTAAAATTTTCAAGTTATGTAATCTTTGGAATCTTTTCAAAGATATATATTATACCATTTCACATAAATTAAAAAGTGTAAAATAAAATCCATTGAGAAGAAAGCACTATTGAAAAAGAAAATATGCCAACTAAGTTTGATTTAGTCGAAGTAAAGGGAGAAGTTTCTAACAATAATAATCTGGTTAGTTTACATTAACCATGTTGTCTACTTTTTCCATTAAAGCCTTCAGCATATTAATCATAGTGTTTTAAAATTCCTGATCTGATAATTCCAACATTCTTGCCATATCAGAGTCCAGTTATACTGCTTGTTCATTTTCTTTAAACTGTGCCTCTTCTTGTCAGGGCACTAATCTCATCTGTGAAGACTCCACCCTCATGACCTACTTACGTCCCAAAGGTCCAACCTCCAAATACCATCACATTGGAAATAGGGTTTCAATGTATGAATTCCCAGGGGACATATTCAATTCATTGCATCTAGCATTCCTAAAGTGGTCTCATTCTCTTGGCCGAAGATGGAGGCTTTATCCATCACACCCACCCTACAGGCTGATTGCAAAATAAGGAATGTAAAAGAGTATACTCCCTCATGTAAGTCTTCTAACTTCAGTCTGTATCTCTGACCAAACTTCAGGCAAGTGAACACTCCCAGTTTCAAGGGAAATAGGAGAATGTTATCTTTTAGCTGGGGAACAATATATCCAGCCAAAAATGTGGTTTCTTACTACTCAGGTGAAAGCCCTTGGACGCAACTAATAGACTTTGCTACAGAAGGGGTTAAAATTGTGTGTGAGTGTGTGTGTGTGTGTGTGTGTGTGTGTGTGTGTGTGTGTGTGTGTGTGTGTTTGGGGGAGGAGAATAAAAATTTATTAAAGCTCTCTAAATTTGGTTGATCTGCAGTTTTGGAGCTTCCATGTCATTTCTCCTGTGGATAATCAAAAGGGAGCTGTTAAAAGATAGAGGGATAGATGGTGCACCTGACAGTGTTTTGATCTGCAAACCATTTTGTTTTCAAACATTTAATTTTGCAGATATTTAGGGAAGTCAATTAAGGAAGGCAGACCTTTGCTAAAATATTTTACTTCCATATTATGTATTCTGATATGTCAAGAAAACACTGAAATGGCATAGTAATCTGATTTAGTACCATGAACCTATTATAACACATCTTCTATTTAGCTGGCTTTGTAATTGTCAATATTAGTGCAATTTATCCCCTTCAAATGTTTTGGAATAAAAAGTATGGTTTCTAATTATAGGGTAGATTAGGTTGAAAGGATTAAACTAATATAGGATGTAGCAATTCTCTGCTCTTTGAAAAGCTAACATCTGGGGAAATTTGGAAAGAGTAAATATGTTTAGAAATTGCATATTCTTTTAGATAGAGTTTTATAGTGGATGTACCTCTTTCCATTTAATGATTAAAACTGTTCTTGCTCCAGTTTTGCCCATCGAACCAACTTACATTGAGTCAGTTGAATTATCTTTGACTAGTAGGGCCAGATTTTTCCCACAGGTGTAGATAGCAAGCGTCCTTTTATCTTAGTATTTTATCTTACACTGCTATAGGAACTATACAGACATATTATGGAGAAACAGTTTATTTTAAAGTTTGATTGTAAGAGCAGGGTGATTGGAATGGTGGCCTACATTATGTGCGCTAATAATGTCCCATTTTCCCCCTTATCTCTCCCTTCCCACCCACCCTCCCCAGTCCCTTTACCTTTGGTAACTGTTAGTCCATTCTTGGGCTCTGTGATTCTGCTGCTGTTTTGTTCCTTCAGTTTTTGCTTTGTTGTTATACTCCACAGATGAGTGAAATCATTTGATACTTGTCTTTCTCTGCCTGGCTTATTTCACTGAGCATAATACCCTCTAGCTCCATCCATGTTGTTGTAAATGGTAAAATTTGTTTTTTTCATGTGGCTGAATGATATTGAACTGTTCATCTTCTGATGCACACTTAGCTTGGCTATTGTGAATAGTGCTGTGATAAACATAGGGATGCACATGTCTTTTAAACTGGGTTGCTGCATTCTATTATTTATTTATTTGCTTATTAAATTATTTATTTATTTATGTGTGTATGTATTTATTTACTTATTTGTTATTTATCATTAGTCTACAACTACATGAGTGACATTATGTTTACTAGACTCCCCCCTCAACAAGATGCCCCCAGATACCCCTTTGCCGTCACTTTCCATCAGCACAGTAAGATACTGTAGAATCACTACTTGTCTTCTCTGTGTTGTGCAGCCCTCCCTGTGACCCCCTTCCGTCATTATACATGCTAATCATAATGCATGCTTTCTTTCCCTCTCCCCTTATGCCTCCATTCCCAACTATCCACCCCAATCCCTTTCCCTTTCGTAACTGTTAGTCCATTCTTGGGTTCTGTGAATCTGGTGCTGTTTTGCTCATTCAGTTTCTCTTGGTTCTCCTTCTCCAGAGGTTAGTGAAATCATTTGATACTTGTCTTTCTCCACCTGGCTTATTTCAATGAGCATAATACCCTCTAGATCCATCCATGTTGTTGTAAATGGTAGGATTTGTTTTCTTCTTATAGCTGAATAATATTCCATTGTATATATGTACCACATCTTCTTTATCCATTCATCTACTGATGGACACTTAGGTTGCTTCCATTTCTTGGCTATTTTAAATAGTGTTGCAATAAACATACGAGTGCATATGTCCTTTTCAAACTAGGCTGCTGCATTCTTAGGGTAGGAGTGGAATTCTTTGGTCAAATGGTATTTCTATTTTGAGTTTTTTGAGGAACCTCCATACTGTTTTCCCCAATGGTTGAACTACTTTACATTCCCACCAGCAGTGTAGGAGGCTTCCCCTTTCTCTACATCCTCGCCAACATTTGTTGTTGTTTCTCTTTTGGATGTTGGCCATCCTAAATGGTGTGAGGTGATATCTCATTGTGATTTTAATTTGCATTTCTCTGATGATTAGCGATGTGGAACATCTTTTCATGTGCCTGTTGGCCATCTGAATTTCTTCTTTGGGGAAGTATCTGTTCAGCTCCTCTGCCATTTTTTAATTGGATTATTTGCTTTTTGTTTGTTGAGGTGTGTGAGTTTTTTTATATAATTTGGATATCAACCCCTTATCAGATATGTCATTTATAAATATATTCTCCCATACTGTCAGATGTCTTTTTGTTCTACTGATGGTATCCTTTGGTGAATAGAAGCTTTTTAGTTTCATATAGCCCGACTTGTTCATTTTTGCCTTTGTTTCCCTTGCCCGGGGAGATAAATTCATGAAGAAGTTGCTCATGTTTACGTCCAATAGATTTTTGCCTATATTTTTTTCTAAGAGTTTTATGGTTTCAAGACCTACATTCAGGTCTTTGATCCATTTCGGATTTACCTTTATGTATGGGGTTAGGCAATAATCCAGTTTTATTCTCTTACATGTAGCTGTCCAGTTTTACCAACACCAGCTGTTGAAGAGGCTGTCATTTCCCCATTGTATATCCATGCCTCCTTTATCTTATATTAATTGACCATATATGCTTGAGTTTATATCTGGACTCTCTATTCTGTTCCACTGGTCTATGGGTCTGTTCTTGTGCCAGTACCAGATTGTCTTGATTACTGTGGCTTTGTAGTAGAGCTTGAAGTCAGAGAGCATAATTCCCCCTGCTTTATTCTTCCCTTTCAGGATTGCTTTGGCTATTTGGGGTCTTTTGTCATTTCATATGAATTTTAGAACTATTTGCTCTAGTTCATTGAAGAATGCTGTATGTATTTGGATAGGAATTGCATTAAATCTGTAGATTGCTTTAGGCAGGATGGCCATTTTGACAATATTAATTCTTCCTAGCCAAGAGCATGGGATGAATTTTGATTTATTAGTGTCCTCTTTAATTTCTCTTAAGAGTTTCCCATAGTTTTCAGGGTATAGGTCTTTCACTTCCTTGGTTAGGTTTATTCCTAGGTATTTTATTCTTTTTGATGCAACTGTGAACGGAATTGTTTTCCTGATTTCTCTTTCTGCTAGTTCATCATTAGTGTATGGGAATGTAACAGATTTCTGTGTATTAATTTTGTATCCCGCAACTTTGCTGAATTCAGATATTAGATCTAGTAGTTTTGGAGTGGATTCTTTAGGGTTTTTTATGTACAATATCATGTCATCTGCAAACAGGGACAGTTTGACTTCTTCCTTGCCTTTCTGGATGCCTTTTATTTCTTTGTGTTGTCTGATTCCATGCATAGGACCTCCAGAACTATGTTAAATAAAAGTGGAGAGAGTGGGCATCCTTGTCTTGTTCCCAATCTTAAAGGAAAAGATTTCAGCTTCTCGCTGTTAAGTATAATGTTGTCTGTGGGTTTGTCCTATATGGCCTTTATTATGTTGAGGTACTTGCCTTCTATACCCATTTTGTTCAGAGTTTTTATCATGAATGGATGTTGAATTTTGTCAAATGCTTTTTTAGCATCTATGGAGATGATCATGTGGTTTTTGTCCTCTTTTGTTGATGTAGTGGATTATGTTGATGGATTTTTTAATGTTGTACTATCCTTGCATCCCTGGGATGAATCCCACTTGATCATGATGGATGATCTTTTTGATGTATTTTTAAATTTGGTTTGCCAATATTTTGTTGAGTATTTTTGCATCTGTGTTCATCAGGGATATTGATCTGTAATTTTCTTTTATTTTGGTGTCTTTGCCTGGTTTTTGTATTAGAGTGATTTTGGCCTCGTAGAATGAGTTTGGGAGTATTCCCTCCTTTTCTACTTTTTGGAAAACTTTAAGGAGGCTGAGTATTAGGTCTTCACTAAATGTTTGATAAAATTCAGCAGTGAAACCATCTTGTTTAGGGGTTTTGTTCTTAGGTAGTTTTTTGATTACCAATTTGATTTCTTTGCTGGTAGTTGGTCTGTTCAGATTTTCTGTTTCTTTCTGGGTCAGCCTTGGAAGGTTGTATTTTTCTAGAAAGTTGTCCATTTCTTCTAAGTTATCCAATCTGTCACCATATAATTTTTCATAGTATTCTCTCATAATTCTTTGTATTTCTGTGTTGTCCATAGTGATTTTTCCTTTGTCATTTCTGATTCTGTTTATGTGTGTAGACTCTCTTTTTTTCTTGATGAGTCTGGCTAGGGGTTTATCTATTTTGTTTATTTTCTCGAAGAACTAGCTCCTGCTTTTATTAATTCTTTCTATTGTTTTATTCTTCTGAATTTTATTTATTTCTGCTTTAATCTTTATTATGTCCCTCCTTCCACTGACTTTGGGCCTCATTTGTTCTTCCTTTTCTAGTTTCATTAATTGTGAGTTTAGACTGTTCATTTGGGTTTGTTCTTCTTTCCTGAGGTAGGCCAGTATTGCAATATATTTCCTTCTTAGCACGGCCTTTGCTGTGTCTCACAGATTTTGTGTTGTTGAATCATTGTTGTCATTTTTCTCCATATATTGCTTGATCTCTGTTTTTATTTGGTCATTGATCCATTTATTATTTAGGAGCATGTTATTAAGCCTCCATGTGTTTATGGGTTTTTCATTCTCTTTGTGTAATTTATTTCTAGTTTCATACCTTTGTGATCTGAGAAGCTGGTTGCTACAATTTCAATCGTGTTGAATTTACTGACGTTCTTTTTGTGGCCTAGTATATAATCGATTCTTGGAAATGTTCCACTTGCACTTGAGAAGAATGTGTATCCTGTTGCTTTTGGATGGAGTATTCTGTAGATGTCTGTTAGGTCCATCTGTTCTAATATGTTGTTCAGTGCCTCTGTGTCTTTACTTATTTTCTGTCTGGTTGATCTGTCCTTTGGAGTGAGTGGTGCCTTGAAGTCTCCTAAAATGCATGCATCGCATTCTATTTCCCCCTTTAATTCTGTTAGTATTTGTTTCACATATGTAGGTGATCTTGTGTTGGGTGCATAGATACTTATAACAGTTATATCCTCTTATTGGACCCTTTGCACCCTTTATCATTATGTAATGTCCTTCTTTGTCTCTTGTTACTTTCTTTGTTTTGAAGTCTATTTTGTCTGATACAAGTACTGCAACTCCTGCTTTTTTCTCCCTGTTAGTTGCATGAAATATCTTTTTCCATTCCTTTATTTTCAATCTGTGTATGTCTTTGATTTTGAAGTGAGTCTCTTGTAGGCAGCATATAGATGGATTTTGTTTTTTAATCCATTCATGACTCTGTGACTTTTGATTGGTGCATTCAGACCATTTACTTTTAGAATGATTACCGATAGGTATGTACTTATTGCCGTTGCAGGCTTTAGATTCGTGGTTACCAAAGGTTCAAAGGTAATTCCCTTACTATCTAACAGTCTAATTTAATTCACTTTGTGTGCTATTACAAACACAACGTAAAGGTTCTCCCTTTTTTCTTTCTCTCCTTTTTCTTCCTCCTCCATTATTTGTATGTTACAAATCATATTCTGTACTCTTTGTCTGTCCCTTGGGTGACATCTATTTAGCCTTAGGAATACTTCCATCTATAGGAGTCCCTCCAAAATGCACTGTAGAGGTGGTTTGTGGGAGGTAAATTCTCTCAACTTTTTCTTATCTGAAAATTGTTTAATCCCTCCTTCAAATTTAAATGATAACCTTGCCAGGCATAGTATTCTTGGTTGAAGGCCCTTCTGCTTCATTGCATTAAATGTATCATGCCACTCCCTTCTGGCCTGTAAGGTTTATGTTGAGAAGTCTGATGATAGCCTGATGGGTTTTCCTTTATATGTGATCTTTTTTCTCTCTCTAGCTGCTTTTAAAAGTCTGTCTTTGTCCTTCATCTTTGCCATTTTAATTATTATATGTCTTGATGTTGTCTTCCTTGGGTCCCCTGTGTTTGGAGATCTGTGCACCTCTATGGCTTGAGAGACTCTCTCCTTCCCCAGACTCAGAATGTTTTCAGCAATGACCTCCTCAGTGACACTTTCTATCCCTTTTTCTCTCTCTTCTTTTTCTGGTACCCCTATAATACGAGTATTGTTCCATTTGGATTCATCACAGAGTTCTCTCAATAGTCTTTCAATCTTAGAGATTCTTTTTTCTCTTTGTGCCTCAGCTTCTTTATATTCCTCTTCTCTAATTTCTATTCCATTTACCATCTCTTCTACTACATCCAATCTGCTTTTAAATCCCTCCATTGTATGTTTCATTTCAGATATGGAATTTCTTAATGATTGAATCTCCATCTTAAATTTGTTCCTGAGTTCTTGAATATTTTTCTGTACCTCCATGAGCATGTTTATGATTTTTATTTTGAACTCTCTTTCAGGCAGATTGGTGATTCAGTTTCTCTTGACCCTTTTTCTGGTGTTTGTGAGATTTTGGTTTGAACTATGTTCTTTTGATATTTTATATTTCTGTGTGGTGCCCACTAGTATCCAGAAGCTCCAGTCTCCGGAGTGAGGTTGGGGGTTGTAGGGGAGGGGAGCTTGTGTTTTTGGGAGGAAAGATCTGTTTCCTGATTCCCATCTGCGGTGCCTGTCTCCCATGTCAGAGCCAGTGGGCCAGGCACACAGGTGTAAGCCTCTGTGCTTTGCTAGCTGTTGTAGGTGGGGCCTCCCTCTGGTTGGCCTGATGCCAGCACAGTGACTGCAGGTTTGTGAACCAGTGTTGGCAGGCTAGGAGGAAGGCATAGCATGCTGCGTGTCACAGCAGGGGGCCTCAGAGCTGAGTAGGCCGCGAGGAGGATGGGACACCTGAAGCTCCTCAACGTTCCCTACCAACTGGGCAGAACATGCCCAGACATCCTTGTCCAGCTCTCCCTTCCCCCTTGCAGCAAGGTCCGTGCAAACCCCACTCCTTCAGCAGCCCTCTCGCTGATAAGAAGCCTCTCATACCGCCTGCCTTTCACTTGTCCCAGAGTGGCCGGGTGTGGGTCCCCTCCTCCACAAATGGCTGGAATCTGTCTCTCAAGCACTACACTTGACTGAGCTCCCCAACGTCCAGAGCACCACACAGTGTAGGTTTCTGCTCCCAAAGCCGACCTCCAGGGCTGGATGTTCAGCAGTTCTAAGGTTCCACCCCCTCTGCCACTCCATTTCTCTTCCTCCAGCTGGTGAGCTGGGGTGGGGGAAGGGCTCGGTTCCCACCGGATTAAGGCTTTCATACGTTACTCTGTTTCGTGATGTCTGCTCTGTTTCTGAGGTCTGTATGCAGTCTGGTTCAGCCTTCTTTCTTGTTGTTTTAGTGTTAGTTGTATCAATTAACTGCATTTTCATACTATCTGTAGTTTTGGGAGGAATTCTCCATCTCACCTCTCACGCCGCCATCTTGAACCTGTAGTGAACTAATCTTTAATAGTAATATCCTAATCTCAGCTCTTCTACCAAGTAGTTTTGTTGATCTGGAAGTCAAAATTGTTTTCAGGCCATATCTAATGAACAATAGGATTATATAATCTTGTAGTTGAGAGATAATTTAAAGGTCATCTGGTTCAAATTTCTATTCAGTGAATAAAGCCCTTGCAGTATCCCAGCTTCAACCTGAATGTTTACTCTTTCAGAGATTGAACACTTATATTTCCCAACCCTAAAATGGTTCATTTCCCAACCCATAACATTTTCTAATAGCTCTCATGGTTATGAAAAAGGCCTTTGGTATTGAGTTACAATTTGCCTTCTTTTCACTTTAACCCATTGGTTTTAGTTCCACCCTCTTTAGCCATGTGAAATAAGACCAATCCCTCTGATAGCTGACAACCTATTAAGTTTTGTGCCTTTTCTTTTTGCAGGCTATGCATCACTGACACTTCCAATCATGACTCCCCCACCCCTTCTCTTTCTAGGATTATTACCTCTCCTTTTCCAGTTCTGTGCTCTATTAATGCATTTAAAGATAAAATTAGCTCTTTTGGCAGGGCAGTCAACTACACTATTAATTCCTATTAAAGTTACAAATTCCTATTAAACTTGCAGTCATCTAAACCTGTCTTTTCACTAGGCTGTTATTAAGTTACACCTGTCTGTCCTGTGTAAGTTTTTTTATTTAAGTATAGGATTTTACCAATATATTTGTTAAGGTAAACTTAACTGATTTAATGTAGTTTTCAGAGTACCTATTTTTTGGGGATACTAATTCAGGAAGTCTTTATTTTAGTTTTATTTTCAAATTTGAATTTGATTATACTGTGATTGCACATCTAAAATCATGGAGTTGGTTTGATTATTTCAGTCTGGACTTAAGGTTAAATCAAGATTTCTTTCTTTTTTTCTTTTTCTTTTTAATTTCATTTATCTACATTATTCAGTGCTCATCCCAACTAGTATAGTTACTATCTGTCAACATAGAATGATGTTACAGAATTATTGACCATATTTTCTATGTTGTACTTTCATCTCCATCACTAATTTATGTTGTGATTGAGATTTTATGCCTCTCATTCCCTTCACCTGTTTCATTCACTCACTGTCAGGAAGTCAGGATTTCTTAGAGTTTTTTTTTTACATTGATTTAGGCACCCATGGGTGCTTAATCCTTCTTAGTGCAATTGATTGGAAATTGAATATTTGGAGATTAACTTAGCAGAGGCTCATATTGTGTTTAGTCCAGTTTTTTATCTACTGACTATTTTGGTTTCTTATGTAGAGATACATTTTAAAATTTTTACTTAAGGTACAAATACAATTGAAGAATCAGAATAATTTTAACTAAATTTGAAAAATGTGCATCCCACTTTCTGATATTTTAAAAAATTTTAGGTTTTTGCTTTTGTTTTTGGGTACAGAATAAATTTCTGTATTCCAAAGCTTTCTATAGTAACCTAAATTTTAATTAGGCAGTGCCATAGGGAATGCCTTCTTGATGAACATTTTTTCAATTACAAACGTACATAAGGCTTATTTTAATGTAAGCAGAAAAATAATTGAAAGAGAACTATGTAGAAATTCTTAATACCATAAAATTAGTATTGTTTTTACTGCTACTAAATACTTACTTTCATGTGTAAAATCATTTTATAAGCTCTAAAACATTATAAATATAAGTTGCTATTATTACTGCATTATATTCTATAATAATGAAGTCTTTCTATTGCATATTAATATATAGAGAAATTTGTCTCCATAATAGAATATTTTATTACTTTCAGGTACATGGAGAACTTTTTTTTTGGCCAGCAATGTTGCATATAGTCTAGATAATTCTTTCATTCCAATTATCTTTTTCTTAAAAATTCCCTTTTCTTCCTACTTGTGCCATTTCCTTTAATACATAGCTTCAGTGCCATTTCCTCTGTCTTTTGAAGCCTTTTTGTCAAGAATCTCTTACAGTGGTCTCTTCCTATTCTGAATTCCTCATGTTTTGTTGCCTGTATACCCATCATATACTACTTTGTATTAGTGATCTTATTTTTAATTGTATGTTTTGTCCCCTTAAAAGTTTGAAAAATACTTGAGGGCAAAATTTGTATCTTCATTTTTTTTAGTATAAGACCTAAAACAATAGTAGGAGCCTACTAACTGTTGATATGATGAACATGAGTGTTTATTTGTAAATTTCTCAGAATATTTGAAGTTTTTATTTCTAACATTAGATATTTAGAATTACCTTTATGCTACTAATTTGTTAAACAAACTCTTGGTATAAAGATGCCTTCTCTGACCATAATGCCAGAAGTTCTGCATTAGTGGGTCCTAAGTTAATGTTTCATTCATTCTCAGTATTTTACACAAAATAGGTGCATAAGAGTTGTCTTATAAAGAGATGACTAAATGACCTGAAAGAGCAAATGCTGTAAATGTCTACCTATTTCATGTTAATGCTAGGAAATAGATGTAGCCCTGGAAAAAAAGTTCTATAGTTCTGATTTTTTTTTTAACTGTTAGATCCACTTTTTTTTTCTTTTCTTTTTTTCTTTTGGTATTATTAATATACAATTACATGAGCAACATTGTGGTTACTAGATTTCCCCCCATTATCAAGTCCCCACCACATACCCCATTACAGTCACTGTCCATCAGCATAGTAAGATGCTATAGAATCACTACTTGTCTTCTCTGTGCTTTATTGGAGATTCCTCAAAAAACTCAAAATAGAAATACCTTTTGACCCAGGAAATTCCACTCCTAGGAATTTACCTTAAGAATGCAGGAGCCCAGTTTGAAAAAGACATATGCATCCCTATGTTTATCGCAGCACAATTTACAATAGCCAAGAAATGGAAGCAACCTAAGTGTCCATCACTAGATGAATGGATAAAGAAGAGGTGGTACATACACACAATGGAATATTATTCAGCCATAAGAAGAAAACAAATCCTACCATTTGGAACAACATGGATGGAGCTAGAGGGTATTATGCTCAGTGAAATAAGCCAGGTGGAGAAAGACAAATATCAAATGATTTCACTCATCTGTGGAGTATAAGAACAAAGAAAAAACTGAAGGAATAAAACAGCAGCAGAATCACAGGACCCAAGAATAGACTAACAGGTCTGATTATTTTATATGGAGCTTTAAAAAAATAGTCCCAAATAATGATTAATTGATTACCATACATTTATTCCCTCTGAAAAGTATAGGGGAAGAATTATCCTGTGTTTTTCCTTAGTTGGCGTTTCCTTTGAACACCTGCCTACTTCTGTTTGTGGTACTAAGAATTCTGGGTCCTTGTCTACAGTGCATTCTGAAGCATTTCTTTCCTGTTCTGCCAGTGCCCTAAGGAGTACAAAGAGACATTGCTGGAATTTGTTATGAGAAAAACTTCCAGAGTTCCTTTAGGACAAGTGGCAAATGGATTATAAGTACTAGCCTCACTTAATGGTACATATTAATGTGGATACTTTGCATATTACAAAATGAGGTAGGTACAACTATAAAGACATCACCAAATGTAGGTAGATTATTTTAGGGATTTGGCTGGGATTAAGGAAGTTGAAACAAGGGGAAATATTAAGAAAGAAGGTTCAAGTAGTAGGGAATGTACAGTGGATGGGAAAGGAAATCTGATGTAAACTAGAATCTAAAAAATCCTGTAAACCAGAATCAAAAAGCTAAAATGCATGTGTAAAATTAAAAAAGAGAATGGAAAGAATTAAGAAAAATAAGATCAATGAAACCAGGAAGAAATTCTGAATAAGTTATTTTTATTGATTAGTAGCCAGAGGAAAATATTAGACTGGTTTTAAATATTTTCCACTCATACTAACTTCTTGGGATATGCAATTTACATTATTTAGAAAGAAGGTACATTCTTAGTTATAGTATATTGAAATAACTTATTATAAGTGAACTATTATTGTTCATCTGTACTTGAAAATATTATATATAGGTAATAATTTACAATAAGCTTGGGGAAGTAGATAGGACCTCATGACTAAGTTTTAAAATAATTTTTGTTGATTATAGAAAATTTGCAAAATACAGAGCAATACAAAGGAGGAAGGAAGAGGCTTCATTATTCATTGTAATCACTTAAAAAAAACTTTATAAGAACAAGCAGTTTTTGGTTCAAAGCAAAATTGAGCAAAAGGTACAGAGATTTCCTATGTACCCCTTGCTCCTAATAGCTAAGTGATTTCCCAACCTGAAAGATACTTTAGTATGCCTTGACTTCATACACAGTACCACTATTTTGGGGTACTTTACTTGAAGCCACTTTCTAGCCAAATCATCTAATTACACATGCATGTCGTTAAAAGTTGGTTTGGGTTGCTCAAGTTACCCACCACTGTTAGGGTAAGTCGCCTTTATTCTAGGACTAGTTTAGTCCTACCTCTGAAATGTGACCCATGGGTCTGTACTGTTTTTTGAGGTCTTTCTACTGTGGGTAGATAGTGGTTTCCCAGCCCTGTGTGAGCAATGGTTCTTTGCCTGGAGTTTTGCCCTCACATATTCAAAGGGACTCCATGCAGGCTATTGGAGCTTTTTTGTCCATGTACCTCCCTCCTATCTGGTATTCTGCCTACAAATTCCAGCTGTGTTAATTTCTTCCCAATTTGATCTCTTAATCTCCACAAGAGTCGACTGTATTTGGTTTTCTCCCTCCCTTCATTGTGTTCTGGACATCACCAGAAAGCCAGGGTGATGATGGGACTCAATTTTGTTTGTTCCCCTTTTCTCAGGAAGTACAGTACTGCCTGTTGCCCAACGTCTAATATGTTTTATATATTATGTGGAATTTTCTAGTTGACTATAGCAAGAGGGCAAGTTCAATTCCAAGTGAAGTGGAAGTCTGGTGCCTGGTGTTAATTTTGATGTTAAAACATTGAAATAGAACATAGCAAAACTTCCAAGGTTAGTCATCAAGTATTGAGAAGCTGTTAGTTTTCTGGATCAATACCAAGGAAAATCTGCCCTCTGCAAGGATAACACAAACAGATGGAAGTAAAGACTGTGACTTAAACTATGTATATCAATATTCCATAGATAAGGGGGAGCTCTTGTATAAATCATAATCTCCAAGGTGGATTGAAGTGGAGTAAGTACTATTATCAACTGTACCCAGTCCTATATTTCCAATGTATATAGCTTAGCTAGATGATTGGATAAAAATTTTTACTAAATTCTATAAATAGTTGTATTTCTACAAACAATTAATTCCTTTTTTGTTAATTCTCATTTTTATATCTTAGCCATTTTTAATGCCCCCCAAATTGATAGTAGTCATTTTAATCATGAGCTTGCTTGTTTGTATAAAGGGAGTATTTCTGTTTCTAAGCATGCTAAGTCATTTAATCCCAAATTCATATACCCAGGCATTCCTGTCTGTCATATATGACATCAAAGAAACATCAGCAAAGTAAAAAATTTTTTTCCCAGCTATCCATGTAATTGTTAAATCTTTCATTCCTGTCCCTGTCTGTCTTAACGGATGCAATTATCCCTGCCCTAGAACATTTTCACAGTTTAGTATCTTCAGTATCTTAATATATACCAGGAACTTTTTCTCTAAAACTGGTATTGAGAATACAGTTGACTCTTGAACAACATGGGTTTGAACTGTGCGGGTCCACTTATTTGAAGATTTTTTTTCAATAAATACATTGGAAAAGTTTTTGAGGTTTGTGACAATTTGACAAATATTTTCTTTTCTCTAACTTTCTTTATTGTAAGAATACAGTATGTAATACATATAACATAAAAATATGTGTTAGTTGACTGTTTATATTATCAGTAAGGCACCAGTCAATATCAGGCTGTTGGTAGTTAATTTTGGGCTATTCAAAAGTTATATGTGGATTTTTGACTGCGCAGGGGGTTGGTGCCCCTAACCTGCATGTTGATCAAGGGTTAACTGTATAAAAAAATAGACACTTAAAGTGTGTTTAAAACAAAAACTGGGTATTAGTATTACTTGTGGTTGCATAGACACAGTTTTTGATGCTCTAAATCTTGTTTTTTAGTTTCACTGTTGATGAGGAACTTTAAAAAAAAGACAGTGTTAGAACAGATTTCTAATTTTTCACACCTCTTTAGCACTAGGTTGTAAACTCCGTTGAAAATTTGATCGGGCTGATCTAGTTTCACTACTATATTAGAGTCCCACGAGCAGCCTCTCAGTGGCTGCCAAATGCTCTTTGCTACTTGTTACTAGCTGTGATCCAGCTTTTGGCATTTTTTCAGCTACCAGTCACATTTGGACTTTGATAAGTGTCCCATTGGTCAACACTGGAATTATACAGTGGCTTAGGAAGAAGAACTTCTTTCTAGGTCCAACATGACTAAATAACTGTTAGGAAAACTTAATCTGTTCTGAGTTATCTACATCTCAGGCTTTTCTGGTCACTGATGTTGGGATTTAAGGAGAAAAGATGGGGAGTGGACTTTGGATGCAGTATGTTGGATACATACAACTCACCAGTGCTAAATGGCAGAAGCTAGGCCATCTTTATGATATAAACACCCCTCTTCTAGACCTGAACTATTTTTTTATTGTTTGTTCCCTAACAGTGACTTATTTACTTTTAAAAGGAAATAAAAAGGAGAGAAAGAGGTTATTGTCTTTTGAGGATTCATTTTATTAAAAATAACCAAACAACAAAAATCTACCACCCACAACTAAATGGACTAATTTTTTTCTTACAAAAATACCACCCTTTGTATATAAGGTTTAAGAATCAATATGAAGGAATTGTTTTGGTAACATCCATATTGTCAAACTATATTATTTTACTGAGAGGCTGAATTTTAAAGATACTAAGGGAGTGCTAATCCTAAAATAGGTATCTAAGGGGATATCTTACACTTCTCCTTTGAATGCCTTGAAGGAAGAAACCAAAGGATTCTGTAAGTGCCTTATGCTTGGTCTAAGAAAGTTATTCATTCATTAAAAAATGTACTGAATACTTGCTATTTTAAGTGCTGGAGATACAAAGATAAACAAGACAAAGTAGTTATCTACTGAAATTATACAGTATAATTTTACAGCATTATTAAATTTATTTATAAATAAAAATTAGTAGTTTAATTTCCAGAGAAACCATGTACAGCCATTTTTTGAAGTTATCCTACCCTATCTGGACTCCACCTTTGCACATACAGTGAATTAACCAAAATAATTTTAAAATTACAAATGGGGATTCTTAATTTGAAGTCTTTATGTTTATTTGAATTGGTTTTCTTTTTCCTTACTAAATGGAAAAAGATCACAAAATGTTAACAAAATAAATTTTCATCAGGGTTTGGGATGTATGTATGTTTTCTCATATTAAATAGCTACTTTCTCTTGTTTTTCAATTTCAACACCGTATCTTTTTTGGAATATTAAAAGAATAGTGTGCAAAAGACAGGTTCTTTAACAGGTAATAGATCTAAGTATGAAAAGTAGATAAAGGATATTATGGACAGACATGGCCATTTGCTGGTACTTGGACATTTCATTATATGGGCACTTACCTAGTGATATTTATACATAGTCGATAACTGTCTACATTACAGGACTATTGTGAAGCATAATTAAATATTACCCACAAGTGGCACACATTATAGTACATATTCCTAAAAAATTTTATAAATATTAAGTCATATGTTGTTATGACTAGCATGTGTAATATAAAGGAAACTTGTTGAATCCTGTTAATAAGCTTAAAAAATCCTTTCTAGGATAGAAAGTCATATCCACTTAAACCGTTCAAAAATTCAGATTTTAAAAATTAGGCACTTTTTCTGAACTGACTTCTGTGAAGTGACGATTTGTTTTATATAGATGTATTATATACACATATGTAGATATTGACATACATACATGTGCCTGTATGTACAAAGGAATTAGCTCTGAACTATAAGCAATATTCACCTTTTATTTACATGTAGCTTAGGAAACTTGTTTGCAAATTAACAATACTGTCTTAGAAACCCATTTTTATATCTTGCCTAATATAGTTCCTTATTTTTTACCATTTCCTTCAAAGGAAGAAATTTAATCTCAAATTAGATAGCTAGGTAACATGAAGAGTTGAATCAAGTAAGATCTTTACCCTTTTCCCAGACTGTGAAGTCCTTTATTACGATTATTGAGAATTTGTGTAATTAGATTCTCAAGTGACAGTATCTGTTTCAGATGCCTTATTGGTTAAATACTAAATTGTTCTGGTACTGTTAAATTATACCTATTGGTATGCATGTAATATTTTGTTCATGTGAATGATAAACTTTAAGTTTTTTTGCTAGATTTTATAATTTTCACAAGGCAAATTTGAAATAATTTAATTTGGTGGTGTGGTCATGACATTTTCAGATTTTAAAGTTCAAGAATTAATCAGAGAGCAGTCACTTAAGTGCATATTGAATGAATATATCTAAATTCTGAATTGTTTTTTCAAACATGAAATTAACTTATATAAAATATTTCACTGTAAATCCAGCCAGTTTCCTTTTTATTTACTTTTTGATTGTTCTTCATATTCTTTGGTTAGGAATCTTTGTGCATTAAGATTTTCTACATTTAGGATAATTTCTGTAGGTTAGATTCCCAGTAATGGAATTATTGGGTCAAAGCGTGTGAATTCTTTTTTTTCAGGTTCTTGATTTATAGTTATTGCCAAATTGATTTTGATAAAAGTTATACCAATTTATTGCCATCAGTAGTATTTAAATTCAATTCCTTATATATTATGTGTTTAAGTGAGAATTTAAATCTCACTGTTGCTTTAATATATATTTCTTGGATTCCCAGTGATGTTAAAGAGTTTCTACATTTTAAAATTAATTGTAGTATTTGTTATTGTCTCTGCCCATTAATCTATAAGGGTTTAGTATTTTTCCTTTCATATTAGTTATTTCTGTTTTGAATATTTAAACAGAAGTATCTAAATTGACACCCCCCCACTCCCCCCAATAAAACCTGACTAAATTTAAATCAGACGACAAACTGGGACAAAATTTTGTAGAAAATGTATCAGAGGTTTAATATTTTTATCTAAATAAATATCATATTTTTGTGTAGTGTTAAGTGGCACAAAAGTTAATCTTTTACTGAAGATGCAATGCTGCCATTATGATGTTATTAGGGGACACTTCTGTAACAATCTCCCCCAGGACTTCTGAAGGAGGCTGGGATGTTTGCTCCTACTCTAAGTAGGCCATACTGGTTTCAATGGTTTATTTGGTTTTTCTGTCACATCAGTACTTGTTGGAATTCATCTATTATTTCTTATTGTTATTGATGTTCCTACCAGTAGCTATAACTTTATTTCCTCCTACTCGGTTTCTATGCACAGTATGTAAACATACATATGTATATACCTACATATGCATATATATATATATATATATATACACACACACACACACACACACACACGTAAATGTATAAACTTTCAATTTTAACATGGATTATGAGCATTTTTTCATTCAATTAAACATCTTCAAAAATATTTTTTCCCCCTCACATGCATATATCACAATCTTTATTCCTCTTTTATCAAATATTTAGATTGTCAGTTTTTCACTGCTCTAATTTTGTCACAAGCTTCATAATAAATTGTTTGGATTTCTGATTAATTCTTTAGTATTTTAGAATGAAAATTACTGAGTCAAAGGATATGAAAGGTTTATTAATATTTTTAATGACATTTAAATTATATTAATAATACTATTATTTTCCTTTTTGCTTGTTTATTTCTTTTGTATAGGTAGTAGAAGAAGCACAGGGCAAATAAATAATCAATCAGAAGAAAGTTTATGTAGTAAAAAAGTCTTCTTGTTATCCTAGGCTCCCAATCCCTGGGACAGAGTCCTGCAGTAAAATACACTGAATACACGTGAGTGGGACCTGAGGAGTGACCCCTGCTGCCCCTGTGTCTGTATATGTGTAGCATCTCTCTGGAGGAGTGTCCATGCAGTGTACCCAAGAGCATACTATACCAGCCGCTATACACTTTGCAGACTCCACATATTCACTTACCTTTTCACCTTGACATGTTATTTTCCTGAAAAGCCGTACCACTTACACTTCTGTACTTTACCTTTACAGACATTGAATGCTTTCATGTTTTTAGAGCTTTTGCATCATTCACTGATGAAATTTCAAAATACTTTTTGTAACTGGGATCTTCAGTATTTCCCTTAGGATTACTTATTGGCTATAGGTACTCATTCTTATTTGACTTTTAATTTCTGTACCTTGCTTATTAGTTAAAAATTAAGGTCTTCACATTCTGGCAGGTTGTTTTATATGAACTCTTTATATATTAACCATTTAGCTTTTTATCATCCTATTGATTGCATATCTTATTTTCTCAGTCCACTATTGCTTTTTAATTTTATTTGCTTTTTAGAGGAGGCAACCAGAGGTTTAACATTTTTCTGTATTTTTTCATTTTTATATATCTTTAATTCCCTTCTAATGATATACTTTTTAAATAAACAAAAATTTGATTTTAGTTAGAATCATATACAAAATAAAGTATAAGTGGGACCCCCCAACCCACTTATTCCTTTTTTTAATTGAAGTATAAGCCCATCCACATCCAAATTATTGGTTGTTTTGAATTCATGAGGCCTGATTGACTATCAGAACAGGAGATTGATAGACTTTGAATTGTGGAGTTTTATCAGGTTGGCTGACTTTTCCATTCTGTCTCCTGGGGCATCTGTGAGTGCATGTGCATGTGTTTCAGGGACAATGAGTTTAGTGTGTATGTGATACATAATTATTGTTTTGAGTGCCAGATGGGCTCAGCCTTTGGTTCTTGTCTACGTTCTTCCCATTTGAACCTCTGTCTTTGCTCTTTTAAAGCTTAAGAGCCTGCAGTGACCAGCAAGTGAAGAAGATATTGAGCTGTTTTGGATATATTTTACATTGTCTTTGGTGCTCTCTCTAGAATTGTTGGTCACAATTTTGGTAACTCAGTTATTGATGTCCAGTTGAAAATTAGAGTGAAATTAAGATAATTTCAAGATACATGATCCATGAATTATTGATATGCTCTTCATTAATCAGTGTTAAAAAATAGTCTGGGTCTACTTTCTGCTACCAAACCCTTGTTAATTTTTTTCTATGCACTTGAATCACATTATAGGCTACTATTAAATAGCCCCTCTGTACTTTATCAAAAAAAGTTAAGTTTCTTAAAGATACTGAAAAGAAAAAAGACAAAGTTAATTTGAGAATATATACAGTTTAGATATTTATATATTTCATATTTATTTTTAAATTTTCACATTCAGTAGTAGTTGAATCCAAGTAAAATGTTCTTTTCCTGTTTTGTGATCTCATGCTATGCTGTGATTTACCTGCATAGCATGGTACCTACAAGTGTCATTCACCACTACCCTGGAATCATTTGTATTCAAACAGCATGGCTTTTCCCCCAGAACCTTCTGGAGATACTTATTTCTGGTGTCCCTATTGCCTCTGTTGTGAGGCGGTAATGGGAAATATACAGCATCTGTGTCTGAAGCTAGAGTGAAAATATTCCTGCTATTGCTGTGGCTCCTACTGGTTCCTCAGGAGCAGGAAGAGGCATAGGAAGGAATGGCAAGGTGGGAGAGATCGTGGCATTAGAATCCAGTACATGACTTGGTAATGTATTACTGGATGTGAAATAATTAGCTGTAATTATAGTAAACATTGTTACTTGTTTCTGTATTTTCTAGTCCTTTCAACAGTACTACAAGGGAAGTATTCTTCCCATTTGACAAATGAGGAAACTAAGACTCAGAAATTGTGTTTCATTCAAGTGAGCACAGGTACTATACACACTATAAAGGTGGAGAAGGTGAATTTAAGTTTTGACGTGGTCAGTTGAAGAGAGAAATAACTTGTTAAAATTTCAAACAGTTGTTTGGAGAAGCAGAGTTGGAGTTTGGTAGAGAAGACAGAGCTAAAGGGAGGTTTGGAAAATCCTGTACTCAGAAGCGATAGTTAACATATTGGAGATTTGCTGGTGATATATTATAAAGTCATCATGGCAGCAGAGTTAATTAATTGTTCACCCATAAAATGTTGCCTGCCACTCTTTCTGGAGCATAGGTCCTGACTGCCTGGAGGCATTAATTTTGTTCAAGGGAGGTAGCAGAGCATGGATTTATAAGGTGGTGTTATAGACAGGTTTTTCTCAGCCTTTATCCCCTTTCATCACCCTGCCATTAAGGATTCCATGCTGCTGCAGGACAAATTGTAGTGGTAGGAGGACAGGCATGTTCCCTGCAAGATGCTTGGTTATGTAGTTTGAAACCCCTTCCCCTGTTGATTCTGTACCCCTTCCAATACAGTTTTTAGAATAACTCTCATGAACCCATAAATAGTGGAAGTTGTTGCTTTTAATTCTGCTTACAAAGGTATATCATTTTTGTTGCCTAATTAATTGTGGGAGAACATAGAAGAAATCTATTAGTTCCTTTAATATAAAAAAGAAGAGATTACAAGGAAGTGACTTGTTTAATTTTAAGGAATGATGTTTGTTTGTCCCAAGGACACAGGAACAGCTGTGCTCTGGCCTCTGCTGTTCTGGGGTCTGTGCTCTTACCCCTCAGGTTTGCCATGGTGCCTCTGATCCACTTTTGGCTTCTCATTTCAAACTCCCCCAAGCTTGGGGGAACATCCTTGTTATGCAGCTGTTGACTTAGTCTTGGATTTCTTGTCTAGCCAGCACTACTGGGCTCTAGGCCCAAGATTTTACAAACTGCAAGCAATCACATGAGGCTGTTCGCAGTTAGGCGTAGGGTGACACTACCACTGGCAGGCAATTTTTAGGCTTCACAGGCTTTCCAAGAAAAATTCACAAATACTCTCATTTTCAAGGCTAAACCTGTCATCATAGTCAGTGAGCCATGTAGCTGGTTTGGGTGTAGTTAGTGAAGGACAGGTTGTGTGGGATATACGTATTTGAAGAATGTGTGCTAAGAATCATCAGAAGGGTTTGTTTGTCTGAAACTGCAGGAATATTCCAATTCCTGTATCTTTCACTTTGTACTTTGGGGATGAGCCACACTTCCACAGGGAGGTACTCCTACTGAAGGGAGTATGTTCTATCACTCCCGTGTGTTAGGGTAGAAAAAGAGTTGAGAAGCCCTGATCTAGGATGTGTCATTCGTGAAGAAGTTAGGAGATGTTTCTAAATTACATATGTACACTCACAGTCAATGACATACTTTTCATCTCTGAGTAACTTGAACAGATGTCTACTCTCTCTTGGTGCCTAGTAACTGCAGAATGATTCTCATTTTAAGTGTTTGGCAATTTGGGGATGGGGAAAGGAATGGACAGAGCAACTGAACCTGTACGAGTTTTCATTCTTTATGACAAATGCATGATATGTCTTCAGGAAAATGAAGAAAATATTCATTTTTGCAAATGCTATCAATCTCTAACAATCTCTAACAATCAAAAATTCACTTGGCAAGAGAAGTGGTATAGCTATACAGAATTGTGGTTATTGTTACATTGTTCTGTTTACTGTAAACCTGGCTCAGTATTGGTAAATATGGTGTAGCAGAAAATGAACTGTTGTGAGCTATCTGGGCATCAGTCCAAGATATCATTAAAAATACTGCCTCAGACTAATTTGGGTTTATGAATAATATTTTGTTAACAGCTCGAATGAAATTGAGCCACATGGTGTAGCTTAAAATTCTGAATCCACAAAATAATGAGAGTAGTTTAAGTGTAGAGTGCATACTTAATATTCTATATTTAAGTGATAAATTTTTATGTAATTTTGTGTTAACCCTTAAACTATAGGTACTCAAATACTTAATGTGATCTGATATCTTTAATGCTGTGTGTGGTTTGCTGTTAACTTGCATTCCTTTTAAGGAGAGGTTGCCTGAACAAATATTAAAATAGACATTCAACACCTGTATGGATGTGCAAACAGCTGGAGTTTGTTAACATTCACCAAAAAGATTGAAGGAATAAAGTTGTTGGAAAGGTCCAGGAACTTAATTCCTGTATTTTACTAATGAAAGATTATAATTATACCTAAAATAGGTTATGGGGATTATTAATATTTGGTTATAAATTATTGATTATATTAGGTATAACAAAGAGAATGAGGTGTTATGATGTATGAGATGATCCAAGACAAAAATTCATATTTAGATGCTTCTTACCAAGAAACCATATATTTGTCTTTTCCTTTGTTGTACTATTTTGATTAGCTTAAGTTCTTTCTGAGCATACATATATAAACTCCTATTAAGAAGATACAGGAGAGTTGATTTTCTCTCATTGTTAGTATGTAAAATACTTTTCTAATGAAAAGGTATATGTATTATTTGAAGAATAAATTTTAAATATACCTTTTGTCAATAAATATTTTATTCATTTTCCAGGTTAGCACTCTACGTATATGAATATCTGCTCCATGTAGGAGCTCAGAAATCGGCTCAAACATTTTTATCAGAGGTATGTTTTATATATTTTATGTTGTATATGCATTATATATGTGTA
This sequence comes from Manis pentadactyla, assembly GCF_030020395.1. NCBI lineage: Eukaryota > Metazoa > Chordata > Mammalia > Pholidota > Manidae > Manis > Manis pentadactyla. The sequence goes on from NC_080020.1 coordinate 78,184,906, forward strand.
TAATATATTTATGCATATATGCAATATGCATAATATAGTCTTTATATAGTTAAGCATTTTTAGTATCCCAAAATGCCATTTCCATGCCAGTACCCTCCTACTCAACTTGCCAGTCATTTTTTCCCATAGAAATAGGAACTAATGTTAGCCTTTACAACAATATTCAAGGAAGCAAATTTGCTTAAAAAAAAGACAACCACCACCAAACACCAAATATCTAATTTTAGTAGTATCTTATTTTGGCATCATTCACAATTTTGTAAAAAATAGTGGGTTTTTTTGTATGGATAATAGTGGATTGATGACTAAACTTCAGTTAGAAAACATTTTGATTATCTTTTTTTTTTTTTTTTTTTTTTTTTTTAGATAATTATTTTTTATTGAAGGGTAGTTGACACACAGTATTACATTACATTAGTTTCAGGTGTACAACACAGTGATTCAACATTTATATACATGATAATTCTAAGTACCAGCTATCACCATACCAAGTTGTTACGATATTTTGACTATATTCCTTATGCTATACATTACATCCCGGTTGCTTATTTATTTTACAATTGGAAGTGTGTACTTTTTCTTGGTTGTTGTTGTTAGGGCATCTCTCATTTTTATTGATCAAATGGTTGTTAACAACAATAAAATTCTGTATAGGGGAGTCAATGCTCAATGCACAATCATTAATCCACCCCAAGCCTAATTTTCGTCAGTCTCCAATCTTCTGAAGCATAACGAACAAGTTCTTACATGGAGAACAAATTCTTACATAGTGAATAAGTTACATGGTGAACAGTACAAGGGCAGTCATCACAGAAACTTTTGGTTTTGCTCATGCATTATGAACTATAAACAGTCAGTTCAAATATGAATACACATTTGATTTTTATACTTGATTTATATGTGGATACCACATTTCTCTCTTTATTATTTTTAATAAGATGCTGAAGTGGTAGGTAGATACAACATAAAGGTAGAAAACATAGTTTAGTGTTGTAAGAGAGCAAATGTATATGATCAGGTGTGTGCCTGTAGACTATGTGTTAATCCAAGCTAGACAAGGGCAATAAAACATCCACATATGCAGAAGATTTCTCTCAGAACAGGGGGGGTGAGGTTCTAAGCCTCACCTCTGTTGATCCCCAATTTCTCACCTGATGACCCCCCAGCGACTGTGCCTGTCTTAGGTTGTTCCTCCCTTGAGGAATCTTACCCGTCTCTGGCTAACCAGTCATCTTCCGGGGCCACACAGGGAAATGTTAAGTTGGTAAGTGAGAGAGAAGCCTTATTGTTTGAAATGGTTAGCTTTTTATTTCTTTGCATATTTATGCCCTGTGGCTTCTATGCCCAGCATTTGTCTTGAGGTATCTTTACCACTTGGAGGAGTTATGATACTCGGTAAATTTGATATGAGGCACGAATTCTATTTAAGAATTCGTTGTAATTAGGAAGGAAGAAGAAAAGCTATAGAAGTAGCAGGCGGGAGAAAACATGGGAAGATTGATTATTTCTTTGACATATCTTCTTGTAGAGTAACTTCAGCATGTATATATTTTAAGCTACTACTTAAATTGCGCACACACATTAACATAATAGGAGTATAGTTACATAACCAAAGCATACCTGTAATTACCAGCCATCTCCAGTGAAACCAAGAAAACCAGTTAGGCACCTTAGGCATTTGTGAAAACTTATCAATGATATGATGGTTATTATCTAACTGAATTTGAATAGTTTGAGAAAAATCAGACAAATTAAAACAACCCATTCCTGGGCACTGTTCACATCCCATATGTTCTTTTAACAGTAAATAGTCTGTAGTTGTAAGATTTTGGAGCGCTACAATTTGCACTTCTCCTAATTCTTGGTTGAGTTCCAACAGTATAGATCCAGTCAAATTTGTTGTTTTACTGTATGCACAGGCCAGCTTAGATATCTCCTTCATTCCCATGGCAAGTCCAGGAGCTGGTGGGATGAGTGCATCTACAGCTGTAGCAGTGCGTGGATCTTTGTTGGGGTTTTTTGATGATCATCTTCTGGCATGAGTCTTCCCGAGAGTGCTGATGTTGGAAGTTCTCTTTCATATCGTTTCTTAGTTCATTTTCGGGGTAGCCAAATTAGGCTTTGATCCTCTGTATAAACACAAACAGACCCTTTGCCTACACTTTTATATGTCCTTTATATTATTGTGTAGAACTCATTAGAGGTCACCACATAGGAACTGCATTTTTTTTTTTTTAATCATTAATCTACACTTACATGACGAATACTTACGAATACTTTGTTTACTAGGCTCTCCCCTATACCAGGTCCCCCCTATATACTCCTTTACAGTCACTGTCCATCAGGGTAGCAACCTGTTGTAGAATCACTACTTGTCTTCTCTGTGTTGTACAGCCCTCCCCTTTCTCCCACCCCGCTATGGATGCTAATCTTAATACCCCCCTACTTCTCCCCCCCTTATCCCTCCCTACCCACCCATCCTCCCCAGTCCCTTTCCCTTTGGTACCTGTTAGTCCATTCTTGAGTTCTGTGATTCTGCTGCTGTTTTGTTCCTTCAGTTTTTCCTTTGTTCTTATATTCCACAGATGAGTGAAATCATTTGGTATTTCTCTTTCTCTGCTTGGCTTGTTTCACTGAGCAAAATACCCTCCAGCTCCATCCATGTTGCTGCAAATGGTTGGATTTGCCCTTTTCTTATGGCTGAGTAGTATTCCATCATTTTGATTATCTTATTTCAAGTTCTTGTTTCTTTTTAAAAATTTTTCTCCACATTTTTGAATTTTGAATTTAAGCTTTCTTACAATGATGCTTTTTCTTTTCCAATTTGTATAATAATGAGAATGAGGAGGATTTTATTGACTTCTATTATATGCCAGGCACATTGTTGGCCAAGGTATTTTATACATGTTATCTTTAATTCTTAAAAGATGGCATTATTCCTGTTTTATGATAAGAACTGGGCTCAGAGAGTTTATAGAACTGGTTCACCTTAGTCAGTTATGGAACTAGAATTCAAACCTAGCTCCACATCAATTCCAAAGCTCCTGGTTTTCTTGCTGAGTTCCCTCTGTGCTGTCCAGTATAGCAGCCAGTTATCAATATATAGATTTTTGAGCACTTGAAATATGACTAATCTAGTTGAGAAGTACTACAAGTGTGAAGTTCACACTACTGGATTTTGAATTTTAATATGGTTAGTAGAAAATTTAAGATTACATATTCAGCTTTCATTTGTGGTCTGTGTTTATATTTCTCTGGGGCAGTGCTGGTCAAAATTATGTTGTGCTAGTGATCTCACTACTTTGGCCCCCACCAGATCAGGGATGTAACAGGCAACCTCTTGACCACAGTGCCCTGCCTAAGGTACAGCCTTCTTGAGATTCACTTGCTCCTAAAGAATTGCTCATAACCCTCCAATCTTTTATCTGGTTAATTAGTTTATAATGAGAGGTATGTTCAGAATATGTAGGAAGTCAACTGTTTTACCATAGAAAGTAAAACATATGTAATGTAATAAAAATTTGATTTCAAAGTTCATTCAAATCAAAAGTTTTGTGTATCTATATCTCATTAAATCATTAATTAGAAGACTTCGTTTTATGATTTTTCTACATCACATTCTCTGTTTGGTAGTACAAAAGCAGTGATTGAGATTGCAAAAAGGATACTCTTAGTATTTTTATTCTTTATCACTGCCACCTAGAAGAAACTAAAGTTAGCTATAGAGATTTCCTTTTTTTATATTAATACAGTTGAAAACTTGGTGAAAGAATTTACTGATCTCTTTTCTTATATCAGAGAATATTTTACTGTTTTACTGATAAGAACTGGGCTCAGAGAGTTTATAGAACTGGTTCACCTTAGTGAGTTATGGAACTAGAATTCAAACCTAGCTCCACATCAATTCCAAAGCCCAAAGTTGAATTCCAAATTCCAAATACCAAAGTTGAATTGGTTCAACTTTCTGAATCCTCAGGGGTCCCCAAGACTGTATTTTCTTACCAAAATTATAAGAAATCAGATACAGTGCTTACTAAACTTCATCAAAAAAGAAAATGTTGTTAACTTATTTAAGGAAGTTCAGATACTTGGACTCAAATGGATTATGTGGATTGAGCAGGTAACTAGATACTGTACTGATATGCCCTGAGCTCAATGGAAAATAGATGTACAAAATTCCTAGGACTATCTGGTAAAAATAAATTTCAGTTTCTGAAGAGATTCACACATTTTTGCTAAGTATGTACCATGGTTATATTTTTTTCTGGCTGCATTTGGAATACAAAACTGAGGATTTCTCTGCTTTCTCAGTCTGGTTCAATTTCACAAGAGGAATCAGTTAAGCTGAAAACAGTGTTGTCACCAAGAAGATACAGTATTTCTGGACTTTGGAGATGAGTGTATGTGATTCCCAGAACTATTCTTCACATTCTAGCTTACCAGACTCTGAGTGGCAATGTGAAAATGTGTCCTAATTACCTAAATAACCAATATAGGGTTGGCTAAATATAGGGAATGGCTAAATTCATTGAGGTGTAAGTTTACCATAATGTAAAAGAATAAGTTAGATCTTTTTGGACTTAACATGGTAGACTTCTAAAACATTTTCTAGGAAAAAGTAAGCTGAAGCATGCCATTTATCCTTTGCGTATAAAATGATCTTTATTTATTTTTGTGGGTATGTATTTATGAATGGGAAGTATAATAAAATGTCTAAAAGAATGTACATGCTCTGGATCAAACAGGAGCAAGCCTGTGATCACCAGCAGGGGAGATGATTTCTACTAATCAGCCAGGAAATGTGCTTTCCTTCTCTGCTGGGCCTGAAACACCCCTTTCACTGAGAGACACCTGGGAGTCTGGGAGCTCCTGCTATAGGGGTGTCCCACACAACAAATGGTCCAGCCTAGTAGCCTCTTTGTCCCCATGCACTGATATTCCCCTCCTCTGTTCAGAGACACAGAATGACCAGGTGAGAGGGATCCTGTCACAGTAAGCACCAGGCCAGGGAAGCCCTTCTAGCATGGGCCTGAGCACCCACATGTTTGAAACAAACTCATACAGGATGTGTTCTCTGATCACTTTGGCATCATCAAACAAGGAATCAATAATAGAAAAAACAGGAAAACTTTCAAACAGGTAAAAATGAGACAGCACATTTATAAGTAATACACAGGTCAAAGAGATCTTAAAGGAAATAAAAATACATAGAACTGAATGGAAATGAAATCACATCATCAAATTATGTGGGTTGCAGCTAATGCAATTCTGAGAGGGAAACTTATAGCACTAAACTTTGCATCAAAAATGAGGAAAGGTCTCAAATCAATAATCTAAGTTCCTACTTCAAGAAATTTGGAGAAGGGGAAAAAAATCCTAAAATAAGCAGAAGGGAAGAAATAATAAAAAGCAGACATCAGTGAAATTGAAAACAGGAAAACAACAGAGCAAATCAAAAGTAAAAACTGATTCATTATAAAAAAAAATCAAGTTGATAAATGTCAGTCACTTTACTATGTACTTGAGGTCACATAGCTAAGATTGTGTGAAAGCTGCTTTTTGCTAATGGGTCTTAGGGCTCCTGTATATTTAATATATAAATTTTCCTGTATATACAGGATGTATTTTTTTGAAAACTTAAGAATGAAAATATCATGTCTTGTCCAACTGAAGGTATTTTGCTTGAAGCTTTTTAATTTGTAACTCAGATATTGAACCTATGATGTTTAATTATTTTTATTATTACAAACATCAGATGTGCACTTGGAAATAAAATTCCAAACAGTAAAAAAAAGAGAATGTATATGCTGGACTAGTTTTCTGGGAGTGGGGATGTTAAAGGGCTCAATGGGGGAATTTAAAACTAGAAATATATATATATATATATATTTTATTTGTATATATATGTTCTTTGTACAGTTATTTAAAAATAAAAATAAAAATAAATAATGGAAGAGAAAATACAAAATTATCTCCCTTTTAAAATGGAAGCCTAGAGGTAGATCAGTGATTGGCCATTGCTGGGTACACTGTAGAGTTCTAGATAATTTCAATTCATTAAATTTCAGTAGCTTTCTATATCCTCCCTCATACTTCTAAGTCTCCACAGTATGTAGCTGCTGCATGTGTTTGCCTCTGCACACCTTCAGTTTCTGTCATCTGGGATTTGCTCAGTGATGTTCACTCTACCTTAAACCTCCTTCCTTTTTCTACCTGACTGGCTTAGAAGTAGCTTTTTTTAGGAAAGCTTTCTCAGGGCTTCACCTTTCTACGCTGATGGTGCATTCTTATAGGAAGACCTTTGCATACTATGCCAGGAAGCTTGAACTTTATCTTCTTGGCAAGAGGGAGCTTTTGATGGTTTTTAGGTAAAAGAATAACATCATTAGGCATGTACTCTGGTGTCTATGTGAATGGCAGTACTCCCCTCCCTAACTGTAGACAGTAAAGAAAGGTGAACCTAATCTTTTAGACCTTTGTGCTCTATTTAGCATTATTTTCCTCTCTTACTGTCACTTGGATCATCTGGAAAATTTAAGCCTGTTTATTGTAGAATGACTTCTTAAGTAGTTTGAGTAGTAAAGGACCATCTTATCTAAGTTCTTCTTAGTCTATCCCTAGATTTTTACCTAATTCAGAACTGTTACACAAGAACTTAAAAAGTAGGGAGACCTATTTATTTGGGTTGGGTATAGTGATTAAAAAGGAAATGATTGAAGTGACAACAATTATTCAAATACTCGATATTCTCACTCTGGTTCAAGGTGAAGTAAAGTATTTTTTCCTATAAGGGCATTCTCCTTCAGGTTGAATGAGGAATGGGTATCTACGATGTTAATGAGCCCTTTGGAACCAGAATATTTACTGTGCTTTGCCACCTTTTTCATTAGTATGGGGTTGCTTTGGGGGGAAGTTGTACGAAGGTCAGATTGGAACTCTAGGCATCATCTGAGCAAGTAAGATATATATCTCAGCAGCCCAATCTCTCCCTGGGGCTTAGTCATTCTAATGTGCCCACAGCCTGGACTGTCGGATAGTGGGCTGCTCCTGATAGCTTTTGTTATCAGTCAGAAAAGTAGGGCACTATTAGCCCAGCTTTCTTTCTTTCTTTCATTTTTTTTTTTTTTTTACCTTTTAGTTAAAAGGGTAAGAGAGTAAGAGTAAAAATCAAAACATTTCTCTAGCCAGGTTGTGTTAACTAGCTCATTGTTATCTGATTCGTGATAGAGTCTAAACTACTGCCTGAATCCTAAATATAATTTGTATGTCTTTTCATTTTCTTATCTCCAGGGGACAAAACTGAATATTCTTTAGAAATAATCTCAGTATAGAACCCTTCCTCTGCTTTATCTTTTATAATTCTTCACTATTTAATAATTACAAACAAAATGCCAAGAAATTTTCTATACAGTTCTATATCAAAGTCCGTTACCTTGGATTCATTAGCAACTATTCTCTTCTTGGTTATTGTTTCATTATGCAAAGATAATTCTGACTCATTTCTAAAATTTTGCATGATATTCTGTGTCTCAGATGGTTTGGTGTCCTTAACAAATAAAATTAAGAATTAGAATGTTGTGAGATCTAGATTTATTTACCTCTTAAAAATTTTATATTATTAATACTTCATTACTAATTCCCATAAATTAGACAATAAGTTAGAAATAGAGGCTTAAAAATATCTAATGGACAGATTCTTCAGATTATATTAGGAATGCTTAATTATGGAACACCCTAGACTCCAGAATTGTGTTCCCTGTCTATCTTTCAGGTATGTGAAGAGAGAAAATAATAATTTTATAACCAGTTTCTTGAACTTTAATTTGGAAGCAATATAATGTAGTGGGTAAGAGTAATTGCTTTAGGGCCAGACTGCTGGGTTTCAATTATGTTCTACTTCTTATTTACTTACTTAGTTTTCTTAATTATACAAAGAATAAAATTGTAAAATACTTTAAAGTTGCACTGAGATTTACATGTTAGTATATATAACCCTGGCATGAAGTACTCTAAAGAGTTATTTTTAAAACTCTTGACCAATTATTTTCTATCTCTGTAGCTTCTTTCTTTAGGGTGCAAACATAAATATATATCCTTTGTGTACAAATGTGCTCCAAGTGTCTGCCCCTTGGGTGGCCCACAACCTTCCTACCTCCTGGGGTTACCTTTTCTATCAAAATGGCTCCAGCTCTAATCCCTGTTATTATGGGTTGTTTCAAGTCCTCTCTATTACCTCTGTAGCTTCCTGGGAGAGGGGGTGCTAAGAGTACTTTTTCTGTAATTTCCTGTTCCCACCGAATGTTACTGCCCTGCTGCTTCTCCTCCTTACGGCTGATACCTTTTCTTTGCCTGAAATCTCGTGTGTCCCTCATAGTCTCAATTCTCCACTAATTCATTGCCCTGGTATATAAAAGATTCTTACTCAAGTTTAGGGCAAAACTGAAGACTATTAAGCCTTATACAGTCTAGGTAACAATGTTAACTTGAGTATTAAACACACTATCCTTAACTATCCCAATAAAAGACGTTCCTCTTTAAGAGGACTTCTGAAGCAGAGCAGCACTATTCCAGTAAAGCTTCCATAGAAATGCTCTCTGATCTCTGCTGTCTAGTAAGTTCATCACTTGGCACAGGTGACCACTGATCACTTGAAAAGTGGCTAGAGCAATTGAGAAATAATTCAATTTACTTAATTTTAAACTAAAGAGCCACATGTGGCTAGTGGGTACCATGTTGAACAGCAGTTTTGGATTATCTACTTCTAAGTGCAGGTAGATTTTTCTCCCTGTTAAACATCTATTAGTTTTAATTTTTTAATTAAAATATATTTCATTTTTGCTTTTTTACATTTAGTTTCATGTATAGATATTCCCATACTTCTTTACATAGAAGATTTTTAGAAAATTAGTGGAACAGTAGGTTATATCTAAATTAGAAGTTTCAGGAATTCTGTCTAGGAACACACATATACATAGGCACACAGATTCTTTTCTTAACACAGGAATTAACTTTATCCTTTTGTGCTATTAAAATTATTTTGAAAATTGGTTCTCAAAAAGTACAAAAGGATTGAGAAGTAATCTGAAAAGCTTGGAGCCAAGAGCTTTAAGCCTGCTGCCGCTCTGCTGGAGAGGTTGTTGAAGTGGGTCTGGATCATGCAAGGAGGTCCCACACTGACGGGGCTAGAATCTCCTGCTGACAGTTGTCCCACCCTAACTAATGATGCTGCTGCTTCAGCTAGCCAATACTTCCTTCTTGGAGCCAGGGGCTAGAAGTCTCTCTCTTCTTCCTCCAACCTTTTGATCTCCTATTAGTGTTTCCTGATGGCAGAACTTAACAGGAAACCAGCTGGCAAGGAGCCTAAGAAATATAATTTTCAGAAACTCAGCACCAAGTGTAGGATGGAGTATAGAAGGGTGCGTGTAGGGATGGGAGATAATAGGTATATGACCCGTATACCTTGCCAGAAGCATATAATGATGAAAAGTTAAGCAAGCAAGCATGTGTGTGTGTGTGTATACCTATGTATGTTCATGTGTGTGTGTGTGTATCATGTTTTCTTTTGTTTACACAAATACTAGTTTACTATACACATTGTTCTGTGCTTTGGTTTCTGTTTCACTTGTTTGACTTCAATTATTTTATACTGGTTCATGAAATGTCATAATTCCCTTTTTATGGTTGTAGGGTATTTATTTTATGAAATGAGCCATGGTATATTTCACCAGCCCCCTACTGATTAGACATTTAGGTTGTTGCCAGTCTTTTGCAATTATACACATTGCTTCAGTGAAAATTGTTTATATATAATTTTGCATTTGTGACCATATAGAATAAATTCCTAGAAGAATTGCTATATTAGTATGTGCATTTGTAATTTATAGTTACCTTCTATAAATCGTATAGCTTTATGTATGTCTTACTCCTGACAGTATACCTTTTGTTCGTGATTTAATGTTTGTTTCTGCATTTGTATAGAAATGTTGACAATGGTAGATCACATGATCGAGACACAGCACAATCACAGACTTACACCAGGAGATGTCTGGCTTTCTCATTGGCCACACTGGGGAATTAAAAGGACTATGAGTGGGCTTTATGACGCCCACCCTCTCCAACTCCTATAGAGTTTCTTCAATTTCCTTGTCCCCCCCCCCAGGCAATTTACACTGCTTAATATTTGTCACCCACCAAGGTACAAGCAGAGCTACAGATGGGTGCTTAGCATGTCCCCTCAGGCCCTGCAAAGTATCTACTCCCAAAATATATTCAGGGATGGGAGAAATGTACACGGTATACTCCTTTGGGGGTAAACGATCTATCCCCAATTGGATTTGGGCTTTCTTCACTCTAATTGCCTTACCCCCATAGCCATCTATCACAGCAGGGGTCCCAGGAAAATACTCAGGGTTGCCATGAATCAAAGAACACTCAGCTCCTGTGTCTACCAGTGCCAGGATACATTTTACATTCACAGGGGACCAATAAATTGCTAATTCTACATGTGGCCTCTGGTCCCCACCATGTCCCCCAAGGTGGGGACTTTGACCCTCCCCTCAGTCAAACTGCGATACCCAATCATCTTTCTGTGGGGGTGAGGGCCCTGGCGAATCCTGAGTACTGTCTCCCATGAAGTTTTGCAGGGACACAGGCTGGGCAATGAGGCCTTGACTCTGGTTTCCGTGTCCTGGACCTCAGCGGCTGGAACTACTGTTCTGGCTTTAATTGGTGCCACAGTTCTAACAATATTCTATTGGGATGCCCATCGAGTTTTTCTTTCACTGTCCCAGCCTTTATCAAATCAACCCACATCTGGGTCCTCGAGACCTTCACAGGGCCTTTTGCACTTCTTCTTTCAGTCATGGCCTGTACTTCCCTCTGTGCCCTTATTGTTTCAGCCTCCCCCAGATCTCTAAAGTACGAGTAGCCACACTCATAAGTTGCCCCAGGTGGAGGGCAAGAGTATTCACTAGGGACCCAAAGAGAGATGTGGGAGCTGCATGCAGCACTAGATTTCTCATTCCTATAGTGACCTCCTCATCAGGGCCCTGGGGGTCCATATTATAGATGATGTTTTTCATGCCCAGTTCCTGCAGTACCTGTTGGAGCTCTGCATACATTTTCCAAGTACTGGGAAAATATGGTAAATCACCCTGATTAGTCCAAACTATCCTGATGGCAACTGTCAGCGATTCTAGGAGTGTCTGATTCCCTGAGGTGTGATGGGCATTTTACAACCGCTGCCGGAGGGAAAGGTGAGTCATCAGGGAAGCCATTCTACTCATCTCTGTACCCAACACAACGTTTTCCACCCCCATATCCCAGAAATGTAAAAGCCATGTAGGTAGAGATTCCGATGGCCTCTGCCTACCAGACGCTCATGTCCACCAGCTCATCCTGAGTATAGGGGCGGAACATGGTGTGCTCCACAACCTGGGGACGGGGCTGCTCCTCCCCATGAAGAGCCCATTGTTGTTTTGTTTTTATTTTCTTAATTACATCTGGGTGGACCTTTAAAACAGGAGAAGATGGTACCTCTGGCGGTGGCCGGGGTAGCAGATCCTCCAATGGCCCCCCTCTTCCTCTTCTCCCTCAAGCTTCTCCACCAATGGCTCCTCCTCCATGATTTCCAGGACTGAAGGCACTACTCTTTCCTCCCCCTCCCCCACAGCTTCCTGCAACGCAGCTTTTCCTACTGTCTCCCCACTCGCCAATGCTAAGGAATCTTGTAGGAGTGTGACCTGCCTTTTCAGTAACTGTCTCTCTTCTTTAAAAGCATCCCGTAGGTTATTGCCCAGTTCCTCCAAGCGATGCTGAAGTGTGTCTCTCTCCCGCCTAAGTCCCTTGATAATCCTCTCTTTCTCCTGTATAACATTTTCTACCATCTCAATGAAAAGAGACCCTACAATGCCAGCCACTACATGGCCCCCTAAGGTCTCCAAGCAGTCTTCCAACTCCCAGAGGGAGAATTCTGCAACTTCCGGTGTTTCTACCCTTCCCCGGTTCTGGGGAAGGCCCCACCCCTCTAAGAAGTACTTTACCCTAGACCAATTCCCCACTAGGGGTTCCCAACTTGGAAACCCCACAGCTGGGGGGATAATAGCAGGTGAAGTGGCACCCTGTGCTTCTGCATCCACTTGGGTCTCCCCACCATCCACAGGAGCAGCCCTCCCAAAGGTCACGCCCATTATGACAGATTTTGGGTTCAGAGGCACCCTGCTGGTAGCCACCAGATGTAAGTCCAGGGAGATGAAATCCCAGAGCAAAATATCTCTAAAAACTGAAATCAGTCAAAGGGAGAAATAAAGTTTAAAACCCATTTATTGCTTACAAGCTTCAGTCCAGGGCCGTCTCTCTCCTCTGATCCTGAAGAAGCAAACAAGCAAGCCAGCCAGCCAGCCCCTCCCTTTAAACTCTCAGGTTCAGACATGCCCTAGGTTGCCCAGGTAATTACCGTTGACATGGAGATGAACTTCTCTCCACCCCTGAGGATATGCAAATGCACTAAAGCCAGGCAAGATACTCTGGAAATGTTACAATTTTACCCACACTGAGTTCCTATTTTTTTTTAAAAAAAAACCTTTCTGGTTAAGAATTACTAACTTTTTGCATAGTAGGTGATAGAAAGGATTCCTTGAATTTTTTGAAATCTATAATTATAGTTGCTTTGTTTTCCTCCATAGCATCAGTCACCTTTGACTTTTACTATAAATACAATCTTCTTTTCTGCTGTTGTTTGTGTTCTATCTTCCCTAATAAATATAAGATTTTCTTTTGTGTTTACTGCTATCCAGTGCTTAGAAAAGGCATTGCAATAATATCCACCCAACTTTTCAATTTCTAAATTTAATTTGTAAAGAGTATTTAGTCAGAACTCTTAATTTTTTAGAGAATTAAACTTTTATTACAGTGTTCTGATTTTATTATAGTGAACTCCAACTTACCTGAAATGTAAATAACTGGAAAGTTAATATCACAATCTTTTTTACTCTTATTTTATGGAAGACATGTGCCTTCTTATTTCCACCCCCTCAAATCAGGTATTTATTAAAAACTCAATCCTTAAGGCATAATTTAGAGTCCATACATATTAAGCCCAGATTCTTGTAAATTGCTGGGTTAATGATGATAACTGATTTTTATATTGATGTCAGTAATGGTGACTTTGATATGCCTTAAGATCCTGAAATCCCTCCTGAAATTTTGGTACAGTGAGAAGCAAATTCAGGAAAATAATGGTGGCATCTTCTGTTATAAACTACTAATCAACAAATCACTGGGTAAAATGAGTACTTATAAAACTTGAGTTAGGAATAAGTTTGTAATGATTAAAATCTTATATATTACCTTAATATTTTATATGGGAAAATATTGTTTTGAACTATGTATAAAAAAAGTATTATTAGGAAGTACTTAATATCTCTTTTATTTATTTTAGATAAGATGGGAAAAAAACATCACATTGGGAGAACCACCAGGATTCTTACATTCTTGGTGGTGGTAAGTATCTTTTATTCCATTTTTACTAGACTGATAATACATTCCAGGAGGCCTGCTTTCTACCTGTTTATGATTTCATGCCTCTCTTTTATTCTTTGTCATTTTCTACAAATATTTTCTGAAAGACAGCACTTATTAAACAAGCTCAAAACCAGCATTAGTGTTATTTAACTTAAAGATACTACTACTGAGTCAAATTGGAATTGGGGCCTATATGTGGAATCCCCAACTCTTAAGTATGATTCTATGTTATTCAGCTTGAGCTACCATAATAAAATACCATAGATTAAGTATCTTAAACAACAGAAGTTCGTTTCCCACAGTTTGGGAGGCTGGAAGTCCAAGATCAAGCTGCCTGCATGGTATGGTCCCTTTCTGGTGAGAGCTGTCTACATGGCTTTTAGATGGTTGCCTTCTTACTGTGTCCTCACATGGAGAGAGTGTCTTATAAGGACACTTATCCCATCATGAGGGCCCCACCCTCATGACCTCATCTAAATCTGAGGATACTGAAGGTGGTGGTGGTGGTGGTGAAATGTTTAGGACAGTGAAGAATAATCTAAAAAATACTTCTTGATTATTTTTTGAAATAGTTCTATATAGGCTCAGAGATAGAACTGACTAGGATCAAACAAGATTGTCAGACAGTATTGGAGGCCTAGTTGATACTAGAGCTTATAAATGTCATTGTAGTATCAGTATGCTGAAATTGTGACTTTTCTGTAGCAGAAATCAGTAGTCCAGGTATTTGTATGGACAAGCCAGGATTTTTTTCTTTTTCCCTTTTCTTTAATTAAAAGCATTTCCTGTTGAGTGTCTTATACATTCAACTCTCAACATCTTATGTGAAAGAAAAAACAAAAGCTCTCTTCTGTTGTCATGCACGTAGTTTCCTTGGTATGTTATTTAATGCCATCATCTTAATCTGTCTCCTGAAACATGCCTTACTAGAAGTTCTGTGGTGAATGGGGCTGCACACATGGTCAGTTGTGGTTGTGGGTTTCCCTTGTTTGTCTCGTGTAGTATGGCAGGAACAGGTGCAGTCCTTGCACTCAGAGTTGTTCCTGTATTTGGAACAACGGTTTGTTGCAGTTAAGAACTATCATTTTTGTTTTCCTGAGGTTTAAGACTGAACTCTTTTAATGTATAATATTACAACAGTTTTTCATTTAGCATGCCAGGTATTAATGAGGTCTAGTTCTAGATTATGAATATTCAACTGTTTGCTGAATATAACTGAGTCTCCTCACCAGTTGACACCCTTATATTTTGTATGTTTCCAATTAGGTCTACAAAATGACATAAGAGACCATTTTAATAGTCTATACCTATTGTATTAGTGGGCTAACAAAGTGAGGAGCTTAAGGTTTCCATTAAAAATTAATTTTATTTCTTGCTCCCATTTCCCTTTTATTCCCATTTCTCATGAATGTAACTCATTCTCATATTGTAGATGGTCAATAACAATCCACTGAATACTTGGCTTTTTGCTTCAGTCTTCAGTCAGACTTTAGCTTTTTTTTGGTCTTGGCTCTCAGAAGGTGCAGGTCTTCAATCTGCCATTGCATTTCCTTCTTCTATGGCTCTTAAATTCAGGGAAGCCCTGCCTCTGTGATTTTGGTATTTTAAGTAACTTAATATGTTCTTAGTTGTAGATATCAAAGGAAAGATAAATAATGGCACATAAATATTTTTAAACTGTGTTTGTTCATTTTAAATCTAGCACATGCAAAATGTATATGTATAGTATTTTCAGTGCTTTCAATTTTCTCCCTGGAAACCACTAACATACTTTTTGAGGTGCCTACTTCATCTATATAAATCAATTATTCTTAATGACTTTAAGATCATGGGGTCCTCTGAGAATGGATGAAAAGCTAAAGCTGTAGTCCAGAAAAATACCCAGGTCCTGAGCTTTCCTGATCATTGTATGTAGCCAGTCATGACTGAAGGCCTTAAATCCAGCGGATTCCTGACCATTTTTTTTTTGTTAACTGTTTCAGAGGTCCCTTTGCTTTTTGTTTTTTATTAAGACTAGTTTTTAGTAGCTCCACAACATAATTGAGGAGAAGGTACACAGATTTCCCATATACCTCTGCCCACACACACACACCTCCTGCCCACACTCATGCATAGCCTCCCTCATTATCAACATACCCTACTAGAGTGGTACCTTTGTTACAACTGATGAACCCACATTGACACATCATAATCACCCAAAGTCCATAGTTTCTGTTCTTGGTATTGCACATTCTATGGATTTGAATAAGTGAATGATACCATGTGTCCATCATTATAGCATCATACAGAGTAATTCCTCTGCTCTGCCTGTTTATCTCTGTCACTCTTGCCCCTGACCCATGACAACCACTAATCCTTTTAATATTTTTGCCATTTCTAGAATTATTTAGTTGGAATCATATAGTATGCAGCCTTTTCAGATTAGTTTCTTTCACTTAGTAATATGCATTTAAAGTTCTTCCATGTATTTTACATGGCTTGATAACTATTTCTCTTTAATGCTGAATAATATTCCATTGTCTCAATCTGTCATAGTTTTATTTATCTGTTAACCTACTAAAGGACATTTTGGTTGCTTCCAAGTTTGGGAAATTATAAGTAAAGCTGTTACAAACATCCATGTGTAGGTTTTTGTGTGGACATAAGTTTTCAATTCCTTTGGGTAAATATCAAGGAACTCAGTTGCTGAATATATAGTAAGAGTAATTTTGGCAGTGATATATGTCATACATATAGTGCTATGGCTAGTGGTAGAAGCTTTTTCAAAGCAGGTGCTTCATAAGAAACCTACAAACTGTCTTCCAAAGTGGCTGTACTATTTGTGTTTCCACCAGTAATGAATGATACTTTTTGTTCTACATCCTTGCCAGCATTTGTATGTTGTGGATTTGGGCTATTCTAATATGTGTGTAGTGGAATCTCATTTTAATTTGTACTTTCCTGATGGCATATGACATGGAGCATCTTTTTATATGCTTATTTGCTATCTATATCTCCTTGGTCAGGTGTCTGTTTAGGTCTTTGGCCTATATTTTAATCACGTTGTTTCTTATAGTTGAGTTTTAAGAGTTCTTTATATATTTTGGATAAAAACTCTTTATTAGATGTGTCTCTTGCAAATATTTTCTCCCAGTCTGTGGCTTGTCTTCTTGTTCTCTTGACATTGTACTTCATAGGGTGGAAGTTTGTTTATTTTAATGAAATCCAGCTTATCAATTATTTCTTTCATGGATATTGCCTTTAGTGTTATATGTTATATGTGAAAAGTCATTGTCATAACCAAGGTAATTTAGGTTTTCTCCTCAGTTACCTTCTAGGAGTCTTATAGTTTTATGTTTTACATTAGGTCTATAATCCCTTTTGAATCAATTTTTGTGAAATGTGTATGGTCTGTGTCTAGATTCATTCATGTGGATATCTAGTTTCAGTACCATTTGTTGAAAAAATTGTCTTTGCTCCATTGTATTGCCTATACTTCTTTCTCAAAGATCAGTTGACTCTATTTAAGTAAGTTTATTTCTGGACTGTCTATTCTGTTCTGTTGATATATTATCTGTTCTTTTGCCACTAATGTGTTAAACTTGATTACCATAGCTTTATAATAAGTTTAAAGTTGGATAGTATTCTCCAGTTTTGTTCTTAAATGTTGTGTTGGCCATTCTGGGCCTTTTTTCTCTCCCTATAAACTTTAGATTCAGTTTGTTGATAGCCATAAAATAGCTTGCTGGGATTTTGATTGTGAATGCATTGAATCTATAGATCAAGTTGAGAAGAACTGACATCTTGACAATACTGAGATGCCTGACCTTTTTTATCCTTAACTCTTTAAATCTGGGCTTTATAATATGTTCTCTAGGTTAGGGATTCAGGATTAATAATGTTGTCTGTAAGTAATAACATCAACTGTAATAATGGTTGTCTTTTTTGGGGGGACCTAGAAAGCTGTTGCTGCTGGTTAGGTCCAGATGATTAGGATAACATGCATTTTTTGAGAACTTAGTGCTTGCTCAGTTCGTCAAACTAAAGGTCCATGTTGGATGGACCAGTTGCAATTTATGACTTTTTCTCACTTCTGTTTTTTATGGAATATAGAAATGAAGTTGTTGTTTTTTAAGCTTCTTCACCAAATATTTACAAAGTGCAAAGCTATGCTGTCCTCAAGGAAATAAATAGTAGGAGAGATAAACAATAACATTATAACTGCAGTATAGATTCATTATAATAGCAATACAGGAGGGGAGAATTCAGCTTGGGGGAGTTAGGAAAGGCTTCATAAAGAAAGTCAGTCTGAGCTGGAATGGAAGTTGAGTGAGGAAAGGGTATTTTGGGTGATGAATAGTTTAGTATGAAGTCTTGAAAGGGATGGTCATGCATCCAAGGAATGACAGGTAATTTGGGCCAGTTGAATTACAGGTGCAGTACTATCAAGTGACAGAATATAAGACCAGAAACAAAAGCAGGGACCAGACTAGGAAGTCCTGGAGTACATCAAGAATTTTAGACTGAAGCTCAAAGATTTTAAACAAGGTACATTACATGATTAAGTTTATGCTTTAGTTACTCACTTAGCATCAACATAGAGATGGATTGCACAGGGTTGAGAAAAGAGTCAGAGTCTAGTTTACAGGGCAATTGTAATTATCTAGTTGAAAGATGATAAGGTGATGGATCCCAGATAGTTAACAATGAGTGAATACTTTGGAGGCGAAGGTGGATGCTCTTATGTTTTAGGTATAGATGGTGAGATGAACAGTGGTGCTATTGACTGAAGGAATATAGAGCCAAATATAACTCAAATTCTAGCTCTAACCCACACCATAACTTCATCTTAGACCTAACCCTAACCCTAATCCTAATCCTACCCATACCTCCATCCCCTCACTTTCACCCTCATCGTCACCCGCTCCTCACCATAACCCTAAACCTCCATGTTGCACTTCCCTAACGTTATCCTGGAGCCTAACTGTAACTGTAACCCTATCCTCCCCATACACCTAATGGAATATAGAGAGAGCTTTGAAGAAACCACCATAATTTAGCATGGTTAGTTTAAAGTTTGAGATGTCTATGTAACATTCAGAAAGAGATACCCTATACCAAGTCAGAGATCTGGGTCTGTAGCTCTATAGAATTTGGTGTTAAGGCTGAGGGATTGCATGAGAATTCGGTTAACGGTTATGGTTCCGTGTGGGTGAAGGTGATGGGGAGGGTTAGGGGCTAGACTTATGGTTAGGTTTTGGGTTAGGGCTGTCATTAGGTGTAGGGTGAGGATAAGGTTACAGCGAGAGTGAGGTTTAGGGTTCAGTGTTAGGATTTGGCTTAGGTTTTGGTTTTGAGTTATGGTTAGGTATGGGTGAAGGTTAGTATGAGGGTGAGGGGTTAGGGTGAGGCCAGGGTTAGGTGTATGCGAGTAGATAGGGTTATGATTAGAGTTAGGGTCCGGGTTTAAAGTTAGGGTATGGGCAAGATTGGGGTTTAGGGTTATGGTGAGGTGTAGCTCTGAGACAAGTCCATCATGGTTTGGGAATTATTGGCATAGACCATGCTATAGGTGAAGGGTATTCATAAGTGAAACTGCCCAGTGTAATAAGTAAGAGCAGGGCCTGGAGTTGGAACTGTGGGGCAAGTTAACACTTAAGCATGTGAGGATGAGGAAAAGCCTCAAAGGAAAATAATTGGAGAGGAAAGAGGGTGATTAGGGGAGAATAATGTATTGAACCAGGAAAGGCATTCATGTAGACATTAAATTGCACAGCAAGTTTAAGTAAAAAGACCCAAAGACTTTCCTGAATTGGGAAGTGAGGTGAACTTTGGTGGTCTCGGGGAGAACAGTTTCAGTGGAGTGGTGGAAGTGGAATTTAGAAGTCTGCTGTAACTCATTTTTCCAGCTTGATGGTTACTGAGAGTATGTGAGGTGTGGAGAGGCACATGTAGTGGTTTTAGGATTAACAACTGAATAGGACCTGACATTTTTGTATTTAAAATAAAATAGATTTAAGCATATATATATATATATATATATATATATATATATATATATATATATATAGGTTGAGATGAAAAGAATGAGAGTTGAAGATGTAGGAAAGAGAAGTACACATGCACAAAAATGCAGAATGAAGTATGGGAGAGAGGAAATAATTTTACTTTCTGGAACTTTATTTCCATGTTCTTATGTGATTTGCTTATCACTTCTTTTTTTCTTTCCCAGTTTACACCATGCTCAGTGCTGGTATTTCCCATGCCTCCATGTTCAATACCTTTACCTGGATCAAATCCCCTTTGAAACTCTTGAATAAAAGTTTCCAGCTCTTCCATGAATTTCAGAAATAGAAATACCAAGAAGGTTCTTTCTTCTGAAATTAATGTCCTTTTCACATTGTGTGATTCAAAAATATGCACCTTTTAAAACTCCCTACTTAAAGTTTTAGTGGCAGAAATTATGCTTCTTTTTATTGAATTTTATTTATAAAACATATTTTGAAATACCTTTGGGCCGATGAATTTATATCCTGAAATTAAATATATATGACATTGCACAGAAATAAACTATTAACTAAAGTTATCATAAGAATTCAGTATCTTTCACCTGGGAATGGGAAGTCAAATATTGTAGTATGCTAGCACTCTAATGATTTTAGAATCCAGTGGATGACATCAGGTTTAGCTAGGAATAACCAAATACGCATGTGAAAACAATAGCACTGGAACTAGTCAGCTGGCTTACTAGAATGGTATAATAATTATAATTGACAGACTGGTTCTTACTCATCTTGTATGTCTTGCCTATAAAACAGGCCTTGCGTATTTGCATAACCATTTATTTGAATTAAGGTAAACTAAGCAGTGTAAAACAATGTAGGCAACAACTAATATAGAAAGAGTATAATCACAAGGAATTAGCAAGAAAGAAAGCAGAGACAGGTGATCAGGCTATATAGAGAAGGCAAAGTGTATCTGAGAAGGTAGGAAAGGTGTGCACTACAGGGGAAATTTTGTTAGGGAGAAGACATTGTAAAAAACTAATGGAATCTTCCTCTAAATGCAAAAGGTTAGAAAGGAAATTGAGACAAATTTTACTGGGTTAATAAGAAATCTTCTTTGTTTTTGGCTATACTAGCTATATGAAATATTATAGAAGATATTTTTAGAACCTTTATACTTCTTTTAAAAATACTTTTGCATATACCATCTCTTTGTACAAAAGCCTGTAAAATACATAACATATTATTGTCTCTCTTTTTACATAAAGAAACTAAGGAATGAAGCTATCTTCTCAAGGTCAACTTTAGAATTAGAATTGAAGTTTTCTGAATTGTAACCAGTGCTATTTCAGTAACAGATAATATTTCTTAAACACAAAGCAGAATTTAGTGGCCCTCTATTAGTAAGACATTAATTTGTCTTCCCTTTTGAGCATCGTGAGTAGCAAATTATAGACAGTAGATATAAAAATGCACTCAGAAAAGTTGTGTCTTTTGAGTCTGTCTATATTGAGACATCCATAGATCACTGGAAGCTGTATGTAGAGCGATGGGCTGGTTGCCATAGGATACTCAGGAAATGAGTTGGAGTAGGAGGGTCAAAGGTAAGATAACAAAGTGCTTGCTCTTTTATCTGGGACAGGTATCTGCTTATAACAGCTGATGCTGATCAGACTGCCAGAGCTGTATAAACCTGCCTATAGTCATCTTGCAACATGAACTCATAATACCATACTCGCATTAAAGGTAAAATAATGTAAGAATTTAAAAAGCCCAGCTCTGCCACTAACTAATGGTGGGACCCCCTTGGCAAATTAACCTTTCTAAGCCTCAGTTCCCTCATCTATAAAGCAGGACTAATAATAGGAGGATTTAATGCCTGAATATATGATACTTAGTATATGGTATTTGAACTTAGCACATTCGTTTTAAATATAAGCTATTTTGATGATTCTTTAAAATATGTATTTATTACTAATCCAGAAATAGTGTAAAAATTTTATGGTAATGGGACAAAATTTAATGCTTGTATTTTAAAAACTATTAAGTAATGATAAGGAATAAAACAAGTACATGTATGTGGAAGAGCTAAGGTAATGATCAGGTACATGTGTATTTCATGTAAAACCACCCTTAGTCTTACAAATGGATAGTTTTCTTCAGTTTGGATTATGAGTAACTAACATTCGTATATAATCTACTTTTGGGCCAAAGAGAAGTAATTTCCTTGGTTATTGAGACTTGAATTTATAAGAACATGGCTTACTCCTCAGAAAAAATGTTTTCTCCAGGATTTTTTTCTTTAATTTTATTTTCAGGTGGTCCTAATTCTGGCCAGTGGCACAAAGGTTATACAGTTATGTTAGTGTCCCATTTTCTGGACACATCTGGCATATTTATTCACCTTTGCAGATTTCTCTGATGACCATTTTGCTTTTTGTATTCCTCAGAGATATTAACAGCCAACAAAGTCATTTCCACTCACATCCTCAGAATAGAAGGAAAAACAGTATTTGGATGAGAATACTCAACTTGGGAGTCCTGTGTTTGTCTTTGATTTATGTAGGGAAATATTTAGTAATAACAAATGATATAAGAACAAAGATTTTAATACTTTGCAAGTTTTGCTTCCCTATGTTGTTTTTTATCTTGTTCATTTGAAAAATACATATTTTTCACTTGTTTCTGGTTAGGAGTAAACTGTATAAATCTAAAACATTATTCATGAGGATGAATCCACCACATTTCGAGGATGACATTTTAGTTTCAAACTTAACAGATGCAGGGATTAGAGAAATTGAAATGCTCCTTAGCCACCAGCATCTCAGGTTGTACAGAAAGGAAATCTGTGTTTATGGAGGCCCAGAATTTTCTGCCCCTGGTGCTCATGAAAATCAAGGAGCCAGTTCAGTGGGTCATCAGAAGCTCTTAAGTACATCAGTGAAATTCCTCCAAGAACAAATCAAATATTGCTATGAAACTTACTAAAAATTTTAATTCTTCCTCTATTGGTAAGACCATATTTTCATACGATAAATGGCACATTATCTTAATATCAGCCAAAAGCATTTGCCAAGAGTATTTGTAAAATTTTATAGTGTATGAGATATAGCTTGTACTTAGAATTGTCCTTAGGTGTTTCAGGAGGTTGAGTTGCAGCTTTCATCTCATTTATCACTAGTCTTGGATCCACAGTCACATATGTACTGTGGATAATACATCATTTTCTTTTTTCTTGTGCAGTATATGACATTGCATAGCTTCAGCATTTACTACATAATTCAGATATCACTAGAAGAAAATCATAATTTAAAATTTTTATTTATGAATGGTTCATAGCGGTCTGCCTTATTAATCTATTTTCTAAATAACAAAATAAGGTTGTAAAAGTTAAGTGATTTGTCTGTTATCCCACAAAGCTAAGCTTAGATTAGTGGCAGAATGTGGACTAAAATCATGTGTTTTGGTAATCATGTTTTGGCATCTTTGTTACTGTTGTTATGATATAACTGTTTGTTTTCAAATATTAGGATGGTATTGTAGTCGTTGCAATGTATTGTGTAGCTTAGATTACTAGTGCAAAACATGGGTTAAATTTTCTAGAAAACATATACTTTTGAAATATGTTTCCTCTGTGATTCCTTGTTAGGTAAGAATATAAAACAATTATAAAATAGATGAAAGGCATTAAAACATGAATAATAGAGGGTGGGTAAAATTGCAATATTGCCAGAAACTCTCGCCTGGCTTTAGCGCATCTCCATATCAACAGGCGTTTCCAAGGGGTGGAGGGAGGTAGACCATCTCCATATCACTGGGTAATTACTCCGGCGACTGAGGGCTTCTGTGGACCTGAGAGGTTGGGGGGAGGATTCGCTTCTGCCGCGGCATGAGAGACACCGGGTGGCTTTTTGTAAGTAATGAACGGGTTTTAAACTTTATTTCTCCCTTTGACTGGTTTCGGTTTCAGCTAGGTATTTTGCTCCGGGATTTCCTCTCCCCGGAGTTACATATAGCACTAAGAATAGATTTGTATTTAACTAATTATTAATTTTATACTTTAAATTTCATGACATATATATATATATATATATATCTTAGATTATTATTGACTTAATTATGAAACTTCTGATGAGCAGGGTTTTTTTTTTAAATGAAGATTTATCTTATTTTTATAATTAATGTTCTTTAAGCTATTCTTATTACCTCATACCTTCTGATGGTCTCCTTAACTATATGGTCTTTGAAGTGGTGGAATAGAAATTGTAAGTACACAGAGAAGAATATACATTTGTCATAGGCATTATAAAACCATGCCTAGAACAAGGCTGGCCATGAGTAAATATTTTTTCTCAATTTTTTTTATTGTAATAAAAAATACATAACAAAAAATTAACCATCTTAACCATTTTTAGTTGCACAGTTCAGTGGTATTAAATACATTCATAATATTGTGCAGCTGTCATCATCATCCATCTCCATAACTCTCTTCACCTTACAAAACTAAAACTCTGTATCCTTTAAATGATAACTCTCCATTCTCCGCTCTCCAGCTAACCACCCTTATACTTTCTTTGTGATTTTTGCCATTCTAAGTACCTCAGCTTGGGTTGTCTGCACGTTTTAGTTCTTGTGAGTAATGCTGCTATGAACCTGGTTGTAAAACTAGCTCTCTGAAACCCTGCTTGCAATCTTTTTGTGTATAAATCTAGAAGTGAAATGCTGATATGGTTATTTCTAGGTTTTTCAATTCTTTTTGATGCAATTATAAATGGGATTATTTCCTTAAATTCTCTTTCTGATAGTTCATTGCTAGAGTATACAAACACACTGATTTTTGTATATTGGTTTTCATATTCAGCAACTTTACTGAATTCATTTATTAGACTGAATGGTTTTTTGATAGATTCTGTAGTAATTTGAGTCTGCTCTCTTTTATTCTTAGTACATCTAGCTAAGTGTTTGTCAGGGTCGTTCGTCTTTTCAAAGAACCAACTTTTGTTTTCATTAACATATTCTATTGTGTTCTATTCTTAGTTAATATCTCTGTTCTAATCTTTATTATTTCCTTCTGAATGTTTAATTTATTCTTCTTTTTAGTTCCTTAAGTTTTAAAGTTAGGTTGTTGATTTAAGAACTTCCTTGTTTTTTAATGTATTTATAGCTTTAAATTTCTCCCTTAGCATTACTATTGCTGTGTCCACTTAGTTTTGGTGTTTTGTGTTTTCATTTCATCTCTAAGTATTTTGTTACTATTCTTTGATCCTTTGGGAGTGTGTTGTTAATTTCCACAAGTTTGTGAATTCACCAGTTTTCCCTCTGTTATTGAATTCTAACTTCATCCCATTGTGGCTGGAGAAGATGCATTGTATGATACCTATCTTAAAATCTATTGAGAGTTAATTTGTGCCCTAACATATAGTCCATCCTGGGAAATGTCCCATGTGCACTTGAGAAGAATGTGTATGCTGTTGTTGGGTAAAGTGTCCTGTTAGATCTAGTTGGTTTAAGCCCTCTATTTCCTTGCTTATCTTCTGTCTGGGTGTTCTATTCATTTATTGAAAGTACTGATGTTCTAACTATTATTGTAGAACTGTGTATATCTGTGTTGGGTAAATGTCTTTAAAGGATATATTTCTTTATCTTTATTCAAGGAGATAATGTATAGGTAATATAGGATTATTAGAAATACCGTATATAAAGTTGTCCTATTTTAGTAACTAATTTTACTATTCCTTATCTTGATCTGTTAAACTTCTGACTTTCCATTAAATCCATCAAGGGAAACTTAAAAATAGTAGAACATGTTAGTCTTCTGGGATAAATATTTAATTTAATTACATATGTATAAATGATCATTTACAATATTTATTTAATAACTTTTAGGGCATATTCCAACAATAAATTACTGTTTTTCTCCCAGTCCATTTTGTATGACAGTCTTTTAACAGCAATATTGGTATAATTTTCAAGAGGAATCCTATGGTATTTACTAGAAAATTGGGGAACAAGAAGAGATTTTAAGGTGTCTGTCATAATATTGCATATAATCTGTGATTAAACTATATACAGTTTAAAGGCTACCATTATAAAATTTTGGTTTTAAGAGCTTTGAAGTTCCTTAAGAACATAAAAATAAGAATAACTGCAATAAAATATAGCTCATAACATACCTGATCCAGGTGGAAGACTTTTAGCTCTATCTATGTATATCTATAATTCTTACACTTTTTATCCCAAAAGGGACCTAAGGAGGCCAAGTACAGCTTTTAACATCTACTGTCCTAACTTACTTTTGTTTTTATTGTTTTCTTTATATTTCTTGCTTATTGTAGAAACTTAAAAGGAAATAAATGCCAGTATTCAATCTTTCATATTTTTACCTCTTATAATTATTAATCTTAATAATAATGAGGGTAATCTAATTTTACTGAATTAGTTGTGTTATAAGTCCTACAGAATGTTTCCTTCTAGCTGAGGAAAGAGAGTCTAGACTAAGTGAGTCTTCAAGGGTCAAAAGAAAGAGGGCAGGTGCAATTTACCAATTTTTACTGTATCATGTTACCTTTGTCCTCAGAACAATGACCTACCGTAATAATATGTACATAGTTTTATGCCAGGTAATTGTAGTATTCATATTATTAATAATATGCTTACTATGTACATATTATTATGCACTATGTTATATAATTTAATTTTCTCAAAAACTCCATTTTATATAGGACGGAATTGTGTTTCTGATCTGTTGAAGTAACTTGAGCAGGGCTGTCTTCTGTCTCAAGTTATGTCGTACTCTAAAACCTATTCTCTTAAGCATTTGACTTAGTCTGCTTTCCACTTCTATAAAATGGAAAATGTGTAATAAAAAATACTTCTTTTGGTCTGTGCAGTTGCTTTTAGATATTTACTTTCCTGATTTTTTAATCCTTTGCTTATGCTCACTGTTAATTTTATAGATGGAAGGATGGCCAGAAACAAGTTTTACAGACAGCATAATTATTTTTTCCCAACCAGTTACACCTTGTTTTTTCCCATTGGTTTTGAAAAGGAGGGAAAAAAGAGAGTGTGAATTCTTTATTTTAAAAATCACTAACCTGTTTTGGTAATTGCAAGGGAAAAGAATATATTTTAAGAAAATATATTTGTTTGACCAATCTGACTTAATGGTCCGGGTGTTGGCCTAGAAGTTGGACAAGAAAATTGTCTTGAAAAAATGAATGAACCACTTTATTCTTTATTTATTTACTGTTCTCATTCTTCATGGGAAAGTTTTATTTCAATCATGTTAAAGTCATGTAAACAGACAATTAAGAATGACGGTTTTAAATTTTTTGAAATTATTTTGTTGTTTTAGAAAAATCTTAATAGCATTTCTGAAAGATGTCTATTTTACATATCCTATTATTGCATGAAGAGTCTTGCCTCAATTTAAATGTTTCAAAAGAATATTGGTCCAATATAAGAAAATACATTTTGTTTAAAGAGTAATACATGTCTTCTATTTTTGGAATTGTGATCTTTTATTTGATAGTTACATGATTTTCTTAATGTTACCATATCTACTTTTTTAGTGTATTTTGGGATCTCTACTGTGCAGCTCCAGAAAGACGGGAAACATGTGAACATTCAAGTGAAGCAAAAGCCTTCCATGATTATGTAAGTTAAGATATAATTTACTAAATTATCTTGTCAGTTTTCTTTTTAGCCACTGCCTTTTGAAAATGCATTGGACCATCTATTTTTTTCCTTTGGTTCTAAGAAATTGGTTGTTCTTTTTTTTTTTTTTCTGAAAAATAGGCTCAGAATGTTAAAAGTGAAATACAAATGGATGATAGAGTCTTGTTGAAGAAACTTAAGATAAAACAGTAATCCTGACTCCCAAGTTATTAGAGGTTATTTCTTTAAGCATGCCTGGTGTACAAAATTTTAGACTTATAAAAATCTAGTAGTAATTCTTTATTCTACAAGAGTCATCATAAAAATTCTGTAAATGATAAGCTCCTCTTTTGCATGTGATTTTAAAAGTAGATAGAAATATTACAACTTTTTGTAACTTTTGGTTATATATCATAAGGCTAAATATCTCTTTCACTGAATTCAGTTGCAGAAATAAAATTTACTGTCAACTAAAGGAAACGAGAGAAATGTGGAAAATGAGAATGCGTAATTGAAATGTGCAAAATGAAAATGTGAATCCTTTTTCTTGAGGAAGGACAGTGGACTGTCCTTGGCTAGGTGATCTCTACTGAGTATTTTTTTAGAACAACAAATGTGATTTTTAGAAAGTTGATTGTATATCAGTAAGTAGAATTATAAAAAAAGGGGGGGAGATGGAAACAAGGTAATTTTGTTTAAGGAAAAATTGCATTTAAGAATGAGGAGATGATATTGTGAAGGGGCTGGGAAAACACTGTTTGCAGAGCTGACCAAGAAAGGACAGATTGAGTTTGGGATGGAGGAAATCTAGTGTCCTTGATCTGAAGAGAGTGGAATTGGGGCTGGAGCCTGAGGAAATGTCTGATAGTAAGTACCTAAAGCAACCAGAGGTATACTTGTTTAGTTGGTAGAAAGGAGGCATCATTCTGTATAAACAGTCTTAAAAACCAGAAGCAGAGCTCAAAAAAGAGAAGGGAACCTTGTTTCTCCAGGGGAAATACTCTCAGCCTTAGACTGAAGAGTGGAAATAGAATAATTAGAACCTCAAAAGTAGCGCAAGGAAAAGTATGCAGACTTAAGAGAAGTAGAAATCTTGGTTGGGCATTTGGCAGTGTCTGTTTAATACTTTAAACGTGTACTACTCTGATTAAAGTGAGACTGCTTGTGATTATCTATCTGATATTGATTGTACTCATAAAGCTTTCTGTATTCTAAACAGTAGCTCTCAGGAACAAGGTGAGTGAAAGAGATGTGACTACATATAAGGAAAAAGTAGAAAAAGGCAGATCAGGCAGGGTCCTGGACACGGTATTTGTCTGAACAATCTCATTTTCCTTTTTTTACTTGGGGAACAGCAGAACGTAAAGTAGAGACTCAATCACGAAAAGTGTATGAGGAATCTGGATAGAGTGGGATACCCCCTCTCATCTGTCTTTCATACCAAGAAAGACATGCCTCGATTTGGCCTGCTTGTCATGGGAAAAGTTTTTAAAATACCCTCTAATTTTCACAACTAGGTGGCATTAGACAGTGCCAGTGTTCTAAAGGACATTTGCTGTCTACATTTTTAAGAAATTAATTATATAAGTACTTTGTCAAAATTCCATTGTATAGAAAGGTGAACCCCCTGTTCATCATAGAGGTCTTTCAGGGAATATGGAACTAATTCAGCATCTCTTTCTTAGAAGCATTAGCTAAATCATTGTTGTCACTGTCGTAGCCATTATTTATCATTATCATCATCATATTCATTTTGCATAAAGCACATTCAGTATTTCAAAGAGTATTCACACATATTAGTTTTAGAAACCCACTTAACTATTTGAAGGTTTTTAAAAGTAACAATGGCTAGAGGTAGAAGTAAAAGTAGATTTTGAAGGAAGAATAACTCCTTACCATGTAATCTGGTCCTATGAAAATGTAGTTTAGAGAAATTAAGTATTTGGATTTTATAATTCATTATGAATAGTGGCATGTTTTACCAAATGGTTTATAATTTTATCTTAAATATTAATTTTAAGAGATTTGATTTATTCTTAGATGGCATTTTTATTATACCAATAAAACCAATATATGTATTTCAGTATTTTATAAATATCTATAATTAATACTAATTTTATATTCAGAAAAGTTACTTTAAAAGAGGTCAAATTTCAGCTTTAGGTGAGTTCTGATCACTCTTCTAAAATTAGAAAATAAAAAACATGGTACAATAAAATTTAAGTTTGAGCTGCTTTTCATTCCATTGTGTTAGATCCATAGGCATTTAGCATTTCTCTTGAAAGACTTGTTTTTTGTATGTGCACATGTTAATAAGAGTACACTAAATAGATGGAATTTTGAGCCATTCTATAATTTTTAATAACTTCTTTTTTTCTTCTTCTTTTTTGGTAACTACTGTTCCAGAAATATTTTTGACCTTTGGTTTTTAAATTTAAAATTTGTTTTCTGACAGTTGCCTCTTTAGAATATGGGTTTTTGTCACTTTATTATTTTATTTGCCAAATGATTGTAGATGCAGTGTTAATATTCTTTCCCTCAAAAATAACCCCACCATCTTATTGTGAGAAAAAGAGAAAGCGTTTAAGATGAGTTTTGATCTTCTCACATTTATATTTTAAAATATATTAACTTAAATATTTAGCATCTGTACACAATGCTGTATGTAAAATAATATATTTAGAAATCAACAGTTCATAGTATGGAGGGATGTACTTTTGGATGACAGAGCTGTAAAAAAACACAAGGCAGTGATTACTAGCCAAGTCAGGAAATAGGCACTTCTGGGAGGTGGAAGAGGTTATGGTTATGTTGGGGCTCACGGGAGGGTCTTCAGACATGGGTGACAGAGTTGTATTTTGCTTGACCACTGTGGTGGTTGCTTTATAATAACCATGTGTTTGCTTTATAATACTTCATAATACCATAAATTTATTTTGTATTGTTTTTCTATTTATATTTAAAAAATTTTTAAATAACAAGACTTAAAAACACAATTAAGATAATTAATTTCATAGAAAGAACATGTACAGTGGTTTCTAATGTGTTTCCAGGCATTGCTCTGGTTCATCCTTGGGAACTGATGGCAGAAAATATAGGGATGATCTCCATAAAAATCTGTGTTTGTTTCTTTTCTACTATGACAGACACTAAAAAGTATGTCTTACTCTTGATTTTTTAGAGGCAAGTGGGAAATACAATCAGAATATTGGAGGGAAATTTAATAATCAGGAATTTATCTCGTAAGAGAATATAGGACTTTATAGTAGAATAATTGTTTTGCCACATGGCCAGGAGACACCTAGCTTGGCCCTGTTATTTTTATCCTGAGTGAAGTGCAAGCTTATTTGAACCATAAAATTATTATTATATATTGCAACATTTTCATTAAAAAGTAAACTATCTCAAGTGATCACAAATAATGTCTACTAATTTGTAAAGTTTATTGGACTAGCTTTTTGTTCTTTCCTCATCAGTGTGCTTTATTTTACTCTGAAATCACAGGCAAGGCTTTTATGTGGAGTTAACAAATTTTTATTAGATTTTTTCCTCCACTTCAGATTAATATAGAGTTGTTTTATTTAACAATTTATTTCTAATTTCATTCATTTCCTAAGAAAAGTGTCAATATATACTATCAAACTGAAGACACATGTATATAGTGATTATAATTTTAGCTTTCTGTTGTGAATGAAAGATTTATTGTCCTAAAGCAAAAATAGAGCCATAATAAATATATTATTGTTTCAGTGTGGTGATAATGAGATCACATCATTGCAGTGAGGTCTTTGAAAGCAGAGAATTAGATTTGTTTTTCCCTGGGGTCTGTCAAATAATAAATGTTCAATAAATATTAACAAAATGCTGTAGTCTATTCTTTGGGAGACTGGAAATGTTTCATGTTCAAATGTTCAGGTAAAGTGATAGGCTTGAGTCATAATTATTGATAACATGTGAATGATTTTTGTGTTCTTGCATAGGAGTGTTCATAATGTGTAGGAAGGATTATGGTGCAGGTTTCTAGTGATGGGATACTTTTATAAAATGATCTATAAATGTAGCATTATGCAAATAAAAGAATAGAAGAATGTTTTCATTCATACCTCATGAAGATTTTGTTACAGATGGTCATATATTATTTAGAAAAATACTTCTGTAGAAAACACAGTATAGGGAGTATAGTCAATAATATTGTAATAACTCTGTGATGACAGATAACTATACTTATCATGGTGAACATTTCATAATATGTATATAAATGTTGAATCACTGTGTTGATCCCCTGAAACTAACATAATATTGTATGTCAACTATGCTTCAATTAAAAATAAATAAGTATATCATTATGTATGTATAAAATTATATATATATAATTAAAAAAAGAAACTGCTGCAGAGAGTTAGGTGCACCCTTTATGATTCTGCATCATCTTCTGTTTACCTTCTTAAGATCCCAGTATATCAGGTTTTTGTAATAGAAAGTTTTTTCTAGTAATTTATGAGCTTCCTCAGGGAATAGGTTTTGTTTTATTTGTTTTTTTCATTCCCTGTGCCCAGCATGGTGCCTGACAAGATGTTCAAATCATGTTTGGTGTTTATATAAATGGATGATTTGATAAAATATTATCTAATAAGTATTTGCCATTTCTTATTTTAATATAACTGGGTATGTAGTTGCAGGAAGGTCATTTAATACTATTTTTACTTACTTTGTATTTCAAAACATTTAGATAAGACAGCAGTTTGCAAAGACATAATGACTGAATCAAAGCAGGTAGCAGATGCTTTTTATCTTGGAAAGCATGGTTCTAGGGAATGTAACAGTGAACAAAACAGAGTCACAATCCTCATGAGTTTGCCATCTAACAAGAGACCTTTTCTTGAGAAGTCTGAAATATCAGATAGTCAAATGTATGTAAAGATACCTTATAGTCTTATATTGTTGGATCAGTCAAAATTATAGATATGTAAGGATGTGTAGAGATGGCAGACACACATACCTTTTGGTGTGTGTTTAGATTTGGGCATATAGTAGGCATAATTAATAAATGCTCACATGAATGCATAGTGTCACATTGGCCTGAAGTTCTCCTAAACAGTCCGTGTAATCCAGAGTTCTTAAGCTGAAAACAAATAAAGTTACACTTAAAATCGATTGAGATAAAAACTTGTAGGTGTATATTAATGTTCATGAGTCAGTATATACTCTGTTGTTCACCTCAACAGGTAGGGACATAACGAGATTTATTTTTTGCCTTACTCTTATCTGCCATACTGTTTCTACCATTGTTTTCATTTCTTGTAGAATCCAGTTTAATATTTTTACCTTATATAAACCTTATAAACCACCTTGTATTCTTTCTAGCATAAGGTAAGTTGTTTGCTTTGTTTTTATGTAATCTGTTTTGATTAGAAGTACTTTCGCCACTTCACCTGTGGTGCATATATATATCTCTATTCCCAGCTTGTCACTGGGCCTAGAGTTGCTTCTGGGTGGCTTCTAAGTATTGCTGATAGCTGTATCAGCTACTTTTCCCATTTCTTTTGATCCTGAGATTCCCTGTAGGGCAATATGTTCTTTCCTCATTCGATGGGAAACTGTAAAATAAAGCATTGTTGAAGAAGTCTATTTGAAAATCTTACAGTATAATTTTTGGTATTAAATAGACATTATGAAATCTATAAAGACATAAATGAAGAAACTAACATGGAAAAGAGATAAACAGAACAGGGATGTCTTTATTGATAGTTTGTTTCATTGTGGAAACTGATATATTGTTTCAAATGTATTTTAAAGAAACTTCATCTCAAGTCCCTTTCCTCCCAACTGATACATTCCTTTTTGTTAAAATCTAATTTCTGGTGAATGTGAAAAATAAATATGGAAAAGCCTTTAAGTTAATGTTTTCCACATATATTTGATCTGTCTCTTTGCTTAAGGCCACAAACAATGACTACTGTAATACAAGGAACTATTTGCAGCCAGCCACAGTACATAGGTATTATGAGTTCCCAGAGCTCAGGTGCCAGCTTTGGCATCTTTGATCTCCGTAAAAGGAAAGTTTTTGGATCTCTTGTAAAAGAAGATACAGATTTTTTAAGGTGGATTTAAGATTTTTCTTATCAAAATCAAACTTAACT
Source organism: Manis pentadactyla (assembly GCF_030020395.1). Classification (NCBI taxonomy): domain Eukaryota; kingdom Metazoa; phylum Chordata; class Mammalia; order Pholidota; family Manidae; genus Manis; species Manis pentadactyla. Next base: position 78,218,207 of record NC_080020.1, read on the forward strand.
TAAAATGTATGTGATATATTGTGTTAAAATATTTAGATTTTTAAAGAACAAAAGGGTACATAATTACTAACAAATGTAATTCTATGCAAGATTATCACTAAGAAGTGATTTTGGTAGACATAATTTAGGACCATTCTATTATCACTTATTAATTCTCTTTTGAGAATCTATTTATATACAGGTCATTTTAAGACTATGGGAAAGGCAAATATTTGCAAATATTTCTCTCTAGGGGTTCATAATCTAGAGAGGTATATGAACTGTATATTATGAGTTAATTGCTATGAATATAAAACATAGATAACTGTTGTATGAGCTTATATGTATTGACTTTTGATGATTGGGATTTGGGTAAGAAAGGATGTGTGGGGGAAGGGATATCAGAGAAACTGGCTGATAATGGAAAAATATAAGGTGTATTTAAAGAATGGAAAGCAGAGCCATTGACCAGAGTAGGACAATCAAACACAGAATCAACACCTAGCTAAAAGATGGTAGAATTTAAAAATTTTAAGGACGCTGTGAATCCTTTTCAGTGGTTCATGCCAAGTTTTCTGGACAATTGGGATACAGTGGAAGGGCCATAGATGGTGCCTAGGAGTGAGAAAGAAGGGAGAACACCCTATTAGAAAGGCCCCTGGCCTTCTTCTCTTTTAACCTAAGCAGCTCAGTTTTCTACCTTTCTCAATTTCTTCTATTTTCTCTTTCTAATAAAATGGAATCTCCATTTAACTTGTTAAACATGCCATATACGAATCTTCTTTGGTTAGTTTTATTGTTGTTCTCCTTTATCTCCAGCTTCAAAACCAGCCAGTTCCATTGCCTAAAGATTTCTTATGCATGTCTTCTCTCTAATCTCACTGCAGATGCTTTAGTTCAAGTCTGTCATGTTCCAACAACAACTTCTTCTGCATCTGTCTCCCTTTTACCGTCTCAGGGGTTCTTGGTTAAACTCTTGAATAAGCAACTCTCTTTAAAAAAAAATCTCTTGCATATTTACAGCATCAGAATCCAAACATTCTAAAAACTTTAAATAAAAGTTTGAAAGCTGCTTATTTAGTCCAATCTAGTTATTTTACTAGATAAGGAACTTGGTACCCAAAGAAGTAAAGGCTTTGTCATTGTTTAAAAGTTTGAGTGAGTTTTATTCAGGAAAACTCAGGTTTTTCAAATTTGTGAGTACTTTTCAACTATATTGAATGAGAGTTTTGTTCTGTCTACAATGGAGAGTAATTTTTTGAGCATATTCAAAAATTAGTAAATTTAGGACAATTAAAATGAGGGCAGTGTGGGAGGAACATTGGAGAAGGGAAAGGACTCAAGGTAGAGACTGTGAAGAGGCCACCCTAATAGTCTAGATAGGAACTGAAAGCCCTTGAATTAGGGAGGTGGCATTTGAAACTGAAAGTAGAGAATGAAAATGAAAGATAAAAAATGTGATTATCTAGTTGTAAGGATTGAGAGAGAAAAATTTTAAATAATTTGTAGTTAACTTGTCTGATGAACTGAGACTTGTGCTACCATTAACAAGTATGAAATTGGAAGGCAGAACATAAGAGACAGTAGGATAAACTACTGAGGAAATAAAGTTAAAATAAGAATTAAGGCCTGGGGATAGAAATTTGAGAAAATTGCTCACATTTGTGGGAGATAGGAAGAAAGAGGTTAGCAGTAAAATGGGGTAAATGTACAACACAATGAGAGGTAAGTATGATTCACACTAGCCGGAGCAACATAGATAGTATAACTAGTGTGTTCTTTAACGCGGTAAATTACCTGAATCTGTTCACTATTTCAGGATGTTTCCAACTTGAACTCTATCTCCTAGGGCAACTAATAAAATTTGTTTGGTGTTAATATACTATGTTGAGTTCCTAAGATACTCAAAAACTGTTTATGGTTTTGAAGCAAGACTTGAGACTCAAGCTATGTCAATGCCTGAATGATTTTTATAGGCCACAATTTCATTTTAAAAAGCAGTCATGTATTGTATAGGGGAGAAAGTAGATTCAAATTTAGGAGGAAAACTAAATGGACTTAAATGATCCATGGCTTCTGTCAGAACTTTTTGAAGCTTAGATTAATAGGTAGGGAAATCTCAATGTATTAGCCCTCTTTTCATTGCAGCTTTCTTTTATCAAGGATTATTGAATTGTCTGTTAAGTAAAGAGCAGTGTAAAAATTCTCATACCTCAGGGAGGTGAGCATGTATAGACTATAAAAATCTATTATGTTCAATTTAATAGTCAACCGGCCTGTTCTTAATTGGTACAATTAATATTTGATGAAAGAATATACATTCTTCAGGCACTCTATTTCTAAACTGTGCCCCCACTTCCATGCAAACATTGTACTACTTCTAGGTGATCCATTCATTACTCTTTGTTCTTGCTTTCTTTTGATTATTACCTTATCCTTCTTATCACCTTACCTCTGCTGTCATCATTATCCTTTGTCAGCCTAAGATAGATATGAAAAAAGAAAATGAAGGAAAATGTGTCAGACCTAAATTATAATGGACAAAAGTCTTGACAGATAAAAGAAATGGGAAATACATAGATATCACAAAATGATTTCTGTATTGTTTGTAATAGTATACCTTAATTAATGTGTATTAGGAATTATGGGGATATTATCCATACATACATCTCATTGACACATCGCCATGTATACCAGACTAACTTCCTTCCATTTTGCTGTAGCCTGGAAACCCCTGTGAAAGAACATTGGGAGTTCGTTGTAGGTTAAATCTGGAGGACCCGTTCCATCACAGGCCACCTGTCTTCTGTTCCAGACCATGAATACAACTTCTGATCTGCTCTTTCCATTTTCCTTTGTCAGTTGTTCCTCCCATAGGGCCTACTCTTTTCTTTAGGTCTAAGATTTTAATTTCATTCATTACAAAGACACATAGGACAAAACAAAACAAACACTGGGAAGTTTGCAGAGAATTAGGAATCTCAGCAAGACTTTATATTTGAAATATAAATGGAAGTTTCCTGGTTTATCTTCACTTCCACATTCCTGACTATTTATTTATTTATTTATTTATTTGTGTATTTGTGTGTTTATTTCTGTATGTATGTATGTATGTACTTGAGGGGTTGTAGGGGAGAGTGGAATGGGTGGGGTCTTTTTAAGTCTCTTATTTGGGAATCGCGTTCTCCTAACTCCTGTCTTGAATGGGGGAGAGCTCTTGCTTTGCCAAGTTTAGACCAAGATAGGATTGAGCTGGCGCCACTGCTAGGTCCTTTAGAACTTGCGGTGTCCTTGGAAACCTCTCACTTGCTAAGTGGTCTCTCTAGGAGGGCACAATGAGTAAGGAGGGCAGTTTCCTAGCTGAGGGTCAGAGTTTCTCCTGGCTCTTTAGCTGTCTTTAACTGCCTAGTTTTCCTTCAGCTTGTTCAGCTGCTGGGACTTTCAGGCTAATTCTGCACTTGAGAGAATGCTTTTGTGTTTTTAATGAATGTTTGGGATTAATTTCTTCAGTGCCAATGAGGTTTAATGGCAGGTGTTACAGAGGGAAGCTCTCAGCCTTTCATTACTAGCTCCTTCAGTTCCTCTTTGCTCTCTCCCATGTATATTTTTCTATGTCAAAGTTGTGCATCCCATTGGATCAGCTACTGAATTTCTCTTTCCAGAACAAAAACGATTGTCCTTGCTCAGGGACCTACCTGCTTGGATCATTTTCCCAGCAGAGAAATATACATATTCTCTGAATCAACTGTTAGCCTTCTTTTGCAAATTTAAACCCTGTTAAACGGTGATCAGCTCTGGCAGTTTGCACCAGTGGGAAAAGGTAGGCTTTCTTCTTTTGATATCCCTGCTTTGCCTTTGCAAGCTCTCCTAAATTCAAGGTACAAGTTATATTCTACCTCTTTAGTGAGGACTTCCCTAACTTTTCTCACCTTAGTTAGTTGTCCACGTTATGAGTTTCAAATAAGAGATTAACTGTCAGTTCTCTACCTGATTTGCTTTTCACTCAGACTCAACATAAAATATTCTCCTCCTCCTCCCCTTCTCTTCTTTTTTAACTTTTTACAGAGTTAAAGTTATAGCAACGTTGAATTAAAACAAAAAAAATTTATCTCAGTAATTTCCTTTGAAATAAAAAAGAGCCAGTAGAATTTTGTTTTTCCCCTTTTAGGACATTTAAGAAGTTGATAATTGTAGTTTTCTGCAGTTTAAATATGTACATAGTTCTCATGGGTTATTAGTATCTATCTGGAACAAACAACAACTGTTGCTTACCTTACTCATATCAAGACTAGACTAGCAGTAAAGAGAGGTGCTTAGGGAATGAGGATTGATTTATTTAATTTAGATTAAAAAAAAGAAATTTAGGATTTTAAAAACTTGAACTCCAGTTCTAAAGCCCTTTTAAATATTTAATTTTTAAATTAATAATGGTAGTTATTAGAAATCCCAAGAAGGAATAATAAATTTGTCATTAAATCTTTGTAGAGAAAAACATTTGTATGTTTTTCTCTTGAGTAAAGTATAAGTAGATAGATATTTAGTATACTATAGTGGTACCTTCAAGAATGAGGACATAAGAACCACCTCTGTTGGGGGAGTCAGTGAATTGAACCAAAGTTAAAACAAATTCATAAAGGTAAACAGGAATTCAATTTAGGATTTTAATTTTTATAGTTTCTATTTAAAAAAAAGGGAGTTTTTTTTTTAAGAATCATCCTGAGGATTGGCTTTTAAAATAGAGAACAAGAAATGCAAATACTCAATAAAATAATTTTTTAAAGATTGAATTCTATCTATCTATAATGAACAATTAGGAAAAGAGTAGGAATCAGAGGAAAGACTTTGCTATTTAGGAGAGTTCTAAAAGTCAGAGATTAATTTATGTATTAAACCAACGTTCTGAGAAAAAAATGTAGCCCTTTAATTTAAATATATAGATAAATATTGATCAAATTTATTGACAATACTTTAAATTCTTTTCTCATGAGTGCTTAATACCTCTTTGCTTCATTTTAAATGCAGGAAAAATGCTGTTTAAACTGGTTCAGTATATTAAAAGATAAGGAGAAAGTAAAATTTTATATTGAAAGCTTAGAATTCTGAGTTGCTATTAGATTTCTCAGGTAATATTTTCATTTTCAATGGAAAATACAGTATATCTTATAACACATTACATGTTCTATGATGTCATTAAAAAGATCTAATCAGTGCCTATCTATGTGAAATATTTAAATTTTAAAGCAGTTAAGATTTTTTGTTTTGTATTATGAATTGAAACAATTAATTTTTAAGGTCTTTGCTGCCACTTTACCCAGAATTAAGATCATGGCAGCCTTGTGGCCAAATTGAGTGTATTCTCCTTATTAAAAATACAAACAAGACTATGTAAGCTAATGAGCCATGTTTACATTTGACAGACAGTTAGCTAACAGAGTTTAATTTACTATACCTATCCCCTGCCCCCAGAAGAAAAAAGATAGAAAAAAGTTTGATCTTGGGCCAGCTAACATTTTTCAGAATGAGAAAGGTTAATCTGAAACTTGCTGTCTTCTAGCAGTCATTTCTAATAATTCTAAAAAGCATCTCCCCCTTTTCACATTAAAGCTGTTTTTCTGATGGGTTTTCCTACTGTTACTTTAATAAGGTAAGTACAAAGCACACCTCATTTTGGCTAACTTGTTTGGAGATGTGATAAAATTGGATCTAAACATTTAAGAATTTCTTCTCATGTTGAGTCACATGATTTACCAGGAAAATTTTGGTTTTTGCTGTATAGCAGCACACTCTGCAAAACCAAGTAGAGATATCACAATATTTATACTCTTGACCAGTTGAATTGTGAAGATTTTATATAAAAACATTCTTCTTGTTAAATCAATGAGTACCACATTTCATAAATTCTAAGAAGCATTTTTTAAAATGTATTTTTAAACATTCCTAAAATTCATATGTATCTTGTATTCAATAAGTCATGCCATGGTCTAATTATTTGGCAACACTTTTCCCTCTTTTTAATGATTCCTAAAATAATTGTGTATTTTAAGGTAAGTGATATCTTACTGATGAATTATGGTTATGGTTATGGTGGATAAGCAGTTTTTTTTGGACTTTGAAAATAGTAGTTTATATTTTTGAGGTAATCTCATCTGTTACACTTTTTGTGATGTCAGCTGTATAGAGTTTAATATAACATCTTTACTTCCTCATGTTCAACGTGGAAAATTATTTTGATTGTTTGGTAATGTTTAGCTATTCCAAAGGACGTTCAGAGCCTTAGTTGTATATGCTCATTATATATTTTTATTTTCAAAATGATAGTATAATATAGTAGGAGCCATAGAACTACTTTTATAAAATGTAACTAATACAAGCACAGCAAAGGACTTTGATAGTTTTTATTATCATAGATGGTGAACCCAATAACAAATAATTGTAATTTTCTAGTCTTTAAGTTTTTTGATTTTAGTATTTTTAGTAATAATTTTAGTGTTATTTTTATTGTGTATATTATTATCACTTTAGTAGAGTTGTCATTAGTTGAAGCCTTAACACTTTCCTCTTGAGCCTGGTTAGTCTTTTCCAACATCCATCATGGCTCTTTACATTTTCCATGGATGGTGACAGTATCTCTACCGTCTCACATGTTCTTCTACAGTGTGACCTTGCTACTTTTCCATCAAGAGACAGAGTCCAGTTTCTTTCCCTTAAATCTAGACTGACCTTAATGACTAACTTATAATCAATGAAATGTGCTAGAAGTAATGCTGTGTGACTTCTGAGATTAGGTCTAGGCTAGAAGTCTTGCAGCTTCTGCCTTGAACTCTCGGAATGCTTGCTCTCTGGCTTTTCCTCCTCAGGATGCTCCATCTTGAAGCCTAGTAGCCAATCCTGTGAGAAGTCCAGTCCCAAGGTAACAGTCTTTCAGCCTTCCAGGCATCAGAGCCCAGGCACCAGTCATGTAGTAAAGAAGCCCTGAGCTGTCTGAGTCCTCACAACTGAGGTACAGATATAATGGAGTCTGCAGAGATAGCCATTTCCCCTTCTCACTATCCAAAGCCCTGAACAACTGAATGCATAAACATAATAAAAGGGTTGTTATTTTTTTCTGCTGTTAAGTTTGGGGTGGTTTATTATGCAGCAATAGATACTCAGAACAAAATTTAATATCTGCAAGTGGGGATGCTCCTATAACAAAAACTAAAAGTGTATGGGATCAGCTGGTGGGTGGGGAAGACTGTTCAGGAAAACTCAAAGAGATTCATGGAGACTGTTGGTGAGTGCTTGAAAGAAAGTGATGACATATTATTTGAAGCTGGAAATAAGAAGATCTTTGTTATCTAGTGGCAAAAAGTTTAGCAAAACTGTCACCCAGTGTAACATGGATAATTGATAATATACTTAATGAACAGATAGATCTGGCAAATGAGAGCTCCAGATAGAATGTCCAAAGAGTTATCAACTATTTCTTTTAGTTATATCTGGTGAGATATGGGTGGAGAGAGATGAGCTAAAAAAAGGATTTCTTGTTTTCAAGCAGAATTTGGAGGAGATGTAAAGGACCCTGGACAGTTTTTCCAGCATGTGAAGGGTTCTCAAAGTAACAAGGGGCCTCAGAACACAGATCAAATCCAGATCAGAGTTAGGAAGATGTGGTCTCAAGGTAAAAATGAAACTAAGGTGTAACTATAAAACCTTTAAAACCTCAGAAAGAGAGGAGGCCCTTATAGATTCTTACAGACACACAAAAATGCCTTCCACATATTTTAATTTCACAACTCCTAGTTTTTCTCTGTTAAACAAAAGGGCTTCAAAGAATCTTCAGGGCTGTGTCCCATAGCAGCCTCACAGGGGATCCAAAGTAGACAAGGACTTATTTCAGAGATCTATGGGTGTGGATGAGTGCCTGAATGAGTGGATTTATAAATTGAAATATAGAAACCTATGAAATTTTCAAAAGAATTTTATCAGCCTGGACTTACAAGAACTAAAACAACACTAATAAAGAGACTTTTGGATTCCTGACCTTCTGTAGGCAGGAGAAAAGCTGAGAAAATTTCTCAAAACATGGCTTCTTTTTTATGGAAAAGGAAGCATGACCCAGATCGTGGAGCCGAGAGGCTAGAGGACAGGCCCAGAACATAGAGTAGCCCCACCGAGTAGGAATGCGTCTCGATCAAGGTCCTAGTTACGTGTGCTCTGCTAGATATCAGAATTATTATGGCAATTACATGCCTCCTATCCTCCCTCCTCACAAACCCAGTGTTTGAATGGGATATCAATCATGATTATCTTATCTCTGAAAACTAGGTGTTTTGAGTGTGTGGAAGGTAGATGGCTTGTCTCTTTAGTTTATAGGTCTTCAGATTGAGAGGAATTGTATTTGAGGTGCTGCACCCAAAAATCTTGATACCTGGACCTCATGTAAAAGTTTGGTTCTTGGAGTTTGAACTAATGCTGTGATCAGGAAGGACTTTGGGTTTGGGGTTGTCTGGGAATGAATGTATCTTGTGCTGGGATGGGTGACAATTGTTGTGATCATAGTGTGGATTGTGCCCGATTGGGTTTTTTAACTTTATATTTTGAGATTCTTTTTATTATAGATTCACATGCAGTTGTAAGAAATAATACAGGGAAACCCCATGTATTCTTTGCCTAGTTCCTCCCTGATGGAAACATCTTGTAAAACTCTGGTACAATAACTGAGTCTGATATCTAGTAGAACACATTGGTCAGGGTTGCATCCTACTTGTTGAGAGAACTTCTCTGTAATATAGGGGCAGTCCTCTAGCCTCTTGGTTCCAAAATCTTGATATAATCCACTGATCTAATTCACAGTTCCCTAGTTTTGCTTGTATTCATTTGTGTGTATGTGTGTGTGTGTGTCAAGTTTTGGTTGATTTTTGTCATCTGTGTAGCTTCACATATCCACCACCATAGTCAAGGTACAGTACCACAAGAATTCCTCCTGTTGTTCTTTCGTAGCCACACCCTCCTCTCAACCCTATTCCTAATTCCTGCTGGATTGATTTCTGTTACAGCATTAGCTTACATTAGAAATTCAAATGTACTTTGAAAAAACTGAATATATATTATATGTAGAATCATTTTATTAAATTGAGTCTGGAAATTACCAACAAAGTCTTCAATTTAGAGATACAATGGTTGACTTTTACAAATTTAGAATTCATCTGTTAAGAAAATAAGCAACTATTACATTGATAAAGACTACTTTAACTATTTTTACTGCTGTCAGGAGATGGTTTAAAACACTGAAATAAGTACTTCATTTGCACGTGGTCAATTGTATAGACAGATTGGGTAGTATATAATGCCTTTGCTTTTGTATTAAAAAAATGTGTACCATAAATGATGGTATTTTAATTCTTTATTGTTCAGCATATTCAGTCAAAGGCAACCAAGTATGAAAAGCTATAAGGAAAGCATCCCTAAAGGAAAGAATTGACTTTCTGTACTACTTTAATATTTATTCTACTGTACTATTTTGTTGCTATGGTAAGAAAAATAAGCAAAATAATTGGAAAGGAATTTAGTGTTTTTCCTTTTTAAATTTTTGATTACCAAACCATTTCTGGTTTCTCCCTCCTTTTCCCTGTTTCTCTCATGTACTCAGCTGTTCCTTATGATCTTTTACTGTGATTACAAATTATTTATAACAATGCCAGATTTATTATGGAACACTGGTGTAAATTTTGTATTCTAACTAAGAAACATGCAGGATCCTTAATCTTGTAGTATCTTAGTGTATGATATGCATCATTTGTGATCCACAAATAGAAATACCTAAAAATTATTATGAGATTTATCTTATTTCTAGCATCTAATCTATATCTTCTTTTACTTTAAAGAGACAGACCATCTTAATATCCTCTTTTTTATTTTGCTCCTTCTTTAATTAAAAATATACTCATTGACCTTGCTGAACACAAGCCTGGTTGCTGAAGAGATAAATATAAGATAGAGCCCTAGTGCTTAAGGAGCTTCTGTGCAATGGGGCAGAGAAGCCAATAGATGATTGCAATAAAATATGGTCTAACAGAAAAATAACACAGCATATTATGGGAACATTTAGGGCTGGACTTTAAACTTAGCCTGCACAGGTGAGAGACGGCTTCTAGGAAGAGCTTAGGAGGAGACAAGAATTTGTTAAACTTCATGAGCGTAGAAAAATTGAGGCCATGTTTCCTCCTACCTACCATAGTGTCCAGAATATAGTGGGCCTTCAGTTCATATTTGATGATGGTTGAAAAGCAGAGATGTGTAGCTGAACAACAGAGTTTTGGAATGAGTTGAGTGAAAAGTTAAAAGAAGGTTTTCAGACCAAGTGAAGAACATGTGCCAAAGTTTTTGTCTTTGGTAATATCTTCTGAGCCAGTGATCCTCACACTTTTTCAAGGTCAGTCAATTCATTCAGTCTCCCTTTCTCTCTCTCTCTACAAAATATCAATAGACTGTGACTACTGTCTATTGTTTCTAAGCAAATTGCCACAAGAATCTCTGTTATATGTCCCAGAGATTAAACAATAAAGAATGTAATATTTTCAAAATCCCTTTGAAAGGACCCTTTGGGTCTAAAAATTATGCTTGTTTGTTTTTTGTTAAAGATACTTTTATTGAAGAAAAGGGAAAAAAATAGAAATGTGTTCTTTTCAGTCCTAAAGAAAGTAAAAAATGATGTAATTGGTTTTACAATCAAACCTCTAACTAACGATGTGAGGGGCTTATGATGGGCTGCCATCATTAGCCTAGAATTCCTGACCTGGGCAAAAAGGTTGGGCATTATTCATCTTTCTGTGCCTCCTGAGAGTGGTCCCATGGGCAGAGGCTTGACTTCAGGTATCAGCTATCTGGCACTTGCTTTGCCGTGCATTCCCAAAAGCCAGTCCCATTGCAGGGTTCTGAACTTTTCAGAGGATTTAAGACTGATACTCTCCTCAGAAGAATAAGCAGTGGTGATAATATCAGGTTATAGCTTGGCACCATACATGTTTGAAGAATAAAGACAGAGTCCCATTTCTTTGCATTTCTCATGGAGGAGGGGTTACAGTTTTTTTTTTTTATTAAGAATCAAAGTAGGCTTGGCCCACAGGGAAGCATCTCTAATTTTGACAGATCATAAACCTGTACAGAAGTAAGACTAAGCATGCATATTTAAGAGACTTCTTATATCTTGTTATGGCTAGAACAACAGGTATGAGGGGTAATGCTGAGAAATGAGATTAGATCAATAGGCAGGGACCAATTCGGAGAGGATTTTGAAGACTCTGTTACAGAAGTTTTGATTTTTCCTCAGGGCAAATTGGAGCTGATAAGGATTTTGACTTTACAGAGTGAATAACATAATCGGATTTATGTATTTTAAAATCCACTCAGGTATCAATACAGAGGATGGGTTGAAGGAAGCAAACTAGAAGTAGGGATATGTGGACCATCATTGCACTTTCTGTTTCTGTGTAACAAAATTACCCCAAAAAGTAATAGTTTAAAACAATCATTTATTATATTTGGCAAATCAGAAACTCTAGAGACTAAGAGAAGATAAAAGGATTTGTTGAGCTATAACAGATGCTAGTCAGATAAGGACTGAATACTGGGAAAGGAAATTTCTGCTTCACTTGCAGCAAGGCCAGTTAAGAGAAACAACTTGTCCATCAGACTCAAGAAACAGGGCACATTTATAAGGCATCTCAAGGAAAAAAAGTGCGTTACATTCACATTGGCTACAGATAAGGAAGGCAGGCTAACACAAAGTGGGGAAAAATCTGGGGTTAGGTGGTTAGTCTATAGAGAGGATTCATCGATTGGTTGTTGTTGATAGTCAGACACTGGGATCAGAAATGTGCAAGCAGTATGTGGTGGTTCTGGGGCCCTTCTAGATGATGGTTGAAATGACTTCATTTAAGAATGTGGAGTTTCTGGTTAGTCATGGCATGTGGCTATAGGCTGATGACCTTCCCTTGTCTCTCAGTCCCTCATTCCCCAGCTCTATGTCACTTAATTTAGGACATTTCAGAATTTTTGCCTTGTCATATGCATGGGTTACTAGGCAGAGGAGTTCAGATGGGCTGTAGTGGGGATGGCTTATCTTTGCTTTGTGATGTTTGTATGGCAAACAAGGTGAGAGTTTGTTGTAATTCTGTCATCCTGCCTCTGGATGTAATGTCTTTTTTTTTCTAGATGCCTCAAGGTTTTATTTTTATCATGGGATTTAAATATTGTATATCTAGGTGTGATTTTTTTTTATCCTGTTTGGCATTTTCTGAGTAGGTTGGACCTGTGTTTTGTTATCTTTCATTTACTTTGAAAAATTCTCAGTTACATCTTCAAATATTTTTTTTGTCCTTTTTTCCTTCTCCTCTTCTTACAGGTATATTAAGGTGTTTGATATTGTGGTATAGCTCTTGAATGATCTGTTCTCTGTTTTATTCTTACTTTGTGGGGTTTTTAATTTTAATTTTATTTTTTTACTCTTTGAATTTCATTTTGAATATGTTTTATTGACTTATTTTCAGGTTCACTGATGCTTTCCTCATTGTGTTGAGTTTACTAATGAGTTTGTCAAAGTCAGTCTTCATCTCTTACTGTGTCTTTTACTTGTGGCATTTCAGTTTGATTCTCTTGCACAGTTTCCATCTCTTGACTGAAATGTCTCGTTTGTTCAGGCTTCTGGCCCACCTTTTCCACCAGAGCCTTTAACATACTTATCATAGATATTTTAAAGTTCCTGCTTGTTGTATTGGTGTTAATCTTAATTTCCTTGACAGAATGGCTTTTTTTTTGTGTCTTGTACTTTTTGGTTGAAAGCTAAACATCTTGTGTAGGATGACAGAAGCTAACGTATGTTTTATTTAGCCTAGAAATTGATATGCTGCTGCTTTCTCTCACCCATTAATGTGAGGAGGGAACAGTTAAGTTCATCTATTCAGGTGGTTTGCTGGGCTTGGTTTTTTTTGTTACTTTGGTGTCAAGGCACCACAGGCTACAGATTTCTCTAACATGACTTTGTGTTCAGGATGGAGGCCGGTTTGCTGGGTTTTACTCAATATTTGGTCTGCCTTTAGCTGCAAGTCTTCAGTTCACTTCTGAGTCTTTACTGTCTGACATCTCCCTGAGAACGTACTGCTTGTTGCTTGATGCTCTCCAGCCTGGTAACACAGAACATGGGTTACATCCTCCGTTGTTCATATTCAGCCTCAGCTTTAGTCTCAAGAGTGTCATGTTCTGAGTAATCCTGTCCTGCCCCAGTGGTAGGGGATCACTGTCTTGATTCAGGATGTTTTCCTATTCCCCACCCCTCCAAGATTGTGTTTTTTTTTTTGTATTTTCTTTTCTATCACTTTAATGGGGCTTCACCTGTGGCCTTAAGGCTAAAGGACTTTTTGTTCTTCATTCAGTGGTTTTAAAGTTCTTTGTTTCTTAGTGGAGAGGGAACTAGGTATAGCTTTGTGCTTTTTTCACAGTAGCTGCTTTTCCTCTCCTCCAGGCCTGCTGCCTGAGAGAGGCCCTCTCCAGTCTCTTGCATTCCCCCAGGTTTTCTTGTGAGCACCTTGTGAGGCATGTGGAGAACAATCTGTGAGTAGAGCATTCCTCTCATGTTTCTGGCTCCCAGGGATTCTGTAGTGTCATGCTAGTTCACACTCAGCCTTCAGTACTTTGTTAGAAATTTTAGCTGAGTTCTTACCAGCCTTTATTCCATCTGTCATCTATTTCAGGTAATCAAGTGCTCACATCCTATCTCTCCTTGGAGGTATCTTTCTTTACTTAGATGAGCTCTCTCATAAGTTTAAGAAAATTTGTGATTTTGTGGGTTACCTGCCTTTTTTTTAGTTATAAGGTTGGAAATGATGCTGTTCCCAGCTTTCTACATCTTACACAGGAAGCATATGAGTAGGTCCCTCAATATATAACCATACCATTAAACCATATTGCTTATGATACTTAACTGGGTTACACATTTGACCTGAAAGGTCCACAATTCTCTGTGATTTTCCTTCTGATAGCTTCTTTTTAAATCTCTGGCTAGACCCTGATAATTCTTTCCAACACTTTCCTCTCCATCCAAAACATATCTAAGGCAACTCAGGAGAGGCACATTTTGAAATATATTGGTAGAGAAAGGAAATCCCATTTTTAAGAGGTAGAGAAATCTGGGGATGTCACCTCTCCTTTTATTAGTTGATTTATCTAGAATCAGTCACTTAACTGGGTGAATCTCTTTTTTTTCATGTTTGAAGGGTAATATTGAAACCTTCATTCCTTTTATAGGGTTGTTACAAGATTCAAAGGAGATATTGTATATAAATAATTTCTGAAAAATGTAAAACTCTATGCAAATTGTGATTTTATTATTACCTTTCCCTATGTACTTTTCATCCATGATTGCATTTATTTTTACTAAGATTAAGTGGACCAGCTATAATCTGTCTGACTTCCTGTTTTTGATTTATTTAAAGAACTTTTTATTATTGGTTTAAAGGTTCTTGGTAAGGACTTGAATTTTTTTATTTATCTAACTTCTAATTTAAACCTCTCATGCTCTACTTCATAGACTTCCCTGTGTTTCTTTGGTGGTCAGAATTTTCCTACCTCAAAATATGTTTTTTTCTTACCTTTAAAGATCTTTTTTACTTTGTTAGTTACCCATGTAAACATGTATTTGCTACTGTTTGATATTTTTTGAAGTTCTGATTTTTTGATATGTGACCTTCATTTCATTTCTATTTCTAATAAATTTGTTGTAAAGTTTCCAGTCATCTTGTCATTAAGTGTTTTTTACAAACTTTTCTGAAACAAATATCTCATTTATTCATAATTATTTGGAAGTTTGGTGTTCTATAGCAGTTTTTTTATTTGTTATTTTCTTATTTTGGTATCATTAATCTACAATTACAGAAAGAACATTATGTTTACTAGGTTCCCCCCTTCACCAAGTCCCCCCCACATACCCCTTCACAGTCACTGTCCATCTGTGTAGTAAGATGCTGTAAAATCACTACTTGTCTGCTCTGTGTTGCACAGCCCTCCCCGTGTCCCCCACGCACTATACATGCTAATCGTAATCCCCTCTTTCTTTTTCCCTGCCCTTATCCCTCCCTTCCCACCCATCCTCCCCAGTCCCTTTCCCTTTGGTAACTGTTAGTCCATTCTTGGGTTCTGTGATTCTGCTGCTGTTTTGTTCCTTCAGTTTTCCTTTGTTCTTATACTCCACATATGAGTGAAATCATTTGGTACTTGTCCTTCTCTGCTTGGCTTATTTCACTGAGCATAATACCCTCTAGCTCCATCCATGTTTTTGCGAATGGTAGGATCTGTGTTTTTCTTATGGCTGCATAATATTCAATTGTGTATATGTACCACCTCTTCTTTATCCATTCATCTACTGATGGTCATTTAGGTTGCTTCCATTTCTTGGCTATTGTAAACAGTGCAGCGATAAACAGGGGTGCATCTGTCTTTTTCAAACTGGAGTGCTGCATTCTTAGGGTAAATTCCTAGAAGTGGAATTCCTGGGTCAAATGGTATTTCTATTTTGAGAATTCTGAGGAACCTCCATACTGCTTTCCACAATGGTTGAACTCGTTTACATTCCCACCAGCAGTGTAGGAGGGTTCCCCTTTCTCCACAACCTCAACAACATTTGTTGTTGTTTGTCTTTTCGATGATGGCGATCCTTACTGGTGTGAGGTGATGTCTCATTGTGGTTTTAATTTGCATTTCTCTGATGATTAGCAATGTGGAGCATCTTTTCATGTGCCTGTTGGCCATCTGGATTTCTTCTTTAGAGAACTGTCTATTCAGCAACTCTGCCCATTTTTTAATTGGATTATTTGCTTTTTGTTTGTTGAGGCATGTGAGCTCTTTATATATTTTGGATGTCAATCCTTTATCGGATCTGTCATTTATGAATATGTTCTCCCATATTGTAGGATACCTTTTATTCTATTGATGGTGTCCGTTGCTGTACAGAAGCTTTTTAGCTTGATATAGTCCCACTTGTTCATTTTTGCCTTTGTTTCCCTTGCCCAGGGAGACATGTTCATGAAGAAGTCACTCATGTTTATGTCCATGAGATTTTTGCCTATGTTTTTTTCTAAGAGTTTTATGGTTTCATGACTTACATTCAGGTCTTTGATCCATTTGGAGTTTACTTTTGTGTATGGGGTTAGACAGTGATCCAGTTTCATTCTCGTACATGTAGCTGTCCAGTTTTGCCAGCACCATCTGTTGAAGAGACTGTCATTTCCCCATTGTATGTCCATGGCTCCTTTATCAAATACTAATTGGCCATATACGTTTGGGATAATGTCTGGAGTCTCTATTCTGTTCCACTGGTCTGTGGCTCTGTTCTTGTGCCAGTACCAAATTGTCTTGATTACTGTGGCTTTGTAGTAGAGCTTGAAGTTGGGGAGCGAGATCCCCCCCACTTTATTCTTCCTTCTCAGGATTGCGTTGGCTATTCGGGGTCTTTGGTGTTTCCATGTGAATTTTAGAACTATTTGCTCCAGTTCGTTGATGAATATTGTTGGTAATTTGATAGGGATTGCATCGACTCTGTATATTGCTTTGGGCAGGATGGCCATTTTGACTATATTAATTCTTCCTAGCCATGAGCATGGGATGAGTTTCCATTTATTACTGTCCTCTTTAATTTCTCTTAAGAGTGTCTTGTAGTTTTCAGGGTATAGGTCTTTCACTTTCTTGGTTAGGTTTATTCCTAGGTATTTTATTCTTTTTGATGCAATTGTCAATGGAATTGTTTTCCTGATTTCTCTTTCTATTAGTTCATTGTTAGTGTATAGGAAAGCTACAGATTTCTGCGTGTTAATTTTGTATCCTTCAACTTTGTTGAATTCTGATATTAGTTCTAGTAGTTTTGCAGTGGAGTCTTAGGGTTTTTTATGTACAATATCATGTCATATGCAAATAGTGACAGTTTAACTTCTTCTTTGCCATTCTGGATTCCTTGTATTTCTTTGTTTTGTCTGATTGCCGTGGCTAGGACCTCCAGTACCACGTTGAATAACAGTGGGGAGTGTGGGCATCCCTGTCTTGTTACCGATCTCAGAGGAAAAGCTTTCAGCCCCTCGCTGTTCAGTATGATGTTAGCTGTGGGTTTATCATATATGGCCTTTATTATGTACTTGCCCTCTATGCCCATTTTGTTGAGAGTTTTTATCATGAATGGATGTTGAATTTTGTTGAATGCTTTTTCAGCATCTATGGAGATGATCATGTGGTTTTTGTCCTTCTTTTTGTTGATGTGGTGAATGATGTTGATGGATTTTCGAATATTGTACCACCCTTGCATCCCTGGGATGAATCCCACTTGGTCATGGTGTATGATCCTCTTGATGTATTTTTGAATATGGTTTGCTAATATTTTGTTGAGTATTTTTGCATCTACATTCATCAGGGATATTGGTCTGTAGTTTTCTTTTTTGGTGTGGTCTTTGCCTGGTTTTGGTATTAGGGTGATGTTGGCTTCATAGAATGAGTTTGGGAGTATCCCCTCCTCTTCTATTTTTTGGAAAACTTTAAGGAGAATAGGTGTGATGCCTTCTCTTATGTTTGATAAAATTCCAAGGTAAATCCATCTGGCCTGGGGGTTTAGTTCTTGGGTAGTTTTTTGATTACCGATTCAATTTCGTTGCTGATAATTGGTCTGTTTAGATTTTCTGTTTCTTCCTTGGTCAGTCTTGGAAGGTTGTATTTTTCTAGGAAGTTGTCCATTTCTCCTAGGTTTCCCAGCTTGTTAGCATATAGGTTTTCATAGTATTCTCTAATAATTCTTTGTATTTCTGTGGGGTCCGTCATGATTTTTCCTTTCTCGTTTCTAATTCTGTTGATGTTTGTTGACTCTCTTTTTCTCTTAATAAGTCTGGCTAGAGGCTTATCTATTTTGTTTATTTTCTCAAAGAACCAGCTCTTGGTTTCATTGATTTTATCTATTGTTTTATTCTTCTCAAATTTTATTTATTTCTTCTCTGATCTTTATTATGTCCCTCCGTCTGCTGACCTTAGGCCTCATTTGTTCTTCTTTTTCCAATTTTGATAATTGTGACATTAGACTATTCATTTGGGATTGTTCTTCCTTCTTTAAATATGCCTGGATTGCTATATACTTTCCTCTTAAGACTGCTTTTGCTGCATCCCACAGAAATTGTGGCTTTGTGTTATTGTTGTCATTTGTTTCCATATATTGCTGGATCTCCATTTTAATTTGGTCATTGATCCATTGATTATTTAGGAGCATGTTGTTAAGCCTCCATGTGTTTGTGAGCCTTTTTGCTTTCTTTGTACAATTTATTTCTAGTTTTATACTTTTGTGGTCTGAAAAGTTGGTTGGTAGGATTTCAATCTTTTGGAATTTACTGAGGTTCTTTTTGTGGCCTAGTATGTGGTCTATTCTGGAGAATGTTCCATGTGCACTTGAGAAGAATGTGCATCCTGTTGCTTTTGGATGTAGAGTTCTATAGATGTCTATTAGGTCCGTCTGTTCTAGTGTGTTGTTCAGTGCCTCTGTGTCCTTACTTATTTTCTGTCCGGTAGATCTGTCCGTTGGGGTGAGTGGTGTGTTAAAGTCTCCCAAAATGAATGCATTGCATTCTACTTCCTCCTTTAATTCTGTTAGTATTTGTTTCACATATATTGGTGCTCCTGTATTGGGTGCATATATGTTTATAATGGTTATATCCTCTTGTTGGACTGAGCCCTTTATCATTATGTAATGTCCTTCTTTATCTCTTGTTACTTTCTTTGTTTTGAGGTCTGTTTTGTCTGATACTAGTATGCAACACCTGCTTTTTTCTCTCTGTTGTTTGTATGAAATATCTTTCTCCAACCCTTGACTTTTAATCTGTGTATGTCCTTGGGTTTGAGGTGAGTCTCTTGTAAGTAGCATATAGATGGGTCTTGCTTTTTTATCCATTCTATTACTCTGTGTTTTTTGATTGGTGCATTCAGTCCATTTATATTTAGGGTAATTACTGAAAGATATGTACTTACTGCCATTGCGGGCTTTAGATTTGTGGTTACCAAATGTTCAAGGTTATCCTGTTTACTACCTTATTGTCTGAACTCACCCGCTTATTGAGCTGTTATGAACACAGTCTGATGATTATTTCTTTCCCTTCTTTTTCCTCCTCCTCCATTCTTCATATGTTGGGTGTTTTGTTCTGTGCTCTTTTTAGGAGTGCTCCCATCTAGAGCAGTCCCTCTAAGATACCCTGTAGAGGTGGTTTGTTGAAGGCAAATTCCCTCAACTTTTGCTTGTCTGGGAATTGTTTAATCCCTCCTTTATATTTAAATGATAATTGTGCTGGATACAGTATCCTTGGTTCAAGGCCCTTCTCTTTTATTGCATTAAATATATCATGCCATTCTCTTCTGGCCTGTAAGGTTTCTGTTGAGAAGTCTGATGGGTTTTCCTTTGTAGGTTTGTAGGTGACCTTTTTACTCTATCTGGCTGCCTTTAATACTCTGTCCCTGTCCTTGATCTTTGCCATTTTAATTATTATGTGTCTTGGTGATGACCTCTTTGGATCCCATCTCTCGGGGGTTCTGTGTGCCTCCATAGTCTGAGCAACTATTTCCTCCCCCAGTTTGGGGAAGTTCTCAGCAATTATTTCTTCAAACACACTTTCTATCCCTTTTTCTCTCTCTTCTTCCTCTGGTACCCTTATAATGCAGATATTGTTCCTTTTGGATCGGTCACACAGTTCTCTTAATATTGTTTCATTCCTGGAGATCCTTTTTTCTCTCTCTGCATCAGCTTCTATGCGTTCCAGTTCTCTGGTTTCTATTCCATCAATGGCTTCTTGCATCTTATCCATTCTGCTTATAAATCCTTCCAGAGTTTGTTTCACTTCTGTGATCTCCCTCCGGATGTCTGTAATCTTCCTCCGGATTTCATCCCTTAGCTCTTGCATATTTCTCTGCAGCTCTGTCAGCATGTTTATGATTTTTATTTTGAATTCTTTTTCAGGGAGACTGGTTAGGTCTGCCTCTGCAGATCCTTTCTCAGATGTAACTATCTTGGTCTGGACCAGATTTTTTTGCCTTTTCATGGTGATTGCAGTGGCTGTAGGCAGGTTGTAAGTGTGTCAGCTGGGAGAAGAAAGTCCTTTCCTGCTTGCTGGATGTCTTGCCCTTCTCTGCTGCCTGTAATGGCTACCTGCACTCCTGTTGCAGCCACCAGGTTAATCTCCTAAGCTGCTGTGGGCAGGGTGTCTGTCAGAGCAGTGCGGAGCCCTGCGGGGAGTGGCAGGCATGCCAGGTGCGCTCCTCCATGCTAGCAGCGACCCTGCCAGGCAACTGTGTGGCAGCAGAGGCCTTTGGGTCTGGCCCGGGTGGCTGTTCGTTGGGCTGGGATTCTGGTCACCTCCTGGGAGCACGCCTGCTCCTTCTGGCTCTGCTGCTGGTGCACGCGGGGCTTTTCCGTGCAGGCTTCTACTGGGCTCTGGCTTCACTGCTGCCGGTGCACGCCAGCCATGCCCGGGCTGTTTGGTTGTGCCGCTGCGGGCTAGCCCTGCAGTGCACGGATTTGCTCTCAGTTCCTTCTAGCGCTTCTGCCCCTGGCGTGCACTCCCACTCTACTGCTACTGGGCCCGTGTGTCGGGGTCCACGCCAGTTGGAGGAACGACTGGCAGGCTGCCTAGTCATGTGAGGGGCTTCAGAGCTACACTGCCTCCGTTTAGGGTGCCTAAGTTTCCCTGGTATTTCCAGCTGCCAGGACAACTTCGTCCAGCTATGGGGTCCCTGTCTCTTTAAGACTTGCAGAAAGCACTCGCTTTTCTTTTGTCTCAGGGGCGCCGGTTGCAGGGACCTGCCCGCAGGTTTTGCTTTTCCGTTTCTCTAATATCCAGCACCCCGTGCACCTTGTGTCTGCGTTCCGGGTGCAGATTTCTAGAGCTGGGCTTTCACTCCCTCCCCGTTCTGACTCCTTTCTTCCTGCCGGGTTTTGAAGTGGGGGAGCATTCGGGTCCCGCCTGGCTACGGCTTGTATCTTACCCCCTTCGTGTGATGCTGAGTTCTCGCAGATTGTAGATGTATGCTGGCTGTTGTACTGCATCCACTGGTGTCTCTTTTAGGAATAGTTGTATTTATTGTATTTTCATAAATATATATGTTTTGGGGAGGAGATTTCCTCTGAACTGCTCATGCCACCATCTTCCCGTGATCCTCCTCTATAGCAGTTTTAATGAGAAAGTTGAGCTTGATCTGTTAAGTATTTAC
This sequence comes from Manis pentadactyla, assembly GCF_030020395.1. Lineage (NCBI taxonomy): Eukaryota > Metazoa > Chordata > Mammalia > Pholidota > Manidae > Manis > Manis pentadactyla. Next base: position 78,239,438 of record NC_080020.1, read on the forward strand.
TAAGTACTCGTCAGTTTGTACCTTGGGGGGCAGTGATCCTGCATCAGGTCTTGGCAACCAGGGTGTTCTGCATCAGTACGGTGGCGGTTACAAAGGGTGGTGGCTCCAGTGTCCCCATTTTCCACTTTTTCTTTTCTTCCTAGAAATGTGATGTTCCAGGTTTCCTGCCCTTTCTCCCTCTACCTCGGCCTCAGTTTATTTTATTTCAAACAGTATTTTTCACCCTCATATGTATATACTGACATATTATTTAACTTACATTCTTTTCTAAAAAATGACTTAGTTCTTATGGTAAACTCTTTCTCTTTTGCTCATATACACATTTTCTTTCTCAATTTTCCTCTTATATAAAAAGAACTTCAAATAACTCTATTTAGAAATAAGAAGAATCAGATACTGTTAACTAGTTTAGTTGTATTAAGGAGGAAATATTCATACAATAAATGGAAATGAGGCAAAATATACTAACCTGTGTCAGGGATCCCCAAGAGCGCCCCAAAATTCACTGCTTTGCTAGAAGGATTCACAGAACTCAGTATAGAGTCATACTCACTGGAGTGGTTTATTACAGCAAGAGTTTATAAAGAAAAAAAATGTCAGCAGAAGTTGGATAAAAAGGGAGAAGTCTGAGAGTCTGGAAGAAACCAGATGCAAACTTGCAAGAGTCCCTGGCCAGTAGTCATACAAGATGCACTAAATTATTCCAGCAACCACTTGTGATGACAAATGTGAAACGTCCACCAGAGAAGCTCATTTGAGACTCAGTGTCTAAGGTTTTCATGGGGGACTGGTCATGTAGGTACCCTATGCTTAATATATACCAAAATTCCAGACACCCAGAAGGAAAGCAGATGTTTAGTACAAACCATGTTGTTTGTCCAACAGTTTAAGCATAATGAACCATCGTTTTATGAATGGTGACATCCTTCCTGAAATCAGAGTTCCCAGAAGCCCTCCAGAGTCCAGCCTTGTACACAGTTTTTTCTAAGGATGGCAACCTCAAGCTTGCAATGTTAACTCTTTTTTGTATACTACAGTTTGACTTTGGAGTTACTTCCAGGAAGTATCCAAATCTCTGTTCAGAATCAACAGAGGATTGTGGTGCGTTTCTTCATGTTGGTTGCTAATCAAACAAACACTACCATTTATTATAAGTTATTATAATACTATGAAATAATTTTCTATTACTTTGCACTTCAAATAGTATTTCCACTATTACAAGTTTTTGTGAGATAGCCCAGAAATTTTATAGCAAGTATTTTTACATAAAACTACATTCCACTTTTCAAACCGATTTGCAAATGAATTTTTACAGTAAAATCTAGATTTAGGATTTTTCTTGTATGTGGTGTGCAGAGAAGGAAGAAATGAGAGTAGATTGGATTCATCAGGGAAGGCTTTAAGATAGGAGGAAAAAAAGGCCAAAGGATATTGTCAGGGAAACATAATAGCCTAAAGGAAGGTTCAGGGTTGGGGACATGGAGGGGAGAGATGATTGTATATTATTACTGTAAAGCAAATGTAAACTCACAATTACTTTTTACTCAGGGCTGTTGAGGCATAGATGCCTGATCAATGTATTTTCTGCTCATGTGGGTTCAAAAACTATTCATAGGAAGGCCTATTTTTCTTATTAATAACTTATATGAGATATAAGTATTATATATTTTTATTTTGTTATGTTTCCTAATCTTAAACTACTTAACTCACAGGGTTGCTTTGAAGATTCAAAAAGGTAATATATTTGAAAATGCTATGTGAAAGTGTTCATGGCCATCATTTCAAAAAAATTATAACTGTCTCATTCTAATGAGTTAGATTAGGCATATAGTTAACATACAGTTTTTATTATGTATCGAATTCCTGTGCACAGCAGTATTATGTACTGTCCTCAGTTTGCTCTTGCTTGTTCTCCTAGCCCTTGACTGAGTATTCATACCAGAAGTTCTTTCTGCTAAACATTATAGTTCTTCTGTTTCGTAGTGTAGACTTCTAACATTTATATATGTTGTGGTTTAGTTTTCCTCCTTCGTATCATGTAGGTTCTTTATTTAGCCTTTGTTTCCTGTTTTCCTCTGACACATCACTCAACTATTTGGAGAGTAAATTTTATAAGAACAAATCTTCTGTACTTCATTGCCTTACAATATTTTTTAAAGTTAAAACAAAATTTAAAATAGTCCAAGATAGCAAAGCTATATTTCAAAAGTTTTTCTTTATATAAATAAGAGGTGGAAAATATTTCATGAGGGCCTAGTGCCTAGTCTAAAGCTGGCATTAATATTTGTCTTAATGTGAAAAATTGAGTATATTCTCTAATTCTCTCTAAGTTGAGTATATTCTCTAATTCTAAGTTAAGATATATTGCAAGAACTAGAAATTAAGCTACATAATTTTTGTCTACTAACTAATAAAACTCTTGGTAAACATCTAGATGAAGCATTAAAAATTTTAGGCCAAATATTTGATTATGTCACTGACTCCTAATAAGCTTACCTGAATATTAATGAATAGTTCAAAAATTGGCTGATTTATTCTCTTCTTTCCAGATTTTTGCTGTATGTAGAAACCCTCTTAAAGTTTATTAAGTAACACATACCAGTGTTATACTGACAATCTATAATTCACTTGTTTCAAACTAGTTTTTGAGCATAAGGACTGCTGTATTATAGTTATTATATTTAAAAATTTGAGAATAGCAAATATTATGTTTACCATGTGTATTAACACTAGTCAGATGAAAAACTGCATTTGATAAAGCTGGATCTGAAATAAGGAAAGCTAAAAAATAACTATGGGTAGAAATTTCTGGAATGTCAAGGGCATTTGGAAGATAAATATGAACAAAAATGCCATGTTCTGTTTAAAAGCCAAGAAGCTATTCCTTAGTAATAGTTTTTATATCTACCACCACTAATCTAATGTATTCTAGAACTAGTTGGGCAGTGACAGGAAGCCACATTTCAGATGGGAAATGTGTCAAACTGTCTACTTTTTAAAATGAGGGAGAAACATACATGTTGGTAGCAATGATTTATGTGTTTGATGTAGTTAATTTTCAGAATAGTTCCTTTGTTATTTATATTTTAAAATAGCTATATGTTAAAAGAGGATAGTAATCCATGATCATATATGTTTGCTATCAAATTTAGATAGGTATCACAAAATGTTCACATTTATTTGTGTCATTTATGTATCTTCTATAAATGAGAAATGCATGTTAAGAGGGAATTATACTGTGTAATAGAAGTCTAATACAAAAATTGAGTATACATTAGGTTTAATATCAACCTTTCAGATTGCACTAAATTTTTTAAATGAATAAAATGGAAAAAGCCTCATCCTTTGTAACATACATTTTTTGAAGTATAATTTGATCAAAATAAAGAAAATTTAATTTTGTGGGGTTTTTTTAGTAATTTTTAAATTTTGTAAAAAGGATAGAATAATAATAGTTCATAGACCTCAGCTCCAAAGAAGAATACTTTTGTCTTTGTGAAGATGGCTTTTCCTAGACAAAACAAACCAAGCTTTAACCTAATACTTAAACAAACTGTGCTTATATACCTAGGGAAAAGCTGTTTACTTTGAGATTCAGTTTGTTAAGAAGCTCTTCAGAAAACTGGGGAAAAGCAAAAGATCTTAGCTGAGATAGAACTTGCTTACTGCTGATAAGGACATTTCTGTATTTTTAATAAATCTAAATTTCAGAATTAATAAAAAAAACTTAAGTTGGAATTCATACCTAGAATAAAATTTAGTGGAGGTATTTGTTTTTGAAGCAATTATATGACCTCATGCATTAGGTTGAATTTTTCTGTACCTATCCTTGCTTAAAAGGAGCCAATTAATGGGAAATGTTGAGGTAGGGCACAACAGGAGAACAAGACTATTCTTCATAGCTTTTTCTGTAAAATATAAAATATACTTTATCCCCTTTGCTTATATACTTTAAAAAACCATTTACTGTGCTCAATTTTAGGCAACAATTAGCTATAAATGATAGGTTCTCCCAACGGAAACATTTCCCTCTGTCTTCTATAGGGAAGAGTCATCATTTTTTTCTCTCTACTGTTTTTAAAAGGCTGGAATTTAAGTTTTTAATTTAGCAGAGTTACTCTTGTTCTTACTGAATCTTTCCTTTTGGCTCTGAAGGTTCCTGTTAACATGGTACAGCCTCTGCAAAATCATAAGGTATAAAGTAGCAGATTTTTAGAGATAACAGCGACTTTTCAGATCACCTAGTCAAACACCTTCAGTTTACATTTAACCCAGATGTCATCTCAAGCTTTCTATCCATCCTGTGGCCTATTTAGTATTGCTGCATATCCTCAGGGATTATATGCTCATGGTTACTTTCAGCTTCCAATTTCTGACCCTTGGGGACTCTTGATCTCACTTCCAGTGAAATCCATTAATCCTTTTCTCTCTGTTTCTTATAGACCTAAGCAATAAATGCTATGATTGAATGTACTAGACTATTAATGTGCCTCCTAGAATTGGGGTAGTGGACTGTGCTTTTACTTAACCTTCTCCTGGATTACATGGTGGTCTAGGTAGAAAAGCAGAATATTTTGTATTTAGTCTATATTCCCTAATTTTTAGATGTAAGGTATTAAGTGGTCTAAAGACCTTCATTAGGAACTTATAATTATATTGAAGACTACCTTTAATCATTTATGCCTTAAAAAAATAGAGTAAAGGGAATATAGTGGAACCAAAAGCTGAATACTGGTTTTGTAACCAGCATTTGGTGGTAACATATAGTGTCATTGTATGTCCTTGTTTCTATTAACAAAGCATTTTTTCCTTACCTACACATGAGACTTTTTTAAGGAGCATCCTAGCTAAAATGCTTTGCCTCATAAACACATTGACAGTGATATAGTATACTAGTGATATAGTAATATAGTATACTAGAACAGTGATATAGTATACTGGACCTGAGACTCTACTAAGATATCTGTATTATTATTCTTATCATTATCATTATTATCATCATCATCATTCTCTCTGATCAGTCTCTTGTAACCAAAGCTGATCTACCTCGATTACATGATAATTCTAATACAAAGCAGGAAAAAACAATAAAAGGTACAGAGATGAACTTAAACTGGGATACTAGATACAGTGATGTCCTTTTCCCAACCAGTAATTACAGTATGAAATGGAACTAACATAGAAAAACAGTATTTATTTTGATTTTGCAATGGGTATCTTTTGGTTGAGTTGTCAACTTATTTCTCTTTTCCTTGTGCATTAAATGACCACATGTTTTAATTAATTTAAAAACTGTTCCTGGGGTGGAGCCAAGATGGAGGCTTGAGTAGAGCAGCAGCAATCTCCTCCCAAAACCATATATATTTTTGAAAATACAACAAATACAACTATTCCTAAAAGGGAGACCAGAAGATACAGGACAACAGCCAGACTATATCTACACCTGTGAGAACCCAGCACCTCGTGAAGGGGGTGAGATACAAGCCGCGGCCTGGTGGGACCTGAACGCCCCTCACCCCAGCTCCTGGCGGGAGGAGAGGAGTCAGAGCGGGGAGGGAGAGGGAGCCCAGGACTGCTAAACACCCAGCCCTAGCCATCCGCACTGGAGCACAGACACAGGGCGTGCGTGGTGTGCTGGATGCTAGGCAAACGGGATAGTAAAACCTGCGAGTGGGTCCCCGCAGCCGGCACCCCTGGGACAAAGAAAAGTGAGTGCCCTTTGAAAGTATTAAAGGGACAGGGACCTCACAGCTGGACAGAGGTGTCCCGGCACAATCAGCTCAGCAACTGGGAACCCGGGGAACTCCGGGCGCCCTAATCCCCTGGGTGGCAGAGCAGCTCCAAGGCCCCTCATGGTGATAAACAGCTTCCTGCCAGTTCCCCCTCCAGCGCAGCTCCACCATAGAGGCAGAGGCCTAGCCCACAGCAACCACACACAGAGCTTCCTTCACAGCAGCTGGGCAAGAATCAGACCTCATCTGTGCACAGCTGCCCAGCACAAGCCGCTAGAGGGCGCCGTCCTCCCAGGAGAGGAAGGCCACAAACTAGCAAGAAGGGACGTTCTCTCACCTGACAGGTGCCAACTACCCACGACAATCTCTATTGCCATGAAAAGGCAGAAGAATTTGATACAGACCAGATTAACCCAGACAGTCTCCCCTGAAAAGGAATCTGGGCAGATAGACCTAACCAATCTTCCTGAAAAAGAATTTAAAAGTAAGGTCATAACCATGCTGATGGACTTGCAGAGAAATATGCAAGAGCTAAGGAGGGAGAACACAGAAAACAATCTCTGGAAGGATTTAAAAGCAGAGTGGACGAGATACAAGAGGCCATTGATGGACTAGAAACCAGAGAACAGGAACGAATAAAAGCTGATGCAGAGAGAGATAAAAGGATCTCCAGGATTGAAACAACATTAAGAAAACTGTGTGACCAATGCAAAAGGAGCAATATCTGCATTAAAGGGGTACCAGAAGAAGGAGAGAGAGAGAAAAAAGGATAGAAAGTGTGTTTGAACAAATAATTGCTGAAAACTTCTCCAAACTGGGGGAGGAAATAGTTGCTCAGACCACAGAAATACACAGAACCCCCAACAGAAGGGACCCAAAGCGGATAACACCAAGACATATAATTAAAATGGCAAAGCTCAAGGACAAGGACAGATTTTTAAATGCAGCTAGAGAGAAGAAAAAGGTCACCTACAAAGGAAAACCCAAAGAAAGCAGACCTAACAAATACTAACTAAAGGCAAAAAATAAAATCAACTACACACAAAGGCAGTCAAAGAAAACACAAAAGAGCACAGAATAAAACACCCAACATATAAAGAATGGAGGAGGAGGAATAAGAAAGAAGAGAAATAAAGAATTATCAGACAGTGTTTATAATAGCTCAATAAGCAAGTTAAGTGAGACAGGAAAATAATAAAGTAGCTAACCTTGAACCTTTGGTAACCAAGAATCTAAAGCCTGCAATGGCAATAAGTACATATCTTTCAGTAATCACCCTAAATGTAAATGGACTGAATGCACCAATCAAAAGACACAGAGTAATAGCATGGATAAAAAAGCAAGACCCATCCATATACTGCTTACAAGAGACTCACCTCAAACCCAAAGACATGCACAGACTTAAAGTCAAGGGATGGGAAAAGGTATTTCATGCAAACAACAAGGAGAAAAAAGCAGGTGTTGCAGTACTAGTATCAGACAAAATAGACTTCAAAACAAAGAAAGTAACAAGAGATAAATAAGGACATTGCATAGTAATAATGGGGATTAGTCCATTTATACAACAAGAGGATATAACCATTATAAATATATATGTACCCAACACAGGAGCACCAGCATATGTGAAACAAATACTAACAGAATTAAAGGAGGAAATAGAATGCAGTGCACTCTTTTTAGGAGACTTTAACACACCACTCACTCCAAAGGATAGATCCACCAGAGAGAAAATAAGTAAGGACACAGAGGCACTGAACAACACACTAGAAGTGATGGACCTCATACACATCTATAGAACTCTACATCCAAAAGCAACAGGATGCACATTCTTCTCAAGTGCACACGGAACATTCTCCAGATTAGACCACATACTGGACTACAAAAAGAGCCTCAGTAAATTCCAAAAGATTGAAATTCTACCAACCAACTTTTCAGACAACAAAGGTATAAAACTAGAAATAAATTGTACAAAGAAAGCAAAAAGGCTCACAAACACATGGAGGCTTAACAACATGCTCCTAAATAATCAATGGATCACTGACCAAATTAAAATAGAGATCAAGGAATATATATGGAAACAAATGACAACAGCAACACAAAGCCCCAACTTCTGTGGGATGCAGCAAAAGCAGTCTTAAGAGGAAAGTATATAGCAATCTAGGCATATTTAAAGAAGGAAGAACAATCCCAAATGAATAGTCTAATGTCACAATTATCGAAATTGGAAAAAGAAGAACAGATGAGGCCTAAGGTCAGCAGAAGGAGGGACATAATAAAGATCAGAGAAGAAATAAGTAAAATTGAGAAGAATAAAACAGTAGCAAAAATCAATGAAACCAAGATCTGGTTCTTTGAGAAAATAAACAAAATAGATAAGCCTCTAGCCAGACTTATTAAGAGAAAGAGAGAGTCAACACACATCAACAGAATCAGAAACGAGAAAGGAAACATCACGATGGACCCCACAGAAATACAAAGAATTATTAGAGAATACTGTGAAAACCTATATGCTAACAAGCTAGAAAACCTAAAAGAAATGGACAACTTCTTAGAAAAATACAACCTTCCAAGACTGACCAAGGAAGAAACAGAAAATCTAAATAAACCAATTACCAGAAAAGAAATTGAATCAGTAATAAAAAAACTACCAAAGAACAAAACCCCTGGACCAGATGGATTTATCTCAGAATTTTATCAGACATACAGAAAAGACATAATACCCATTCTCCTTAAAGTTTTCCAAAAAATAGAAGAGGAGGGAATACTACCAAACTCATTCTATGAAGCCAACATCACCCTAATACCAAAACCAGGCAAAGATCCCACCAAAAAAGAAAACTACTGACCAATATCCCTGATGAATGTAGATGCAAAAATACTCAACAAAATATTAGCAAACCGAATTCAAAAATACATCAAAAGGATCGTACACCATGACCAAGTGGGATTCATCCCAGGGCTGCAAGGATGGTACAACATTAGAAAATCCATCAACATCATCCATCACATAAACATAAAGAAAGACAAAAACCATATGATCATCTCAATAGATGCTGAAAAAGCATTTGACAAAATTCAACATCCATTCATGATAAAAAATCTCAACAAAATGGACATAGAGGGTAAGTACCTCAACATAATAAAGGCCATATATGATAAACGCACAGCTAACATCATACTGAATAGCGAGAAGCTGAAAGCTTTTTCTTCTGAGATTGGGTACAAGACAGAGATGCCCACTCTCCCCACTGTTATTCAACATAGTACTGGAGGACCTAGCCATGGCAATTAGACAAAACAAAGAAATACAAGGAATCCAGATTGGTAAAGAAGAAGTTAAACTGTCACTATTTGCAGAAGACATTATATTGTGCATAAAAACCCTAAAGACTCCACTCCAAAACTACTAGAACTAATATCGGAATTCAGCAAAGTTGAAGGATACAAAATTAACACACAGAAATCTGTGGCTTTCCTATACACTAACAATGAACTAAAAGAGAAATAAGGAAAATAATTCCATTCACAGTAGCATAAGAAAAAAATACCTAGGAATAAACCTAACCAAGGAAGTGAAAGACCTATACCCTGAAAACTATAAGACACTCTTATGAGAAATTAAAGAGGACACTAACAAATGGAAACTCATCCCATGCTCCTGGCTAGAAAGAATTAATATTGTCAATATGGCCATCCTGCCCAAAGCAATATACAGATTTTATGCAATCCCTATCAAATTACCAACAGCATTCTTCAATGAACTGGAACAAATAGTTATAAAATTCATATGGAACCACCAAAGATCCCAAATAGCCAAAGCAATCCTGAGAAGGAAGAATAAAGGGGGGGATCTCACTCCCCAACTTCAAGCTCTCCTACAAAGCCACAGTAATGAAGAGAATTTGATACTGGCACAAGAACAGACCCACAGACCAGTGGAACAGAATAGAGACTCCAAACATTAACCCAAACATATATGGTCAATTAATATTCGATAAAGGAGCGATGGACATACAATGGGGAAATGACAGTCTCTTCAACCGATGTTGCTGGCAAAACTGGATAGCTACATGTAAGAGAATGAAACTGGATCACTGTCGAACCCCATACATAAAAATAAATTAGAAATGGATCAAAGACCTGAATGTAAGTCATGAAACCATAAAACTCTTAGAAAAAAACATAGGCAAAAATCTCTTAAACTTAAACATGACTGACTTCTTCATGAACATATCTCCCCAGGCAAGGGAAACAAAAGCAAAAATGAACAACTGGGACTATATACAGCTGAAAAGCTTCTGTACAGCAAAGGATACCATCAATAAAACAAAAGGGTATCCTACAGTATGGGAGAATGCATTCATAAATGACAGGTCTGATAAAGGGCTGACATCCAAAATATATAAAGAGCTCATGCACCTCAACAAACAAAAAGCAAACAATCCAATTAAAAAATGGGCAGAGGAGCTGAATAGACAGTTCCCTAAAGAAGACATTCAGATGGCCAACAGACACATGAAAAGATGCTCCACATTGCTAATCATCAGAGAAATGCAAATTAAAACCACAATGAGATATCACCTCACACCAGTTAGGATGGCCAACATCCAAAAGACAAACAACAACAAATATTGTCAAGGTTGTGGAGAAAAGGGAACCCTCCTACACTGATGGTGGGAACGTAAATTAGTTCAACCATTGTGGAAAGCAGTATGGAGATTCCTCAAAAAGCTCAAAATAGAAATACCATTTGACCCAGGAATTCCACTTCTAGGAATTTACCCCAAGAATGCAGCAGCCCAGTTTGAAAAAGACAGATGCACCCCTATGTTTATCGCAGCACTGTTTACAATAGCCAAGAAATGGAAGCAACCTAAATGACCATCAGTAGATGAATGGATAAAGAAGATGTCGTACATATACACAATGGAATATTATTTAGCCATAAGGAGAAAATAAATCCTACCATTTGCAACAACATGGATGGAGCTAGAGGGTATTATGCTCAGTGAAATAAGCCAGGCAGAAAAAGACAAGTATCAGATGATTTCACTCATATGTGGAGTGTAAGAACAAAGAAAAACTGAAGGAACAAAACAGCAGCACAATCACAGAACCCAAGAATGGACTAACAGTTACCAAAGGGAAAGGGACTGAGGAGGATGGGTGGGAAGGGATGGATAGGGGCGGGGAAAAAGAAAGGGGGCATTACGATTAGCATGTGTAGTGTGTGTGGGGGCACGGGGAGGGCTGTGCAACACAGAGAAGACAAGTAGTGATTCTACAGCATCTTACTACGCTGATAGACAGTGACTGTAATGGGGGCTTTGTGGGGGGGACTTGGTGAAGGGGGGAGCCTAGTAAACATAATGTTCTTCATGTAATTGTAGATTAATAATACCAAAAAAAAAAAACTGTTCCTGGGAGTTGGTCAGGACAGGAACTGGCAAATCTATTCACCAGGTAGTATCTAGGGGCTGTTTGACAGCTTTCTTTCCTTATCATGAAATCCTTTATTTGATTATGTAATGTGTATGTGCTGTAACACACTGAGCAGCCAGGTGCTGTTTTTACTGTCAGCTATTTGAAACTATAGACTAGAAACAATGGCTTTCATAACCAGAACATTTCTACTTCTATTTCTACTGTCAGTGAAGACAAAAACAGCTAAGATTAAAATAAGAAACATAAGAAGTAACTCATCTTTCAATCATCATTAATGAGGTCTACACATTTTACTATAATGTAATCTCTCCTTTTTCCACTATCAAGCCCCTTCTTACATCTTAACACTTAGAACTGCTACTATGCTAATTTTTCTCTTTTTCTCTCATAATTGATATAATGATCCTCATTGGGATGATTCTCTAGTCTCCTTCAAGCTTTGGCTTTACTTCTCCCGTTGGTCCATTGGACATTTGTGCTTGTATGTCATTCTGCCACTTTAAATTCAGTGTTTTAAAAAGAATTAAAATCACCCACCCACAGTCAAACCTAAACAAAAAACTTTATGAAAAGTAAGAATCTTTTTTTCTGCTTCTAGCTTTCATAGTTCTATTTCTGATACCATTTGTCTCCAGTTCTCCTATGATTTGAAACTTTAATGTTTGACTCCTCTCTCTTTCTCTGCCAACATCCTTCAAACTCTTTTGCTTCTTGCCACGTTCCCTGATAACAGATTAGTAGTTCCTAGGTACTGCTTTAATCAGCTAATTCCTCTCAGATATGTTTCACGATGTCTTAGTACTTTCAAGAAATCCACGTTTCATTACCTGGCATTCAGTTTCATGATTATCTGCTTCTATTCTCTATTCATGATTAAACTTCTACTCCCATCTACTTAAAAGTTTGCCTGCGCATTTTCCTGTGTATGTGCATTGAAACTATGTTCAAACCAATTGCTTTTTAAACCAGTCCATTCCTCTCCCAGTCACATGGCTTTGGGAATATTCCCCTCATGTCTTTTAATGGCCGAACGTGCTCTCTACCTGTTAAACCTAATCCATCCTCAATAAGTTTTCATTATTGGTGTAATGTGTTGCCACTTTATAGTTGTAGCTTCCAGGGCACAGCACAATGCCTAATGCATTTCATACAAGCATTTGATTTATATGGAATGATTCATTATTTTGCTGCATTTAATAACATTATAACTATATTGTAAGGGAGTTTAATGGTATTTTAAAATTTTTGCCTTTTTTGTTTGTCTTTTATTTATTATACTTATTTTGAAGTTAAGGCTAGAGGTAGGAACTTATTCACTAATTGTAGCTTTTTGTATGAAAACACAATCTACTTTACGATTATTTACTTTCCACTTAAAATTAGTTAGGATTCATGGTCAGTGGCTGAAATTAAGAGATCCCCAATAAGATAATAGTTTATTTTTCACACATAGAAATGTTATGACTGATATGATTACCCCACAAATACCAGAGAGTCGGGCTTCTTTCTTCTTGCTGTGCCAGTTTCAACCCAGTTGTCCAGCTCCGCTCACATTCTAGTCAACTGGAAAGAAGGAATAAGGGAAAGGAGAGGGCACACATTGCTTCCTTTGAAAGTAATGACTGAGTAGTGGTATATTATCACTTATACTCAAATATCATTGGCCAGAACTTAGTCATATGCCATATCTAGCTACAAGAGAGGCTGGGAAAAGTCATCTTTAGTAAATATAGTGTTCACTTGAAATTTTGTGTCATTTTGTAAGAGGAGAAGTGATCTGGGAGGAAAACAGCACTGTTAGAAATATATTGAAGCAAAAAGCAAAAATCACTTTTAAATGTTAAATACAAATGGCTTTATAATGATTGTCCAGAAAAATATTCCAGAAAAATATGCCTGTAGTTTAATGATAGTTTTTTTTTGGGGGGGGGTCATTAATCTACAATTACATGTGAACATTATGGTTACTAGACTCCCTGCATCAAGTCCCCACCACACACCCCATTACAGTCACTGTCCATCAGCGTAGTAAAATGCTATAGAATACTTCTCTGTGTTGTACAGCCTTCCCTGTGCCCCCCACCACATTGTATATGCTAATAGTAATTCCCCTTTTTCCCCTTGTGCCTCCCTTCCCACCCACCCTTCCCAGTCTGTTTCCCTTTGGTAACTGTTTGTCCATTCTTGGGTTCTGTGAGTCTGCTGCTGTTTTGTTCCTTCAGTTTTTTTCTTTGTTCTTATACTCCACATATGAGTTAAATCATTTGATACTTGTCTTTTTCTGCCTGGTTTATTTCACTGAGCATAATACCCTCTAGCTCCATCCATGTTGTTGCAAATGGTAGGATTTGTTTTCTTCCTATGGCTGAATAATATTCCATTGTGTATATGTACCAATCTTCTTTATCCATTCATCTATTGATGGACACCTAGGTTGCTTCCATTTCTTGACTATTGTAAATAGTGCTGCGATAAACATAGGGGTGCATCTGTCTTTTTCAAACTGGGCTGTTGCATTCTTGGGGTAAATTCCTAGAAGTGGAATTCCTGGGTCAAATGGTATTTCTATTTTGAGCTTTTTGAGGCACCTCCCTACTGCTTTCCACAATGTTTGAACTAATTTACGTTCCCACCAGCAGTGTACAAGGGTTCCCCTTTCTCCACAACCTTGCCAACATTTGTTGTTGTTTGTCTTTCTGATGATGGCCATTCTTACTGGTGTGAGGTGGTATTACATTGTGGTTTAATTTGCATTTCTGTGATGATTAGCGATGTGGAGCATCTTTTCATATGCCTGTTGGCCATCTGAATTTCTTCTTTGGAGAAGTGTCTGTTCAGATCCTCTGCCCATTTTTTAACTGGATTATTTACTTTTTGTTTGTTTAGGTGCATGAGCTCTTTGTATATTTTGGATGTCCACCCTTTATCAGATATGTCATTTATGAATATATTTTCCCATACTGTAGGATGTCTTTTTGTTGTATTGATGGTGTCCTTTGTTGTACAAAAGGTTTTCAGCTTTATATAGTCCCAGTTGTTCATTTTTGCTTTTGTTTCCCTTCCTCAAGGAGATATGTTCATGAAGATGTTGCTCATGTTTATGTCCAAGAGATTTTTGCCTATGTTTTTCTCTATGAGTTTTATGGTTTCATGACTTACATTCAGATCTTTGATCCATTTCGGATTTACTTTTGTGTGTGAGGTTAGAAAATAATCCAGTTTCATTCTCGTATATGTAGCTGTCCCATTTTGCCAACACCAGCCGTTGAAGAGGCTGTCATTTCCCCATTGTATATCCATGGCTCCTTTACCGTATATTAGCTGACCATATATGTTTGAGTTTATATCTGGGCTCTCTAGTCTGTTCCACTGGTCTATGGGTCTGTTCTTGTGCCAGTACCAAATTATCTTGATTACTGTGGTTTTGTAGTAGAGCTTGAAGTTGGGAAGTGAGAACACCCCTACTTTATTCTTCCTTCTCAGGATTGCTTTGGCTATTCGGTATCTTTTGTGGTTCCATATGAATTTTAGAACTATTTGTTCCAGTTCATTTAAGAATGCTGTCAGTATTTTGATAGGGATTGCATTGAATCTGTAGATTGCTTTAGGCAGGATGGCTATTTTGACAATATTAATTCTTCCTAGCCAAGAGCATGGGATGAGTTTCCCTTTGTTAGTGTCCTCTTTTATTTCTCTTATGAATGACTTGTAGTTTTCAGGGTATAGGTCTTTCACTTCCTTGGTTAGCTTTACTCCTAGTTATCTTATTCTTTTTGATGTAGTTGTGAATGAAATTGTTTTCCTGATTTCTCTTTCTGCCAGTTCATAGTTAGTCTATAAGAAAGCAACAGATTTCTGTGTATTAATTTTGTATCCCACAACTTTGCTGAATTCAGATATTAGTTCTAGTAGTTTTGGAGTGAATTCTTTAGGTTTTTTTATGTACAAATCATGTCATCTGCAAATAGTGACAGTTTGACTTCTTTACCAATCTGGATGCCTTGTATTTCTTTCTTGTGTCTGATTTCTGTGGCTAGGACCTCTAGTACTATGATGAATAACAGTGGGGAGAGTAGGCATCCCTGTCTTGTTCCTGATCTTAGGTGAAAAGCTGTCAGCTTCTTGCTGTTAAGTATGATGTTGGCTGTGGGTTTGGCATATGTGGCCTTTGTTATGTTGAGGTACTTGCCCTCTATACCCATTTTGCTGAGAGTTTTTATCATGAATGGATGTTGAATTTTGTCGAATGCTTTTTCAGCATCTATGGAGATGATCATGTGGTTTTTATCCTTTTTGTTGATGTGTGGTGGATGATGTTGATGGATTTTTGAATTTTGTACAGTCCGTGCATCCCTGAAATGAACCCCATTTGATCATGGTGTTTGATCCTCTTGATGTTTTTTTGAATTCGATTCACTAATATTTTGTTGAGTATTTTTGCATCTATGTTCATCTGGAATATTGGTCTGTGATTTTCTTTTCTTTTGGTGTCTTTGCCTGGTTTTGGTATTAGAGTGATGCTGGCTTCATAGAATGAGTTTGGAAGTATTCTCTCCACTTCTTTTTTTGGAAAACTTTAAGGAGAATGGGTATTATGTCTTCTCTATCTGTCTGATAAAATTCAGCGGTGAATCCCTCTGTCCCAGGGGTTTTGTTCTTGGGAATTTTTTTGATTACTGATCGAATTTTGTTGCTGGTAATTGACATGGTTGGATTTTCTCTTTCTTCCATGGTCAGTCTTGGAAGGTTGTATTTTTCTAGGAAGTTGTCCATTTCTTTTAGGCTATCCAGCTTGTTAGCATATAGATTTTTGTAGTATTCCCTAATAATTCTTTGTACTTCTGTAGTATCCATTGTGATTTTTCCTTTCTCATTTCTGATTCTGTTTATGTGTGTAGATTCTCTTTTTCTCTTCATAAGTCTGTCTAGGGATTTATGTATTTTATTTATTTTCTCAAAGAACCAGCTCTGGTTTCATTTATTTGTTCTATTATTTTATTCTTCTCAATTTTATTTATTTCTTCTCTGATCTTTATTATGTCCCTCCTTCTGCTGACTTTGGACCTCATTTGTTCTTCTTTTACCAGTTTCAATAATTGTGACTTTAGATTTTTAATTTGGGATTGTTCTTCGTTCTTAAAATAGGACTGGATTGCTATATAGTTTCCTCATACAGCTGCCTTCTCTGTGTCCCACAGAAGTTGGGGCATTTTGCTGTTGTCATTTGTCTCCATATATTGCTTGATCTCTGTTTTTATTTGGTCATTGATCCATTGATTATTTAGGAGTATCTTGTTAAGCCTCCATGTCTTTGTGAGCCTTTATGGTTTTTTTTGTACAATTTATTTGTAGTTTTATCTCTTTGTGAGTTGAGAAGTTGGTTGGTAGAGTTTCAATCTTTTTGAATTTACCGAGGCTTTTTTTGTGGCCTAGTATGTGGTCTATTGTGGAAAATGTTCCATGTGCACTTGAGAAGAATGTGTATCCTTCTGCTTTTGGGTGTAGAATTCTGTAGATGTCTGTTAGGTCTGTCTGTTCTGGTGTTTTGTTCAGTGCCTCTCTGTCCTTACTTATTTTCTGTCAGGTGGCTCTGTCGTTTGGGGCGAGTGGTGTGTTGAAGTCTCCTAAAATGAATGAATTGCATTCTATTTCCTCCTTTAATTGTGTTAGTATTTGTTTCACATATGTCGGTGCTTCTGTATTGGGTGCATATGTATTTATAATGGTTATATCCTCTTGTTGAACTGTCCCGTTTATTGTTATATAATGTCCTTTATCTCTTGTTACTTTCTTTGTTTTGAAGTCTGTTTTGTCTGATACAAGTACTGCAACACCTACTTTTTCTCCTTATTGTTTGCCTGAAATATCTTTTTCCATCCCTTCACTTTAGTCTGTGTATATCTTTGGATTTGAGGTGAGTCTCTTGTAAGAAGCATATAGATGGGTCTTGCTTTTTTATCCATTCTATTACTCTGTGTCTTTTGATTGGTGCATTCAGTCCATTTACATTTAGGGTGATTATCAAAAGATATGTACTTATTGCCATTGCAGGCTTTGGATTCATTGTTACCAAAGGTTTAAGGGTAGCTTCTTTTCTATCTAACCATCTAACTTAACTCTCTTATTAAGCTATTATAAACACAGTCTGATGATTCTTTATTTCTCTCCCTTCTTATTCTTCCTCTTTCATTCTTTATATGTTAGGTTTTTTATTCTGTACTCTTTTGTGTTTCCTTTGACTGCTTTTGTGAGTAGCTGATTTTATTTTTTGCCTTTAGTTAGTATTTGATTGGTCTGCTTTCTTTGCTGTGATTTTATTTTTTTTGGTGACATCTATTTTACCATAGGAGTGCTTCCATCTAGAGCAGTCCCTTTAAAATACCCTGTAGAGGTGGTTTGTGGGAAGCAAATTCCCTCAACTTTTGCTTCTCTGGAAATTATTTAATACCTCTTTCAAATTTAAATGATAATCGTGCTAGATACAGTGTTCTTGGTTCAAGACCCTTCTGTTTCATTGCATTAAATATATCATGCAATTCTCTTCTGGCCTACTGTTTCTGTTGAGAAGTCTGATGATAGCCTGATGGGTTTTCCTTTGTAGGTGATCTTTTTTCTGTCTCTGGCTGCTTTTAGTACTGTGTCTTTGCCTTTGATCTTTGCCATTTTAATTATTACATGTCTTGGTATTTTCCTCCTTGGGTCCCTTGTATTGGGAGATCTGTGGGGCTCCATGGTCTGAGACTATTTCCTCCCCCAGTTTGGGGAAGTTTTCAGCAATTATTTCTCCAAAGACACTTTCTATCCCTTTTTCTCTCTCTTCTTCTTCTTCTGGTACCCCTATAATTTGAATATTGTTCTGTTTGGACTGGTCACACATTTCTCTTAATATTCTTTCATTCCTAGAGATCCTTTTGTCACTCTCTGCCTCAGCTTCTCTATATTCCTGTTTTCTGATTTCTATTCCATTAACAGTATCTTGCACCTCGGCCAGTCTGCTCTTAAGACCTTCTATTGATTGTTTAATTTGTGTTATCTCCCTCCGGACTTCATCCCTTAGCTCTTGCATATTTCTCTGCAGGTCCATCAGCATGGTTATGACTTTTATTTTGAATTCTTTTTCAGGAAGATTGGTTCTATCTATCCCACCATGTCCTGTCTCTGAGTTTGCATGAGTGATATTTGACTGCGCCAGATTCTTCTGCCTTTTCATGGCAATAGAAGTGGTTGCAGGCAGGTATCTCATGTGTCAGCTGGGAGAACAAAGTCCCTTCCTGCTTGTTGGTCTCCTTGCCTTTCTCCGCTGCCTGTGCCGTCTACCCGCACACCAGGAGCTGTCCCTGGGATAATCTTCTGAGCTGCTGTGGGCAGGGCAGCCCTCGGGATAGCCTAGTGCACTGCGTGGGGACGCAGCCGCACTGGATGTGTTTTCCTGTGAGAACGGCGCCCCTTTGTGCCTTCCGGACCTTGCTCTGGCTTCTGCTGCCTATTCCACCTACCCACACACTGGAAGCAGTCTCTGGGATAATCCCCTGAGCTGCCGTGGGTGGGGCAGCCCTTGGAATAGCCTAGCACACTGTGGTGGGGGGGGTGGCAGACGTGCTGGGTGTGTTCTCCTGTGAGAACAGTGCACCTTTGTGCCTTCCAGATGTTTCTCTGGCTTCTTCTGTCTGTGCCGGTTAGCTGCACGCCAGGAAGATACTCTGTGTGTTTGCTGTGAGTGGGGCAGTTCTCTGGCTGCTCCACAGATGTGGTGGGTCAGCTGGTTTGGCTTTCTTTTGGCTGATATCTGCATAAGATATTTTTTCTCTGACCTTTTACTTTCAAGTTTTCTATATCCTTATATTTAAGGCCTGTTTCTTGCTATAGGCATGTAGTTGGACTTTAAAAAAATAAATCTTGTCTATCTTTTGGTCAGAGCATTCTGTGTATTTTTAATGTAATTACTGGTATATTCGAGTTTAAGTCTGCTGTTTTACTCTTTTCTATTCATTCCATCCATTTTGTTTTTTTCTTGTTTTATTTCAGTTTGATTATTTTTTCAAATGGCATTCCTCCCCTACCTCTCATCATTTGCTTGTTATATTAAGTCTTTATTTTTCTTTTTATGGTTACTCAAAAGGCCACACCCTCCATTTTTCATTTGTATAAAACGAAGTAGTACTATTACCACTTCCTGGGTTGTAAAAGAAGCTTCCTTCAAATATGTTTAACAACCCCGTCTGCCCAACTTAAAGGCTGCTGTTATGTATTTTAATTTTGTATGTATTTTATACTACAGGAGTCATCATTATTGTCAGTGTTTTTACAGAAAACCTTCCTTACTGAATCTTTGAGCTTTCTTCTTGAAGCATTCTCTTTTTGCTAAAGAATATACTTTAATTAACATATTATTCTTTGTGTGGATCTGCAGATGATAAATTCTCTCAGCTTTTGTTTATTTGATAAATGACTGTTTCACCCTTTTTTAAGGACATTTTTGCCAGATGTAGAATTCTAGGTTGACATTTTTTAAGGACATTCTTGCCAGATACAGAATTCTAGGTTGACAGTTTTCTTTCCGTGTATTAAAGATATCATTGTAGTATATTCTGGTTTCCAGTTGTTTGTCTTTGAGAGTTCAGCAGGCAGTAACACTTGCACCTTTACTATTTTATTTCTGGCTGCTTTTAAGGATTTATTTATTTGCCTTTGTTTTTCATCAGTTTTTACGGTTACATAACTAAGTATTGTTTTATTTGTACTTACTCTGAGTTTGTAGTGCTTTTTAAATCTGGGGCTTAATGTCTTTAATTAGTTTTGAAAAAATTTCAGCCATTGTATCTTCAAATATTGCCTCTGCATCTTATTTTCTTTTTAAATCCTTTCATTCTGGGATTCCAAATACCTATATGTTAGATATTTTACCATATCTTCCATATCATTTTTGCACTTTTCTATATTTTCCATTTATTCTTTCATCCACATTTTAGTTTGGATATTTAATTCTTATCTGTCTTCTAGTTCACTGATTTTTTTCAGCTGTATGTTATTTGATGTTAAGTCCATATACTAAATTTGTTAATATTGGTGATTGTATCTTTTCCTTCTAGAATTTCCATTTAGATGTTTTTATTCCAACTTTTTACTGATGGTTTCAATATTGTTGCTTAATATTTTGGTCAAATTAAGCATAATGCTTTTTAAGACCACCTCTATTTCCCCATTATTTGAATCCACAGTTGTTTATATTTTATTTCTCTTAGTCTCCATATGTTTGATATTATTGTATTTTCATATACATGGGTATTTTTTATTCTGTTCCAGCTGTTGTATATTAAAAATAATAGAGATAATTTGAGAATCTCAATGACATTTCAAATAGGATTTATTTTTGCCTCTGGCAGGCAGCAAGTCTAGGGGCACTAGCAATTCCAGATCATTATAATCCAACCAAGGAAGTGAGGTAATTTTGAATATGCTTTATTTATCTCCTGTGAGTGGAGATAGTCTATATCTGGATTCGTAATTACTCCAAGGGTATAACCCTTTGAGGTCACAACCCAATCCAGACTTTATATTTTCCTTGGTGGGCTCTGAATGCTAATATTTATGCCCCAGCACTATAAATTTAAAATTTCTGCTCCCTTTTCAGCCTCTCAGCAATGATTTTGACATTGGCAAAAGCCTTGAGCATGAAATTGCCTTCAGATGCCTCTCTGAGTTGACTTTCTTTCCTAAGCCTGACTCTGCAGTTCTTTACTATTTCAGTAGCCTCTCGTGCCTTACAAAATTGTTTTTTTAATATTCTTTCCAACTGTTTACGACATACCACAGGATTGGTCTGAAACACCTTGTTTGTTAATCTGGAAGTCAAACTCCTCTCCAAAAAGTATATTTTAATAGTGATGATGAATGTGATAATGATAACTAGTATTTTACTGAATACTTCTGTCAGGTATAGTTTTCATACATTTCATTTAATCTTTCAGTACTTACTATAAAGTAAGTACTATTATTGTTACCATTACTACATATTAGAAAATTAAGATTTGAAGAGTGGAGGTGCACAATTAATTATGGCAAAATTAAATTTTGCACATAATGCTGTTCACCTCTAGAATCCACAGTCTAAACTAGTGCTCTACTGTAAAGTTTTTATGACAACTGAATATATCTATGATAATAATGTGAGTCTGTGATTTATAATTTTGGGCGTGTTTGTGTTTATGACTAGAGATTCTAGTCTTTTCATTTTATTACTGAGTTTTTATGTAACCTTTAAGCCATTCAGTGTATATGTAGCTCACTTTTAGAACAGAGGTTCTCAAACTGTCTCAGTTCACAGAATTCTTAGTATCATGGGGGCCTTAGCAAAAAAACAAAACAAAACAATTCTGTTAATGAAGCAGTAAGGTCCAAACAACTAAGTATCCATGATCTAACAATTTAATAGCCTTTAAAAAAATACATATAAATTAAAAGAAAAAAATATATTTTAATTTGTTTTTTTAAACAATCATAATTGTTTATAGAATCTGAGCACCTGTTGGGCATTGCCCAACTTTTCAAATCTTGGAGTCACCTTAGACACTACTACTCTCACTTCCTGTTTCTCGTTGATTTTTACAAAATCTAATATCAAAACTGTGATCTAGCTAGAGCTAGTGTTTCACCCGGTATTCAACATACGTTGAGTACTTCTGTGTCTCCCTTGAAAATTTAAGATATCCCATGATGCAAATTTGTCGAATGTGGCATTAGCACATTTATGTTTAGAGGCTGTAAGTTTGAAAAAGCCTGCTAGCCTCCAGACTCTGGGGTTCCTCAGGGAGTATGCTTTCACCTTCCAGATAAGAATCCAGGCATTGTAGGTATTGATAAATGTTCAATATAAATAGGTTTTTAAAAAAAATTAAGGTAATTGAATGTTAAAACTTTAAAAAGAATACTTTTGAAAAGAATCTCTTAGTAATCTTAATAATAGCCTTTCATATATTTGTTTACATCTGTCTGGGGATGATGAGCAAAGGAATTTGTCTGTCTACTCAGAGAAGCCAGTTGTATGTATGTCAGGTAGATGTCCATAAAGAACAAGACTCTACTTTAAAAAACAAACTTTAATAATTAAATGACCTTTTATGGCATCACAGGTTTGCTGGGAAGTGGGGAAAGAGACAGTCACTATGGCTGTTTCTGTCATTCCCTTTGCCTGGGGACAAAGATTCAGGCTACCAGTTCATAGAGGTAACAAGGATGATAGAAGTGCATATGTTGCATTCTTACTCTGAAAACCAGTTATGTGACATAGTCTATAGGTGATGACATTGTCTTGTTGGGATGGTGTTTTAGATTTTCTAGAGATAAGGCAAGTTAAAAGAGGAAAAGTATAGAAATCAAATTTCCAGTGGCTGTTCTTTTAGAAAAGTTGCTTTAGCTCTGTAAAATGAAAGTCTTCCTGTATACCTCTTATATGATCTATAAAATTCCTTTCAGCTCCTATGATTCACCAAGACCTTTTGCTATATTCTCTACCCCAGTAGACCATTCTGTTACTGCTATTGTTTATTTGTAAATTTATAAATCTAATGTAAATAAGCTACCTTCTTAATGACCATTTAAATCTTCCCAGTAGATCTATCCATGGAGCCATAATGTTTACTGACACGCCTTCCTGTGATGCAGTCCTTAATTGGGAAGCACATCTTATAAAAGATAATAGTGTTTTATAGTCTCCAAATGGGAAACTCCTGTCATTTAAGATTTGCCAGAAAGGAATTTACTGGCATTAGAAACCAAAACATATTTACTCCTCAATACTTGTCCCTAAGGCTCTAAAATGTTACTATAAACTTAGAACATTCCTTTATTTACCCAGGTTTATTTTCAGGTAATTGATTACTCAGTGTTTTCCTAGAAACCTATTCATTCATATCCTTTAGAAAGTACATATGTCCTGAGCTATCAAAATGATATGAGAATAGAATGCCCTTTTCATTTAATTTCTGGTGTGATACTATGTGTAGAGATTTGTAGTTGAGTTTCCCAAATCAATTATTTGCTATTTCTTGGAATGCTTTAAATTGAAAACATTTACTCAGTTTTTTAAAATTATACAACTAATTAATTCATTGAGTTGTATCTAGCAAAGAAAAGCGTAAAAGTTAATTTTGAATTAGATGGATTACCATGTTATTTAAAAACTAAGTTAACGTGTTTTCACTTGTATCATTAAAATTTAAGTTTCTTTTAGTTTGTTAGAACTCTAGTAGGAAAAGGCAGCCAGAAGAATAGAAAACGTTTTGCCTATTGGACATATGGGCAAGTAATATTATTGAATATTTTAGTTTGCTTTATTTATTCTTAGAATCTTTAATAACTAAAAATGAATCAGTCTTTCATATATGTAATTGAGCTGTATTTGAATTTTTTAAAATATATAATCCAACATTAGCCAAATTATATTTAAGTCCAAAAATAAAAATTAAAAGTTAAAAAATAAAATGTACAAATCTGGAGATATGACTAGATAGCAGCTGGTTAGGAAAAAAGTTTTCAATAATTATAAGTTAAATATAATATTTCAGTATTGTAAAAAGGAGAAATTCCCCATTAATTTGCTTTTGTTTGTTTTGATTTCCTCCTGGACATGACATTTTAAGGAGAATGTTGACTAGTCTAGATACTATTAGGGGGCTACAAAATGTTTTTGCCCCCCTGTGCTCTTACTCCCAAAGCATTGCTAAAGTTATCCCCCCCCAAAAGTTAGAGAAAGTCAACAAAATTTGCTTAAAACTTAGCCATTTTGTCAAAGCTTGGTTTGTGGCAGAAACCAAGTAAATGCTATCATCTGTCTTTGGAATTACTGGATTACTAGTACAGAGACAAAAATAGTGTTATATAAAAGCTCAGTAGAAGCTATATGCCTTCCCTGCAAAAGTAACTTCAAGACAAGCCTCTAGCCTGTCCCATATAGGAACTCTGGAATAGCCACTGTCAAAAAATACATCATATAATAATGAATTAAAGGAACTGAACTTAATTGCAATGAAGAGGAGAAAGAAGAGATGTGGTAGTTGCCTTAAAAAGTTCTTTAGGGCTATCATGTATAAGAGCAATAATTGAAAAGGGCAGAAGTTTCAGGGAAATACAATTTGGCTTATAACAAAGAACTACCTAATGGTCATAGCTGTCTGTAGAAGTACTTAAATATAGATTAACATGGTATATGATAGATTTCATATCTATAGAAGGAAATGGAGAAGGAATGACTTAAGATTAATTCTGATTTTTAAGATTCTGCAATTCTACTTATCTCCCTCCAATAATACTACATTAAGCTGCTTTAATGATGGGCTTTTCAAAATTTTTAAATTTTGAAAATTTTTCTGTAATATTTTACTTCACATTTTCTGTGGGGTGCTCAGCAGGAATATGACATAATTGGTGAAGGGTCTCAATTCTAAGCTCTTCTGTTTCTTTAACCAGGTGGCCCTGTGTAGGTAACAGTGTGCATAACCTGAACCACCATATACAGCATCCCTGTGTGGTTGTCAGTGTACTTAGAGCATGTCTCTCCAGACTGATTTCAAGTGTACTGTGATCTTGTTATTATTTCTGATTGCTTATCTTATTGTTGGAGTAGTTAAAAAAAATAAATATAACTAAATATTACTCAGAACATTTCCTCTGAATGAAGTAGAGTAGCTCTTAAGAAAATTCTAAAATTTTCCTGATTTCACATAACTGGAAGATTTAATTTTAAAGAACTCTGGCACTATTCGTGTTACTAAAACCCAGAAAATATTAATTGAGCCACAATATTGTATTAGAGGTAGCTGCAGGGACTTCCCTCCCCTCTCTGTACATTTGTATATGTGGTGTGAATAATAGTTTTTGAGATATACAGCTTCCTTGAGGTAAAATTGATATACAAAAACACTGCACATATTTTGATACATACAAAAATAGAAATTGATGTGCTTGGACTTGTGATACCATCACCATAATTTAGGTAATAAACATGTCTATCACCTCAGGTTTCCTTGTGTCCCTTTGTTGGTAAGAATACTTGAGATCTACTTAGTCTTAAATTGCTATGTTCACAATACCATATCAATAACTATAGGCACTATGCTGTACCAGATCTCTAAAACTTGCTCATCTTTTATGATGGTAACTTCATAGAACAAGAACTTCCCCCTTCATCTGGCAACCACTATTCTATTTTCTACTTCTTTAAGTTTGACTATTTTACATACCTCATGTAAGTGGAATTATACAGTATTTGTCCTTCTATGACTGTCTTATTTCACTTTGCATAATTTCCTTTAGCACTACCAATTTTGTTGCAAATGGTAGGTTTTACTTCTTTCCTAAGGCTAATTAATATTCCATTCTACATATATACCATATTTTCTTCAAGTCTTCATCTGTCAGTGGACATGTAGGTTGTTTCCATATCTTGGCTCTTTTGAAAAATGCTGCAGTGCTCATATTTCTTTGATATCCTGATTTGAGTTCTTTTGGATATATACCCAGAGGTGGAATTGCCACATCATATGGTAGTTCTATTTTTAAATTTTTTTAGGAACTGATGTACTGTTTTCCATAGCAGCTGCACAATTTTACATTCCCACCAGCAGTGTAAAAGGGTTTGGACTTGTCTACATTTCCAACAGTTGTTATCTTTTGTTTTTTTTTCTTTTTTTGATAATAGCCATCCTCAAAAGTGTCCGATGATACTTCATTGTGGTTTTGATTTGCATTTCCCTGAGGATTAGTAATGTTGAGTACCTTTTCACAGATCCATGGATTATTTGTCTTCTTCAGAGAAACGTCTGTTGAGTCCTTTGCCCATTTTTAAAATTAGTTTATTTAGTTTTTTTGCTGTTGAGTTGTAGGAATTTCTAAAATATTTTGGAAGTTAACCCTTGATCAGATATATGGCAAATATTTTCTTCCTTTCTGTAGGTTACCTTTTCACTGTTGATTATGTCCTTTGCTATGCATAAGCTTTTTTAGTTTGATGTAGTCCCATTTGCCAATTTCTTCTTTTGTTGCCTGTTCTTTTGATGTCATATCCATGAAATTGTCAAGACCAATGTCATGAAGCTTTTCTCCTGTTTTGTTTTTTTTCCTAGGATTTTTATAGTTTAGGTCTT
Source organism: Manis pentadactyla (assembly GCF_030020395.1). NCBI lineage: Eukaryota > Metazoa > Chordata > Mammalia > Pholidota > Manidae > Manis > Manis pentadactyla. Next base: position 78,265,755 of record NC_080020.1, read on the forward strand.
AATGTCTTTAATCCACTTTGAGTTGATTTTTGTGTGTGGTATAAGATATAAGGGTTTCAATTTCATTGTTTGCATATGGGTATGTAGTTTTCCCAGCATCATTTATTGAAGAGACAGTTATTTCCCCATTGTGTATTCTTGGTACCCTTGTTGAAGTTCAGTTGATCACATATAAGTGGGTTTATTTCTGAGCTTTCTGTTCTGTTCCATTGGTCTGTATGTCTGTCTTTATCTTAGTACTATACTGTTTTAATTACTCTACTTTTGTAATTTGAAGTATGTAATGTATTTTGAAATAAGTGTTAAAAGATTTTTTATTCTGAAGATTGCTTTTCTTAGGCGTCTTTTGTGGTTCCATATAAACTTTAGGATCACATTTTCTATAAGAAATGGCAATAGGATTTTTATGAGAATAGCACTGAATCTGTAGATCTGTTTGGGCAGTTATGGACAGTTTAACAATATTAAGTCTTTGGGATATCTTTCCATTTGTGTCTTCTTTACTTTCTTTCATCAATGTGTTATAGTTTTGATGTACAACTTTTTCACCTCCTTGGTCAAATTTATTTCTAAATATTTTATTCTTTATGAAGCTATTATAAATGAAATTTTTATCTAATTTCCTTTTGGGATAGTTAATTTTTAGTGTACAGAAATATAATTTATTTTTAATGTTGATGTTGTATCCTGCAACTTTACTGAATTTGTTTATTAGTTCTAACAGCTTTTTTGGTGCAGTCCTTAGGATTTATATATAAGATCATGCCATCTGCAAATAGATAGTTTACTTGTTTCTCTCCAATTTGTATGACTCTTCTTTTTATTTCCTTATTGCTTTGGCTAGGACATCCAGTACTATGTTGCATAAAAGTGGCAAGAGTGGGTGTCTTTGTCTTGTACCTAACCTTCACGGAAAAGCTTTCAATTTTTCACTATTGGTTATGATGTTAGCTGTGGGTTTGTCATATATGGTCTTTATTATGTTGAAGTACACTCCTTCTCTAACTAGTTTGTTGAGCTTGTTTTTATCGTAAAAGAGTGTTGAATTTTGTTAAATGCCTTTCAGTATCTGTTGAGATGGTCATGTGAATTTTATCCTTTACTCAGTTAATGTGCTATATCACACTTGTTGATTTACATATGTTGAACCATGCTTTTACCTCTTGAAATAATCCCATTTAATCATGAGGTATGATTCTTCAAGTGTAATGTTGAATTTGGTTTGCTGGTAGTTTGTTGAGCATTTTTGCCCCAATGTTTATCAGGAATATGAAAAGTAGTTTTCTTTTCCTGTGGTATTTTTATGTGACTTTGATATCAGGATAATACTGACCTTGTAAAATGAGTTTGGAAGTGTTCCCTTCTCTTCAGTTTTTTGGAAGAATTTGAGAAGAATTAGTGTTAATTCTTCTTTAAGTGTTTGGCAGAATTCACTAGTAAAGCTCTCTGGTTTTAGACTTTTCTTTTTTGACAGGGTTTTAATTACTGAGATTCAAACTCCTTTACTCACTATTGGTCTATTCAGATTTTCTATTTCTTCATGATTCAATCTTGGTACATTGTATGCTTTGGAGAATTTCTTCTAGAAATTTGGTGTGACATAATTATTTATAGTAGTCTCTTTGATCCTTTTATTTCTGTGGCATCTGTTGTAAATATCTCCTCTTCATTTCTAATTTTATTTGAGTCTTTTCTCTTTTTTTTCCTTAGTCTAGGTAAATGTCGATTTTATCTTTTTGAAAAACCAACTCTTAGTTTCCTTGATCTTTTTATTACCTTTCTCATCTCTATTTCATTTATTTCTGCTCTAATCCTTACTAGTCCCTTTCTTCTGCTAATTTGGGACTTGGGTTGTTCTTCTTTTCCTAGTTACTTGAACTGTAATGTTAGGTTGTTTGAGATCTTTTTTCTTACTTTAGGCATTTATTAGTATGAAATTCCCTCTTAGAACTTTTGCTACATCATATAAGTTTTGGTATGTTTTATTTCCATTTTATTTTCTCAAGGTGCTTTCTGATTTCCCTTTTGAATTATTCTTTGGTTGTTCAGGAATGTGTTGCTTAATTTCCACATACTTAAATTTCTACTTTTCCTTCTGTTACTGATCTCTAGTTTCCTACTATTGTGGATGGAAACAATATGTGATAGGATTTCAGTTTTTTTAATTTGTTAAAACTGTTTTGTGGCCCAATGTATGATCTATCCTGGAGAATGTTCCATGTTTATTTGAGAAGAATGTGTATTCTGATATTGTTAGATGGATTGTTCTGTATATGGCTATTAGGTCCTTTTAGTCTATAATGTTATTCATGTCTTCTGTTTCTTCACTGATTTTCTGTCTGGATGACCTATCCATTGGTGAAAGTGGGGAATTGAACTCTCTTCCTAATATTGTATTGCTGTCTATTTTTCTCTTAAATTCTATTAGTATTTGTTTTATATGTTTTTGCTCCAATGTTAGGTACATACACATTTACAGTTATTGTGTCCTATTGATGGATAGACCCATTTAGAATTACATAGTGACCTCCTGTATTTCTTGTGACTGATTATGACTGAAAGTCTATTTTGTATAATAAGTATTGCCAATCTTGCAGCATTTCGGTTACTATTAGCAAAATATTTTTTACTGTTCCTTTGTTTTCAGCTTATGTATATTCTCTTTAAGTGAGTCTTTTGTAGGAAGTATATTGTTAGATCTTATTTTATCCATCCCACCATTCTGTGTCTTTTGATTGGAGAATTTAATCCATTTACATTTAAAGTAATTATTAATAAGACTTTCTATTGCCATTTCATTCATTGCTTTTTAGCTGTGTTGTCATTCCTTTGTTCTTTTCTTCCTCTCTTGTCATCTTCCTTTGTGATTTGTTGATTTCTTTTTTGTAATGGCATGCTTTGATTCTTTTCATTTGTCTACAAGAGGTTTCTTGGTAGATTTTTCAGTTCAGTTGTTCTATACTTCAGCTCCAGAATTTCTATTCGGTCCTTTTTTATGTTTTTTTCTCTCTATGTTTATATTATCATTTTGATCATGTGTGATTTTTCTGATTTTGTTGTCTGTGTTTGTTTATTTGCTTTTTCCTAGCTCACTGAGGCTTCTTTAAGATGATTACTTCGACTATTTTTGTCAGGCGATTGATTCATAGATCTCCATTTCTTTAGGGCCTGTTATTGGAGATTTCTTGTTTCTTTGGTAGCATTGTATTTTGCTGATTCTTTCTTTGTGTTCCTTATAAGCTTTGCTTTGGTGTCTTTACATTTGAAGAGCAGCCACCTCTTCCAATCTTTATGGATTGATTTTCTCAGAGAGAAACTTTTACCAATCAATGCAACTAGAAATTCTGGGAGTCTCTCAAACCTTTTTTATGGATGTGTATATTTTACTTCCCTTCCTCCCTCCTGGGGAAGAATTTTCAGGGTTGTGCACCATTGCTCAATTCTCTAGAGCCATTCTCAGTACCGAGAGCTACCTTTCCTCACCCTGAGGTCAGTGCACTGAGATGCTAGGATGTTAGGTGCTAGCTCTCATTCTCTCTCCTCTCCCTCCCTTCAGAAGAGAAGTCTCAGGATTGTTCACCTTCTCCCAATCGCACAGAGCCAAGCTGGCTGCTAATATCCATGCTGCTGTTATTCACTGGGGGCCTTGCCATTTACTCAGCCACCTCTTCCTTGTTCCTAGATGCCCAGAAGCATTCCAACTCTCTGGATCCTTCAGTACTCTGGATAAGGCAAGACAGTAGTGGTTCTCTTGGGAAGTACCCTGAGGAGCTAGGGATGTTAGACTCACCCTTAGCTTTCCCTTTTTCCCATGGTAGAAATCACTTACTAAAAGGATCTTTTTTGGCACTGACCTATGTTGACTTAAAGAATGAGAGACACAGGTAAAGTGGAACTGCTCTTCTTACCCATTTTGATGCAGTTCTTGGTTTTGTACTCTTTTAGGATGCTGCATCTTTTTAACTGGATTCTGGGGTTCTCCTAAAGGTAATTTTGGTCTCTGTGTGATTGTCAAATCACTGTGTCTGTGTGAGGACAGGGCTGAGGCTTCCTATTTCTCCATCTTGCTGACATCACTCTGTATATTATTTTTTAACTGTTTGAAATTTGAGAAAGCTATAAAGTCAGGTACTAAATCTCTGAAAAGATATCTACCCCATCCATTTCTCCATTAAAGTAGCATGTCATTTAAATGGAAGGGTTTATTGTTAATTTATTGCCTGTTTATGGGATATCTTTTTTTAAATAAAAGTGTTTAACATTTTTAAGTCATTATAGTTTCATCTTAAAGTAAGATTTGAAACTAACCAGAGTCATCAGTGATATAATTGAAATTCTGAAGACTCAACTTTAAGAAGGTTTTCTTAAACCACTTTACACTGCCATGATTATTACCATATTAGCTTTAATTTAGTGTCACTTTGAATTAGGCCATGGTGTCAAACTGTGCTAAAAGAAATCGTCTAGTGACTAGAACTATTCAGTAACAGCTATTGCTCTACCTATGAGAGGATTTTTAAAAACCTGCCAGCAAAAAGCATTTTGATATACCTTTTACATTATTACTATATTAGTTGCCACTTCTATATGTAGAGGTTGGCTTTATTTATGGAATTGTTTTTAGGATACTGCTAACTTCACTGACCCTGTTTCAGTAAACGAAAAATAGTTAAGTTTAAAGGTAATTGTTGGAATAAGACTCAAGCAGATAACAAAAGGAAAGCATGAGGGGATTTGGGGATGATAGAACTGTTCTATATCTTGATTGTGGTAGTGGTTATACTATGCTTTTGTCAGAATTCACAGAAATTTACACCAAAAAAAGTGTATTCTACATTTTTGGTGTAGAAAGAAAAAGAAGATAAAAATACAGCCATCCTTTCTTTCCCCAGAAAATTCATTGGATATGATTAAAGATATTTGATGTACCTTCTGCCTTTCTTTTTTGCCTTAGTACCCAGCCTAGTAACATTTGACTGGAATCCTCAGGTAGTCCTGTCTAATTTAGATGAGCTTCAGAAGGTATTTGAACAAGACTTTGAAAGATCTCCATTCATAGAATCCATCCTTTCTTTTTACCTTCTTTCATTCCACATTTTTCTACATACGTTTATTTATGGTATTTTCATACATATGTTTATGTTGCTAACATAAACTCTCAGCTAGATCTCTTAAGACCATTTATATAGGACAAATAGCCAGCTTCAAATATTTGCTTGTTATTTATAGAGAAAAATTTTGGCATGTGTGTAAAAAAGGAAAGTTCTTAAATGGTTGCATTTTTTAAAAATACAAAAATATAAACAAGCTAATGACTCACTGTTTTTAAAATTGTACTTTATATTATTTTGATAATGGTAGTGATATTTGTGCATAGACCACTATATTATTTTCCCTCTTCTTTCTGAATAACAGCACAAATTTTTGGAATAAACTGTGTAACAGAGTAGTTACCTTATTCTCATAAGGGTACAGTTATAGTCTGAGTTCTATATATACACTGCATTAACATAATAAAAACAATGCTACTTAATACAGTTATTTATCTGAGTTTAAGTAGATTAAAAAATTGAGTGAATATATATAACACATAGCTTGTCTTTCACAAATAATCCAGAATTTTCATTATTATTTTCAGTTGTTGAACACATGTATTCATTAATCAAAAAACTTGCCTTTATTATAGTCCCCTTTAGCCTGATATTTTCTCTATTGAGTTTTTACTACTAAGTGATTGATTAAGTGAAAACATTATTCTGAACTGAGTATTTTTAAGAATGAAAGTTGAGAAAAATGAACATACCATCTTCCTTTCATAGCTAGATTAAGAAAGTTGAGTATATTGACTGGAAACATTTTCTTTCTATATGTGTGAGATGCTACACATTTAAGACTCAATAGCCCAAATATACTTTATCATTTGCCTAAGATTTCTAATGAAATATGTATTGATTATGTTGATTTCATTTATCAAATCCTTTTAATGTGCCTGCTGTGAGGTAAGCACTATTATAAGTGCTAAAGATACCTAAGTGAAGGATATGATTGGTTCTTTCTCTATGAGTTTATGATCTTATGATTTATGATCCTATGAGCTTATGATCTTTGAAGAGACAAACTTTAACAACTGTAACTTTATAAATTTATAATAGAAGAATGTACACAATGGTAAGGGAATATGACCTAACTTGTGATTTAGTATAAATTTATATTACAGAGTGGGGGAAACACAATTACAGTACTCAAAAACTACAGCAGAATTATTTATATTTTGGCACTTCAGAAAATTCTTGCCAGACCTTTGAAAAATTATCTTTTGATCTTAAAAATTTTAGGCCAGTAGTCTTATGTTTTAGTGAAATGAGGAAATTAATTTATTACAGCTTTTAAAAATCATTTTGTTATGCTCAATATATGTAAAAAAAATTTTTTAATAGTTGCTATCATAGGATGGTAATCAACAGGTAATAACTTCTGATTAAAAGGCCAATTTCAGATAATGTACTCCATTATTGGACTATTTGAAAACAACAGTCCCAAACTTCTTTAGTTAGAAATATGTTCCTAGAAGAAAGTGAAGAAGTTAATAAACTGCTCCCATTATATGGTAAAGAAACATTATGCATCACATATGGAAAGGAATGTTGAGAGGAATAGATATACAGAAAACTGTACATAATACTTTATCATCTTGCAAAATTCACTTTGATTGGAGTATATGTGGGATTCATAGGAATTGGTTCTTCTCATGAGCCATGGTATTGTTTTTGAGATTTTAAGTAAACAGGGAACACAAAAGTGGAAGTATATAGCATTTTGATTCTTTGACAGCAATTAGCAGTACGTTTCTAGACCTACTTTGCTTGAAATGAAAGGTTTGGTATTAGAAGGAGCAGGTAAAACCAGGAAACAGCTTTTGAATACCACAGTTTGTAAATGGCCCATTCTTTGATCCTGCTTTCTCTTGATTTTTGATAACTCATAACCTTATTTTGCATGGGACTTTGTCTTTTTAAGATGCTGACTACAATCCTAACTCTGAATGACTTTATGCCAGAGAATCAACCACTGTCTATATGAACACAGGTAATTTGGTTCTTAGTAGGCTGCTTTGGATCAAATACTTCATTTGGGCCAATCAGGTGCATGTAGCCTATCAGGATGACAATCCCAGAAGAAACATTTTCTGATATTGGATAAGATATAACAAGCAATGAAACATGTTTAATATAACATTTTAAGAAAAAGGAATTTTGTTACAAGGACTCATAAACTGGATAAAGAACTAAAACTAGAAAACTGTTAAGTATCAAGGCAGTTCTAGGTTCTAGCCTCTTTATCTCTTATCATTCAGCCATTTCATGCAGGCACTCTCATTGCAGGTGTGTTCTTATACCCCTCCACCTGTCTTTCGTATGCCCACAATCATTCACACTCTACTTGTCTCTGTGTATAGGCTCTTCCTTTTGCTGTTGATTAGCCAGTTTTCTCTTGTTTGTATCTGAGAATATTCAGTCTGTCTAGCTCAACAAGTTATTATCACTTTTTCTAAGCAGAGCTCTGTAAGCCTGCCTACCTCACAGATCACTGTTCAGCTTAGTGATTGGCCGCCCCTGAGATAGTAACCACTCATTGATAATAATAGATCAGTGGTGCATCCCCAATTGGAGGTTGTGGTGATATAAATGAGAAGGGGAAGCTGGGGGGTGCTAATTCATGTGGGTTTTCTAAATAAGAACACTATTCTTCTGAGGAGCAGTTGCTTTACCTTCTCAGATATGGGACTTTTGGGAAAAGTTGGACTTTCAGGAATGAAGAGAAAGGAGGAGAGAGGGAATATTAATGGAATATTTAGAAGCCAGGTAAAGAAGGAGTTGCTTTTCTGTTACTTCTTGTGTAATCAACCAAGGTAATTAAGTGACATTCCTAATTTAGGTGTAGGATAAATAGCATTTGAAGTTAGGCCTGTTTATCTGTCTGTTCTGAGTCCATGATTTTTTTCACCAAGCACATGATAATGTCTTACTACTATGATTATACATTGGTGACATATCTTTCCTTGTATTTTTACTTTAAGTTAATGTATATTCAGTACATGAGATGAGGTGGTCTTGAGAAAAGCAGACATACATGTCCAGTTTTTTCTTACATATAATCTGGTTATACAGTTGTTTCCTAGGGTTTTTTTAATGTTATTTCACCTACCAAATAATAGAATATTGCCTTGTAGTATTAAAATGTTGAACAACAACCCAACTAGCAAACCAACAGAACTAGTTGAAATTTGAGATCAAGTTTTTAACTTATAATTCAAAATTACTAATCATAGTTCATAACCTACATTCAATACATAAACTTAGTATTGCATATTTTGGTTAAAAATAAAACTGCCTGGTTATGGTGTTTTTTTTCCCCTACCTTTTATATTAATGCATAATTTAGATACAGTAAAATTCCACCTTTTGGTGTACAGTTCTGTGAGTTTTGACAAACATATTGGATGCAACTACCACCACAATGAAGATATAGAACAATTCTGTCATCTAAAAGAATTCCAGCCCTTTGTAGTTAGCCCCTTCCCTACCGCCAGCCTCTAGTAACCCCTTATGTATTCTCTGTGCCTATCGTTTTTTCCTCCCAGATTATCATACAATTTGAACCATACAGTATGTGGCTTCAATCACCTAACTTAATGTATTTGGAATTAAACATGTTGTTGCATGAATTAGTAGTTTTTCCTTTTTGTTGTGAGTAGTGTTCTCTTGTATGACTATACCACACTTTGTTTATCAATTCCTCACTTGAGAGACATTTGAGATGTTCCAGGTTCAGGTAATTTTGAATTAAGCCAATAAAAACATCCTCAGACAAGCTTTCATGACAACAGGATTGTTGGGTGAGGGGGTTTGTTTGTTTGGTTTGTTTGTTTTTTTCTTTTCATTTGGATAAATACCTAGGAGTGGGGCTATTGTGTCATATGGTACCCTATTTGACTTCACAAGAAAAAAAACAAAATTTTACAAAGAATCTGTGCCATTTTGCATTCCCTCCAGCAATGTATGAGTGTTATGGTTGTTGAATATCCTTACCAGGACTTGTTGCTGTCTTTTTCTTTTTTTCAGTCATTCTAATAGGTGTGTAGTGAGTGGTTTATTGTTATGGTTTAGTTTGTATTTCCTTATTAACTAATGATGTTGATTGAGCCTCTGTCTTTTCATGTGCTCATTTGCCATCTCTATATCTTTGGTAAGGTGTCTGTTAAGATCTTACTCATTTTCAAAATTGGGTTATTTGTTTTCTTAAGTTCTGAGAGTTCTTTATATAGTCAGGATGCAATCATTTATCAGAAATGTGATTTGCATATATTTTCTCCCTTCTGTGGTTTGTCTTTTCATTTTCTTAATTGTTTCCTTCAAAGAACAGTTCTTATTTTTGATGAAGTCTCAATTTATCAGTTTTTCTTTTGGTGATACATTTAAGGAATGAATCTTTGTCTAAACCAGCGTCACAGATATTTCTTCCTATGTTTTTTACTAGAAGTTGTATGTTCTATGATTAATTTTGGGTTAATTTTTATATATGTTTCAAGGTTTGTATTAGAGTTCTTATTTTATTTTATTTTGTGGTAGATTGGTTTCCAATTATTCCAGCACTGTTTGTTGACAAGACTCTCCTTTCTCCATTGAATTGCATTTGCATCTATATATGTGTGAATCCTCTTTCTTTCTCCATTGCCATGTTGTCTTCATTGGTGTGCTTTATAAGTCTTAGAATCAGGTAGTGTAAAACCTATAATTTTGCTCCCCATTTTCACATTCTTTTGGCTCTTCTAGTTCTTTTCTATTCTATATAAATTGTAGAATCAGCTTTTGATTTTAATAAAACACTACTGTTGGTATACTGATTGGAATTACAGTGAGTTCATAGATAATTTGAGGAGTATTGAAATGGAACTATTGATTTTCCTATTCTTGAACACAATATGTCTCTTCATTTATTTAAGTCTTAAATTTCTTTTTTTAGTGATGTATAGTTTTCAGTGGACTAATTTTCGTTAAATTTATAGCAAAAGTTTTATGACTTTTGTGATATAATAAATAGTACTTTAGAATCAACAGCTAATTGTTCATAGCCTGTATGTAGAATATTGATTTTCTACCTTGTTAAGCTACTAAATTTTAGTTTTAGTAGCTTTCCTTGTAGTTTCTTTTGGAGTTGGTATGTAAGTAGTGATATCTATTTAAGATTCAGGAGAGGAGTACATTTTATTTGGTTTTATTCATGAGATCCTTAGGACCTAGAATGGTTTTTCATATACATAACATATGTTAAGATAATTCTTAAGTTTTAATTTGATTTTTTTTTTGTTTGGTTATTTTTAGTATCAATAATTTGGTATCAGGAACCAATTTAATCAATTATATAAAATGTGATATTCCGTTATACTTCCAATATGTTTCCATGAAAGACAACATATGGGGGAGTGAATGTTTCTTATAGTCCTCTCTGTTAATGGGATCTAAAAGAATGTGTATCTTACTTGCTGTAGGCAACTAAGATAAATAATAAAAATGGAAAATATCTTTTTGCTAGAGTTGTACTTCTTAGTCATCATTGTTATATAAGTATAAAAAGGTCTAAGTATTTTAATAATGTTCAAGACTGCCTTCATATTTTATGTGATTTTTAAAAAGGAGTTGTGACATTGCTCTAGTGAGTTCTCAAGACCTTAAAAATTAATCTTTAATTTGAACAGATGATGATGAATGTGAGGCATTTACAGTATACAGTGGTTCTCTAGATGCAATTCTACTCTGTAGTGCTTTATTGATTTCTTTCTTTCTGCACTGCCACAGCTCAGGATTTCTGCTCAGTAATACCAGGATCATTGAAAACAAGATGCAGTTAATAGCTACTTTTTTACCCCTCAATCCAAAAAATGTCTTATGTTTAGTATTTAGTAGAAGAGTTTTATCTAATAATTTTTATTTATCTAATTTATTTGCCAATATTTGTGGGCATATATCCTAAGACTACTGGTTTGAACTAGTAGTTATTAAGTAGAATTATTTTTTTAGGATTGGTAAATGGAAAAGCATGGACCACTTTTTTCAGACACCACATTGCCACCTCCTACTTCCATGAATAAGGAAATATTTTAAAAGATATTTACAACCATGTTTTAGAGACAATAATTATTGTTTTCTGGTTTGTAAGAGATTATTAGCAAAATTTCTGCTTTCCTTTTTCTATACTCAGTCTCTTCAACTGTTATTTTCCTTTTCCAGTATCCTAGGATGTTCCCATTCTTGGGAAAGGACTTAACAAGTGATTATATTATTTGGTGTGATATTTTGCTCCAAAACTTCTAGAAGTTTATTCAAGAAAGTGAGTGAACTAATTTATGAAAACATTAGTTGTAGAAAAAAATTCTGAGAATGGGAGAAATTCTGATTAGGGGACAGTGGTGAAATCTGAGGAGCGGGACACAAACAGTTAATTTTTTTTTTTTTGAGTCCTGTAGCAATTGTAATGTTGCTAAAAAGTCCTATAATTTCTTAAACACATTCTTCTACTCTAAATCTTGTTACCTATTCGATACATAATGAAAACAGAACTTGCTTTTGAAACCTAACTTCATAATCACGTCTGTTAAAATGTATTCCTATGAAACCTACTTCTTAGGCTTTCTAATGCTGCTTCTCATGGGATACAATATGACAAGAGTAGGGAATAGGGGAGCCTAGGGGTGGAAAATTATGCACTGTGGTAGCTTTCTATATCAGTATTCATATCTAGCTAGAAAAAGACTTTTGCTACCTGCATTGCTGTAACACTGCTTCTCTATAAATTGATTCTGAAGTTCTTCTAAAGAATCATTCTCCTTTGTTTTGCCAGGAAAGGCTTATGCTCTAGCTGCCTTTTTTTTTTTTTTCCCACGCTGCAACCATTTGGCTGTAAAGAGTTTATAATCATATCTATGTTCCTATCTAAACAGAGAGCAGGACAGTGAAATATAAAGGTTTTCTCACTGTTGATCTGGGAGCTTGATGTTTTAAAACCCAGGAAAGTTATCGAGACTTGCTAAGTTTAAGCACAGCGTTTTAAAAAGAAAATTAGAAATGATATAAGAATCTAACAGCCACATGTCTTTATTTTCTAATTAAATAGAAACTATACAATTAACCATGGCATATAGTACTCTGTTATTTTTAGACAGTACATTTTACTAAAGTTTTATTTTTCAGGGGAAACATCTCTTTTTTTCAGTACTGATTGTGGGAATATGTTGAAAAATAATTGAAAGAAATTGAACATTAATTTATTCAAGGTTATTTTGCTTTCTCAAGCAAATTAAAAGCTTATTTTAAAACTTTAGGTTACTTGTGAATAAATCAAACTAGGTTTCTGATACCTTACACAATACTCTATCAAAATAGGTTGTTTACTTTCATTATGTCAAGTCTGTTTACAGCCTTTTGTTTGAGGGAGCCTAAAGATATTGATAATTACTTGTATAAAGACATTTTTACTGATGTACAGGCTTGAATATAAAAAGTTTTAATTGTTACTATGGTTATATGTACTAAAATGAAGGACCAATTTTAAAAGTGTGGTTAAGTGTTACTTTGATAAGAAGCAAATTGATTATTTAAGAATTTAAGGCAGAACATTACTAGTCTGCAGTTCATTTTCATTACTTCTTATAACATTATAAATACATTTTTAAAACACCTTTCTAAGGATTCCAGGCATCATTATACTGTTCTTGAGCAGATGTCCAGGTCTGACAAGCCATAGTAAATACAGACAATACTACCTCTCTGGAGAATAACACTTTCTTTGCTTTGATCATTATATCAAAAAGATAGAAGCTAAGCAAGTTGAGCCAAGATTTTACATTCAAATATGCAAGTGGTTATGATTTTATAAGGATAAAAGTGTACCACTATGTTCAGAAAGTCATGTGAGTTAGAAAAAAGATAGTTCAATCTTAAACCATGGATTTCTGATACAAATTTAGTTTAAATATGCAAAATTTTATATTTTGTCAACTTACATGTATGAATTCTTATTTATTCAACTAGTGTTTAATTATGCCAGGGCTGTACCAGGTATTAGGAATATGCATTGCTTAAATACAATTGCTTAAATAAAATATGCATTGCTTAAATATAACTTAATATAGCAACAGTATGGAGAAAGAATGACATAATGAGAAGACAACCAGATAAACAATTCCAATTTCCAATGCTTTATTTAGGGAAAAGTATGGGTGCTTTAGACATACATGGCCAACAGAATGTAAAATCTTATAATTCACAGGGCATTGGGTAGCCTACTCAGAAGGGCCTTGCTTCAGCCGTGGAAAATAATTATTCCTAGACTGCTACTCTAGTCTCACCTATAATATCTTGAAAACAAGGACCAAAAGGATCAAGCAATGATCAAGTAACTAGCCAGTGGGCTGTCTAGGACAGAGGTGACAAGTGCAGGGGAAGGGCCCCCAGCAAGAATCAGCTGGGTGGGCATGCTGGGTCTCTCCTAGACCCACACAAGAGCAGGGAACATCAAAGCATCTCCCAGGGCATCTCAGGGAAGCCAGGCTGGTTGGGGTCAAGGTACACCTGAGGGGAACCTGCAGAAGCTTGAGGACATGAGAGAGGAAGAAGGGAAGAAGAGCTGGGCCAGGGTAGGAGGCAGTGTGGGAGCCCAGGGAATGGGCACTTGGCTCCTTTCTGGTTTGGGTTTCTTTTTCAGAGGGCTTGAGGCCTGCAGGGCTGCCCTGGGATCTCTTTGGGAGAGGCCCAGCCTGTCCACCCACTCATTCTTTTCAGAGATGTTGCCCACTCTGTGGGCATGGGGGCATGGTGATTTTTTGGTTCAGGCAAAAGCATTTGAAAGAAAACACCCTGCCCCTGATAAACACAGGAGAATAAATGCAGTAAAAGTGCCTCCCTGTAAAAAAAAAATCCCAGAACAATAGGAACATAAAAATATCCAGCACCCAACAAAGTAAATAAATAGTTTGTGGCTTTTTCAATCAGATATTATCAGGCAATACAAAGAAGCAAACCTAACCTGTAAAGAGGAGGAAAAGCAATCAAAACCAATCCAGAACCAACATGGGTGTTAGAATTAGCAGATGACATTAGCAGTTACTATAATTTTCTGAATCTTCAAAAGTTAGAGGAAAGATTGAACATGCTACATATAAATATGGAATATATAAAAAGAACTAAATCAAAATTCTAGGATACAAAAGGACTGGGTGGAATTAATGGCTGATTAGACATTGCAGACAAAAAGATTAGTAAATTTGAAGACACAGCAGTAGAAATTATCCAAAATGAAACAGAGAAAGAAAAATACCAAAGGAAGAAGAGGAGCAGCGAACTGTGGGACAACCTCAAGTAGCTTAATATACTTGGAGTTGGAGTCACCACAGCAGAATAGAGAGGAGGACAACAAAAATGATAATGTATGGGAGTCATTGCCGAAAGTATTCCAAATTTGATGAAAACTATAAACTTAGAGACTCAAGAATTTCAAAGAACCCAGTACCCCCAAAAAAGATATGTAAATATGTATGCTATAAACCCTAGAGCAACCACTAAAATAAGAAAACAGAGTTATGGCTAGGCAGAAAAGAGGAAAAAGGGAGCAAAGAATAAATGTGACAAAAGAAGACAGAAAGATGGTACAGTTAAGCCTAACCATATCAAGAATCACATTAAATATAAATGGATCTAAACACCCCATTTTAAAAGCAAAGTTTGTCAGATTGGATGAAAGAGCAAGATCCAACTATATGCTGTCTATAAGAAACCTACATTAAATGTAAAAAACAAATTGATTAAAAGTAGGAAAAATAGAAAATACAAATAAAAATAAAGTTGGAGTAACTCTATTGGTGTCAGAAAAATATTTCAGAGTGAAGAAATATAACCAGGGATATAGAAGTTCATTTCATAATAATAAAGGGGTCAAGGAAATTTGGGGCCATTATTCATTCTTAAAAAAGGAGATCTGTCATTTGCAAAAGCATGGATAAACATGGAGGACATTATGCTAAATGAAATAAGCTAGACACAGAAAGAAAAAAAAACTGCATAATCTCACATCTATGTGGAATCTTAAAAAGTCAAAGATATAGAAGCAAAGAGTAGAGAACAGTAGTTATTACCAGGGGTGAGGAGGTGGAGGAAATGGGGAGATTGTTGGTCAAGGGCACAATGTTACAGTTATATTAAGATGAATAAATCTAGGGATCTAATGTACAACATGAGGACTATAGTTAATACTGGATTGCATACTGGAAATTATCCAAGAGTAGATATTAGATGCTTTTATCACATATACTAAAAGGTACTATGTAAGGAGATGAGTTCATTAGCTTGACTATAGTAATCATTTCACAGTGTATATACATCAAATCATATACATCTTAGATATGTATAATTTAAATATACATATAATATATAATTTGGCCTACTGGACATTTATAGAACATCCACAACAACAGAATATACATTCTTTTCAAGTGTGTGTTAAATATTTACCAAGATAAGGAGTATTCCTGGCCACAAATCAAGCCTCACAATTTTAAAGGATTCTAGTCATACAACCTATGTTCTCTGACCAAATGGAATTAATTGAGAAAATTTTTCAAATATTTGTAAGTATTTTGAACTGCATGAAAATGAAAAATTACATATAAAAATTTGTGAGTTGCCACTAAAGTGATACTTAAAGGGAAGTTTTACAGCAGTTTTAAACACTTGTATTAGAAAATAAGGTCTCAAATCAATGACCTTCAACCTCAAGAAGAAGAAAAAAGAGAAAATAAGGCCAAAGTAAGAAGGAAAAAGGAAATAATAAAGATCAGAATGTAAATTAATGAAACAAAAAAACAAAAATAGAGAAATTAATGAAACCAGAAGTTGATTCTTTGAGAGGATCAATGAAGTTGATAAATATATAGCTATACTGATCACACAAAAAAGACACAATAATCAGTATCAGGAAAGAGAGAGGTGGCATCATTACAGATTCTGTATATATTAAAAAGATAGTAACTTCACACCAATAAATGTCACTTGGATGAAATGGACAAATTCCTTGAAAGACCAAATTATCAAAGCCCAGTCAGAACTGATAATTTTAATAGCTCTTTATTTCTTAAAGAAACTGAACTTATATATAAAACTTCCCCACAAATCAAAATCTAGACCCAAATGGCTTTACTTTAAAACCCATCAAATATTTCAAGAAGAAATAGTACCAATTCTGCATAAATTCTTCTAAAAAATAAAGAAGAGAGAATACTTCCCAGCTTATTCTATGAGGCCAGCATTATCCTGCCACCAAATGATAAAAAGACATTCCAGTAAAGAAAACCAAGGACCAGTATCCCACATTAATGTAGATTCAAAAATTCTTAACAAAAATTAAGTAAACAGAACTCAACGGTATATTAAAAGGATGTACACTGTGAGCAAGTGGGTTTATCCCAGGAATGTCAAGTTGGTTTAACATTTGAAAGTCAGTCAATGCTATGTGTCATTCTCAGTAAACACAGGTAAAGCACTTGACAAAATCCATTATTCATTCTTTATAATTCACAGCAAACTGGGAATAGAGAGGAACTTCCTCAATTTGATAAAATCCTGCAAATAGCATTCTATTTCTTGGTAAAATAATGAGCATTTTCCTTCTGTGGTCAACAATAAAGCAAGGGTGTCAACTTTTACTACTTTTATTCAGCATCATACAGGAGGTTCTAGCCAGTGCACTCACACAACAAAAAGGGGAAAAGGGCAAAGAGAAAGGAAGACATAAAATTAACGTTATTTGCAGATGGCATGATTATCTATGTAGAAAACATGAGGTGGGTGGAGAGTAATGATGTGACACAAAGTTCAAAAGGTAAATAAAGGCAGGCCATGCAGACTTTTTAAATCCACATTAAGGAGTGCCAGAGTTTCATGAGAGCAATGCATAACCATTAAAATTTGTCTTTGCATTGATAAGATTTGCAGTTAGTGTACTTTGATTGCATTGTAGAGCATGCAATGAAGAGGGCCATAAGACTCAAAACAGAGACTTCAGGTAGAAGTCCATAGACATAATGTAGATGAAAGATTAGAGTTGCCTAGGCCAAGGTAGTAACAGTAAGAATGGGAAGATGTGAATAGATTTGATACCTGTTAAAAGATGGAGTTGACAGACCTTCACTATATGTGGAAGATGGAGTATAATGAGGAATCCAGAACAACTCACATGTTTCAGGCTTGGCAAACTGGATGGGTAGTGATGCTATTCACTGAGATAGGTAACATGGAAAAAACAATAAGGTTGGAGGAAGCAGGTGGGATGATGAGATGAGTTTTAGATATATGTGGCATAAGATTCTTTTTGATAGGTAAGTAATGATGTCCTAGAGCCACTTTATACAAATGTCTGGATAAGGAAAAAAGTTTTAATGGGTGATAATAAATTGGAAGACACCAGATGGTACTAGAAGCCAATGGGAATGGAAGAGATTGCCTAGGGAGAATATGTAATATGAGTAGGAAAGTGGGTAGGGAGAGACACTGACTAATAAAGGAAGAGGAACATGAAAGTAAGATTAGGAAGAATGAATCAAAAGAACAAAAAGAAAACTAGAGAATGTGTTGTGGAAAGAGATGCTTTCAGAAAGGAGAGAAAGAGTAATTGTGTTAAATGCTGCTGAGAGGTCATTCGTAAGTAACATTTATACAGGGGTGACTATGTACCTACCAAGCACTACATACAGTAAGCAGTTTTGCATGTGTTAATTAATTTAATTTTTATAACAATCCTCTGAGCTTGGTATTATGATATTCCAATTTGCAGATAAGTAAGTGAGGCACAGATAGGACAAATGGCTTGCCCAAGCAAATGCATACATAGCTAGCACGCCACATAATCAAGATTTGAACTCATGCAGTTTGACTATATAATTTTAACACTAAGGATTTCACTGATAACTTTAGTCAGTTTTAGTGGATCAGCAGGGTAAAAACCTGATTGGAGTGAAATAAGGAATAAATGAGAAAAGAGAAGTGTAGATAATTCTTTCTTAAAACTTGAATGTGAAAAGGAAGAGTAAGAAAGGTTGGAGAGTTCTGTTTGACATTTAGGAAGGGCTTCCTTAAGGTAGGCAAATCATAAGTAAGTTCAAATAAATGCTGATGACAGCCAGCAAGGGAAGAGAGGTTGAAGAAACATAAGAGAAAGAGAGAGGGAGGGAGGGAATAACGAGAGCTTGTGGACCCTGATAAAAGGCAATGGGAAATAGGATTCACAGCAAAGAAAAACAAAGGGGCCTTCGAAGGAAAAGACCTCTTTTATTGTCACAGTGGGGAAGGAGGAAAGCATGGATGTGATTCATATAAACTTGTAGGTTTCCTGCTATTCCAACTTCTTCAATATCAATTTCTCTCTCTTTCATAGATTTGAAACAGGGATGAAAATTCTCTGTGTCAGCAAGTACTACCCATTTAACTTGGACTTCTGTTGGCTAAAGGGGAGAGGGAAGAGCATCCTTCTACTTTGCTATTGAAATTCAGGTTTCTAAGACACAGACTGAGCTGGGGAAGTCTTTCTGTACCGTTCCAGCATGGAGGATTTTCTACCACTTTTGAAGAATCACATTTGCAATTACCACAGGAAATGAACATACTCCTTGGTATTGTGTGCTGGGGTAAATCTGTGTTGATAGAAAAGATAATCTGTAAATGCTCAGCTACCGGTGATAGTATCCATGATATGCCCTATTTCTTTATAAGCAATTGTCTGGAATATGGAGTTAGCAAACCACAGCCCATTTCCTGTTTTTGTAAATAAAGTTTTATTTGGAATTTTATTGGAGCACAGCCACATCAATTCTTGATATATATTCGTGGCTGCTTTCAACTACAATATCAGAGTTAAAGGGTGGCAGCAGAGAATACATGTTCTGCAAAGCCTAAAATATTTACTGTTTCATCCTTTTCAGAAAGTTTGCTGACCTCTTTTGTCAAACAATAAAGCAATAAAGACTCAGAAAAAAATTTTGAGAAAGAGAGAAATTAAGATGCTAAAAATGTGAAGGGAATTAGAAAAGTAAAAGATACTTAGAATCTATTGCTAAATGAAAATACCACTTTACAAACTGATATAGATTATACCTTAATCTCATTTTGATTTAAAAATTTTTTATTGAAATGTTAATAATAGTTGTTTCTGAATGGTGTAATTATGAGATTACACTTAATTTTTATTTTCTTGCTTGTCCTTATGTGTTTTCTGATTTTTCTACAATGAACATGTCTTTACTGTTTTATTATAAAACCAATCAATAGAATAGAATGAGAACACAGAAGCCAACACAAATTAGAACATGAAAAATGGCAGGGTCACACAAAGATGCGATATCCTGGAAAATAAAGGAAGTTCATCTTGTTGATTACCAAAAAAGTTGGGAGGATTTTTCGATGATGCCACAAAGAACACTTTCAGGATCTTTAATTCTTTACATGTAACGAGCATCTAATATGAGCACTGTCAGAGAACATAGCTTCCAACAAAAAAACACAAAGAAAAGAGTTATATAAGTTGTAAATTACATTTAGGCTTTATTTGTCATTTCCAAAGAGACAGATTTTTTAAGTTTAGATATAGAGAGATTCTTGATTTTTGTGACTTGTAGGTAATGTTTTATATTAGTGATTTATCTTTAATTCAAAAAATTATATTCAGTTATTTAGCTATAAATAAAACCAATTCTTTGTTCTAGAAATTGCAGGCTTTGTTTTCTAAGAAAATTGTGCCTTTAAAAAAAGGGTGAACAGCTTTTATTTGGATAAAAAGAAGTCAGAAAGTAATCTTTTCAATGAAGTACTGTTATTAACCAGATGAGACTACAAGTAGCTTTACTGTGGTATTCTCTTCCAACATCTGCACTGGGGCACTACACAGATGGTCACTATAAAGTTCAATGGATCTTGACTAGCATTAAGTTGATTTCAGTGGCTATACTATATCAGGAATCATTGAAACAGAAGAGAAACCAGTTTTCACCAAATCTTATCTCTGAAGTCAACATTTTTAAAAAAATTATAACTGTGAATAGTATATATTATCTCTCTAATGAGCAAATCAGTTGCTAAGAGGAATCTCAAGATTGAAACTTGGGTACAAATTACTGACTTGCCGATAAATTGCCATGCAAAACAAACAACAGACAACCAAAGCAAAAAACAAGCCAAAAACTCTTGTTCTGTTTGTCTTTTAAATGTGATCCAAGTAGGCTGATTCATAAACTATAAAATATAACTTGTAAGAGGCATTTTTATGTAACCTTGTTAAAAAAAGGATTAAAACAATAAGAGAAATGAGCCATAAAATAAGAATATCATCTGTGGATATATATATATATATATATATATATATATATAGCATTTTTTGTGTAAAATGTAAAATTTAAGCCCATGTATCAAATATATAAATGTATAAAATTGAATTCAATTGTATACTTATAATTAAATATACATACACAGATGGGTGTGTATGTGTATACCTATATATTTATGTGTGTGTATAATTATATCCATCTATTTCACTGACTAGTAAAGAGTGAATAAAAGAATGACTTTGAATGAAAAATTTCAGTAATAACTATATTTAAAAGAAAATTTCCTATTAATGAAATCCATTATGTTACGGAATAATCTTAAAGGGAAGTTGTAGGAGTCCCACTGCTTGTTATTTAACAATGCACTGAAAAAAAATCCGCTCAAATTGGGAGTGAACTTCATTGGCCAGAATTCACATGGCCAAGTGCAGGACATCCTAGTAGATCTTATCCATATCTGACATTTATTATTCAAGTTGATTTTAATCATAATGTAGACCGGAATCTGTTTTTGTTGCTTATGCAAGCACCCTTTTTTTTCTTTTTAATTAATGTGTTTCTCATTTATTCAGGAAGTCTCTAATGGTATTTGGGGGAGGGGCAACTTCCTAGCTTCCTTCCTGAGTAATGCAGTTTTTATTTATTCTTGAAAATGTGGTCTTAGCCAAAGGCCAATGTTGAACAGAAGGAAGGAATAAGGAAAGGCACAAAGGAGGAAGGGAAGGATGAAGGGAGGAAAGGATAGAAAGAAAAGAAGAAGCATAAAAGGAGAACAAGAAAACAAACTGTATAAACACTGAGTTTACTAGCATAAAAATAAGTAAGATTTCTGAAATGTTCTGCTAAAACAGAAAGGTCCTGTCATTGTCTCATTGGTTCTCCCTGCTGCCTTGATGATACCATTTTATTCATATATAAATAATTGAAGCAATATATGTATTTTTGGTAATGATACTGCTGTTACTGAATTTACAGTAATTGAAACATAAAGGGAAACTGTTCTGATTATACTTTTTTCTGAATTTTCATATGACTACTGGAAATTACCCATGTCATACAGCTTTCTAAGTTTACTTCAAAAATGATATTATTAGTGTTATGAGTAAAGAAAATATCCTGCTGAAATCTGGGATTTAAGGGATGACTAGTAGGGTAGTGAATGGAAAGGTGGGGGGGTAATGCATCAAAATCTTGTTGGGGAGAGAGAGGTTAGGCAGCTGAAAATACATAGTTGATTAAACTATATTTATATTAAAAGCTGTAGAAGGTAAAACTCAATGAAAGCTTAGATGGTAGGGATATACAAAAGATAGAGTGAAAGGTCCTGTAGGAGGTAGATTTGAAAAGGCTGATAAACGCTACCCAGAGGTATGAGAGTGTTACTTTCTAAGTCATTCTTAAATAGTTTTGAAACTATTTGAGTAGTCTTTCCAAATTATTATAATATATGAGTACTAGATTGCATTCCATTCTCTGCTAGTCAGAGATCCAGTGTCAAGTCCATTTTCATGACTTTGAAGTTTAGTTCCACATGAAGTGTGGAAAAAATAAAACTAATATTTTGGAAATGAAACTAATATTATTTCCTTTCTAAAATAAGTCCTTTTCCTAAAGATTGTCATATTTTTAAAGTTAATCTCTCAGCTTTGTGACATGCAAATCTGCACGTTGTCTTAGAGCAATAAAACATAAAAGGCAGTTAGAAAGACTAGGGTCATAACTAAAGAAAAATGTATTTCATGCACAGTGTATATCACGGCTCTGTTTGACCTCACAGTTCCTTTGTGGGGAAACTAGACTACTCTACTACTCATAACATAAACTCATCTGTGAGAAAAGTATTGCTGTTAATCAAATCACTGTAAGTGACTCACCCAAGGCCACACAGAAAATGGGTAATTGGACTATAGTGAGATTTGCAACCTTCTTGTCTGATTTTCAGCAGTAATGCCGCCTTATTATTGTCATTATTTCTTAAATTCCTACTGAGCTCATTTTCTTCCTCCTGCTAGTTTGTATCATCTGTCAGAAGCTGTGACCTATTTTTAATGTTGCCTTTTCAAATGAAGAGATAATATTGCATGCTGTGTTTTATACATTGCTGCGAAAAATAGATGAAGAAAAATTTATAAATTCTGGACATGACATTTTCATGCTCTTCATAATTACTGAAAGTCTATCACCATTCGAGTCATAAATTATCGGAAAAAGTATTTTGTTCTACTTCCTTTTCCACATGCACACCTTTACATTATTTTCTGTAAATCTTGTTTTACTTCGTTTTGACTATGTAACTCTGGTGTCTTCATAGAGTTTCAGGCTATAATTAAATATGTGGTTTATTTGCTCCCTGAATATAGATGTTTATTCTAAATATATACTATGTGAAATCAACTGAGTCCTGTGAATGACACACAACTAGTGCTAAACATACTATATAAACTCTTGTTTGCTTATACATCTCTCAATACAAGAATTAACAAATCTTCACACATTCAAGGATTTACCCAGCTAATATTATTAACTTCATGCTACAAAACAAAATAAATTTGTACCCAATTTTTTCCACATTCCAAATGAGTATAACTAGAAAAGGAATGTAAGAGCAATCACAAATATTTATAGTAAGTGCTTAGTAATATCTGAGTTGGCACACTCATATCTTTTAATATTCAATTAATTATTTTCTTTAAATAGTCTGCTCTAAGTTCTTAGAAATTCTCTGAAATGTATAGCTAGCATAAAAAGTATAACTGCTTCACAATACACCACAGGGACAGTAGTACAGCATGGAGATAATCATTGAGTAATGATTTTGTAACATCTTTCTATCTTGATAGTAAATGCACTAGAGGGGTGAGGATTTAATAATATGGGTAACTGTTGAACCACTGCGTTGTACATTTGAAACCAGTATAAGATTATATATCAATGATACTTCAATAAAAACAAAGTATAATTGCCTTCGGAATACTTAATAGGTGTCAACATTTTAAAAGAATAGTGTTTCAGGTTTTAAAAGAATACATGTGACATCAAAAAGGACAATGACATAAACATAAGCATAAATTTGAATTGTTTCTAAATTTGATAAAGTAAACATTTTTTTTAAATTTAAGTATCATTAATATACAATCTCATGTTGGTTTCAAATGTACATCACATTTGTAGTTCAACAGTCCGCATGATCAACTGTCCCCGGACCCAGATACCTCCCTAAACCCTCTCCCTTGGTAACCACTAGTCACTTCTCAGTGTCTGTGTGTCCACTGCTATTTTGTTCCTTCTGTTTTGCTTTGTTTTTATAGTACACAAATAAGTGAAATCATGTGATATTTGTCTTTCTCCCCCGAAAACATTTTTAACTTCTGAAAAACTTATTTTATACTGTTTTCAGTACTGAAATGTAATTTCTAATTTCTTTACATGACAGGTGACCATCAAAAAGTTTTGAACAAAATTTAAGCTGAGTGCTTTATTGGAATAAATTTAAGTTACATTCCTATATGTAAAAAAAAATTTTTTTTAAATAAATAGAGTATAGGTAGAAAATTTGCCTTAGAGAATTATTTGTTGTTCAAGCTTTCCCACTGAGGAAGTGTTGATTCTAGACTTCTAGAATTTTATAGGTAAATTCTATATAAAGCCAGCATTTGTATTTCTATAAGTTTTTAAATTATGAATATAATAAAATTCCAAAAATGGATGCATAAGATGCTTCACTTGAAATATCATTAGTTAGGAAACCTGTGCTTATGCATGTGTTAAATATCTTCTGAATATAGAATCATCAAATTTATTGTGAAGCAGATACATAAAAGGTCATTTTTCTAATTCCTGAAACCAAATATATTTCATACTGTAATGAGATAGTTACAGGAGAACAGTCTTAGAGGCTAGTTAATTAGCTGTTTTAATAGTAAGAAGAAATTGATTCCTAGTTAATTATAATAATAACATAAGCTTTTTTTCCCCTATTAGTACTGTATTTCTCTTACAGTAAAATATCCCTGTGTTTTGGGAGCTTAGAACTAGCTCGATAAGTTCTCAGCCATGATTCCATGAAATATAAACAAGAAGCCAAATCCAGAAATTATATCTACATGGTTAAGTCAAGTAGAGATTTGTTGAACATGTGAGATTTATGTAGAGAATCAAATTGTCCTATTCAGCTCAGTTAAAATCAACTAAGGTTTATTTTAAAGTTTTAGACCATTTGTGCAAATCCAAAATAAAGGTTAAATAATGTGTCATGATTTTCTTCATTCCCTGTTTTGAAAATCTTCAAACTGCTGCTTTTCATATTCTCATCAATAAAATTATTTTGGTTAAAAAAATGAGGTAATTGAATATGATGTTTTCATAACATTATTTATTGAACACCTAGCTATTAAGTCTAAGGTGCTGAATGGGGTTTCCTTAGATAAGACTACAAGATAATATTGTGGTCTTCAAGGAATTTGCAATTTAGACAGAGTCAAAACCCAAACATATGAAAAGTTAAACAAATTTAATGTTGGACAATATCAGAGATATAAATAGTATCAGAAGCACAGTTACACATTCCAAGTATTAGAAAGTGGATTTGGAATATAAAATATAGGTAAGTACTACTAATTAATGTTCAAATAGAACAACATAGGGTGAAATTCATTTACGTTGAAGTTTAATCAGTAAGCAAGAATAAATATATCAGATTCCCTTTTATTTCTTTGATCTATGAATCTGGACATGTGTCTTTAAGATGGGGGTTAGAGGGAGATTATGGGGAAGTGTAACAAAAAAGGAGAGAGTGTATGTTACCCTCTTGAGAGAAGATTGCTGTCTAGCAAGAGAGCACAAAATTGAGAGGACAGATATACCAAAATCCAACTGACCTTAAGATTACAACTTCTTTTGGTACTTTAAAAAATCATAATGCCATATTAACAAGCAATCAATAAATATTCAATAAAATCACTTTCATAATAATAATTCTTTAATTGAAATAATTTTTGTGTCACTCATCCATTTATTCTTTCAGTAGATAGTATCACACCCCATTGTATATGCAGAATATCGAGGTAAACATTGTTCTTCTTCCCAAGATGCTTACAGTTTTAGCTTGGTGGAACAGATGCATTTAAGTACACACAACTGTACCAGGATGTAATGTAATTACATGTAGGAAGGTAGTAGAAACAAAGCCTGGAAACCCAGCTCAAATTTAGAGTATGTAGAGATATTATAAGGTTAAGATATGTAGAATTAATTTAGGTAGATGGGATTCATGGAAGATACTTGAATGTATCAGTGACCTCATCAGAGCAGAGATATTCAACAGTGTGATCTGACATTGTCAGAGCAAAATGAGGGATTGATGGAGAGAGAAAAACAGAAAGATTAAATGATATTTTATTTCAATGGTATAGTTAAGGTATGGTAATGACTGAAATAGGGCTTCATTATTGTAGATGTAAAAGAGAAAGATGATCTTGAAAAATTTGGAAATTTACATATTTCAAGATTTGAAGTGAGATACCAGATCATCAATTAAAAATTTACTTTGATAATTTAAAAAATATGATATGCCTTGCTTTTTAAGCATTTATGTTGGTCTTTCTTAGAGAAAAATTAATTCATGTGATACTAAGCCACTTTTGTAATATTATACATTTTAAAACATTTCAGGCCCACATCAGTAAATCCAATGAAAGAAGAGATGGGAAGAACCATTTTTTTACTAATTACCTTTTAATTCATGCAAGTGTCATGAAGTAGTGTTTGGGCAGAAGTAATATACATTAAATCGATAGTTAAAACATTTTCTTTAAGAACTATATGCCAGATGTACAGTCTGAACATGTATTTCTTGATAGACTCTGTTTTCTTTTTTTTGATCAAGATTTGCTCTTTACTCTAAAAGCCCACAAACTATGAGTGATGGTTAGTCTAGCTGAAAGCTACCAATCATTATTCCAGTAAATTCCAGGAGAATTCCTTGTGAATGATTTTTGAGAAAATATATATTCAGACTCTATAGAATGTACTGTGACATTTACAATCTCATGTTCGTAAAATTGGCATTGTGTTAGCAGGCAAATACTTACAGAGAGTCATTTGTTATAAAAATAGTTGATCAATAAATCTGCTGATTTTTCTATTTCCCAGTAGCTTGCCCAACAGGTATAGTCACCATGGATTAATAATACTTTACTAAAGTTAATGGAGAGGAGAAATAGAAATGGCATTTGTTACAATAAAATCTGGGCCTTTTTAACAAAGACTAGCACTTTTATCTTTGGACATATATGAAAGAATTTTATCCCTTAGACCTTGAAGACCTATTATTATAAATGTAACATAAGTCTAAACAGGCCTAAAGGTCTTCAAAGTTAGTGTTCACAATACTGAGAAAGTATTCTTTTTCAAGTTAATGCTCCTACATAGAAGAAAAAATATATATTTTCAAATTTCACCTAAATATTAACTTCTGTACTACTATAACAAACTGTATAACATGGATTAAAGGCCTGATTGGGTTGAGGTATAGAGTAACCAGTCTGAAAGGGATCATTATGCAGGGTAGTTTAGTAATACAGAAAACAAGCTTTGAAATCAACTGAATTTAAAATTGTGATTTTTGCTACACAGTAACATGTGACCTGGACAAACTGGTTAATATTTTGTGTCATAGCTCCTTATTTGTAAGGTGAAAAAGAAATTGATTGCTATTCATGGCTACTATAGTAATTAAATGAGATCACATAAAGCACTAGGTAAATACCTAATATGCAGTAGGTGCTCAATAAATGGCATCCATTTTTCTTGTTTTAATGAGATCAACTAGGCTTACACATAAGCATTCCCTCTAAAACTATGAAAAGCAAAAGGAAGGAAAGCTCACCAAAAATGGTGAGGACATTAGATTTGGGGAGCATAGGTTCTTGACAAAGAAATTAAAAGTAAAATACACTCTCTGACTTGTTACAAGTCAATTATTTTCTCTCTGCCACTTTGGTGATACCTTTTATGGTGTCAGAATTAAAGATTTTGAATTAATTCTGTTTTCCCTCCTAATTTGGCATGTATTGCTTTTTGCATTATATAAGGGTTGTTTTAACCCTGTATAAGCTGCCATGCCATGCCCCTGAAAGCACAAAATGTGTCCTATCCATTGTTATATACCCCAGAGTACATTACACCTAATACATACTCAACAGGTATAATAGATGAATTCCCTGAATCTCAGTTTATATACTGTGCCTGAGACTTAGAGGTATATTGGTTCTTTGTCAGCCGAATCGCACTAAACTATGCGGTGATATTTTCAGACTTCATTCACAAGCCTAATTATTTTTATGAGTATTATTAGTATTATTACCAAATTATTTCTATTATTATTCCTTAAAATGTTTCTGTTTTATATTTTGTATTTTATGTTGTATATTTTAATATATAAATATATAGTTTATATTGTATATATTTGAATGTTTTATATATTATAATTTTTATAAACATATATATATTTATGTATAGCAAGGTAAGTAAGCAAATGTTTGTAAAAAAAAAATCCAAAACCTCAGAGTCTTAATACAATAAAAATTCTTGCTCACATCTGTGTAGTGTGGATAGAATTATCACTTAAAATATAGGATGTCCAGGAGGAGTATTCTTAGCATCATGGCAGCATAACACAGCCTTCATTTTGTCTCCCCACTTCAACAACAACAACTTGGCATCCATCCATGAACAAAAGTGCCCTTGGATTAGTTGTGGAACCTGGTATTAATGCCAAAGTACCTGGGAGGAGCCTCAACCACCAGTGCATCAGGAAATAGGCAGACATATTTAGGTGCAGGAGACTATGAACTGACTCTGGCCCCTCAGCTGTAGTCTGGAGTGACTGCAGAACAGTAACTTAGGTAGTCACCATCCAATGAGATAGCCTTTTGGAAGCTGTTTTCCAGAAGAGAAGTTCCAGCACTCTTTTGGAGGAAACAAAATAAAACAAAAGAGTTTGGACATATTGAAGTGGGTAAGAGGAGCAGCTTGTTTTTGTTTTTATCACCCCTCGCCAAAGGTGGCACAGTTTGGGCTAAACTGGACAGCCTGTGATTTTTTCTCTGGGGAAAGGGAGAATCAGTGAGTAAAGTCCTGGCTTCCCCAGCTCTCTGGAACACTGCTGAAGAGACTCATTGCTCTGTCACAGCATCCAGAGCATTAAAAAGGGAGCTCCATTATTAGGTAGGGAAGCGGTTCAGGAGAGTAGCATATAAGATTCTCAAAAGGCATAAAGGATGAGGTTCCTGCTGACTATCTGGACTCCAACAGGAAGCTTAAGCCAAGGGAAAAACTTCACCCATGGGTCATCCCAACTGACCCAGTCATCCCCAATACATGGCACGCCAAAACCACACCTCTCCCCCTTTGCAGCCGTCTGGTTCCTTGTGCAACTCCCAGCTCTGTGGTGAGCAAGCTCTAGTAGGCAAAAAGCATGTGCAGAAAGCAGACCAGGGTCTATGGACAAGAAAGAAACCACAAATTTGAGCTGTAGTGCCACCATTAGGAAAACAAAAGAGAGTGTATCTGCAGCTGGCCTGGTATGTTGTAGGATCAAGAAAGACATGCAAGCTTAAGAATTCCATCACAAAAGGGAGCAAGAAGTATGGAGCAGTTGCGTCTATACAAGGTCAGAGAATGCTTCAGAATGTATAGCAGGCTGACATAAAAGTGCTTTTACCCTGAAGGCAATTAATAAAATTGGAGGAGGTGACTGCTATTTCACATGTAAAAAGAGCAGTGCAAAACTCCCAACGAATGTGAAAAAAAATCAAGGAAAAATTACATCACCAAAAAGAGAACAATAATCTTTCAGTAACCAAAACCAAACATGTGGAGATCTACAACTTACCTGATAAAGAACTCAAAATATTGTTTTAAGGAAACTCAGTGAGCTACAAGAAACAGATAACTCATCAAAATCAGGAGAAAAATACATGATCAAAATGACAAATTTAACAGAGATAGAAATTTAAAAAAAAGAACCAAATAGAAATTCTGGAACTGAACAATTCAGTGAATGAAATGAAAAATACAATACAGAGCATCAATATCATAGTAGACCAAATAGAAGACAGAATCAGTGAGCTAGAGGATAGGAACTTTGAAATAACCTAGTCTAAAGAGAAAAAGTTTTAAAAGCCTACATAAGCTACAGGAAATCTATAGGATACTATTAAAAAAAAATGCCTGTCTTCATTGAAATTCCAGAAGAAGAAGAGAGGGAGAAGGGGACAGATGCTTAATTAAAGAAATAATGGCTGTGAAATTCTTGATTGTGGAGAAAGAGTTAGATGTCCAAGTTCATGAAGCTTATAGATTATTATTTCAACCCAAAATGACCTTCTCCAAGACTTTATAATAAAACTGTCAAAAACAAAGACAGAGAGAATCAAAAGTTCATGACCTTCAAAGAAGCCCTCATTAGGCTATCAGCAGATGTCTCAGCAGAAACCTTACATGCCAAGAGAGAGTGCAGTGTCATAGTTAAAGTACTGAAAGAAAAAATTGCCAACCAGGAACTGTGTATCCAACAAAGTTATCCCAAAGAAATGAAGCATAAAGACATTCCCAGACAAACAAAAGCTGAGGGAATCCATTCTCACTAAACCTGCCTTATAAGAAATGCTGAA
This sequence comes from Manis pentadactyla, assembly GCF_030020395.1. Taxonomy (NCBI): domain Eukaryota; kingdom Metazoa; phylum Chordata; class Mammalia; order Pholidota; family Manidae; genus Manis; species Manis pentadactyla. Next base: position 78,295,851 of record NC_080020.1, read on the forward strand.
AGGAGTGCTTTAAGCTGAAATGAGAGGACATTAACTAGTAACATGAAAATATACACACACTGATAAAGGCAAATATATAGTCAAATTCAGAAAAATAATGATATGTTAACCACATGACTCTAATATAGGTTAAAGGACAAAGTACCAAAAATAATTATAGCTACTATAATTACTTAATGAACACACAATATGAAAAGAGGCAAATTGTGATATTAAAAATATAAGGGGTGAGTAAAAGGGTAAAATAAAAGTTTTATATGCAATCAAACTTATCAGCATAAAATAGATTCTTATATCTATAAGATGTATTATATAAGTCATTTGGTAACCACAAAACCAAAAACTATAGTAGATTCTAAAGCTAAAATCAGGGGCATCAGAGCATACCACACAGAAAATCACCAATTCAAAGAAGGACACAGTTAAGACAGTAGAAAAGGAGTAAGGGAACATACAACAGCCATAAAATAATAAGATGGCAACAGGATGTCCTTACATACAGTAATTTCTCTAAATATGATTGGGTTGAATTCTCCAGTCAAAAGGACAGAGTGGCTGATGGGTAAAAAAACAAGACCTAACTATGTACTGCCTACCAGAGACTCACTTCAGCTTTAAGAATACACATAGGCTGAAGATAGAATATGCAAGTGGAAACCAAAAGAAAGCAGGGGTAGCTATACTTAGGTCAAACAAAATAGACTTTAAGCCAAAAATTGAATGCCTAGTATTTGCAGGATAGAGCATGTATAACTGAAGCTATACTTAGTATCCATAATCACTGTGAAAAGAACTATCACATATAACCCTGGATATTGAGAGGACTCACACCCAGTGTCATGCTCTTTCAGTCATATAAGTAGTGATTATGGTTTTGTTTTAGTCCCCAGATAGACTACTTTTTGATTCTCATGGTGGTCACTGACATCTCAAGACTTATCTGTCTAGAGTCAATAATGTCATTTGTGACCTAGTGGCCGAAGAGAGGATTGGCTCTGGGGTCTCATCAGCATTGTCTTCTATCCAACTAACCAACCCCCAGTGAAAAGAGAAATACATTGATAATTAAGAATATTTTTAGGTAAATTAACTTTTAGGGTATTGATAATAGAAAATCCATAATACAGTTTTGATTTATTTATTAATAAAGTCAGAAAAGCTCAGTGATATTCAGGCATGTTAAAGATATTATTCAAGACCGATCATTTATTAGAGAAAGTTGACCAATTAAATTTTTTAATATTTCAAAATTTCTTTCAAAAAATGGATTTAATTTTTCTTAGAATAGATGTCAAGTACTACAATAATACCACAATTTGTGAAAATAAAGTATCTTTTCCCATTCTGTGTTAGAATTAGGCACATAGGTAAAGTTTTAAAAATTTAGAAAATTTTCTAAATTTAACACAGAAACAAAACCTTGTATTTGCCTTAATTTTTTTTCAGGTAGAAACTTCATCAAAGAGTATTTTTCTAAACAATTTCTCTAGCTTTCCCAGTTACTTTTGCTTAAAGGCATGAAGTTATTAAGTAGCTGAATATTCAATATGTGCTGGCCCAAGTACTTTTCATGTATTAAGTCATTTAATTTTCATAGCAACCAACCTAACTGAGGTAGATAATCCCATTTATCTAATGAAGAAACTGAGGAAAAGAGAGTTTAAGATTAATTACTCAAAATGTGTTGAAGACTATCCTTCCCCTGTTGAGTTGCCCTGACACCTTTATTTAGAATCAAATGACATTCAAGTATGAACCTATTTCTGAGCTCAATTTTGTTCCATTGATTAAGTACCTGTTTTTAAGCTATTGCCATACCATCTTGATTAGTGCAGCTATAGACAAAGTCTTGAAATCACTTAAGTGTGTCTTACAACTTTTTTTTCACCACTTCTTTAGCAATTCTAAGTTCTTTATATTTCCATATAAATTTTAGAGTTAGCCCATCAATTTCTTTTATTTTTATTAAGTCATTATTGATATACATTCTTATGAAGGTTTCACATGAAAAAACAAATTTACCCATATTATCAAGTCCCCACCCACACCCCATTGCAGTTATGTGGTAAGATGCCACAGATTCACTATTTGCCTTCTGTGTGCTACACTGTCTTCCATGTGACCCATCACACCATGTGTACTAAACATAATACCCTTCCATCCCCTTCTCCCTCCCTCCCCACCTGCCCTCTCACACCCCTCACCTTTGGAAACCGCTACTCAATTCTTGGAGTCTGTGAGTCTGCTGCTGTTTTGTTCCTTCAGTTTTGCTTTGTTGTTATACTCCACAAATGAGGGAAATCATTTGGCACTTGTCTTTCTCCGCCTGGCTTACTTCACTGAGCATAATGTCCTCCAGTTCCATCCATGTTGTTACAAATGGTAGGATTTGTTTCTTTCTTCTGGCTGAATAGTAATCCATTGTGTATATGTACCACCTCTTCTTTACCCAGTCATCTACTGATGGACACTTAGGTTGCTTCCATATCTTGGCTATTATAAGTAGTGCAGTGATAAACATAGGGGTGCATATGTCTTTTTGAATCTGAGAAGTTGTATTCTTTGGTTAAATTCCAAGAATTGGGATTCTTGGGTCAAATGGTATTTCTATTTTTAGTTTTTTGAGGAACCTCCACATTGCTTTCCACAATGGTTGAACTAGCTTACATTCCCACCAGCAGTATAGGAGGGTTCCCCTTTCTCCACATCCTCACCAGCATTTGTTGTTCTTAGTCTTTTCGATGCTGGCCATCCTTACTGGTGTGAGGGATATCTTACTGTGGTTTTAATTTGCATTTCCCTGATGATTAGTGATATGGAGCATCTTTTCATGTACCTGTTGGCCATCTGAATTTCTCCTTTGGAGAATTATCTCTTCATATCCTCTACCCATTTTTTAATTGGGTTATTTGCTTTTTGAGTGTTGAGGTATGTGAGTTCTTTATATATTTTGGATGTTAACTCCTTGTTGGATATGTGTTTACAAATATATTCTCCCATACTGTAGGATGCCTTTTTGTTCTGTTAATGGTGTCCTTTGCCATATAGAAGCTTTTTAGTCTGATGTAGTCCCATGAGTTCATTTTTCTTTTGTTTCCCTTGCTCAAGGAGATGTGTTCAGGAAGAAGTTGTTCATGTTTATATTCAGGAGATTTTTGCCTATGTTGTCTTCTTAGAGTTTTATGGTTTCATGACTTACATTCAGCTCTTTGATCCATTTTGAGTTTACTTTTGTGTATGAGGTTAAACAATAATCCAGTTTCATTCTCTTGCATGTAGCTGTCCAGTTTTGTCAACATCAGTTCTAGAAGAGGTTGTCATTTCCCCACTGTATGTCCATAGCTCCTTTATTGTATACTAATTGACCATATATGATTGGGTTTATATCTGGGCTCTCTAGTCTGTTCCACTGGTCTATTGTTTGGTTCTTGTGCCAGTACCAAATTGACTTGATTACTGTGGCTTTGTAGTAGAGCTTGAAGTTGGTGAGCATAATCCTCCCAGCTTTATTCTTCCTTCTCAGGATTGCTTTGGCTATTCAGGGTCTTCTGTGGTTCCATATGAATTTTAGAACAATTTGCTCTAGTTCATTAAAGAATACTGCTGGTATTTTGATAGTGATCACATTGAATCTGTAGATTGCTTTAGGCATGATGGCCATTTTGACAATATTAATTCTTCCTATCCATGAGCATTGGATGTGTTTCCATTTATTGGCATCTTCTTTAATTTCTCTCATGAGTGTCTTGCAGTTTTCAGGGTACATATCTTTCACTTCATTGGTTAGGTTTATTCCTAGGTATTTTATTCTTTTTGATGCAGTTGTGAAAGGAATTGTTTTCCTGATTTCTCTTTCAACTAATTCATCTTCAGTGTATAGGAATGTAACAGATTTCTGTGTATTAATTTTGTATCCTGTATTGCTGAATTCATATATTAGATCTAGTAGTTTTGGTGTGGATTCTTTATGGTTTTTTATGTACAATATCATGTCATCAAACAATGACAATTTAACTTCTTCCTTACCAATATGGATGCCCTTTATTTCTTTGTGTTATCTAATTGCTGTGGTGAGGACCTCCATAACTATGTTGAATAAAAGTGGAGAGAGTGGGCATCCCTGTCTTGTTCCCGATCTTAGAGGAAAAGCTTTAAGCTTCTCACTGTTAAGTATGATGTTAGCTGTGGGTTTGTCACATATGGCCTTTATTATGTTGAGTTACTTGCCCTCTATTCCCATTTTGTTGAGAGTTTTTATCATGAATGGATGTTGAATTTTGTCAAATGCTTTTCAGCATCTATGGAGATGATCATGTGGTTTTTGTCCTTCTTTTTGTTGATGTGTTGGATGATGTTGATGGATTTTCTAATATTGTACCATCCTTACATCCCTGGAATAAATTCTACTTGATCATGGTTAATGATCTTTTTGGTAATATTTTTTAATTCGGTATGCTAATATTTTGTTGAGTATTTTTGCATCTATTCATCAGGGATATTGGTTTGTAATTTTCTTTTTTGTGGGGTCTTTGCCTGGTTTTGGTCTTAGAGTGTTGCTGGCCTCATAGAATGAGTTTGGAAGTATTCTCTCTTCTTCCATTTTTTGGAAAGCTTTAAGGAGGATGGGTATTATATCTTCACTAAATGTCTGATAAATTCATCAGAGAAGCCATCTGGTCCAGTGGTTTTTGTTCTTAGGTAGTTTTTTGAATACCAGTTCAATTTTGTTGCTGGTAATTTGTCTGTTCAGATTTTTTGTTTCTTTCTGGGTCAGCCTTGGAAGGTTTTATTTTTCTAGAAAGTTGTCTGTTTCTTCTAGATTATCCAGTTTTTTAGCATGTAATTTTTCATAGTATTCTCTAATAATTTTTCATATTTCTGTAGTGTCTGTAGTGATTTTTCCTTTCCCATTTCTGAATTTATTTACGTGTGTAGACTCTCTTTTTTTCTTCATAAGTCTGGCTAGGGGTTTATCTGTTTTGTTTGTTTTCTCAAAGAATGAGCTTTTCCTTTCATTGATTCTTTCTATTGTTTTATATTTCTCAATTTTATTTATTTCTGCTATAATCTTTATTATGTCCCTCCTTCTACTGACTTTGGGCCTCATTTGTTCTTCTTTTTCTAGTTTCGTTAATTGTGACTTGAGACTGTTTATATGGGATTGTTCTTTCTGGAGGTAGGCCTGTACTGCAATATACTTTCCTCTTAGCACAGCATTCACCGCATCCCACAGATTTTTGTGGTGTTGAATTATTGTTGTCATTTGTCTCCATAGATTGCATTGATCTCTGTTTTTATTTGGTCATTGATCCATTGGTTATTTCGGAGTATGTTGTGAAGCCTCCATGTGTTTGTAGAATTTTTCATTTTCTTTGCATAATTTATTTCTAGTTTCATACCTTTGTGGTCTGAAAAACTGGTTGGTGCAATTTCAGTCTTTTTTAATTTACCGAGGCTCTTTTTGTGGCCTAGTATATGATCTATTCTTGAAAATGTTCCATGTGCATCTTGAGAAGAATGTGTATTCTGCTGCTTTTGGGTGTTGAGTTCTGTAGATGTCTGTTAGGTCCATCTGTTCTAGTGTGTCGTTCAGTGTCTCTGTGTCCTTACTTATTTTCTGTCTGGTTGATCTGTCCTTTGGAGTGAGTAGAGTGTTGAAGTCTCCTAGAATGAATGCATTGCATTCTGTTTCCCCTTTTAATTCTGTTAGTATTTGTTTCACATATGTAGGTGCTCCCATGTTGGGTGCATAGGTATTTATAATGGCTATATCTTCTTGGTGGATTGACCGCTTTATCATTATGTAATGTCCTTCTTTGTCTCTTGTGACTTTCTTTTTTTGAAGTCTTGTTTTAGCTCATACAAGTACTGCAACTCCTTCTTTTTTCTCCCTATTAGTTGCATGAAATATCTTTTTCCATCCCTTCACTTTTAGTCTGTGTATATTTTTGGGTTTAAAGTGAGTCTCTTGTAGGCAGCATATAGATGGGTCTTTTTTTTTTTTATCCATTCAGTGACTCTATGTCTTTTGACTGGTGCATTCAGTGCATTTACATTTAGGGTGATTATGGATAGTATGTACTTATATGCATTGCAGGCTTTAGATCCTTGGTTACAAAAGATTCAAGGTTAACTTTCTTACTATCTAAGAGTCTAACTTAACTCACTTAGTATGCAGTTACAAACACAATCTAAAGGTTCTTTTTTTCTCCTCCTTTTTCTTCCTCCTCCATTCTTTATATATTAGGTATCATATTCTGTACTCTTTCTCAATTCCTTGATTGACTTGGGGGATAGTTGATTTAATTTTGCATTTGCTAAGTAATTAACTGTTCTACTTTCTTTACGGTGGTTTTATTTCCTCTGGTGACCTCTGTTAAGCCTTAGGAATACTTGCATCTATAACAGTCCCTCCAAAATACACTGTAAAGATGGCTTGTGGGAGGTAAATTCTCTCAGCTTTTGCTTATCTGCTAATTATTTAATCCCTCCTTCAAATTTAAAAGATAATCTTCCTGGATAAAATATTCTTGGTTTGAGGCCATTCTCCTTAATTGCATCAAACATATCATCCCACTCCCTTCTGGCCTGTAAGGTTTCTCCTGAGAAGTCTGATGATAGCCTGATGGGCTTTCCTTTGTAGGTGATCTTTTTTCTCTCTCTGGCTGCTTTTTTTTTTTTTGTGAGAGGGCATCTCTCATACTTATTGATCAAATGGTTGTTAACAACAATAAAATTCTGTATAGGGGACTCAATGCACAATCATTAATCAACCCCAAGCCTAATTCTCAATAGTCTCCAATCTTCTGAAGCATAACAAACAAGTTCTTACATGGTAAACAAGTTCTTACATAGTGAATAAGTTCTTACATGGTGAAGAGTGCAAGGGCAGTTCTCTGGCTGCTTTTAATAGTCTGTCTTTATCCTTGATCTTTGCTGTTTTAATTATTATATGTCTTGGTGTTGTTTACCTTGGGCCCCTTGTGTTGGGAGATCTGTGGATCTCCATGGCCTGAGAGACTATCTCCTTCCCCAGATTGGTGACATTTTCAGCAATTACCTGTTCAAGGCACTGTCTATCACTTTTTCTCTTTCTTCTTCTTCTGGTACCCCTATAATATGAACCATTTGTATTGGTCACACAGTTCTCTCAATATTCTTTCATTCATAGAGTTCCTTTTTTCTCTCTTTGCCTCAGCTTCTTTGTATTTCTCTTCTTTCATTTCTGTTTCATTTATTGTCTCCTTCACTGTATCTAATGTGCTTTTAAAACCTTCCTTCTATTGTATGTTTCATCTCTTATATGTGTCTGTAATGATTGGATCTCCAAATGGAATTCATTCCTGAGTTCCTGAATATTTTTTCTGTACCTCAATGAGCATGTTTACGATTTTTATTTTGAACTCTCTTTCAGGAAGATTCATGAGGTTGGTTTCCCTTGACTTTCTCTGGTGTATGTATGATTTTGCTTTGAACCAGGTTCCTTTGATGTGTCATATTTGTATGTGGCATCCTCTAGTGCCTGGAAGCTCTACTCGAGCTGCTCAGCCCCTGGAGCAATGTCAAGGGTTGCAGGGGAGCTGTGTTGGTGCCTGGGGAGAGGAAAGAGCTGTTTCCTGCTTCCCGGCTGCTATGCCTGTCTCCACTGCCAGAACCAGTGGGCCAATCACACAGGTATAAGTCTCTATACTTTGCGTTTATAGCTGCTGTAGGCAGGGCTTCCCTCTGGCTGGCCTGACCCCAGGGCAGGGTTTGCCCGTTTGCCAGCCAGTTGTGGGCTGGCTTGGAGGAAGGTGCAGTATGCTGCGTACCTCGGAGGGGGTCTTTGGAGCTGCATATCCAGCCAGTGACTGGAGCGACTGAAGATCGTGAAAGTTCCCAACCTGCTGGTCAGAGTGCACCCGGTTCTGTGCTGTCCTTGCCCCTTTAGCAGCCCTCTTGCTGTTAGGAAGTCTTTCATAGTGCCCGCCTTTCTTTTGTCCCAGAGCAGCCAGATATGGATCCCTGCTTTTCACAAGTGGCCAGAATCTCAGTCTCTCCAGGTATTCTGCATGTCTTAACTTTCCAACCCCCCTAATCACCACAGCACCATGCAATGTAGGTTTTTGCTCCCAGAGCACATCTCCAGAGCCAGGTGTTCAGCAGTCCTAGGCCTCCACTCCCTCCCGTTCCATTTCTTTTCCTCCCATTGGTGAGCTCGGGTGGGGGAAGGGCTTGGGTCCCACTAGGCCATGGCTTTGGTACCATTACCCTATTTCGTGAGGTCTATTCTTTTCTCCAGGTATATGCAGTCTGTTGCTTCCCTCTTTCCTGTTGTTCTTTCAAGATTCATTGTATTAATTATATTTTTGTATTATAGGCGGTTTTAGGAAGAGGCCTCTGTCTCACCTTTCTCACCATCATCTTTAATCCTTTCTCCTCCCCTCAATTTCTATATTTAAAAAAATGTACTGGGGTTTTGATTGGTATTATTTTGCATCTACAGCTCAGTTTGGGGTAAATTGATATCTTGATCATACTTAGACTTTTATTCCATGAGCATATTATATCCCTCTATTATAAGTCATCTTCAGTTTCTCTGAGCAATATTTTGTTTTCATTTATGGGTCTTAAACACATTTTGCTAAGTTTCTCCTAAATATTTTGTCTTTTGATGTGATAATCTTATTATTTGAATTTTATTACAATTCTTCATAGCATATTAAATCAATTTTTGTGTATTGACCTTGTATCCTTTGATCATGCTACATTCACTTAGTAATTTTAGGCACTTTTTGAAGACTCCTATGAATGTGGTCATGTTATTTGTAAATAAAGACATTTTTCCTTTTCCTTTCCAATTTCTATGCCTCTATATTCCTTGCCTTTATGCACTGGCTATGATTTCCAATATAATACCAAAGAGAAATGATGATTGATATCTTCCCTTTGTTTCTGACCTTAAGAGGAAAGTATTCAGCCTTTCATCATTAAATATAACTCTATTAATTAATTAAAAACTATTAAAAATAGGTTTTCATAGACAGAACTTTATCATTTTAAAGAAATTCCTTTTTTATTTTGCTGGCAGTTTTTTAATCATGAATAGGCCTAGAAGTCCATCTAATGCAAATACTTTTTCTGTACCTATTGAATTGATATGTGGTTTTGCTCCTTTTTTCTGTTAATATTTGCTTTTGATTATTTACACCAAACTTGCATTTCTTTGGGGGGGGAATCTCACTTGGTCATGATGTTATACTTTTCATATGTTGTCATGTTCTGATTTTCCTGATACTCTTTTAGATATTTGTGTACACATATATGAGAGATATTAGCCTCTGTTTTCTTTTCTGGCATTTACTTTTGTTTTAGTGTCAGAGTAATACTGGTCTTGTAAAATGAGTTGCAAATTTTTATTCAAGCCTTGAATTTTGATGGTGGGAAGGTTTTATTAAGAAATCAATTTATTTATTAAATGTAGAGATATTTAGATTTTCTATTTCTTCTAATGGTCATTGTGTTTTCTCTCAAGCTATTTGTCCATTTCTTTTATTGGCATAGAGTTATAATATTCACTTTCATGTGAGTAGGATAATTATTGCTGTCCAGTGATAAAAGTGATTTATATCATGTCTCTTTCCTTGAGTCTGGTTTGCAATTTTATTGAATTTTCAGTTTTTTAGTTCTGTTAATTTTCTCTTTTTTCTATTTCTACTTTATTGATTTCTACTTTTATCTTTCTCTTTCCCTTCCTTTGGTAATAACAGTAATAATTTGATATTAATTTTCTCTTCTTTTCCTAGATTTTTAGTGGAAATTTTGGTCACTGATTTTAAATCTTTTCATACATAAAATTTAATGGCACTGCTTTAGCTACTTTCTGTAGATTTTTATATATTGTATTTTCATTATCATTCAGGATAAAGTATTTTCTAATTTCTCATGCAATTTCTTTTTACCCTTATATTATCTAGAATATTTTTCAGTTTCCAACTATATGGAGATTTTTAAATATATTTTTGTTTTTAATTACTAATTTAATTTCACTGTGGTCAGATAACATAAGGTGTATGTTATCTTTTTAAATTTATTGAGAGTTGTTTTATGTCACAATATATGGTCTGCTTTGATGAGTGCTCCAAGAGTACACATCAGAAAGGAATGTGTACTCTGCTGTTGTGTCGTGTTCTATGAATTCAGTTAGATCTATTAAATTCATAAACTTATTCTAGTCTTTTATAGCCATGTGTAAAATCAGTGAGTACACTGATTTTTTGTGTACCCACACTATTGATTATTGGAAGAGAAGTGTTAAAATCTATAACTTTAATTGTGAACTTGTCTATTTCACTTTTCAGTTCTGATAATCTTTGTTTCACACACTTGAAGCTCATTAATTAAGTGCATACACATTTAGGATTGTTTTGTCTTTTTGATCCATTGACCTTTTTTTTTTATAAAACTATTCCTCTATATCTCTGATATTCCTTGTCCTGAAGTCTAATTTATCTGATATGTATATAGGTACTAAAGCTTTTTTATGATAGCATTTACAGATATACCCTTTTTTGTGCCTTTACTTTTAGCTTGCATACGTCTTTATATATAAAGTGTGTTTCTTGGAGCAGTATGTGCTTGATTTTGTTGTATTATCTGAAATCTATGCCTTTTTATTTCAGTGTACAGCTGCTTATATTTAGCGTAATAATTGCAGTTTTGAGTTGTCTACTGTTTTCTACTTGTCCCATCTAATCTCAGTTCCTCTTTTCCTTTTCATTTGATTTTTTTCTGATTTTTTTTTTTTAGTATTTAACATCTGATATTCCACTTTATCTCCACCATTAAGTGCACTTCTTTATTTTTTTAGTGATTCTGTGAAGGTTACTTTACATTCAATAGACTTTTCCTTAGGAAAAAAAAGTTCAAAGCCAGAAAATTATGATGTAGGCTGTGTATGTCAATGATTAATCAATTATCAGAATTTTAAACTAAGGAAGTTGTAGTTTGAAGGTGATAGTTTTAATGCATACTATTTTATAGAGTTCCCTATTAATCTCTCAGATTTGTTTTTGATTGTATCATCACTTCCCTTTTATTAAGGTATATTACTTTAATCAAATAGACTTTGTCCTTTCAGGTATACAGTCGCAACATAAATTTGCCCCTGTATACTCCTGGGAATACTACTCTTTTCACTCATTAGTTGATAGTTTACTCTTCATAGCAAGTGTTTCATATATCTGCTCTCCAAATGCTCTCAATTTCAACTCCTCTCAGTTACAGGTAATAACTTTATATCCTTTATGACAGAAAAGACCATCTGGAATGAACTGTATGATGTACTGCTTTTACCTCAACTAATTTCTACTTCATTTAACAGTAGGGAATGATAATCTCCTTTCCTTGCTGTTTTAGAAGTGATGTTCTTCTTCCGTTCCTTAATTGTGCTCTGAATTTAATTTCTTTGTCTCCTAGAGACCCTGCTCTCATAATTTATCATTTTCTTGCATTCTTTCCCCATCTGAACAAAACCCACTTGACTATTATGTTCCTAACTACCATTTGATTTCTGTGCTATTTTTCTTCGTGAAATGAGAGTCTGTACTGCTACCTCTATTTCCTGGCATCCTACTTCCTTCATCACACCTTGTCATCTTGATTCCATACTACAGCCTCACTTATTTATATTTCTTTGCCTGGTTAATTTTTACTTCAATATTAAGCTCCAGAATAATCATAATCATTTCCAAGAAGACTTCTCTAAACTCCCAGGATGGACTCCTTGTGAATATCCCTTTCTTACCAGTTTGTGTTTCTAGTTCCCACTTTGCACTAAACAACTCTTCCCCACTAATCAGGGAGAAAATAGTTTCTTGTTTTCTGTATTTCATTTGTAATTCATTGCTTCCTTTGTGCATTTTTCCATGTTTTTACTCTGGTCTGAATTTTTTTTATTATTATTCCTTTACATCACACTAATTTTTCTTCAAAATGCAGCTTAACCAAGAATATTTTTTATGAGGTTAACCCCAGTATTTTGTTGTTTTCCCCTTAATGTGAGTCCCTATAGCACTTATCAACCTGTGTTCTAATCACCTTTGCCTTTGGTGGGGTGCTAGTCTCCTGAGTATTGCAGAGAGGGATGAAACTCCTCTGGGAAGCACCTTACCTGAGCTGTGTCAGGGAGTTAGTACATGGAGGATAGGTGACAATGCCTTGGCTTAAGCATAATAGCCAAGCTTCCCCCCATCATACAAAGAGTGTGTAACATTTTTACTGAGCCAATGAAATGCACTACAGTTTATGATAACTTCTCTCCCAGTTTGAATGCTGTTTGTTTTCTTCTGAGATATTTCTCTGTACTCTCCACTTCAATGCAATTTCAAGGATTAGAAAACACACAGTAACACAGTACAGCTGGTTTTACCCCGTAGTTATGTTTTTACCACTCTCTATTATACTTGATTGTACATATTACACTACAGTGTTAAATAATCATTTGTCTCTTTTTTCCTTCAACAATAAACTTTACAATACAATCTTACATTCCACTTAATTCAGCTTTATCTGGCAAGTGCCAAGTCTAAGGTAGAAATGTAATAAATATGTTTGTAAATTTTAAATAGAGCATAAATGATAAGCTCCCTGTATTTATTACTGTGTACGATAAATCCAAAACATCTAATATTTCTAGCCTTTCCCATCACCTAATATACACATTTAAGCTATGCACTTTCTCTAAATACTACTTTAGCTATATCTTACAAGTTTTTATGCATAGGGATTTTGTAGTTTAAATTAAACAGTTTCCTATTGTGATTTTATATACTTAGAAATACATGTTTTAATTTCTCAAAGTATAGCATTTTGAAACATCTTTTATTAATTACTAATTTTAGCCATTATGTTCAAAGAATATAATTCATATCATATATATTGTTGACTTTTTCTATACCTTTTTGTGGTATAAAAATCATTCAATTAAAAAATTTTAGTTGTGATCAGTTTTTTATGAATATGAGAGTGCTTGAAAAGAATATTTTCTATTTGTAGGTGGTGGCTCATGTAAGTGTCCATTAAATCAAGCTTGTTAGTTGTTAAATCTGATTTTCACTCTATTTAATATGTCAGTGTCTGAGAAATCTCTTAACTCACACTGTGCTTGTGGATTTGTTGATTTCTGTTAGTAATTTTGTCAGTTTTGCTATATATATTTTAAATTTATAATGTTAGCTGCATTAAGGATGTTATAACTTGCTTATAAATTGTTCCTCTTCTTAAGTAAAGACCCTCTTTGTATCTACTAATGCTTTTTGACTTAAGTTTTATTTTGTTAGACAGAACATCAAGTCTTATCTGGTTGAATAAATCACCAATAGTGATTTTTCAATAAAATAAATTATTATTTTATGGCTCCATTTTCAAAATGATATTTAAAATGAAGTTAACTTAATGGCTATATGTGATTGGCAACCATATATTAAAACTTGATCTTGAAAATGAATTATGTGGTCATCATATAGTAGGCAAATTACTATTCAGATGAAATGATACTAAAATAAGTTGACATTTCCTATGTAACAGCACCATTGATTCATGTTCATCACCTACAGTGAATGCTAACATGAAGACTGTATAATTATTTCCACTTTCATATCCTTTAAAACTACCCAAGCCTATATACAAAATAGTAAAGCAAATATCAGCTACATTGACTTCTGTTAATTTATTTTCCAGGAACTCGATATGCCTACTTGACATAAAATAGCGTGGGCTACTTAAGACTTAAGATACTTAATAATTCTATAAATAACATAACATTTATTTTGGCCAGAAATAATACATGTCATCATAATAGAATGGATTCAGTTCAACCAATTTTTACTAACCAGGCACTGCTAAGCACTGTATATTCAAAGGTAGAAAATAAGCCTGGCCCTTTAAAGCTAAGTATTTTCAGACCGAGCAGAGAAAATCTCAACATAATTGGGTTGGTACTACAATTGAATTTATGCAGAAGTTACAGAAACCATAAATTATTATTCATTGTTTGCTGATAAAGGTATGTATTGCTGTAATAACATACCTAAGGTAATGATCAACTGTTTTCTAAAATACAAAGTCAATAAAATTGTTAAACAAGTTAGGAGGAATGTGTAATTTCCTTTCTGGAAATACTCTGTAAGAACAGAATTGTTAGTAAATGTTCTTGCTGAATTTTTCACACATTCTAAATTGAACTTTTGCTTCTCCCCTGCCCCTTTTGCTCCCCTTCCTCCAAACTTGATGCACATCCAGTGTTACCTGTCTCATGACATCGCTGTAATGTTTCTGCCAGAAATCTGGGAGTCACCCATGACATGTCCTTCCTTACCAAGTTTTTCATGGCCTACATCAGTCCTTTTAACTTTGAAACATTTTGAATCCATCCACATTTCTTCACTGTTGCCCAAGCAGCTCAACTATCACTGTGCCACTTCAGAAGTAATTTCATTGCCCCTCTCTTTCATTTTCTCAAGGGAGCTATCAGAGTCATCTATTTAAAACAATAGATCTAATGATCATGTGCTTCTTTCTCAAAACCTTTGCTGACTTCATGCTGATCCTATGATAAAGTTAAAGTGATCTCATGGCACACATTGGAATCACTGTGATTGAGCCACACTGACCTTTCTTAATATTTCTCCTACTCATCACTTTCCTGCCCACCCTAGGGTCCTTACTGTTTAATTCTCTTAGTTTATAATACATTAATTCTGATGCCTCAGTTTTTAATTCTTTTTGCCCCTTTATCACTAACACTTTCTTCAGCTATCAGCCTTAGTGTAACTTTTAGGAAATGTTCTGTAACCCACCAAATTATATCTTCCTCTTTGTTCTTCTAGTATTTATCACAATGGTAAATAAATATCTATGAATTATCTGTTTTCCCCTCTGAGATTATAACATCTTGAGAACAAGGATAAGGTCTACTTGGTGTAGTATCAGAAACATAGCAAGCACAAATATTTGTTGGATAAAAAAATTCACTAATGATAATGAAAATTATAAACTCAAAAGATTGACTTCATAAGGTCTAAGTCAAAAGATCTAAAAATCTAAAACATCTCAATCATGTTCTCACTTTAAAAACTTCAAAGTTTTGCAATTGAATTCAAAGACATTTTATTGGAAAAAGTGGTCATATTAAAATTTTTAAATTCAGAATCTTTTATTTTTCCTGATTATTCACTATTTTTTTTTTGAGAGGGCATCTCTCATATTTATTGATCAAATGGTTGTTAACAGTTAACAACAATAAAATTCTGTACAGGGGACTCAATGCACTGATTATCCACTATTTAAAAAACACTATGCCAAATGAATTTTGCCTGCTGTAAGGATGAAGATTTCTTGAGACTATCCAAAAGAATGTGATATAGTGTCTAAAGGCAGATAGTTCCAAAAGAGGAATTCCAGGCATTTTGAGGAAAAATGGCAATACTCCAGAGCCCATCACTCCTTTGTAATAGGATATTTGGTGTATTTGTTTTTTAAAAAACAGTGACATTAGTTTTTTATGTTGAAATTGTAGTTAACCAGTTTTCTCTGATGACTAAATATACTGCAGATTTCATATCAGTGAACATCAGTGACTACTATAGAACACTGTAGTTGAAGTTTAGGAAAAAAATAGTGGATGACATTTGACCAAATGTGTCTCAACTACTATCCCATAATATTTATTTTTTAAATTTTAAAGCAAATCTTTAAAATAGCATGATTTTCCTTACCTTTGTTTCTCTAACAGAGTATCAATTATTTGCTTAATTTCTCACTTTTTTAGTCTACTTAACTTTTTTTATAGGTATTATCTTTAGGATCTTTGTTAAGGCATTTTTCTAGATTATCTCTCCACCCAAACATTACAGAGATGAAAGCACCCTTTGCAGGTTTCCCTTTTTCTGTATGTTTATATGTGCTAACATATATAGTAATGTTTTGTTTTGTTTTGCCTGTGGTAGCAATTAAGATTTCAAACCCAGTGGCAGAATTAAGCATAGTTATACTCTATATTTATAAAGAAGGTTTAGATAGCTGGTTCAGTGGCTTAGCCCTTGTTTCCAGTTTAAAGCCAATGTATGCAAGTATTTTCATTTTGTACCTTATATAATCCACCTGTAATGGCACTTTTAAGAAACAGTAATTACATTTTTTAAACTGAACAATAGTATTTCTGGTTAAGTTACTTTTAAGTTATCTTTTTATCCATAACAACCTTTGGAGGATATGAAATATTTTAAATAACTAAAAATGATTAAATGTTGAAGCTGTAAAAACTAATCTTAGTATGGAAATTCATCCTAAAATATTATAATATAGTGAAATAAATTTTAAATTATCTTAAAATTTAAAAAATTTAAGCTTCAAAAATAATCTTTTCAGAGAAGATATACCTTTTTGCATAAACTTCTTAACTGACTCATAAGGACTATGACTTAAAATGATGAGTGTATAAAAAGATGAGATATAATACCTTCTTCCTGGAAAAACCAAGCATACAAACAAAAATTAGTGATTCATCCTATTGATACAGAGCTGTTCCTCCATGACTGTAATCTGTTCTGCGACAAAGATTTTAAAACAACTTTTTAAAAAATTTTTTATTAAGGTATTACTGATATACACTCTTATGTAGGTTTCACATGAAAAAACAATGTGTTTACTACATTCACCCATATTATCAAGTCCCCACCCATACCCCAATGCAGTCACTGTCCATCAGTGTAGTAAGATGCCACAGATTCACTGTCTGCCTTCTCTGTGCTACACTGTTTTCCCCCTGACCCCCCACACCATGTGTACTAAACATAATACCCCTCAATCCCATTCTCCCTCCCTCCCCACCTGCCCTCCCACACCCCTCCCCTTTGGTAACCACTAGTCCCTTCTTGGAGTTTGTGAGTCTGCTGTTATTTTGTTCCTTCAGTTTTGCTTCATTGTCAAACAGAACTTTTTAAACAGAGTTTCTGTGATTATGCAATCAGAACAAGTGTGCCTTGGATTCTAAAATGAGCATTCTAGGATAATAGAGTAAGCACTTGAGAAAAGTCCTACAGCAGACCATTGAGAGGAGGTCAAAACAGGTTAGTAGATCTGCTGTGGAGATCTTGAAGACTGGTAGCAAAGAACAGGCATGGAGGTGTGTGTACATAGTCATCATTAAGATGGTACTAAGAATAAGTAATAGAAATGCTCTGCAGGTCAAAAACGCTACACACTATGGGGTAATGGTAAGAAATAATAGGTGGAGATCTAGGTAAGTGAACAATTGGCATTAAGGGAATCCACTGGCAGTGAGGACCCAGCTGTGGAAATGGAAGCTCAGTGGCAGAACATACTCCCTCAGAATTAATAAGAAAAAAAGGACTCAACAGAATGTTTTGCTCTAGTCTCTAAGATAATGAGATGCTAGTTAGATGGGAAATGAGGCTAGAAGCCCAGCAAATGAAAGTGAGAAATGTACCTTACGTTGGCACTGCGATTGAGGCTCAATCCCAGTTACTTTAAATCAGTGTGCAGGGTCATAACAGAGACCATCAGCCAAGTTGACGTGATGGTGAACCCTAAACCATGGTTCCTGTAGTTTCCCTACCCTAGAAGTCAGCTTGGCTAGAGTCTAGATGGGGTTGGTGGAACCTTCAGTCAACAGTGAAGGATCCATTCCTTTGTGGGTTGGAGGAAGGGTTAGAGGCTGGCAGGCAGTTAGTTATAGCTGAAGAGGAGATGCTGCATTGCCTTTCTTCTTGCTATGCTTCGAGAACACCTTTCACTGTGGAAGAGTAAAAGAACTGATTCACATGGGCACAATTCAAAGCCACTGAAAGAACCATGACTCCAGGAAATCCACAAAATAAGCTTTGTTAAACCGTAGAGATATTTTTGTTTGTTTACTTTTACTTAGGTCAGTTGATTTAATCAAATGATAGTGTTAATAAACATAACATGTACACTCTGCAACAGGTCAAGAATAATAACCTCTAAAGATCCATAGAGCTCCCTGGTTTCTAGAAACCCCATGAACAATATTCTTCAAAGTGAACTAATCATGTTGGGGAGGGGCATATAAGTTTTCTGTGAGTTCCTAGCTGAAGTTATAAGTCGCCACAAATTTAGCAGCTTAAAACAAGTTTATTATCTCACATATCTGTGGGTCAGAAGTCTGGGTTGACTGGGCCAGCTTAGTTTCTCTGCTCCATGTTTCACAAAGCGAAAATCAAGCTGTGCACCCACTGGGTTATCTATCAGAAGATTCTCTGGGGAAGAATTCACTTTCAAGCTCTTGCAGGTTGTTGGTAGCATTTAGGTCCTTGTGGTTGTAGGATAGCCAAGGGCTACTCTCAGCTTCTAGAAGTCTCCACATTCACAGGCCCTAGAGATTAGGGCAGGGATATCATTGCAGGGGCCATGCAGCCAACCACAGAGGGAAACTTTTTCTAAGGGGTGACTGTGATTATCCAATTTCTCTTACTAGAAAGGAGTAAGAATAGTTTATATACCTAGGCTGTCAAGGGAGTAGAAGCCTAGGGATTTTTATACTGAATCAATAGTATAAAAAAGATATAAAGGCTTTCATCTTTGAGGTCAGAAGGAGGAAGTAAGGTTATGGCCAGTATCTGTAGTGGTTAAAAACTTGTGAAAGAGGGTAAAACAGTAATATTTCTAACACCTTTTCTTTGTGTTTCTCTTTAAAGTATAGTATCATGAAATGCTATTGAATGTTATCTTATTAAGTGTTGACTAAAATGTTAGTTTGTGAAAAGGAATCGGGCTGCTTAATAGAAAAGCTCATAGATAGAACTATATAGTTTGACCATGTGGCCATAATGCAGGCTTATTCTTCTAGAAATAATTTACCCAACCTCTGAAGTTCATATGAAGACAATAAATGTTTCTTGAGGACTGAACTTATAAATATATGAATGATAAAAGCAGTGTCTGTCATAAATATTCCCATTTCATTTTTAAACTGAAAAGTTATATACTATTTGTAAGAGTTTTCTTAATAACTCATAATCATCATTTTGAGGAGTAATCACACCAAGTTAAAAATTTCTTGTGTTGAAAACGAGTCTGTGCATCTTAAAGCAGCCCCAGGCACCCAGTAGGCAGTTAATATTTGGGATGCATGTACAGATGTGAATACATTACATAGAATTTAATTATCTCAAAACAAATTCCTATGTCAGCTCTTTTTCTTATAATTTGCCTTTTCTGATTAATGCTGAATACAGAATTCAAGGAATCTGATTTCTGAACCTAGAAACATAGCTGCTTTTCTGAAAACTAACAGCTAAATCAAAGGCTGCCTCTTACAGTATTCTTTAGGAATGAAACTATCCCTGTGTTTACTAGTATCCTTTTACATTTTTCTTGCACTGGAAACATCTTATAGCACCAATTGGTGCTTCCCTTATTTCCTATCATATTTTCCATGCTCTGTGGCCTTCATATGAAAAAGTTAGCATTTTGTAGAAATTGCCAGCCAATCAGAGTACTCTTTTTCTCTTGCATGGCTAAGATCAGCTGTAATATTTGGATAACCAATTCTTAACCACTTAATGTTTTTAGATGTCAAGCCTACTTTTTCACTGATGCTTTGTTTTTATTTGATTTTGTTTATAATGCTGTTTCTGGGTCTGTGTTTCTTTTGTAAACCTAAGGGGTTGATCATTAAGGTTTTGTAAAAGCAACATATAAAATATTTTTGTGATTTAAAAACAGGCCTGAAAAGTACAATAGTCAATGATGCTGGTTCTCCAGACTTTAAGAAAATGATTTAAGTGGGGTGGGCTGGGGAGAACATGTGGTGCTAAAAATGCGCTTGTGTATCAGTGCAAGCAAATGTCCAGGAATAATGTAACTGATTTTTAGATTATTTCTAGGATCTACCTTTCTGAAACAAAAACTGATTCTTCATAGTCTGAAAACTGAAATGTTTCATGTCTTTATTTTATTGAAGTAAGAGTTCTTTTTTTAAGTTAGAAATATCTGTATTTTATTTAACCTTCTTAGGAATTAGATTATTTTAAATAAGCTTGGTCATATTTTATAGCTATTTACAAAATTGTCAATATGTATGTTTAACCTACAATAATTTTTCTGTTATAAATAGAACAATCTGACATTTCAGAAAGTTTGTGAGCATTTTATTTAAAAATCAGTTATATCATTTCAACAGTTAACCTTATGTAGCCACCTTTTATCTGTTATAGGTTGTTTTGCCATCCACATAATTATAATCATGTTACAGTTAATTCTGTATTTGGCATGTTTCATATAGCATTATGTCAAGCAAATTCCTATTCCCACACAATTCTATTTGTAACCATTATTTTTTAATAGGTGAATCATGTTAAATCACTTAGATGCACTACAATTTATTTAAGCATTACATGATTGCTGAATTTTTGGATTACTTCAAATATGTCTTCCTATAAATATATGACAGTGAACATATTTTATGTGTACTATTTTTCTCGTAGTTCAGAATTTATATTTGGATAGTATCTGAAAAGAAGGCTACTTAAATCAACATTCATTAATAAAAATTATAAAAAAAATATATAGAGCATGGTTTATACATGTAAAGTGCCTTCTACAAGTGTACCAATTTCCCACACCACCAATAACCTATGAAAATCCTAGCCTAGCAAGATCCTAAGCATATTTCCCCAGTTACCAATAATATCATAACTGTTTACATAGTTGCTAATACCATTTGCAAAGGATAACCATTTGAGGTTTGCCAGATCTTTCCTTTATAACCTATTATGAAAAGAAGTCTCCCAACTTCTAGCATTAGAAAAAATGTAACCCAGACATGATCACTGAAAAAGTTCAATCATTCTAGGCATGAAATTAGAGATTAGCACCTACATATGGAGTTACAACATTTGGGATTAAAAGTATCAAGAAAACATTCGTCAAATCTCTGTAAGAGAAAAAGAGATTATATTCTAAGGAATAAAAATAAAGATGGTATCGATGTCTCTGCAACACTAAATACCAGACAACAGTAGTATCTGTAGTTTTGATGAGAGTCAACAAAGATATTTGGATAATATATAGATTTGGAAAATGATATTCACATATCCTCTAGCCAACTAAGAAGTGTATAAAAATTAAGAAGTGTATAAAACTTGTAAGTGATGCATATACCTCTTCTGCTCACATTCCATTCATAAGAACTTAATTTTTGGTGAGAACAAGGGATACTGAGAAATATGATGTAGCTGTTCACCATATGCCTGGCTCGCTACAGTTGGAAGAAGGGAAAAACAGATATTTTGTGGTCTACTTAGCAGCCTCTGTCGTGCCTGCTGCAGAGGACCTTTTTAAAGTATGTGAAAGTGGTGTGTATGTGGATGAAACAAAATCCCAATGAAATGAAGTATTCTGGGAAACATGTATATGAGCAGAATTGAAGCAAATATTAGTAGAAAATATAAAAAGAATAACGACCATAATTATTTCCAAAATTGTCTTGTATTTGGGCAGTTTTCCTGCTGTATATTTTTTAACTTTCAAAAAGCAGATAAACACCATATTATATAAACTGCTTCAGAACATTATTTAAGAGCATTTACAATCCAATTCTTTGGGAGAGAGCAGAATAATCCTGATGCTCAACTTTGAAGAATATAATACAGCAAGCAACATTCTAAACTTACTTCATTTAGAATATAGATGTAAAGGTCCTAAATAAAATATTAGCAAATATAATTCATTAGCCTCTTAAAAGGATCACCCATCATGGTAATGGGTGAGAAATACAATGATGATTTATGTTTAAGAACTTAACTATCAGTAGATGATTACTTATTACATGTTTTGCAAAAAATAAACCCATAATACCAATAGAATATGAAAAGGAAAGAGCATCTTTTTTTATTCCTGAACTTTTTGCAAATTGTTTTTAGAGTATAAGGCATAGAAAATGTTTTTAGTATCATAAAGAAAATGTCCAACCAATAGTCAAAATATTTAACTATGCTTTTCAGTAAAACTGTGAAAACATTATACCTACTATCACCATTTTAAATATTTCTCAAAAAACACCTGCATATGGCATAAAAATAGTACAGAGGATTTAATAATAAAATCAGCAATTCCCTGCCCAGTCTCTTCCTACTTACCTTCTCTTTAATCCTCCTAACAATTTCTCATAATTGTGTCACTATTTTAGTTCCTCTATTATTACCTTCACAGTTTTACATGTATCTTAAAATATTTTTTCTATTTCACCAAATATAGACTTTATATCTTGATTCCCTGATGTATAATTAGGCAACTGGTTCTCTAACATCCTTAGTAAATAAAACGGTTAGTTATTTAATATGTACAATCTTGATAAATGCTAACTAATTATGTTTATTAATTATACCCTAATTTTATTTTTAAGCAAAATTTTATTGTATGACTGTTGTTTTGAAACCTCCATACAATTTTTTTCCTACCAGTGGCCACTAGTTATAATAAATAAAGTTAAAATAAGAACTCTTTTAGCTTTTATTTCAGACTTTTAAGATGAGAAAATATAAAATAATAGTGTTCTTCTCTGTTCCTTAAATTGAGAAATAGGGAATTAGAGGATAAAAATGATTTTAAAATTGAATTATATGATAGAATTATGAGAAAAGGGAAAATAAGCAATGGTGCTGGACATATAACCAAATAAATAAGAAAAAAATAATAACCCAAAAATAAGAAGGGGCACAAATTAAGTTAAGCCTTCTTAGAGTGTGGGATGATAAAAGTATGGAAGTACAAGAGAGGAAAATGCCCACACAGACTTAAACAAAGGTAAATATATAGCAACATGAAGAAAGATATCATGGTGACTCTTCAAAGTTCATTTTAATATTTCCTTGGGTAAGCAAATACTTGTCCCATAGTTTAGTTGATTTGAAAACACCAAATTTAATACATTGGATTTATAAAAAGTATATTAATGATTTGGGAAAATACACGGGAAATGAAAAGTATAGTCACTCTCAAAAAAAACCTTGAAATTTAAGTGACATGACAAACTGATTTAAGAGCAGTTAGAAAATACATATCTGAATGTATATATTAAAAACATGTAAATTAATCCAGTAAAGAGACAGAACACTTTTCATGATAATTAATATTTTTATGTTTGCCCTGAATTCTTATGTATAAAATATGGTTAATATGGTAAAGCTTTATTATTTGTATGTTTTTGTTTTTTTTATGAGAGAGGTAAAGTACAGTCAACCCTAAATAATTATGGATGTATTACATAATAAAGGATTTTCCATGGTATTCTAATGAGAATTCACACAAATCCAGTGAAACTAATGCTTTGTAGTAGTTCTTGATATAATAAACTATTTTATCTCCTTTTGTGATTTAGTCACAGCCCTCCAGAATAATACTTATTTTGACTTAGAGCCAACAAGTTTCTGTGGATCCTCAAGTCATGAGATAAATTTCTCATGAGTTGAGATTAAACTTGAGCCAAGTCGCAGAAATTCCAGTAATGAAACCCAAGAAATTTGATACTTCTTTCTACATAAAGCCCTAATCCCCAAAACTTAGTACAGTTTCAAAGCATGTATTATTTATATTGCTGCTGTATATAAATGAGCAAGATAGGCATCTTTTACAATGCTTAGAGTACCATTTAGTGTACCTCTTGTACCTCTGTAGTCTTGATTATCAGACTAGTTTTTGTGAATGATCAGCGCAGTATACCCAAGCGTACCATAAACCTGACTCCACACAGTACAATAGAGGGGGGAATTATTCCTTGGCAATAAATCCCAGAAGAATGGATGGATAATTTAGCTAAAAAATGTGGTCCACAAAGTGAAGTTTGGGCTGAAATGCTTTGGACTAGTTCTTTGGTACTGGGTAAGCAAACTGGGTAATTACTAGTCTTCTCTTCACTTCACTTTGTGCCCTTAGACCAAGGCTAGAAGTTACTATCACACCAGAAAACTAAATCATCATGCTCTGTACTATAAATCTTGTAGCTATAAAATTATTTACTTTCAAGATGCTTCTATTGTTATGCCCAAAGTATGATTATTAAGAAAGAAGTATTTCCACAAAAGTCTTCTATCACTGTGAGGGAAGAGATGCAAACTCTGAGAATTTGGTATATCTTGAAATGTAGGAAGACAATCTCAACAACAGGGTGAAAGGCATGTTTAAATCAGTCACCATAACCCGGTCCATTAGTTTGTTTGATTCATTCATTCATCCCTGACTATCCTATTTAGAATTAGAATCCCAACCCCTTGATGGGGAATTCTCTATTCCCTGCTTTTTTTTCTCCAGAGCACTTATCACTGTCTTTCTTCCATCACTAGAACATTAACTTCAAAAAGGCAAGGATTTTTTTTCCTATTGTGTTAAGTACTGTATTGCAGAGCTCCAAAGAGTCCTTGGTGATGTATATTTTAATTGAATTTATAAAATAAAAACTTGGAAGGCATTTTGAAGATTTAACTCGCTTAAATCTTCACCTGAATCACTTCTTTTGTTACACTTCTAAATGTAGCTGAAGGAAACCCATAGGAAACACATACAATGTAGAACTTTGAAGAAAAGAAAGCTAATACATTTTATGCCATTAAACAATGTAGTCCCCCCAAAAAGGAAAAAATAAAGGAGCCAATGATAGCCCAGCATCTTTACTTGTTGAATTTTAGTTTTAGATGCGGACAAACATTTTTTTTTCCTTTGGGTAGACAAAATCTTATTTTCTTTCTAGCCAACTAGAATTGAGGGAGAAATAGCATCTTCTAATTACACTAAGAAGTTGCAGTAATTCACGGAATTCTGTTTTGTTTTTGTAAACTTGCTCATTATAGTATACATGTCTATAAAAGTATTAGGTGAATATGGTTTACAAACTTGTCTCTTTTTTATGTAAGCCTTTTTTAAAATTAAAAAAACAGGTTTCTATTCTATAATTAATTAGAGCAATAGTGACATCCTATGTCAAGATTTAGTACTAAAAGCAATTTCCCCATGTTAGTAATTGACTGTCAAAGGATGTAGACCAAATCTTTCTCTGTAGAATTGGCTGTAATTGTATATATTTAAATTAAAAGAGGATAAATGTTTGGTGGTAAATTTTCCTCTTACTCTAATATTGTGTTTTAAAAGTTTTATACGAGCATAGTTAAAATGAAAAAGCAATTTGCCTTTCATTTTTTAAAAAAACATGAGTGCTGATATATAAAACAATATAGAAAAATACCTGGTGAATGGTAAGCATTCAATTAATATATAATAATGAAATTGCATGTCTTTGCTTAAGATAAAATAAGAAATTCGTGTTTATCTTAATGTTTAAGAAATACTTTTTTACATTTTATATGTGTATGCTTTATCAAAAGGTGAGAATTTTGGCATTTATAGGTAAGTTACATTTTAGATAGCTGAATTTAAATCTAGATTTCCCCTGGAAATACCAAAATCATTGGCCTTCATTATTAATAACTGCCAGTACTATTGATTAAACATGTTTTAGTATTTTTACCACTTTATATACAGGGAAATGTATGCTACAAATATACTGAGATATTACATCCTCTAATGGAACATTAATGCATGAATGAATGCACTAATACATAGGTGAGGACTGTGCAGCAGATACACTAGATACAGGATTAGTTTTGAGTTCTTTTCATAGCAGAAGGGTCAGGTTCATCCTGAGGTATCTTCACATGTCTCTGGTCCCTTCTTGACTGTTCTTTAGTACCTGTAATATGTCACACCAGGCTGAGGGATGAAATGCATGGTTGTAGAATAGTTGTATGTGACTACTGCTCTATGAAGAATTAAGTTTAAAACTTTGATTTACTTACAGAGTCAAACCCAAAGTTTTTCATACTCCTATTTCATGAAGCTCTAGGATTCTATGAAATAATTTGCGAGTAAAGTAGACTTTGAATTTTTCAACCTGATTTTACATAATCTGCTTATGTGAGACTAATCTCTTCAAATCTCATTCTTTTTTCTTACTCAGTCTCCTAGTGACTTTCTCATCCTTGCCACCCTATTTTTACTATCAGTTCTATTTTGGCTACTGATTATAGTACGTCAAAAACTGAATGATGTGATTATTGCCATCTACAGGCAGAAAATTAATTACACTTGTTTAGGACACAGAAAAAGCATCATCTAAAAAAAGGGAGTTCTTTCTCCAATGCTACAACCACCATTTGCAGACTTATTACCTACATATTTATCTATCAGTTGATATTGCTATTTCAGATACCTCTGCCTTAAAGTATTTAAACTTATATCATTTTGTCATATTATTATTTCCCTTTTGTGTATTATTCAAATATACCATCTTGTTTAACTTCTGTAACTTCAAAAAGTTTTAAGAGACCTGTTTAAACCAAATAACAGTCATATACTAAGCTAACTGCCATATCTTAGTTTACCTCTGGAGGTGGGGGGGAGTACATTACCAACATCTGTTCACAGGAATGAAAAGCTTCCCTTCCTACAATCTGTTATCATTAGTCTTTGGTTTTGTGCCTTCTCTGTAATGATAAAGGTTTGTTTCTCCTTTATTCTTTGCAGAGCGCTGCAGCAGCTCCCAGCCCAGTGCTAGGAAACATTCCCCCAGGAGATGGCATGCCAGTAGGTCCTGTACCACCAGGGTTCTTTCAGGTACTCAGAGAAACTCTGACGAGGACTCTTAAGGCATAGGAACTCCTGTTTGATTTTATTTAAAGATGTGAAGGAGAAAGAGACTATTTGAATTCTGAAGGTAAACATAATGCTGTGCAGCCAACTCTTGATTATGCAGACTGGTTACCTAAGTGACTAGATGAGCTCTTCCTTCCTGGTTTTATTTGTTGTTAAATGTTTATTCACTTATTTATTTTGCCATTTTATTGTTCAAGTAAGAAAGAAAAGGAGTTGAAATGCAAATTAGCCCATTAAGTTAACTGTGGTAAAGATTTTGTGGGAAAAGAAGCTGAAGATGGGGTTCTGGAATGAAGTATGGATTTTAACTATCCTTGTTATCCATATCTCTATAGACTAAAGATAATCAAGATTTGGCTGTACTTCCAAAATATGGCTAAATCGTAACATATTCATGTATCAAGCTTAAAGGCAGTATCAAAATGTTGGAAAAATCATCTTTGCGGCTTTTAAGCTGTATTTTTTATTAATATCATTGCATTATATAACATTTAATAATGTTAGTATTTTAAATTTTCAACAAGACCATTTATTTTAACAGTGGTGATAATGATTTTAGAATTACAATATAGCACTTTTTAATTTTATGGCATCCACTTTTAAGTCTGAATTTTCTAATCCAAACCAACATAGATTCTGAAGTTTATTTTTTTACTACATAGTTCTTTTATAACATTATTTGAAAAAATTTGGAAGAATTTAGGAGTTAAGAACTGGAGTTGGAAGGCATTACAGGAATTAATTGTTATTCTATTTTGATAGTGAATGACATAAGGTACTTAAAACCTAATTTATCACTTCAGTGTTTTATATTTTCGAAGTCCTTGATAATCATTTGTTACTTAATGCATATCATCATTACAAGGTAGATCAATATACTTGCAGATATGAAAATGGAGAAAACATTATATGTAACTTTCCATAGTACAGCGATTGAATAAAAAGGTCTTAATCAGAACCTAGCACCAATTCTGAAATGTAAAGTTCTTTAGGACATGCTTATTTATCTGCCTTATTTATCTGGGTGTATTAATACCCAAGTGGTCTAAAATATTCAAAAGTCTTTTAGAGCTCACATTCTGTCTTGAGAGCCCTTTCTTATAGTCTAGGAACTTATAACTATGATTATTAATCAAACAATCATCATCATCCTTAAAGATAACCATAGCCAACTGCTTAATGTATACCATTCTTTAATCCAAAGGTTTTATATATATAAACTCTTAATTCTTACAGTCATCCTAGGTGGAAGTACATGTTATTATCATTCTCATTGCACAGATGGAAAAACCAAGGCTTGATAGATAAGCCATTTGCACAAAGTCAGAAAGGGACGGGGCTGAGATTCAAATCAAGGCTTTCTGGACTTAAACCATTGAATTTACCTTTTAAAGTTCATATTTATTCATTATTCATAAAATATTTCTAGGTTTTTTTTTCCTCATGCTCTTATTTCTCTTGCTAAGGATAGATTGGTCTTAGGTAGTAAATCAGAAGAGTTTATTTACTTACAAACGTTCATAGACACTCTCTAAGCGGCATTTTTAAAAAGAAGGGATAGGTTGGGAAGGAAGCCAGATTCTTTCTAGGGTTAAGCAAAGATATATAAATCCATACATTTTCATTTTCACATTTTATAAAATGAATCATTCTCCCCTTGCCTGTCTTCTTCCTGAGGCTTGGTAAGAGTAGTTGAAATAGTTAATTTTGTTTTTATTATTCCAATGTGATAAATATTTGACTACTGCTAGATGCCAGGCACTGTGATGAGCATCTAAAGTGAGTATGTGTAATGTGTACCTTCCTGAAATGCCTTGTTTAGACAGGGAGACATTACTAAAAATAAAATAACTGTAATACATTAAGATATGTGCTGTAACAGAGAAAAGCATAAAGTTCTTGGTGACCTAGAAGAAAGAACTAGTAAGCCTGTCTAAATTGGAGCTAAGAGTAGTTTGGAAAACAAGCAGAAGAATGATATTCCAGAAAGTGGGAACAGGATGAACAAAAAGGTGAAGGCATCAGAATTACCTGTGCAGAGGGGTTCAGAGTAATCTGAACAGAAAGTAGAGGGAGGGCAGGCAGGAGCTCCTGGAAATGAAATTGGAAGGTGTACTCTAGCAAACTGAGAAAGGCCTTATATGCCATGTTAGGAATTTGTCTTTTTTCAGTGGGCATGTAGGGGCTCTTAGAGATCTTTAAGAAGGGCAGAGACCTGAATTGAAACTATAGAGTGGATTCAGGCTTTCTTAGGCACCTATGATAACAACTGTATACAAAATCCTGCCCTCAAAAAACTTACATTGTGGTGACTGAGACAGAGAAAAGACAATTACAGTACTAGAAGAAAACGGCTGTATTGAATGGTAGGGTGTGCTCTTAAAACAAATCAGAATGGCACCAAACCCAATCTTGGGAGCATCATTGTCAGGGAAATATTGTCAAAATAATAAATGAAATCCAATCTGGCATCTGAAGATGAGTTAGGCAAAGGAGGCAGGGAGAGAGGGAAAGAATATTACAGAAAGAAGGGGAAAAATTTTGCAAAGACCCAGAGGGTAAAGAAGAGGGACCAAATATTTTTTAAAAAACAGAATTTAATTCCTAAAGGGGCAGTGACTAGAGATGAGACTCCAGAGGAACTAGGAGAAGTCTTGTAGGTTCATAATAGTTTGACTTGATCTTAAGGGCAGTGATAAGCAGGGGTGAGGCATTAATACTTACATTTAAAAAAATCACTCGCATTATAGTGCATAGCCAGGATTGTAGAGAGACAAGTCTGAAGGTGCTGAGACAATTTAGGTGGCTGGTATAGTAATGCAGGTGGGATTTAATGATGGCCTAAACTAACAAAGTGGCAGTGAGTGTGGAAGAAGATGAACAGATCTGAGAAACAAATAACTGGGGTGGGGGGTATGAGTAAAAGAATTGAAGAATAATATCCTGGTTTCTGATTCTAACCTGGGCGGATAGATGGAGGTTTCATTTTCAGAGAGAGAGACCACAGAAAATGAGGAGTAATTTTGAGGTGGCACAGTTGAGGTTCCTGTGGCACCTCCAATTGGAGATATTCCTGAGGCCAGTGAATGTACAGTCTTAAACCTAAGATAGGGATCTAGGCTAAGATAAAATTTACAGGGTCATCATCACAATAACAGCACTTGAATCCACAAATGTAGATTAATTGTCCAGGGAGAAGTACAGAATGAGAGAGCCAGAAGGTACATAACCAAATTCTAAAAACCCACTAACACTTGAAAGCTTAAGAACACAGGTAACAGAACCCGCTAAAGAGACTGGATTCAGGGGTATCAGCTGGCTGGCTATTTTATTAACCCAGTGAAGAGATCTAGTGGACCTACTGAAGAGCAGTGGCAGTAAGATTAGGAAGGAAGAAGTAACTAATTTATGTTTGATAGGGCTGAGGGGATTGATTAAATCACAGGTAGAGGGAAAGAGTTGGAGGAATCAAGGATGATTCTGAGGTTCCTACCTGGGGCTTCTGGAAAATTCTAATGCCTTTATCTGAGTTAGAAAAGATAGGAGGTAGAAAAAGTTTTAGATATGTTTGCATTTGATACATGTCAGCCCTCTTTATCCAAGGAGACCATTCCAGCTAATCCCAAATACTCTTTTCTCCTATTCAACAGGCTTAAATAAGTTCAGTCTCCCCTAGAAAAGCCTCTCTAAAATATGGAAAAACTCAAACTATTAAAGTTCTCTAAGGCCTGTTTCTCCTCAAGCTTTTGAATTAAAAAAAAATTAAGACTATTAACTGTCCCCTTATGAAAGTCTATGAGTAATAGGAATGCTTCTCTATAAATTTACTATAACTTATAGTACATTAAAGTAATGTATATTTTCTTATTCAAAAAATTTTTGAGGGTGGTGAAAATATTTTTTCCTGCTTCCTGCTCTTTACCATAAGAACATTTTTAAGAAGAAAATTATATCTAATTTCTTATCACTCTAAGCCCATTCATATCTATTATTAAATAATAACAATATAATCTTTTAATGGGGCTAATGTAGACACCTTTGAATATATAATTAGTATGGGACATACTAGTAAATATTTGATTTTGAAGTCTTATAGCCTCACTTTCATTTTTACCATGTATTAAGCTTTGTTTTGATTTTTATCTTGATACACATGCTGTATTCTTGTCACTGGATCTTCAGTTTTTATAACTGAAACTATTGAAAACTAATATATTGATGTTAGGTTGTAAATGTAAAGCTTTGACATGAATGAGATTATAAATACTTGCTGAAGATAAAGTATACCAAGTAATTTAGTTTCATACTGAGATGGACACCCATATTTTAAAATCTGAATTGATCAAAACTGATCTGGTAGAAAATAGGTTGCAGCAGATTTTTAAGTCCTGTATTTGCTTCGCAAGCATGGTGTTAGCAGTGATAAAGCTGCTTTGCCATCTAGTGGTGGTTTGCAGATGTCTTTGCTTGTTCAGGATATATTTTCCAAGGTTGTATTTTTAGCAGGACTGCACTGTAGCAAGCTGACCTAATGTTTTGACATAGTAATAATGCAATAAGAACAAAAAAATAGAAAGAAAACCTTCCCTTTTCCTCATGATGTTGTTATTGACTAGAAAAGGCTCAATATAAATGGCATTGATAAAGCAATGAACACAAAAACTAAGCTCAGAGTAATACAATGTTCTTGATATTTTAAAAGAAAAAGAATCAAAAGTAAGAAAAATAATTATTTAATCTAACATTTGAAGTATAAAAGGAAAATGAAAAATGTTTTTATAAGCCCTGGTTAAATATTTCTGGAGGTTGCTATTTATTTAACTTATTTCTAGAAATATGTCTTAATATTTTGAAGATACCTTCATAACTAAGTATACTTAACAGCTCTGCTGTTCCTATTCAGATTTTTAGAATACAAGCTTCTATTATCAATAGCACCTATTTTACCCTTTATTGGTACATACAGTTAAATAATCTACACACCTTCTCAATTTCCTTTTGCTGTTAATCTTTGTATTGTCTTCACTCCCAGTGGTTTGCCTTTCCTCTTATCCTTCCTGACCATAGCTGTCTCAGAAATTAGTCTTTGAAAATAAGGAGAAACTCCTTTTACATCTCCTCAGAAGTTGTAGATAATACCTTTGATCTTAGGTAATGAACCAAAATATTAGTATGTCTTAGTCTTACAAGTAGGGTACTGAAAATCTCAAGTAGAATTGGCTTTCTGAACTATAGCATCTAACATTATCAAGATATATATATAGTTTTTAAAATTCAGACATTTAAAACAGTATTTCTCAGAATTAAATACACCAGAATTTGGAGAGTGGAGGTGAGGATGGTTTCTTATTTATCAAAGTTCAAGTACTAAGAAATTAAGTTTAATATTTTTTGAAATGTAATTTTGAATCTTTGAAGAACAGAAATTCTAAGTATCAAAAATAGAACAAGTCTTTCTCTAGAAAAAAGATAAAAGCAGCCTAAAAAATAAAGGTGGCTGACAGCTGCTGGCTTGATAATGCTTTCCTGCAGTTGTGGTAATAGTTTTTCTGGCCTTAACTATTGGAACAAATTAAAACTGCTCAGCTTGAGCAACTAAGTAAGCTTTTTAAAAAATTGCTGTTTCAAATAACTGAAGACCCTACAGAGGTGAATAGATGGACACAGAGCAGAGAATTTGGTATCAGGGGTTCAGAGTCTTAAATGGGTTTTCCATTTAGGTGGAATGAAACAGTTTCCTATTGGAAACTCTTAATTTTTTTCATTGCCTATCACAGTGAGCATTTAGGAAAAAGTTAACTTGGCCATCTTAGACCAATATTGTTTTCCTCTTTACTTCCATGCTGCTTCTGCTAGCCAAAGGTGTCAACATATTTAGTGTGAAGCAATAAAATAGCAGATTTTAAAATTACATCTATGATAAGAGCTTATCTATTTTTCAGCTAATTTGAAATTGTAGTTTTTCTTTTGAAACTATCTTATTGAAAATTCTTCCTAGGGTGCTTCAATTTTTATTATAGCCCCTTGGAATAAAAATGTATAGCAAATTGCAAATATGCAAAGACACTTAATAACACAATTTTCATTTTTTATTTAATGTTGGTTGTGAAACAAAATGGTCACCATCCTTTGGGATGGTGTATTAAATGTATTACAAATTTCCTCTATAAGTGGGATAGGTTTGTCTTAAGTATACGTTAGTACACCTTCAGCTTTTTTAAAAATAGCTGATCACTAGCCGGTATTCTAGAATAATTTATCTTATATCTATATCAGGGGTTGACAAACTTTTTCTGTAAAAAGCCAGATGTTAAATATTTTAGGCTTTGAAGCCTTTGGAGTCACAACTATTCAACTTTGTTGTTGTAGTGTAAAAGCAGCCATAAACACTGTGTAAACTAATGAGCATGGCTGTTCCAGTAGAACTTTATTTACAAAAACAAGTGGTGGGCCACATTTAGCCATACACCATTATTTACCTACTTCCACTCAATATGAATATGATCACCACTAGACAGCCTTTAAGAAATCCCGAGGGCAAGGACCAAGAACAATGTTTCTCCAATTGCCCTGCTTACATGAGAGTCCTGGGGTCACCCAGCTCCAGGTATATCAGAATTCCTGGAGTGGGGCACATAGGACTGGAAATCTTTGTGTTTTGTTGTGGCTGTTGTTATTGTTTGTTTTGTTTTTAACAGGTGAGTCTGACAAGGTAAAATTTGAGAACCACTGGCTAAGAGTGCTGATGAGAGTCAGTAACAAATATTTATTAATCCCCACTGTGCTAGATTTACTGTAGTGAACAAGACAAGTAGAAATCTTTGCCACATAGAACATAGAGTCTATTAAGGGAAACAGTGAACAAAATAAATAATTATTTTTTAAATATATGATATGTTAGGCCATGGTAAGGAGTGGGGAGAAAAAGGAAATAGAAAAGGAAAACATCAGTGTTGTAGAAGTTTGGGATTGAGTGGCCAGAGAAGGACTCATTGAAAAGATGCTATTTGAGTGAAGACCTGAAGGAAGTGATGGAATAAGCAGGTGTGGTATCTGGGGAAAGTGTTTTAGGGTGAGGGACAAGCAGGTGTAAAGCCCGTGAGGTCAAAGCATGACTTGCTTTTTCCAGGGACGACAGAAGGGTCTGCACTGCTCAAAGGGGGTGTCAGCTGGGGAAAATAGGTAGTAAGCGTATGTGATAGAAAGCCATATCAAGTAGAACTTTCTTGGTTATGTTAGGGATTTGGGGTTTTCCTCTTAGTGGAGGGTTTTAACAGGGTCATTCTGACTTCTATGTTGAGATTAGTATATACAATGGAAGGGTAGAAACAGGAACACCATTTTGGATATCATTACAGATTTTGACAAGAGGTTATTATGTCCTGGACTAAGGTGGTAATAGTGATGGGAAGTGACTGGACTCTGGATCTATTTTGAAGCTAGAGTCAACAGATTTTGGCAATGGTTTGGATATGTGCTCTAAGAGAAAAAGAAATCAAGGGTTTGTTTTCTTCATGGCTTTTGGCATGTTTACTGGAAGAATGGAGTTGACATTTACTAATGTAAGTAAAACTTCAGGAGGAGATATGAGGGAAAATGTCAGCAGCTTAATTTTGAACTTGTTAAGATTGAGATGGCTATTAGATATCCAAGAGATGTTGAGTAGGAAACACGAAAACAGAATCTGGAGTTTAATGGTTGAAGCTTGGGCTAATGTCATTTAGGTTATTAGCATATGGGTAATATTTAAAGCTGTGAGCCTAGATGACATCTGCAAGATAGTGAGTGTAGACAGACACAGGAATGATTCCGGGACACTCCAGTGTTACAAAGTCAGGCAGATGAGGACAGATGAGGAAGAACCGGCAAAGTAGAATAAGGAGCAGCCCATGATAGAGGAAGAAAACCTCTATGTGGGATCCTGGAAGACTGAAAAAATGTTTCAAGGAGGAGAGGACTGATCAACTGTGTCAAATGTTGCTGATAATTCATATTAGTTGAGGACTGACAGTTAACCACTGGATTTAGCAAGGAGCTCACTGATGGCCCTGGTAAGGCCAGTTCCAATGGAGTGAGGGGGATAAAAGTAGATTCAGGATAAACCAGAAGAAAATTGGAGGCAAAGAGTATGTCCAACTCTTTCTAAGAGTTTTGCTCTAAAGGGAAAGAGAAATGAGGCAGTGGCTGGAGGGAGAAGTAGGAGAGGTCAAAGAAATTCTCCAAGAATGAATTGTTAACTATTAGAAACTGTTCAGCTCCACTGAGGGACAGAGAACACAGCTCTGCTGGCACCTGTGAGAAAAGAGGACGGGCTATTGCCAGATACCATCCACTACACCCAGCAATCAGCTCTGATCTTGAGTATGAGATAAGATGCCAGGGAATAGAGTAATCAGGGACTCCTTGTGCATGGTAGGATGCTTATCAAGAAAGAGTGAAATATGATTAATTACTTAGAATACCT
The DNA here is from genome assembly GCF_030020395.1 of Manis pentadactyla. NCBI lineage: Eukaryota > Metazoa > Chordata > Mammalia > Pholidota > Manidae > Manis > Manis pentadactyla. The sequence continues at coordinate 78,331,039 of NC_080020.1, forward strand.
ACAAGTATGAATACTACCTGTTGTCTGTCATTCTTGTAATCTATATCTTAAACTTTTCAGCATTAGTCACATTAGTAAACTGTTGGTTTATTTGTATATTTCTGTATTTATTTGTAAGCTCTTGTTTTAAAACAGACTTTTTGATGCATCAATAATTTCTGTAAAAATCTGTTCTGTAGAAAGACTGTTCAGTATAGTTCAGACATGAGTAACTTTAAATATAGACTTCATGTGTTTACAGGTAAGTAACCAAGTGAATATGAGAGTATCATTCATTTCTAAGGAAAGTAAAAATATATATAATCTGCTACTTGTATCAGATAATTTCTTTAACAAATGTTATAGCTGCATGTGAACTTGAAAAGGCCACTACTTGATCAGTAGAAACTTAACATATAAAGCTATCAGATGGGTAAGAACAAAGCAGCATGCTTTTTTGCAATGGTACATTTAAGTAAATTAAAGTACCTGTCTCCCATACTCTCATCTGGAACAGGTTTACATGGAAGTGTGAATATGAAATAGAGAAAAGGAAAAGAGGGGAATACTTTTGCATTCTTTAATGAAAAAATAAAAAATGGTTTTTAGAAAGTATTGTTATAGCTTCTTTGTTGATTGAGTGAGCCTGATACTTTATCCTAAATTATAAATCTCAAATATTTATTTTCATACCCATAGTGTTTTTTTTAATACACTCAGTGTGTTGATCTGTCCTTGTGACTTCAGTGAATAGGAGGAGACAGCACAGAGATGAGTTCTAGCTGCTTCTCTCACAGGCAACAAAACAAAACAAAATGTGTCTGTGTGTATTTGTGAATACATATTGATCTAAAACAAATTATTAAAGTTTTTTATATAATGTTATCTGAATGTTTGTAGTTTGTTAGACCAGCAGACAGTATGGTCCCCATTCACAATTTACAAGTCCATTGTACCATACCGATATCTAATACATGGTTATGAAGGCTTGAAATAGTCTTCTCTTCTTGAAAAGGCCCATAATGTAAGTGAGCAATTTTGATGCTTAAACTAAATCCATACCAAAAGAATCAAACTGCTTCTAACTCTCTGCTGAATTGGATTAGCTTTGCCAAAATAACATAGGAAACTGGATCTGTTAATACTTTGGTTATTTTATATGAGTTGTTTTAATTAACTGTTGATGATGGTAGGATATCTGTGATATATGGGAGATAAACTACATGTTTATGCTTATCAACAGAATATGCCAGAACAAGTATGTCATTTTGTGAGCTAAATTAGTTTAATACTAGTTGGAATTAAAATGTGTTAATCAAGACTGTCTTATCCACTGGGGTGTTAGTGATGTCTGATGAAGATTTTCATGAAAAATAGAAAAGAAACTAAACAAATTAAGATATATGAATTGTAAACTAACTTGGACAAAATTGATTTGATACATAATTTATGCTTCATTACTTTTCTACAGAAAACTCATGAAGCAGCTTATGGAACTATGAAAAGTAAAATATGTGAACATTCTTACTATATGAAAGATGGCTGAAATAAAATATAGAAGTCGCAATACTCTGTAATGATTTTTCAAAATAATCTCAGTATTATTTATTATTGATAGCACATGACTTCATGAAAGTTAATTAAGAAAAATTACTTCTAAGTGAAATATAGAGTAGCAAAACAGAGAACAAAAATCTATATAGGAAAATCATGTATAGTAAAGAGAATTGAATTAACGTAAACATGGACACAGAATGAGTAAAAAGAAATACTTAGTTTTAAAAATTTTATGCTTTGGGTAAAATCATATAGTGAACATATTTTTATTACCTTTCTAGGACTATAAATAAATATTTATAACCTGCCATATTTATCATTTTCTAAAATTCATGGAGAAGTTTTCCCTTAAAAGATTCTAGAATAATTTTCATGTCACAGACCTCTGTCTTATTCCCTGTGTCTGCTCAAAACAGTGCATCAAAAACATCAAAGAAAGATTAAATCATCTAAAGCCACATCTGCATGAGACCCAGTAAGGTAGATGTTTGATCTTTATGTAGTTAATATAATTACTAAAGATAATCAGTATTTTTCCTGGCTATACATCATTTTGTACCTTGTGTTATAGCCTAAATGTTGAGGAATCACATCACTTTTTGGCAAATAACCATTTCCTTACAGATTTGTGGACCAAAGGTAGTGTGCTGAAGACAGTATATAGTAAGAAAGCAGAATGCTTAATGTTCTTACTAATGCTTAGTCTTTTTTAATGGGAAAAAAACAACATGCAAGCTAAAACGTGTTGTTTCTAAGACCTGAGGATTATAGCTTTTTGGATATATTTCAGCCAAAACACTAGGGTCCCATGCATAAACCCAGCACTATATAGGACAGATGCTCTACGAGAGGTGAGCTGCTGTATGTAGCTGTTGGCAGTTCTCATGACCCAGGATGTGCTTCAGAAAATGATCCGTAAATTATCACACTTTTTTTTTGCCATATCATACAAAAATTAATCTGGCATCGTTGTTTTTTTTTTGCTATCATTAATGTACATTACATGAACAACATTATGGTTACTAGACTCCCCTCTTCATCAAGTCCCCCCACATACCCATTACAGTCACTATCCATCAGTATAGTAAGATGCTATAAAATTACTACTTCTCTGTGTTATATTGCCTTCCCCGTGTCCCCCCCTACATTATACATGCTAATTGTAATGACCCTTTTTCCCCCTTATCCCTCCCTTCCTACCCATCCTCCCCAGTCCCTTTCCCTTTGGTAACTTAGTCCATTCTTGGCTTCTGTGATTCTGCTGCTGTTTTGTTCCTTCAGTTTTTTCTTTGTTCTTATACTCCACAAATGAGTGAAATCATTTGATACTTGTCTTTCTCCACCAGGCTTATTTCACTAAGCATAATACCCCCTAGCTCCATCCATGTTGTTGCAAATGGTAGGATTTGTTTTCTTCTTATGGCTGAATAATATTCCATTGTGTATATGTACCATATCTTCTTTATCTATGCATCTACTGATGGACACTTAAGTTGTTTCCATTTCTTGGCTATTGTAAATAGTGCTGCGATAAACACAGGGGTGCATATGTCTTTTTCAAACTGGGCTCCTGCATACTTAGGGTAAATTACTAGGAGTAGAATTCCTGGGTCAAATAGTATTTCTATTTTAAGTTTTTTGAGGAACCTCCATTCAGCTTTCCACAGGGATTGAAATATTTTACATTCCCACCAGCAGTGTACGAGGGTTCCCCTTTCTCCACATCCTCGCCGACATTTGTTGTTATTTGTCTTTTAAATGTTGGCCATCCTAACTGGTGTAAGGTGATATCTCATTGGGGTTTTAATTTGCATTTCTCTGATGATTAGTGATGTGGAGTGTCTTTTCTTGTGCCTGTTGACCATCTGAATTTCTTCTTTGGAGAAGTGTCTGTTCAGATCCTCTGACCATTTTTTAATTGGTTTATTTGCTTTTTGTTTGTTGAGGTCTTGAACTCTTTATATAATTTGGATGTCAACCCCTTATCAGATATGTAATTTATGAATATATTCTCCCATACTGTAGGATGTCTTTTTGTTCTACTGATGGGTTCTTTGCTGTACAGAAACTTTTTAGTTTGATTTAATGCGACTTGTTCATTTTTGCTTTTGTTTCCCTTGCCCGGGGATATATGTTCATGAAGAAGTTGCTCATGTTTATGTCCAAGAGATTTTTGCCTATGTTTTTTTCTAAGATTTGTATGGTTTCATAACTTACATTCAGGTCTTTGATCCATTTTGAGTTTACTTTTGTGTATGGGGTTAGACAATGATCCAGTTTCATTCTCTTGCATGTAGCTGTCCAGTTTTGCCAACACCATCTGTTGAAGAGGCTTTCATTTCCCCACTGTATATCCATGGCTCCTTTATCATATATTAATTGGTCATATATGCTTGGGTTTATATCTGGGCTCTCTAGTCTGTTCCATTTGTCTATGGGTCTGTTCTTATGCCAGTACCAAATTGTCTTGATTACTGGGACTTTGTAGTAGAGCTTAAAGTCAGGGAGCATAATTCCCCCCACTTTATTCTTCCTTCTCAGGATTGCTTTGGCTATTCAGGGTCTTTTGTGGTTCCATATGAATTTTAGAACTATTTGCTCTAGTTCATTGAAGAACGCTGTTGATATTTTGATAGGGATTGCATTGAATCTGTAGATTGCTTTAGTAAGGATGGCCATTTTGACAATATTAATTCTTCCTATCCATGAGCACAGGTTGTGTTTCCATTTATTGGTTTCTTCTTTAATTTCTCTCAGTGTCTTTAAGTTTTCAGAGTATAAGTGTTTAACTTCCTTCGTTAGGTTTATTTCTACATATTTTATTCTTTTTGATGCAATCGTGAATGGAATTGTTTTCCTGATTTCATTCTGCTAGTTCATCGTTAGTGTATAGGAATGCCACAGATTTCTGTGTGAATTTTGTGTCCCACAGCTTTTCTGAATTCAGATATTAGATCTAGTAATTTTGGAGTGGATTCTTTAGGGTTTTTTATGTACAATATCATGTCATCTGCAATTACAGACAGTTTGACTTCTTCCTTGCCAATCTGGATGCCTTTTATTTCTTTGTTTATTCTGATTGCTGTGGCTAGGACTTCCAGAACTATGTTGAATAAAAGTGGGGAGAGTGGGCATCCTTGTCTTGTTCCTGATCTTAAAGGAAAAGCTTTCTGCTTCTCGCTGTTAAGTATGATGTTGGCTGTGGGTTTGTCCTATATGGCCTTTATTATGTTGAGATACTTGCCTTCTATTCCCATTTTGTTGAGAGTTTTTATTATGAATGGATGTTGAATTTTGTTGAATGCTTTTTCAGTATCTATGGAGATGATCGTGTGTTTTTTGTCCTTCTTTTTGTTGATTAATCTGGCAATCTTTTATACCATAGTGGTTACTAACTACTGCTGCTCTCTAAAACTGCCTGACCTGAGAAACAATTTCAACCCTGTTATCCCAGAAATAGTAAGAGAATCCTGAAAACAGTAGGAGAGAGTAAAAGGCTTTATTAGTCATCTGAATTAAAATTATCTTATATGTTGATACAGACGTTGTAATTATAGCTCAGTATCTTCTTGGACTATCCAACACTTTGTTCCTTACCTACTCCTATTAGGTCCTCTGGAAGATATAATTTATCCTGTTTGAGCAAGAATTTTCCTCTCTGTACATATTTCAAAAGCATTTTCTCACTAGACAACCAAATATACCGTGGCATTACTGTGGCTTACTCTTTACAATATCAATAGATACTACTTATCTCACACAAGACACACAACTTGGTCAGGTGAGATTTTATGCACAAGAACCAAACTTGATTACATCTGTTGCTAGTTTTCAGAGTGTTCCACCAATGTTGTGCATTCACTCAGTCAGTGAGCCAGCTGTTTGGCTGCAACTCTCCATACTCTCTTAGAATGTGCTAACTCCTCCTTTCCCTTCCGCAGGAATTTCATTCTAAGTTTTCACATTATAAAGAACAGTCTGATTATAATGATAATATTCTTCTAATAAAATACCACATCCATTTGCCACCATTCCTCACCCATCACCTATTCCCTTTTGGCATTTGACTTAAAAACACAGATAAATGGACTGAAGACAACGTATATTATCAAAACTCTCTGTTCAAGAAAGGAGAGAGCTTGCTGAATTAATTTTATTTCCATTGTCTCATTTATTTTAGTCCAGTGACTCAAGAGCACATGCTAATTAGTGCTTTAAATGCAAATTAACTTGCTTACCTGAAATACCACTGCCTTTTCAGCTTTTCATGGTTCAGTGGTAGCAGGGGTAAAGAATTCTACATTAAGTGAATGGTAGCACAGGTGCAGAGAGTGGGGGGAGGGGGCAAGGAAGAAGTGCTAGGTTGGGCAATTTATTTATCGTCAGTTGGTTGTAAGAATGAAGTATGTGTACCTGCCTTTACTCTAGAAGATGTTAGTGTAGCCGGATGTTATTATGGCTGTAAGAAAATGAAAATGGTAATTAAGAAATTTGATCTATGGTTATCTTTTACATAAAAATAAGGAAATTGGCATAGTAATCTCTAAAAATGTAAAACTTCCTGCTATAAAATATGTCAAAAAGGCATATTCAAATAAAATTCTGTGAGTCATATTTTATTATAATTTTACAATATAGAACTTGTTAAACAAGTGGCTTTGTGAAGTAAGAACTCGTTTTTTAAGAGAGTGTTCCTGTTTTTAAATTGTTTTGTAAGTTCATATTTTCTTAAACTTGGTAATTATGTATTTCTCTCAGTCATCTAAAAAGATTTTATTTTTTTTCCAAATTCAAAGCAAATTTCACTTGAATATTTTGCCCTTAAAAACGTTGTTACTTTAATTAGGTAAGTCCTGTGTAATTGTATGTTTTAGAACATACCTGAGACTCCTAACTTGTCAGAAGTGTGAAATGTCCTAATGTTTCATTTATCCATTCTAAAGAAGCTAGTACTATTATTCTCTTCATCATTGACTTGTTCTAAATTGTGCTCATAAAATGTAGCATATAGAAAATGCTTAAGTGATTGGCATTTTAAAGAGACTTATTTTTAAATGATTTAAAATTTTCTTTATTACCAATTTGCTCTTAAAGACTAAGATTTAAAGAGTTTCTGAAGCCATGTTGAAGTATTTAAAATAAGATATAAGATGATTTATATATTGCTATATCAATTTTAAGGATTATTAGAAACTCCAGTTTTATTTTAAGGATTAGTTACCTTGACGTGAAGGTAATTACTTGCTTTGATATGGTTTTGTGTTCTTTCCTCTGAGGTGGGTTTCTTTCCTATCAAGGCACACATTATGCTGCAGTAACTGAATCCTCTATAATGCTACAAACAAAGTGCTAAGGAAATCTAGGGAAAGGAGCCTATAGAGATTCTTTAAAGAGGAAGTGACATTTAAACTGGCCCTTGGAGGGTTAGTAAAAATTTACTTGGCAAAGAAAGGAGAGTACAGAGTAATCTCAAGAAATAGAGAATATTCTGTTGTTGATAAATCACATTTATATGTTTTCTAGAAATCATTTAAAATGTTAGAAATAATAAACATTTCAGGAATGTGTCATTTAAATGTATAGTTTAATCATATATATTAAAGGAAGTTATAGCTTAAAATGGTTCTTATCACCAGTAGTTTCAGGACGAGTAAATTATTCATAAAACAGTTCCATTGCAGGGATCTGGGAGTTTCAGAGAAGGAAAACATAGGACTGAGCAATCTCCCTTCAACTAAGGTAAAGAAAGAGAAAGAGGTGGTTCCTTCTAATTCTTAGAGAGCTGAGATAAAACACTATGGGTTTTTGAAAGATCAAATAAAAAGAGGCAGACTGTAACTTTCCAAGAGCAGAAAGGGCAAAGAGTAAAGCAAAATCTCTCTTTTAGAAAGGAATAAGTTTAAAATTTAATGAATAATTATTGACATAATGAAAAATAAAATCCTTTAAGATCGAATGACATTCATTCTAAAATGTATTATGCTTCTAAATGATGTGATCTTTTCTATAAAAGACTGCTTGGAAGAAATGAGCTGGACACTTGGGTTGTATTTCTATTAAAGGTTTTTTTTTTTCCATTCACATAATCACCAAATTTTGATTTTCTGGCTTTGTATATATTTTTATTCCTTCCATTTTGGATTACACCATTCATTGTAGGCAGATAACTGAAACACATAGAAGTGAGAATTTATGCCTAAAAATGTAGTTTCCATATGTCAGAGTACTAGCTGTACCACTCAGTTTATCTTGTGTTATATTTGGAAAAAAATACTTAAAAGCAAAGCCTTGATAACATCTTCCTGTGTTGACAGATAGTAACTGCACTAGTCGGGGTGAGGATTTAATAATGTGGATAACTGTGGAATCACTGTATTGTACACTTGAAACCAATATAAGATTGTATATCAATATGCTCCAATATAAATAAATAAATAAATAAGCAAAACCTTGATTTTCATCATAACCTTGTATGTTCTATCAAATAGGGATGATGTAATAGGACTTCTGAGGGAAGGCACCAGATTAAAATATTATTTTCTTTGAGTTGTCATTGATACTTGCCATTTGGTGAAGAAAACATTCTATTTCTTTCAGATTAGTGGAGTGATGTGGAAAACAATTTTTCCAGAAAATTGTTTCTCCTATTAATTACAAGTCTGCGAAGCTTGGAAAATCCTAAGCGAAGGGCAATGATCTTTATCTGCTTTGTTCACTGATATGATCAGCCACCTAGAAGAGTGCCTTTGTAGGTGTTTAATAAATACTTGTTGAATGAATAAATCTCTACCAGACCTTTTAATTGATACGTGCAGCTTTTTTATTCTCCCTGTTGACCTTTGATCTGAACAAAGAGCATCATTGTTTGATGGAGTATTTTTACCTTTAACTAGCTTTTCCTTTTTCTCTGGAAAGCATGATTATCAGTAAGTTTCTCCTGCTCTTCGATAAAGGTGGTTTGTGCCTTAGAAGCACATGCTTATATCCCTCCCCTGACACTTCAAATATTTATTGCTATTTATAATAATCTAGTCTTTATACTTAAGGGTAATGCTAGAAATAACAGAATCATGAGTTTTGTTTTTGTTTTTGTTTTTGTGTTTCTATGGGGCCTTTAGAGATCATCTATTCTAATTCTGCATTTTAAGGTTGAGGGAAAAAAAGCCCTGAAAACTTCTTAGCTCAGGGCCCCTCTGCTAATTAATAGTGGTACAAAAATTAGAATCCAGACCTTTGACTTCCAGTCAAATATTTTTTCCATACACATAAATAGCTTTTTCAAGGGGAAGGCTTTTTCCAGTTAAAACATTGGTTCACCATTATGACACCATCAGGCAAATACTTTGATGCCCAAACTATTAAAAATAACTTCCCCAAATGTAAAAGAATAAGCACATTTTCATAGCTTAAGGATTCCTTTGAAGACCCTGTCCTTCCCAGGTTATTAATACAGAAAGTACAGATATGGCTGTTAATAAATGTACTCTATATTATCAGTGGGTAATCTCTTAGATTAGTACTTTTCTGTAAAATAATTTAAATTGGCTTTAATATCTTAAATTATAATTGGAGGAAAATTGACTTCTGAATAGGGAAGTATTAATATTAGTAGAATATCCTCAGTTGCTAGTATGCAAACTCTTGGATTCCCTTGCTGTGTCGGAACCTGTACAAGCAGGTCCTTGAGGACCTAGGTGATTGATTTAACTAGATGCCTTATGGTAAGGGTCAAGCTGAGTATTAAGAGTTTATGTTATAACTGCACTAATTTGATAGTAAAAATCCTTTCCCTATAGCAATCTTTATATTTTAGGTAAAAGTAGTAAATTTTTATCTAAATGAAGTAGATTCTTGTCATTATTTGCTTTAGTTGTATAAGTACAAATTAGAATTTACAAGTAATTTTCTTTTTGCCAAACAAACATAAATTTGAACTTCTTGGAATAGGGCATACAAGAGGAAATAAAGTATCCAAAGAGAGAATCTTTCTCTCCCAGTCCTATTCTGCAGGACTTGCAGGTTCCCAGCTACCGCATGCACTACCAGTTCTCCATAGTCCCTTGATGGGACCTCATAGTCAGATAGGAGAGTGTGACATACCATTAAAATACATTCATTTATTCTCAAGCCCATTGATTAGAGATAAAATTACTCTTATCAAATAATCCATTAAATTAACACTGTAACATCATTTACATTCAGAGAAACATGCACATCTCCAATACTCTATCTCAAACATAGTACATCTCATTGTTTATCTCAGCTTGTGGTATTTAGTAATATTTTTAATGTAATGTCTACCTTGTATTCCATTTCTAGGTGAATTTTTTATAGACAGGAATCATTAGTAACCTATTTTTATTTCTCCAGACAGGAATTATTAGTAACCCATTTTTATTTCTCCATGTTTCAAAAATTAAATTAATATTATACTGTGGATTAGTGAATATGTCATAAAACTTCACTTTGTGAAAGAAGACAGCCATTCCAAAATCAATGACACAGTGTTTAATTATTATGTTTTTTAAATGAGTCCAGAATGTAAAAGGCAATTTCATAAATGAAATCAGATGATTAGGAAAGTAGCAGAGAAAATAGGAATATTGGGATAAGTGTCTAGTTGGCAGTACACTAATTAATTAATCCAATTTAGAGTTTCAGAAATGATGAGAGACAATTTTGATCAGATATGTGTAAACTAAAACATTTTTAAATGTTAAAAATTGGAAATTCCACTTGAAGTGACATTATGTCAATCCATTTAAAATTATCTTCTGATTAACATATAAGATTAACATACAAGAACATATAATGATATGACTAACATATAAGAACACAGTGAGCAAAAAGTCAAATTGCTTGCTTATTTCTAAAGTTTCTCTGTTTGTCAGACCCTCCAAAAATACTATTTAAAAAACCTATACAGCGTAAATATGTTAGGATTTTATTTTTCAGATATTGCTTTTAAAGTAGCCCTGAAAAATATGTGTAGCCATGAACTGCAGGCCTAGTTTCTAAAAATGTTTGCAGAAAATGCATTATAAATGTGGAATTTAATTATGTAACGCAGTACATATTTGACTTGTTCAAGCCTTTGTTCAATTAATTCTTAATTCACATTAGTTTATTCTTAATATTTTACTTCATAATATTCAATGCTTTAGAGTTGGTAATTTGCATATATTACATGTAAGAAATAATCTTCCATTTAAGTAAGTTACATATTGTGATATAATTAAATGAAATTATATTATTTTTCTATAAAAATGGAATTTTGAATAATTTTAGGTATAAACTGAAAAAATTGATGCCCAAATCTAAGTGATCAAAAATATTTTCCTTCCACTCAACATTGGGCAATCACTAAAAGATTCTTTTAGGATGTTTTTCAGACAATTTTTGGACTGATAAGGCGGCCACCCCTTAGTAGCTTCTGAGTCATCTCATAAGATAAATTGACTTCAGTTTTAAGACTAAGGTCATTTTTTTCTTTTGTTTTTTTTTAATGCCTTGCAATCTGTTTGGCTCAAAATATACAAAGGAATTTCAACTTTCAAATTTATAATCAATTTTGAATTATAACAAAACCCTTCATAAAGGAAAACCAAATCTCCTCTAACCACAGATGACCCTTGGAAAAGAAATTTCTGTATCATTTTAAACAGAGCTACAAAAGAAAAGGTGAAGAAACTTGGCAACTTTAAGATTATTAAGGAAAATTGATAACCAAACTGGATAATTCAGAACCCAGTTTGTATAATGTTATAGCCAATAGTCTTTCCTGAGATTCAATTGCCTAAATTTCTTACTCTTATTTTTGCCAATTAGACATCATTATCTTAATAATAATTAACATTCAAAAAAAATTTTTCTATAGTTACTTTAGTCATCTTTGACATTTTTACATTTTTTTGGAAAACTTTACAGGTATTCTACAAAGTAAAAAATAGAATGGTAATTCTTCTCTAAAGTATTTATTTTACTGAGGACAACCACATAGGGATGTAAATTGATTTATGTTTTGTATAATTCTAAAATTCTTTGAAGCAGTTTATTTTCAGACCTGTATTTTTACATTGCGCTGTTTCTTTGTTTTGTTTTCTTTTTGTTTGTTTTACTTCAATAGCCTTTTATGTCACCTCGGTACCCTGGAGGTCCAAGGCCCCCACTGAGGATACCTAACCAGGTAAGATTTATGTGCTACTTAAGTTTACTTGTTTTTTTGTTTTTGTTTTTGTTTTTGTTTTTTAAGAATCAGTAAAGATCTTGAAAATGTCACAAATATTCCTTATCTATAGAAATGTTAAATTATCCTTTCTCTGTCCCCACTTAGTGCTACTTCTAGTAACACATAATCTACTTCAAGGGTTGGCAGACTACAACCCATAGATTGGCTGACTGTTACGGGAAATAAAGTTTTCTTGGAACCCAGTCACACTCATTCATTTATGTACACCACAGTAGCAGATTTGAGTGGTCATGTTGGAGACCATATGTGGCCTGCAAATCTCAGAACTTTTTACTATTTGGATCTTTACAGAAATAAAGTTTGCTGACTCTTGGAGTCTGCCATAAACTTTGGACCTAATTTTTTTAATATATATAAATTTTTTGGTAAATACTGATCATTTAAAGGATGGCAATAAAATTTTCTATGAACATATTTTGGTTTTCTTTTTATATTATATAGTTCCAATACCATGGCTATAACATTTATATCCATTTTGCCCAATTATAATGGAATGTAATTAGCTGCTTCTAGAAGTTTCAGATCTGTTAATAAATCATTAACAACACATCTTCCAACTTTTTTTTACCTTCAGGAGCTCTTAAGTTCTCATGAATTTTTATCCTCAAGTCATTTTTTATCAATGTCATAAATATTTATTTGCTAAAGAAAATAAAGTACAATTTTTACTTGCAAGGGGTTTATAGTTTAGGTTTAGGATACAGACAGTGTGCATGTATAGAAGAAATTAACTGCTTAACTTTACAGAATATTAATGTCAAGATAATTATTCTGTCACTTTCTAAAATTCCGTTATTTAGTGGGTATATTCTGAGGTCTAAAGTAAACCCTGTTACCACAATAAATCATCTTTTTATTCTTATTCTTTTTCTGTTCCCACTACCTCCCCAGTCAAAAACGGAACCAGAAGCTGTATTACCAACACATTTGGTAGCAACAGGGTTCTGCTTCTCCTGCCCTAACTCTTACTGAAATTAGGCAGTGTCCTTGAGTTGTTCCAGTTTGCTGGTGTTCTCTGCGAGTAAGCAGCAAGAAGCGCGGGCACCCATGTTCACCACCCGGGAGAACTGTAGGCAGGCAGCACTGCGGGCTCAGCTCCTGGTTACACTGCTGGGAGGCCAGCAGGGACTCAGCTCCCAGTTACGGTGCTGGGAGGCTAACGCTGGCTCAGCTTGCGGTTACACCACTGGGAGGCCAGTGCGGGCTCAGCTCCCGGTTACACGGCTGGGAAGCCAGTGCAGGCCCAGCTCGTGATTACACCACTGGGAGGCCTCACGTTAGCAGCTGGAGTTTTCTCCTTCAGACTGAATCTGCATTCAGTGCATACAACCAAGGAGATGGCAGGAAATGGGACAGAGAAGTGCAAAGATGCCAAATGTCCCAGAGAATGGGAATCTTATTTTCTCTGTGGGTGGACCTGTATATATTGAGAATCAGATCTACTTACATAGGTGCCTGGGTCTTTTAAATTTTAAGTACAGAAACTTGCATCTTTCAGTGGAGTCTGCACGGTTTGGACATCCCATCCATAACTTTGCATATTTCATACATCTAAGAGATTACTGAAAACTCTGAATTAGGGAAATGTGAATGTCGTGTACAAGTGTGTTAGAATATTTTTGACTCCATGTCAATGATGTCAATGATGAAAATCTGATGGAATTATTAGAATTGTATCCATGTGACATTGTTGAAATACCTGGTAAGTGTAACATGCTGTGCTAGGTTCCATATCTATAAAGACTAGCAAAATGAAAGACATACTTTTTAGAAGAGGAATGGGTTAGAGTTGGGGGGGGGATATGGTATTATAAATCTAGATTGTTTGAAATCATTTTCAATAATAAGTACATAATAACCTTTGGATTTTTAAAAGAAACAATACAAAATTTAAGGTAGTAAAGAGTTGTGATACATGGTCGTTTTCCTCAAGTATTTTAAGCAGTCTCACCTAAGGATGTGTTAAAACTTTCTCTGAGTGGCTCTTTTTTGTGACCCCTCCCCCACATATATAGTTAAACTTCATTCATTCAGACATCTATTTTTCAAACATAATAATTTATACTATTTTTCAAAAGAATTTTATGAGCAAATTAGTCATACTTATAGTGTAAATAGTGTTTTAGGAAATGTTTAACTTAGCATGACCTTTTCAAGCAACAAAATGGTATTTCAGTTTAATTATGTAAAGTAGAATTGGCGAAACTATTTTTGGTGATTAATTGCAATGATGTATATGAAAACACAAATATGTTAAATATTTTTTGGTGTAGTTGTAATTTAAAATGATCACAAACTAATGAAATTTTGTTTTATTGATAGAGTGAAATTTATCCTCTCCAATGTGTTGACTATTTTGACTATGTAAAAGACATTCCCTTAATAAACAGAACCTTCAGAATTTATAATTACTAGTTATTAAACTATAAATTTTAATTTAAGTTCTCTTGAGATGGTTTTCATCACTCTGGACTAAATCCACAATGGCTTACACTATTACATATTTATAGGACTGGGGTATTGGCACATGGTATATCTCTATACCAAAATATACAGGAAGGGGTAATAGTCTCTAAAATGATAAAAGGAAAATAAAATTACAAAGATATGCAATATGGCAAAGAGGAAATACATGTAAGAGAACTTATGAAGCAGTTAAGGACATATGAAGAAATCAAGCCCAAAAAATATACTTGTCTCTGCAATTTTAAACTGGAATTGCCTCAACTGTCTGAATAGCTCATTACTGTTGAAGTATCCATAACTTGGAGTAGAACAGGTCTTTTTTTTTTTTTCTGGTATCATTGATACACAATTACATGAGCCACATTGTGGTTACTAGATTCCCCACATTATCAAGTCCCCACCACATACCCCATTACAGTCACTGTCTATCAGCGTAGTAAGATGCTATAGAATCACTACTTGTCTTCTCTGTGGTATACTGCCTTCCCCGTGCCACCCCTCTACATTATATGTGTTGATCATAATGCCCCTTTTCCCCCTATACCTCCCTTCCTACCCATCCTCCCCAGTCCCTTTCCCTTTGGTAACTCTTAGTCAATTCTTGTGTTCTGTGATTCTGCTGCTGTTTTCGTCCTTCAGTTTTTTCTTTGTTCTTATACTCCACAGATGAGTGAAATCATTTGATACTTGTCTTTCTCCACCTTGATTATTTAACTGAGCATAAAACCCTCTCACTCCATCCATGTTGTTGCAAATTGTAGGATTTGTTTTCTTCTTATGGCTGAATAATATTTCCTTGTGTATATGTTCCACATCTCTATCTATTCATCAACTGATGGACAGTTAGGTTGCTTTCATTCCTTGATTATTGTAAATAGTGTTGTGATAAATATAGGGGTGCATATCTCTTTTTCAAACTGGGCTCCTGCATTCTTAGGGTAAATTCCTAGGAGTGGAATACCTGGGTCAAATGGTATTTCTATTTTTAGTTTTTTGAGGAACCTCCATACTGCTTTCACAGGGATTGAACTAATTTACATTCCCACCAGCAGTGTAGCAGGGTTCTCCTTTCTCCACATCCTCGCCAACATTTGCTGTTGTTTGTCTTTTGGAATGTTAGCCATCCTAACAGGTGTGAGGTGATATCTCATTGGGGTTTTAATTGCATTTCTCTGATGATTAGTGATGTGGACTGTCTTTTCATGTGCCTGTTGACCATCTGAATTTCTTCTTTGGAGAAGTGTCTGTTCAGATCCTCTGCCCATTTTTTAATTGGATTGTTTGCTTTTCATTTGTTGAGGTGCATGAGCTCTTCGTATATTTTGGATGTCAACCCCTTATCGGATATGTCATTTATGAATATATTCTTCCATACTGTAGGATGTCTTTTTGTTCTACTGATGGTGTCCTTTGCTGTTCAGAAGCTTTTTAGTTTGATATAGTGTGACTTGTTCATTTTTGCTTTTGTTTCCCTTGCCTGTGGAGATATGTTCATGAAGAAGATTTTCCGTATTTATATTCAAGAGAGTTTTGCCTATGTTTTCTTCTAAGAGTTTTATGGTCTCGTGACTTACATTCAGGTCTTTGATCCATTTCGAGTTTACTTTTATGTATGGACTTAGACAGTGATCCAGTTTCATTCTCTTACATGTAGCTGTCCCATTTTGCCAACACCAGCCATTGAAGGGGCTGTCATTTCCGTATTGTATATCCATGGCTCCTTTATCATATATTAATTGACCATATATGTTTGGGTTAATATCTGGGCTCTCTATTCTGTTCCACTGGTATATGGGTCTGTCTTGTGCCAGTACCAAATTGTCTTGATTACTGTGGCTTTGTAGTAGAGCTTGAAGTTGGGGAGCAAGATCCCCCCTGCTTTATTCTTCCTTCTCAGAATTGCTTTGGCTATTCGGGGTCTTTTGTGGTTCCATATGAATTTTAGAACTGTTTGTTCCAGTTCACTGAACAATGCAA
Source organism: Manis pentadactyla (assembly GCF_030020395.1). Classification (NCBI taxonomy): domain Eukaryota; kingdom Metazoa; phylum Chordata; class Mammalia; order Pholidota; family Manidae; genus Manis; species Manis pentadactyla. The sequence continues at coordinate 78,347,267 of NC_080020.1, forward strand.
TTGGTATTTTGATAGGGATTGCATTGAATCTATAGATTGGTTTAGGCAGGATGGCCATTTTAACAATATTAATTCTTCCTACCCAAGAGCATCAGATGAATTTCCATTTATTAGTGTCCTCTTTAATTTCTCTTAAAAGTGTCTTGTAGTTTTCAGGGTATAGGTCTTTCACTTCCTTGGTTAGTTTTATTCCTAGGTATTTTATTCTTTTTGATGCAATTGTGAATGGAGTTGTTTTCCTGATTTCTCTTTCTGCTAGTTCATCATTAGTGTATAGGAATGCAACAGATTTCTGTGTAGTAATTTTGTATCCTGCAACTTTGCTGAATTTGGATATTAGATATAGTAGTTTTGGAGTGGATTCTTTAGGATTTTTTATGTACGGTTTCATGTCATCTGCAAATAGTGACAGTTTGACTTCTTCCTTACCAATCTGGATTCCTTGTATTTCTTTGTTTTTTCTGATTGCCATGGGTAGGACCTCCAGAACTATGTTGAATAAAAGTGGGGAGGGTTGGCATCCTTGTCTTGTTCTCGATCTTAAAGGAAAAGCTTTCAGCTTCTCACTGTTAAATGTGATGTTGGCTGTGGGTTTGTCATATATGGCCTTTATTATGCTGAGGTACTTGCCCTTTTCAGTGTCTGTGGAGATGATCATGTGGTTTTTGTCCTTCTTTTTGTTGATGTGGTGGATGATGTTGATGGTTTTTTTGAATGTTGTATAATTCCGTGCACCCCTGAGATGAATCCCACTTGATCATGGTGTATGATCCTCTTGATGTATTTTTGAATTCGGTCTGCTAATATTTTGTTGAGTATTTTTGCATCTATGTTTATCAGGGATATTGGTCTGTAATTTTATTTTTTTGTGGGGTCTTTTACTGGTTTTGGTATTAGGGTGATGCTGGCTTCATAGAATGAGTTTGGAAGTATTCCCTACTCTTCTATTTTTGGAACACTTTAAGGAGGATGGGTATTATGTCTTCTCTAAATGTCTGATAAAATTCAGTGGTGAATACATCTGGCCCTGCGGTTTTGTTTTTGGGTAGGTTTTTGATTACTGATTCAATTTTGTTGCTGGTAATTGTTCTGTTTAGATTTTCTTTTTCTTTCTTGGTCAGTCTTAGAAGGTTGTATTTTTCTAGAAAGTTGTCCATTTCTTCTAGGTTATCCAGTTTCTTAGCATATAAATGTTCATAGTATTCTCTAATAACTGTTTATATTTCTCTGGTGTCTGTCGTGATTTTTCCTTTCTCATTTCTGATTCTGTTTATGTGTGTAGATTCTCTTTTTCTCTTCATAAGTCTGGCTAGGGGGTTATCAATTTTATTTATCTTCTCAAAAAACCAACTCTTAGTTTCATTGATTTTTTTCTATTGTTTTATTCTTCTCAATTTTACTTATTTCTTCTCTGATCTTTATTATGTCCCTCCCTCTGCTGCCTTTGGGCCTTATTTGTTCTTCTTTTGGCAGTTTCAATAATTTTGAATTTAGACTAGTCATTTAGGATTGTTCTTGCTTCTTTAAATAGACCTGTATTACTATATACTTTCCTCCTATAACTGCCTTCGCTGCATCCCACAGAAGTTGGAGCATTGTGCTGTTGTTTTCATTTGTCTCCATATATTGCTTGATCTCTACTTTTATTTGGTCATTGATCCATTGATTATTTAGCAACATGTTGTTAAGCCTCCATGTGTTTGTGAGCCTTTTTGTTTTCTTTGCACAATTTATTACTAGTTTTGTACCTTTGTGATCTAAGAAGTTGGTTGTTAGACTTTCAATCTTTTTTGATTTACTGAGGCTCTTTTTTGTGGCCTAGCATGTGGTTTATTATGGAAAATGTTTCATGTGCACTTGAGAAGAATGTGTATCCTGCTGCTTTTAGGTGTAGAGTCTGTAGATGTCTGTTAGGTCCATCTGTTCTAGTGTGTTGTTCAGTGCCTCTGTCTCCATACTTATTATCTGTCTGGTTGATCTGTCCTTTGGATTGAGTGGTATGTTGAAGTCTCCTAAAATGAATGCATTGCATTCTATTTCCCCCTTTAATTCTGTTAGCATTTGTTTCACATATATAGGTGCTCCTGTATTCGGAGCATATATATTTATAATGGTTATATATCCTCTTCTTTGAGTGAACTCTTTATCATTATGTAATATCCTTTTTTGTCTCTTGTTACTTTCTGTGTTTTGAAGTCTGTTTTGTCTGGTACATAGAACAGGTCTTTATCATTCTCCTGGATAAAATGTTTTAATCAGAAAAATTCACAATTTCATTCAACACTATGCTGAGGAAACCAAAGCAGCCAGAAATACCAAGACTGTTACTGAGTGACAATGAGAATAAATTATTGATTTACTGATCCTATAGACTTTTGATAATGTATACTCTTTATTTCTCACCATTCCTGAAACTCTATAAACAGGCATGTGAAAATAAAAGTGAAATATTTATATTCACTTGGGTTGTAGGATTATGAAGAGTATGAGTATTACCAGTGATTTTTTTTATTTCTGTATTTTTAAAATTTGCATTGAACAGGTATTTCATTTGTGGTTAGAAATAAGATATCATAGTTAATTATACACATAGATGAATAAAAGTACACATTTCATTCTGATAGTACAATATATAAGATTACCCTTTATAATATTTAATGTGTAGTTCTTACATAATAGGAAAAACATAATGGATGCTAAGGATTGACAAACTTTTAATAAACTTTTCTTTATCACTTTTCAGTTAGGGTAAAAATCACCAGGCATTTGAACATAAAAAACATTGTTGGAACATTTACTCATATACTAAAAATAAATCTACTATATCCCCATATAACCAAGATACCTATAATTTAAACCAACAACAATTACTTTTCCTTATGAATTGTCTTTTTCAAGATATTTAGCATGTCCTTTCCAGTAATTTTTTTGGTGGCGGGAGAGGTTTGGGTTTTCATGTGTATTCTATGGTTTTTGGTTTTGGGAATTTTTTGCTTCCTTGTTTGTAAGGCTGATTTACCAGCACAACACTATATTCACCCTAGAAAACTCTATATTTTGTGCAATTGAAGTTTTAAGCCTTTGACCCCCTCACACAAGAGCCTATGTAACACTCTTGGACGCTAATAAGAACAGGGATACGTTGCTAAGCAACAAGATGACTCCATTGCTTGAATTCCCAATAAGTTTCTTTGTAAAATTTTTTACATATAGAGTTTGACTTTCATTTAATGATATCAGTATGAGAACATAAGAGAAAACTTCAGCTGCATATAAAGAAATCTACTTTACATTGAGGAGATAAGAAATTTGCTGCTGAAATTGTAAGGAGGTTGACTATAGTAAGTCTCTGTCTTTAAAAATTCAGTGTTGCACCTGTTCAAATAAATTAGTGGTTAATGTTGAACGCATAAAGTAGCTTTAATGGCCAAATCAAAATATCCCTTTGTAACACTGGGATCTCTTTATTTCTTTGTTATTATGATAATTACACTTTGGATTTATTTAAATTATTTGTAATCCAGTGAAACACAGTTTAAAACATATTTCCTAATCACTTTTAACTGTGAGCATATGCTCAGATATATATCTTTTCCAGTTATTTTCTACCTTTGAAAAACATAGGAAACTAACATTCAAAATGGCAAAAAAGACATTCATTCTCTTCCCAAACCCAGAAAAGTTTACATAATGAATGCTGTGCAATCTTACTCAATTTAAGTTATGGATACAGAGCCTTTTAATACAATATTTACTTCTCTTGCTAAAACATATCTCATTATCTTACAGCCATTTGGTCACTGGTATTCCCTTTTTTGGACACAAGCCAATACAAAAAATGCATTGCCATATATTTCACTGAAAAGTTCATAGGACTATATAAAGTCTCTCTCAGAAGTATTCTATCATTCAACAAATAATTTTTTGAAGTTTACTATGTGCCAGGCATCATTCTGGGTGTGGGGATATGTCAATAATCAAACTAATGAATTCCCAATAAGTTTCTTTGTAAAATTTTTTACTGTGAGCATATATCCTCTTCCTGTGGAATTGGCATTCTAATGCAGTACTACCCAGTAGAATTTTCTAGAATGATAGACATGTTCTGTGCCCATACTGTCATATGCAGTAGCTGTAGTAGTTTGAGCACCATTGAACATTTGAAATGTAGCTAGAGTGATTGTGGAACCTAATTTTTAAATTTATTAATCTTAATTTTAATTTAACTAGTCACATGGGACAAAGGGCCACTATATTGGATAGTGCAGTTACAGTGGTTGAAATATAGAAAAATAACATATATGTCAAATAGTTGTGTTTTTGAGACAAAAATCCTAACTTAATGTAACATTTCTGTATTTTAATATCTCTTTTACTGATACTGCCTTTTTACAGAAGAAAAACCCATGAAAGTGATGTTATTAAAAGGGCCTCAATTATGTCATGCATCTTATGTCCAAATGCCAGTGGTGCCCAGCAATGACTTCTTCGTGTGATGATGTGCGATAATAAAATGCCTACATGATGAGGTGGAGTGAGGTGAATAACGTAGGCATTGTGACACAGCGTTAGGCTACTGCTGACCTTCTAACAATACATCAGAAGGAGGATCATCTGCTTCCAGACTGCAGTTGACCATGAGCAACTAAAACCCTGGAAAGCAAAACTCCAGAGGAGGAGGAGCTACTGTATTCATCCTCAGTTTCTTATCATCAGAAATGATTAATAATAATTATCTCACGGGATTGTTGTAAGCTTTGAGTAAAATAATAAATCCAAAGAGCTTAGCACAATTCCTGGCACAGATGTACTGGCTCAGAAGTGTGTATTATTGTTGATACGTTTCCTATTATCAAGCACCCTCATCATTAGTTTTATTTTCTTTGTCAGAGTGAAGATCCATTATAGAACAAAAAATGTGTACCAAAATTTGTGACTAGTTAAACAAATCTGAATGGAAAACATTTGCCATTTTTAAAAATGTGAAAATAACATCAACCCACAAGATGTATATAAAGTTGTTCATTTTTCCTGATATTAAAGGCCTAAAGCTTGCAATAATTATGCCCTTGTTGATACACAGAACCATCATCTGGTCATCCCAGGACTGATAAAAATGTTTTGGAAGTTAGAGATTTAAGATACTAAAAGACAGGCACTGATGACTAAGAAGTTAAATTTAGATAAGACACTCATTTTGAAAGACAATTTGACACTGATCAAGAATTCTATAGAATTATGCTGTATTTTTAACAGATGAGTAAAAACAGAGAGCCTTGTCAATTGTTCTGACATTCAAAGATAAATAAGAAAAAATAAAATTTTTAAGAAAATGGTTTCCAGTGCTAAAACATCATGTCTCCAATGAAATTAGAAATTCAGAATCAAAATCTAGAGAATAAAATCCTAACCACTTAGAAACTTAAAGCAGTGACAACTTCAAACTCACAACTGAAGATAATGTTGACTAGTCATGTATTTTCAGTCCTGCTCCTAATTCACTTCGTTACAACTTTTGACAGTGTTGGCCACTTCTTCCTTTTGAAACTATCCTCGGGAATTCTGAAATGTTGGTCCTGGTGCCCTTTCTAATTCCATACCTGTTCAGTTTCAGTTTCCTTTCCTACCTTTATTCTTGGTATTTTTAAAGAATTATATCTCTGATTTTTTTCTTTTCACTCTTTAAGATCTATTTGATTTTTATGACTTTATTACTGGTAATTCCTAAAACTGTCCAATCTAAACCTTATTTCTTTTATTCCTTCAATATATATTATTCTGAGCCAATAGGCACAGATAGGTTCCGCACTCTATCAGAGCTCACAGTCTCTTGGAGATACATAGAGGAAAATAAGCCATGATCATATTTAAGTTCTAAGAGAGTGAGGTATAATACCTGGTACAAACACATAAATAGCCCTTACGTCCCCTGCATGCTAAGACATTTAGAGAGGCAGAAGTCACACACAGGTGGAAGAAAGAAGAAATAGCCGTTGTGGTTATATTGAGCAAATAATTACATTGATTGAGCAAGTAAGTAAAAGATATTGAAGATAATACAATCCAGGTTTTTCATTGAAAGTATTTGCAAGCATAGGAGGGAAGAATGCTGTTCTTGAAGTTTTGAGTTGGGATTGGAGATACTGAATCAGTGTTGGAGAGTGAATTTGTGGAATGTATACATCGTATGCAAACACAGAGAGGCATATAATTAGTCATAAATGTATTTGTATGTGCAGTGATATGTATGTACATATACATAGATTTTTCAAGTGTCTATTAAGAGGGCCAAAACAGAAGGTACCCCACTAACAATGAATACTGAGAACCCAGATCTTGATGCCTAAATGCTGTCTTCCACTAGAAGGAATCAGGGCCTTTTGGAGCATGGTCTCATTCCAGAGCTAGGCCAGAGAAAGCATGAGATGAACCTGGAACATCTTGTGCCATTAAGGAAATGCTCAAAATTTGATGGGCACATGTCAAAAGGAGACAAGAGTCAGCTTGAAGAGCCTTCCACTGGCCAAATCTTGTATAATTAATATTAAATTATAGTAGCACTAGATCACAATCTATTGATTAAAATAGAAATCCATTAAGTAAATAAATAAGTAAAGGTAATCTGTTCTCACAGTGGAATGTCAACTAATATGAATAGAATGATAGCCATGAAATATTTCCATTTGGCAACTCTCATAGTGCTCAGGAATTGTCAATGCATGCTAATGCTGGTAGATTGATAAAGGATTGATGAAGAATGGGATATTGACAATCTTGGAGTAGTTCTAATACTAAAAGCAATCAATTACAAAGGTGAAAAATAGTAATCATATGGTGTAGGAATCTAGCAGACACCAACAAGGAGATGACAAACATTAACATCACCAGTAGTAACGCCCTCTGGTGTGATAAACTGAGAAGGGCATAACATCATTTCTGCGGTATTCCTTCTAAAACTGTGACCTGAGTCCAGGTCATGAAAAGGCCTCAGAAGATCATCTAGTAAAACTTAAGACCTGTTCTCTAAAACTGTCGAGGATCTGATAGGGAAGACTAAGGATTATTCCTACTTGAAAGAGCATGAAAAGATGTGACAACTAAATGTACCATGTATTCCATGAGATCCTGGTCCAGAAAGTAAGAAGAAATATTGTTGACCAGACAGCAAAATGTTAATGAGGTCTGTGGCTTGGATGGCATTGTGTTGTATCAGTGCTGACTTCCTGAATTGAAAAGTTGTGTTGTGGTTGTAGAGGGCAATATTCTTGCTGAAGGAGCTATACTGTGCAGTACTCAGAGGTGAGGACGAGCACTGTCTGCAAATTGTGCTCACGTGATTCTGAAAAAGACTGATAGCAAGTGTATATAGAGAGAAAGAGAAGGGGTAATGGGGCAGGGTGATTAAATGTTAACAGTTGGACAATCAGTGTTAGGGTATATGGGAATCCTTTATGCTATTTATGCAATTTTCCTGTAAGTTTGAAAAAAATTTAAAATACATACATATTTTAAAGCAAATAGAAGGAGAACTTAGGCCAGACCAGGGTTATATTGAAGAATTTTGTTAGGAAAGGATCTCTACGTTGAGATCTAAAATGTGACAGCAATAGACACTTAAAAGTCTGTAAACTCCTTAGGAGGAGAGAGGGTTTAATTATGTTTTGTTTTTATGGTTAGCATTTAGATATTGTTGATTGAATTCATGAATTGAAAAAAACTGGAGTAAGTTTGGTATGGCTGGAAGTTAGAATATCAGTGTGGCAGTGCCAAGAAATTAGTCCAGAATGATAAAGAGTGAACAGATCATATAATCGGAAATCAATAAATAGGTATTCAGTGTGCTTATAAGCAAAAAAAAACGGTTTGAGAAATGGCAGTTCTGTACTGTATCTCAAGTGGTAACAATTAATTAAACAGTTCTGAGCTGGATGTATAAATTCTTTAATATCAAATTTCTTTTCAAGTTTGAACATCTTAACCAATTAAAATTAATCTTTCTTTAAAAAAAATTCTTGACAATTGTCAGGATTATGTGTATATATGTATTATATAAATTTTGTAGAATCAGCAGGTTTCGTTATAACTTGGGCCACATCTAAGTGCTGCTCAATTAGAAACTTGTGACTCAGTATATATCCAGTATTACACCCTGCATAAAATAAACCCTATCTTCTAATCTCCACCTTTTTCAGTTCTAGTTCTCTTTTTTTCCATTCTGCCAAATTGTACTTAATTGAAGTATTATTTTTTTAAATAGTTTTTAGGAAAAATATGACTTCAAAATAAATTTTCATTGGCCCTGTGGCATTTAGTTCTGCTGCTATTGTAATCTCAAATGAGTAAAATAATCTATAGAAATAAGAGTTTACATTTCGGAAGCAAATTAGTTATTTCAGTACCCTTAGTAAATTAATTTTAGGGAAAGGCATTATACTTAGGAAGAAATAGGACAATTATTGGTTGCCTAGATTATTTTTCCCAAAATGTATTTATTCTGTTGCCACAAAATAGAGCAAAGTAGAGTGTTTTTAGAACTAAGAATTATATTGGTTTATATAGACCTATAAAATTTATAAATAAATGTGAAATATAAGAAATCTTGGGAAATATTCCAATGTATTCTTTTAGTTATAGGAATTTTAAAAGAGAACTGTTAAGGCATTTATTTGATAAATATTTATACAATATTGCTTTGTATTTTGTTTCACTAAATATGCTAGGCACTTGGAGGTGTCCCAGGAAGTCAGCCATTACTTCCCAGTGGAATGGACCCAACTCGACAACAAGGTGACTACCTTAAAAGTGAATTTAATGTGCAGAATCACAAAGGAAACCCTTTATTTCTTAAGGAAAATCTCATTTGTATCTCTTCTATAGTGATACCAATTGCATTTTTGCAAGTAACATGGCCAAGTGACTTATGTTTTGAGCTAACTCTTAATTGTGCTTTATAGTGAGGGTGGTGATAACATAAGAAACAGAGTACTTAAATACCCAAAAGTGCATAGTTTAACCTGTAACTTTTAAAACCTTTTATATAGTTTCTAACAAGTAGGAATCAAAGTGATTTTATCACTTATGATTCGATCTGCCTTTTTCAGATACAGAGGTTAGTCCACTGGAAAGACAAGCAGGAGGAAAAGAGGATGCTAAGCAATTAGTGACTTGATTGGTTTAACCAACTCAGTGTGATCGGGTCCTTCCATAGAGATGTTTAGGTACCACAGATACATACAGCTCTCTAACACTGTTCTAAGGAGAGAGGAGCAAAACATGTGAGAGATGTAATTTGATACAGAATAGAAAGAAAGTTTCAATCTCAAAACTTTAGAAAACTGGCCAGGGAAGCCAAGATGCAATGATGTCAGTAACTCAGTCCCTTAGGAAATAAATACTGTACCACCAAACAGAGAGGAGGCTACTGGTTTAACACTCAGACTCATTACATTGCTGATTTTTCATACATGTTTTTTTTTTAGGGCATCCAAATATGGGTGGGCCAATGCAGAGAATGACTCCTCCAAGAGGAATGGTGCCCTTAGGACCACAGGTAAATAATCAGTGCAGAATGCTGGACTCTGAGTTTTTTGCCTTCATCTTATATAAACAAACTACAGTATTTGCACTAAAGGCTTGATGTAACGTGGGTGCCAGGCTCTGGAGGGCGTACCTGTGACATGTCCAAACTGATGTAACAAACCATATTTTAACAGGTGCTATCACATAATGCGTTCAGTATGTTTGAGAAAATACATTGTATAGAAATACATTATTATAATGATTATAAAAAGATAACTATTACCTTTTGGTTAATTACGTTGAGGAAATATAAAAAAATTATAGCAATTATTATAAAAGATAACCATGTAAGTTAATGTTAAAAAAAACAATTGATTAAAATATTAAATAGAACAAGCAACATAAAATATGTTTCTGTAAGTCTTTTAAAGAATACCATTAACAATTTATTATATATTATCACATTTCTTTATAGAATATGAAAACAATAGAGAACCATTTAGAAATAAACATTAAAATACATCTTACTGATCAAACAAAATGCTATCAGTATACATCAAATGTTATCCTATTTCTCCAACAAAATGTCCAGAATAAACACTGAGGTTGACCATTTCCTAGCTACTGGTGACATTTTTTAAGTGTGGTGTTTCAAGATACCACTTATTTTAGCTAAAGCATCCTCTTATCTCCCTTAGGAAAACTGCATGGGATAGAAACTAATTATATAATGTTGTGTTTCAAAGAAACTAATCCAGAATTTTACATTTCTACCTCATGGGTCAGAGATCAGTGTGTCACAATTCTGGTTAAAAAAAGGACTTAATTTATTTTCTTCATCTTTTTCAAGAATAGCTCTGTAAGTGACAGTTTTAGGAGCTTTTTCATGCATCTATGTTTTATAAATTAACATTTTGTGGTGTGCCCAAAGTAGTCAGAGAATTAAGAATCTAACACCCAGGTAATGTGATTTAGACCTAGGAGTGTCTAACCAACAGACAATAATACATATGTAAGTATTTTGAAACATGAAATGCATATAACCAAATTTTTCAGAGATACCATACTACATGAAAAAAAAACCCACTAAATAAAATATATGTCACATCCGCAAAGTCAGAAAAAATACCATTTATTTTATTTAGACTCAGTTATTTTCTATGCATTTTCTTAAGATCTTATAAAACTGACTTAGATACTTAAATTATTTTTCCCTATTTTTAATCATATTAGGGATGATCTATGTTATCAATTATCATTAAGCTATTAATAGTAATTAGAATTTATAAGATCTATAGAATATTTCATTGATTGAATACACTTTTAGTCTCTAATAAACTAAGCCAACCAATTTGACTATATAGAACTTGAATGAGTCTTTTTCCCAAAAGATTTTCATAATAGATTCATTTTTGAGTACACATGCAAAACTTCATGCCTAAAATGTAGTTATCATTCTTCATTCAGTTCACTTATTTTTCAGCTAGCTGCTCTTTAAACAAGTGTCACCCCAGACCAATATTTTCAATACTTTTAAAAACTGGAGTCTGACTTGAGTCAGTTTTGCAGTGTTTGAAAGATACAACAATGCTTACTGAAGTTTTAGGAACACAAAGATCTCATTTGAAAATATAGAAATGAAAAGCATTCTGGTCTTTATTTTTTTATGTTTTGTAAATATCTAAGCTATATGTTCATATGTTTTGTGTTTAAGCAAATTACACGAGAAAATAAGAAAACATATTTCTGGTGAATAATCTCTTATTACTGATTAGTTTTTAGTTTGTTAGAAATCTCTTATTATTAATGAGCTTTAATAACTAAGTGTATCATGTAAGTGTGAATTCTTTCTTTGCATTTTCAAACCCAAAGAGAATAGTTTATTTCTTCCATTTGGATTAATATCCTTGCTATCTATTTCTTTATAATTTGGGGGAAATAAAGTGTTTTGGTATGAATTTACCTCAGAAACTAGAAATAACCTACAATAACTTTTTTAAATGACAGTGTACAAAGTATAAAAAGTTAAAATAAATTATTTATAACATACCATGTACTTAAATGAAAAGAGGAGTCATACTCATACGAATGATACAATAGATTAAAAGTGAGGTAAAATCATTTGGAATGGAGGATTCTTGTGAGATATTTACTCCTAACACTTGATATATAAAACATATGTATTATAAAACTGTGAGATTTGTAATAAAGGTTAACTGTTTTTCTTGAAAGATAATTTCTTGAACTATCATAACAGCCATTTAATGATGCACGTGCTCCCAAGAACATAATGCATCTGCTTCATTGTAGTTAAATTATAGAAATAGTCTCTGGAATATTGCTTCTAGCTTTATGTACAAACAAAATATGCATCTCTTTTTTATCATAGGTATTATTTCCATAGTTTTTTAAACTTAAGACCAGTGTAGTAGAGTGATAGAAGTTATCTTTTGGAACAATTGAATTCCTAGAACAAAAAAATACATATAATCTAGTGATTTTTATATGATGCTGGTTCAGGCAAAGTGCACACTTAGAACATGATTAATATTTATTGCATGGATAAAGAAGTAGAAGTTTATTTCAAATCCTGGCATATTTTTCCCACTCCTTTATCTATTTTAAATATAAGTTCAGTGATAATACATGATCTTAAAAATGATATCACTATTCTTTCCATAGAAAAGCAAAGTTATCTATTTAATCAAGAAAAATATCTTTCCTAATATCATATTTGAGTCATTTTTCTACTTTTGTAATAAGATATACTTCGTCTGTGTTTTTGTGCTCAGTATCATATAACTAGTAGAAAAATTCACCAATTTGTTCAAGTTCCTCCAGAAACTTGAAAGATAAATGAGATCTATACAAGTAGGAATATATCATGATTTCAGTCAAATACTTGGAGTAGAGAAATGGTGAGATGGAAGTATATGATAGACTGTCTTGTAAAGAAAGAGTAAACTGTATTATGATTAGTACACATGGTGTAGGGGGGGTCACGTGGAAGACAGTGTAGCACAGAGAAGACAAGTAAGTGGCATCTTACGACACTGATGGACAGTGACTGTAGTGGGGTATGGGGGGGCTTGATAATATGGGTGAATGTAGTAGCCACAATGTTTTTCATGTGAAACCTTCATACGAGTGTATATCAATGATACCTTAATAAAAAAAAAGAATAAACTGATTCTGTATTTTCAAATCTAAGGTAGGAGGTAGAATTCAACTCAGTGTAAGATAGAACTTTCTAGAAATTAAACTGCCCAATCATGAAAAACTCTTTATAAACTTTCCAAATATAGTCTGAACAGCCATTTTGTCAGGAACATTGCATTGGGAGGGAGATTAAACCAGATGGAATTGTATGTCTGCCATCAGCTTTAAAATTCAGTGATTCTAAATTAGCTCTTCCCATTCTGCCTTTGTTGATACCAATTGGAAAGCCAGTTGTTATTCTTTCTTATCTTCCTGTTTTATTTTTGCTTCAGGTTATTCACAAAATGAAAATATTTTGTAGATCTATCAAATTAGGTATTGGATAATTTCTCACTGATTTCCTGTGATGTCTAACCACTAGATATGCAAAGATGAGTAAAACAGACTCAACCTTCAAAGTACTTACTGGTTTGCAGGAGACTCAGATACATAAAGAAAAACTATTATACAGTGGGAAAAAGTATGGAAAAGAAATAGGCATAATCTATCAGGAAACCATTACATAAACAAGCATTCAATGCTGTTAAGGTCAAGGGCTCAAAGGAAACTTATGAGAAGAAGACTCATTTAAGTTGGTCCCTATTAACAATGATAAGAGTTGCCAGCTACAATTTTTGAGCATCAAATACTATGTCATTAATGCACCAAGCATTATGATAGGTGTGTTTTATGACTTCATTTTATCCTCCAACAGGCTTATAAGGGAGATATTATTACTTTACAAATAAGGACATTAAGGTTGAGTGAATCATTGTGAAAATCAGTGGCCCATGATCACACTCACAGAAAGAGGGACAGAGGAAATGCGGCAGTGGAAGCAGAGATTCAAACCAATGTCTTTCTTTGCCCAGAGCTATAACGAAAACTAATGTGTTCCTTGATTTAAAACAAAAAAAGTCACAGATCTCCTAAGACCAAAAATGAGGGACGACTTTCTTGTGAAGCATTTCTGTTATTCACCGTTCAGATTTTGTTCCACTGGCTTTCTTCTCAGACTCCTTGCTAGTAACTGCTGCCACCACCAGGCTTGAGCCAGGGTTAAGGAAAATAGCTATTGTTTTAAACTGTCGTTCAAGTGTGAATAGAAACCATTCTACCATCCCGTAGCACGTACAATTGGGATATTTAAATAAGATATCTGGAAACTAAAAATATATAAACAATGAGAAAAACATGTAACTAGGTAATTTATAAACAGGCTTACTTTCTGGCAGCAGAATTCCTCTCATTGAATATTTCCTTATCATCTTAGCACCTACTACACAGAAGGGCACAGCAGATGAATTAAACATGAGTGTGAAAGTATATAGTGCGTTTCTGAACCACAAGAAATCCAGTAGGCTGGAGGGTACAGTTGGGAGTAGGTGAAAAAGGTGAGAATTACAAGAAGTGATGATAGGAAAGACTGGCTGGGGCTAATCTGTGAATAGCATCATAGAGCCGTGCTGAGGAGTAGTTAGTGTGGGTCATTGTGCTGAGGAGTAGTTAGTGTGATCATCGTGGCTTTTAAGTGACATCAATAGGACTCAGCTTTAGTAGCATAGTTCTGGAGGCAATATGTACCATAGATTGGGAGGTGGAGAGGCTAAATCAGAGACCAATTAAGACAGTACAGTAGACTTATTAAATGACAAAGATCAGTGATAAGAAAGCAAGAACTATTTCAAGAGCTATTTTTACAGGTAGAATCAATAGCCTTTGGTAACTGATTGGATACAGAATTGAAGTAAAAAGAAGAGACGTCAAAGAGCTCCTGGAGGTTCTGAGCCTGGACTGTTATATGCAAAGTGATGCCACAAAACTGACTGAGTAAGACAGTATGAAAAACACACTCAGAAAAAAAAAAAAAAAACACCATAAGATTTCACTTATATGTGGAATCTGAAACACAAAACAATTTAACAAAAAAGACCAGAACAGAAATAGACTCATAAATACAGAGAACAAATTGGTGGTTGCAATAGGGGAGGGGGTGGAAGGATGGGCAAAATAGGTTAAGGGGACAAAGAGGTACAAACTTGTAATCATAAAACAAGTAAGTCACAGTGATGAAAGCAAAGGGAACATAGCTAATGATATTGTTATAACTTTGTATGGTGACATATGGTAACTACACTTACTGTGAGCATTTCATAATGTATATCACTGTTGAATCACTATGTTGTTCACCTGAAACATGTAATACTGTATGTCAACTATTCTTGAATTTAAAAAATATTTTTTTAATAAAGAACACAGTTATGAGAAGATAATATTGAGTTTACTTTTAGACATGTTGAGCATGAAATTGTGTCCAGGTGGAAACCCATATGAATTTCAACATACTAGTTATCTGGGATCTTAGAGATTTCATGACAAAAGATAAAATATTTAGAATTCCTAACATACAATTATGTAGTTCTGATGAGTAGTCAGAAAAGTTGAAAAAATAGTGATATCAGAAAACCAAGCATAAAAGTAATTAATAATGTCAAAGTATATTGACATGACAAAATTAATCTTTTGGAAACTAAAGTAAGCTAATATGATATGCATGTTGAAACATTAAAACATCGTTATCCCTTGAATGCTCATAATAGATATTGACAGAAGCCTATTGTGTCATATAATTTATGCATACATATTTTAAATGTACTTCAGTTTTCATGTATTTTTGTGTATTTGTATATTAGTACATTTCTCTATTGGATATATTATTTTATGGACAGAATTTTGCATTCAACTTTCTTATGTTGGGTTCACATGTTTGGTTTTTTCAGACTTCCTGTAATTGTTCTGGGTCTGACAATTTCAAAAATGTTGACTAAATCATTTCTTTAAAAACAGAGTTTTGGATTTATGAAATGTTTTATTTGAAAAAGTTCACTGTTGTACAGATATTAGGAAATTAATAAAGATATGTGGAATATTGTAATTGCAACTATACCTTAATCCTGCAACGTGCTCCAGTGATCTTATGTATTCATGTGGTTTTTAAAAAACACAAACCGAAATAATTGTTAAAATAGAAGCAAAAGTACAAGAGTGGACCCTTCAGAGAATGAATTGCACAGGCCTTATCCAATCAGGAGTTATGTAGGGATATCATTAACCTGCTCTCCTTTCTTTCCCCCCTCCTCTTTGGTTTTGTTTTTTTGTTTTGTGGTAGTCTGACCCTTGGTTATCATTACAGAACTATGGAGGTGCAATGAGACCCCCACTGAATGCTTTAGGTGGCCCTGGAATGCCTGGAATGAACATGTAAGCAAAATGCTATATTATCCTGTTTAGTAAAGTCTTCTATTTTCTGTCTCCTAAAGGTTTTGTAGCACAATTTGAGCTCCTCAATACCTGTGTAGTATAAAATGAAAGTAATACAAATGAACTAAACATGAGCTGTAGTGTTTGCTTCTTTTTCACAATATATTCTCTGGTTTTCTTCCTTGCAACCTTTAATTTTTTTCCATTTTCAAATGCCATAGATGCCAACTTTTAGCCTGATTTTCATGTTTTACTTAATTATAAAAAGTGAATCTTTTGTGAATAAGCATATAAGCTCCATACAGTCTGTACAAAAGTATGAAGAGATGCTGACACCTGGACTACAACTTAACTCAATAGAAGTCGACAATTGAATATTGTTAACTTCATTTTAACAGATGTCTAGTAATTTCTAAGAGATTTTAACTCTTATAAATATATATGTGTCTCTTGCTTTATTGGGACCACTCTTAACCCAGAGTGAATTCTTTCTGGTATTTAATCTTCTGTATTAAAGAACTTCTATAGTACCAACATGTGTTGAGATAAGGAGTAAACTAAAGGTTTTTTTGGTCTTTGTTTTTAACTGGAAAGGCCTTTCAAGTCCAAAGAGAGTAATTGTTTCTGTCAGCCAAAATAATGCAGTATATGAAGGCATTTTTATTTATTTTTAATTATCTAACTTGCCCTCCAAGTTCCACATGCATCAGTTGCTTGTTAGTGGCATTCCTTAATGCACTGGGAGAGTCGGTTTTATGATGTGGCCTAAAGCAAGCTTACCAGGAATAATGAAAGTGTTCCAAATCGGGTTGTGGGTAGTCTCCTCTAATATATTTCCCATTAGTCCAATTTTTTGGTTACTTACATATCAGACAATTCAGCCATCATTAATAGCATTGAAAATATACTGAGATAACCCCTTTTGATGTACATAGCGATTTTTTTAAGTTTCTGAAACCATTTTCATGGAAAGCAGTTTTGCCTAAAATAGAAAATAGGTTAATAGGTGGGTACCAACCAGACTCAAAACTAGCAGGAAAAGAGAAAAAAGTAGGTCAGATTTTCCTATCACATCTTTTCACTTTGAAAGTAAAAATGGGTAGACATGAAGTCTGACTTTTCTCAAATTCATCAAAGGCTTAGCTTTTATGAATGGTAGCCATGAAAAAAAATAACTGGTATTTTGTGCTTATAAAAGCTGAAACTCTTACCAATAGGATTTAAATATATGTAAATTTAAGAGATTCTGACTTTCAAAGGCAATTGCTTTTAAGGAATATAATTTTGAATACTGTGTATAGACGTGAGTGGCATACATTCTGAATACTGTGTTCAACCCAGAATTATCATTAAATATTAGAAATGTATCTAATATCATTTTGTATATTACTCTTCCTTATAATTAGCCATGTGATTAACTTTAGATCAACCTTGTTTTTTTATCTGTACAGAGAAAAAAGTTATTTTCATGTGACCATTAAGAGACTCAAATACCTGCTTAAAATTATCAAGTTCCTTTCTCACATATACTTAAATAGATACATATGAGCACATTTAATTCCCTAGGCTATGGATACTAAACATACAACTAAAAATTTTAACATCATTGATATTTGGATTTGGGTTTCTCATTTAAATATACTCAG
This sequence comes from Manis pentadactyla, assembly GCF_030020395.1. Classification (NCBI taxonomy): domain Eukaryota; kingdom Metazoa; phylum Chordata; class Mammalia; order Pholidota; family Manidae; genus Manis; species Manis pentadactyla. Next base: position 78,364,891 of record NC_080020.1, read on the forward strand.
ATACTTTAAAATATTTTTATTACATAATGTTTTACTATTTATATAATTTCTGATTTTTATAGAAACTTCAAGCCATAAAGATTGAGATTCCCATTATTGTTACTATTAACTTCCATTTGGTGTCTAATATAATTTTCAGTTTTCTACAAAGTAGGGTATTTCCATCTAATAGGAAAAGATCTGAAATGTGGAAGAACTGACCAGAGATAGTAATTCTTGTATTGAATTGATCCCAACAATGCAGAAGTGCATTTAAGGAGACATAAAAAAATAAAACATCATTATCTCTACTGTACTCAATAGAGTGAACTTTATTGAAATTCACTTCGTAATTTATTATCTTTAACACAAAGTAAATCTTATTATGGTATGGCAAATAAGTATGTCTAACTGGTATTTTTGGCTTTCTTCTTGTCATTTTTAAGTGTTGGGGAACTTAAAAATGTAAGGAAAAGGCATTAGAATAGTGTTACTTTAACCTATATTTTTAGCAGTTTAAGATACTTACGTTTTGGGCTCAGGAGACATCTTCCGGAGAATCATATCTGGATGAAGTTTTCTTAGCTTGTCACTTTTTCTTGTTTGCCAGCAAAGTGTAATCACAATAAAAATAGCCAATTCTTGTCCCTAGAGTAATTAAATACTGTATTTTATTGGCATCTTTTATTTGTACTGAAGAATAAACCATTTGGAACAAAATTTTCACAATATTGTTGTTAAAAAAATACTCATCACCTCCAAAGAAAATGGTTATTCTGATATAATTTTTGTTATATTTCCATGCTCTAAACTCAGTATGAATTATACATAGTGTCATCTAAAATTAGAATACACTTTTAATATTTCTGTAACTAGTATTGTATCTTTAGAAGTGAAATCTTATTATCAATTCCAGTAATTTAAAGTAGAATATACAACCTACAGTCAAAATGTAAATGTTTCAAGTGTATTATAGGTTATTTTTAAAGGAAGCTGTATTTGTAAGTTAACTGCATTTTTGCTAATTTCCAAAGAATTTAGGATTGAGCATTTAAATATTTCTAATTCTATTCTGTATTCCTTGGTATTTTATAGAAACTAAAAAGACAAAGAATTTCAAAGTGTCTAGACCTTGTTCTAAATCACATCCCATAGAATTATAAAGTTTGTATAGCTAGTATCTTGAAGTAAAATGACTGAATTGCAAAAGAAAAGAGATTTTTCTCTATGATAAACATGGTTCCTTTGATTTCATCATATACAAATACCCTTGCCAAAAAATACAGACTTTTTTTAAATTCCATTTTTCTTCTTTCTTTAACGAGGCTAACCTGATTCTACTTCCAACTATACTTATATAGAAATTTCTATTCACAATAACGCCTATGTTGTAGTTTGCAGATTACGTTCTTTATAACACCAATGGTCCTCAAGAAAAGTAGGAATTATTACTGAGCTTAAGTTGTTCTCGAACTATCCACTACTATAACCCCCCCATTTCATTTAACCTATTTGTGAAACTTAAAATGTTTTCAAACAGTTTTGTTCCTCCATACAAAGTATTAATACAGAAACTATTATATTAAAGTGCAATTATATAGGAAATATATATATATAATGTGCTGAGACTAGTATTTGTCAAATAATTGAAATACATAAAAGGTATTTTGTATTACTTATAACAAACACAACATTTAATATTACCTAGTTGTTATTTAATAATGGAAAAATGTTTAACATTTAACTTGGCATGTTAATTTAACATTAAACAAATTTTAAAAAGCAAATATTTTATTGTTTTAATCTTATTCATATAGCCCTTATTTAAACATATCAAAATTATGAGAACACCAGCTGCATAAAATCATTGTATACAATTTTTTGCCATGATTGCAATATAATATTTTTATGTTGTTGTAGGACAAATATTTCCCAATTTCTTCACTGTGTTTTAACATCAATCATGTGGATTAACATCAAACAAATGTTTTACTTGATCTACAAATCCTATGTTTTAACTCAGTTTCTATCATTAGAATATTGACTCCTGTATGTAAAATCATCCTTCTAAAGTGTTCCAGCAGTTAATTGTAAAATCCTTATCATCATCATCATCTAAGAGAGGCAACAATTGCCAGAGGCAATACAGGTACCCCTCACCTTCTCCCTGCACACAGTTCTGTGACCAAGTCCCCTCAGGCTTCTTAGTTTCCTCTTCTGTTCCTCAAGAAATTGGGGGAAACTGTATTGGGACTCCCTAATAAAGCTCCGGGGCAGAATTTTCATGCCCCCCACTGATACTCACATCCCTGGGGAATCCCAAAACAAAACTAAAAGCATTTCTAAATATTCCAAGCAAACATGGGGTAATATAGATAACTCGGACAGCCTCTGTCCAATACTTAGAACTGCAGGTTTAAGGTCCTTGGAGTAAAATCAAGGGACATGCTTTTTTTTAACTAAAACTTTTCACTGCAATTAGAGGAAAAAGGGAATTTTAAGGGACCCTAATTACAGATGACCAGCTGGCAGTAGTCTACTTCTTTATCAGTCAGTACTTACTTAGGTACACTTTATACTAAAGCATGAAGACAAGAGGCCCTTTAGCTTAGTTAATTAGGCATTAATTTTGCTTTAAAAGCTTTATGTCCTCTTAAGTTATGGATACATTTGTTCTCCACCCTAAAGTGAAGTAATATATTGAAATAATTTCATTTTCATTTTGAGTGAGATACAGTGGCACTTACTTTGATGTCACAAGATTATAGTTTATATTAATTTCATATTTAGTGCTCTTTACTCTAAAAGCATGTTTTTATAATAATTTAGACATATGTATATATTTACTGTTATAGGTGATTACCACTTATAATGGTTATTACAATAACTGAACTCAAAAACTAGGCTTCCTAAAAGTAGTTTGATTTGGAAAGAAAACTGTTTTGTGAAATGATCAAAATTTTTGATTTAAGAAATAAAAAACTATGAAAGTAGTTTCAGTGCTGAACTAGAACTTCATGGTAACTGAAAATTGCAAATGTTCTATTTTATGATTTGTTGTTGCTTTTTGTTAACATTCAGAGCATAGGTTAAAATTTCATTTATGATATTGTCTTGTAGGGGTCCAGGTGGTGGTAGACCTTGGCCAAACCCAACAAATGCCAACTCGGTGAGCATATATGTTTTTTAATTTTATTTCCATTTTATAGCATTTAACAACAATAACAATCTGTTGCTTTTTAAATCCCTGCAATTGGTTATATTAACCTTTTTTTTTAAAGTAATCATTCAAAAATTTATTTTTTGTGATAAATATTTAAGCATGAATAGTTTTTTAAATTAGGTAACCTTTTCACTTCATGGTCTGTTGTAAACCTTCTTTCTATGTTGATTAACAGACTTTAAAAATAGAAATATAAAATGTGATTGAAGTAGCCTATATTTATGGTAAAACATTTCTCATAAAGTGATTTGATCTTCTAAAATAACTGCAATAATCACAAAGTTAGCAGGTAAACGCAGTCTCTATCAGAGTTGTTAGGATTGTATTTGCTGTACTAGTTACATTCAGGTGTGCTCACTCCCTGCCCCAGGAAGCAAGCGCGCATTTGCCCTGGACCCCATTAGCTAAACTGCCATCCTTACACATCTGTCTATGTATCCAACATACTGGGAATTTTCCTTACCTGTTTTGTGGCAGTGGTTTGACTGCACAAGTATTTTTTTCTCTTAATAATAACACATAAATATATGCACAGGTTGGAAATTAAGCTTTCAATATTAAAATTAATATGACTTTAATTTAATGATCCTGGAGATGTTCTTCTTTCTTGACTTTGAAGCCTCGAGTTCTTCAATATGTTAGGAGGTCTGTTGTATACTTTTTATGTATACAACATAAAGTGTGTGTGCTGCATAAAGGTACCTGAGTCAAGGATGTCAGTAGGACGCTGAAATGCATCTGTGCTAAACTTGTGAAGACTAGGAGTAGCTGCCCAGAAAGGATGCCTCTGGCCAATATGCACAGAGGTATAGTCATTGGCCAGAGGCATCCTTTCTAGGCAGATACTTGGCCTTAATGCTAAATAAGCATGAAATTGATCCAATGTTGAGGGTTATTTTAAAGTTGAAAATTTAAAGTAAGGCTTATGTAGTATAGAAAGAATCATCCTAAATCCATTTCTCTTCTAAAGCAGAAATCACTTTCTTCTCAAACAACTATCATATTTTTAAAGAAAAAATTAAATTTATATTAATTATAAATTAAAATTAATTTATATTACCTGCCTTTCTCTTAGTTTCAATAGCTATGACATAAAATTATTTGGGATAGAGAGAATGATGATGTTGCTTCCATTTGGGTCTTCAGTGTATATGTGTGAGATAAAATGTGTATAGGCAGAGAGAGGAAATTATACATATTACATATTATATGAATGCAATTATGTATTTTATCTCAACAAATCTTTCTGAAATACTATTTTGCCAGATTATGTTATAATGTGATTATCTTTCCTCCTCCAAAATTCTTAGTTTACTTATATGCTTTTGAACAGTTTGCATGTTTCCTATTATTTGCCTTTCAAATGCATTCAAGATTTCACTTTAAAATGGCATCTGGCTAACAGCTCAAGATACAGTTCTTTCAACTCCATATTAAAATACCATGAAGATCAGAAGAAAACATTTTTTTATAACACTGAAAACTCTGACAACCTTCCTACTGCCAGAATCTGGAAAAAATTTCTATTATCTGCATGTCTAATGAAACCAGATTTAAAAGCACAATCAATAACCTACCTTAACTATATAAGCCTTCCTACCTAGGAGCAAGAAGACCCTTTGCTCCTTCCTCACTGTCAGCTCAACCAGCCTTTCCTCTGCTGCACTACAGGCAGCCAGAGTGCGATTCACAGCCACCACTGCCCAGCTCCTACACTACCTCCTTTTATATACTCAGCCACTTAGGAATGCAGGCAGAATTTGGTATTATAGATTGTGTATTGTACCTAGCAGGTGTATTATCCAAGTAAAGTATTAAATAGAAACAGAGATGAGGAGAGAGTTCTGCATTCTGGTGATTTTTAGTTTTTAGGTACTCTATCTCTTCAGGATTTCATGGAGCTGAGCACTAGGGGCAGGAGAATGCACTGCATCAGGTGAGAATCTCTGCACTGTTTTAGATCCTGCAGAAGACAAGGAACGAGGGTAGAAGCTATGCACATCAACCCTCTGTCTAATGGTCAGTCTGCAATGGGCATTTGACTAGCACACATGTGGGCAAGTAATAGAGTTGAAAGCAATCTCTTCTGTTATTTAACCACATGTGGACACATCTGTCCTCACGCAATGTGAATAGGGAAAAAAAGTAGGGGAAGTCCTGCACTTTTCTCCTCAGAAAGAGAAAGAGGTCATCATCCTGAGCACAGAAAGGAAAACCATTTTTCTGAAAATGATTTAGTATAAGAACAAGAGAAAAAAGTCCTAGAAAACTGATAACTTTGTAGCAAAAACATAAGGCTTATGTGAAACAAGGCTAAGAGTATTAAAGAAGGATTTTTCCCCTAAATATCATTATCATTGATCATATTATAGTGACAACTTATCTGTATTATTTTGAATTCCACGTTCTTTAGACTTCTTGTTCAAACACTTTTCATTTTCTCTCTATGTAGCAAGTCTCTGGCAGCTCAGGGCAGCATATTGAAGTGGTTGTTTTGTTTTTGCTGTTTTCAAATATGTTTTATATATTTTCTTTTAAATGTTTGTATTAAAGTTTATATCATAGAGAAATTGCAAAGATATTATGAGTTCCTGTACAACCTTTGCCCAAATTTCAAGTGTTAAAGCTTTACCACGTTTGCTTTATGATTTCCTCTCTCTGCATAGACACATTTTTTCTTGAACCATTTGAGTTGTATTTAAGTTGCTGACATAATAACCCTTTATCTCCAAATGCTTCATGTTTGTTTCCTAAAAACAGACATAATCTTTCAGAACCAAAGTATAAGGATCAAAATAAGAAAATCAACATTGATGGAATACCATTTTCTAATATGAAGACCTTACTCAAATTTCACCAATTGTCCCAACAGTGTCCTGTGTTACAAAAGAAAATTCCACTTCACTTGTTACATTCATACCTATGTCTCTTTGTCTTCCTTACTCTGGAGAAGTTCCTCAGCCTTTCTTTGTCTTTCTTAACCTTGCAGTTTTTTAAAAAAATGCAAGTCAGTTATTTTGTAGAATTTCCCATAATTTGGTTTCATCTGATGTTTCCTCATGATTAGGTGCAGGTTATACATTTGGCAGGAATGCCACAGAAGTAATTTTGTGTTTTGCTCGGCACATTGTTTTAGGAGGCATACGATGATGATTTATCCCATAACTTGGAGTGTTAACTCTGATCATTTAGTTAAGGAGGTGCTTCTCAGATTTCTCTACTGTCAAATTACTGTTTTTCCCTTTGTAATTATTAATTGGTGGTAGACATACTTTGAAACTACAGTACCTATCCTCTCCCTCCTTGTACTTTCATCTGCTACTTTTGTTATCCATTGTTAATTCTTTCCTGAATCATTTTTGTACTATGTTGGTTGCCAAATGCCTATTTTCTAATTCTGTCTTTCCTTCTCCATTGATTAATTAAATTTCTGCTATCACAAAGAGTTTTCTTTCTTCTCCTCTCATTCACTCACATATGTCATATGAACTTGTGTATTTGTATTTTTTTCCATAGGTTTTTTTAATGCCAAAATCATTCAAGTTGGATCATTTGTCCTTTTGCCATGTAACCCTTAGTCTTTGAGCACTTTGACATGCATCTCCTGTTTTCCTAGCCTGAGCCCTGGAGGTAGCCGTTTCTTCCCTGACCCCTTTTAGTGGGAAGTGGCAGAACACATCCAGTGATAGCTTCTAGACCCTCTCAGCCAACAAAACTATGATATAGGTGTGTGTACACACACGTCTGCACACATCTGTATCTTCCTGTATCTGCCTGTCTGCATTAAGTCAGGAGTGCACACTGAGGCTTTCGTTTCAATCCAACACAACAAAGTTCATTCTAGACTTTCTGCTTCCATATTTATAAACTCACTTCTCTGAAAGTGAGTAATCTGCCTACCATCATCCACAATATATTTATTTATTTCCTTAATTTTTATCCACAGTTCTGTCATGTAAAAATGCTTTGATCAAAAATATTTTAGGCTCCCTTTTACATGGCAGTAGGAAAAACATTTTTAGAGACAAATTCATATTTTTAGTTCAGAATAAAAGTATGGGTTTTACTTTTAACTTCTTTCAATCTGAGCTTTACAATATTGGTCTCAGATTGTTATTTGGAAGTTTATTTACAAATCCACTATTTCTTCCTTTTTATATTTTTCACAAGGAGCTATGCAGTTGGATTTAGTTGTATACAAGTTCCAGTCATTAAGTAATAATCAATTTTATTGAAAATACCTTAACTGTCTTTGTCTGAAGACACTTTTGATTACAAGATACAGAAAAACCACCAAACTAGGCTCTTATTGTAACAGGATATTACTGGATCATGTATCTGAAGAGTCCAGATATTTATTTGCTCTGGGGCATATTCAGCTCTAAGAGCTCAAATAATGTCATCAGGACCCAGTCTCTATTTGTCACTTACCTTTGTTCTCCTTGTCATGGCAAGAAGGCTGTGTGAAGTGCCAAATATCTTATCCTCACAGCTCCCAGTGGTGCACAAAAGAGCATAGCTTGTTATCAGTTCAGCACAGGTATTGGGAATAACTAATGAGATGAATTTGCTTAGCTTGGGTCATATGTTCATTCATGAAGCAGTTAGGAACGCAGGGTTCCTATCAGCCAGGCCAGGGTCACATGCCCACCCCCTGAGCCCCACTGAAACCACTTGGGAAAATAAGAGAGGTGTGGTTCACAAAGAAAATTCAAGGAATTGTTAGCAGAAGAGGGGGTAGGCAAAAACAACAAATGTTCAGGATAGCATTGTATTCACTAACCTGACAAGAAAATGACAGAGGAAATTCCTTTAAGGGAAAAAATGAGGAGCTATTATAGTGATTAAGCCTAAGGGAAATAGAAACATCTTCTCCAAATAGGCTCTGCTCTGTACAAATAGATGTTCATTTTTTTAAAGGGCAACAAAAAATAGAATATTTTCAACTTTACACTGATACAGATAATATCTTGGTGTTGCCCTCCCTGATTTCTAGTAAACCTGTGCTTATAAGGTAATTCTAAACTTCACAGTTGAAGAAAGCTACTTAATGAAAATGTTACTAATTATTTTTAAAAAGCAAACCCAAAATCTTATATTTACTTGCCTCTTTCCCTACCACAGCACCACAGTCTTGGATATTAGGAATGAGAATATTTAGATTCTCATTACACCTCCTGAATTATCTGTCTAGCCTAACCAGACATTTTACATGGCCCTCAATTTTCTGGTCTGTCAAATGAAAGAGTCTTCTATTTCTATGTTTCTGATCTTCTAGCTCTCTGATCTTACTTATCTTCCACATCTGCATTTTCATCTTTCTTTTCATGTTAGTGGATATTTGGTATGGAATCTGGGGGAGGTGAGAAAGGAGAAAGTCAATTACCTTGGGAGAATGTGGACACTTACAGGTAGAGAAAAACTTGGACAAAAATAAAGAAAAGAGTAAATGCAGGAGATTTTTTAAGAAAACCTTTTAGACTTTTAGTAGCTGAAAGCCTAGATTGCTTGGGAAGGCATAGAGGATGACAAAGCTGATAAAAGAAAGCAGGGACCATGATGTGTACAGGGCTTTGAATGCTGACAAATCTGGAGTTTATCATCTGTGTGGAAGGGAGCTGTGTTTTAAGAAGATAGTATATAAATGTATGCAGTAGGGAAATGAAATCAGAGATTATAATAATAGGCCTTTTAAAGCAGATGATAAAAGGGATGAGACAGGTACATTTCACATATAGAATTGAATTTGGGGATAAAGAGAAGGAAAAAGTTGAAAGTGATTTCAAGTCTTTGAATCCAGGTATCAGGGAGAATGGGAATAACACAAACTGAGCTGGACACATAGGAGAAGAATAGGTTTAAAGGTAGACAGCTTTGATTTTGGCATGTTGAATTTGATGTATTTATAGAATACCACCTTCGATTCTTCCACAATGCCTCATGCTTATTTCTGTATTGTACTTAACACATTATATTATAATTTAAATTTATAATGTTCAGTCTCAGCTGAGTTCTTGCTGATGCTTGACTACAACTTTTTTTACTTTTCCTTAGCTACCTTTTTTTCCTTCTTATCCTTGATGCCTTCTCTACCAGCTAAAATTCTCACATATTTTACAGAGGGAAAAAAAAGATCTCATGATTTTAAACTTAAAATTTTTTCGGATCCTAGTCTTCACCTCCAGTATTGTCAGACTTTTAGTCATCTTTCTTTCCTCTTGTATCAGAATGACATATGTTCTTTCTTTTCAGTGCTTACCCTTCTATCTGTTCTCTTTAATTCTACCTCTCCTGCCTCTTTGTACATCTTGCTCATTCATTCTTCTAAGAAGTCTTTAATCTGTCTCTTTCCATTAGCTGGCACTTTACCCAACACTATGCCTGTGAACAAAATCCCAAGACAGCCTTGCACCCCTCATCTTCCATTCTCCGGATCTAGAAGGGGATAGCTGATAGGAGACTTCTTTCAACCCTTCCTCAGTTTCAAAACACCAACCCATGTTTCTCACACATTGCCTCCCTTACCACCATTCTACTGGACAATGAATGAATTCCTTGACCTTCCTGTCTTTTTCATTACTACACATAGTAATGCATAGCCTAAAACAGAGCAGATGATGAATAAAGATATATTGAATTGACTTTTCACCCCATTTCAATCCCCATGAAAATCCTGAAGGTTGCTAGTGACCTACTTACAAACAAAACATAATGACTTACTGTCTGTTTTGTTCTAAATGTCTGTAAATTTCTTTTCTTAACTTTAATAATGTTTATTTTTTCCATATTCTTATTAACATATCCCTTTTTATTATTTATGCATTAGTGTGTCACAAAAAGTATGAAATGCTTGAGCCTGACAGGCTAAAAAATAAGCCTAGTTTAAGCATTTACTAGCCATGCTGTACCTACTAGCTGCTTCTTAAAATTCTAACTTGTTTGACTTTTTAGGACATATTTTCTCCTAATTTTCCTCCTGTCACATGAGCCACTCTTACTTAGTTGGTAATGTTCTGTAATTCTGATTATAGGCCTCCTTTTCCTCATTTTAAAATTTTTGTATGGTTTAAACTATCACTAAATCTAATAGAATCCTAGACCAAGTATTGTGCTCAGCACCAAACAGAAATGTATTTAATTGAAGCTTTGTCCCTAGTCCTAATCTCTAAAAAGTTCCAGGCCTATATTTCTGAATATCTCTTCATCAGATCTATCTCAGTGTCTACCAGTGCCTTCAAATTCAACATGTCAGACGTTTCTCCAAACGTTTCCCTTTCCCAAATTCCCTATATATAGCACCATCATCCAAGTGAAACCTGGGAATTATCCTCTTCCTTGTCTACCACACCCTTTGTCACCAAGCCCTACTGAGTAAGAGAATTAGTCTTTATACCACTTCACTTGGCAGATGCTACAAATGGGGATTTCCCACCCCTCCAAGTTTACTGGGTTTACTGGCATACCACTGGAATGCTTCCAGGTTCCCATAAAGACTGAACCCAAATGCTTCCAGATATTAATGAAGACTAGGTTGAAGTTGGAGAACATGATTATATTTTGGACCTTGTCAACCTTGTTTTGTGTTTCTCTCCAGCAAATCTCTACAGTAAAACAGAAAAGATAGCTAGAGGTAATCAAAGAGATGAAAATAAACAAAAAAGACTTCAGGATAATAAATTTAAGAAATTGGAGAGAGAAACAAAATGCCAACAATGGCAGGGAGAAGGGCAGAGGCAATTCAGTAGGAACAAATAGGGAAATATGGACTCAGTAAGCATGGAGGAATGTGATGGGAGAAGATTCTGGTTGGAATATAGAATAATATTTGTCAATGTCATGAGGAATAAGAAAGTCAAGAGAGTTGTTTAGATCTCTGTGCAAAGAGTTCTAGTATGAGATCTTACTTGTAAATGGAAGAGAGGGAAGTATATTTTAAAGGAAAGGGAAGCAGTGAAGTGTGAATTCTAAAGATAAAGGATGGTTATATTGTATCTTGACTTTGCTTTAGAATAATGGTAGGCAATATTAAGAGGAAGAAGAACATGAGTCAGGTACTGAAATTACAGGAATATGGCAGTTGGCGCCGATAGATGCATTGGTGATTTGGAGAAAGTAGGTGCACATGTGACAAATAATAAGAAGCAGAAGATGGATGGTAGATCATGAACTGCAAGGGGCCCAGAAAAGGAAAGTAATATTCATTCACCAAGTTGAGTAAATGTTTGCTGGCCATCAGGATCTCAATAATCTTCATGGAAGTTATCCTCATCATTAGCAAGGCTGGGCACCCTGGTAGTGACCATCTGCAGTTCTGAATTGTCCATAGGTAGACCAAGCAGGGGCCTTCGAGACATGTGGTCTGTGCTAAATGCAAAGCAAGGACACCAAACAATGAAGAAATATTCAAATAATATTAAATATTCCTCCCCCAAGTTTAGAATTATTCACCAAAGGAAAAATCATAACTTTGTTATACTTCCTTCTGCTTACTTTATGGTTTCATATTATTTTTATGTTTAATTATATGGAAGGTGTTGGGTGGAGGGAGGGTTTAGGTTTCAGGCACTAAAATCTTTTCACAACTCTGAGGGTCCTAGTCTAGGATTGACTATCTGACTCTGAGAAGGTAGTAGTTTATTGGTTTTTTTCCAGAATAAAGCAAAAATATCTCATAGTCTTCATGCAAGTGAGCTGGTGAGCTTGCATAAAAAAATTAATTATATGGATTTAACTTTCTGTATTAATAGCCCCATTCAAAGGGCTTATTTTTAAATGTCTGATTTCCAGTTTTCTTAAACTATCATGGAGATGTTGTATTAATATCCTCTAATCTCTAGAAAAGAGCTTGGTTAAGAACTTGATTTGAAGGGAAAAAGGGAATTTGTTACCCATATCCAATTCCCACAATTTAATAGTCTTTGGAGATTTGTATTAAAATATTTTGCATTTATTATATTATTTTCTAGTAGCTAATTAGAAAGGAAAGGGGGAAAGGAGAGATCTGTGCACCAAGTATTGACCCATACTGCATGAGTGTAGTAGCCTGAAACCTGTGTGTAAAAGAAAACATCCCACAATGCACATAAATTCTAAGTGTCATCTCTAAAGGTTATTAATTTGAATAAATTTGGTTGGTTTTGGGGTTTTAGCTACATAAATGTATATTTTCTAACTACAGAATAAGTGTCATTGGCATCAAGTAGTGAGTACAACTGTTCTGAAACCAATATAACTTGAAGTTGTAATTCTAAATTCCTCTTGACTAGCATGCACTCTTTTCTCGTAAATTCAAGATAATACTGCATTTATTTAGCTTACTAGCACTCAGACAGATATAAATGCCTTTATCCTTTCTGATACATTTTAAAACTTGATGAAAGTCAGCAAATTGATTCCTTTTAGGTCAATCTCCATACTGCCATGTGAATCAAAATACATATATATATATATTTTTTGTCCTGTTCATGTTCCAGATACCATACTCCTCAGCATCTCCTGGGAATTATGTAGTAAGTACATTTGGGTCTGTTTGCTCATAAGAATTGATGTTACATTTTATTTGGGCAATGAAATAGCTGTCCAGATGTTAAGAAGAGCCCCTGTGTATTGGCCAGGAAGTGAACATCTGATTTGTATTGAGTTTTTCATCTGCCAACCTCAGTACATATGTTAATGTTCATTAGTGAAACAGTTATCAATCTGTCCAAAATTGTCCTGAGTGCTGTGTTTTACTTCAGCATATGTTTCTGTAAGCCAATACAATACACTCTGTCCAATCATGAAGAAAGCCATTCCTGGTTACTCAATGATATGCTTGAATTTGCAGTTCTCCAGGAGAATAATCCACACCCCCTCCCCACTCCACTCACCACACACAAAATCTAAGAAGACATTAAACTTTCTCACAGTCACAAAGAGAATCAGGTAGCAGAACAATGACTAGTTATTTGGGGTGCCTTTTTAGATTTTTTTCATTTTTAGAAATTGGAAATGCTCAATTTTCTCCCTATTATTATTTAGTACATATTAAAATTTTCCAATAATTCATGTGCACCTGAGTCAAATTAGCAAGTTTTACATGAGCTCTTGAATTTACAAATGATCTTTTAACCATCATCACATTATAATCCTTCCTACTCTCAAGGCCACCCTAGAGGATAATTTGTTATAATATTTAAGGGGAAATGTCTAAAAGTAAAGCAAGGATAAAATGGTCAAAAGGACAATCACTCCTAAGGAAATTTCTGGAAGTGGTGACTAGCTGGAATAGGAAAAAAGGAATGCTGACAAAGACCAATGAGCATTTTACTGTCTGTGGAAAAAGTGTTTTATGCCCATGCTGGTTTTTTTGGACTTGTGAACTTAGTGCCCCATTGTTCCCATAAGATATACAAACTAAGAAAGTCTACTTCACATTTTCTATGAAACAAAAATAAAAGTAAGAAAGTCTGGGTAAAACCTATTTTTTCTTGAAGTCACTCAAGAATAAGCCTAACATACAGTTTTATGAAATTATAGACTTTATTAGAAGAGAAATGTGAGCTGTTGATTACATAGCAAGCATATACACATTTGAAATGATTGATGTGCTGTGTCTGCACACTCAAAATGAAGTGAAAATTTAAACACTTAGTAGTTAATTTGATTACTGTACATCTGAAAAATTCTAAAACCGTTTGCCTCAGTTACCCTTTTTGGTTGTCTGAAATAACTGAATTGACCAGAATTACCTAATCTCCATTTCAGATTGGTAGTGTAACTGCAGCCTTAGTAACCCACAGCATTAGGGAACATTGCTTCTCATTTCTAATTGATGGGATGGCTAAAGGTGTCATGCTCTGGGAGTGCTATAATTCATAACTGATAAGAGGAAGAAATAGCACTAATGTATTTTTTTTAAACATATGAATGTGTTTGGGTCTTTAGTTTCCTATAAAAACGAGTGATACAAAATATAAGAAAATTGTAGTAAACTAATTTACAAATACACATGAATTATTTCTATCTTTTGGATTAGTAAAGGCCCCACTAAATGGATTCTCTTTAACCTCATTATATCTGATGTGATTAAGTCATGAATAATAAGTCACTGTTAAAGTCTCATTGTTTTTGGAAACTTGTCAAAACATCTCAGTATATTTAAGCTAAATTATGTTTTGCATAATATTGAAATAACTGTTTATTCAAGAAAATAAATTATGAAGAAAATATATTTCCTTATTTTCAAACTGGATTATTGTAGAGATAAGTCTAACTTTTCTTCTGTTTTTTCTTGTATTGTTTAATGGAATGCCTTATTTTTACTGAAATTCTGTGTAATTATTTAGGGTCCTCCAGGAGGTGGAGGGCCACCAGGAACACCCATCATGCCTAGTCCTGCAGGTATTGTAATCAAACTAGTCAACAGGCATTTGATTAATAGAATAAAATCACAAAATATAGAAATTGTTATGAAAGCAAGTTAGTATTATCTCATGGATGGTTGCAGAAGTAGAGTAGCAATAGAAAGTAGGAAGGAATAATGTTCTTAAATAACTCTTGTCTAATGACCTTAAGCATTTAGAAAATTCTGTAGTATGGGTAACAATATAATCAGAATGGAGATTGTGTTGATCTGTATAAATTTCCCAATAATTTATCTGACTAAAAGATTCCTTGAGACTGTGGAAAAATCCAACTCTCTAACTTAGAAATATTCCGCATAAGTAACACATGAGATACATGGACCCATTAGATTTAATAGAGCAAATTAGACTCACTGTATCTATTACCTTACTAAGATAGATGTAGATGTGCTTACAATATTATTTACCCTACGCAAGTGTAGGTATTTATTAGTTAGCTAGTAAATCCACTATGTAGTGGGGGAAGTTTTTTTTTTCAATCTTCTAAACCAGAATGCCTTGATGTTCCTGTAATCATTTAATATAAATTACTTTAAATAGCTCTATCCTTTCCTTTCTTTTTGAGACTTTAATACAGACTGTAAAATGTGTTGTGTCTTGAAGACTCTGATGGTGGAACTTTACATTGCCATAGCTCTCCTAGAAGCTGTTCTGGCAACACATATCAAAAACCATGAAAAGCTCATACACTTGTCTCTATAATACTACCACTAGGAATAATTAAACACTAACCATGATTTATGTAGCAGTATGCTCATTTGTTACAATCAATAGTGAAGTAATAGGCACAACCCTCAAACCTAATCTAAATTTAGTGAAATTAATAAATTAATTTTTATGGACTATAATATAGCCAGTAAAATTTTAATCAAATATTTTTCAATAGCATGTAGAATGAATGTTCATGATTCAATACAACATGACCACAATTTTATTTTAAAATATAAATAACAGAAATCTAGAAAGTAGAAAACAAAGAAATAGGCTAAGACTTTACAGTAATAGCTTCTGGGTAAAAAAATAGATGGGGAACTTATAATTAGGGAAAATATTTAGTTTATGTTACACTGTTAAATTCATATGTTCTTAGCTGGTTTGTTGAAACCTAAGACATACAGAAGCTTGAAAGTATATGTCATTAATCATAACCATAAACAATAACTTTTTAGTTTTGTTTTTTTTATTTTAAAAAAACATAAATTGATAACAAAAACAAATTTTACTGCACTTCACTAACTCTTTGGAGTATATCATCATGGATCTCTGTCCTCAGAGCATCTTCACTGGAGTAGAACAATTCATTAAAGATAGAATTATATGAACTGAACATCTTCCCACTTTTGCATTCTTGTATGATATAGTTAATATTTAATTTATGAACTATGTGATTAATAAGCACCATAATACTAAATGCCCCCGGAAATTGCCCCCTGTGTATCTTCCTGGCCTTGTGTATACTCTTTTATGTACTCATCCTGTATGACAGTCATTCCTCTAACATGAGTCAATACCTTACCTACAAAAAACAGATGCCAGGAGGTCTACTTTATTGTAAAGTTGTTCTGTATATGAAAAGAAGTCAAACATTTCCTGGAAAATACCAACCTTATTCCTCTCATTTTTTTGTTTTTCAGATCAAATTATATTTGTGTTTGATCTTAAAAGCAAATTTTTGTCTTTCTACATATTCAAAATGTGTTTGAAATCTACATATTTAAAAAGCCCATTTTCCTTTCAAATTAATTACTAAAATTAGTTAAATAAAACCAGTAAGGCTAATAAAGATGAAAAACGATTTGAAGTGTACCTATATTTAAAAAGCAATCCAAGATTTTCTGAAAGATACATTGTTCAGGATAGAGTTTATTCCACTAGTTAAATCTAAGTTAGCAGATATTTATTGCCTATAGCACACACTTGTGAGTAAGGTAAGGTCCCTTTCCTTCACTCAATGAACTTATTATAACCTACTTGGAAGCAGGAGGGAAGAATAAGACAAATAAGATATTAACTATAATGGAAAGCAGAATTCAGTGATGGGGAGCACTCATGCACTTTAAAGAATCATGGGAAAAAACTTTATGGAAAAGCCTTGAATAGTGAGTAGAATTTCAGTAGATGGAGACTGGGGAGAAGATACTTGGAAGAAGAAAGACCAAAAATATGGAGATGGGAAAGGGTGATCATGTACAGGATAAAACAAGTAGTGTGGGTTGACGGGAGTATAGCGTACATGAGGCTGTAAAAAGTAGTTAAGGCCACAAAAGTGGACTGGGACCTTGCCTAGTGTACACCAGTAGTGTTCAGACTGAAGTGGACATTTCAACTTTGTCAACAGTGTGATATAGTAATCTAGATGTGAGAAATAATATTTATATTTATGAATCACTGTTTACAAACAACCAATAAATGACATCTAACATACTCTGTAAATGATACACACTAAAATAATAAACTTATTAATGTATAACAAGTAACTATAAAATAAAAGGCAAGGTAATTGCCTATTTCCCACTCTATGCTTATTGCCATGAGAGAAAGCAAATGATTTTTTATCTTCTGCCTTGAATCAGTTCAAAAAATTTGAAACACATTTTACTTTCAGCATAGGAAGGTCTACAAAACTATATTTAAGAAAATCATGTAATTGTGAAAACATGGAAAAACATTTCATAAATCATATTTCCTTAATGTAAAATATTTAGCCTTTCATTCTAGGTTATATGTTATAAAAACATCTAAGACATGAGGTGTAAATTTTTTAAAATACAATGAAACATTACATATACTTATATAGATATACACTATATTTTTATTACAATGAGTCAAGTATAAAATGAGTGAAAAAATTTTTTATCAGAAGTTATACTGGAAGAGGCTGGCTTTTACTTTGACCAAGAGAATCTTTCATTCTAATTGCACAGTCTTGTTCTAACCTCTTCCTGTTGGAATAACCCAGGATATTCCACCAGCTATTACTAATTACTAAATAATTAAACTCCTCTTTAAATTGGTGTATAAGAAGCTTAAGGAAAAAATGAAAACTGAAAAAATACTGAATCCGAATTTTAAGAGATTTTTGTTATATGTATGTATGTATATATATATATATATATAAATTGCTTAGAGAGATAAAAAAAAATCCATGTTATTTTAAAAAAAAAAGCTTTACTGTGAATTTTTTTAATTTTTAAAGTAATGTTCCTTTTGGCCTGAATCATTCAAGTGATTATTCTTAATATATTAAGTAAATTTTCCTAATTTAAGATTGCAGAGTGATCATTTCTGGAATAGAAAATGACTTCCAGATATTTTTTTCTGAACATCAGTAATGACTATTTCAAGGCCTGCCCCTACTAATATGTGTATGTGTCCAGATCATTCATTATTACTTTCTGATGACTTGGGTGTAGATTATTTAAAAAATGTATTGATTAAGTAATATTTTCTTTCAGATTCAACCAACTCTGGAGACAACATGTATACTTTAATGAATGCAGTACCTCCTGGACCTAACAGGCCTAATGTAAATATGAATTTTTTTAAATTTTGGAAGATATTTAAATTTAAAGATTCAAACTCAAAGTACATTCCATTACCTGCATACTAGTTAAATTTTATATTCTATTATCTGGAAGCTTACTGGTTAACAAAAGAATCAAATTCTTTTTATGTATTGGATTGAAGAAAACATAATACATAACATTATAACAAAACATTTCATATCAATATAATTTAAATGTAAATATGAACCTAATCAATTATAAAATGTTGGTGTGTAGTTTTATTTCATCTCAAATACTTAATAATTAATACTATTTGAAAATGACAGCAATGTATAATAATTTATGTTAACCTCATTTTTTAGCATCACTAATTTCTTCACTGTGGTTGTTTTGTTTTGTTTTTTATCCTGATAAACTTGAAAATAAATCAAGAAGCTGGGTTTGCTTGTTTTTCTTTAAATTTTTGAAATGTGGAGCTTAAATATGGAACAGAGGAAATTCTATATAAGAATTTAGATGTTCTTAAATCATATGGTTGTTATTTTTCCACAAAAGCTTACAAGAAAATATTTTATTCATCTATTATAAAAGATCTACATGCAAAAAAATTTATAACAATATAATTAATACATAGATATATTTAAATAGAGTATTTCAAATTAACGAAAAATTAAAAGACATAAAAGAATGCCTGTAAGTATACCAAAAACAGGAATGAAATAATTATTTTAATTGAGTTTCCTAGCAGTGAAGACAACAAAAGAAACTTTAAATCTTTCCAACATGGTTGATACTTGATCTATGGCTAGTTCAAATTGAGATGAGCTGTAAGTATAAAATACACACTTTGAGGAGTTAGTACAAAAAAAGATGTAAAATATTTTATTAAAAATTCTATATTGGCTCTATTTTGAGAATAGGGTAAATAAAATATATTATTAATATTAACTTCACCTGTTTCTGTTTACTTTTTAATCATGGTTGCTAGTAAATCTAACTGTACTTAGTAAGTTCATGTTTGTGCCTTGCATTTTACTGCTGTTAAGCTATAGGTACTGCCTTCAGTTATCACTGCTCGCTTTATACAACCAAATAAATTGCTTTTCAGGAAAACGAAAACATTTCCTATCAGTAATATCTAAAAGGTGTTTTTATAGAGATATTAAAGAACATTGAATATGATAATGAACAATGTTCATTTTAGAAATGCAGCAAAAATACAGGAAAGCTTTTCATTCTGAAATTTCATACCTTAAAACTTGATAATTTGAAAGGGAGGAAACCAAAAGCATATGGTATTGAAGGCATTTCTGTGAGCAGCTGAGCTGATATCCCACTATGTTCCATTCTTGTTTCCTAACTTAGTCTATACAAAGGAAAGGGATCCAAGAAAAGTAGAAGATGAACATGTCACTTTTCCACATGTCATTCATCTCAGCCAAAGGTACAAGCCAGTGTCTGCTGAGGGCCAGGACTGTGGTGTTAGGTGCATCCAACGTACCCACCTGTAGTCTTAGTGCCTTCACCATGGAGCCCAGATCACAGGACCAAACCAAGTAAACTCACAGGCTCCTGGCCTCACGAGCACCAGTTTCTCATCCCAGATCTAAACTATGCTTTTGACAAAAGCTGGATAACAACAGTAAATTCAAAGTTAATTTCTTTAACCTATCACTTGAGGCATACATATTCCAGGTTGTTTACTGAAAATCAATCCATGTCCTTTAAAGCAACAGAATTTTAGGCAACAGAAATGGCATTATCCTGAGAAATACATGTAAGCACGTGGTTTATATGATCACAGTGATGGAAAGCCATCTTATTTCCACACAGAAATACATTTATAAGTTACAGGTTGTCTGCTGAGGGCAATTACTTTTCTTCCAACGTCCTGTATAATTATTAACCTCTACAACCCATCTGCACACATAAATACACACATACCACATTCAATCTTCTGTGGACTGGCCTGGGAAATTTTAAGAGCAAGTGTTTTCAGTAGACTGTCTTTAATAATAATTATAGATGTTTTGTCTTCAAACTGAGTTCTGGGTTGCCTCAGAAGTATTCTAAGGAGATGAGGAAAAGACTAAGTAAGAAGGGCGTGGACTCGCCACCAGCAGCCTATGCTACCACACTATGCCTATTCTCATCTGTTTTATACTGGGCTTCCAATGTAAGATTTCACTCGAAAATAAAATAATCCCACTACTTTTAAAAATGTTAAATATAACTACTATAGAATATCTGATTGTCATTGAACTGACATAGTTGAGACTGCCAAGAAGAATTAGCTATATTCAGCTATCCCAAAGGAGCTAAATGTATTTAATCTGCAAGATGAAATTATTTATTATGTCCATTTGAACAAAGATATATTGTCTGCTAAGAAAAATGTTGGTGTTGGCATAATAATGTTGAATTATTCTTACTAATAAGCCTATGCCTTTGGTAGCTTCTTCTGAATCACCCCTGGTCTTTATAATAGCAAAATTTGTCAGTCACCTAGAAGAGAATGCTTATCTTCTCATTGGCTCTGGAGTGTATGTGCTTTCTAGTTGAAAGTATTCACAGAGGAAAAATCTGGACATGAATGAAGGTTAGTCTGAAGATGCAGCACACAGAGAAGATGATATGCGGGAAGTAGGGCAGTCCAGTCAGAGACCCTGTAAGGCTGACAAAATCTAGGAATATAACCTCCACAGCTTGAAAATAAGTTGTGGAAATGTCTTATAATGTTAAAGATAGATATTATAATATTGAGATAAACAATTGTTTTCACTGTGATCATAGTCATTTTCTTCATTTTTTAAATAGTTTCCAATGGGCCCTGGGTCAGATGGTCCCATGGGTGGATTAGGAGGAATGGAGTCACATCACATGAATGGCTCTTTGGGTAAGGATATTAAATTTGATATTTAGAAATAAATTCATAATATAACCTTAATTCTTTATAGTGAATATTATGATTTGCAAAGTTCTTCCATACATAGGAACTCATTTTGAAGTGCTTCAACTTCTGCCTCATGAGTGACTAGAGATGATTTGCAAATCAGAAATGTGAGAATTGTTCTAACCTAGTTCATATTCACAGGTATTTACTTTATGAAAATCTGGATGTTTTATGTTAAAAGCTGTGGGCACATATCATGCATGCCTCACCTGGAAGACTATATTTTCCCAACTAGTTTCTCTGTTTCCAAAGGTCTATAGACACAGTCTCAGAGGAACATCAGTTTCTGTGCAAGAAATTCTTAACTTGGTTTTTGTATTTTATGTTTGTCTCTTTTTTAAATAAAATTAGTAATCACATTCTGAATAAGTCTCCTCAAAGAGAATATTGCTCTCATTTTCTGTGTTCGTGATAAAACTGAGAGTATAACCAATGTTGAAAAGATACTTAATATGTTGAAGACATAAATAATGCCTTCTCACCAGATAAAGCCAAATATCTGCAAAGAAAATAGCAAGTTTCACAATAGTGAGAACTAGAGACAAATGGTATAAAACTGACTAGGTTACACAGGACCATATATGTATAGACAGGCCGAATTCAAAATCCAAAAATTTATGTTTATATATATTTAAGTAACATTATCATAAACTAATTTAAAAGTTGACAACGGAGGTGGAAGTTTGTGGTAATTTTTTTCTTTTGGAAAGGGATGATTTCTTCTTATGTTGCAGTGAGTTAACAGTGTCATGAGTAACTTAGGTTATTACACCCACATTTCACAACTTCACCAAGGTCAGGAAATGCCACCCTCTGATACTTCAAAGAGTTATATAACTTCAATAATCAAACTATTTGCAAGACATTGATAGACCTGTGCTTTTAAGGACACATACTTACATTGCCTAGATTTCTAAATCTTAATTTGCACTGTCCAATTATGGTAGCCACCAGCCATGTGTGACTATTTAATTTTAAATTGAAATTCAGTAAAATTTAAAGTTCAGTTTCTCGGTTTCACTGCCACATACAGAGTGTGCACAGCCTCATGGTGACCTTCATGGAGAGCACAGAGAGGCATTTCCAACTTCACACTAAGCTTTATTGGACAGCACCATTCTAGAATTTTATTTTCCAATGTTTACAAAATAATTCACTTTCCAATCTTATAATTTGTAAAATCATTCAAAAAAAGATGACATTTGGTCATAGAAGATTTTTCAGTTGTATTATTCACTAGAGGAGAATTGGCAGGAGAGTTTCACATGTGCTTGGCATATGGCTTACTATTTTCTATAATGAACATTGTACATATTTCTATATACATATTACATATATACATTCAGAGTATTTAATAATTTGTAATGCCTGTTTATTTACAAATTAATCATGTTAATAAACCCTAACTTTATTTGTGACTATTCACTGAATGCTGTACTATTAAAACAGTATAATATTTTTATGCCAATAAAATTGTTAAAATACTAAAAAATCAAGCTAATATTGTGGCAAAACTCTCATTATTGTTCCTTTTTACCTAATGTATAATTCCATTTCTAAAATAAGAAAATTAGTATTATCATTTCTTCCAAGAGTCGAAACAAAACTACAATTATAATTTGAAGACATTTTTACTTTTGATGGGTTGCCATGAATGTTGATTTCTGTCAAGTTTTTAATAATATTAAAAATATTTGGCTTTCAGTTATTATAGTAAAATATGGTTCAGAATGTTGTTAGGTATTGTTACAAATATCCACTTATATTTTATCAGTTTTTGAAACATAGTTTCAGAAAATATAGAGATATCTCATGCACTCTAATTTTTATATATATATGTGTATACACATGCATACATTTTAAAATTTTGAATTGAGTAATTTACAAATGATCTCTCTAATATTTTACTTTCAGGAATTTATGATGTAAAGTTTTCTTCATTCTGCCATTGTATTAAAAAAACAAACAAACATGATTGACTAGAGGTACAGCTTGTCCTTGCATTTGCCATCAGATGGTACTTACTCTCTGCAGTATGAGAAAAGAATGTTTTAAGATTAAGAAATTCAGGTGATATACACTGAAAAGTACAAGCAGTGTACCACATTTATTTATATTAAAGGAGTACTTAATTTACAGATGAAGTCATTACCTAATAAAGGCCTTCTTTTCATATTTTGTTTTAGGCTCAGGAGATATGGACAGTATTTCCAAGGTAAGTACCCTGTATATACTCTGTGGAGTTTTTTATATGTATTCTATTCCACATGGAATTCTTATTAAAATTTTTAGAGTAACTGTATGAATGTTGTTCTAAAACAAGAGTTTGAAAGCAGAAGTTCAGATCGATTAAATGGAAGTTAAAATTTTTAATGCATATGATCTGTGGGAAAGGGTAAACGAGTCTTTTAAGAATGTTCCTATACGTGCTAAGATTAATTTATAGGACATACTAGACATGATTAATTACATGATACCCAAGTACTAACCAATTTCATCACATTATGATGTTACATATTTGTAAAGCAAACTGATAGTTTAGATCTTTTGAAAATGTGAAGAAGTCTACAGCAACATGCAAAGAGGTGAACTGGAAAAAGTGGTTATATGTTATAAGAGCATCTCATTTGTCTTTCAAACCTTCATTAGGCAATGCTGATGTCCTCAGTCATTATTCTAGTTCCCCAAAATAGAATAAGAAAGTGATTAGAGGAAAATTATATTAATACAAGTAGAAAAGTGAACCTTCCAATAGCATGTGTCTTTTCCTACTTAAGTAGATTATCTAAAATTAATCCTTTGCTAAC
This sequence comes from Manis pentadactyla, assembly GCF_030020395.1. Lineage (NCBI taxonomy): Eukaryota > Metazoa > Chordata > Mammalia > Pholidota > Manidae > Manis > Manis pentadactyla. The sequence goes on from NC_080020.1 coordinate 78,388,764, forward strand.
ATGCCTTATATTTTTGAAAAATACCTAAATACTTTTTAGGTCATGGTGAATTTTAAATAGTTTTCTGTGGGTCAAAAATATATTTAGAATGGCTGATAAGAACTAATTATTAGCTACCACTGGAATGACTCTCTCAGAAATCTGCTCAATAAATACAGAAATTCATTAAAGGATGACTTCACTTTTAATTCTACTTCTAATTTATATTCATGTATAATAATGTAAAATTCCTGACACCAGGGAAAATAAAATAAGATTGATTGAGCTACAAAACTTTTTACATTAAACTTCAATCTAAAAAAATGTTTAATCGGCGTTCTGACATTGTATCTTCATTCCCTGGCTGCTTCGCCTCACAAGTTCTATATGCACTTTGGATGTTTGTGCTTAGGAACAATCAAGAAGGTCTTTTTCTTTTCTAAAAATAGATAAATATTTATAAGAAGCAGTGACTTACCTCTATGAAAAATTGTATTAGCTAAACCTTCAAAAAGCCTATTTGCAAAATAAGATTCACTGTGTAATTCCATTAGAGCCGTCTTCCTGGGAAGCACCTTTACAACCAGGTGACCGTGGTTGTATTGGGTATCTGAGGTTATCTAGTAAGTGATAATAGCTGAATTGTGCTTTATGCTCACCAATACATTTCTCATGTTATATTTGAGAAGCGTTCTTGTATCTAAAGGTGATTCTTCATTACACAAAGGTAGAATCATCCAAATTGAGTTTTAAGGCCATCTTCCTAAAATTCCCACTGAAACAACCCAAACAAAATTCAACATGGGAAACTATTTTGTAATTTATAAAGGACTTAAAATTTTTAAATAGAGTCATACTGACAAATTAAATGCCATCTTCTAATCTGTCCTCATGTGAGATCCATTAAATTCCTTCTGTGCTGCTTTTCCCATTCCTATTCTCTACGACAAGTTTTTCACTACCCTGAGCCTACTGCTGATAACATTCGCTTGCCTAATGATATATTTCTTATTCTTTAATCATTAATAGACCACCCATTGTGTACTTCTGTGTGTTGGGTATTGACCTGTGCACTGTGGGGAGATACAAAAGACTTCTTTAAATAAAAACATAATCTGTGTCCTCAGGTGGTTTATAGTTAAGCAGGAGTTCCTTCATTCAGTAAACATTAATGCACCAAGGCATTATGATAGGCTCAGAAAATCCAAAGATAAACAAGATACGGTCTCTGCCCTCAAGAAGCTCAGTATAACTGAGGAGATCGAACAGATGCACTAAGGATAATATACAAAGTTCAAATACATTTCAATTAACATAAGAATTATCCCCGAGTAATAAAATGCCACTTAACGATGTAGTAGAAATGACTAGTTGCCTCTGCCTTCAGATTAGCTCCAGAGCATCCCGTTGCTGCACTGCCCCAGGCTCGTAGGCTGCAGGCTCCAGCCAGGCTGATAGTGGTGTGCGGCATGTCTATTGCATCTCCATCACACTGTAGTCGCTTTTCTCTAATCAGCACATCGTGCATAGTACACACCACCACCACCACCACCAATTATTTTTCTCCCTACCTCTTTCCACTGACAGTCCAATTATTTCATTTTACTCTTCTCCCTACCTCTTTCCACTGACAGTCCAATTATTTCATTTTACTCTGAGCTATGCACATTGTCCCTAACTCCATTTCTCCCTTCTTCCTTCTCCAACACATGACCAGCTATCTCAAGAAACTCTCTCCTCCCTTTTCTCTTATTTCTGGGTTTGTTCTTTTCCATCCTATTATTTTTCTGGTAATTTTTGGTTGTGAATCAAAAGGTAACGTTGACCATTGCAACTTAGCAGTTTTGTTCGAAATCCTCTAAGGTCTCCAGCCACATCTTCCTGGTTCTCCAATTAAACCTATATCTTGGTCAAGCACCACTATTTACATATTTTTTTTAATGTCTCCACTAAGCACCATTATTTACATATTTTTTAAATGACTTACTCCACTTTTAAATGTTATTAGTACTACTTCAGTTCTTTTTCTATATTTTTACTGTAAATATATCTATTTTATTAATTTTAGATGCAAGGTAAAAAACACCAAATTGAGAATCAGAAAGCCTGGTTTTATACTTAAAAGTTGTGGCCACATGTTAATTTCTCTTAGGCCTAGTATCCTTAGCTAAAATACAGAGCTTATAGTTCATTCCCTGCCTACTTCATAAAATTGTTGAGAATCAAGTGGGAACATATGCTAAAGGCTATGAAGCACTACATAAATATCTTCCTTCTCATTATTTATTTTACCTCTGTGGGCTAGGAACTTAACTGTCAGTGCACTTTGGTAGCATTGTTTCAGTGGCAAAATGAGCCCAAAGCTCCAAATTTTTTAAATTATTTCTTGCTCAGTTGAGGATTACCTAAAACTCAGATGCATCTTTCTCAAAATACAGGATTCACTTTTAATTTGGAAGCCTTATTTTTAATGAAATGTGAAATTCTTTTTATCCCTTCTACAACTGAGAAGCCACCCATTTATCAATGGAACAAAACTATTTTCCCTTAGAGTTGTTGAATATGTTTGGGGTGGAGAGGTGCACATGGTTTGTTTTCTTAAAAGGAAATCACCTAAGTAAATTCCACAGTTCACATTAAAATACTTAACATTTCTATTTTTGAATCTGAAAAACCATACCAGAGAAGGCAAGATCTGATCATGACATGCTTAATAGATTATCAGAGGAGTCTTTCCCATCTGAAGCTTTCTGTCCTCAGAAACTTAGTTCCAGTTAAAGATCCCAAACCATTCATTCACAAGGGAGCTAATCAGCAACTATTGATCTCTGCCATCTTCTCAAGTATATGGCCTGAGTTCTAGCTCATCTGTACACCCTGGAAGAGCATGACTGACAGTTTGTTCTTTGGGGGGGCTGGCAGAATCAAAGCATTCTCTAAAACTCATTACTGGCAGCCTCTGAGCAATCCATTCAAAATTCATTTTTAGAGGGCTTAGAATAATATCAATATTATTTTATTCCAATTATAGGCAGGCTCAAAATTTCTACAAGTACTCTCTTTTTCAATAGCATTGTGAAAAGGTTTGGAATAACTTCTGAGGATGAGTGGAAGAAGAGACAATGTTACTAACAAATAGATGACATAGAACAATACTTGCAATAACATCAGAGAATAGATAGCCTAAGAGAATTAAATGTGTCAGATAAGGGAAATGTGTGTGTGTGTGTGTGTGTGTGCGCGCGCTTTTATTCATAACATTGCATACATGACATAGCTCAAGTAAGGGAAAAAACATTCCTGTTTAAAGAAAAGGTGAATGACAATGTATTACAATCCGTTAAAGACTGGATCAGTATAATGTTAACAATACTTTTTCAAGATGAATTCTTAGATTACAAGCAGGGAATGAAGTACACATTAACTGAAGTAAGAAATGCAACCAAAGTACCTAATGTAGCTAAAAGTAATCTTTACTTGTGCTCTGTTGTGCTCCACTCCCTAATTATGTGCTCAAGCAATTGGAATGCCTTTTTGACCAATCTAAGCCCTTTTTGTACATTATGTTCTTGCCTTATGATGAATCTATCGGATACACTGCACACAAACATAGCTACAGTTAAATGTAACACACAGTTCATTGCCAAACCTCCCTCATAACCTGGACTGGTATTAGGAACCACTGTCTTAGTTGTTTCTCAGATGCCAAAATTGAGTGTGTCCTTAGCCTATATCTTCATCTTGTAACTCAATGATCATGACTAGCACAATTTTCTTTGGACTTGCCCATTTTGAAGATTATCAAATATGCCCAGTGAGCTGGAGAGGAGTAAGTTTCAGATATTTGACATAAGCTCAGTTTTATGTGATGAATGTATTCTTTTAATCTTCTTTACAAAGTTCTTACATAACCCCCCCTACAAAAAAGAATGTAATGCAGAGCCGCCATGCTATGAAATGATTGAGGAAAGCAGAACTAAAAACACTAGAGGTGTTTTTTGTAAGTATTTAAATGTATTAATGCAATGTTACTTTCAAATTTGAAATCTTTTTAAATCAGGAGTTTGAGTCAAGAATTAGATTTGAAGTTAGCTAAACTTTCCAAATAGTAAATCAAGCAAGGACACATGACAAAAGTGTAGCAGAGACCGAGAACACCCCCAAGTGAATCAGAGCTACACAGCTCTTGGCAGCGCACGTCATGCAAATTACACAAGGATGGAGAAGGCTCATTCATACATTTGATAGAATGCATAAGCTTCAAAGTATACCCTTAAATACAAATATATATATGTTATATTTTTCATTCTGAGATTACCAATTTCTCTATTATGTAAAAAAAATGACAGAAATCTACCTCCACCAAAAAGATACAATATTTTTATAAATTTAGTTTTCTTCTTGAACTAAATCAGCATTATCATTCCTGTTTTCAAAGTACAGTTGATTATTTAATAACTTTTATAATCAGTGAGTTATAAAATATTACGCACGTCATTAAAATTCACTTAAAATTTTTTTTCAGGACATCAGTTTATCCATGTTCATTTCAAAGCACTGACATTTTTCTGTATACTTTGGGAAACTAACATTTTCAAGGAAAAATTTATCCAAAAAATAGAGTCCTGTTTATGCTATCAAACTGTGGTTCCCCAGCTGTTGGGGTTCATTGGCACATGGAGCTCCTGTGGGTCTCAGAGGATCCTTGTTCTCAGGTCCTCCCTGTCGGGTGCACAGTGGGACAAGATTTCTACGAGCTCTTCTACCTATCTCTGCTTTACTGTTTAACCATATTATTAGAAAGCACATACTCTTCTGGGAATAACTCATTCATGAAATTTTAATTTTTGCGACATAGCTTGGCTTTAGATAAGTTAAAATCCTCAGAACACTTTTCTTTAAAAAGTCTAAAAACTTATCCAAAACAGAATATAAAATGGAAATGGCTTAGGGGGAAAAAAATCTAAAATTTTCCTTCCCTTTGAAATAAACAAAAATTTTTAACTTTGAAGCTTAGTTTCACAAGTCAATGAATTGGATCTCGGAAGAGTCCTTCAGTCCTAGTTGCAATACTGCGTGAACAGGCTTCATGTGGCAGCCACTCTGTACTATTGAGGTGGAGGATCATATAGACTCGCATGGCTAAAACTGCAAAGTAATAATGAGGTGGACAAATTTAAATAGAATATGAAGCTATATACAGCTAATTCAGTTTTAGATTGGATTGCTAATAGCCATTTTATCGTAAAGGAAAGTTTCAGATCATTCTATTCAGAACAATGGGAAAAGGTTCCAAAGTAGTTTACTTTAAGCCCTCTTTTCCTCTAAAAGAAAAGTGCATACTGAATTCTCAAGCCCTAAGATATTTCTCTTGTTCTTAAACTATAGTTACTATCTCCGGTTTTTCCTTATGATTCAGACCTTAGAATAGTTGAAGTAGTAATGTAGAATTAAGGGGAAATGTTGTTCAAACAGTGACCTTTTGAAGTCTGATTAATAAAATCACCAAGGGAAGCCATTCCCCCATCAGGCCTAGCCGGTGGGTAGGCTCTCCTCATCATGCTCCTACTGGCAGCGGTTTCTAAACGCTCCAGAGGTCTAGGAACTCTATACGCTGAGCATGAAAAATTGAATAAATATTGATTCCAAGACCAGAAAAACAGTTGTGGTGGGCTATTTTGAGGGTTTTTTAGTTTTTTTTAGTTTTCATTTGGGAAAGCATTAGTGCTTGTCAAGATGAAGAAAATGAACTAGAATATGTGGTAGAAGTCTAAGGTTAGAATTATAAGTCTGCTTTGTCCTTAGAGATACTGCTATAGATTCCATTTTTGAGACAGTACAATGCAAGAAGGAAATTAAAATCTTCAACAATGCTCTGTTTTCTAAATCTTGTTTACAGAATTCTCCCAATAACATGAGCCTGAGTAATCAACCGGGCACTCCAAGGGATGATGGCGAAATGGGGGGAAATTTCTTAAATCCTTTTCAGAGTGAGAGTGTAAGTATTCCCTTGACTGAATGATTATATCCAAATTTTATTTCTGAAGCTCTTCTATTAGAATAAATGCATAAAGCCATTATTATGACTGTTTATCTAGAGATCAATAGGTTGATATTTTAAAGGTTAGAGAAGTAAGTGGAATTTCTTTGAAAAAATGGAAAAAATTAACTTTTATTTTCCTCCTACTCTGTGTACATTACCAAAACCAAGAACTAATACTAATTTTCTTCCAGAGAACATCTATTGTAAAGGAACATACTGGAAACAGTCTGCATAGTTGATAGTTGTTTCAAGTGTCCACATTACTGAAATGTCTTAGGTCTGTTCTCAGTGCTGTCCTGAAGGCTCGGAGAATAATCTGTACGACGTCCTTCATGCACTAGACTGATGGCCAGTATTGATGGTCTGTTAACCTGCTATTTACATTGAACCTGAACTGGTTATCCAGAGCAGTTTTTGGTGTGACCATAGTGTTAGGAAAGGTGGCATCATCCCATAGCGCTGTAGAAGTAAACAGGAGCAAAAAGAGAAGCAATAAAATAATTTGTTCATTTAACAATTATTGAGCAGCACTTACCATGAGCCATGGCAATTTGCTAGGTACCAGAGAGAGCAAAAAGACTATGGTGTCTTTTCTCAAGGCGTTATTACATAATTCAATGATTTTTTTTTTTGAACTAGTATTTCACATTAGAAGCACCTAAGCATTTTTTTAAATACAGTGTCCCGGAACTCACCTACACTTAGTGAATCAGAATTTGCAGGAGCCAGGCTGGGTGTACTTAGATATGGAAAAGCTTTGTTAGTGATGCTGATGCACATTGTCTGCTAAAACTACTGAACTGGACTACAGCCTAAAGGATTTCAAAACCCAAACTAATTTCATCTTCATAGGATCAGTGCCCCCACATATGTACTGCCATCATTAGACTATGTTCCTGAGGATCTACCAGACTACAGATAGAATGGGAGGAGAAAGCCACCCACATTTTGCCCTAACTCAAGCTCTGCCAAAGGTGACACCATCAGGATCTGAAGCAGTGACCAGTAACATGCCTGCTTCTGCACAGAATGGCTGCTTTCTGAAATGGAACCCAAGATTGAGTGTCCTGTGCATTCTTTTACTGCTTGCTATTGACCTAGTACCTCTGCATGGGATAAGACTTCCTGTTTTTAGACTTTTGTTAAAACTAGAAATAAAATTGTGCTGATCTTTAGTTTATCTATTTTATTTACAGGATATATATATGGTTTGTGAGAAGAAAGAAGTATACAAATTAAAACTAAAAATTTTTCTTAAAACATCAAAAGATTAGCCCATCAGTGATGAGGGAAGAGGTAAAACATACGAAGCTGTGTAGTTGATCATAATGCTTAGGTTTATGGGAATTATTCTTTAGATCCTATTTCTTTTACTTGTTTGCTTCAAATGGAAAAATTAATTTTAGTTGGCTAATGTTCACTTCATCTAACTAGAGACAGTTATTTCCTTTTATTAATTCAGTTCAGTTCCACACTTATGGAGCCTCTTAGATGCAAAGCACTAGGTTAAGGACAAAGTATTCTTAAGGTAAATACAACACATCTGAATCTCAAAGAATGCAATCTGATGGGAAGAATGTCCTTATAAACTAATTAAACCATATGTCAGATTAATATGTGCTATAGATATAAACCAGGTATTTTTAAAGCATAGAGGAAATTAATTTTGGATTAGGAAAGAAAACTTTCTTGAAAAGGTTCCAGTTGACTGTAACTTGAGGAGAACTCTCCCCCTCCTTCTTTCCTAAATTTGTCCCTGGTGACCACTGCTTTGTTTACCAGTTGAAAGAGGGGTGCCACTTCAGAGATGGCATCAGAAACCTCTTTGGTGAGGTTCAGAGAATCAGCTATAATTGGACTTTAAAGACTTCTTTGCGCAGAATGGACACCAGCCTCACCCTTTAACCTGAACTGGACTCTGCCCACCCAAAACAGCAGCTCCTACTGTGAATCTGTGCCTGGAAAGGAGAGCAGCTGGGGCAGGGCTTCCCCACGCCATGCCTTCCATCCAGCCTCACCTCCCCAGAAGCCAGGAAGACTGTGAGTGCCAGACCGCAGTGCAGTCAGCAGAAAACAAAAGCTCCCTCCCTTCTCGTTCCTCCCTCTGTCCTCTTCCCTCCCCCCAAGAAAAGTCCCAAAGGGAAAGGTAATTGAATGGTAGCTGAGGAGCGACCCTACCACCTGGAAAGTGTGCCCTAGGAAGCGGGTCCGCCCTAGCTGCCCATTCTGCTGTCTGCCTGGTGAGGGGTCTGCACAGTACAAGTGAGCTGGTGTTCCCTCTGGCTTTCTCTATCACATCATCAGCACACCCTTTTGTTGCAAACTTTTTAGAAGATTCAAAAATGAGAGTGGGAAGGAAGTAAAAAGAGATTCAGTGCTGACCAACTAAGGCTTTAAAGAAGTGAATAGGCCAGGTATCTATCGCCAACAAGTTAGCTTTCCTATAATCAAGGAAAAGAACTATTTAATAAACTCAGAAAGAAAACATTTTCCAATGAGTCAATATGAAAATCTAGTATTTTTTAATGCATATAACTCTGAAATGCACATATTTTTGAGCAGTCAGCCTTTTGAGGATTTGTCAGTCTTTATCTTGAAGTTAAACCACAAAAGGAGTCCTGGGAAGGGCACAAACATCTGCTGAGTGCTTATTATGTAGCAGACACTACCCTAGTCGCTTCACGTGTGCTTTTTCATTTAATTAACATAGAAACAAAAATCACAACTCCAAAACAAAAATCACCACCTCCAAAACCTTGCAGTACCAACATGCAACACACAGAAAAATGTGAATCAAAAAGTGTTTCACTATTCAGCCTTTTTTAAAAATCATAAACAAGACCTTTATTTCAAGAAACAAAAATGCCCTCTAGTGTTCAAACTTTGTAAAATGTTTGTTTTTGAAAACTGAATACTTGAAATTAAAGCAATTGAATATTGAATTGAATACAAAAAGGCTTAAAGTAGTTTTTCATGCTTCTCAAGTAAACAGTCTTACTTCTTGAATTGATTTAACAGAATATTTTCTCCATGGCATTGAACTATAAACAGTTGAGTAAATAGGATATTAAAAATCATGGTATCAAATAAGAATTATAAACAGAAGATACATAATCCTCTATTACCCTTACTCTCCTTTGTCATCTTCTATTGTAAAGAAATCACATATAACAAATACCCTAATCTTTTTTTGCAGTGACATAAACACTAAATATATTTCACTTTAATTTACTCCAAAGTAGCTGTACTGTTCATTATTTATGTCTCATTAAGAAAATAAATATTATATAGATGCATAGAACTAGAAATATAACGAGATCTGAACTCTTCTTGAAGCATATAAATAGGAACTTATGTGCATTGTTCAAAGATTTAATGAATATCTCCAGCCTCCCACGGTGCGTGAACTGGGTATAAAAAGGGAATTCACACATTCTGTAGTTAAACCAAGGCATGCCATTTCAAAATATATTTTACATAAAAAGGTAAACTAAAAAGTTAGTACCTGTTTAAAATTTTACTTTTCAGGTTTTGGTTTTTCTTTCGCTAAACCAAACAGGAATGCTGTCGACAGCTTTCTAAGAGCCATTTTAATCATCTGAACCAGACTCACAGAATAGTCTTGGAACAGGGCACCTCTTACTACAGCGTTTGGCACAGACATCACAATGCCAGTGCATACTGATGCAGCAGTGCAATAGAAACAGTGCGGCGGGGCCTCAGGGCAGTACACCATGAATATATTATGTCTCTAAATATGACACCTGTTTAATACCAACTCTGCCTTTACTTTGGGAAAACCGGAAGCCACCTCTCTTCTACTTTGGAGAATAGTAATCAATAGTGAAATTCCTTTCTGCTGCCACATTCTGAGTTTTCCTAGAAATTTTGTGATTTCCTTGTGTGTGCTTAGTTGAAGCAGTTTTAGTAAAGGCAGCAGCACAAGAGCACGTTCAGCCTTAGCAAATGCAGAGAGCACAGCACTTACAAACTTTCGCTCACAGCTGCTCGACTGTACCAGACACTTAGAACATCACTTTACAGGTACTTGTGCTATTCAAAAATTAAATTGTACTAGATGCTTGCTAATTTTCCTGAGCTGTTGTGCATAGAGCTGACACATCCATCCTGTCTAGTTGAATCTGACCTTTATTTCTCTCTTATGCGACTCTGTTTTTCCTCTTAATTCCCTCCTTGGACAAGCACAGCTCTCTTAACTTCCCAATGAACTGTATTAACAATGTATCGTTTTTCTGTAAGGTTTGCTTAAGATATTTGAAATCACAGGTTAACTATCTTAACAATTGCCAGTGTTAAGAGAGAGTAGCAAACATCTTAATAACACACATATATGATAACTGAGAATGTGCATATATTTTGTTTGCATATATACATACTTTTAACAATGTGTATTAGAATGAAGATTATAACATTTGGACTACATTTCCTAGTATTACATGACATATGAATGAACTGGAATAATCTTTATGAAAAAAAGAAAGAATATTTTAAAATCCCAGTTATTCAGGATGTGCATTAAATGAGATGATTTCCAGAGTCGATTATGACTTATCCAGATTTTTTTCAGACATCTCCTTTGAAGTCCTTCCTGAAATGCTTTAGTATCTTTTCCCATTTTTAGATTATTGGCACAATATGCCCAATAAAATGTCTTTGAATAAGGATTGATGACCTAGTTGTATTATTTAAATTTATATTAAATACAGCTGAATTTTCAGTTCCTAAATTGCCCTTGCTACATTTTAGGAGTTCACAAGCTCTGTGTGGCTAATGGCTGTTACATCGGACAGCACAGAACAGAATTTATCTATCATCACACGAGTCCTCTTGGACGCCATTGATTGGGTCACCATTCTTATTGTAAATGACAGTAGCTATAGAAGGCATAGATTAAATTTTTCTGTCCATTTTGCCATATTCTGTCATTTTTTCTCCTTTTAATAGAACCTTAGTATTCCATTTATTTTCTTGTTGTTTATTCTTACCCCTGAAAGTCCAATGCCAAAATATAATTCTATTTCATCAAAGGCTGTGGAGGATTCACTGAAGCTCACTGTCAGTTTTCCTAATGGGAGATTTGCATGCATCTTCTGCTGAAATGGAGGCACGTCCCCCTTCCTGCACAGCGACAGGGTAGTCTCCATTCATCAGTCCTTGTCTATGGTTGTTTGGGGTTTGCGGCTTGTTTTGCTTTACTTTGCCTTTTTTTTTTTTTTATGCCACTACCAAGGGCAAAGGGAGAGAGATCTTCCTGCCAAACTGAATCCTTGCTCTTTTGCCTTTTCCCTGGCCGTTTCCCCTTGTATCACCTACTCGCTGTAATCCAACATACAGAAGCAGTAACATTCGTAATTGTTTTCTCTACTGAAAGGAAATTTGAGGCTATTAAGTGATTACCAAGTAGATTTTCCTTGATTTGACCTGTATTTAAAGTATTAATACTCCTCCCCATGTGGTTCTCAGGCCTAGTCATCTGCCTTTACTCAGGGTCAATTTTTTGGGTTTGAGCCATAAACTTACCCCTAATGACTTTCTGACCAGACTTTTGCCATATGAATTGAACCATAGTCACCTTATGCTGTTCCCCAGGGAATCCTGTTTTGTCTACATTAATAAATCCATCCACACCTCAGCACGCACCTTATAGCTCGCCTCTGGTTCCTGCAGCACCGCAGTTCACCTGAAACTCACTCAGCGCCATGTGCGCCCTTCAGGAACAATCCCTGCCCCCTTCCCAGGATCATAGCACTTCCCAGCTAAGCCTCTGCTGCCTGGGACTTTAACCTGCCCCTTTTCAGGAGGCACAATCATTAACATGTCAAAAGGAATTCCCTTTTGTCTTGGTCCTCACAGGTTTTTATTAAAATATTTAAGGGTCCACCTTCACATTTTAATCTGGACACCCTCTTCGTCTGGAGACCATTACCCTTTGGGAGTGGACGCCCCTGCCCATATCTCAGGCGATCTGGAACTGTGGTGTCCAAAATGGGTGCCGCTAGCTACGTGGGGATATTTAAAAGTAAATAAATCAAATAATATTAAATCTTAGTTCCTTTGGCACACTAGCCACATCTCTTGTGTGCAGTAGCCACATATGGCTAGTAGCTTCCGCGTTGGGCAGCACAGATGGTAAATATGTCCATAACTGGAGAACGTTCTATTGGATAGCACCGCACTAGAACTTTTCTCACATCTGTTCCTCAAGAATGTCAGCGTGAAAGGGCATAAGTATCAAAATAATTGCTCTTTGTTCCTGGCTCAGTCACTTTTGAGACCACTTTTCCAAATTTCCGAAGGCCTCACTTTTTACCAGTTGTCAGCCCCACTAAACTGACAAGTAGCGCGAAACAACAATGCCCCTACTCCCACCAAAAAAGTATTGTGTATTGAAATTAGAGCCACAGATTAGGGGAGGGGCTTATATGCTAAAGTATGAATTAGATTCTTAATTTGTGATTAGATTGATTATTAATCAATGCTTTAATGAGAACTTCCTAGGACCAGCTGGGTGGTGGCTTTTGCTTTGCTTTGTTTCCCTAACACTATTAATCAAACATTAGCTGAGCACTTTCTGTGTATTCAATAAGCACATGGTTTCATGGATTTTATATTTTATCTTCCCAAAATTCCTTTAGGCTAGATACTATTATTAAGCCTATTTTACAGGTGAGGAAACTGAGGCACAGAGAAGGTAAATAACCTTTCAAGTTTATGTAGCTAGTGGGTAGCAGTACTACCCCTTGTACTTCATTATGATTCAGTCATGGACTGGATTGACCCAAATTGTTACAAGAGCCCACGGAACATGAGTCTGGCTAGAAGGAAAAAGCTGAGGGGTGGGTAATTATCAACCACTTAAGTCCAGGGAAAGAACGGGACTGCTTCCTTTCCAGAAGGAATATTAAAAATTTCAGGCTATGTCAATTCTATGTAAATTTACTCCTTTTATAGTTCCTTATTTTTTTGTTGTATGGGGCTAAAAGCTTGAGCATAAGTGGATATAAAACATTAAAATTCCCAGTTATTGTTATTTACCAAGAAGAACATTAGTGGTCTGCAAAAGAATTGTTGTTAAAATACATATTCTTCTTTCCTTCTAGTACTCCCCTAGCATGACAATGAGTGTGTGATCCATTACCAAGTCTCCTCATGAAAACCAGTGAGTCAGCCCTTCCAGAACTACTACAGAAGAAAATTACTCATCACAGTGTACAGCTAAACAAAGGAATCTCAGTCACACCAAACCAACCTTTTGATTCCCTGCTCTCTCCCCAATTTTGTGAAGAAAGCGGGTCCAAACGTGATTCAAACAACTGTACAGAGTGGCATATTAGAATTGCCCTAAACTGAACTGCAAATAATTATCTGTGTATGTATATGTGTGGGAAAAAGAATGTACTGTATATGTGTATGTTATATGGACATATACACATACATACATTGACCCACAGGACATTGTAAAATATTATCACATGACATCTTAAGTAGAAATAAGTAGGGACTTTTATTCCATCCTTTTTTTCACGTTTACATTTTAATTATTAAAAGTTGCTCCTGCCCCTCCCTGAACTATTTTGTGCTGTGTATATCACTGCTTTATATAAGTTATTTTTTAAGGTGAACTCAGATGTTATGGTTTTGTAAATGTCTGCAATCATGGATAGGAATAAAATTGCTTATTTGAGAGCTTTCATTAAATTGCGTCTGATGCAAGTTATCCTGTGAATCACAAAGTGTACTGTCTCAAAGAAAACAAAGTGTGTCTTCATCTTTATGTCAAATCAATTTCTCAGTTACCTTCAGTGAAAAGTATTTTTATACCTTTTATTTAGGAAAAATACTTCAAATCAACAGAAGCTTAACTGGGACCTAACACAGTATATTTCTACAATAACTGCTGTAGATGGAATTCTTGATTTGTTTGTCTTGATACAGAAAATCATTAATTGGCCCCAATTGCTTAGACCACTAGCAATAAAGTGACAGGGGTTGTCATATTTTTAGCAACACATTTTCTCTTTATCATGATAAAGCCCAGAAGTGATAGCAAAACCATTTGCTTGATTTTGTCACTTCTCACTAGGAATAGCATACTAATGTGAAATGGTATCTGATTTTTATTCAGACCTCTTGTGAACATTTCCACATAGACATTGCAAAGAAGATCTATTCAAATAACTGAGACTTTCAGCACAAGGCGAAAAGTTTTTACCACACCCAGGGGCTCTGGAGTGCTACTTCTCTATCTAGATATCTTGCTTAATATCAGCAGAGTTGACTGATTCCAGTCCCTTCTGTGCATACCTTCTCACTGGCAGCAGAGCGTCTGCTCTGTTCCCTCAATGTATGACTTTTATTTAGTGGAAAATCGTTTATAGTAACTATATTTCATCTGGACATTGACTTCAGCAGGCTAAATCTACATTGTGTAACTGTTTAGAAAACAATGAATAAACATTAGAAAAACAATAGCACACACCTCCCTTATGAAAGCTCTATGGCATTTTTCAGATCTTTTGGGGTTTTGTGTTTAACCATACATACAAACACCAAAATCATAATAGAAAAGTGTGAAGACTTTAATTTTAGACTCAAAAAGATCAGTTGGTGATCCTTTCTGTTAAAATTGTGATACAAATAACTATTGATAAACATCAACTGTATATCTAAACTCCAGAAACTTTGAAAAGCATTGTTTAATCTCAGGTAAGAGAAAACCTTTCTTTAAGTTTATAATCTCTGAAGTAAAAACAGCGGTATATTTGCTAGTTCCTAGTCTCAGAATTTCTCTCAAATCCATAATAATTTATTCCTTGTGAAAATAAAGATTTTGCTTGTGCATGACAGGGATGCTGGGCAGAATTGTCAAGGGGAAAAAAAAGAAGCTGAATTAAATTTATGTTCCAGATTTAAACTCTAATCAAGCGAGTCACCATTAATTATTAGTGTGTGGGAGACTTAGGGCTGCACACTGAAGAAGAGCTTCCAGCTTTCAAGCTGTAGTGAACTTCCATGAAAAATTCAAACTAAAAAATCTTTAACTCAAGCCAAGGTAACCTGAAGATGACGCCTTGTATAGACACATGAATTTACCAAGAGTAATTTTTACTTTCAATTTTTATGACATTTGTGTGAACATTGATAGTCCTATAATTATCAAGCTTAATTTTATAATGCTAGAAATTTCAAGCGTTTTGTTGACTTTTTTCTCCGTTGTTAGTAACCTTGAATTTGTTTTATTTGCCTTCTAAGAAGGTATTGTTTCTAATTATCACAAAGAATCATGAACCTGATTTTACTTGCCCTTATTTTAGGGGTAACAATTGGGAAATGAATGGCAAGTATAGTTCCCATTGTGTCTAGCCTATTTGGTCAAAAAAAGTAAAATTTGATTTTTTCAAGGTATCGTGATCAACTCATCGTAAGTATTTATTTCTTTTTCTCTCTTGGAATTCAGATTTAAAATAGCTATTTTAAACTTTTTAAAATTCCCAAAATAGTTGAAAATTTTATTTTTGAGGAGAAAATTGTATTAAAAAAACAGAAAATAAGGATACTTAGTTTTAATATCAAATAATTTTCTCATGCACTGAATGGAGGATAGAATATCTGTATATTAATTTTTGTTCATTTTGAATCATTTAAACCTTACCCTTTCTGTTGTAATAGGATCATTTAACCGTTTTCTCTCATTTTCCATTTCCATCCATGCATTTGTGTTGGTCTTGATATATACTACCTGTTGCTGAGTTAATTTTACACATTACACCTCACAGTGATAGTATCAGTACTTCTTGTCTACACTGAACATATAAAATACCCATATGAAATGTGAAAATAATAAGTCAAAACATTAATTCTCATTATTCTGTGTTGCATTCTACCCAACTCACTACAGTTGAAAATCCATGTCAAATTCTTTCTAAGGTTTGTATATTCTTAACTATCTTTCTTATAGCAAAGTTTCTCATGGAAACAAAGGCTGTAGAGTGCCATTGATCTGTAACACCCCGCACATTTGATGGGTGAATCTTAGCGCTCCTTTACGCATGTTCCATTTGGACTCAGTTGCTGATGAGTAGGAATTGTACAGCTAGGAATCTGAGGTTCAGATTCCTTTATTGTCAAAGATTAACAAATGAATTCTGCTCCCTGAGCCATGGAAAGCCCAAACACCACTTCCCTTCCAGGAATAAAATAGAGAAAACTTTCATCTCTATTTTTATGACTCTCTAAGATATCTGAACTCTATTCCATTTCAAGGATCATTCAGCTAACACTTCCTGTAGTTTAAAAGATAGCAAATGAAAATAAATGAGTTCGGTTTGGGACATGAGGAAGCCCTAAATCTGCCCACAGCTTTTCCATCATGTCATTCTGGGAAAGCATTCAGAACTGCTCCTTTGGCAGAGAGTTTTCCAGAGTCCTTAATACTATGAAGTAAGTATAGATTGGCTTCTTCCATGGCTTTCTCCATGCTTTCTTCCTAATTTCCACATCCTGCAGTAGAAATAAGATACAGACGGAACAGTTCTGCCTTCTCTGCCCTTACAGTTTTCTTCTTCATATAGTACATAGTTTTCCCAAGGGTAATAATTGCAATTTCCATTTCCTGATTATCACTGTTAATTAGAAACAGTGCCACAAATCATAGCTACTTGACCTTGGTATAGTATTTTAACACTGGTTTTTCCTTCATTTTTATGATTTATGTACTATCATTTCCTTTCCTTGAAAACACCAATTAATGCAAGTTGTGCATGAGTGTGTAAGTGTGGGAGGGAGAAGTCCAATATGGGGAAGAGGAGGTTGTTGCCACATATTTTCCAAAAAGTAGATTCATCTTCTCTTTTTCCTTTTTTTTAACCCTTCCTGGTAGAATAAGTTTCTTGTTTGCCATAAAAAGCAGGAGGTCTGAGTTTGCTTACAACAGTGGTACCCAATTGTAAATATGTATAATAGGCTCCCTGGGTTTGTGACTCATACCTTGAAAATTACTGGAAAGTAAAAGAAAGAATGGTGAGCCATTATTAGTATGCTTCCATTTTGCATACTAAACTTATGTGTGTACATGCACATGCATGTATTGGAGGTTGTGGTATGAAGTTTGCTCACAAAACTTCTATGATTTACATTGTTGTAACAACTGGTAACTATTAAACCTAATTCTTTCCTTTCAATTGCTTTTTATTTCATTGGTAAAGTAGCTGATAAAAGTGATTTGGGATGAAAAGAGAGTAATACAAGACATAAGCAGATGGAATCTCCTATGCTCAGCTTTAATATGCCCATGTTAGATTGTCCACATTAGGCCTTCTTATGAAGGTCTTGCATCTAAAGACAAGAGCATAAATGATCATTTAATCCTTGGTCACTTCCCTGCCAGAACTCACCCATAATTGTAGTTTTTTAATGTACATTTTTCTTACAAGAAATTGAATTGACCTTACTGATTTATTTCACCAAAAATGTCAACTTTACCCATTCAGATTGAAAGAGATGAGCTGCAGGTGAAAATCACCTGTGGCCTTTTTAACTACTTTTCTAAACTATATTCTAAAAAGAAATTCTCAGCTGAATAAGTCTCCTAAGGAGAATTTCCTCTGTTAAGTCTCCCTGTTAACTTAGTTTAGTTGGTCTTCCTAAATAGAAGAAAAATACTTTTTGTGAGTAATTTCATGTGAATATTTCTGATGTCTATGTCCTTCAATAGGAAATACTGGCTGTAGACACTGTATATTTTTAAGTGGGACCAAGTATTTTCATGTACAGAATTGCAGTTTGTCTCTTCCCCTTTGCAGATTTACAATCCTCAGGATAAATTTGACTCATTTTGATTATCCCAATCATTGAAATGTTACAATGTGTTCCTAAAAATATTTACCATTTCATTTTTAAAATGAATGCAATTAACATGAGAAAGGAGAATACTAGTATTTCTAGAAAAAAATTATATAGAAGACTTTTACTTTTACTGTTAAGTAAAACTTTATCCCACTTTCTCTTTTGCACCGAATGACCTTAGTGTATCTCCAAGAAAAGTAAAATTTTGATTCCTCACAATGTTCTCAGAACACAATAAAACATGTTATCCACTACATTTCCATCATGTCCTGGTAAAACTGCTCATTAAGATGTAATTAGCCATTGCCTTCTTGGGAAACAAGAATTCAAGTCATCTGCTCAGTTTACATAATTTGAAAACAATCCCCTTTAAATTTAGCAACACCTTAGAAATATTCTTGATATAAGTTACTGATATTTACAATGTGTGTATGGCTTTCTATCAGATCCTATTTCACAATGTTTTGCTTTCCTTGCATTAAGACAATTTAAAAACTTAACACACTATGTTAGAGTGAATACAGGACATGTAAAAAATGGAAAAAGTCTTTATTAATTTCTTTATTCTTGATATCCATCATCTTATTGAATTGCTTATCTAATTGTGATTTTAAGAATTTCTTATTATATGTCCTAAATTGTTATACCTACTATGTCATCCTGGTAAAATAGAATATTTGTAAGGTTTTTATAAATGCACAGCTAATGTATAAATACAATTGGAATCTGGGATGACCTTACTATCTACTATTCTTAATTCAGTCATGGTCACTAGCTACCTGACACATTTTGTAAATCTGTGTGTGTGTGTGTGTGTGTGTGCATGCATGTGCATGCACATATACACATACCCATTATTACATTTATTCTCAAATGAATTTATCACTTGATGTTTTTGTACAAATACTTGAGCTATTCATGTAATGGGAAAAGTTGCCATAAACATGTACATAAATGTCCCTTATTTGGCACATGTTTTCACATTTAATTTTAAAAATACAACTTTTCATTTGCAGGTAAGACCTTTTCATTTCCAGACTCTGCTGTATTACTTTTGGGAAAAGTAAAGGAAATTGTTTATATGAAGCTCACATAAATTTTTCTGAATGATAAATCAAAATGTAACTAATATGGACATCTGTGTGTATAATTGAATTAGACATTATGCCTTATGTAGAAACCGGGGATCTCTAATAATCAAAGAATAAGAATCTACATGCATTTAACAAAAGGCTGACTCTGGAGGTCATATAAGTAAACTTTGAATACCAAAAAATAATGAATATTATTAGCAAATAGGTATCTGTTAATGGATAGGAGTTGGGTATTTTACACCAAATAAAGGTACACATAATGTGAAAATCTGAAGCAATTATGCAGATAGTCCATGCAAAACTGTTCTCCTCAAGTGCATTCATCTTTCTGATGAGTTGTACAGATGGTTGCCTCACTTCAACATTGGCCCAAATAAAGATTCTGAAAGTCGATTCTTCACACTACTCTATAGAGAAATGAGAATATAGAAGGAGTAAGGTCTATAATTGAAATTAAGAATTCATCCTAGATACCAATTAAATATGCAAATCATTTTTAAATATATTCTTAAATATTCGTTCCACAGTATTTGGGAGTATTTAAGTATTAATATTCCTAAATGGGGTCTTCTGGTTGAGTGATGCAGCACATTTGTATACAGTGATTAGAAAAGAAAATGTTATAAATCCAAATGGCCAGACATTTAATTAAGCCAAAGCTTATCTCAAGTAACTTGTCAGGAAAGTTAACAAGATATCTGGGTTTCCAGGAAATGGAGGCTAGGTAGCAAGGAAACTGAAGAGTCCCTGCATTTAAAACAGATAGAAGTCATAAGAACTTGCCTGGAACTACTTCTAATTGTGCAAATTTGCTTATTAGTGATAGTAACGTTATGTTAATACAGGGCAAGTGTAGCATCAATAAATAAAAGCCAGCAGAATTAGATCAGTCCCCCCTCCACTTCTCTTGGTGAAAGAGTCTAAAATGAAGGGAAAAGAGTCAAACGATCTGCATTACCAAACCCCAAACAATATGAGTGACCAAATGTTCTCATCATTCAACATATTTTCTTTTTAGGTTTCAATAAAACTTTATTTACAAAAGTATGTATTTGGACCACAAGCTGACTTCTGCAGTATAACAATTCTGTTATCACTGCAGTTAAAAATTCCCTAATATTATCTAAACAATCAGTCCATATTCATATTTTCACAGTCATCTCCAAATGTCTATATTGTAGATGTTAGGGTCTTTTTTCCAATTTTATTGAGAAATGATTGACATGTTTCAGTGTATAAGTTTAAGAAGTGCAGCGTGATGGTTTGATTTACATATATTGTGAAATGATTACCACAGTAGGTTCAGCTAACATGTATCTTATATAGATCCAATAAAAAGAAAAGAAGGAAAATTTCTGGTGAGGACTCTTGGGATTTACTCACTTAACCACTCTCCTACATATTATACAGCAGTGCTAGCTATAGTCATCATTTGTACATTACATCCCTAGTACTTATTTATCTTACAACTGGAGGTTTGCACCTTTTGACCACCTTCCTCCAATTTCCTCTCTCCCCAACCTGAATGTATTCTTAAAAGTAAAGAAACGCTTTACCTTAAAGGAGGCATAAATATTAAATGAAAGAAATTCCGGAAGTTTTATTTTCTATACAAAATGATGAGAAACATGATGTTACTTTTTTCAAAGACTGAAAGCCAGCAGACAATGTACATATAAATATTTAGCTGTCTCATTCAGCTGCAAAAGTTTCCCTTGAAGTATATGTTGGGCTCTGTTTGGCTATAGCTGCATTTCTCAGTGTACAGGGATCTCGAATTTTTCTCACAAGATTGTGTCTTTGCATCTTACAGCACGTAATTCTTAATGGTAATAGACTCTATCTAGTCATGTAACAAAATTTCCTTTTAAATGTGCTCACAATCAGATTTTTCTTGCATATACTCTATAAATTAGTATAGGTTGTATAAAAGAATTCAGTGTTGCTTATTTATGTAAAACCTGTTTCAGAGAAAAAATTGGTTTAAGAATTGGAAAGTCAGGTGTATTCTCTATATAGTCTTTTATGGTGTTCAGTGTTTTGTCATCCAGTTAGTCATTATTCACTTATGACTGAAGAAATACTACACATATGTAATGGTCTCAAAATTGTTTCATTGGAACACATTATTAGTCACTGAAAGTGGTAATAATTTTGAGAACTTAACATGCTATTAAACAAGCAGTTACTAGCCAAATTTTCACATATTTACTTCATCTTTATTTAAGAAGTATTTACCTAGGCACACTTTTTGATTCAATGAAAAACTCTCAGCTAAACTTATATCCACTGAAAATAAATCCATTAACACTTTAAAAAATATTAGCCCCATATGAAAGTATTAGGTGAAAATAGAAGTACTAGAAATTGAAGAGGGTCCATCTTACCATAAAGTTCTCAAACTAATACCCAGATTCAAAATTGAAATGTGCAGTGTAGCAGTTACCAATAAGAAATACACTGGGCCAAATAACCAAATGAAAACCAACATAGGAGCCATATCTAATTTGCACCACAGGTGGATTAGTAAATCTACTGCCAATATTTCTGAGAAAATTATCTCCACAAAATTAGACCATAACCAGGTTCTCAATGTTGAGTCATCAGAATTTAAAATTCAATCCTTTTAGCAAAAATGCCACCTGATATAGGCAGCACAATAATTTCATGCTCTTCTCAAGAACAGTAATCCTGTAAGATTTCCGGGTACAAAATTGCATGGTCCAGGGAAGCTCAATTTAGAATGTAAAGCATTCAAGCCCCAGATCCCTGCAGAATGTGTATGCCCTGAGTGTCTCTAAAACAAGCCTCTTAAATCATCTCTGAGAGGAGTCAGTCCAGAGTGCATAGAAGCTGTCTCTGGTGACTTCACTTCCCAGATGATTTAAAACCTTGTTTAGAAAGGTATCACAAGTTCTAGAAAGATTTGCATAATGTTCCTGTGTAAGAGTTAACCGAACTGTGTATTTGCAAAAATGAAAATAATAGCAACATTTTCTACTTCAAGTAACCAGAAATATTTTGTTGTTATGCTTTGGCCATAGGCACTTTAGAAAACAATGATATACAGATTGGAAAAGTGTATGTCCAAGAAAACTTAGATGTTCATATGAAATCTGTCTAAAATAAAATACCTTTCTGGCTTACTTGACAGTATTGCCTCTCCTCATGTTTACCATGATTTGAGTATTTGTGTTGGGTCTCCAAAAATGAGATTCTGTTCATCCCACATGTGCATTAAAGCTGCACCGGAAATGTGTAAGTTAACCCAACTTAAGAGACGTTTTGGAGCAGACAAATGATTAAGTCAGATTCTTTTTCCCACTTGAATTGCACAAGCTGGTGTTCTAAAGTTTTGTCCTAATCAGGACAAAAATTGGCATTTATGAGGATTAGTGATTAATCACTAAACTGTCACATAAACTTCAGTTCAGAAATTAAAGGCATACAGTTAATTCCTAACCTACTTTGGGGGATTTCTTCCTGCTGAAGGTAAAAATGTATACTATAGGCTTTACATTTTAGATCCCTTTTGTGGTGATCTTGATTCTGCTTGCCAAAAAAGAGGTACATAATTTCAACTGTGTTCAGATATAAATGCCAATAATTAAATTACTTCAAATCTGTTTCTGGTATAAAAACCTATACACAAAAGATATGTAGAATTGGGAAACTAGGAACTTAACCAAAAGAGAGTTGTAAAAAAAATACCTAAGTACTTTTAGCCTTGGAGAGGTATATGTGTGCAAGCTGGTTTACTAAAACGTTTCAACTTTATAGTCTTTATAGAGTTAGTGCTTTCTTAGTTCATACGTTGAATTTATATTTTACCATTTGTTTAAAAGATAAAAATCAACCTAAATATTCAAAATGTCTTACAGTTCAAGATATTCCTTCCTTATTTATTTGGCTACTAATTTTATTTTCAGTGATTATGTTAAAAAAGTTCATGGAAAAAAATTTCAGACTCTTAATTAAAAAGACCAGTCAGCGATGGAAAAGAATTGGTTTCTAAGGATGTTTAATGTAGAATTGTTTCAACTAGAAAACATAGTCTGCACAATTCTGGAATGCAAACACAAAATTATAAGGTGAGTTTCACATTAGGCAATCTTTATTCTCCTGAGCTATTTAGCCTGTGCACTGAGATGAGAAGCTGGCTGTGTGAAGTTGCCTTTGACCTTTACGTTCCAGAAGAGATGAGGCCAGAGGGGGAGTCTTACTGCGAAGGACTGGGAAATTCATTTGCAGGGTTGACTCCTCCGTCTTCCTTTGAAAGAATTCCACTGGCTTACCTGACCTGAGCACTACGTTCCTTTTCCTGCAGCCAAAAGTCTGACACTCTGCCTGTGTCCCAAGGACTCGTATTTCAAGTTGGGGGTATGGGGGTGGAAACTTCAAAAAGGGATCCAAAAAAGAAACCTATTTTCCTCTCACAGTAGAAGAGTGCATAAGAAAAGTTATTTTCTTATGATTATGTAGCAAATTTGAAGTGTTTTAATTATTGGCATTTGTATCAGAAAAACAGTTGAAATCACGTACCTTACTTTTGGCAAACAGAATCAAGACCACCACAAAAGATCTAAAATGTAAAGCATATAGTGTTAATTAAGTCCTCATAAATGCCAGTTTTGTACTCATTTAAGCTATTTAAAAATGAACCACCACTCCCCTGGCACTAACCCCCAGCCTCTTGTTAGTTCCCATGCACACTCATGAAACTTGTAGCTATTGTAAATTTTACTTTCAACTTCTAATTCTTTATTAAGAAAACACTCTTACAGGTTCAATGAATATGTTAGTTATCCAATCATGCATTATCTGACCAACTGAAATCTAACTTGCTTAATAAGAAATTCACATAATTTTTGCAAGTAGAATTGCATTAAATGCTCTGTCACTTGTAAGTAGTTATCTCTATACCTACAGTTAGTCCTTGTTGTTAAGGTACTGTTTGGAATTACTGAAAAGTTAATGCACCTTCGTAGCTATAATCTTTAAAGGATTAATGTGGCTCTTGAAACACCCACTTTTATTCTCAAGGAGTAACTTAGGCACTGGGAAGGACAGAGCCCGATCTTTTCTGGATCATTATTAAGACAAAAAAAAAAAACTCCAGGAAAACATGGTTGACTGAAAGCCAAGTCAATACAGATCTTAAACTACTATGGAAAGTGGTAATGGCATCTCCACGTGACCATCATCTTTCCCATAATGAATGATTGCATTTTGATTTAAGATACCATTTCTGCATTAAGCAGTCTCTCAAGATGGGTTGCTTTGAGGCTGACCCTATGCCTCAACTCTACAGACCCATTGTTTACATACAACCCAGTTGACAGTTATCTTCCTCAACCTGCCCCTATTTGTATCCCTCCCCTTTGGTACTTGGAGACTTATTACAGAAGCAAATGTTAGTAAACACCACTGAATCAGCAGCAGACTATTCTTTGAATGGTTTAGCACAATTAGCAGCTACTTAAAATGAACCACCACTCCTCCCTGGCACTAACCCCCAGCCTCTTTTTAGTTCCCATGCACACCCATGAAACTTAGCTATTATAAATTTTGCTTCCAACTTCTAATTCTTTATTAAGATAATTTTAGTAATTTATAGTTTGTGTTGTGTCAACTTGGTTTTGTTTTGGGGCTTGGGTTTTTTTATTGTTTGTTTTTTGTTTTTTACTTATACTTGTCTATCTGGGTTTTAGCAGTTTTTAAGGGAAGAAGGAAAATGTCCTGTAATTGATAGAAAATCAGAGCTACAACAAGCTGATTGTTGGTTGTTGTTGTTTTTTTTATCAAGCATAATTACTGGTTTCTACTGATAAATATTAGGGAGGTCATATTAGGGAGGCATGTGATTCTTCAAGATCCTGAGTTCACTTTGTTTTTTGATGCTATGTAGCATGTTGTAACACTGAGACAAATGTCTATTAATATCTCATATATTAGCTTTAATGAACATTAGAATGTAGTAACATTTCTAGTCAAATAAATCCCAGTGTTTTGAAACAGCGGGGTGGACGGGAGGAGGGAGAGTGCACGCCCATTCATCTTTCACCATGGTCCTTTACGTGAATGAAGTACAACCTGATTGTTTTATAACAAGCCACACCTAGCTCTTGAATCAGCAGTTCCTACGTATGACTTATAGTAAATGTACCTGGGCTTCTAAGATTTATAAAAATTTGTAAGCATAAGTAAATCTATTTTAGATGTATGCTCATTTCATCTATGAATTTTTCCTGTGACCCTAACACATCACCACATGCCAGTGCAGTATCTTTCATCCAAACAGGCATTCAGTTACTTCAACATCTGATGTGGGGGGAGAGGAACACTGATGGTGGTGAGGCACTCACACCCAGTTACAACTAATCAACTGTACGGCTTGCAAAAGTTAAAAGAGTAAGCATGTTCTTAAGGAAAATAATTAAGTCATGGTCCAACGTATTTCTAAAACCTGAGTATTAATATCCCTGAGATAAGACTCCTATGAAGGAGGTAGGCAAATGAAATTAACTAGTGAGTATGCTGATCAAAATGGGACAATTGTATGCTGTGGCCCAGATGACTCACATGTTCCCTGAAAGGCCCAGATTAAAGGGTGAGGGGCAGATGGTGTAGAGGAGTGCATGCTGACTGTACCTCTGACCAGGTTGGCTGACATGGCTGCTGGGCCACCGAATGAGTATGTGTGCACACTCCTCTCTGGAGTGTAAGTTCCCTCTCCATGAGCCTGAAAGGAGAGTAGAAACCTAATGGACTCCAGAAATCTCTACAGTAGTACATTCCCAATGGACGATCAGTGTGAATGGTAGGATTTCCTTTTTTATGACTGAATAATATTCCATTGTGTATGTACCACCACTTCTTAGAAGTGGAATTATAGAGCCACATGGTATTTCTATCTTTAGTTTTTTGAAGAACCTCCATACTGCTTTCCACAATGGCTGCACCAATTTACATTCCCACCAATAGCATAGGAGGGTTCCCATTTCTCCACATCCTCCCCAACACTTGGTATTTCTTGTCTTTTGGATACACCAGGCCATTCTGACTGGTGTAAGGTGATATCTCATTGTGGTTTTGATTTGCAATTCACTGATGATTAGCAATGTGGAGCATCTTTTCATGTGCCTGTTGACCATCTGTATTTCTTCTTTGGAAAAAAACTCTGTTCAGTTCCTCTACCCATTTTTAAATTGGGTTATTTGTTTTTTTGGTGTTGAGACATAGAGTTCTTTATATATTTTGGATGTGAAGCCTTTGTCATATAAATCACTTATGAATATATTCTCCCACACTGTAGGTTGCCTTTTTGTTCTGCTGATGGTGTTCTTTGCTGTACAAAAGCTTTTTAGTTTTATGTAGCCCCACTTGTTCACTTTTAATTTTATTTCTCTTTCCCAAGGAGCTGTGTCTGGGAAAAAATTGCTGATACGTTCAAGAGACTTTTGCCTATGTTTTCTGCTATGAGTTTTATGGTTTCCTGTCTTATATTCAGGTCTTTGATCCATTTCGAGTTCACTTTTGTGTATGGGGTTAGACAGTAATCCAGTTTCATTCTCTTACATGTAGCTGTCCAGTTTTCCCAACATCAGTTATTGAAGAGGCTGTCTTTTCTCCACTGTATATTCATGGCTTCTTTATTGTATATTAATCAATCGTATGGCTGGGTTTATATCTGGGCTCTCTATTCTGTTTCATTGATCTATGGGTCTGTTCTAGTGCCAGTATTATATTCCTTTAATTATCGTTGCTTTATAGTGTAGCTTGAAGTCAGGGTACATAATACCCCAGGCTTTGTTTTTCTTTCTCAGGATTGCTTTGGCTATTAGGGGTTTTTGTGGTTCCATATGAATTTTAGAATTGTTTGTTCTAGTACATTGAAAAATGCTATTGGAATTTGATAGGGATTGTATTGAACATGTAAACTGCTTTGGGCAGGATAGCCATTTGGACAATATTAATTCTTCCTGTCCATGAGCCTGAGATAGATTTTCAATTATTTGTGTGTTTTTTAAGTTCTTTCATGAGTGTCTTATAGTTTTCAGAGTATAGGACTTTCACTTCCTTGTTTAGATTTATTCCTAGGTATTTTATTCTTTTTGATGCAATTGTAAATGGAATTGTTTCCCTGATTTCGCTTTCTGCTAGTTCATTGTTAGTACATAGAAATATAACAGATTTCTGTGTATTAATTTTGTCTCCTGCAACTTGCTGAGTCCAGCTATTAGTTCTAATAGGTTTTTGGTGGAGTCTTTAGGGTTTTATTGTATAATATCATGTCATCTGCAAATAGTGACAGTTTTTCTTCTTCTTACCAGTCTGGATGCCTTTTATCTCTTTGTGTTGTCTGATTGCTGTGGTGAGGACCTCCAGTACTATGTTGAATAAAACTGGTGAGAGTGGGCATTATTGTCTTCTTCCTGACCTTAGAGAAAAAGCTCACAGCTTTTTGATGAGTATGATGTTAGCAAAATTCTTAAAAATGTTATAGGTTCTATTTTTTACTTCTCTTAAACCATTTTATTGTATGACTGACATGGAAAAGCTGCGCTTATTTATTATATACAACTCACTGAGTTTGGAGATAAGTATATACTGATGAAACCATCAATATCATCCAGGCCATAGACATACCATCACTTTACAAAGTTTCCTCACACCCTCTCTATTATTATTACTCATGTGTGCATGTATGTGGTAAGAACACCTAACATAAGATGTGCCCTCTAAAGTATGTAGTACGTTGTTGTTAACTGTAGGCATTATGCTATATATTAGATCTCCAGAACTTACTTATCTTACATAACTGAAATTATTTTCTACCCTTTGAATACCATCTCCTCATCCCCCTTTTCCCTGAACCTAGGCAATTATCATTTTACTGTTTTAATAATTTTAGATTCCACACAAAGTAAAACTATACAGTACTTGTATTTCTGTATCCTGCCTGTTTCACTAAGCATAATGTCCTCCAGGTCATCCATGTTATTGCAAATAGCAGGATTTTCTTATTTTTTTATGACTGAACAATGTTTCGTTGTGTGTATATACCACATTTTCTTTATTCATCCTTGGATGGACATTTAGTTTGCTTCTGTATCGTCCACATCTTGATTAGTGTGAATAATGCTGCAGTGAACATGGGAGTACACATATCTCTTTGAGATCCTGATTCAATTCCTTTGGATAAATACCCAAAAGTAGGATACCAATGGACCACATGGTAGTTCTATTTTTAATTTTTTGAGAAAACTGAATACTATTTTCCATAACAGCTGTACCAATTTACATTCTCACCAACAGTGTACAAGAGTTCCCTTTTCTCTACAAGCTTATCAACACTTGTTATCTTTTGCTTTTTTAAAAAGACATCCTAACAGGTGTGAGGTGATATCTGATTATAGTTTTGACTTACATTTCCCTGATGATTAGTGCTGTTGAGCACCTTTCCATATACCCGTTGGCTATTTGTGTATCTTCTTTGGAAATATAGTTATTCAGGTCCTTCACCCATTTTTTAAATCAGGTTATGAGATTTTTTGCTCTTGAGCTGTGGGAGTTCCTTTTATATTTTGGATATTAATCCCTTATGAGATACATGGTTTGAAAATATTTTCTCCCATTTCATATGTTGCTTTTCATTTTGTTGATTGTTTCCTTTTGTGTGTAGAACCTTTTTAGTTTGATATAATCCCACCTAATTATCTTGCTTTTGCCTGTGCTTTTGGCATCATGACCAAAAATCATTGTCAAGATCACTATCAAGGAGCTTTTTCTGTTTTCTTCTAGAAGTGTTATGGCTTCAGGTTTTATGTTTAAGTGAAACAAAACATAAAAATTTGACTCACCCCAAACAAGAAGATGGAGCTATATTCCTAATAAGGGATAGGTGTGACCTCTAGCAAAGAAAAAAATAACCCAAAATCTCAGCTACTGACTCTCAAAGTTTTATTACCTTTGATTATTAAGATATATTTTGATTATTTAAAACATTAAGAAATACAATGCCTCTTATTTGAAGCAATATAAGTAGTGTCACAGTAACAGACCACAGCACTGGGAGAAAGAAATGTGGATTATAATCTTGCTGCCACTACACGACTCTGAGCAGGTTATTTATGTTCTCTCTGAGCCTCAGTTCGTTAAAAATAAGAACATTGATTTGAAAAGCTCCAAGCACCATGAACTTCTCAAGGAAATAACAATGATAATATCTCTTCTGAATGCTATTGCATTTTGATCATTCTAATAATAATGCTATATCTAATACTGTTATGTGAAAATGAGATCTTATGAATAGCTAGAAATTGTAGTGATGTAAGAATCTTAAAAAATTGTCTTTTTTTTTCTGCTGATGAGAGCAAGTATGGAGACTTGATTTTTCTGAAAAATCTACCATATTTTTGAGTTTGCTTTCCTATGTTAATAGTCAGTTCTTATCGGAAATGCCAGGGAAATGGTCTAATACTATCAGTCTTCTCAGAAAACTCTAGGTTCCTAAAGAAAGAAGCTACTGAGAGATGATAAGAGTCAGAAGTGACGCGATTACAGAGAGCCCCTACCTAACATATATTTAACAAGAATAAGAAAATAGGACTATGTCTCTATGGGACTAACTGTTGATCCTTTGACTATACATCCTGAATTTTCATTCTGTTTTACCTCTAAAACGCTAACCTGGTGAGTTGCTAATAATATTTCAAGAACTGAAGTCTTAAAGCATAAGAATATTTTTTATGAAGTCATCTTGTTCCTGGGGAGATTGCCTGGTATTCTTTTTCATTGTTTGGAAGAGAATGCTAAATGTCCACTTGAAGGGAGATAGCTGCCATAATAATGCAGTGATGTAGCAATCAGATTTGAATACCTGAAATGTTTAAGATATGAATTAAGAAGATACACTGATGAAAACAGATGTCACAGGAAAACAGATTTAGTGAAAAGATCTTAATTAAAATGCCCAAAGTCTAATAAGCCAGTGGTTGACAAGGCAGTGGTTATCAGCAGACTGGGCAAACCTGATTAATTTTGGGGACAGTGAAAGAGGAAGAGAAGGAGGTTGCCAGATCATCTAGGAGATTTTGGAAATAAGCCCTTTGACAGTAGTTTTAGAAAATCTTTGTTCATTTTTCTATGATTTCTTATGGACATTTCCCTTACGTGGTTATGCCATCTCTCCTGAACTGAAC
The DNA here is from genome assembly GCF_030020395.1 of Manis pentadactyla. Lineage (NCBI taxonomy): Eukaryota > Metazoa > Chordata > Mammalia > Pholidota > Manidae > Manis > Manis pentadactyla. Next base: position 78,418,949 of record NC_080020.1, read on the forward strand.
TACAATTAATCTGATGCACTCTATATATCGGCACAGATTCGTCAAATGTACATATATATGTGGTTTTGTACTTGAATTCAAATTGTACAGTTTTGTATTTTACTTTGACTGTGTTTGGAATTGCACTAGAGTCAATGTATATAGTTTAAATTGTTTTGAAACAGAAAAATTCTTAAGTTGGGTTTTATTGGTGAAGACTTCTTTAAAAGACTAAATTTCTATTATTTCTATTTCACCATTCTCTATACATATACATATACCTGTTTCAGTGGTTCTTGTGTTTTACAATTTTGGATACATTTTAGAATAAAGTTTCATTTTACAAAAAAAATATTTTGATTAACTATGCCGAATTTCTCAAGTTACAATTATTTTTAGAAAAAAACTATTAAGGATAAAATAAATTTCAATTACTGTTAAAGTAAGGATGTAATCATGACAATATTATGAAGACTAATAAATAAAATAGTACAAGATATCTAGAAAATTACTGTTATAATCTCAACCATTAAATTGGCTCTGAAGTCAAATTGCTCAGGTTCAATTCCTGGTTCCACCATTTCCCACTGTGTGACTGTGCTTATTTTCTCAAATATAAAATAGGAATTATTAATAGTACCCTGTGCCAATTCATGCAGGGTCTTGTGACAATTACATGAAATCATGCATATAAATCACCTTATATACTGTCTGGCATGCACAACAATAAATATTGCTATAATTACTAACAATAGCAAGGTCTAATCATTCTATCTTATAATTAGAAAATACTGAAAAATGCTTAGATTGATTCCAATATAGGAATAAAATATTTACAGCTTACCAAAAAACCCAAATTGTGCATGCATATTTCTCTTTAAACCAACTAGTAAATTTCCTTTTTTAAATTGAAAAACATTTTAGGTTTTGCTCAGTTTCAGTCTATGAGGTACAGTGGCTGGCTAAGAACTTAACACTTCAAGTATTCTTTAATTAAAAATCTCATGATGTGTGTAGGCCTAATTTTCCCAAGAATCACATTTTATGTAGATTTAGCTTTTTAAAAATGTACCTAGCTAAATTAAGGCTTTTATATTAAAATCGGTTATAGAAAAACATTAATCAGGAGTCTCAAAGACTTAATTTTTTTATTACTTTGCTGCTATTTGAGAAAAGCAGAAAAGTAGCTGATATAAAAAAATCTTTTAAAGCAATGTGTTTTGTAGGGTATATTCTGGATTCACGTCATATTTGATCTGACCACAACATATTCTACATCTACTGTGCATTAATCATGGAGGTGGTAGAAGATCCAGAAGTATGAAAGACTTTATATTTTTACACTATACACTATGCCAAGAAAATGAGCCCAAATACTTAAGATTTAAAAAGTGGTTCTTCTTGGCCCTCTAATATCAGGAAATTCCTTTAGCTAATCTGCCCCATGTTTACATTTTTGCCTCTTGCTCTTATTCCAGGCCTAAGCCCAAACATCACCTCCCCAGAGAGCTTTTCCCTCACCCCATTAGCTAAAGTTTTTATGCTTCGTCTTCTTTTTAGCATTCATGTCTGGTTAAATTATCTTATTAGTTTGTGTGTTTATCTTTGGTCTTCTCTCATGAGAATATGAGCTCTATGAGAGCAGGAACTACCTTGCCCACTGAGGCGCCTAAAACAGCATCTAGCACAAAGCAAGGGCTGAATGAATGAATGAAAACAATGGCTGAATGTGAATCACTAAAAAGTAGGTTTGCATTCCTTGGGTTGCCGCCCCTTCCTCCATCTTCAAAGCCAGCAGCATAGCATCTTCTCTCCTCTCTGACCTCCTTGTTCTCTCTTATAAGGACCCCTGTGATTACATGTGGTCCACCAGGAATAATTTCTCTATCTCCCGATCTTTAACATAATCACAAACGCCAAGTACCTTTTGCCACATAAAGTAACACATTCATGAGTCCCAGGGAATAGGATGTAGGCATCTCTGGGAGGCCATTATTCTGGCCACCATAGAAGGGAAGGGAACAGGACTGGGCTGAGGGATGCAGGACTGGAGAGCAGAGACCTCAGCCAACCCCACAGAGAATGTGAACCAGGAATGTTCTTCAGAAAGTCTCAGACTGAGGCAGGAATTTATACTCAAATTACCCAGTCAGTGAATACACCTGCCCCCAGGGAGGGAACATAAACTAGAACCTGCAATTCCCTTCTACTAAAGGCAATTCCTGCGGAGGTGCCCTAGTGTAACCCAGGAATGGAGACACTCTTGGCAGCTGGGAGAATTGAAGTTTGGGGCTTGAAGAGGGTATTTGTACCACAAAATCCACTGAAGTCCATCCCTTGCACTGCTCAGATCCACTTACTTTGTACAGGACCCTCTTGGGATGGCTGCTCCAAAATTCTGGGCTGCTCCCTTTACCTGGAGAAAATTTGCAAGAGGAAGCTTAGTGAGACAAATGGAAGCCCCTGCAGCTGGTTCAGAGCTGTGATGATCCTAATAGTCACCTTCCTTAAGCGCCCTCTCTAGCCGGCCCTTGTAGCGCCTCTGCTGGTTTAGGTGGCTTGCCTGGTGGGCAAACTAGACGCTTATCCCTGAGGGACCTGGTTCATCCCTGGTCACCATGCCCTTCACGGGCATGGCTGCTGTGCAGATTTTTCACTGTTTATCACCAAAATTAAGCAAGGGAGAGCCAAGATATTCCCCGAGTACCACTGCATGCCAAATGTCTTTTTGCCTTTTGCCTGAAGTCCCACCTCCTACTGGAGTTTAAGGTTGATGGTAACACTCTTCCTTCCTGCTGGTGTCCTATCACCAGGAGCCTGCAGTGCCCAGGACTCTTGCTGGACCCCTAGCAGGGCCCTGTCTGGGAATCAGGAGCTCCATATCTGCCCCAGGTTGTGAGGACTGGAATCACACATTACCCAGGTAACATAAATGACATTAAGTGGGTCCATTCCTGCTTCCATCTCTTGCTTCCCAGACCCTTGTGTTCTACTAGAGACACAGTGTAGGGACACATAAAATGATGGCAATGGTTTCCCAACCCCCTTCTTCCACCTTTGTCCCTATAGTCTATTCTCAAAAGAGCAGCTGGTGTGATCCTTTTGAAGCATAATGCAAATCATATTATTCCTCTGCTCAAAATTCTCTAGTTCCCCATTTCACTCAGATTAAAATCCAAAGTCTTCACAATGGCTTTGAAGGCCCTATACAACCTCTCTCTCCCTTTCTGATGTCATGTCAGGACTCCCTGCCCCATCTGCGCCAGACAGACTGCCTCCAACATGCCCCATGCTGTTCCTCAAACATGCCAGGTACACGTCTACCTAGGGGCCTTTGTACTTGCTGTTAACCTCTTCCAGAACACAGTTTATTGGTCAGGATAATCTAGGCAATGTTGCAATAACAAACAACTGCAAAATCTGAGGGTGAAATCAACAGAGTTAATGGGTCAGCTGTTGGTTCTGGTCCTTGTCATTCTGATCATGGTGCAAACTAATGGAACCTCTTCCATCTGGAACTGTGCTGGCTCAAGAGAAGCATATCAAGTCATGCTCTGGCTCTTATTAAAGTCCTTCAGCCAGCATTGCTTACGTTTCATTGGCCATATGATTCATATTCAAGGAGATATGAAGTGCAAACCTACTGTGTGGCCAGAAGGAGATGGATAAGACCATTAATGAATGGTCCTGAAGACAGCTACCTTCTCCCTCAGCTCGGCCTCGTGGCGCTCTCTCTCTCTCTCACTTCAGACCTTTGCTCGAGTGTCAGGTTCTCCGTGAGGCCTTTCCTTACATTTCTGTGTAAAACTGCAGCAATGCCCATCTACCTCAACCCTCCCCTTTGTCTTATTTTTCTCCAAAGCATCACACATGTGCATGTACATCATGCACACACACATTTATATGTTTATTTTGCCCAATTCTGCCTCCCTCACTGAAGGTGAGCTCCAGGAGAGCAGGGGATTGTATCTGTCTGCACTTTTGCTTCCCGAACCCATTGAGCAGAGCTCATCAAAGGAGGAAACCCTGATACCTGCTGAGGGAAATTCAGGACCCATTTGAATTCCTACTCTTATTCATATTAGGGTTTTGAAAGATTAATTGGTGGTAGTCCTTGGTCTCCAAACGTCTTCTGACCTAGTTTAACTCGTGAGAATAGGAGCAAATGGTGGCTCATTTTTAAGCCCTTTGATATGAGGCTTCATGTGTGATTCTACCTAGGAGAGGATGTGCAAGACAGTTGTTAATTCCAACAGGTAGGAAATATAATTTTTCTAAGATTTATTAGAATGTTTGCCTTTATCAGTTCCAATAGTAAATCAACACTTTTCTGACCTGATATCTATGTAAAGTTTTTTAAATTAAATATGAATATTGTTAAAAGGTATTCAGGGACTCACACAGTAGAAAGTAGTTCTTAAGAATATTAAAATTTCATCAATCACAGTCGTAGGTTGGCATACTAGTTAACATGCTATGTAACAGCCAACAGTTCAGATAAATTGCTGTGGGTTATGTTACTTTCTCACATGTTCTCTTCTACTTCCTCTGCATGTGATAAAGCTCAGAGGAAAAAGAACTAAATAAAATTCCAAGATGTCAGTATTTGCATTGTGGGAAATCTTTTCTTTTCAAATGCATTGTGATGATCACTAAAATATTATTAAAAACACTAATATTATTTTATCTAAATAATGCAAATAGCAAGGGTTGTTACCTTGGGCATGAGAAGGAAGAAGCAGAGTTACTTAGGAATTTAGATTTGATTACTAAGTAGGTGGGCAACTCAGGGTAAATTTCTGAATCTTAGTTTTTTCTCATTTAAAAACTACAATAATTATAGTGGACATCCCCATGTAGAATCTCTTGTGAATAATAACCAATGGTTCTAAAGTCCCAGGATAATGCGACACTCTATAAAGTTGGGTTACTTTTTTAGTCTCCCACAGCGACAGGAACTGACCTGGATCTGTCTGCTGCGGCTCTGTGTGCCCACAGCACCCGCACAAGGCTTGTGCAGGTAGGCCTGGTGGGCACCGAGCAGTTGTCTGATCTGAGGACACACTGATACCCATGTAGGTCTTTGTATCTCTAGCACAATCAGGTGCATGGCTGAAAAACTGATTTCAAAACTGCTGTAAGAAGAAACGATTTCCCATGTCATGTTGCCTTTGTTTTATTAGGGTGCAAAGGAAGGATTCAGTCAAACATCATTGTGAAAGTAAACCACCTGGCTGAGTAAAATGACCTAGAATGAAAGTGCGATATTTATGAGCTGGATCATTCATCTCATAGGAACTAAAAATGAGCAGCACTGATGTCACTCAGAGACTGAAAAAATAAATAGAAATGAATATTTTCATAGGAAATAAAAAAATTAATGATTTCAGCAAATGTGTAAGAGTGCTATGGGAGTGTATCAGTTAGAAATCTTTTTGTTATACATCACAGATAACCAAACAGATAACTTAAAGCAAAAAGTGGCAGTGGTGGGGGGTGCATAGGAAAGACTTACATGTTCATGTAATCGGAAAGTTCCAAATGGTTGGTTTCAGGTGAGGCTTGATCCATTAGCTCTGTGACATTACCAAGGACTTGCCTTTCCCATAGTCTTCCCCATGCCTGAATGCCCTTGTACAAGTCACTGGTAATTTTAAAAATTTGTCTGGCTTCCATTCTCCATTCCTAATCAGAGCTCAGTTAGCTTTTGGGGAATAACTTCTCCTTCACTGTGTTTAATTTTAGTGAGAAGGTAATTCCAGGCACCTGTCTCATTTCTACTAAAACAGAGAGAAACAGATTTCATCTTCCCGGTACCCTTCTTTTCCGCAGTCCTAGAGGCATGAGCAGACATGACTTAAGCTTGCTCAGGACGATGCTCTCTCCTGGTACTTTAGATCTTGACCAAGTTCCACAAGGAAGAAAGGAGCAAGGCAAGTCCATTACAGAATCTTGTTAATAAGACACATTTGCTGTACTTCCCAGCCCCACAGCATCTCCTTTCCTCCTGCCTGCTGGCAAACCTGGTTCTCCGTATTTAGTCCACTGCAAAAACCCCAAAGGCATTCCTCTTTGCTTAGGATGTTTGGATCCTGCTGCTTGATTGACAGAGTGATGAAGAATTTCTGGGGGTGGCCTTACAGAGGAGGGCTTCCTCTCTCCTGGTCCCTGTGGCACTGTGTACCAAATCTTTTGATATGCCCTTATCACAGTACACTACTGATGTATCCATCTGTGTTCCAACCAGACTGAGAGTTCCCTGACAATGGGGCCTACCTTCCCTTATGCTTAGCCCAGTGTCTGGTCAATAATATTAAAAATTTTAAATAATGTGTTGAGTGAATTAACTAATTGGTGAATGAATCTGTTTGCAGAGAAAAAGAAAAATGCTTATATCAAATAATTCTAAAACTTAAGGCAGTATGTTGCCAAGCACAAATCATAGGGCTTTAAAAAAGTATGGCACTGCCAGAAATAATATTTTTAGGCTGTTTTATAGAGTTGTTGCACATTCTTTGAGGATTTATATACCTATCAGGACTAATCTTGTTTCTTCCTTGAAATTTAATCTGAAGCCTCCTTCAGGTTGAAGCCTATGTAATAGGAGATAAATATTCACCATTACGCCAGCAGGAAATGCCTCTGATGTTTAGGTACATGTCTCTTCCTAAATGAAATCAAGTCCTGAAATTTCCATGTTGGTTTTAGCCTCCCAGCACCACACCCGGGAGCGAAGCCCTACCGAGCTGGGGCAAACACTTCATTTCCTCATCTCCTGAATGAAGGCTTTAGTCTATCTAGTTTCTTTCTCACTCCAGCACTCTAAAGATGTTCTCATTATTCCAGTGATTATCATACTGTCCACATTCTTACCCATCAGCTTTCCTGCTCTTGTGCGTGATCTTTTAAAATCAAGCTGGCTTCACATTCTGCTCATCTTCAAAAGATGTCTCTCAAATGGATGCCCTTTCTTTAAACACAGTAGCAAAAATCTTTGACAGATAAAGAATATAGCAAATGTTCACACATGCAGATGACATTTTCAGTGTGCAAGGGGAAAAGAGACCATTCAGAAAAACATAAGAATAATAGTTTCAGACAGAGGCTATTAAAACAAAAATCACTACAAAACCAAGAAAATATGGAAATATTCAAAATTTTCTAAATAGGAAATAATACATATAAGAAAACACATCCTGAATTTGTATACCATGTCTGCTTTTTGGTTAAACATCCCTAGACATACATAAACAAATTCAAGTTGTCCCCTTCCAGATAATCACTTAGGAAAGCTACTTTCTCACACCTATGCTGAAAACATTTTTGAAATTCCTCAAGTTTACAAGAAACCAAGTATATGAGCATATACATAATATTACTTTATTCACCATTTTTTACCCAAAACAATACAACCAAACCAAAACATAAATTTTATTTCCAATAATTTAATAATTTTTCTAAAATATTGATAAATGAAAATCATGCATGTGACCTTCAGTTGCTGTGTAACAGACAATCCCCAAATGATAGGGACATGCAAAATCAGTGTTTATGCTCACTCCCAGCATATCTTTTGGGTGGCTCAGCTTCAGGCCACATGAGTTGTCTAGGGTGACTGCAATATGTTAATTCAGTCTCGCACCAGATGCTAATGTAGTAGCCACTCAGGCATATAAACTTCTCATGTCAGAGGCCAGCTATTGCCAAGAACAAGAAAACGTGGTACCTTGAAAGGCTAGGATTGATACACTGTTACTTCCCCACATTCCATCCCAAAACAAGTCCCATGGCCAAGCCCAACACCCTTAAGTGCTTCACATGGAGTTATTAGTAGATGGAGTGAATATTTGCTGAACAATTACCTAACCTGCCAAGATGGTATGAAGAACCCTAGAGGCATTTTCCAATGAGGAGCACCAAAAGTGATGCGAGTACTAGTGTATTGAAATAAGTGTATAGCTACATAAGAGGACCATCCTGGATGGACAAGTTTTAATTTGTTTAAATAAGTCATTTTTATGGTTTTTATAAAAGTCAACCTTCATACTTAACTGAATGCATCCAATTCATATTTATGCTCTATGGATGGAAACCTACCCACAGAGGTCCTGAAATTATCAAGTCCACATTTCCTTAGTTTTTCTCTTTCATAAAAAAAAAAAAAAACTCTTTAAAAGGAGAAGCAAAATTACTAGAATCTCCATTCTGACGTCTCCCGGCTGGGTCTTAGCAGGCCATCTGCATAGGGGTGAAAAAGCACCACCAATTCCCTGGAGGCAATCAGGTTTTGCCGTGAGCTACTTTGGACCCTCGGGGGGCCCTGAGCGCACGCCAAGTGCTCTTTTTAAGTTAGCTGCTCCTGTTCCATCAGCTGCCTGCCTGGCACATTTGTTTATCTTCCAGATTTCTATTTCTTCACCCATAAATGCTCTCCCAGGTGCAGATGGCCTTAATAATATGACATCTATGAATCTGCTACATGCTGAATGTTTTCTGATTCACTGTTTCCTTAACAACTGCTTTGTAAAGTCATTAATTTTAGCTCTAGAAGTTTAACAGCTTCTATGTGCTGAAGGCTGAGAATGAACACTCTCATTTAATGTTCTGGGTTTTGTCTCCTATAAAGAAGAAATTCTCCTGGGAGTTGCTGAGGTGATCAGTAATGAGGTGACAGTTTCTAATCTTAAATTCTCTAGATAAAAACCAAAATGTTGCCTTCCTTTGTTGGGTGACTCTGATGTGCCTACAAACAACAGCACTGGTTTTTGTTTTGGTCTATCTGGCAGTGGGGGTTATTTCATAACTAAATGATCAATACTTTGAGGTATTCTTGGAAGGGTTCTTTGAAACCATTATAATATCTTAAGAATCAGAAGGTGGATTTTGTGAGGAATGGGTGCCCATTCTACCTGGCAGTCAACAGCCGGCAGAAATCCTCTAAAATCAGCTTCTAAAGCAAATGGTCTACATTCCCAGCACAGCATGTATCTCATTAATTCTTACCTCCCCATCGCCTCTCAAGCTCTTCAGACAGATGATAACCTCACTATTTACGGAGCACACACCCTGTATCACCTCAGCCAGGTACATGGTATGAGTCTCCTGCATTATCTCATTTAATTATCTCAGCGTCCTCTGGGCTAAGTACGGCTGTCCCAGCGTTACAGGTGAGAAACCCGGGCCTTTCCCAGCTTTGCCAGCCTCGGATTTGGCTGCTTCTGGGACAGAAGCGTCTGTCACCCTCCTCGCGATATTCCTGGCGCCTCACGTCGCCTCCCGGTGCCCCGGCGGCCGGGCGGCCAGCAGGGAGCGGGCGCCCGGCGGGTGCCCTCAGAGAGGACCGGGGCCCTTGGCCGCGCGGCTTCGCGCTCTTGCTCGCGCCATGGAGCGGCCGGCGCCCGGCGAGGTGCGCATGAGCCAGGCCGTCCAGCCCGCGCACGGCAGCCCCCGCGGCGAGCTCAGCGCCGGGCAGCTGCTCAAGTGGATCGACGCCGCCGCCTGCCTGGCGGGTAGGGGCGCGGCGGGCGGGGTGTCCGGGGGACCCGGGGGGGCAGGGGGTGTCTGCGGACTGGGAGACGGGCGGCGCTGTGGGGAGGCAGAGTGGCAGGGGTCGCTGATGGCTGGGGTGCGGGAGGATCCGCCGCCGCCGGCGCCAGCCTGCGACCTGGGATCGGCGAGGAGAGAAAGGAGAGGGTATTTGCAGAGGGGTGAGCCCTGTGCAGGGGGGCCGTGGTGACTGAGATAGCCCACCCAACACTGGGTATGACCTAGACCAGGGATTCTCAAACAGTTTTAGTCTTAGGGCCCCTTCACCCCGTGAAATAAGTGAGGACCCAGGAAAGCTTCTTTTATGGGGGTTGTTTTTATTCATATTTACCATATTCGCAATTTTAAAAAATTCATTTTAAAAGAACAAGAAGAAACCCATGGCATATTTTTATTGAAAAATAACTATTTTCAACAACAACGAGAATGTATGAGAGGCATGGTATTGGTTCACATTTCTGCAAATCTCTTTAATGTCTGGTTCAATAGAAGATTACTACTCAGATCTGCGCCTGCATTCAGTTTGTGGCTACCGCGTCCTTACTTAGTCTTTGCTCACGGCCTTTGCACCTGCTTTCCTTTTTGCCATTATACTCTTCTCTTGGACCTTTCCGTACATTACATCTCAGCTGAAATATCATTTTCTCTGAAAAATCTTTCTTGACCACCTCTTTACATTTGCACCCTTTCATTCCTTTCATCACAATGGCCTTTCAGATTTCCTTCATACCACTTAACACGATCTGTAATTATTTTGTGTATTTAATCTATTCACCTCTTTATTTCCCCCCTGGGCAATGAGCATGTAAACTAAAGCTAGGTCTCCAGTGCTTAGTAAACCCTAAGTAAAAACCTCCTGATTATATGGAAGGGTAGGTGGATGACAGGTCCAGAACTTGGAATCTCATTTCTAAAATGAAGCCGGGATTTTCATAAGGCACAGACTTGGCAAAAATCCATTTTAAAGTAATATATGTTAGGATAAAATATTAGAGCTGGAGGGAGGTTAAGGTCATGTATCAAAGGACACTGGTTTTACAGAGGGCAAAGGTAAAACTCAGATAATTACAGAACCCTGCTTTTCCCAGTGAGCATAAATAGAGTTTCTAATTCCCTGTGTGGTAATCACATGCAGAGTTCAATCATATATGTGAAGCCAATCTGTCTTTTGTTTGTTGATAGGTTTGTTTGGTTTCTGTCTTAACATTTTTATCAGCATTGGGTTATAATAATATAAACAATGAAAACATTAAAATAAAATTAATCCATATGTAAGAAAAGCAAGTATAGAAATAATTGAGGTTGTTAATAATGTTGCCTGTTGCCAAGGCAACTGAATGCTGAAGTGACTTTGAAAGTTACTTCACTAAGTGCCTCTGTCCTATAATGGAAAAACAATTGCCCTCCTGCAATAGTCATAAAAATTTCTGATTTTACTTCTTTGGAAACTCAGACCATAGAATAATTAATAACCAATTACTTTTGACCTTAATAGTTATATTACCAACACAATATTAAAGAAACCTTCATGATAAAGTTTGTTTGGAAACATGGATAATGCCTGTGTTAAACACTCCATGGTGAGAAGAGGCATCCCATAAACAAGGGACATTATTTAGCTAAGGTAATTGAATCTAGGGCAAAGAAATGCTCCACTGTAGTGCTTTATACAATAAGAGTAATACAAAAACTTTTGGTTTTTCTGGCGTTTTCCTTAATGACCATCACATCTGTACAGCTGCATTACTATGATAAATAATGATCACAGTCATGGCCCTAAGGCACTGCCATGACCACCAGGCACTGCTAGGTTCCAAAATGTCTTCTAAATATTTAAAGAAAGATTAAATATGCTCACTATCATTTTGATATTAAACCTCATTTATGTCAGTGGCCCCATTATTCTAATTCCTTAAGCCTAGAGGCTCAAAGCCATCTCTGAGTCATTCTTCATCCTCCATATCTATTTTTATTTTGAAATAGCCTGAAGTTGTATTTCCCTCTCTATTTCATTTGTGATTTTTCCAGGGCTCACTTCTCAGGAATGGTACCCAGTCCATCCTATTGTGCAAGTCAAAAATCTAGGAGTCATTCATCCGTGATACTTCTTTCTACCTTGCTTCCCCCTCCACATATTCAGTCCACAGATGGAGTCCTACCTGTTTTTAAAGGAGACTACAAAACCCAACCACTTTGTTACATTCCCACTGCCACCACCTAGTTCCAGCTACTGTCATCTCTCACGTGGACTTCAGCAGGAGTTTCCAACCTGGTCTTCTCCATTCATCCTGGTCTCCTCTTGATACTGTGTCTAAAGTACTCTTAGAACGTGTTAATCTGATCATGTCACATGGCCTGTTTATGTTTTCCCATTGTCATCCTTACCAAGAGCTATGAGGGTTCCTCTTCTATCATAGTAAGTATCTCCTATGAGAAAAAATCTCCCACAGGTAACAACTATACACTCTGGAAAAAACATTAAGTAAAAGCTACCCAAGGCAACTGACAAGTGAACAAAGGCAGGCTTAGAATACTTGGAAGTCAACACTTGGAAGAAAAGAATGGTGGTACCTAACTTCGTATTTTTTTTTTATTACTTTAGGCCCAAAGAAAAACCCCAATCTGCCCCCAGCTAAATTTCTGACAGAAAACCTATAGACTTTCTGATTTGAAAAGACAGAAGATTTGGGGAAAACCCAGCTACTGGAATGTGAGGAAGAAAATTTGAGAAAGGAGAGAGCCAGAGAAACCAAATCCTAAAATCTATCTGTTATCTTTGCTAAAATCTCTAGTGAACTTTGAGTCATATATGCCTAGGACAAACTCCAAACTTACTAGCTAAGGCCAAAAGAACTGAAAAGGGTTGTTCCCATCTCTAGAGAGGCAGTTTTATAGTTTGAGTTTAGTTAACTGCCCACTTAAAAGACAAAACAAAACAGTACTCTTCGGAAGAATATATACGAACCTACAGTTTGTACAGTATATCACTGGCTAAGATACAACCCAAAATTACTTCATATACAAAGAAATTGGAAAGCTTGAGACATTCTTAAGAGAAAAGATAATAAATGGAGACCAATCCCTAGATGATCCAAATGCTGAAATTAAGCTCCAAAGGTTTTAAAAAGCAGCTATTATAACTCTGCTGAAAGACGTAATGAAAAGTTTGATCATAAGGGATGAAATCATAGTAAGTCTCAGAAGAGAAATAGAAAAAAAAACGGTAAAAAAAGAAACAAATGGAAATTCCAGAACTAAAAATTAAAGTATCTGAAATAAAAAATTCACTGGATAGGCTAACAGCAGAACAGAGAAGACTGAAAAGAGTTAGTACACATAAAAACGATCAATAGAAATTATCCAATCCAAAGAACAGAGGGGGGAAATGGATTTTTAAAATGAACAAAGTATCAGAGGTTTGTGAAAAAAAAATCAAAAGGTGTAACATGCATGTAATTGGGGGCCCAGAGGCAAAGAGAAAAAATATGGGGCAAAAACAAATAAATGAAGCAATAACAGCTGAAATTTCCCAAAACATGATGGAAGACATACTTTTCCAGTTTCAAGAAGATCATAAAACACCAAGCAAGATGAATATAGTGAAGACCACATCTAGGTACACCAAGTCAAACCTTGACAGGAAAAGAAAATCTGGAATTCAGGCAGAAAAAAAGCACTGTGCTATATGCAGAAGAACAATGATTACGATTACCATTTATCAGAAACAAGGGAGTCAGATGACAGTGGAACAATATCTTTAATAATAATCATTATAAAAACTGTCAAGCAAGAGCTTCAAGTCCCTGCTCGTAGTCCATCCTCATCCATCCCTTCAGCTTTATCTTACCTACTCTCTTTGCTTTCTGCATGTAGCCACAGACCTCAAAAGGACCGTTGTAGTCACTGCTCTGTCTGCTCAGCATGCTCCTTTACTGTGCTCCTCCTCCCCAACACATCTGCTTTACTCCTACTCATTCTTTCAGATCTCAGTTCAAGCATCCCCTCTACGTGGAAGCCTTCCTGCCTAGGTCTGGGTCCTCAGTTACAGACTCTCATAAAATCCATGTTTTCTTCATAGCACCTAATGCATTTTGTTATGACGTAGTCATTTCTTTAGTCCCTGGCTCCTGCACTGGACTCCATGAAAACAGGGTTTGTGGCCATTTTGTATTCCTATTTCCAGCACCTCACAGAGAGCCTGGCACAGCATAGGTGTTCAATCAATATTAGTTAAAGGAATGAATAAACGGAGGTATCACCATTTTTATCAGTCATCGTCTCATACTTGTATTACAACCACTTAGCTAGTCTGCTACTGTACCTTAGTTTTTCTCAGGTTCCCCAGGAAATCAGAAATAGCTTTAGGGTTTCTCTACTTTTATTAGCCTACACTATGAAGGCCAATCAAAATCATGAACCAGACCAAGCTGGTTCTGTTGTATTCACATCTGACACACTTACAAAATCACATAGCACATGGTCCTATGTTGGTTCTCCATATTTTCCTTTTTTCTTTTTAATTTTGTGGTCCCTGAAAGTCTGTAGTGAACCATGGCTAAGGAGCATCTAAAGCCCATGTTTCACCAAGTACTTCTTTAGGGCGTGTTCCTTGGCTGGTCTTTTCTGAGAGTTCCTATTCCTTCTACAGTCAAAATTACTATTTAAAACAGTATATTTAATCTTTCTAAGCCTAAATTTCCTCATTTGTAAAAATGAAATAATTGTACCAACCTCTTATAATTGACATGCATAAATACTCAGCTCAGTACCTGGTCAATAATAAATGCTTAATAAATGGCAACTATTATTATGTTTCTTCTTGATCCCTAATATAGTCTAGTATAGTGCTATATATGCACAGGATATACATACCAAATATATACCATACAGTTTTAGTCTTTTATTGGTTATTGCACTGTAGTTATCATTTAAGTCATTCAAAATTAGTAACTCCTGTTGGTGTATGTAGAGAAAATGAAAGTTCCTATGGCCAGGATTCTCACCTGACCCTGGTCTGCTGGCCCACTGCACATGTGTGGGCAATACATTACTATTGACTCTATATACAGAGCTCCACCCAGTGCTCTGGGCTGCCCGGCTGCAGGAGAGCAGAGGCTGGAGTGGCGGTAGCGCCCAGGACAGAAACTGAGATGGCTGCAGGGGGGCAGAAAGGCCCGGAGGCAGAGACCGGCTTGCTGCATGCAGACTCGCTCTGAGTGGACGGGATTCTAGTGCTTGACCTGCCACCGTGGGAATAAAGCTGGGTACAAACCCTTTCACCCCAAGAACATTCCATTGTCATTTTTTGGTCTCACCGAATCAAGAGTGAACTTGCCCGAGGCTGAAACCCAGGGCTAATAAGTGGTAACATTTATTAGCAAGAACAGTTTAATAATCTCAACATCCTATTCCTTCATGTCAAGTAACTGGAATGAATGTATATTAGGTACTCTTTAGTCAACGTTTTGTAACATATATTTGCAAGGACCCAGTAGGTTAAGAAAATTTTAAGCTCTAAAAAGGTGCTATGACTGGATATCTGACTACCACTGATAGACTTACTGAAAGATAGAACTGATTCAGCTCAGCATCTGGAAATCAGTGGGAAGTGTGGAGAAGCTGGGGTTCCTATGACCAGGATCCTCACTGAACTTAAACCACCTGATGATGTAACTGGCCTGTTGCTGGGCTGTCGCTTCCACACCCGTAGGCAATAAGCTATTATTGCTCTATATAGAGGGCTGGGCCCAGTGCTCTGTGCAGAGGCAGAGATGCTAGTGCTCGACTTAGCGCTGGAGAACAAGCCAGGTAATAAACCCTTTCACCCCAAGAACGTTCTATGTCATTTCTTTGGTCACACTAAATCCATAGTGAACTTGCCTGGGGCTGAAACCCATTGGCAAGACAGAAGTTAACAAATGTTTGATACTTTGAATTAAATTGAGTCCACCTTGAGTATTCATAGGGTCTGATACTTTTATGTTCTCTTCCTTTCACTGAACTTGGAGCTGGGAAGCCAATCCTCCCCTCCAGTTTTCTACAGAATTAGCTCACAGGGAGGATGGTTAAATACTTGCTCTCTGGAGTATCTGCTCACCTGTCTCTACCTGGGGCTGTCAATTAATATGACTGCAATTAAAGTAATCCACTTCACACAGAGAATGTGAATTCAGTGTAATTCATTCTCTTTTTCATAATGTGGCACTGGGAGTAAAGTCTCCAAAATTAAAATGGGGTTGCAAGTTCTTAAAAAGCCAGTGCAACTGTTTGAGTTTTAACTGATTATTCCTTAAAATCAAATTCTGACAGAAGCAGCTATCAAAACTTTCCAAAGAAAATAAATTCTGGTATTTTTACATAAAGCAAAATCAGCAATAAAGAAAAAACAAATTCTCAACAAATTCAATGCAGACATGGAACATAGAAATAACGAGAGCTGCTCCCTAATCTCTCTCCACCCTACTCAGAACTCTCCTCCTCCAACAGGATGAATGCATAATGAATTTGCTAACAATAAGTATACTTCCTATATATCTGATTTGGGTATGATCTCAGGGTCTCCCATACTGTTCAATGCCCACACTGTGAAGTGGTTTAAATATGTTCAGCTGCTGGTTATATGGGATAATGGATACAGCTTTGATGCATTGTTTTCAAAACAAGACTAGTACCTGACAAAATACTTAAAGTTGGCACCAACTTCTTAAAATTATTTAATTGCTAGATATCCTGAGTTCTGGTATTGGGGTACCAAGAACAGTTTAAGTTAAAACTTGGAAGATAGTACAGTAAGTTCCATGCAGTAGAAATAAAACTTAAAAAGCAAAGGAAGTGTTGATGCAATCATCCAGAAGTGATGGTATTGTGGTCCTATATTGAATAAGAGGATGAGTTACTAGAATAAAACCACTAAAGTTTTATTCCTTTCCTTTATGCTGAAATATTCAAACATAACTACTAATGCAGCATATTTTTACCTATTTTTTGAAGCTGAAAAACATGCTGGGGTTTCCTGTGTTACAGCCTCAGTGGATGACATACAATTTGAGGAGACAGCTAGGTAAGTGGTATTGCCCTTTCACACCTTTGTTCTGGGTTTACTGGTTCATTTGCAACATATATTTACAGCACCTAAGCTTGTTTATTTGGAGTCAGTGATCCAATTTGTTAATAAAATAAATAACAATGGACCCAATGTAAATAAGTAAAAAAACTAATAATAATTGCAGCACCTACTTTTAGTAAACAAGTATAAATTCACAGTCCTATTTTGTTGGGAAATAGTTGTCAGAATTAGATGCATTTTAGCATAAGGCACAGTACAGTTTCTAAAAAGCTGATTCTTAATGGCCACTTCCTGTACCAGAAGAATAATTAATGATAGTAAGTATTTCTGTGATGGTGTATTCTGTAAGTAGGCTGTTGGGTAAACATTAATTCACCTCCTTAGAGTTGTTAAATTATGAAAAATCTTTTATGTGTGGAAGTGTGTATGTTCTTTACCATCTCTTATTGTGACAAAGTTCAAGACACACAAATACTTCACACATACACAAAAGTAGAGAATTGTACAGTGCATTCCTAAGGACCCATCCCCTAACTACAACAATAATCAACTCATGGACACTCTTGTTTTATCAATACCCTTCCATACTCACCACGCACCTGAATTATTTTGAAGCAAATTTCAGGCATCATCTATAAATATTTCAGTAATTCTAAAAGATAAGGGTTCTTTTAGAAAATATAATGACTTCAGTACCATTAACAGAAATGATCATTCCCACTGGTCCCCAAATTTTTTTTTAATTTAAATGAGTTATTGAATCAGGATCCAGCATGGTAGCTATATCTTTTAGCATGAAAATTTCCCTTCCTTCTTTTCTCTTGCAATTTATTTTTAAAGAAACCTGGTCATTTGTGCAATAGCATTTCCCATGTTTTGTATTTGCCCATTGTAACCCTGTGTAACATGTTCCTCTGCCCTTTTGTATTTCTTGTAAACTGGTATTATCAAACCTTCTTCAGATCAACTTTGAGATATATTTTGGTGAAACCCATTCCTGTCAGGAGCATGTAATGTTAAGTGATCATTATCTAGATTCATTATTTCATTAGATATTGGTAAAATGGTCATATGCTAATCTATTATTTCTTCTTCATTTATTTTTCCAGAATATTTGTATAGAGACCCTTTATCTCATTAATTACACAGTTACCCAGGAAAGTTTATCTGGGAAACACAGGCTACATCTTTCCTTTTTTCCCCCTGCACCATTCCTTCTTTTTATTTAATATCATTATGAACCTGTGGGTTTTAGCTTATCGGATGCATTTCAGTTCCGGTGTGATTGTTCTCATGGATGCTCAAACTGCCTCATCTTTGGACAGTGGGAGCTTCTTCAGTTGGATTCCTAAGTTCTTGGTCATGACCCCAAAGATAGAAATCTTTAGTAATTCCTTTGCTTTCTGGTATGACAAGATGTACTCATCTTTTATATTTTCTCTCATACAAATTTAGAATCAGAAATTTCTTCAAAAGAAATAATAAGTAGACATCACAATCTGGGCAGCAAAGGTGTCACTGAGAAAGAGTTGGTCATTATTTCAAGGCCTTTTCAGTGGACAGAATTAGGAATTTGTTTCTTAAAGAGTGTATATTAATACCTATAATAAATTAGAATTATATGGTTTTACTTCAGATTTTTATGTTAATAGCTATTCTTAAAAATTTTCTCTTATACTGAATATTTTGATCTTTTAAGACATGAGCATAACTGACAAGAAAAAGAAGAAATAAAGTCACTTGTTTCTGGTCTGGGATGGTTCTCAGAGACCATGGGCTAGTTGTCACCAGTTTTCAAACCCTAATTAGTCTTGTCCCATGAAATGCCCAGTTCATCTCTCCAACCTTACTACTTACATTTATCTATTTGGCATTTATTTATTAATATACAAATAAAATTATGTTAAATGCATAAAGAAATAACATCTTCAAAGCTAACCCCAAAGAAATTTTTTAGCAGAAATTACAATCATGAACATAGACCTTCAGAGCCCAGCCCAATCATTTCTTTGTACTGAAGAGAAACAGGCCTAATACCCAGAGCCAGTCAGGGAACAGTGGGTGCTTAGAACCTGGATCTTCTCATGCTTAATACAGTGCTTTCCCCACCCCACTGTTTCTGGCTTCTGGCTTCAGTGTCACTGAAAGAACCCTTGGCATTCTAGCATCTTGTAGATGCAGATAAAAGTCCACTGACTAAGCTCATGTGCTAGCCATGTGATTTTCCGTGAAGTAGAAAAAAATTGCCATGTATTTGTATCTCAGCAAAATTACAAATTACTGTAAATCCAAATTTACTTGGGAATAGAGTAAAGCATCATTATTAAACTTATGAATACTAACAGTAATATAGTATCTACTATGTACTTTCCAATCCTAAATTTTATAACTAAGACTTAACTAGTAACCTCAACTGAAATGTGATTTTGTCATTTTATATCATTTCATTTTTGTGTTGTCAGGAAGGATTTGTGGCCACTAAAATCATGAAAAAAGAATTTCAGTTGTATTTTTAAGATGGGACCTGCCCCATAAAAAAAGAAAGAAAATTGAAAGCTACATATAGAAAGCCATACAATTTGGTTATGAGCCACATTAGATATTCTTAAAATTCACAAATATCTATTGCTTATACAAAAAGTACTGCTCTAGGCTCAGTAGGATATGTAAATGATTGTGACACAATTCTGGAGTGGTGGTCACTCAAGCCAGACAAATACGTAATCATCAGAATAGAAAAATAAGATGCATGCCTAGGATAAGAAATAAACTCAGTTCTGTGGGGTAGTGAAAAGATACATTTTGACTGCAGAATCAATGAGTTTCATGATAGAGGCAGCATTTAATGTGGACCTTAAATGCAGTATAGGGTTTCATCTGTTGAACAGGAAAAGGACTTCACAAGATGAGGCACCTGAAGAGCTAAGCACCGAGGTGGGAAGGAATAGGGAGCATTCAGAAAAAGTCTGATCTGCAGAGGTGATGCCCCAGCAGTAGACTGTGTAACAGAGGCTTTGAATGCAGGCTATGGAACTGGTTTTATTTAGTTGGGATTTTAGTCATTCCACTCATTTGACAATTAACATCAGGAGTTTGGTTTGGTGGAGAACCAAGTCATACAGATTTCTACTTTTAAAGGCAGGGCAGAGTTTACAAAAGAAGCAAAGAAAACTGGCAGTTGCTTCGCCTCCTCAAAGTAGGACAGGCAGAGAGACATAGGATCTTAGTAGTAAATGAGTACAAAGTACTACAGCAGCTTTGAAGAGGGTCTCTAACTCTGTCTGGTTCCATTACTGTAAACCTGCTAGAAACTTTACCAAACAAAGCTAGGAGTTCTAGGAGGAACTAATTTAAGGAAGAAAGAAAATTGATTTGGGTTTGCATATGCAAAATATGGGGATTAAATTAAATTAGGTAATATGTCTGGAAGCAGCAAACACTGAGCCTACGAGGGCCTCCAGAGCTAGCAGTTGAAAATTTTGAAAATATGGCTCTCAGTTTCAAGAATAAGGTGCAGGTTAAAGATGTAGATTTGCAAATCATCTCAGCAAAGATAATAAGATCATGGAAGACAAGTAGTTGTTCCAAAAAGAGAGTGAAGTGAGGAGAATATGACAAAGGATGGAAGTTGAGGAGATGTCTACAACTAAAGGATGGATTAAGGAAATCAGTGAAGGAAACAGAATGAAGAGAGAACAGTGTTTTAGAGGCCAAAGGAAGAGAAAATTTCCTGAAGAAAGGTGGGTTGATGCTGTTAAATGAGATGACATGTTGGATTTAGCTGTTAGGAAGAGACTTTGGGGAGGTCAGGAATAGGATGTGGAGGCACCAGCCAGATCCAGGAAGGAAGTGGGAGATGAAACCCACTAACTTCTGCACCTGGCAAAATCCTGGTCTTTGAAGACCCATCTCAAACATCCGCTCTGTTATGACTCCTTCCCTGACTTTCTGAATTTGTCTTTCTGATGAGTGCCTTTGTGGCACTCAATCCTTTCTTTTTTTTCCAAAAAATTGCATGGTCTTGCACTTCATCCATTTATATCCTGGTGTCCCAAGTGAAGGCTGGTCCCCTTGAAGACCGTCACTGTATCCTGAGATCTTAGCTTAATGCCAGGGCTAGTTATAACTCAGTAAACATTTGTTAAATGTATGAGTTAGGAAAGAAATGATTATTTGAGGAAGTTTGAATATGGAAGAGAAGAGAAAATATCTTGACATAGAATAGGCCTGAGAGAAAGATTTTTCAAAAGAAGCCTTGAACATTTTTATAGACTGAGAAGGAGTCATGGAAGGGATGGAGACTGAGCATATAAAGGAGGGAAGAGCTGACTGAGCCAGCGGAGGTGGAGGAGGAGGTAACAGGATGGCATCAAGGGCACAGGTAAAGAAAGGACTGGAAGGGATCTGACTTCCTTCCCCTGAAACAGAAGAGTGAGAACAGCAAGAACATAGTTCAACTTTGAAAGGAAGAGGAGAAAAGTAATTAAAGAGGCTTAATTGGGTAGATCCTTACTTCTGCTAAGGTGAAGGGATCAGAGATGACTGAGGGGCCTGAACACATAAGGTTTGTAACAACTTCGGGTTGCACATCAAAGTTCCAGTAATCACAGGGACTGAATGGATCATTTAGCAGCCCTGAGTGCCTGTGTAAATTTAGTGAAGCTGAACAGTTTGCTTGTTTGTATGTTCATCTATTTATTTGTTAACCACCGTTTTAAAATCAGTATCAGTTGCATAGGTTTGTTTGTGTGTTTGTGTTTACTTCTTGTATGGAAACAGCTGAGATACAGTCCAAGTATGTGTTGCAGATTAGGAAGTCATTCTGCACACCATCTTTGCAAAGGTCTTTTTCTGTTTAAATAGAGGCAGTCAGCTAATGTGTGGTTTACAATGATCAGCATCTGTTTTTAGCACTCTTTTCCTGTTATCATTAACCTATTTTCATGCATGGACATTATCAGCATGATATGGTTGGATTGCTCTATGGCACATGCATTTAAGTGAATCTTCAAGTCTGAAATCCTTTCCCCCCTCCCCCATTTTTTTCTTTTTTTAACCAGAGTTGGACAAATTATTACCATCAAAGCAAAAGTCACTAGAGCATTCAGCACGAGCATGGAGGTAAGAGATCTTTTTACTTACTTCTGCCTATTGGTGCTCATATCCTCATTGCATATAGAGGGGAGAGGATGAGGCCTAGAATAATTTGGAGTTCATGGGATTCTTAATTTCAGAAATCCTTGATTCTGTAATCAGGCTCACAAGTAAAATATAAGGAGCCCATGTTTCCCAGTCAACTCTGCTATCAAAATTAACTGCGAGGTAATTTTTACATAGAAGGATACAGAGAAAGTAAACATGCAGGGCACTCTCTTGGTTCTTTGCAAGGAATGGATTTTATTTCTTAATTACTCTGACCATACTTGTTCTCCATCTTCTCACCCCCTAGTGGAAACTATCCCCATAATCAACTCGTTTTTGAAAGGCAGGATAACTGAAGTAAGGCGGGAAGTTTAGAAGATTTTTCTTCTTCATCCACTTGCCAATCTAGTTGTCAATACAGCAGTCTCAGGGGCTTTTAAAGTCTCTACCCAGTTTAAATTAGCAGGAAATGAATTACTGGACCCCATAATTGCAGCTTCTAGCTCAGTCAACAGCAGTCACCTGGATCTCTAAGCACAAAAGACATTAAGGACATACTCGTTTCCTAGGACCACCATAATGAAATACCACAGCCTGGGTGGCTTCAACAACAGAAATATAGTGTCTCCCAGTTCTGCAGGCCAGAAGTCCTCCAGAATCAAGGTTTCTGTAGGGTTGATTCCTTGTGAGGTCTGTGAAGAGACCTTGCCCCCAGTTCCCTCTCCTGGCTTCTGGTGGCTTGCCAGCAACATTTGGTCTGTGGCTTCTGCCGCATTGCCCCCATCTCTGCCTTCATCTTCACGTGGCGTTTTCCCAGTGTCTGTGTCTGTGTCCAAATTTCCCTTTCCTATAAGGATATCAGTCATACTGGGTTAGCGGACCCACCCTACTCTAGTATCACCTCATCTTAACTCTTTACATCTGCAGCCACCTTATTACCAAGATAAGGCCACATTATAAGGTACTGGATTGGGAGGGGGACACAATTCAACCCATATTCATAATCACAGAACTGCTCTGGCAATAACCACACCCCTGGTGATGACTTTACCCTGACTCAGTCCCTTTTCCCTGGTACCCACGTAAACTGAATGTGAGACACCTGAAGGAGCCAGAGAGGTAGTGCTCCATGGAGACAGCTGTGGTGGTACTTCTGGGCCCTGATTTCTCGGCTGCAGGGCTCTCGCATTGTAGCCTCAGGGCTTGGCCTCTCCTGAGGGACAGTAGGCCCCTTTATATTCAGCCCTTACTTGGATAAAAGGTCCTTCTCTTTTCTCCTTTCCTTCATATTCCCTGAGACAAGCTAGAATTTCCAAAGGAAGTTAGACTAAAAGCTTAGAAAAGGGAAGAAAAAAGCCTGTTGAGTTTGAAACCATAGACTTCTGATCTTAAGAAAAGTAAATCCTAGCCTCAACTAGGGCTAATTTATCCCCTTCTAAGTTGAAGTCTTCTGTGCCTTCTGTGCATGAATGTATTGTGCATTCAGTGAGGTCTGGCTGGAGGGAATTCCAAACGTTTTCAGCTCTGTGGGAGCTCTCGGAATTGTTCATGTTACAGTTTTCCAATAATTGTTTCTTCCTCAAAAGTTGTTCTCACCTGGCCTTTGAGCTTACTCACAACTGCTGTCAAACCAAACATTCAATGGGACAGTACACATATTTTTGGAATTCTTTCCTTTTGCAGCTCCCTTCTTTCTAGGACTGCCTGAGAATCTCAGCTGCCTTGATCTCTTTGACTTCTGGCTCCTCATTTCAGCAAGATTGGGTTTCCCCTCCTTGGCCCTAATCTGGGAATTACCTGCAGGCCTCGAGCTCAGAGAAATGCAGGTGCTCCCCTCATTTGTTCCCCTTTCCTCAGGGACCACAGCTCTGTACTGCTTGTTCTTCTGTGTCCTCCTATACTTGGTCCAGTTTTCTGGTTGTTTTCACAGGATGTAATTCCAGTCCAACCTACTCTCTCATGATACAAAATGAAACTCCCCCTGACATATGTTTTTGAAACATTTGGTCATCAGACATAATTAAATTAACTGTTCTAACAGAAGACAATGTTCAGATCTTGTTTTAACTCTAGAATTGTTGCTTTGTTTTTACGGTTAGCTGTTTCATTCTATTTTTCATTTCCCTATTTCTCTGAAAGTGCAAAGCTATGTGGAGTTGAAAGTTGTTGGGAGTTGATAATGGATGGTTTAACTGTGTTTAATCATCATCTCATTAACTTAGGTTTTACTGTGCAAATACTAATTTGCATTTATAAATTAAGTGACTTGACATGAATCATGGATTATTGATTATTTTGTACATGATATACTTGGTGACGATGTCGAAATAGATATTCTTTATTGTTGATAACACAGTGTTGCCCTAAGATGCCTGAGGTTGTCCATTAGTCCAAGTAGATAGTGTTACTTATCTGGAATATGTGGAGGAGTGTTTATTAGCCAAAAGTCTAATGACAAGTTCCTGCATTTACTCACACTTCTTAAAGTGTAATCCAAGGACCCGAGCTTCAGAGCTCTCCACTCTGGGCTCTGAAATCCAGTCCGCTATAGTGCCACCGTAAAGTGTCAGGGCCACCTTCTTGCTAGTCCTGAAAAATAAAACTGAAAAAAGAAACAAAGCTATAGATAAAATCATGAATTCTGTCCATGTTAACTTGGTTTTAAAACTAAGAGACTAAAGATTAGAAAAAGCTGTGGTGCATCCCTCAAATGGGCTGCTATAAACGCATTCATTATTATCTTTTTTTCCAATGTATATTTAGCAATAATGGGATTAGAAAATGCTTATCACAAAGTAACAATTTAAAAAAATTATAAAGCTGTAAATACAGTATGATTTTATGTATATGTATGTGTATATACACACACACATTTCATATATATATATATATATATATACATAAATATGTGTAACTGGAAGAAAATTCACCTAAATGTTAGTAATTATTAATCTGGGTGCTGAGATTACTGATACATTTACTCTGGGTAGTCAGATTCCATTTCTATCATTAATCTATTTTTTATATTTACCAGATTTTCCATGGTAAATATCTATTTTTGTATAGTCAGAAAAAAAATCATTTTTTCAGTTTTCATTGAAAGCAAACTGGAAAATAAATAAATTAAAATGCTTGTTTCCTTCCCAAAACAAAGGAAAAGAATGCTGCCGTGCATAACTGAATATTGAAAGCTGCAGTCTCATCTGTTGTCTGAATGGCTGAAAGTTTATTTTCTTTTCATTTTAGATCAGCATCAGGGTCACAGTACAGGACATGTGCACTGACGTTGAGAAACTTGTCAGTGTGGCTTTCTGTACATTTGTAGCCAAACCGGTTGGAAAAGAAAAGGTAAGTTTTCTTTATGAAGAGATATCTAACATGTGCTTCAGGAACATATTAATGATTACATCAGAATTATTATGGAAAATTTCTTCTTTCCATGAGGTCTGCTTTCCCAAGAATTGTTGTTCACCAGTATTTATCATAAAAGTTATCATTCTGTGGTAATAATCATAGTATTAAGTACTTTAGAGAGAAGGAGATGTAGCCAATTTGGGAAAAAGGAAGAAAACACATTTTAAATGATTTGAAGGTTATACCAGTTTCTCAAAAATACTGCTTACTGGTTTAGCTCTTTTCTTGTGTGGTTATGTAACTCAAAATTGAATTAAAATATATTTTTTAAGCAAGAGCAATTTAGCAAGCAGTTGCATGTTATAGTCCAATCATTTTTTTTATACCTGAGAAGCATGTCAAAGTTATGCAGTTACTGAAGTTTAAAAATAAGCTTCAGGGCATATGTGGTAAAAACACCCTTAAAAGAACTACATTGGCCTGATGCGCATGCCCAGTGGCCTTGCCTGGCCAGTGGCCCAGAGCAGGTCATTCTTAGTCTGCTGGCCATTTTCTCATGATGATTTCTTGGTTTTCCTTTTAAGGTCAGAGTGTCCCGGTGAGGGTCCCCATGTAGTATAAGCCTTTTTAAATGTAATAATTACATTTAGTATTTTAAATCTTACACACCAAATATTGCTCCGATGTGGCACAGTAGCTTCTCCCAGCCCCACTGTCAGGCAAAAAGAAGGGCTTCTCTGTGAAAGTATTCTTCCTCCAGCTTCAGAGCTGGGACAAAGCTATGTTTTCTCTGTATCCAAAGGCGATGACAACAGAGCAACCCTCAGCAGCTTCTCCCTTGGGCCAGGAGGCACAGCAACGGATGGGGCTGAGCCAGCCACTGTGGGGCCTGTGTGGCAGGTGTCCCTGCAGAATTTTGTACAGTGGGACACTTCTCCCACTCGCTGCCTACTATTAAACTGGCCACAAGGCAAATTCACATTGCCCAAGGGCATTGTTTTCAAACTGAAGTTCTTATCAGCTGTTGTATTATTTAAAATTCAGCCTTCAGGGCTCTGTCTCAGACCGACTGAGTTAGGATCACTAATGCAGGAACTTGGAATCTGTACTTTGACAAAGCATCCTATGGATCCTACATCCACTAAAATACAAGTCATTGACTTGGGTCTGTCTTGCCCATCATTCTGTTTTTCCTGGAGTCCTCCAGAAACCTCTGAACTCTTGGGAATGAGAGAACATGGGGTGGGTGTACGGTTCCCAAATTTGAGAGCAAGTGACAGAAAGGAGCCCACCTCACCATCCTCTTCTTTATGTGTAGGAGGAAATGAGATGGCCATCATATTTCCCCTCCAGTTTCAAATTGCTCACCCTGACTTCAGGGACTCATGGAATAAGATACAACAGTCACACTTTGGTTCGGTCTCTGCTGACCTTAAGAACTGTTCTCCAGAAGTATTTCAGGGAGGTGGAGGACTTACGGTGCTGCCATCATTGGCTGGCTCAGATAAGTTTATTATAAAGCACCTTTTCTTAACTAATTATTTTCCAGTTAGTAACATTCTTTTTCACTAGCACATCATGAAGAGAGTCATCAAAGAAACAAGGTTTGGTTTGAACCAACAAGCCTACCTGGATCTCTGTCCAAAGCAAGTTTATTCCAGGCTGAGATGGGCAATGATTAACTAGGCCTAGTTCAGCAATTGCACAGGGCAGATCCACAGTCTCCCTAGGGTATGCTCACGCAGGACCTTACTAAAGCTAAAGGAGATGGAACAGCAGACGAAAGGAAACACAGCAAACATTAGACAAGTTCAAGACTTCCTGGCAGAGCTCTCAGGGTCCTCTTTAGTCCCACAAAGTGTACTTCACCTGCAGGTTGGAGAGACAAGGCACAGGTTTACCAGGTGGTCCTTTATAACCCGCTGGTCACACACTCAGACAAGGCCGTGCAGTCAAACCTGAGCTGGCTGTCAGTCTATACATTCCGAAACAAATTAAACAAGGCAGTCCAAGGGAGTTTTGGCTTACACAGCATAATAAAATCACTAGCTAGTTCACCCTTATCTTGGCCAAAGGTCAGCACCAGCCTTCAGGTGCCCTGGAGATAATCATGGAGCTACCCCAGCCCTGCCACAAGGTGACACCTCCTTATACACACAGATCAGCAGGAGGGCATTTTTACTGAGGAGCTTGAGCCCTTGGTTCTGTTGCATCATATTTCCACGTTTCTGGAGGTTGATTATACCTTTATTCTGACATATTGATTTTTTCACTTTGCTTATTACATAATATCTTCACCATGTGATGAAATTTCCAAATTGGAAATATCTCTTAGTACATGATAGCTTTCTCTAGAACATTTTTATTCCCTCTTTTTGAGGCCATAACTTTATAAAAAGAAGAAAATATTTCTTAATAAGAATTCAGTGCAAAGTCCCTTTCCTTATTCATTAATTTGAAGAATTTCTTATTTTGTAGTTCGGTTGAAAATTTTTAAAATCAGGGAAAATTAATATTTAGAAAACTTTAAAAAATATGTATCTTATTGTCTGAAGAAATAACTAAGTCTATACTGATTTTTTTTAGTTAGGAGAACATTTAGTCAAAATAGAATGCATGCAAAAACACCTCTATTTGAGTTAGAAAACAATGTAGCATTTCATTTTTTTTTTTCAAAATTCATGTTGTGCTTTTATAATTTAGCAAGGTAATGAAAGATAAATGTTTTTCTTTCTCTAGATTCAGTTAAAACCAGTCATACTTCTAACTGAACAAGATCGTGTGGAACATAATCTGGCTTCTGAGAGAAGGAAAGTTCGTTTACAACATGAAGATACCTTTAAAACCTTGATGAAGGAAAGTAACAAGTTCAGTGGTCAGTAAATCTACTTATAGGAACTTTATGTGACTGTGACGGGTGAAGTGGTCCTTGCTTAGAATACTCTCATTTTCACTTTATTATTACAATTTAGTCCTGGTGAGGCTAGATACCTTTTCCAACAAACCCAGTAGCTGGAGAAGGACGGGGCTGACCATTCCGAGTGTAAATGCTGACATCTAAGCCCCGTGTAGACCAGAGGATCCCTAGGGGAGGAGTCAAGAGGAGGGCAGCAGGGACCGGGGAGTCCTTTAAGTGTGTGCTCAATAATGATTGATGAACGAATGATAATGCCATCCATTGATCCGGTGCTTCACAGTTTACTAGAGCAGTTTCTCTTCCATTATCGCATTTGAGCGGCATGTGACCTCAACAGAGGAGGAAACTGAAACGCAAAGTTATGAAAAACCTTGCTATATATCACAGGAGAGATGAAGAGAAGCAATAAGATCCTACTCGTGTTTCCCGACTCTTCTGTAACAACGCTGTTGTGTCTGATAAGCCGAAGTTTCTTAGCTCTCTGGTGGTGACTTCCTGGATTCCAGGAGGCCTCAACCGGGCAGAAGGGCAGGGAAAGAGTGGCTGCCTCACCCCTCCCTCCCCTCCCCTGCGTCTGAGCCCATCTCCTGCGGCCCCAGGGCAGGAGACCTGCGGGCGGAGAGCTAAATGGGCAGAGCAGAAAGCGAAGAGACCCAGCCCAAGGCTCCCGCCTCCTCTCTGCCAGGAGGGCAGGAGGCTCGCGAAAGATCACCCCCAACCCCCCCAACCCCCCAGCCCCCACCCCCACCCCGCTCTGAAGGCAGACAAGGGGAGAAGAGGAAAGAGAGAAGACAAGAGAGGGCCATGGGAAGAATGTGAAGACGGGGGAGGAAGCGTGCACACAGAGGCCAGAGGAGAGAGGAGAGGCAGAGGTGGAGGGGACAGTGTGGCAGGGCTTCATTTTGCCCATTGTGACATGATCATGGCCCTGGGACCACCCCCACCCCATGACCTCTGGGTTGGAAAAAAGGGTTTTCAAACACTTCTACTTATTGCTGACCTTTTAAAAGACAATACCCATTACCAAGTTCCTTTTAAGGAAATGAAGCCTTTAGTATTAAATGACTGTGCTCAGAAGAATCCATCCTTCTGTGAAGATGGTTTCTGTACTAAAATGTATTTTGAATGCATTTTGTTAAGTAATGAAATGGCTGGACCATGAGAATAAGAGCATTGCTCGAGAGAAAAGGTGGTAGGAGCAGGACATGGAAAGATAGGACAGTGTCCTGGAGGCTCTCTTAGGCCATGCTAAGAGTCTTGAACTTTCTTCTGATCTTGAGGAGAGCCAATGAAGATTTGGACAAGGTTATTGCATGATTACAATTGGATTTAATATGGTCACTCTGGGTAGAAGAGGGGTAACTAGAGGGAGGGACACCAGGCAAGAGGTGAGGCGTGCCTGCAACCAGCAATGATAGTAGAGAGAGAGAAAGCAGGGAAAGACTAAAATAATATATAAGGGGTAAAATCAGCAGAATAGGCTCACTGGTGTGGAGATTTGTTTGAGGAAGAAGCAGGCCAGGATAACTCTCAAGTTTTTGGTTTAAGCAACTGATTAAGTTAATGGTGGTATCATGAACAGAGATCATGAATATGAGGGGCAGGGGGCAGGGGCAGTTCTGATGAGGTAGATTTGCCATGTTTAGTTTGCCATGCCTGTGGAACAAAAAGGACAAAATCTCCCCAAGATTAAATTTGAGAGATAACAGCTTATAGATGGTGATTCAAACAAAGTCAGCACCTGCAGTCACTCAGGAATGGCTCACAGGGACACAAAGATAGTGAACCAAGCATGGAACCTGTAGAGTATGGTCATCTAAGATGATCGCAGAAGGATAAATCCTTCTGCAGAGACTAGTCAGAGGGCTACAAGGAGAACTGCAAAGAGTCGTGTCAAAAGCCAAGGGAATAAAATTGCATGAAGCAATGAGTGGTCAGCTGTGTTCCAGGAAGGAAGGAATAAAAACTGTCCACTGAATTACGAATAGCAAAGTCACTAGCACATGCTACAGTCATTCAAACATAGAGATGACTGAGGTAATTGTGACTTCAGTTTCAGTTTGTTAGGAAGTTGGGAAGATCAGATCTATGTGTCTGGTTCAATTTAGAATTATAAAGTTTTAAAAGTCTGTTTTTATCATGTTTCACTTATCTGCCCTTAAATAGATTATTCTGTATTTCTTTGAACAGAACAACTTCAGCCTAACTTCATTGATTTGATCATCTTTTTAGAAATTTTACTAGCTTCCATGCCACTGAGGGTGCCATAGAACTTACAAACAATTTCTCTTAGCAATGTCAGAGCCAGACCCTGAAACTGAAAGTCACCTTAGAGTGTGTGGTTTGTCCACCTGCTGCCCCAACTATCTGATGAAGTTTATTTTGAACTGGACAATATATTCTATAGGAAAACAGCTAGATCATCTTTGTTATTGAAATGTGTTGTTAGAAAAACTGTGATTGTACATTGGTTACATCAGACATAAAAGCTTGAAATGTTTTTAAGATGTTGTATGATTAAAATACATATTGTTAGAACAGTGAGGAAGTCTAATCCAAATGATATGCTTTCTCAAAAGGGAGAATGATGACATTACATTATCTAAAAACAGGACTGCTTTGGAATGTGCTCTTGTACCACTGGATTATTGTTTGGAAGCTTGGTGTATAGGAAAACACTTAAGATTTGGATCATTTGTTCTTAGTAAGAATAATTTGGAACATTATTTCTCAGTAAGAAATCATATCATGATGAGCACTGTCCTGTGTTGATCCTTTCAGGTTATGAGGAAGAAAACTAGGGCTAGAATGACCTCAATTCAGGTCAAAGTTCTTGAGAATGTGAAAGGAATGTAAAATTGTCCAAGCAGAATGCTGACACAGTACTTAATGAACATCCAAAGTACAAGTATTGAAATTGACCACTGGACAAGTCTGCAGAAAGGATGAGGTCTGTGTTGACTTAACTTGAGTACACAGCCAGAGCTGTGGGCCCTGAATTGGTCTCTGAACCTGGGAGAGTTCTATTTCTCCACTGATTGGCAATTTCTGCAAATAAGCATGTGTCTGCACCAAAGTGACTCATACTCAACGCTCAGTATATTTCTGCATACATGTCATAGTTGATGCTTATGCATATATGACCTGCCCTAGTACCTACCTCTCTGTGTCCTTGTATATGCCAGGCATGTTTTCATAGGAATCAAGTAGATTTTTCTTTGAAGTTATCCCTCAGAAGAGGGGTTGCCTTATATTTGAGTCTTTACAATGTCTCTCACATTATAGGGACCTCTAAATTTTTTATTTTATAAATATTTTAAATTATTTCAAAACAGTTAGTACACATGCACAGGTTGAGAAATTCAGAAGACATAATAGACCATTCAGTTGAAAGGCAAGTGTTCCTGCTATCACTGTCTCCCAGTTAGCCAGTTCCCATCCTCAGAGACAACCACTGTTACACACACACACACACACACACACACACACGGGCAAGTACATACTTGGAGCAGAATACTCAAACAGCTACGCACCTTTTTTTCATTTAACAACTTATTTTACAGATAGTTTATATTATTTTATTTTTGAGAAAAAAATACCATTTGATTAAGAGATATTGATGTAAGAAACTTAATACTAGTTTTGGATTTTTATAGAACATCATCTAACAAAGTCAGTAATAAAAAAAAAGAGTCAGACAGAGAGGTTGGAAGGGATTTAAGATTTCACATGCCTTTTAAATGTCTAATTTTAAAGCAACCCAATTCTGATTACAGCAACATGGTGGACTTGGTTTCTGGAAAACCTAAAATTTCTAGATAAAATATTTATAAACATCTTTGCAAGCACATCTCAGCAGGCAGAAAAATAAGAGAAAAGCTTGAAGTCCAGAAATGATTAAAAAACACAAATGCAGCAGTGTAAGGAGATATGAGCCGGTATCTCCTCAGGACTCTGGCAGTGCTAGAAGACCTAGAACTTGTCTTTTAATGGGACTGCACAGGCTCAGCAAGCAAAGCCAGGGGCCCATGTTAAGTAGACAGTTAGATCAGGGAACCTTGCATGAAGCTGCAACCCCAAAAGAGGATACCCTCAAGGAGTTGACTGGAAAAGTCCTCACCCTCAGAGAGTTCAGGTAGAAAGTTTTGCAGTCTCTGCCTTAGCCCTCTGGAATGGGGAAAAAATACTTCCCATTGAGAATTCAACCACAAGCACATTCTCATGCAGATTTGGTGTCAGAATTCACATTACTTGTTTGCACTGAAACAGACCACATGAAACCATGTGTGAAGTGTCATTGTGTGGTAGTACTTCTAGGTGATCTGCAGTCACAAGTGCAAATCCCCTGGAGAAATGACTTTTAGCCAAGCCCTCAAGAATTCCAACAAATAGAGAGCTGAGGAATTTGAGCTCCTAGTCAAAAATCGTAACTTATAAACAAGTCATCAAAATCTAGAAGAAACACCAGACAATAGATTGAGACCTACAAAGATTACAGATATTGAATTTATTACATAAAGAATATGAAGTAAGAATGTTAACAAAACAGTATCAAAAGCATTATGGAAGAACAAAAAAATGACCTAGAAGTTTTGACAAAGAAACAGAGAACTTCTGTAGAAAAAGAATATATAATAATTAAAATTTAGAACTTAATGAATGAATTAAATAGCAGATAAAGACACTAAACTAGAAGATAGATCTGAAGACCCCTTCAGAAATGCAGATGGGTGAACAAAGAAATGGGAAATATATGAGAGATTTGGGGACATAAAGATTTGGAGTAAGAAGTCTAACATGCATCCAATCAAAGTTCCAGAAGGAGAGGATAAAAGGAATGGGAAAGAAGTAACATTTGAAGTGAATGACATAGACATGTCATTGAGAGATAACAAGAAAGTTTAAAATATGTATGAAAATATGTTGGACCTCATTACTAATCAGGGAAATGCAAATTATAACCAACATGAGATGCTATTTCACACCCACAAAATTAGAAAAAAATTGAAGAAGCCACAATACTGTTTAAGTAAAAATGGGAACTCTAATAAACAGTAGACAGAATTGTAAATCAGGACAATCATTTTGTTACCTAAAAATATTCTGTTGATAGTAAGGACTATGAATGTGGAATACATCAGCAATGTTAAGTTAATTTGCCCATTCAGTGATTCAATAAATATTTACTGAGCACCCATATTCAGGAATTACATCAGAATTTTTTAAAAGTCAGCCTTTATTGGTAATCAAAAAACTCCCAAAAAACAAAAGTCAAGGACCAAATGGCTTCACAGCATGAATTCTGCAAAACATTTAAAGGAGAGCTAATACCTATCCTTCTTAAAGTATTCCAAAAAGTAGAAGAGAATATTTCCAAACACATTCTGTAAGTCCAGCATCACTCTAATACCAACACTAGACAAAAACACAACAAAAAAAGAAAATTATAGATCAATATTCCTGATGAATATAGATGCAAAACCCTCAAAAATTCAAAAATACCACAAAAGATCATCCATCATGACCAAGTGGGATTTAGACCAGTGATACAAGGATGGCACAATATTTACAAATCAGTCAATACTATGTACCACATTAACAAAAATAAGAGTAAAAATCACATGTTCACCTCAGTGGATGCTGAAAAAACACTTAACAAAATTCATCATCTACTCATGATAAAAACTCTCCTCAAAATGGTTAAAAGAACATACCTCAAAATAATAAAAACAACAAACCCACAGCCAACATCATACTCAATGAGGAAAGCTGGAAACTTTTCCTCTAAGATCAGGAACAAGACAAAGGTGTTTCACTCTTACCCCTATTTTATTCAACATAGTACTTGAGGTCCTAGCCATGGCAATCAGACAACAAAAAGAGATAAAAGGCATCCAAATTGGTAAGGAAGAAGTTAAACTCTATTTGCAGAAGACATGATATTATACATAGAAAAGCCTCAAGACTCCACCAGAAAACTATTGGAACTAGTAACTGGATTCAGCAAAGCTGCAGGATACAAAATTAATATACGGAAATCTGTTGCATTCCTATTTACTAACAATGAACTAGCAGAAAGAGAAATCAGGAAAACAATTCCATTTACAATTGCACCAAAAAGAATAAAATATCTAGGAATAAACCTAACCAAGGAGGTAAAAGACTTGTACTCTGAAAGATATAAGACACTCATGAGAGAAATTAAAGAAGACACAAATAAATGGAAATCTATCCTATGCTTCTGGATAGGAAGAATAAGTATTGTCAAAATGGCCATCTTGCCCAAAGCAATTTACAGATTCAATGCAATCCCTATCAAAATACCAACAGCATTTTTTCAATGACCTAAAAGAAACAATCCTAAACTTCATATGGAACCACAACAAAAGATCCTGAATGGCCAAAGCAATCCTGAGAAAGAAGAACAAAACTTGGGGTATTACGTGCCCTGACTTCAAGCTATACTATAAAGCTACAGTAAAACAGTATCAAAACAGTATTGTACTGGCACAAGGACAGACCCATAGATCAATGGAACAGAATGGCCTAGATATAAACCAAATTGATATATGGTCAGTTAATATATGATAAAGAAGCCATGTATATACAATGGGGAAAAGACAGTCTCTTTAATAACTGGTGTTGAGAAACTTGAACAGCTACATGCAAGAGGATGAAACTGGATTACTGTCTAACTCCATACACAAAAGTAAACTTGAAATGTGTCAAAGACCTAAATGTAAGTCAGGAAACCATAAAACTCTAAGAAGAAAACATAGGCAAAAATCTCTTGAACATAAGCATGAGCAGTTTTTTCCTGGACATCTCCTTGAGCAAGGGAAACAAAATAAAAAATAAGCAAGTGGGACTATATCAAACTAAACTGCTTCTACCTAGCAAAGGAAACCAGCAAAACAAAAAGGCAACCTACAGAATGGGAGAATATATTTGTAAATGATTTACCTGATAAGGCATTAATAACCAAAATATATAAAGAACTTATATGCCTCAAACCAAAAAAAGAATAACCTAATGGTGGAGGACCTGAACAGACACTTCTCCAAAGATGAAATAAGAATGCCCAATAGGCACATTAAAATATGCTCCACATCACCAATCATCAGGGAAATGCAAATCAAAACTACAATGAGCTATCACCTCATTGGTCACCATAAGTGGTCACTAGTTAGAATGGTCACTGTCCAAAACACAAGAAATAACAGGTATTGGTGAGGATGTGGAGAAATGGGAACCCTCCTACACTATTGATGGGAATGTCAATTGATGCAGCCACTGTGGTTCCTCAAAAAACTAAAAATAGAAATACCATTTGATCCAGTAATTCCACTTCTAGGAATTTACCCCCCCAAAAAAAACAAAATCCCTGATTCAAAAAGATATATGCACCCCTATGTTTATTGCTGCGTTATATACAATAGCCAAGATATGGAAGCAACCTAAGTGTCCATCAATAAATGAATGGATAAAGAAGAGGTAGTACATATACACAATGGAATATTATTCACCCATAAAAAAGAAAATCCTGCCATTTACAACAATATGGATGGACCTAGAGGGTGTTATGTTAAGTGAAATAAGCCAGGCAGAGAAAGACAAATACCATATGATTTCACTTATTTGTGGAATATAAAAACAAAGCAAAACAAAATGAGCAAAACAGCAGTAGACTCACTGACACTGAGAAGTGACTGGCGGTTACCATGGGGGAAGGGTTAGGGTGGGTGGGTGGGAAGGGTGATGGGAATAAAGGGGCAAAAATTCTCAAATATAATATGTTGATCATGGGGATAGTAGTAGAGCATGGAGAATATAGCTAATGATTATGTAACATCTTACTGTGGTGACAGATAGTAACTGCCCTAGTGGGGATGAGGATTTAATAATATGGATAACTGTTGAACCCACTGTGTTCTATATTTGAAAGCAATATAAGATTGTATATCAACGATACTTCAATGTAAAAAAGAAAAAAAGTCAGCTTTTGTCAAAAGGAAGTAGGATCTAGTGGGTCAGATAAAGATCACAGAAATAAACATAAAACTATAACTGAGAAAGAAGAAGAGATCATAAGTAGCTGTGGAAGTCACAGAAGACTTTCCTAAAGAAGTGATGACTGAAATGAGCCAAAGCAGGAAGAAGGTAGAGTGGTGGCCAGTGGAACTGATACTGACAGTGAACAGCATTCAACTGCCCTGATGTGGACAGCGCTTGGTTGTAGGAACTGAAAAAAGGCCAGTGTGGTTGGAACAAAGGGATAGACTGAGAGAATATGATGGGGATAGGAGGGGTGTTCTTGGCAGTCAGACTGCGTGTGGCTGTAGAAGCCATATAGGTCAGACAAGGAAGGAACGCTAAGGAAGGGCTAGGGGTCCTAGGAAGGATTGGCGCTTATATGCAAGGACTACGGGGAGTTACTGACATGTTTTTAAGCAGGAGACTGAAATGATCAGTGGAATGAAAAGGAAAAAATAAAAGAGGAAGACTATCAATTAATTATAAGTATAAAACTTTCATTAGGAAATGCAGTTAAAGTTCTCTGTAGCCACCCTTCTCTGCTTGCTTATACATGATAAGAATGTCCCCATTCCCAGTTACCCACAACAGCTGGGTGTATCTGTGCTCTTACACTGCAAGCTCAGCTCAGACTCTGACAGTACAACCATGATGGTAGCCCTGATTTGTAAATTCTCCCCCCACTTCCTCAACAATAGCACATGAAATTTAAGCCTAGCTGGTGATTCACCAGATGATGCAGGAAGCACAATTGAATACATTTTACTACTTTGCAGCCAGAGTAAATGATTTCTCCATTGTTGAGAGTAAAAACCAATTTGTCAGTAAATGAAGCAGATATGATTCAAAAGAAGCAGAAGGACACTGAGAAGTGCAACACATTGTGTCCTCTCTGTTTGTGACTGCATTCATTAGAAAACAACCACAGGAGGCCCATTCCCATTCTGAAGTTACTACTATAGCAAGCTATTCCAGATTCTCAGTATCTTTGGCCCTTTATAGCTCAGTTCCTTTCTTTTTCAACAGCTTTTTTGAGGTATAGTTGACATACCAGACACAGTACAATTTGGTAAGTTTCAAGACATGTATATACCCATGAAACCATTATAATCAAGATAATGATATATCTGTCAATCCCCAAATTTCTGTCTGCCTGTCCCCTCCCTGACCTCTCCTTCCTCCACCCAAACAACTTGTTTAAATGCAATCATTCTTTTAGTCAAAATTTGGATAGACTTATACGATACGTTGGAATATCATTTCTAAAAGGTCTTGCTATCTGCTATCTTACCCAATTCACTGTAAACATTCACCATTCAGATGAAAGTCACTCTGCAAAACAAAACCTTTTTATTTCCTCAGCAGTTTTAAGTATTTGAGAATAATTGTAAAATTTTCTAAAAATTCTGTTAGTTAAGTGTGCTGCTAGGATGGAAAAGCCGTAGCCCCAGGTTGTGGCATTAACGCCAAAATTATGAATGCTTACTTCTATCTTTCAGATTCCATTTGTGATGAAGAGGAAGGAGTGGTTTCCACAAGGGGCACCTCTGTTCAGAGCATTGAACTTGTCCTCCCTCCCCATGCAAACCATCATGGAAATACATTTGGTGGCCAGATTATGGCTTGGATGGAGACTGTGGCAACTATTTCTGCAAGGTTCTTGGTTTTGACCTTTGATGTAGGATTTGGGTTCAGTGGGGAGAGAACAGAAAGATTCTGAAACCCAGTTATTGAGTTAGTCAAGGAGACAAGGAGAGGACAATGTTGCCTTTTATTAAAATGAGAAAATACATCATTCACCTGTTTACCTTAGGATTAGTCTGTCCTTTTGTTTGAAGGTGAGTGTTTACATTCTTGGCTCAAAAATAAAAATGAAATGAGAGTGCTAATACTTTACTCTGATTTTATTATGAATTATGAAGGTTGATATTGTGACACTGTGACTCCTCGTAATGATCTCATGACAAAGAAAATGCAGAATAGAAATAGAAAACAACCTTTACACTTAAAATTAGTCAAGTTACAAACTTTTTAAAAGACAATTTTCAATTAGGTCTGACTTCCGAAGGTGCTGGTAAGAATCATTATTGTCAAAGGATTAACTGAAAAATAAGACAAGAAAAAGGGAAGAACTTAGAGAGTACTTTTAAATGCTCTACAGTTTCAAAAAAGGTTATTTTATTCTTAATGGAACCATGTAGGTATTGAGCAGCTTTAAGGAACATGGTGTACTCTGAAAACACATTTGAACAGAATTCGCCCTACTGACAATTTCTGTAAGCATCAAAAATTGTTAAGTTTTATTTTACCAAAATTAAATGAATTTTATTAGTAGTATTTCTATAGTTATGACTATAGTTAGAAACCTGTACTTATCTTTCCTATAAGTTATGTACAAATAAGAGAGCTTGCTTTTAAAATGTCACTGTCACTCTCAATGATAATAAAACATTTGAACCTGTTCTTTTATAAAGGCTTTTGGTATAATCAGCTTTGGCAGAGTCTGTTCAGTTAGTGCTGGCACACTTCAGAGAAACTACAGTGGAAATCTAAAATGTAGAAAATTATGGAAGTGGCCATCTGGAACTAAATATTCTTTATAAATATTTCAAAATTTCACACAGAAAAACTTGTAAAATGTACACCATGTAGCCTTTCAGGCTTTGTGTAGGTAATTTTTCTGTGGAAAAAAAATTAGTCTTTTAATATACGGGTGGATTCAGTTAACTATGAAGCTAAGGAACTAGTGTGAATGGCAACAGCTGGCAGTTTGTTCCCCTCCAACCCGGGATCACAGTTTCCTGTGATTGTAGTCATGAGCCTTCAATTAAAACAGAAGATATTTGTTGGTTTTTCAAAGGACTTTCATAGGGAACAAAACCAGAGCAGGACTGTCACCACATGAGCAGAAGCATTAGCATAAAGATCTTATGACTTGGGGACATGGAATTTCCCAAAATATTTGCAGAGAGTGTACAGAACCACTCTCAACACACCTATCCAGTGATATATTTCACTCTTGAGTTGAAAGAGATGCTTACTTAGAAAGCATATTGAATATTTGTCTATTGCATCTGTCCAATGAATCAGCAGTTCATGAAAATATTTTGGAGGATAATTGCTTTCCTCTCTCCCTCCCTTTTTCCCTTGTTTCACCAGCCGCCTCTGTCGGGTGCATCCCCTTCTGAAGTCTGTGGATATGTTTAAGTTCCGGGGACCATCTACAGTTGGAGATCGGCTTGTCTTCAATGCCGTCGTCAACAATACATTTCAGACCTGGTAAAGAGTGTCTACAGCTCTTCAGCTGCTATAGACAATTTCAAACTTGCACATAAATGTTTTCTTATTTTTATTTCAATCTGGAGGTAAGGGACTACTTTCAAGTAACCAAGTTTCTTCTAATTTTTTTTCAGACTTCACTCAATCTTCAAAATCCATAGACACACAATTTAACCCTGTGTGCTGTTTGGAATCTCCTTACACTTTGTAAAATTGGGTTTTGTCTCTTAATAAGGGGGACCCTCTCTCCCAGTTGGTCCAGGAGCATCTTGGTTTGTACCTGTCATAATTACTAATGCTTCCTTTCACTCTCAAAAGAGTACCAATGGCAAAACAGTCAGCTGACTCAGAATGCACCTGTCATCTAAAACATGAAGTTCAAACCACTTCCCAGTTTATGTTATTCTTAATATACAATGAAAAGATTTAGTATTTTTTCTTTTTAACTGTAAAAAAGAGTATGTTTCCTGTCTAGTTTTAGTGTTTCGATGCTTTTAAATTACAAAACTATTGTTTTTAGAGGAGAAATGCTCTACCCTCCCCCTTACCAAAATATGTTCGTAAGTGTTTTTAAAGTCCCAATTGGCCTTTTTCCCAAATAAAATTGAGAAAGCAAAGTGGAAATGCTCCCCAGGTCTTGTACATCAGATCTGCCAACCGGATGAAATGGATTTTAACAGTTTCATGTATTTCCAGACAACAAAGAAAAAGCCCAGAGCCCTGGTTCTCTTCCTTGTTTGGAGGAGGTGGTAGTGGTGGCCAGAGGCCAGGCATGCTCTGGTTCTCTGCCCACTGCCCTGTGTCGCCCTCTGCAGTGTCGAAGTGGGAGTGCGTGTGGAGGCCTTTGACTGTCAGGAGTGGTCCGAGGGCCGAGGCCGTCACATCAACAGTGCTTTTCTCATTTATAATGCGATCAATGATAAGCAAGAACTGGTCATATTTCCCAAAATCAAACCCATGTCAAAGGTTAGTGACCAGCATGGAAGTCTGGTTATCAGACCATTCCTCCTGGGGGAAGCTGTGGCTACAGAGCTCTACCTGAATTTCTTTGCACAGTGACATCCTCCATGGCTATTTGCCTTTGGCTTTCCCTCTTTCCTGCATCACCAAGTAAAATGGGCTTTTTTTTCCCCTCCAGTTCCCTGTACTCATTTGTTGGAATGATGGAGGCCCTCCAGCCCTTACCACTGCTTGGTCACACACAGCTGTGGAAAGCATATCAGCTCCTGTGCCCCATTTCCGACTCCCTTCTCCCACTTTACATCCAGTTCTCCACGCTGCTGCTCATTCATCAAAATTATGTCTTCCCCTTATCTAAAGCTGCCTTATTGCCAACTTTCACCTTCCTAAAAACTCTCCATTAAGGTATATGTCTAATTCTGGTAACAGAAATGATAACAATCACCAAGTTAAAAAGGAAAAGCAAACAGCTGTAAGTGCTATTTTTATCCAGGCACCTTTGTGGGTGATGGGAGTTCATTCAGAGACAACGCGTGTATCCCACTTAGCATTTTCAACTGACTTAGAAGAGAGACCTTAGGACTGTAACACTTAAACATTAGACATTTATCGACTGACCTTGATTTTTTTGAAAGGATGATTTTAGACGGTATCGTGGAGCCAAGGCTCGCAAGAGAATTCGTCTGGGAAGGTAAGG
The DNA here is from genome assembly GCF_030020395.1 of Manis pentadactyla. Classification (NCBI taxonomy): domain Eukaryota; kingdom Metazoa; phylum Chordata; class Mammalia; order Pholidota; family Manidae; genus Manis; species Manis pentadactyla. Next base: position 78,459,923 of record NC_080020.1, read on the forward strand.
GACGGAGGGGTGAGGATTTTATGGAATCTTCTCTTATTTGACAACTGCATAACAAAGAGCCCCCTTGATTCCCTCATAATGTAAAAAGAGAAGGTATAATGTTTTCTGACTGTGGAGACTACTGTGATGAAAGTTGGTTTTCCTGATTGTTCCACCAGTAAAAGAAGCTTTTAAAAACTGCTGATTTAAGTTTAAGAAAGTGCCGTGGTTACTGTTGTGTGCTAAATGCAGAGAAGAAAACTGTTAAAAGTCTTATTTTTTTCCAGAAAATATGTTATTTCCCACAAAGAAGAGGTTCCACTTTGTGTACACTGGGATATAAGCAACCAGGTGATGGTTTTATGATTTGGAGCTCTTTGTACAAAAATCACATCATTACAGAATGGAAATCCCCATGTTTAGCTGATTCAGGTTTTGCCTGCACAGGCTAGATGAAAAGCTGACTTCTATCAACCAGTCATTTCAAAATGAAACAAAACCTAGTTATTGTAACCAACCAGTTTCATCATCTTGTTTGAATTACAAGAACAGTTCCCAAACGACACACTACTCAGGAGGCTCTGCCATCAAATGCATTCAAGCAGCATGGGACATTGGACCTGATGTCCTACCATGATTTGTGCTGAATGACATGCCTACCAGCTTGCGTTTTTATAATGCAACAACAAAGTTTTAATCCTTTCAATGTTTTTGACCATAAAATATAAAAGTAAATCCAAGTTATTAGGTGTTGATTATAAGTCATAAGAAAGGTAATCGTGTCTTTGCTCAAGACAACAATTAAAATGAGTCTAATTTGCTAAGCATACAGGCCTCATGTTACCTTGTGTGAATTCTGAATTAACAGTTCAAGACAGAAACTATGTTCCCTGGAGCTTAGCTCTGAACTCAGCATCATCACTCTGACTCTAACAGTGCCCATTTTCTAAACAGAAACTATTTGATCACATATCTGTGCATTGAACCACAGCTTTTAAAAAACATTTGTGTTTTAGGTAACCCTGAGTAATGGCAATGTGGAAGCTCTCAAAAACCTGGCAGCCAAAAGTGGTTGGGAGGTTACCAGTGCCATGGAAAAGGTAGGAGGCATCCATGTGCACGCACAACCTATTGTCCTTCACAAACTCAAGTTGTCATGGTAGTGGTTCTGCTCCTTCTGTGAAGGTAAACAGTCTTTCTGGGAAACTATTTCTAAGAGTCAAGCCTCTTCCCAATCCTGTCCCTCCTACTCCACACTGACTGATTTAGGGTCCTTCAAGTATGAGCGTAGTTCTCATGTTCCTTCTCTCTCTCCTCTCCATCTGCCCAAATCCCACCTGGCCTTCAAGATCCAGGACTCACACTTCTCCATAAAGCCACTCCTATCACCCCTGACTGAAGGAACGTCTAAGAAGTCCTTTAACAATTACTTCTTCAAGATTAATTTCTTAGTTAATCATGCACTATCTTGTCACATTTCCTACACAGCTACATTGAATTGATATTTAAATCCTATATGGTAACTTAACTTTTTTACACATGGTCTTTTTCCCTAACATTATTATCAACTTCTTAAGAAAGAAGCCTGGTCTTGATTTCTTTATCTCTCTCAGCACCTTTTGCAGTGTTTCCGTGTCATCAAGTTTAAATAAATGTATACAATTTGGATTTTAATTTTATCTAATCTCAGAGGTGTATTAGGAGACCTTTGAAGTCAATGCCCACACTAACTAGACTGAGAGCTGTTTAGCTGACCACAGCAGTTCCAGAACATAGCAGTGCCTGGTACTCAACAGATGCTCGAACATGCCAGCTCTTTGTCTGTGCTTGTATTTCACTGTGTACTGCTTTTTGTCATCAGTGAAGCAGCAGCCTCTAAAATAGGGTGACTATATGTCCTGGTTTCCTGGTCATCCCATCATAATCTATTGTCCCATCATAATTATTACCAGTGCCTCAGTGTTCCAGTTTGGATAATAACTGATATGGTCACTTACCCTGAACTTGAAGTGAATTCAGATGCTGCTTCATTGATTCTCTTCAACTCTGACCTCCTCTGTGTTTTGTTCCGGGTTGTTGGCTTTTATTATGTCTTTGCCCTCACTACTGAATCCTTTCAGGGTCTTTCTTAACCTCTTTGGATCCAGTTAGGTTTCCATCATGCTTGGTCAGTAATGTAGAAATACAGGTTTGATATAACAAAGTTATCTCTTCCTCATAAAAGATGCTTCAAGACTTTGTTTTCTTTTACTAATACAAAATTTGCTTCTTCCATCAGTGCTGGCATCTGAGCACTCATGAACAGCATTGGAAAGGACAAATTTGTGTCTGAAATGAAGGAAGAGAGCACATTTCAGGAAATCATATAATATAGTAAAACTTCAGCTCTTTGGGAGTTTGGGGCCAGTAACAAACCTAAACAAATAAATGGGATATTTACCAGTGTCTAAGGAGACCCATCAATAATTAATTCTCAATTTTTGTACAATTTTTATACTTATTAGAGGATATTGTGTAATTAAAGGAGCATTTCTTATGTTATCTCTGTTGAATTTGAAGCCCTTCATGTCTTTATATACATGATAAAATCGGATTTTTTTCTTTCTGAGTTATCCCCCTCTTCTTTCCTACTTTTTAAAGGTTTTATTTTTTGTTAATTTTAAAATACAGCTCTCATCTTTTTCTGTCATCTTTTAATTGAATAATTCTTATAATACAGCTCTCTGTTAAGAATAAGACTCAGGTTTTAAAATCTATACTTGTTTTTGAGATGTTAGATGGCAAAAGTCTAAGATTTCTGGTCTTTATAATGAAATGGGGCAGTACTTAGTGTTTTAACCCATATTTCATTTTATCAATATAAAGCTGGAATTAATAATAGGTATACTGTCATTTTAAAGGGACTTACAGTCTATTTTGGAAACATCACATATATGCATGAAATAGCTGAAGAATAATTTTGAGCTGGTTTATAAACAAGTGAGAGATTACACTATTGAAACTGTTCAGGTCACCTCCTGGGCAATTCAAAGAAAGGGAAGAGAGAAACAGAATTTTGGAGGTGGGTGATTCTTTTCTCCTTGAAGATAGTGTAAGGAACAGATGCTGGAGAGACAAAGGGCTCTTTCTAAGCTGTGAGTAGCTTGAACCAAAGCTTCAGGTGGCAATAGCATGGATAGGAGACTGGTCTGACAGGAGTAGCTTTTTATTTAGGGAGCAGCTGAGAGTGTGCTGGAAAAGCTCTAGTGAATGCCAGAATGGCAAGGACCACTTGCAGTCCTTCCCCCACAGGACAAAACCCAGTATAGGAAACAGACCAGAGGGAGCTGTTCTAGTTGAAGTTGGGGAGGCGCTGGCCCCAGAGTCCCATCTGACAACTCTCCTCCCCTTAGCCCCGGGTGTAACCCCCTAGCCACCTCCAAGAAAAGTCAGCGCCCCCACCACCAGCCCCAGGCCTCCCTACAGACGAGTTTGTCCTCCTGCCCACAGTGTAATTTCAGTAACACATTGTCAACATAGTGTAAATTCTGTAATTTTGAGTTATTTCCTCACGTGCTACTTAGACATCCAAATCCACTATTTGGATTTGTAGATTTGTATTAGAATGAAAGAAAAATATCACTAGTAAAATATTAGCAAGCTCTGGCAGATTTTGAGCCTACCTACTTTAAACATCATTTCATAGAATAAAATTCTCCAGGCACCAACTAATAGAAAGTTTGAGTTGGTTACAAAAGGAATTTAACCTGCATTCTTCCGAGCATGCAAGGGAACTTGTCTCTTTGGACAGTTGGTCTTGTCTTGGAGAATTTTTTCACCGAGCAAGTTCGCATTTCTACAAGAGTCGGGTTGAAAAGAACCAACACCAATCTCACTGCGCTGATCGACAGTGACTGCAATGGGTTGGCGGGGGGGGATTCGATAGTAACGGTGAATGTAGTAACCACATTGTTTTTCTTGTGAAACCTTCATAAGAGTGTATATCTATGATACCTTAATTAAATAATTAATTAATTAATTTAAAAAAGAACAATTTCAGAAAAGAAAAAAGAGCCGATACCAACCGCTGCCTGTCCTTGCATCCGCGCCGCTGGTTCTGACGGCAGTGCAGTAAGACGGGCTGTCGGCTTCTCACCTTCTGGGGGAAGGATCACAGTACCATTCACTCACCCAGGACAGTACTCGGTGCCCGATAAGGGTAGTGAGGGCAGGGTGTAAGGGCGGCTACTCAGCTTGGCGTTTGCTTTGGCTCCAGGAGAGGACGCAGCCGCGTGTGTCGGTAACCTGGGCAGCAGCCCCTGGGAAAGTGCTGCGGCGGTCTGTTTCCCAGGGCTGCCAGAACCGTGCCACAAACTCGAATGGCAGAAATGCATAGTCTCACAGTTAAGGAAGCTGGAAGTCTGAGATGAAGCTGTTAGCAGGGTTGATTGCTTCCGAAGGAGTGAGGGAGAACCTGGTGTGGCCTCTCCCCAAGCTTCTGGGGGTTTGCTGGCAATCTTGGTGTACCTCGGCTTATAGATGCATCCCCTGATCTCTCCCTTCATCTTCACGTGGTGTTTCCCCAGTGCCTATGTCTGTGTCCAAATTTCCCCTTTCTGTAAGGACACCAGTCATGCTGGATTAGGGGCCCACCCTACTGCAGTATAACCTCATCTTAATGAATTACATGTGCAAGTATCCACTTTCCAAGAAAGGTCACATTCTGAGGTACAAGAGGTGATGACTTTAATATATGAATCTGGGGAGGAACACAATCCAGCTCTTAACAAGTGCTCAGCCCAGCAATGCATGCCACTCCACCCCAGTTCCACCAGGTGGACCATGGCTGCCCCCGAGGCCACAGCCTGAGAGAGGTTGTAGAATTCACCCTGGCCACCTGCCCTTGCCCCCTCTCAGGTGCAGAGCCCAGCAGCCCAGGTTAGAGCCACATGGCCATCTAGCTGGGATACGGTGACTTCCCTCTGGCTTTATACCAGTGAACCTCCTTTTACTCCTGCTATAAAGAGGCAGTTGCTCCTGTCCATGTGGGCTGAGTCCCAGTAACCATCTGGAGCATTTTTCTTTCACCGTTCAGTTTTCCCTCTGTTCGGTAGGTTTTCAGGGTGCAGGTCATATCCACCTTTGCTGGCTCGATTTAAAGACAGGCTTGGCATGAGGGTCAACTGGATAGGAAGAATGGAATGGTCACTCCTTTTCTTTCTAAGCTGCTTTTAGTCAGTTTCTCATTTCTTCATTTTCTTCTTGAAGAGATTTATGTTTAAATAAAGGCCTCTCCCTCACAGAGTGATTCTTCCATCTGCTTGATTCCAACACTGAAGTCTTAACCCTATGTTTGTTTGTCTCCTCACAGCTTGTTGCCATGGGAATGATTATAAGATGGCAAATTTCTATACTAACTTTAAAGCACCCTGAAAGAGATGGAGAAAATGGGCAGGACAGAAATGTGCTCATAGCCAAACACATATATCTCATTATTGGCAAAAGCACAGTAATGTTTAAGTATATGTCAGATGGCTCCCCAAGACAGGACTCCTCTTGTCTAAGGAATACAAGTATTAGAAACCCAAGAATTGGCTTCTCAGGAGGGTGAACCCTTGTATTCACAAATGAAACACTGCTTGGTTCTGAAGAAACATGGTGCTTCCCTGAGCCTGTTGAGAGGCTGAGTTGTTTCAAGAGGTGGTGGCTTGCTTCTTGGGTCCCCACGGCCCACTGAAGACATGCCTGGCATCCTGGAAAAGTGTCTGAGGCTGTGGCCTTAGCTCTAATGTCTCTGGGGGCAGATGGGGCATGGATATGCCTAGCAGCGAGGTGATACTTTCTGTTGTCCTGGGTAGAGAGGGAAACATCATAAGGAGATAAAGAGAGAATAGCTTACATTCTTTATTTTTTTCCTGAGAAAAATTGTAATTAAATAACCCAAGTCATATGCTGTATGGAGTACACAGGAAAATAGCATCCCAGTCTGAACTCTAGACATTCAAGTATTTGAAGTGAAATTGTCATCATCTGGCTTCATTATTATCCAGGTGCCCAGATACCTTAGTAATCAACCTAGGACTACATATATGTGCATAGTTTTTAAAGTAAAAACATTCATTTTTCTTCCATAATTTATTTTTTCTCTTTTAGATAAAAATTTATACTCTGGAAGAGCATGATATTTTATCTATTTGGGTTGAAAAGCATGTGGAAAGACCAGCACACTTGGCTTATCATCTCTTGTCAGACTTTACCAAGCGACCTTTGTGGGACCCCCATTATGTGTAAGAATACATTTAAAATATTAACCACCCCTGACATGTAAAAGGTAATCTCCATAATGCAGTCCATCTCTATTGCCCAACAATGACCCATTGTTTTATTAAAGAGTATTTTTTAAAGCTTGCTCTACACAGAACACTGCAAGTGCTATTGAGAGACACAAAACAAAAATTATAATAATTTATTCATCAGCTGTATTGAGTTGGCATGCTTGATCTGAATCTATTGTAGTCCCACCAATAACTCTTCAAATCTGATGCAAATTTGGTATTCCTGTTTAACAAGAGAGAGTCTCCGAGACTTGCCAAGATTACACAGGCAATACAGTGACAGAAACTGAATTGGAAGCCAGGTCTATGAGACTCTGAATTCCACACTCTTGTATTTTCAAATACAATTTCATTGTTCTTGAGGAAGTAATTAACTAATTGTCCTTCCCACTTCCCACTCTTGATATTTAATTAGTAGTTCCTTCTTCTTCTGGAAGCAGCACTCCTGGTGAGCAGCTGACAGGAAGCTGTGTGAGTACTGAGGTGAAAGACCTTCCTTCCTGCCTCCTGTTCCTCTCCCTTCTGATCAGGGCCGTGCACCTTGTCCACTGCACTGACCCAGACTGATGGCACTCAGGCCATGCCCCCTTCTCCAGGGAGTCTGGCTTCTGGGCTACAGCTCTCAGGGCCTCACTGGACTCCTTGCTGAAAGGGAAGGATTGGTGAAATGGGCTTCTTAGTAGATTAAGCATTACCATTTACTTCCTAATCTTGACAAGATTGAGGTTTAGCTTTAAAACAGCTAAACCTCATTATGTTAACGCCGTGTAATAGACAATTTTACCACTAAAGTGAAACACCTCTGGGGTCATGTGTTACATTTACATCCATCCATCATGGTTAATGCTATGATAATAAACACTCCGAGAGAAGAGGAAACACTTCATGATTTTCTTGTATATGTAGATACTCTATAAGTACAAAGCTTTTAGCAAGAACAATGCCTAAACTTTGATGTTAATTTTTTTCATGTGCAGAGGAATGAATGAATGAATTCTAATTCAACTTACTTTTCTTGTGCACCTACTATGGTTTAGGTATTGTGCCAAGTATTTTCATTTAACCCTGACAATAATCCCATAGGTATCATTATCTACATTTTACAAATGAAAAAAATCAAGTGACTTGCCTAACATAACATAGCTACTAAGTGACAATCTGGGATACAGAGGCAAGTTGATCCCAAACTTAGTGCTCTTTCCAATATCCCATATTCGTTTATGGAAGAGTCCTTCTTAGGCTGTCCTTATATTATAAGGATACTGGTCTTCAAAATATTGATAATACAGGAAAATAATTTTGTGGCAAACAACTAAATGCCTTTCTCTGAAGTATTGAAGGGCAGTGACCTTAGAATCTAATGGCCACCATTCTCTCCATCATATGTGTACTCATTCTTTTTAACCGAACAGCTTTCTAAAGAGGGACTGTGAAAAACACTGCTGGCTTTGGAAGGATGGTTATGTGAACAGAAGGGTGAATGTGGATATCAGTGATGAAGTTATGCGAACAAACAATAGAAGTGAGCGCTTTACTCTAGCAGAGAGAAAAGTGCAGCCTTTCTTTTCACCGTTCTGTTTCCATAGGTCCTGTGAAGTCATAGACTGGGTGGGTGAAGATGATCAGATATACCATATCACTTGTCCTATAGTAAATGGTGACAAACTCAAAGACTTGGTAGTACTTGTATCACGAAGAAGGCCTCTCAAAGATGGGTGAGTACATGCAATTCAAGTGTCGTTGCAATGATTTATAGTATAGAGTAGAAAGAATAAGTTGATATGAAAATAAGGAAGGCAACATAGGCATTTCTGATCGTGTTCATCTGAATATTTTCTAGAACCTTTAAAAAATCATTTATTAAATGCCACCTGTACGCAAAGTACCATGCAAGATTCCTAAAGCAGTTCCCTTTCCTTTTGTGCTATAAACATTTAAAACCATGCATACTTAGCAAATCATTGAGACTTTCCATTATCAGTAAGTAGTGAAAGCCAAATAAAACACCAGGAATTGGTTTAGAATTTACAAAGACCCAATTGTGCTAGACCTCCAAAATGACTAGCTGTCAGCAAGGGCTGTCCATCAGAGTGTCTGTGCATGATTTCTCTGTGGGCATTGAACTTCTGGGAGCACCTGATCTGGGTTCTAAGGGGAAGTGTCCAAAGAGACAAGAAATGGAAGCTGCCAGAACAGTTAAGATCTACACTTGGAACTGACCAGCATCATTTCTAATGTCAGAGCTGGCCTATAGAAATAATCCCACACATAAATGATATTAATGCACATGGATGTTTCAGTACAGTATAATTTATTATGGCAAAAGATGTTAGCTATAAACTGAAGGTCTATCTTATGAATTATGGTAGAGCCATACTGCAGAGGATGAAGTAACTATAGAGGCACTGAATCAGAAACATCTCCAAAGACTTATTGATAGGTAAAAATTCAAATTGTAGAGCAATATTCATAAAATGTTAAGATTTATGTAAAAATCTATGTATGTGTGTTTGCTTACGTAAATGTTATATATTTATAAAAAAAGGTCTGGAGGGATACATATTGAAATGTCAACACTCATCTCTAAAATGGGAGAGAATTGTGCTAGGGTGGACTGAAGGAAGACTGCTTTTTAGTCTATAGGGTTCTCTGTTGTTCAAGGGTTCCATAGAACAATGTCTATTTATTTTTAAGTGAAAAAGAAGAGACTGAAATTACAACCCATTAGGGCACAATAAAACCAGTTTGGAGGCTAACTCCAACTCTGTGGAATTATGCCAAGTATATGTACTTCTTGGGCAGAACATACCTGTGACCATTATTACTATTTCCTACACTTGAATGTAGCCATAGCGTTTTCTAAGGCAGACCACTCACCTGAAAGATCTGGATCTTCATAGTGTCACTTCTACCTATATAAATAAACTGTATTAACTACAGGAATTAATTTTCTAAAAACTATTCTTCATTTCTTGTAAGAGCTTAGAATATGTCCTTTGATCTTTCAGTAACACTTATGCAGTGGCAGTGCAGTCGGTTATCCTGCCATCAGTTCCACCTTCTTCACAGCACATCAGAAGTGAAATCATATGTGCTGGATTTCTCATCCATGCTATTGACAGCAGCTCATGCACCGTAAGTCTGATGAAACATCTGCAGATTAATTTGTTCTTACAGATACAGAGATTTTATCCAGGTTTCCTAATTAACTGTAATTCTGTAATGTATGTCCACACCAGTGGAATCCTTACTAAGGTCATCCTTTCAGATCCTTTCCAGGTTGGGGTCATAGCCTCCTCTACACCAGAAAGATTTGACCCTTGCTTGAGAAAGTCTTAAGTCAGCAAGCAATTAAAATATTGCATTTTCTTTTGAAACAGGTATCATACTTTAATCAGATTTCTGCTAGCATCTCTCCTTACTTTGCTGGAAATCTTGGTGGCTGGTCAAAATCCATCGAAGAGACAGCAGCCTCCTGTATACAATTCATAGAGAATGCTCCTGATGGTGGGTTGATAAGTATATGTTAAATGGTAAACTTTCAATTACCTGTTTTGATTTCCCACTTTTAATTCCAAGCACCCTTAGCCTTGACACTTGGCAAGCTTTGGGGACACAAATGACTTGTTATCAGCCCAAACATAATGCAATTAGAAAGGGATCAAAAAACAAAATTCATCTCAGATCAAATACCACTGATTTGGATTAGAATTATTAAAAGACCTTTAAAACTGTTGAGTTCATGTGTGGCTCTACTCCCTTCCGAACTGCCCATATGCAAGTTTATGTGTTCTGTAACATGGTACAAACTTGACTAAAATGATCATAAACATTTTTAGGCTGCAGTGGTGAAACATGTTCTGCTTGGAATTTTATAAAATAGAAAAAGATAAGTTGGCTAGTTGATTAATAGGGTGGGATTATTCCATGTATAGTAAGTATCTGTATGTCAGGAGCATCTGACAAGATGTATTACATGTTTTAGGGCTTTAAATTAGGAAGACATTAAAACATAATGGATTCCAATCAATTTTAATAACAGGGACTACTTTACTAGTGTCATTTAACATATATTCAAGGTGACTGACCAATTTAGTCTCTATTGCTATATATACACAAGAAAAGTACCTGCAAAATGTGATATTGCAAAGAGAGAATATTAACTGAGCTCTTCTTTCATAACCACATTAACACTTTATTCTCTAGACTTCCACATTCATTATTCTGCTCTGTGATTTGTCTTAGCTCATAAGACAAACCAGCTTATGTCAAGCTAGCCTCCTCTACAGGACAACGTTTAGAAGTTGAAGGACTTCTCCATTCGAGTGTGGAGAATTTAAGAGGTTATATACATCCTGCTGTTAGTTTGTATATCTCTACCTCCACTTTCCTGGTAACCCCTTCCCCACAGCCATTCACCAGCCTAGGTCTGGCGCTAGTTAGTTTATTATGTGACAGCAGGTTTTCATGTAATGAACTTTGGACTGTGCTCCAATTTTATGAATTGACATTTACATGCAGTAAGAAAAGTGGATATGTAGATTAAAATGATTATCTTCTACATTCCAGAAGTAGAAAGAAAGGTTTTTGAGAATGTTCTTTAATTTTTTAAAAAGGTGAAAAAAATCAGCAGTCAAGGGGTTACTTCATATTAAACTTTTGTATTTGCAAAATTTCAGAGCTCTCCGACAATTGAGACACTTCCAACATCTGTCTGTCCTATCGTTGAATTTATATTTTTGGAGCTTTTTCCTCAATGGCAACAGTAATATTGTGAGTTTAAAGGAAGAGAGTAACTGGCTGGGTCACTGTCAGACATGAAAATTTTGCTCACTCTTGATTTATACCACAGGCATAGTCTATACCAGCACTCTCCAATATGGCAGCCACTAGCCACATGTGTCTATTTAAATTAAACTAATTAAAATAAAATAAAATTTAGAAAGCAGTTCTTCAGCTACCCTAGGCCCATTTCAAGCAGTACTCATCACATGTGGTTAATGGCTAGCATATTGGACAGTGCAGGAATAGAACATTTCCATCATCACACAAGCTGCTTTAGCTAGTGCTGGTCAGTTGTGTTTGTCTCTGTGTTATAATGCAGGCAGGTCCTATTGTTTTCCCATTTTCACCTGTCATATACCAAGTGGTCCCTTCTACCCTTGCTAAAAGAAATGCTTCTGGACAAAGACCCAGGGCTCACCCATCTGGCTCTTTCTTGGATCATTCAGCACGGCCTAAGTTAAAGGGCTCACTTTCAGACTACTAGACTAAAAAGACTTGAAGAGGGTGTGACACAGGAAAAGATAGCAATACATTCAGGCTCTACTTAGGGCTTCTCAAAAAGTTTAAAAACCATACCACAACTGCCTAGGCATTCCTTTTGTAAAATTCAACAATAGGCCTTAGGTTTGTATTTATTTGTTTAATGGAAATATGTCTGATCGCTGTTTCATGCATTCAGTAAATATTTATTAAGAGCCTACTTTGTACTAAACACTTTTAGGAACTGTGTTCAGCAAGGAATGGAAATGTCCTGAACACTCATAAATAAAATAAACAAATAATGTAGGATATTAGAAGATCAGTGTTATATGGCAAAATAAAACAGGGTAAAGGAGGTGAGTACTGGGGAGACATTGGAGATGGTCATTCATATTTTAAATAGGATGGTTAGGATATGCTTCAATGAGGTCCATTAGAGCAAAATCTGAGGGCAGAGAGAGACTGAGCCATAGGATATCTGGATGGTACCATTTCCTGCAGAAGGACTAGCCAAGGTAAAGCCCCTGAAGTGGGAATGCTTCTGGCACATTCTAAGAAAAAGAGAGAGAAGCTGGGAAGACTGGAACAGAGAGAGAATTTAAGACAGCCTTCCCCTGTTCTCTTTGGTGCTCAGGCTTTAAGCAGACAAGACTGCTCTAAGGGTGAGCAGCTAAGCTGGTTCATCAGCAGGCACTCTTAACTCCTGGAGACTAAAGACAGAGGAAACATAAAAACGTAGTCATGCTTGGAGTGTCAAGGTATCCTTAAGGAACACTCATGATTTCATGTCTTTCTTGATTGTAAAAGTTTTCAAGTGCTTTCAACAGGACTGGAAGCTTTTTGATTAAGAAAGGAAGCTCATTCTTATTAATTATTCCCAATTTTAATGCAACTGAGTTCCTGATCTATATTCAGGTTTCCTGTCATCTTCTCAAAAGAAGGAAATCTAGGGTAAATATGAAAATTGATCAGAATATAATTTACCCTTATACTCAAACACCTTTAGGAAATGATGAAAAATTTTATTAAAAGTAAAAGGAAGTGGAGGATTCAAGATAGGGGCATGAGAGGTGAGATGGAGAATTCCTCCCAAAACCACAAATAGTTTGAAAATGTAGCTAATTGATACAACTAACCCTAAAACAGCAACAAGAAAGAGGGCTGAACCAGACTGCATACACACCTCATGAACAGAGCAGACCTCATGAAACAGGGTAACGTATGAAAGCCTGGGCAGGACCCAAGCCCTTCCTCCACCCCAGCTCACTGGTGGGAGGAAGAGAAACGGAGCTGGGGAGGGGGTGGAAGCCTGGGACTGCTGAACACCCAGCCCTGGAGATCTGCTTTGGGAGCAGAAACCTACACTGTGTGGTGCTCTGGACGTTGGGGAGCTCAGACAGGTGGAGTGCTTGAGAGACAGATTCCAGCCATTTCTGGAGGAGGGGATCCACATCTGGCTGCTCTGGGACAAAGGAAAGGCAGGTGGTATGAGAGGCTTCCTAGCAGCAAGAGGGCTTCTGAAGGACCAGGCTTTGCACAGAGCTTGCTGCGCAGGGGAGGGGAGAGCTGGAAAAGGTTGTCTGGGCATGCTCTGCCCAGCTGGTTGGGAACTTTGAGGAGCTTGAGGCACCCAATCCCCCTGGCTGCCTATTCAGCTCCGAGGCCCTCCACTGTGACACAGCCTTGCTGCACCTTCCTCCTAGCCTGCCAACACTGGTTCACAAACATTCAGTCACTGTGCTGGCATCAGGCCAGCCAGAGGGAGGCCCCACCTACAACAGCTAGAGACACAAAGCACAGAGGCTTACACCTGTGTACTTGGCCCATTGGCTCTGACACTGGAGACAGGCACCGCAGATGGGAATCAGGAAACAGATCTTTCCTCCCTCCAGGCACCAGATCAGCTCCCCTACAACCCCCAACATCACTCTAGAGGCTGAGCAGCTCCAGAGGCTAGAGTTTCTGGGCACTAGTGGGCACCAGACAGAAATATGAAACATCAAAAAAACATGGTTCAGACCAAAATCTCACAAACCCCAGAAAAAGGGATAAATGAAACTGAACTCACCAGTTTGCCTGAAAGAGAGTTCAAAATAAAAATTAAAAACTTGCTTATGAGGTACAGAAAAATATTCAAGAATTCAGGAACAAACTTAAGTCAGAGATTCAATCATTAAGAAATTCCATATCTGAAATGAAACATAAAATAGACAGATTTAAAAGCAGACTAGATGTAGTAGAAGAGAAAATAAATGGAATAGAAATTAGAGAAGAAGAATACAAAGAAGCTGAGGCACAGAGAGAGAAAAGAATCTCTAAGAATGAAAGACTATTGAGAGAACTGTGTGATGAATCCAAATGGAAAAACATTCATATTATAGGGGTACCAGAAGAAGAAGAGAGAGAAAATGGAATAGAAAGTATCATTGAGAAGGTAATTGCTGAAAACTTCCTCAATCTGGGGAAGGAGATAGTATTTCAAGCCATGGAGGTGCACAGATCTCCCAACGCAAGGGACCCAACAAGACAACATCAAGACATAAAATAATTAAAATGGCAGAGATCAAGGATAAAGACAGACTTTTAAAAGCAGCTAGAGAGAGAAAAAAGATCACATACAAAGGAAAGCCCATCAGGCTATCATCAGACTTCTCAACAGAAACCTTACAGGCCAGAAGGGAGTGGAATGATATATTTAATGCAATGAAGTAAAAGGGCCTTGAACCAAGAATACTATACCCAGCAAGGTTATCATTTAAATTTGAAGGAGAGACTAAACAATTTTCAGACAAGAAAAAGTTGAGAGAATTTACCACCCACAAACAACCTCTACAGTGGAGGGACTACTATAGATGGAAGTATTCCTAAGGCTAAATAGATGTCACCGAAGGGATAGACAAAGAGTACAGAATATGATTCATAACATACAAAGAATGGAGGAGGAAGAAAAAGGAAAATAAAAAAGAACCTTAAGGTTGTGCTTGTAATAGCACACAAAGTGAGTTAAATTAGACTGTTAGATAGTAAGGGAATTACCCTTGAACCTTTGGTAACCACGAATCTAAAGCCTGCAATGGCAATAAGTACATACCTATTGATAATCACCCTAAATGTAAATGGTCGGAATGCACCAATCAAAAGACACAGAGTCACTGAATGGATTAAAACAAGACCCATCCATATGCTGCCTACAAGAGACTCACATCAAACCCAAAGACATACACAGACTGAAAGTAAAGGGATGGAAAAAGATATTTCATGCAACTAACGGAGAAAAAAGCAGGAGTTGCAGTACTTGAATCAGACAAAATAGACTTCAAAACAAAGAAAGTCACAAGAGAAAAAGAAGGACATTACATAATGATAAAGGGGTCAGTCCAGCAAGAGGATATAACTATTATATATATATCTATGCACCAAACACAGGATCACCTACATATGTGAAACAAATACTAACAAAATTAAAGGGGAAAATAGAATACAATGCATTCCTTTTAGGAGACTTCAACACACCACTCACTCCAAAGGACAGATCAACCAGACAGAAAATAAGTAAAAAGACAGAGGCACTGAACAACATATTAGAACAGGTGGACCTAACAAACACCTACAGAACACTGCATCCAAAAAGCAACAGGATGCACATTCTTCTCAAGTGCACATGGAACATTTTCAAGAATAGATCATATATTAGGCCACAAAGTACCTCAGTAAATTCAACAAGATTGAAATTGTAGCAACCAGCTTCTCAGATCACAAAGGTATGAAACTAGAAATAAATTACACAAAGAGAGCAAAAAAGCTCACAAACACATGGAGGCTTAATAACATGCTCCTAAATAATCAACGAATCAATGACCAAATAAAAACAGAGATCAAGCAATATATGGAGACAAATGACAACAATACTTCAACAACACAAAATCTGTGGGACACAGCAAAGGCCGTGCCAAGAGGGAAATGTATTGCAATACAGGCCTACCTCAGGAAAGAAGAACAATTCCAAATGAACAGTCTAAACTTACAATTAATGAAACTAAGAAAGGAAGAAGAAATGCGGCCAAAGGCAGTAGAAGGAGGGACATAATAAAGATTAGAGCAGAAATAAATAAAGTTGAGAAGAATAAACAATAGAAAGTATCAGTGAAAGCAGGAGCTGGTTCTTCGAGAAAATATACAAAATAGATAACCCACTAGCCAGACATATCAAGAAAAATAGAGTCCACATAAGCAGAATCAGAAATGAGAAAGGAAAAAATCACTACTGACAACACAGAAATACAAAGAATTATAAGAGAATACTATGAAAAATTATATGGTAACAAACTGGATAACCTAGAAGAAATGGATAAATTTCTAGAAAAATACAACCTTCCAAGGCTGATCCAGGAAGAAACAGAAAATCTGAATAGACCAATTACCAGCAAAGAAATTGAATTGGTAATCAAAAAACTACCTAAGAACAAAACTTCTGAACCAGATGCTTTCCTGCTGAATTTTATCAAACATGTAGTGAAGACCTAAACTCATCCTCCTTAAACTTTTCCAAAAACTAGAAGAGGAGGGAATACTCCCAAAGGCCAAAATCACTCTAATACCAAAACCAGGCAAAGACACCACAAAAAAAGAAAATTACAGACCAATATCCCTGATGAACATAGATGCAAAAATACACAACAAAATATTAGCAAACCGAATTCAAAAATACATAAAAAAGATCATCCATCATGATCCAGAGGGATTCATCCCAGGGATGCAAGGATGGTACAACATCAACATCATCCACCACGTCAACAAAAAGGACAAAAATCATATGATCATCTCCATAGATGCTGAAAAAGCATTGGACAAAATTCAACATCCATTCATGATAAAAACTCTTAACAAAATGGGTATAGAGGGCAAGTACCTCAACATAATAAAGGGCATATATGACAAACCAACAGCCAACATTATACTTAACAGAGAGAAGCTGAGAGCTTTTCCTTTAAGATCGAGAACAAGACAAGGATGCCCACTCACCCCACTTATATTCAACATAGTACTGGAGGTCCTAGCCACAGCAATCAGACAAAACAAAGAAATAAGAGGCATCCAGATTGGCAAGGAAGAAGTCAAACTGTCCCTGTTTGCAGATGACATGATATTGTACATAAAAAACCCTAAAGAATCCACTCCAAATCTACAAGACCTAATATCTGAATTCAGCAAAGTTGGGGGATACAAAATTAATACACAGAAATCTGTTGCATTCCTATCCACTAATGATGAACTCACAGAAAGAGAAATCAGGAAAACCATTCCATTCACAATTGCATCAAAAAGAATAAAATGAGGTGGAGACAAGATGGCGGCCTGAGTAGAGCAGTGGAAATCTTCTCCCAAAACCACATATATATATGAAAATATAACAAAGACAACTCTTCCTAGAATAAAGACCAGAGGACACAGGACAACATCTAGACCACATCCACACCTGCGAGAACCCAGTGCCTCATAAAGGGGGTAAGATACAAGCCCTGGCCCGGCGGGACACTAGTGCCCCTCCCCCCAGTGCCCGGCAAGAGAAGAGTAGGCAGAGCAGGAGGGAGAGGGAGCCCAGGACTGCTGAACACCCAGCCCCAGCCATCCGGACCAGAGTGCAAACATAGTGCGTGCGCGGGGCCCTGGATACTAGGAAATAGGGCAGCAAAAACGGTGAGAGGGTACCAGAGGCCTGGCGCCGGAGGACATAAGAAAAACGAGCGGCCATTTTTTTTTCTCTTTTTTCTGTTTTGTTTTGGCGAGCGCTTTTTGGAAGTCTTAAAGGGACAGGGACCCCACTACTAGGGAAACAGGGCAGCAAGACAAGTAATCAGATGCCTGAGGCTGGCACCGGAGAATAAAGAAAAACGAGTGGCCATTTTTTATTTCTTTATTTCTTTATTTTTTAATAAAAAAAATATTTTTTTTTGGTCGTTGTTTTGTTTTGGCAGATGCTATTTGGAAGTCTTAAAGGGGCAGGGTGGGACACTTAATCCAGAGGTAGGGAATCTGGGGATCTCTGAGCACCCTAATCCCCTGGTCTGCAGGGAGCAGGGAGGACCCTTACAGAAATAAATAGCCTCCCGGCCGTTCCCCCTCCAACTCGACTCCACCACTTTGGAGCAGAGGCCCGAGCCAGGCCACGCCCACAGCAACAGTGGAGATAAACTCCATAGAAGCTGGGCAGGAAGCAGAAGCCCTGTCTGTGCACAGCTGCCCAGCAAAAGCCACTAGAGGTCGCTGTTCTCCCAGGAGAGGAGGGCCACAAACCATCAAGAAGGGGAGTTCTTCCAGCCGTCACTCGTCCCAGCTCTGCAAACTATTCCTATCACCATGAAAAGACAAAATTACAGGCAAACCAAGATCACAGAGACACCAGAGAAGGAGACAGACCTAACCAGTCTTCCTGACAAAGAATTCAAAATAAAAATCATAAACGTGCTGACAGAGATGCAGAGAAATACACAATAGAAATGGGATGAAGTCCGGAGGGAGATCACAGATGCCAGAAAGGAGATTACAGAAATGAAACAAGCTCTGGAAGGATTTATAAGCAGAATGGATAAGATGCAAGAGGCCATTGATGGAATAGAAACCAGAAAACAGGAATGCATAGAAGCTGACAGAGAGAGAGATAAAAGGATCTACAGGAATGAAACAATATTAAGAGAACTGTGTGACCATACAAAAGGAACAATATCTGTATTATACGGGTACCAGTAGAAGAAGAGAGAGGAAAATGGATGGAAAGTATCTTGGAAGAAATAATAGCTGAAAACTTCCCCAAACTGGGGGAGGAAATAATCGAACAGACCACAGAAATACACAGAACCCCCAACAGAAAGTATCCAAGGAGGACAACACCAAGACACATAATAATTAAAATGGCAAAGATCAAGGACAAGGAAAGAGTTTTAAATGCAGCTAGAGAGAAAAAGGTCACCTATAAAGGAAAACCCATCAGGCTAACATCAGACTTCTCGACAGAAATCCTACAGGCCAGAAGAGAATGGCATGATATATTTAATGCAATGAAACAGAAGGGTCTTAAACTAAGGATAATGTACCAAGAACGAATATCATTTAAATATGGTGGGATTAAACAATTTCCAGACAAACAAAAGCTGAGGGAATTTGCTTCCCTCAAATCACCTCTACAGGACATCTTACAGGGACTGCTCTAGATGGGAGCACTCTTAGAAAGAGCACAGAACAAAACACCCAACATATGAAGAATGGAGGAGGAGGAATAAGAAGGGAGAGAAGAAAAGAATGCCCAGACAGTGTATATAACAGCTCAATAAGCGAGCTAAGTTAGGCAGTAAGATACTAAAGAGGCTAACCTTGAACCTTTGGTAACCACGAATTTAAAGCCTGCAATGGCAATAAGTACATATCTTTCAATAGTCACCCTAAATGTTAATGGACTGAATTCACCAATCAAAAGATACAGAGTAATAGAATGGATAAAAAAGCAAGACCCATCTATATGCTGCTTACAAGAAACTCACCTCAAACCCAAAGACATGTACAGACTAAAAGTCAAGGGATGGAAAAACGTATTTCAGACAAACAACAGCGAGAAGAAAGCAGGGGTTGCAGTACTAATATCAGACAAAATAGACTTCAAAACAAAGAAAGTAACAGGAGATAAAGAAGGACACTACATAATGATAAAGGGCTGAGTCCAATAAGAGGATATAACCATTCTAAATATATATGCACCCAACACAGGAGCACCAACATATGTGAAACAAATACTAACAGAACTAAAGGGGGAAATAGACTGCAATGCATTCATTCTAGGAGACTTCAACACACCACTCACCCCAAAGGATAGATCCACCGGGCAGAAAATAAGTAAGGACACGGAAGCACTGAACAACACAGTAGTGCAGATGGACCTAATAGACATCTACAGAACTCTACATCCAAGAGCAACAGGATATACATTCTTCTCAAGTGCACATGGAACATTCTCCAGAATAGACCACATACTAGGTCACAAAAAGAGCCTCAGAAAATTCCAAAAGATTGAAATCCTACCAACCAACTTTTCAGACCAAAAAAGCATAAAACTAGAAATAAACTGCACAAAGAAAGCAAAGAGGCTCACAAACACATTGAGGCTTAACAACACGCTCCTAAATAATCAATGAATCAATGACCAAATCAAAATGGAGATCCAGCAGTATATGGAAACAAATGACAACAACAACACTAAGCCCCAACTTCTGTGGGACGCAGCAAAAGCAGTCTTAAGAGGAAAGTATATAGCAATCCAAGCATACTTTAAAAAGGAAGAACAATCCCAAATGAATGGTCTAATGTCACAATTATCGAAATTGGAAAAAGAAGAACAAATGAGGCCTAAGGTCAGCAGAAGGAGGGACATAATAAAGATCAGAGAAGAAATAAATAAAATTGAGAAGAATAAAACAATAGCAAAAATCAATGAAACCAAGAGCTGGTTCTTCGAGAAAATAAACAAAATAGATAAGCCTCTAGCCAGACTTATTAAGAGGAAAAGAGAGTCAACACAAATCAACAGTATCAGAAACGGGAAAGGAAAAATCACTACGGACGCCACAGAAATACAAAGAATTATTAGAGAATACTATGAAAACCTATGTGCTAACAAGCTGGAAAACCTAGGAGAAATGTACAACTTCCTAGAAAAATATACAACCTTCCAAGACTGATGAAGAAAGAAACAGAAAATCTAAACAGAATAATTACCAGCAACGAAATTGAAGCTGTAATCAAAAAACTACTAAAGAACAAAACCCCCGGAGCAGATGGATTTACCTCGGAATTTTATCAGACATACAGGAAAGACATAGTACCCATTCTCCTTAAGGTTTTCCAAAAAATAGAGGAGGAGGGGATACTCCCAAACTCATTCTATGAAGCTAACATCACCTTAATACCAAAACCAGGCAAAGACCCCACCAAAAAATAAAACTACAGACCAATATCCCTGATGAATGTAGATGCAAAAATACTCAATAAAATATTAGCAAACCGAATTCAAAAATACATCAAAAGGATCATACACCATGACCAAGTGGGATTCATCCCAGGGATGCAAGGATGGTACAACATTTGAAAGTCCATGAACATCATCCACCACATCAACAAAAAGAAAGACAAAAACCACATGATCATCTCCATAGATGCTGAAAAAGCATTTGACAAAGTTCAACATTCATTCATGATAAAAACTCTCAGCAAAATGGGAATAGAGGGCAAGTACCTCAACATAATAAAGGCCATCTATGATAAACCCACAGCCAACATTATATTGAACAGCGAGAAGCTGAAAGCATTTCCTCTGAGATCGGGAACTAGACAGGGATGCCCACTCTCCCCACTGTTATTTAACATAGTACTGGAGGTCCTAGCCACGGCAATCAGACAAAACAAAAAAATACAAGGAATCCAGATTGGTAAAGAAGAAGTTAAACTGTCACTATTTGCAGATGACATGATACTGTACATAAAAAACCCTAAAGACTCCACCCCAAAACTACTAGAACTGATATCGGAATACAGCAAAGTTGCAGGATACAAAATCAACACACAGAAATCTGTGGCTTTCCTATACACTAACAATGAACCAACAGAAAGAGAAATCAGGAAAACAACTCCATTCACAATTGCATCAAAAAAAATAAAATACCTAGGAATAAACCTAACCAAAGAAGTGAAAGACTTATACTCTGAAAACACAAGTCACTCTTAAGAGAAATTAAAGGGGACACTAACAGATGGAAACGCATCCCATGCTCGTGGCTAGGAAGAATTAATATCGTCTAAATGGCCATCCTGCCCAAAGCAATACACAGATTTTATGCAATCCCTATGAAACTACCAGCAACATTCTTCAATGAACTGGAACAAATAAATCAAAAATTCATATGGAAACACCAAAGACCCAGAATAGCCAAAGAAATCCTGAGAAAGAAGAATAAAGTAGGGGGGATCTCACTCCCCCACTTCAAGCTCTATTATAAAGCCGCAGTAATCAAGACAATTCGGTACTGGCACAAGAACAGAGCCACAGACCAATGGAACAGACTAGACAATCCAGACATTAACCCAGACATATATGGTCAATTAATATTTGATAAAGGAGCCATGGACATACAATGGCAAAATGACAGTCTCTTCAACAGATGGTGCTATCAAAACTGGACAGCTACATGTAGGAGAATGAAACTGGACCATTGTCTAACCCCATATACAAAAGTAAACTCAAAATGGATCAAAGACCTGAATGTAAGTCATGAAACCATTAAACTCTTGGAAGAAAATATAGGCAAAATCCTCTTAGACATAAACATGAGTGACCTCTTCTTGAACATATCTCCCCAGGCAAGGAAAACAACAGCAAAAATGAACAAGTGGGTCTATATTAAGCTGAAAAGCTTCTATACAGCAAAAGACACCATCAATAGAACAAAAAGGAACCCTACAGTATGGGAGAATATATTTGAAATGACAGATCCGATAACGGCTTGACGTCCAGAATATATAAAGATCTCACCCACCTCAACAAACATAAAACAAATAACCCAATTAAAAAATGGGCAGAGGAACTGAACAGACAGTTCTCCAAAAAAGAAATACAGATGGACAACAGACACATGAAAAGATGCTCCACATCGCTAATTATCAGAGAAATGCAAATTAAAACCACAATGAGGTATCACCTCACACCAGTAAGGATGGCTGCCATCCAAAAGACAAACAACAATAAAGGTTGGCAAGGCTGTGGAGAAAGGGGAACCCTCCTACACTGCTGGTGGGAATGTGAATTAGTTCAACCATTGTGGAAAGCAGTATGGAGGTACATCAAAATGCTCAAAACAGACATACCATTTGACCCAGGAATTGCACTCCTAGGAATTTACCCTAAGAATGCAGCAATCAAGTTTGAGAAAGACCAATGCACCCCTATGTTTATCGCAGCACTATTTACAATAGCCAAGAATTGGAAGCAACCTAAATGTCCATCAATAGATGAATGGATAAAGAAGATGTGGTACATATACACAATGGAATACTACTCAGCCATAAGAAAAGGGCAAATCCTACCACTTGCAGCAACATGGATGGAGCTGGAGGGTATTATGCTCAGTGAAACAAGCCAAGTGGAGAAAGAGAAACACCAAATGATTTCACTCATCTGTGGAGTATAAGAACAAAGGAAAAACTGAAGGAACAAAACAGCAGCAGAATCACAGAACTCAAGAATTTACTAACAGGTACCAAAGGGAAAGGGACTGGGGAGGATGGGTGGGAAGGGAGGGATAAGGGGGGGAAGAGGAAGGGGGGTATTAAGATTAGCATCTATAGGGGGGTGGGAGAAAGGGGAAGGCTGTACAACACAGAGAAGACAAGTAGTGATTCTACAACATTTTGCTATGCTGATGGACAGTAACTGTAAAGGGGTTTATATGTGGGACCTGGTATAGGGGAGAGCCTAGTAAACATAATATTCGTCATGTAAGTGTAGGTAATGATATCAAAAAAAAAATGGCAGTTCCTGTGTGGTCATCTCCAATGAGTTCTACACAAGGGTATAAAGGGCATATAAAAGTGTAGGCAAAGGGCCTGTTTGTGTTTATAAATAGGATCAAAGCCTAATTTGGCTACCCCGAAAATCAACTAAGATACGATATGAAAAAGAACTTCCAACATCAGCACTCTCTGGAAGACTCATGCCAGAAGATGATCATCAAAAAACCCCAACAAAGATCCACGCACTGCTACAGCTGTAGATGCACTCATCCCACCAGTTCCTGGTCTTGCCATGGGAATGAAGAAGGAGATATCTAAGCTGGCCTCTGCATACAGTAAAACAACAAATTTGACTGGATCTATACTGTTGGAACTCAACCAAGAATTAGGAGAAGTGGAAATTGTAGCACTCCAAAATCTTTTAACTACAGACTATTTACTGTTAAAAGAACATAAGGGATGTGAACAGTCCCCAGGAATGGGTTTTTTAAATTTGTCTGATTTCTCTCAGACTGTTCAAGTTCAGTTGGACAATGTCCACCATATCATAGATAAGTTTTCACAAATGCCTAAGGTGACTAACTGGTTTTCTTGGTTTCACTGGAGATGGCTGGTAATTACAGGTATGCTTAGGTTATGTAACTATGCTCCTATTATGTTAATGTGTGTCTGCAATTTAAGTAGTAGCTTAAAACCTATACATGCTGAAGTTACTCTACAAGAAGATATATCAAAGAAATAATCAATCTTCCCATGTTTTCTGCCGCCTGCTACTTCTATAGCTTTTCTTCTTCCTTCCTAATTACAACCCTTAAATAGAATTCGTGCCTCATATCAAATTTACCGAGTATCATAACTCCTCCAAGTGGTAAAGATACCTCAAGACAAATGCTGGGCATAGAAGCCACAGGGCATAAATATGCAAAGAAGTAAAAAGCTAACCTTTTCAAACAATAAGGCTTCCCTCTCACTTACCAACTTTACATTTCCCTGCATGGCCCCGGAAGATGACTGGTTAGCCAGAGACGGGTAAGATTCCTCAAGGGAGGAACAACCTAAGACAGGCACAGTCACAGGGGGGCCATCAGGTGAGAAATTGGGGATCAACAGAGGTGAGGCTTAGAACCTCACCCCCCCTGTTCTGAGAGAAATCTTCTGCATCCGTGGATGTTTTATTGCCCTTGTCTAGCTTGGATTAACACATAGTCTACAGGCACACACCTGATCATCTACATTTGCTCTCTTACAACACTAAACTATGTTTTCTACCTTTATCTTGTATCTACCTACCACTTCAGCATTTTATTAAAAATAATAATAATAAAGAGAGAAATGTGGTATCCACATATAAATCAAGTATAAAAATCAAATGAGTATTCATATTTGAACTGTTTATAGTTCATAATGCATGAGCAAAACCGAAAGTTTTTGTGATGACTGCCCTTGTACTGTTCACCATGTAACTTATTCACTATGTAAGAATTTGTTCTCCATGTAAGAATTTGTTCGTTATGCTTCAGAAGATTGGAGACTGACGAAAATTAGGCTTGGGGTGGATTAATGATTGTGCATTGAGCATTGACCCCCCCATACAGAATTTTATTGTTGTTAACAACCATTTGATCAATAAATATGAGAGATGCCCTCACAAAAAAAAACAAAAAACAAACAAATATATATATATATATATACACACTTCCAATTGTAAAATAAATATGTAACCAGGATGTACTGTATAGCATAAGGAATATAGTCAAAATATTGTAACAACTTGGTATGGTGTTAGCTGGTACCTAGAATTATCATGTATATAAATGTTGAATCACTGTGTTGTACACCTGAAACTAATGTAATACTGTTTGTCAACTACCCTTCAATAAAAAATAATTATCCAGAAAAAAAAAAAAGACATCCTACAGTATGGGAGAATATATTCATAAATGACATATCTGATAAGGGGTTGACTTCCAAATTATATAAAGAGCTCGTGCACTTCAACAAACAAAAAGCAAGTAAGCCAATTAAAAATGGGCAGAGGACCTGAACAGACACTTCTCCAAAGAAGAAATTCAGATGGCCAACAGACACATGAAAAGATGCTCCACATCGCTAATCATCAGAGAAATGCAAATTAAAACCACAATGAGATATCACCTCACACCAGTTAGGATGGCCAACATCCAAAAGACAAACAACAACAAATGCTGGCACAGATGTGGAGAAAGAGGAACTCTCCTACACTGCTGGTGGGAATGTAAACTAGTTCAACCATTGTGGAAAGCAGTATGGAGTTTCCTCAAAAAACTCAAAATAGAAATACCATTTGACCCGGGAATTCCACTCCTAGGAATTTACCCTAAGAATGCAGCAGCCCAGTTTGAAAAAGACAGATGCACCCCAATGTTTATTGCAGCACTATTTACAATAGCCAAGAAATGGAAGCGACCTGTGTCCTTCAGTAGATGAATGGATAAAGAAGATGTGGTACATATACACAATGGAATATTATTCAGCCATAAGAAGAAAACAAATCCTACCATCTGCAACAACATGGATGGAGCTAGAGGGTATTATGCTCAGTGAAATAAGCCAGGTAGAGAAAGACAAGTATCAAATGATTTCAGTCATCTGTGGAGTATAACAACAAAGAAAACACTGAAGTAACAAAATAGCAGCAGACTCACAGAACCGAAGAATGGACTAACAGTTACCAAAGGGAAAGGGACTGGGGAGGATGGGTGGGAAGGGAGGGAGAAGGGGGAAAATGGAGCATTACAATTAGCACACATAATGTATGTGTGGGAGAGACACAGGAAAGGCAGTATGTACAAAGAAGACAAGTAATGATGCTATAGCATCTTACTATGCAGTTGGACAGTGACTGTGATGGGGTATGTGGGGGGGAGTTGGTAATAGGGGTAGTCTAGTAACCATAATGTTCAAGTAATTGTATATTAATGATATCAAAATAAAATTTAAAAAAAATTAAAAAATAAAAGGAAGTAATTTTATATATACTGCCACATGGTTTTGCTCATATTTCCTATTGCACATTTTAGGCATAACCCTAGAAATTTGTATTGGTATAGTTATAGGAATAGTTTTGAAAATATAAGGAATACATTTTGTGATTTAAATTGTTAAAATGAAAACTGTTAAGTTCATGATTTATTTCACCCATTTGAAGGTTATGTAACTATGGGGACAGGCAGTTCACCACCGGCTGAGTAGTTTTGCACGTTCTTGTCGAGTGTGCCAGACTATAGGACTTATTCATCTTTCAATTCTGAGCAATTTCTGTAATTAGTCCTATAGGCATGTAAGTAGGTCACAGTGACTGCTTGACTTTTGTGTAACTGATCAGTGTCCTGGAAGAGAGGGTCTGGCTTGTCCACTATTTGTTATAGTGTTTACAATTTGCTGAAAGGGTGCTGGACCCTGGGTTCCTCAGCTGTGACACAAACTCACTATGTCCACAGCATCCATCTGGGCCCATTATGTCACCCTGTGGGGCTTCGGGGCAACACAAGTATGTTGATACTTATACTATTTGCTGTGCTGTGAATAATAGAGTCCTTTGTCTCTGAACTACAAGTCTTATGTCTTCTGCCAACATCCATGAAACAGTAACAGGCTAACTTATTTAGCTTACTAAGAATCTTAGACCCTTCACAGCTCTTTACAGTAACCCATCTCCAGATTTAAAAGTCAGAGAAATATCAGATTACAAACTCCTTCCTCATTTTATACAAGCAAGGATAAAGTACCATATAAAAATATATATCTGATGCCATCTTTCACTTCCTCATTTTGTGACATTTTTAGGGATATTTGAAAATAGATTAGATATTAATATTTTTATCATCTGGACAGCTCATTACTCCTCTCCATGTTTTCCCTTCTTCCTTACCTGGCTTAGATTCCATGATCCATGATTATAATCCTTCTCTGGAAAACAGCCGTACCTCTCAGACGTGACACAACCAAAGGCTTGAAAAGGTTTTTTTTTTTTGCAAATGAACTAGTCCTCTTATGTCTCTGCCACTGACATGAGAAAAACATGTGAGAGTTAACATGCTGGCTTCAGGAAAAGGAAGAGAGCCACGTGGAAAAGAGCTGCATCCTCTGAGCCCCACTTTCATTGGCTAACCCCAAACCAAACTTCATATGGAGGTAAGCAAGCCCAAGCGCAACTTGCACAGCTGTCTTGGTAACCGAGCCTAGATCTGACTCACTGGTAGGGGTTACGCAAATGCTTATTGTATGCTTCTGAGATTTTGTGGTTGATACATGGCAGAAACTAACTGGTAGAGCCTATATGACCCCTGTTAACTAGCTGATTTTCTGCAGGTTTATCCCTGTTTTCCAGCAATATTGGCCTCTGCTGTTTTTCAGCTATACCAGGCATGCTTCTTCTTCAGTATAATTGCACTTTTCTATTACCTTGCATGAAAATATTCAAACCTTACTCCATATATACCTCCCTGTATACCTATACAATATAATATTATGGATGACCTTGAAAACATTATGCTAAGTGAAGGAAGCCAGTCATGAAAGACCACATCTTTCTGCCCAAGTACTGCAAGCTCATCCCCTCTTTAGGGGCTTTGACTAATTATTTCCTCTTCCTAAATGTTTTCCCCTTATCTTCACAACTTGTGTCATTCAGATTTCAGCTTTAAAATCTTCTCTTTAGAGTCCTTCCCTTCATTATCTAAACTAAAATAGCTATCTAGTCACTTCACCATCTATTAATTCCGTTTGTATCACTTACTTATTTAACTCATTCATTCAACAAATGTGAATGCTTATGTGTTGAGCACTTATGGTATTCGGAACAAATCCCTACCCTTGTGCAACCTAGGGATACAGATAGGGATATAAATTACAGAGAAAATTTAGAGTAAGAGAATGAAAAGTTACTGGGATAAGGAAGAAGCTGCTCTTCCCTATGAAGTTGGTCATAGATTCTAGAGGCCTGAAGAAAATAAGGGAGGGTTGACTACAGGGATGGGGAGAGGGGAACGTCAGGAAGAGAGCAACTTGAGTCAAGCCTAGTGGTTTGAAAAAAATGGAGACAAGAAAGGAAACTAGTATCTCCCCCCGGTGTGTGTGTGGTAAAGTGTTTAAAGTCATTATGAGTTGGAGATGTTATTGGAACATCCAAGTAGGGATGCCTAGCAGGCAACTGAGGATACTGGACTGAAACCCACGGGATAATGTGGCTAAATGTAATTTAGGAGTCAGACACAGAAAAGTGAAAGGTAAGTTTAAGAAGAGATGACATTTCCAAAGGACTGAAGGAAGGAAGAGTGCTAACAACTAAGTCTTAGCAGAATATTCTAAAAATGTAATAAAACATGAGAACAATGTTTTTCTGATATGTCAGTATTTCTTATATGTAGTTTTTCCCCCTAAGTCTCCTTTCTTAAACCCAGTTAGAGTGCATGTGTTCTTGTCTTATTCACTGCCACAATCCCAAGTGCCTGAAAGAGTACCAGAACATAGGTGCTTGGAAAATGCATAATGAATACATAGATAAATGAAATGTTTGCCTTCCTCTTTAGGCAGTCTTAGCTAAGAAAATAACCAACATGTAGAGTTCCTTTCAGGAAACAATCTTTTAGGATGTCCCATTTCTG
Organism: Manis pentadactyla; assembly: GCF_030020395.1. NCBI lineage: Eukaryota > Metazoa > Chordata > Mammalia > Pholidota > Manidae > Manis > Manis pentadactyla. Next base: position 78,488,676 of record NC_080020.1, read on the forward strand.
TATCTGGTGAATTCCTTTGACAAGTGTCCATATACTTTTTTTTTAAATTAAGTTTCATTGATGTACAATCTTATGATGGTTTCACATAAACAACACAGTGGTTTCAACATTCACCCATATTATCAAGTCCTCACCCCTTCCATTTTGGTCACTATCAATCAGTAAGTTGTTATAAAGTCATTGTCTTCTCCATGCTGTACTGCCTTCCCCATGACCTACCTATATGGTGACTGTGAATTATACTGCCCCTTAACCCATTTCTCCGTACCCACCCACCCTCTCCAACCCCTCCCCTAGTAACCACTGGTCTCTCCTCCAAGTCTGTGAGTCTGCTGTTATGTTGCTCCTTCTGTTCTGCTTTGTTTGTATACTCCCAACTAAGTGAAAACATTTGGTATTTGTCTTCCTCTGCCTGGCATATTTCACTGAGCATAATACCCTCTAGATCCATCCATGTTGCTGCAAATGGCAGGATTTCTTTTTTTATGGCTGAATATTCCATTGTGCCATAAACTTTTTAATGTTACATTGGGTACCTGCAATTTATTTCTAATGATTTCACTAATTTATAGATTAAAATGTAAACTAACCCAAAGACGACAAAGTGGACGCTAACATCTCTGCATTGAAGATGATAGTATAGAAAACATTAGACTTAACTTTCAGCTGTCAGGTTTTCCTCTCCAGAGCCTTTTGCTCCTGACAGGACGGGACAGGTGAAATGCCCCTGGGTGTCTTTGGACTAACTGACTAGGGCTGCATGGCTGTCCTTTTCTAGCTGCATCACTTCCACAATTCCTTTCAAATGATACTCACTCCCTTAAGCTCTGGGATGCTCAATCATTTTCTGTCATGTTTTCTTCTCTCACTGAATATAAAAGAACAGCTCCTTATTAGGACTAGAACTGTTAAGTTGTGCAGACATTAAAACAGAGAAAGGTGTTTCTTGTTTGGTAAATATTTTGCTTTTGAAGCATCAGCAACTAATCACAACTATTTCCTTTAGTTACAAATGTATCCAATCAGGTAAAATTCCAAATGAAACACAATCCACCAGAGTCACTCCATTAAAGAGTACAATGGGAGCCCTAAGCCTTATGAAATATATGTATTAAGTATGCATGTATTCATCAAATCAAACAAAGAAGCTAATGGGTCTCTGATTAGAGTTCTAACTCTATTATGGTGAAACTTGCATCTCATCCTGACTTATCTAAAACATGCAAACAAAATGCTACTAAGTTTGATATACAATCTGATATGTACCCTCATACTGGTTAAGTACTCCAAACTAAATGTTGGTTGAAATTTCTTTCTTGAAAACTAAGGGCAAAGCAAGAGCTGCTGTTAAGTTTAGATATTCTTATATTTTAGCCCCAGTAATGTGCAATCCTTTATGTCAAAACTAAAAGAAAAATTAACCAGAATTAACCTCATCTAGGATTTATGAAAGATCATGTTTCCAAAGGGATTGTAACATGGACATTAATGTTAATGGCCAATGGCTAGTTCCAGAATTAGGTATTCAGAAAAATAAGTAAATAGCAAATGAGTTTATTAAACATTTTAAAAATAGAGATTTTGTGGCAACTTACAAATAAATTTTTAATATTGATACTTTGAACCAAGAAAACAATATATCCAAAATTCTTTCCCAAATGCAAAGCAGTTACTCTGTTTAGGGGTGGTTCACATTAATGCAGAATTTGTTTTTAGGGAAATGATTGTTACAAACTGACATATATAACCATTTACCTAGCTACACCTAGGTTCTATCTGTTAAAAATAGGTTATTTTAGAAAATCCAATTTAAGCATTAACTTTTCTTCAGTTATTTTCTTCAGAGGTAGAAGAACTCCTTGATGGACAGAACTCAGGGAACTGGCCCCATCCAGATCATGCTGGTATCTACAATACAGGCCTCCAAGGAAGCACAGCTCCAATTTGTGAAGTAGGCCCAGTTTCAGATGTCCCACAATGAGGTGGTAACTAATGACAGTACTAATCAGTATCAAAAATTAACAACTTTAGGTATCTTTGTTTTGGGTTTCTGTGGTTTAGGCACATCCAAAATGTCTTCATAGTCTGCGCTCATTCCCTTTGCCCAGCGACCAACTGTGACCATTTGCTCTGTAAAGGAATCAGAAAAGTCAGAATGTAAGAAAAACAGTAAATACATCCACCTAGATTGATACTGGTTTAGCAAAGGAACCAGTTTTGACGTGAATAATCAGAAGGCGGGAAGACTCCATTGCTAAGGAAAGTAAGCAATTCTGTAATTGATTATAATCCTTGATTTCAAGAGTACCACAGGCAATTTCTCATCCCAATTAGGGAAATGTAGCAACTGCTTTGCAATGCACAAACTGATGAGAAAGCTCTTTCATTCTTTCTTGGAGTTCATCATTATAGAGTCAATGAATTCCAAGAGTCTGTAAACAGCAAGACTTATGAAGCATCAGTTTTAAATGTACAAGATTCCACCTGTAAAATTATACAACATCTGCTTGTCAGGTCAGTCTTGTCATTTGGGAAGTGGCAATCCTCCCAGGAGGGAGAATTCAAATTCCACTTCCATCATTTCAGTCTTACTACCTACAATGTACTATAAGACTTCTTCTAAATAAGACTGTCAACAAGAACTCTTGGTCTTCAAATTTAAATGTTAGGGATAGGAAGTAAGGATGGGCAGACTTATTTGTGGAGTACTGTGACTACATGAAATAAAAAAGAAGTGGACTTTTGCCCTAAGAAGCTGGGCTGTCCTACTGTCATTCTAACCAAGGTAAACTAAGGTAATACTGGTCTCTACTTCCCCCTAAATCTGCCACAGGTATAGTGAACATACATGAAGTTTTAAATGACCAAGGGCAGTTAAATCATTAGGAAGAAAATGTAACTGTCCAGATGCTGTGCAGCTAACACAATTTTAATATTTTTGGCAGTTATTGCAACCAAATCTAAATCCTTCAAGTACACACAAAGCAACGCACATATGAGGATATTCAATCATAAGAATATTGAAAGCTATTTTCTCATTTCTTATTTTCTTAGTGAATGCTTTAACAAAATTGGCTCTGCTATTAAATTCTTTAGCTAGCAAATATAAATGTTTATGAGTAAGATGCTTTATAAAATCAGAGTCCTATAGGGCTTACTGGTAACTTTTTTCCCACCTGAGAACAGCAACTAATGCTCAATACCATGTCTACTCTGAGAGAAATAAGATTTCACTGCAGTAGGAAACCAGGCTGCCTTAATTAAAATCAACAGAGCTTCGTTGAGTTATCAATAACAACATTAGGCAAAAACACAGAATACTAATGTTACCCCTTCTAAATGGATGCTCAGAAATCTCACCTGAAGTCTTACTTTCAGGGCAATCTTTCTTAAGATGTTCCACAGAGCCACAAAGTTTGCAGCAACCACCTATCAAAAAAACAGTCATTGAAAAACATTTCATACTTAACACAAGGCACTTAATGTCTCAAAGCACTTTTGTATCTTATTTGGTCCTCACCACCTTGTCAACGGCAAAGGTAGCTGGACCCGGAACATAGGCAGCTGCCACCATCCCTGTCACTAAGTCCATTCTTCATTCCTCTTGACCCCACAGAGCACTAAACTGTGCCTACCCACCCCTTCTTCAACCTGGGCTTCAGGGGAGAAGTAGAAACAGAAGGGAGATAAAATCAAAGGTACTTGTCTCTGGAATGTCCAATAGCCCCTACTCAGAAGCCTGGATCTTAACCATGGTTAGATAGGCAAAGGTTTGTAAACTCCTGAACCTGTAAGTAAAATTTGTGTGAGATGAATTTCTTAGAAGGATATCCATAGTTTTTATCACATTCTCAAATGACCAGTGACCTCCAAAAGGGTTAGGAACCACCACTCTGCTGTACAGGTTAGATGAGGGTACAGTTACAAAAGGAATGACATTTTGTTTTAGTGCTTATTATCTGCCAGGCATCCTATCCCTAACAAAAATACTCCTTTGCCTGCTTAAGCAACGTTGCAGGATTATGAATTATAACACACAGGGTTTCTGAAATGAATCTTTCAGTTAATGGTCAAACACTACTGCTTAATGGTCAGGCATTATGATCATGTTCATCAGTGCCTTACTCAGAAAAATGGCACTACAGGATGTAAACCTGACTGAATTCTCACTTCTGTGTGATCTGCTCCCCTTATTGCACTTTTTAGAAGTATCCAGTCATTTTGTTTGACCATCCCATCTTTGCCCATTAGTCATGTCATCTAACCTATTTCTTAACTCAAACTGAAAGGTACTTTTGAGCATTTCCAGGCACATACCTCTTGACCACTGTAGATGCTATAGTGAAATAAGAGTCATTTAAATAATATACTTTAATTCTAACTCTTCAAGGTAAATGCCATAGTTCCCCAAATCAAAGGCACCACTGATTTTAAGATAAATTATTTTACATACTTGTCAGAAAAAAAATGCTGCCAATTATTTGGGACCCATCAGTGGTAAAAGACATTTGAGTTCAGAGATATTAAAATGTAAAAAAATGTGCATCTTAGAATCAATGAAATAGTTTTTTCATCTCCATTTTACAGATGAGGAAACTGAGATAAGAGAAGTTAAATAACTCGGCCCAAGATCCACAACTAATGAGTGGTAGTACTAGAACTACAGCGAGTCTGACTGATCCAGAAGCTATACTTTTTCACTGGACTTCTTCAAGGGAACACAGGACATGATATAAGAGGGGTCTAGAACTTGATGGTACCAGCCATCACATTAACAGATGACAACTCCCCTTTAAAGCTCTAGACATCACAGATTTTTTTTGTGGGGACCATGATACTTGCAGAGCTAAAGCTAAGAAATTACATGATCCAGTGCCAAACAATTAACTAAGGAAAACATTCAGAAACAAAAATTACTTCAAATACTGAATGCTATGTACCAGCCTTTCTACCCAAAATGGTAGGCTGAGATGAAATTCACAACACCATTTTTTAAATTATACATTAGTTTGAGAGAGAATTCCTTTGCTTCTGTCATATTTAAAAGTGTTTGGAGCATACTCTCACAAATGATGCTGAAGTAAGCACAAAGAATTTGAAATTTGCACTTTAGTTCTTTCTGATTAATGTAGCAAGTCATATTACACAAAAAGTCCAGTACATAGAAAGCACTTGATAAAAAATGCAATTCTGAAAGTTTTGTTATTTACTCAACAATTTATTCAATAAATGATTAAGAGTACCAATTCTTAAATCACAACTCTGAATGATAACTCACCATTTTTGACATGTAAGGGTAACAGTACTCACCATGAGCATAGAGTCCTTTGGGATTATCGGGGCAAGATCTAGACAGGTGCCCCATTTCCCCACAAACAAAACATTTTGCAAAAGGAAATTCACCTGTAAGGATTAACAGTTCTGTGTTAAGTTGCTTATGTATATTATAAGTCATGTAATTCATATTATTTTAAAGACTCTGAAATCATTTGTTTTAAAATAACTTAAAATTTAATCTTATGATTTCAAAATATTAAATGGCACACTCATAACAAACCCCATCAAGAGAAAAAAAAAACAATTGACTACCTACTGGAACTTCCCCATTAACCAAATCAAAAACTGATAGGAAAAAAACATACCAAGAGCTGGGTCTACGTTAGCTTTGCACTTGGTTATTTCATGCTCTGTGGACCCACACCGGTAACATATTCCAGTGCCCGTATCTTGATTCTCAAGAGCAGCTGGGCAATCTGCAATCCCATGGCCAGGTTTTCTACAGTGAAAACATACCTGGGAAAACAAAATGTGAATTACCACACTGCAAAACTATACTGGCTTTGTTATCAAAGTCTTCTTATAAAAAATATTTTTGAAGCATTTCTTATTTTAAAGTTGTCTACCTCTTTGACATCTCAGTATTTTATTTGTAGAAAAAAGTGTTTCTAAATCCCTAAACAAAATGAAATATCGTTTCCATTAAAGGGTCTCGGTGCTTTTGAAAACCCTCAATCCAGAAATCCATCAATCTCAGAAACAAAGTTATAAATGGCTTTGTAAAAGGTAGCTACTTCAATGAATTAAGTAAGTAGGGACTATCACTTTATTAACAGAGATGTCTGCACTAGAAAAACTGAATTAGCTCTAGGAAACAGACAACAGCCATAAAAATGATCACTTACTGATACTTGCACTTTTAAAGTTCATATAATGAATGAATTTGGGCCAAATGATTCCACTTAAATTATGATTCAAATCATAAGATGTATTTCATATCAAAAGTATACTTTACAGTTTTTATATATTTAGTACATTCTTTAATGTTCAGAAATAAGAGGTTTCATTTTTAAAATATATACACAATACATTTTTTTAACAGTAAAATGAATAAAAGGTGCTGTATTTATACAATAGAATATACAGCAATGACTGAATAAGCTACAGCTATATGCATCAACACAGTTGAACCTTACACACATAATGTTGAAAGGAGCCAAACACAAGAATAGACACTGAATAATTCAACTCATATTTTCAAAAGTGGCACAGCTAATATGCTATTAGAGGTCAGTGTTAAGCCAAGATAGTGGTTACACTGAGGAGTGTACGGGTCAGAAGGGGCTTCTGGATACTGGTAATGTTGTTTCTTGATCTGAGTACTGGTTATGTGTACTAAATACACACTGTGCTGTAATTCACACTCTGAATTCTCACTGAGCTTTATTCCTGTGCTTTGTACACTGTTCTGTATGTTGTACTTTCACCAAAATTTTACATTCTGCAGAAGTCAATACTAGCCTTCCTCATCTGCCCCCTCAGACCATAAAAAAAAGTTATACACAATACATTTTAAAGGAATAATACTAAGATGAATTATGTGGCCCCAACACAACACTGAACAATGGTTTGGTTACTTTACATAGTACATTTACAATATATCCTAGTAATCTGGGGATATTTTTTGCTGCAGTGAATGAAAATATCAGTCCTAATCAAAGATAGTAGATATTTAAACTATTTTGTTTAAACTGGAAAAAGGTATATACATTTCTTAGATAACAAATAGTTTTCTTTTTGTTTTTGTTTTTTGTAAAATAAGCACAGGAGTTTTAAAAAGTAAATTCATCAGGCAAAATAAAACATAGAACATTTTCCAACTACATCCCTTTTTTTCCTGTTTAATAACATATTGGAAAATAATGATTCCCTTTCTTCACTGTCTTTTACATTTAGGATGAGTTGGTCCAAACAAACAAAATGCATTTATTCTACAACTGCAGGAAAAGCTACCGCTAAAAACTGGATCACCAACATTATGAAGTCTTAAATTCCTAGTGAAGTCAAGGTGGTCTCTAGTTACCTGACAGTTCACCGTTAGGCTTTTACCTTTAAAACCTAATCTTCACCAAATACAAATCTCTTGAATGATCTGCATATTTAATGTAGATGAGACTGTGGAGAGCAGACCAGTACATTTCTATATCTTAATCAATTTATTAGCAATTAAGAACTGATGCTTAGAATGAGGTATTAAAAAAAAAACAAGAAAACAAGTTGTAAGTCATAAGACATACACACTAAAGTATATGCTTTAAAATAAAACATTCCTTATCTTGAAACACATTGTTTTTCCCCTTAATTACAAACAGAAAACTTCTCTTCAAAGGTTGCAATTAAACTTTTTCAGATAGTTTGCAATTCACCATACTGCCTATGTCAATGAAATTATCTTCAAGTTAAATTAACTTGACTTAAAAAATATTCTTAAATAATTGTACAATTGAAACAAAATTATCCTGATCCGAACAGAAATGACTCTCTTTTCTATCCAAATTTATCCATATGGATCATTTCATCAGTATTATCTCTAAATAATTACCTTTAAATATCACACTGCATAGAACTAATCCTACAAATAGAAGACACGTTTATGGAGGCTATGTTTCAAACTTATATTGGTGCAAAGAGTATTCTACATTTAGTAAGTCTAATAAACAAATTAAAGTCTAAAATGACAACAAATCCTGATTCTTATGTAGTATACTGCTAGAAAATTTGTGATATTCACTTAAAGAAGGTAAAGAATCATTTCTTGTGTCTGACATAGTTTACAAATCCTGGGCTAGCCACTACAGAAATAAACCTGCAGCCCCCTGCATTCCTCTGAGTGTAATATGAGAAGGAAGCAGCAACTGTCTAGGGAGTTTCAGTAAGTTTTAACTCTGTTGTTACTAACTGGTGTGATTTCTTCTCATGCCTCAGGTTTCTCATGGATAAAGGCAAAAGGACATCCTTTCCAAGTAACAGGAACCACACATATGTAACCTGTTGTACCTAACCCTCCTCTGTGTTTTATCTTTTTTTAAATGATTGTTTGAAAAAGGGCAACTGGAAGGCAGATTCTGAAGTCAGACAAATTCTGGGTTTGAATTTCACCTCTTCTACTAAGTAGCTTCATAAAGATACTTAACCTGTCTGCACATCAATGTTTTTTACCCATAATATGGGGGTGCCACCATCTTTGCATGCAGTATTGTTCAGATAATTTATCAGTAGGGTGCCTAGCATATAGGAGGTGCTAAAAAAGTCCCAGTACTATTACTAACCCTCAAAGGGATGTTTTACATATCTAGTACATAACAGCAATCAGACGCTAAAATAGCTATGTGTGAATTTATGAATAATAGTTTCTACCCATGTAAAGTAACATTTTGGTACAAGGGATGATCTTACCATTGCATTTTTCTTTGCTGCTTGTCTTTTTAATCTTCTTCCTTCCCGACGACTATCTTTCTTTAAAGCAACTGCAATTTCTTCCCTTACTTCCTCACTGTCTGTTGCTATCATCTCTCCATTGTGAACTATCTTTGAGTTTTGTCTTAGGTATTCCATGAATCCATTCACATCTTCATTTAAGTATTCCTTTTTCTTTTTGTTCTTTTTGTGTTTTGCTTGGGGTGTATCATTTTTAAGTGACAGCCTACTGGCATCAAGTTGCTTACTCTTTGGTATGCTTTGTTTTTTTCCCTCAAAGGATCCCTTCTTCATGTCCTCCCATGACGTTGCTTGCAAGGGTCTCTTGTTATGTGTGGTAGTAATTCGTGCCCACCTGGTCATGGTTGATCTTTAAGACAAGCATGTCTGGTTAGTCATTTAAAAAAAAAACTACACTACAGTTTCATGTTGTATAACATTATATCCATATGTTAAAGTTTTAATTATTAAAACACTTAACTTCATTTAGTTATCTTTATATTTAATTCTATATTATGCTGCATAGATATGCCTGTAATGTAAATCCAGCCCTTAGTAGCTACCATACCAGTAAAACAAACACTACAAATACTTAAAATTGGAAAACAATTCATTAATTCCAAATTATTTCAGTTATTCCAAATTATTTTGTAAAACTTAAATCACACAGTTAATACAGTGAATGAAGTTACTCTTCTCAAATTCTGTAGTTTTCCTGACCGTTTATCTTCCTCTCTCTAAGTCCCTGGGCTGTTTTCTTCCAACCTTTTTGCCTAGTCTGCCTTTACAACGCAAACGATTTGCACAGCATACAGAAATCTTGTCCTTTGACGTTAAGTTTGTCATTACAACTCTTCCTGGAAAACAGATAAGTAAACCAATGTTTCAGTCACAGATGATACCGGATCTTCTTTAATTAGAGTGTAAGCTACTGCCAGCCCAGTAGCTTCAAATCATCCTCAGTTATTAAATCGCAACCTCTTGGGGCAGCATCTCTAGGGTGTACCAAACTAGGGTTTAAACTTGGGTTCCTACCACGGAAACATCCCTTCAACACAAGGTAGGGGATGAGCCATGAATAAGTGTGGGACGCTCCACACCACTTTACACCAACGCGCAGACCCAAGTTATTGCAGATCCCACAACTATCCCACTAAGGGCAGGAACTGTTTAAAGGTGGATTATCCCTCCTTGGAGTACGTGAGAAGGGGGAAGCGCTGGGTATCATGCCCGAGTCGGCGGAGCCCAGTAGCACGGCGGGCCCCCGTAGGGCTGGACGCACCGGCCCCGGCCCAGGCCCAGAGCCCTCGGCTGAGGCGGGTCCCCGCTCCGGCACCCTGGGTAGGCCGCGTAGCCTGAACCTCCTGCCCCACCGGGCAACGGGATCTCCTGGGCACCTAGCAACAAGTTCCTCAGCCCTCCCGCCGGGGCCCAAGGAACAAACAAAGGGATGCCACGGCATCTGGGGGCCCAGAGGCCCAGGAGCCCCATCTCACTTCGCCGAGCGCACCGTCTTACCGAGCACGAATCCTCCAGAGCAGCTGAGTTAGCGAGCCAGAGATGCCGTTACCCCTGCGGCGGCGACGGAACTCGGGACCGGAACACGTCATACCCGAGAGAGCATCACTTCCGGCGGCCAAGGCCGGGGCGGGCGCCGGTAGAGGAGGTGGGTGCCGAGGTCTCTTCTCGGGTGGGTAAATGTGGTTGAGTTAATGTTTGTGGAGCGCCTAGCGTTTGAAGAGCGCTGCGCTAGACGCTAGAGACGCACAGGTGAAGAGTGCTCAGTCCGTACTGTCTGGAACTCAGTTTAGTGAGCAAGATGGACGGGAGTGTCGGTGGGGTGGGAGAAACCCGCAAAGGCTTCCTCGAGAAGGACCTTTGAACTAGACTTCGAAAAACAAAAGTCTGGTGCAACTGGCGGCGGGAAGTAGTTGCGGGCTTTCCGAACAGATGTAAGGTGAAAGTATTAGCCTAATGGGAGAGGATCACTACGATAGATATCTAGAGCCCTGTTGGGTGGAGAGCGATACCTCAGGGTCCTCCTCAGTGCTATTAGACATTCAGTTGAAATATCAGACTTTGCCAAAGTTCTCTTATGAAGAGGAAAACACCAGTCTCCTGAACAATTCATTATCTCAATAACATCTCCGTGGTATTACATCCTCAGTAGGACCACTATTCCAGCTCCATCATTATGCTCAATCCATTTTACCTCTAACGTATCTGTCCACTTGTTTGTCCAAGATTTCATCTTGTCTCACCTGGATTACTGGCAGCTGGTCTGGGTATACATTCTTGCTCCACTCCTTCAAATCCATTTTCCATGCCATAGCCAATTGAACTTTTAAAAATGTAAATCAGATTGTTACTCTCCTGCTTTAATCCCTTCCATAGTTTCCCATTGTTCTTAGGATGAAGTTCAAACTACTTACATGGTATTGAGTCCCTGCCTACTTCACTAGCCTTAGCCTGTTCTCCCTCTTCTTTGAGCAGAAGCCTTTCCTCAGTTTCTCAAATGCCACAGGTATCTTGCTATCTCCAGGCTCCTTTATATATGCTGTTTTCTTCCAATGGTACTCCACTTTTTCTTCTTCCAACTGATCTGTACTCACCCTTAAAAGCTTTTCACATTTTATTCTCAAGCCTTCCAATGCCTCCCTCCCCGCCTGCACCCCCCACCAGACTAATCCCCTGTTGTATGCTCATTGCAGTCATATTTCCTTATAGCACTTACCAAATTTGTAATTGCATGATGAATTGTGTAATTAGTTGTTTTTCCTATCCCCATCTCCTGGTATATAGTTGGTGCTCAGTACGTTTTTGTTACCTAAGTAAATAATAAGTACTTTGCAGTGCTTGTTAAAGCAAACTGGAAAGTGACCAATTTCCCTTTTTTTTTAAATTATGTGTAAGGATATTTATTGATACATGGGTAAAATCAGAAAAAGACTAGAACACTGGGAAGAGCCTAATAGTATATCAGTGAGGATATTTAAGTTATGCCACATTCCTTATATGAAACAATCTGAAAGTGACCAATTTTCTTTAAGAGGAAAGAGTAAATTTAATGCTATAGAAATACTGGGAATTGGTATGGTAAATAGCAGAAATATCTTAGGTCTCATGGTGGGGAGAGTTTGAAAAGACAAAAAATCCTCCAGCTTTTGAAGAGAGGGAGCTTCCGAAAAAATGTGTGCTGGTGCTCTTCATATCAGAATGTTCTCCACCTGCTGGCTTCATGTTCAAATACCAACCTAGTGACATTTCATGAAGAGGTATTCTTGTAGAACCCAGGTACTTACACATAATGTATACCACTAGAGGGTGCATTCAACTAAAACTTGTCTTTCTAGTATGCTATACTATAGAAGGTTGTTCATTCCTGGAAGTGAAGGAACATGATCTCAAATTGTTTTTGTGGAAGTACATTAAATAAAGATCAGTAATTGAACAAATAATAGTAGAAATCTTTTGGGATTCAGAATAAAAAATTACTGTTACTACTAAAAGTAGCTAACTCATAGAACATTTTATAGGTACCTAGCAATGTGTGATGAATGCTTTACTCATTACTTTTTAATCAATCCATGCATTATTGTGAGAGGTAGGTCCTATTGTTTTCTCCACTTTACAATGAGGAAGCAAGTTCAAAGAGCTGTAGTAACTTACTCACACATCTAGTAAGAGTCAGAGTCAGTATTTGAACCAAGATCTCAGTCCAAAGGTGTGAGCTCGATTACCATGAAATACTGAAAGGGATTGTTAGCCTGCTTGAATTTACTTTAAAACATCTTGCTGTTATCCTTGTCCATGTGAGACTTAATTTTTTTAGATGTGTTCACTTTTACAGTTCAAAGGCTTATCTTAAATTTCCCCATTCAGATAACCCTGAAATACTATAAATGTGGTACTTTCATAACAATATTCACAGGGTAAATGTTAAGTGAGGAACTAAAGTTTTGGTTCTAAAGAGCTGAAGTACTTCATTTTTAAAAAATTGTGAAGTGTATTTGGCATATGAAAGAGGATATAAACCATGAAGTAATTACAAACATGTTCTTGTAAATACTACTGAGTTTAAGAAACTGATCATTGTCAGATAGTGTTTTAAATGATATTAACATAGTTTTTTGCACAGGCAATACATTTTTACATTTCAAACAAAAATAATTTCTTATGAAGATAGAAGATTTCTACAAACCATCTGTCATCCTGATAATTATTAATTCTGGACAAAATATAAAAACAACTAGTAGAGGATTCTGAAGAGTAAATAAAAGCAGACACTTGTTGAGGGGAGTCGAAATCCAAAGAAGCAACTAGCACATGGGTCAGTGTCCTTTGGTGTGTGTATGTCTTTTTCCTAAGAGTGGGCCACCGGCACAAAGTGTATGAACAGCTAAAATTGCAATGGAAAGCCCACCGTCATCTTTGAGACTGCAAGAACCAGAGAACATCGCATGTAACAGCCATCCCTGGATAGTGAGGGGGGATCCTGGAAGGGAGACAGCTGTGAAGAGGATTCTTCCACTTCTGTATATGAATACTTCACAGGTCTCAAACTGGCCCTGAACCTACATACACAGGACAAACTCAGAGACAAAGAAATGAACTGAGACTTGAGTTGCCACCTGCAAAAAAGTGAGACAAAGCCTGTAACAAGTCTGAACAAGTTAGTGGCCTGCTTACATTTATTTTCATGAGGAATAAAACAACTCATAGTATGTACACAGTAACAGCCACAATGTCCAGGATAAAATCCGGAACATAAATCACCACTGGTTCAGTGGTCCTTTGAAATCTGGTCATCTCTAGTTTGCCTGCTATTGTTTAGTTTTCAGAGTCCTCAAATAGCTAACCTACGCATTATGTTTTAAAGCTGCATTCATTGGGAGATACAGGATGAGGTGTACTCATTCCATCTTACCTGGTAGGAAACCACCACTGTTGGAATTTTAAGTCCTCATTCTTGGATAGAGTCTCTTTGGAGGTGCTTGGCCAGGCTGGTGCTTTAGGGATAGGAGTGGCCAAGGCTCAGCTTGGTGAGCCAGCCCTCCAGCTGAGTCTCATACCAGTGTGAGCAGCTTCACAACAACCTGATAAGCTACAGAGTAATTTGGAATGGAAGATAGTCTACAAAGGAAGGCTGGGACCAGATTTTTGCCAAATCGAAGTGCTTGCATTTTATTCTGTAGAGCTTAAGCAATGAAGAGCTATACATAATCATTTAGATATACAGTAGATCCCATAAAACATCTAGAAAATGGTTATGTGTAGAAAAGTATACTTAATGCAGTAGTCAGAACCCTTTGGACACTTACTGAGCTTCATTAGAATATACAGAAAAATAGAGCAGGAGAGAGTGAAAAGAATGAATGACCCTACTGCTGGAGATAAAAATGAGATCCAGACCAGTGACAGTCTAATAGCTTCTTTCATAAATATCTGTCATTTTTTTATTTTTTATTTTTGAGAGGGCACCTCTCAAAATATGTCATTTTTTAAAGCAGCTTTAGAATCCTTAAAATAAGGCTCTTGGATAATGGAATTATGAGTTCCTTTTTTCTCTAAATTTCATTTTACAAGTGTTCTTTAATGAGTGTGCATTACATTCGAGTCATTATTGAAGTTTTTATTTAATCCATAGGAGTTTTGAGACAGCACATGAGAATTTCCTGTTACATATAGATTCAAAGAAATACCTGCCTTTAAAAATTCAATAGTCTTGTTTTTACAGGTCAGTAAACAAAATGTCAGGAAAGTTAAATGATTGCCACAGGACACAACTTCTAATGATAAGAGTTATTACCTGAGGTGCATATGGAGATGGCCCTATATTTTAATTTTTTCATTTGTATTGGCTTTCTCACTTAATAACAAAGTTACAAGCAGTACTGCTTTATTTCAGAAGTGAGAGAAGTGGTATTTGAAGTGCCTAACAGAAGAAACCCATTAGTGGAAGTTGTTTGAGGTTGCTAAGCATTAAGAAATAGAAATAATAAGTTTGTGTTCTCCCTAAAAGAGCTTGAATCTTTTTCATATTCTTTGCTTAAACATGAGAAAGAATGGCATTGGAAACAATCACAGATATGACTTCTGACTGTCATCTCACCCTCTTCTGGTGTGTCTCTTAAGCTCAAGTTCTTAATCATGCTTCTTAGTGGTGACAAGTGTTAAGTGCTTCAAATGAATACTTAAACCTAAATTACATGTAAGTAGTAAGATTTCCAAGCTCTCTTCTTTGAGATGAGTACTTCCCTCCTCCTCCTGTCAGGGAATGCTACTTGATAGGGGCCTTAGACTGTCCTTTTAAGGGAGCAATGGGAGGTCTGCAGTTACAAATTGAATTCTACAAAATTGGGTAGGTATGGGAAAAGTAGTTCCTGATTATTGTCAGCACCTTATTAAATCCTTGATACATAAAAATGACAGTCCTTGCCTTTAAGCAGCCAACAGCCTGTGAAGATAGGACATGCAGACTGGTAAGCCCACCAGTAAGGCAGTAAGTGAAGGAGTTACACTGGTGGGATAGGTTACAGATAAATTCATTCAACTGGGAGATTTTGGAAAAATGCACAATAGAATGTATTGCAAGCGACTGGAGAGGGAGATTAGGGAGGTAATGGGGAGGAGTCAATAAAAAAGAAATACTCGAGATGACCACATAGTAGGAAAAAAGTTGCACTCCCAAAAGCCTGGTGTAGAAAATAAAAGATATGGGAAAAGCGGTCTGACAGATATTCTAAGAAACATTTATGGAACAGGAAATGTACAGTTATATGTATATATTGTGGAAGATGTGAGCATATGATGCTGAGCTCTGTGAAGATGAATTTGGTGCAGTCCATATCCCAGGAGAATCAGTAATCTAGCGGAGGAAACACATTCATACCAGTAGTACTCCAAGGAGTAAATGAAGGAGGGAAAACGTTTAATTGTGTTCAGGTGTGCCCAAGGCCCTCACTCTGAGACTTGCTAGCAACTTTTCAAATGAACATTAGTTTCATTGGGTGTATGTGCTTTTAAATATCTGAACAATGTGTTTTTAGAGCAAGAGAGCAAGTCAGACAGAGGGACTTCTTTTAAGAGCAGATCTGAATGTAGTCTTTAATCTATATGTATTGCTGCTTTTCCTGTACTGGACATTTGTTTTAAAAACATCTGGGTGTTGATGGCTACCCAGCATGGCAAATGTGTTCAGTGCCATTGATACCTGGCAAGTAGCCATCTTCCCTTCCCAACTTCATATTCTGCTGTATTTCATCATAAAGCCCTGTTTGGAGGTAGATGGACTTCTCTCTCCTCCCCCATACACTCATAATAAATATATTCCTAGGAAAGATGAAAAGCAGGAGTCCTATTGACTTAGAAAAGAGCTCACAATTTAAAAGTGGGGAAAATGACATCTCAGCACTATAATGACAAAATTGGGATCTGAGAGAAAAACTGTTCAGTTTCTATTTAAAAAAAAAAAAAAGGATGGCAAAAGACAGATACATTTATCTCTGTTTTAATTCAGGTTGAACCATTAGGCCATTTAACTGAATGTTGAAGAAATGTGCCAGGGAGTGTGTTGAATGCAATGTGTTACTTAAAGCCTTTAATAACCGGAACTTCTTACCTGTCTACCATAGAGACATGTGATTTCACTGTCAACCAAATTGTTGTCAAATGAATAAAATGCATAAAAAACTTTAAAACCAACCCTCTTTTACTCATTAAAGTCTTCTAGTGCTTCATTAATTTTAATGGTATAATCTAGCTCTGATTGAAGAGCACCTGAATGCAGTTAGTGCCTCATCAGTACTGATGAGTTCCCAGTAATTCAGGCCATGTCTGCAGAGTGAGCACAAATTATGTGTCTCTATTTACATCTACTCCATGCATGTTTGTCCATGTCTTTAACATAACTTTACATTCCAGGAGCCCAGTGTCTTCCTTTTTTACTTCACCTACATTATATAAAAGAGATTTCTATTCCAGAGCTGCTTTTATACTAACAAATGAGTTTTGTGCAAACAAAAAAGATTTTGTGGAGATGCCAAAATCTGGTATTTCTTCCCCAGATCTTCAGATTGAATATAGATATAGCCTATATGAATCAAATGCATTTTTGAAAAGTAGGGAGTCTGATGTATGTGTTAAAGAATAAATGACATTATCAGTCCATTGCATTTCCACTGTAGCTTCAAGTTTCATAAACCTAATTAGAAAAAAAACTTCTTAACTGCTTGTACAATTCCATAATTATATCTCAAACTAGATTTACTCATTGTCAAATACAGGTTATGCTTACAGAATGAATAAATGATTAGTAATGGTACACCTCTTTAGTCCTTGACTAAAGAGTGGGTATTTTCATAGCACTTAGGATTTGACTCACTGAAATGGGCCTGGAGCAAGAGGTCAAACAGTTTAACCCCATCGCTAGCATAGGAAGAAACAGAGGATTTGGATGTCAGCAGTAACTGGGTAGGGCTTTCTCCCATGATGCAAAAGGCCAGTGCACAGATGTAATCCCTCCATCCCCCTTTTCTAGGTTCCATGATAAGCATTTGCTTTCCCTTCACATAGGTTTTTTTTATAGAAAGGGTAGCGTGTGGTTAATTTGACTTCCTTTTCTGAATCATCTGATTCCAGACTTGCAGTTTTTTGGTTTAAGTTTATAGACACTTAGTCTCCATTTTGTGCAGATTTTTCTAGTTTAATCCTCAGTTTTATTTACCTTTTTTCCCCTTTTCTTGAGGTTTTTGAGGCTACCTCGTGTTTGTTCTGTTTCCCAATAAGATTTTAAGCCCTATATAGTTCCCTACATACATGAGAAGAGTAAATATGTCTAATATAGAGAGATGGCAATTATTTCATTTCTACCTTATTAGATTAAATACAATGGATATTCCATAATTCATACCAAAGCTTTCCTCCATTAATAGCAGCTATGTATCCCTTCTTAAAATACTAGGCCTGATACAATTTAAAATTTCTTTTAACTTGTGAAATATTTTGACATTCAAAAAGAAATAAGAGCTTTCTTATATCAGGACCAGCAGGTGAGCAAAGGAGTTGTCCCTGTGACAGTGGGTAATCAGTTATGACAGCTGATGGAGGTAGAGCTGCTTTCACATAGTGGCACAGGGAGAAATAGGTGTGGAAGCCAGGTGACCCACTTAGACACCTCCTGATAGTCCTTTGTACTATTGTGACTCGATGTGAAACAACCCCGGCTTGAGAAGGATGTCATTGCAAAGGCCTCAGGACTGAAGGTTTGGGTCACACAACATGGTGAGCCACCAAAGGGTACCAAGGCAATAGATGAAGATGAAGGTAACTTAGAATGGATAACAGAGGAAGTTGAAGTACCAGTTACAGCAATGGGGGCTTCAGTTCATACCACTAACCTCTCTTTTCTAAGATCTGCCTTAAGAATGAGATCCGTGGGAGCCACAAGGGACTGCTTTCTCTTAGAAGTAAACCTGTACAATGGAAAGAGTGGATTATGGTGGCCATGAGAGTAGCACTGAGCTCTCCTCTTGCAGGGAGCATAACTGACAAGTCCAGTTACTGCTGCTGTGGATCACAGCCACCATGTTCTTACTGAGGCTAGGCTCCTGGTAGTCTGCTTTCAGCCCAGACGAGGAGGCCCATTCCTACCTAAGGAGCTGCAAGGCTCTTCCAACAGGTTGGAAGGCTCCCCACTGGCCAGGATGAAACTTTTTTGGAATTCTATTGTAGTCTGGAACTTTTCTACCCAATCTTCCTTTCTTAAGTCTAGCATCATGGTTTGAACGCATCTACCCTCTCTCAGATGCTCCTCACCGTCTTACTTTCATGTTGAATCCTGTCTTGGCATCGGTTTCTTGGCAGATCCAAACATGGTTGCTTTTCAAGGCTCCTGGATTCTCCCTGACACTTTGTCTACTTGTTCTGTGGAATCTTGAGAGAGGAATGTGGTCATTTGGCTATTTTCTCTTTCAGTTCTCTCAGTTTGGGTTTCTATATTTTGAAACTTGTTACTAGATGAACACATACTTAGAATTTTTAAGTCATCTCAGTTCTCTTTATCTTTTTTTTATGAAATCTACTTTAGTAATTGAATAGAGCCTGTGAAATAATAGCATATAATATAAATATTAGCTTCTGCCCCCAGTTCCTGGCACAAAGCTCCTAAAAGCCTTTTAATTTCCTAAATAATAAGAATGCTAGGAACATATTTTATTCTAATACTTGGTCTTTGAGTCTTGTTCCTGACACCCACCTCCTAAATCCCTTGGAACTTCCTGGGTGATAGGCGTGTCTTTTGTTCTAATGAGGTGACTATTGGTGGACTCCTGGATAGCTTCAGGGCGGTGTCTGGTCACCAGAAGAAAAAGCCATGATTAGAAGCTTGGGACTGTCACCCTACCTACCATCCTCCAAGAAGGGGAGGGAACTGGAGATGGAGTTAATGATCAATCATGCCTAAGTGATGAAGCCTCCAAATAGGATAAATATGGGGCAAAAATTAGGCATATCATAGGCAAAGTGCTGAAATATCTACACAGAGAAAAATGACACATTACATATAGAAGAACCAACTATTTTCATAACCGGATTTGCCATCAAAAACCATGAAAAACAGAAGACAGTGAAACAAAATATTTAAAAGAGCTGAAAGAAGGAAAAAAAGAATTTAATGTTTATTGAGTCAGGTAATTAGGTCTGCATGCATGATGTGAACTTCATCTCATTAGTGTTGTGTGAAATCAGTTTAATGGGTCATAATCAGCACTTTTAAAAAACAATGGGATAATTGAAATAGAAAAATATCAGAGTGCATCTCAAATAGGATAACAATTACTATGCAAAACTTTTGTTTGGCTTTTATACATATACTTGCACACTTGTGTATACTGAAATCTGATATAGAACATTTCTTCCCATAGGTTACAGTTAAAAATTTTAAAAAGTATGCCACTGCCTTATTTAATCATCATAAAAACTTTGCAGGTCTAGATTTACCTCCATTTTACAAATGAAATCAAGACTCTTCAAGTAATTTTCCTTTGGTCATATAGCTGGTTAGTAGCTGAGCCTGAATTTAAGGCCAATCTTCTGACCTCAAAACAGCGTTCAACTTTTTGAGGCCAAAACTTCTTTTGGCAGCTTTCAACTTTTGGCCTGAGGGAGGCTAGTCAGTTCCCCATAAGTAGACATACTTATGATGATGACTTGGCAGCATGGAAGTCAAGGAGAAGGACCTGTGTTCCTCTTATCATGGAAGAGAGCAAGAATCATTTCCCAGCATTAAAGCCTACTGCAGCTACATTCTGCCTCTGATTCAAGGAATAGAGAAATTAAGAAGGTCGCATGACTCAGAACGATGCTCGGTTCACATCATTACTTGATGAATACTGATTGAATAGATCTTAGTAAGCAAGAACTATTTGCATGCTATGACTACTTTGGTTGAAAGATACGGTGTTCAATTAGAATTTTAATTAAGAGTTTCTTGATCTCCAATTGATTCATCTTCCACATAAAAGATCTTTTATTTTCACTGTAACATTGCCAATGTGCTTGTTTTTTGTGGCAGAAATATAACTCAGCATACTTTTGCAAACAGAATCATATCATTCATGTACTTGGCAATGCTTGAGGAGAAAGAATATTCTTGTATCCAATTAAAGTGCTATTACATGATCTGAAAATTGAAGAGCTGTCAGAGAAGGGTATGTGATGAATATGGAGGATTTCAACAAAAAGTGAGGGGCCAGATAGAATGTTCCAGAATCCATTGTAGACTTGGCTTAAATGACTGGCTTTAGTTACTAATATCTTATTCTTAAAGAGGAAAGTCACACAGGAATATATTTCTAGTGATACAATAAAAGTCAAACAGCCCCACAAATCAAGAGTTTCAAATGTAGATAAGATAGGTTAAGTACTAACAGTCTGTGGGCAAGCCAAAATTGAATGCAAGTATGGGTGTGGTTATTGATGAGTGGAACTGAAGGCCAAAGATGAGAAATGAACAAGGTAAAAATGCAAAAAAAGAGACGTTAGCTGTACCCTCTGTACCTTAGACATTCAGTTGATTCTTATTAATGATGACATTGATGTTGCTCAGAATGTTGTATAGGAGAGGGGCGGAAGATGGCAGCGTGAGTAGAGCAGCGGAAATCTCCTCCCAAAACCACATATATCTATGAAAATATAACAAAGACAACCCTTCCTAGAATAAAGATCAGAGGACACAGGAAAATATCCAGACCACATCCGCACCTGAGAGAACCCAGCGCCTCGCGAAGGGGGTAAGATACAAGCCCCGGCCCCACGGGAGCCGAGCGCCCCTCCCCCCAGCTCCCGGCGGGAGAAGAATAGGCAGAGCGGGAGGGAGACGGAGCCCAGGACTGCCGAGCACCCAGCCCCCGCCATCCGGGCAAGAGTGCAGACACAGTGCGTGCGCAGGGGGCCCTGGATATTAGGGAATCAGGGCAGCAAGAACAGTGAGCGGGCACCGGAGGCCGGGCGCCGGAGGACATAAGAAAAGCGAGTGACCAATTTTTGTTTTTTTCTTTTTTTTGCTGTTTTGTTTTGGCGAGCGCTTTTTGGAAGTCTTAAAGTGATAGGGCCCCCAATACTAGGGAAACAGGGCAGCAAGAACAGTGAGTGGGCACCAGTGGTCTGGCGCCAGAGGACACCAGAAAAGAGAGCGACCATTTTTTTTTTTTTTATTGCTGTTTTGTTTTGGCAAGCGCTTTTTGGAAGTCTTAAAGGGATAGGGCCCCCAATACTAGGGAAACAGGGCAGCAAGACCGGTGAGCAGATGCCTGAAGCTGGCGCTGGAGAATAAAGAAAAACGAGCGACTACCCTTTTTTTTTTTTTAATTAAAAAAAATTTTTTTTTTTAAATTAAATTTTTTTTCTTTGTTTTTGTGGTCGTTGTTTTGTTTTGGCAGGTGCTTTTTGGAAGTCTTAAAGGGGCAGGGCGGGACACTTAATCCATAGGTAGGGAATCCGGGGATCTCTGGGCACCCTAACCCATGGGCTGCAGGGAGCAGGGAGGCCCCTTACAGAGATAAATAGCCTCCAGGCCGCTCCCCCTCCAACGCCACCCCACCACTTTGGAGCAGAGGCCCGAACCAGGCCGTGCCCACAGCAACAGCAGAGATAAACTCCACAGCAGCTGGGCAGGAAGCAGAAACCCTGTCTGCGCGCAGCTGCGCAGCACAATCCACTAGAGGTCGCTGTTCTCCCAGGAGAGGAGGGCCACAAACCAACAAGAAGGGAAGTTCTTCCAGCCGTCACTCGTCCCAGCTCTGCAAACTATTCCTATCACCATGAAAAGGCAAAGCTACAGGCAGACAAAGATCACAGAGACAACACCAGAGAAGGAGACAGACCTAACCAGTCTTCCTGAAAAAGAATTCAAAATAAGAATCATAAACATGCTGACAGAGATGCAGAGAAATATGCAAGAGAAATGGGATGAAGTCTGGAGGGAGATCACAGATGCCAGAAAGTAGATTGCAGAAATGAAACAAACTCTGAAAGGGTTTATAAGCAGAATGGATAGGATGCAAGAGGCCATTGATGGAATTGAAACCAGAGAACAGGAACGCATAGAAGCTGACAGACATAGAGAGAGATAAAAGGATCTACAGGAATGAAACAATATTAAGAGAACTGTATGACCAATCCAAAAGGAACAATATCCGTATCATAGGGGTTTCAGAAGAAGAGAAAGGAAAAGAGATGGAAAGTATCTTAGAAGAAATAATTGCTGAAAACTTCCCCAAACTGGGGGAGGAAATAATCGAACAGACCACGGAAATACACAGAACCCCCAACAGAAAGGATCCAAGGAGGACAACACTGAGACACATAATAATTAAAATGACAAAGATCAAGGACAAGGGAAGAGTTTTAAAGGCAGCTAGAGAGAAAAAGGTCACCTATAAAGGAAAACCCATCAGGCTAACATCAGACTTCTCAACAGAAACCCTACAGGCCAGAAGAGAATGGTATGATATATTTAATGCAATGAAACAGAAGGGCCTTGAACCAAGGATACTGTATCCAGCACGACTATCATTTAAATATGATGGCGGGATGAAACAATTCCCAGACAAGCAAAAGCTGAGAGAATTTGCTTCCCACAAACCACCTCTACAGGACATCTTACAGGGACTGCTCTAGATGGGAGCACTCCTAGAAAGAGCACAGAACAAAACACCCAACATATGAAGAATGGAGGAGGAGGAATAAGAAGGGAGAGAAGAAAATAATCTCCGGACAGTTTATATAACAGCTCAATAACTGAGCTAAGTTAGGCAGTAAGATACTAAAGAGGCTAACCTTGAACCTTTGGTAACCACAAATTTAAAGCCTGCAATGGCAATAAGTACATATCTTTCAATAGTCACCCTAAATGTTAATGGGCTGAATGCACCAATCAAAAGACACAGAGTAATAGAATGGATGAAAAAGCAAGACCCATCTATATGCTGCTTACAAGAAACTCACCTCAAACCCAAAGACATGTACAGACTAAAAGTCAAGGGATGGAAAAACATATTTCAAGAAAACAGCGAGAAGAAAGCAGGGGTTGCAGTACTAATATCAGACAAAATAGACTTCAAAACAAAGAAAGTAACAAGAGATAAAGAAGGACACTACATAATGATAAAGGGTTCAGTCCAACAAGAGGATATAACCATTCTAAATATATATGCACCCAACACAGGAGCACCAGCATATGTGAAACAAATACTAACAGAACTAAAGGGGGAAATAGACTGCAATGCATTCATTCTAGGAGACTTCAACACACCACTCACCGCAAAGGATAGATCCACTGGGGAGAAAATAAGTAAGTACACGGAAGCACTGAACAACACAGTAGAGCAGATGGACCTAATAGACATCTATAGAACTCTACATCCAAAAGCAGCGGGATATACATTCTTCTCAAGTGCACATGGAACATTCTCCAGAATAGACCACATACTAGGCCACAAAAAGAGCCTCAGAAAATTCCAAAAGATTGAAATCCTACCAACCAACTTTTCAGACCACAAAGGCATAAAACTAGAAATAAACTGTACAAAGAAAGCAAAGAGGCTCACAAACACATTGAGGTTTAACAACACGCTCCTAAATAATCAATGGATCAATGACCAAATCAAAATGGAGATCCAGCAATATATGGAAACAAATGACAACAACAACACTAAGCCCCAACTTCTGTGGGACGCAGCAAAAGCAGTCTTAAGAGGAAAGTATATAGCAATACAAGCATATTTTAAAAAGGAAGAACAATCCCAAATGAATGGTCTAATGTCACAATTATCGAAATTGGAAAAAGAAGAACAAATGAGGCCTAAGGTCAGCAGAAGGAGGGACATAATAAAGATCAGAGAAGAAATAAATAAAATTGAGAAGAATAAAACAATAGCAAAAATCAATGAAACCAAGAGCTGGTTCTTCGAGAAAATAAACAAAATAGATAAGCCTCTAGCCAGACTTATTAAGAGGAAAAGAGAGTCAACACAAATCAACAGTATCAGAAACGAGAAAGGAAAAATCACGACGGACCCCCAGAAATAAAAAGAATTATTAGAGAATACTATGAAAACCTATATGCTAACAAGCTGGGAAACCTAGGAGAAATGGACAACTTCCTAGAAAAATACAACCTTTGAAGACTGACCCAGAAAGAAACAGAAAATCTAAACAGACCAATTACCAGCAACGAAACTGAAGCAGTAATAAATAAACTACCAAAGAACAAAACCCCCGGAGCAGATGGATTTACCTCGGAATTTTATCAGACATACAGGGAAGACATAATACTCATTCTCCTTAGAGTTTTCCAAAAAATAGAGGAGGAGGGGATACTCCCAAACTCATTTTATGAAGCTAACATCACCCTAATACCAAAACCAGGCAAAGACCCCACCAAAAAAGAAAACTACAGACCAATATCCCTGATGAATGTAGATGCAAAAATACTCAACAAAATATTAGCAAACCGAATTCAAAAATACATCAAAAGGATCATACACCATGACCAAGTGGGATTCATCCCAGGGATGCAAGGATGGTACAACATTCGAAAGTCCATCAACATCATCCACCACATCAACAAAAAGAAAGACAAAAACCACATGATCATCTCCATAGATGCTGAAAAAGCATTTGACAAAGTTCAACATCCATTCATGATAAAAACTCTCAGCAAAATGGGAATAGAGGGCAAGTACCTCAACATAATAAAGGCCGTCCATGAAAAACAGCCAACATTATATTGAACAGCGAGAAGCTGAAAGCATTTCCTCTGAGATCGGGAACTAGACAGGGATGCCCACTCTCCCCACTGTTATTTAACATAGTACTGGAGGTCCTAGCCACGGCAATCAGACAAAACAAAGAAATACAAGGAATCCAGATTGGTAAAGAAGAAGTTAAATTGTCACTATTTGCAGATGACATGATACTGTACATAAAAAACCCTAAAGACTCCACCCCAAAACTACTAGAACTGATATCGGAATACAGCAAAGTTGCAGGATACAAAATCAACACACAGAAATCTGTGGCTTTCCTATACACTAACAATGAACCAACAGAAAGAGAAATCAGGAAAACAACTCCATTCACAATTACATCAAAAAAAAAAAATACCTAGGAATAAACCTAACCAAAGAAGTGAAAGACTTATACTCTGAAAACTACAAGTCACTCTTAAGAGAAATTAAAGGGGACACTAACAGATGGAAACTCATCCCATGCTCGTGGCTAGGAAGAATTAATATCGTCAAAATGACCATCCTGCCCAAAGCAATATACAGATTTGATGCAATCCCTATGAAACTACCAGCAACGTTCTTCAATGAACTGGAACAAATAATTCAAAAATTCATATGGAAACACCAAAGACCCAGAATAGCCAAAGAAATCCTGAGAAAGAAGAATAATGTAGGGGGGGATCTCACTCCCCAACTTCAAACTCTACTATAAAGCCATAGTAATCAAGACAATTTGGTACTGGCACAAGAGTAGAGCCACAGACCAATGGAACAGACTAGACAATCCAGACATTAACCCAGACATATATGGTCAATTAATATTTGATAAAGGAGCCATGGACATACAATGGCAAAATGACAGTCTCTTCAACAGATGGTGCTATCAAAACTGGACAGCTACATGTAGGAGAATGAAACTGGACCATTGTCTAACCCCATATACAAAAGTAAACTCAAAATGGATCAAAGACCTGAATGTAAGTCATGAAACCATTAAACTCTTGGAAGAAAATATAGGCAAAATCCTCTTAGACATAAACATGAGTGACCTCTTCTTGAACATATCTCCCCAGGCAAGGAAAACAACAGCAAAAATGAACAAGTGGGACTATATGAAGCTGAAAAGCTTCTGTACAGCAAAAGACACCATCAATAGAACAAAAAGGAACCCTACAGTATGGGAGAATATATTTGAAAATGACACATCCGATAAAGGCTTGACGTCCAGAATATATAAAGAGCTCACACGCCTCAACAAACAAAAAACAAATAACCCAATTAAAAAATGGGCAGAGGAACTAAACAGACAGTTCTCCAAAAAAGAAATACAGATGGCCAACAGACACATGAAAAGATGCTCCACATCGCTAATTATCAGAGAAATGCAAATTAGAACTACAATGAGGTATCACCTCACACCAGTAAGGATGGCTGCCATCCAAAAGACAAACAACAACAAATGTTGGCGAGGCTGTGGAGAAAGGGGAACCCTCCTACACTGCTGGTGGGAATGTAAGTTAGTTCAACCTTTGTGGAAAGCAGTATGGAGGTACATCAAAATGCTCAAAACAGACATACCATTTGACCCAGGAATTGCACTCCTAGGAATTTATCCTAAGAATGCAGCAATCAAGTATGAGAAAGATCAGTGCACCCCTATGTTTATCGCAGCACTATTTACAATAGCCAAGAATTGGAAGCAACCTAAATGTCCATCGATAGATGAATGGATAAAGAAGATGTGGTACATATACACAATGGAATACTACTCAGCCATAAGAAAAGGGCAAATCCTACCATTTGCAGCAACATGGATGGAGCTGGAGGGTATTATGCTCAGTGAAACAAGCCGAGCGGAGAAAGGGAAATACCAAATGATTTCACTTATCTGTGGAATATAAGAACAAAGGAAAAACTGAAGGAACAAAACAGCAGCAGAATCACAGAACTCAAGAATGGACTAACAGGTACCAAAGGGAAAGGGACTGGGGAGGATGGGTGGGAAGGGAGGGATAAGGGGGGGGAGAAGTAGGGGGATATTAAGATTAGCATGCATTGGGGGGTAGGAGAAAAGGGAGGGCTGTACAACACAGAGAAGACAAGTAGTGATTCTACAACATTTTGCTATGCTGATGGACAGTGACTGTAAAGGGGTTTATAGGGGAGACCTTGTATAGGGGAGAGCCTAGTAAACATAATATTCGTCATGTAAGTGTAGATTAGTGATACCAAAAAAAAAAAAAAGGGCAGTTCCTATGTGGTAACCTCCAAAGAGTTCTACACAAGAGTATAAAGGGCATATAAAAGTGTAGTCAAACGGTCTGTTTGTGTTTATACAGAGGATCAAAGCCTAATTGGGCTACCCCGAAAATGAACTAAGATACGATATGAAAAAGAACTTCCAACATCAGCACTCTCTGGAAGACTCATGCCAGAAGATGATCATCAAAAAACCCCAACAAATATCCACGCACTGCTATAGCTGTAGATGCACTCATCCCACCAGTTCCTGGACTTGCCATGGGAATGAGGAAGGAGATATCTAAGCTGGCCTGTGCATACAGTAAAACAACAAATTTGACTGGATCTATACTGTTGGAACTCAATCAAGAATTAGGAGAAGTGCAAATGGTAGTGCTCCAAAATCTTACAACTACAGACTATTTACTGTTAAAAGAACATAAGGGATGTGAACAGTCCCCAGGAATGGGTTGTTTTAATTTGTCTGATTTCTCTCAGACTGTTCAAGTTCAGTTGGACAATATCCACCATATCATAGATAAGTTTTCACAAATGCCTAAGGTGCCTAACTGGTTTTCTGGGTTTCACTGGAGATGGCTGGTAATTACAGGTATGCTTTGGTTATGTAACTATACTCCTATTATGTTAATGTGTGTGCGCAATTTAAGTAGTAGCTTAAAACCTATACATGCTGAAGTTACTCTACAAGAAGATATGTCAAAGAAATAATCAATCTTCCCATGTTTTCTGCCGCCTGCTACTTCTAAAGCTTTTCTTCTTCCTTCCTAATTACAACCCTTAAATAGAATTCGTGCCTCATATCAAATTTACCGAGTATCATAATTCTTCCAAGTGGTAAAGACACCTCAAGACAAATGCTGGGCATAGAAGCTACAGGGCATAAATATGCAAAGAAATAAAAAGCTCACCATTTCAAACAATAAGGCTTCTCTCTCACTTACCAACTTTACATTTCCCTGTATGGCCCCGGAAGATGACTGGTTAGCCATAGACGGTAAGATTCCTCAAGGGAGGAACAACCTAAGACAGGGACAGTCGCAGGGGGGTCATCAGGTGAGAAATTGGGGATCAACAGAGGTGAGGCTTAGAACCCCCCCCCCCCCCGTTCTGAGAGAAATCTTCTGCATCCGTGGATGTTTTATTGCCCTTGTCTAGCTTGGATTAACACGTAGTCTACAGGCACACACCTGATCATCTACATTTGCTCTCTTACAACACTAAACTATGTTTTCTACCTTTATCTTGTATCTACCTACCACTTCAGCATTTTATTAAAAATAACAGTAACAAAGGGAGAGATGTGTTATCCACATATAAATCAAGTATAAAAATCAAATGAGTATTAAAAAAAAAAAAGAAAAGAAAAAGAATGTTGTATAGATTACAAGGTTTGCTTTCTTTTTCTATCAGTAGCCATATTTTTATGCCAGTGCTTGTTTTTCAGTTTTTCTTCTAAAAAAATAAAGTGTTGATGTATGCTTCTGTTTCATCTCTTCAGATCGTTTATGCTTATGTTTTTTTAGTTGTATGAGTTTACCTTCATTTAACCTTTACCTCCTATGACCTTTCAGAAGAGAGACCATCAGGTCTGTTGGTTTTCCCTAAGGGATTGCTTTAAAGGCTATTCAGATATGTATTACTATAATAACGATTCCTTTCTTTCATTATTTATTCAGCAACCCCTTACACAGTACTTAATGCATTGAGTACTTCTGTGTGAACTTTACAAATACCATTTTGTCCTCCCAACCTCCCAACAACGTTATAAGATTGGTATTACCATTGTTATCATTTTATACAGAGCAAATAGAAGAACCTAGAGGCTGTGTAAAACATTTAGTGTCACACAGTGGGTGAGCTGGGGTCTGTACCCTAGCAGTGTGGCTGTAGAGTCTGTGCGCTTGGCCGTGACCCTAGTCTTCTCTACCCTGTGTCCCTCTGTCCCCAAAGTGCCACTGCCTGAGGCTCTGATCTCTCCTGTCACAGGCATTGGCAGCAGACTAGCCCTCCATCCAGGGGGCTTAGCATGATGTCCTAAATTATACTGGGTGTGTTTTCTCTCTTAAATTTTACCACATATCAATTTGTCACTCAAAAGTTAGTGTGGCACCTATTATCACCAGCACAAGTGTCTTCTTTTTATACCTTTTTGTTCTCAGTAGAGCAGGAGGGAAGACAAATGCTTATGTTACAGCTATAATTTAACTCTAGCACCTACATTGCTCACTTACAGAACACAGAACTTGATCCTATTCCTGTTATTAAAAGCTAACAATATTTTTCTTTTGTATGTGGAGCAATTTAATAACTTGTTCCAGAATTACTTGCTCCCACCTCTTCTGTCAGTCCATTTCAGGTGCAGACATCACAAGATGGATGGAAAAGAATAAAAAGATTTGAGATAAGGATATGCATGCTGAGGAAAGAATTCAGCTTTTGAATTATACCAAACACATTTTTAGTATTTTGAACAACAAATTTTGGATTGCTTTTGAGAGACTCAGTATACAAACGGACAATGCTGGACTACATATGACAATAGAACCCTGACCCACTATTTCTGCAGCAACCAGGTAAGGAAGCCAGACCACAATCTCGGTACCAGTCAGCCCAAAGATTGCACTTGGTCATGACTGCCAGACCCCCTGATTTTTTCCCCATTTCCAACTCAATACCAATTAGAGAGAGCCAGATATGCTCCCTAAACCAGTTGTGTAGGATACCCTGTTTCTAGTTAGCCTGCCTCCAATTTCCCCATATGCTTAAAACCCCAATCAGAATATACTTGAAGACTTCCTATTTTTTCACCAAAAAGCTTTCCTGTGCATGCCTTAAAGTTTCTGCCAAATTCAAGTGAATGAATAGCTGAATAAATAGCCTCACCCTCATTTGTGTAGTCTTACTTCCACCTTTCAGAAGAAATGAATCTCCTTTTGCTCTAATTGTCAGAAAATTGATTATTTATATTAGTTCCCATTTTCCAATGGTGTCCATAGGGATTTGTTCAAGTGTTGACTATAGTAGCATATGGATAATTGGAAGGCTTTTAGATTTGTGTGTAACTGGTCTTACAAATATTAGTTTGATAATTACCTTAAAATATTTTTGCCTTCTGCTACTTGTAATTTGATATGTTTACCCTTCTCAGTAGCATTAAAAAAAAACAGGGAAACAAACCAGAGATATTAAGGAGAGTTTTATTGTAAAGATAGGCAGGGCCTACAATTTTACATTTTTTCAAGTCTACAAAAACTCTCAGAGTAGAAATTTCTTTAGTCTGTCGTCCCAGCAGACAACTTATTTAAATTGAGAAAGAGAAAGTTCACTTCCTGCTAAACTGAGGCAGAGGCGGTGGCACCTTGATATCTTGGCCTCTCTCCAACTTCTTTTCACAATCCACCAGGTAATTGACTCCATCTATGACTATCTGAACAAGTTCAACCTTTGATAGTGAAAAAGATGAATGATTAATTTGCATAGATGACCTTGATCAATAGGAACAATAGTGGGAAATGAACACTGGCCATGTTAGATGGCTTTTACAACAATTTTTTCTGTCTTGTTATTTCCTTAAAGGGTTGTGGGAAGAGTGGTATCTGATGGTCATTGTCAGACACAGGGAGCAGAGATGTCACGGGGTTTCTCTCAATCTTTCTTTAGTTAAGATAGAGTTACTACTTAAGATGGGGTTACTACTCTTTTTATATATGAAAACCATTAGTTTGCATCTCAGACACTTTTTCCCCTTCAGTTTCTGCTATACAATAACAGTTGGTCTAAAGTAAAGCAACACGGCAACACTCTTGTGTTGTTCTTTGGCCCAGATCTGAATTCTGATCTACTACTTAGCTATTCAAGTACTGATTATCCAAGGCTTTTGGAAAAGTTGCTGAAAATTAAATGTTGGCAATTAACTCATGTTTTCACTGTACCAGACAAGTTTACTACTTAAAGGAAACTGTGAATTATATTAAGATAAACTTTTAAAAATTACTGCTTAAAAAAATGTTAGAACTTTGGTTTATAGATACTGGTTTTTCTTAAACTAGAGCACATCTACCTATGGATTTTTCCTGGGATTACCACCCAAAACAAATTACTTGAAGCGATCCAAACTAAAATAGTAAACAATTCATTAATTCCAGACAGCATGAAAGTACATGATATAACTCAAGAATGAACAGCAAGGACAGAAGGGATCCTTGAGTGTTACAGCTGAACACACCTTAGGCATGATGGAGTCCAGTCCCCTCCCTGCCCCTTTTCATGAATAAGGAAACTGGTACCCCAAGAGAGGGTTCATTGTCACTTCTAATCAAATATATATTTTCTCCTTATCCAACTGACCCACCCTTATGTTGGTAAGGGTGTGGTGAGATGGTTCGACTCTATCTTGGTATAAATCTTTTGGTAGGAAACTTGGTCATAAATAAGTGCTCCTCATCTTTAACTCAGGAATTCCTGGTAGTTTTATTTTTTAATACTTTTTGGCATTTTTCTAGCTTTTACAATGATCATCTATTAACTTGGACTTAAAAAAATTTTTTTGAGTAATGATTGCTTTGCTTTCCAGTTATGAAAATCTAGTTAATATTAGAAGCAGACAGAGCTAGGCACCAGATCTTATTTATTCCCTACACCACACATTATTCAGTAAATTTCAGAAGATGTATTTATAGCTGCCAATAGGCAATGAAATATTTAAATGCTGGCAAGGAAGAAGAAAGCATCATTGATCCAAAGATCTAGTAACTAGCCACTGAGTTATTAAGATTTGTGTTAGAGGAATAAGAGGCTTTTAAATTAATGATGGCCCAATATGTTCAATGTGCCCACATCCAGAAAGCTGGTTTGACCTACTGAGATGAGTATTTGCTTGGGATTTAGCTGCATGTTCCTTACATGTGCTCTTCAAGCTTCATCACATGCACCACTCCAGGTCTACATATAGTTTATGAATCCTATTCATCCCATGTATTCACAGAATCCTAAGGGTTATTTTATGAGCACAATCTCACATTTATCAATCATATAGCTTATTTGCCATCTCTAGCCCTAAAATAAGACTTTAGAAACTATCAAGTATCTAAAACTACCAAAGTGGTAGTGATAGCATGTGGCCTTCACCAGAGGAAATTTAGAATCAAGAGAAAATTCCACCATTTTACCACCCTCAGTGAGAGATCATGATCTCTGACTTAACAGATAAAATACTGCTGTCTTTTAGCATAATAGAACTCCTGCTGCTGAAAATGGCTGGAGTAGCTCTTGGGCAAGTCAGTGACCACAAACCCACTGTGAATTCCTTTACTTGCCTATACATCCTCAGTTTACGTTGGGCTTACCTTTATGCAGTTAGTTCCCCTGGAGGAATAGTATTACAGAAGGAAATGAAATGCCAGCTTGAGTCAGGACTCAACGGGGAAAGAGGTCTCAAAGCTTATGAATAAGGTAAAGCTATTTAGGCTACTTGTCTATTACCTCTTTTGCTTAGGCTGATTTTGTTAATTCACATTCAAAAGAGAGACGTTACCTCTGATCGACCAATTCGATCTATGTTGGAAATGTCATAGACATCTGCCACTGCTGCGGTGTCCACGCCACCTGTGCCACGCTTCTGGAGCCTTAGGTTTTCCAGGATCTTAGAAAAGCGTGGATCCTGGGACAAGAGATAATACTTCGTGCTGTCAAGAAGCAGAACTGATTCACCATCATTGGCATATTCTCTTAGGAAAAAAGTGCGATGAGGAGTAGTAACAGTTAATATATAAAGCATGTATTTCCTGTGTGCCAGGGCACCATGCTGGAACTTTTAAACCTATGACCACACCATGATGTAGGCATTGCTTTCACCCCCTCTTCACAGAAGAGGAAACAGGCCAGAGGAATTAACTTGCCCAAAGTCCCACAGCTAGAAGGCAGCAGAGCTGTTGCTAACTTTTATACCACTTTTTGGCATCTGGCTGCCAGCTTTGGTGAGTTTATTATTCATCTACATAACAGTTGTCACTGATGTCATAAAATCATGAAGTTAAATTCTGTCAAATCATTTTTTAAGCACTGGAATTTTGAATAACAAAATTTTTGTGCTTTTCTGGCAAAAAAATCTAAAATCATTTTAAAGTATTTGGTCCATTTGGTGCCCTGTCGCAGGAACTGTTCATTGCCCACTAGAATCCTTTTTCCTCCTCGTTCACAGATGGAACTGAGGAAGTAACCACTGGCTAAGTTCTTGCTAATAGATGGAGCAGAAACGATGTGTGCCACTGCCAGGCCTAGACTTTAGATCCTTACATGGACACACCTGCATGCTCTCTCTCCATCGTGAGCTGGAATGTGGGGCCTGACTGTGACCAGGTAAAGAGGACAGTGCCCTGAGACAGTTGTCCTCAAAGTGTAGTGCCCTGACCAGAAATGTCAGCATCACTTGGAAACCTGTTAAAAATTCAGATTCTGCAGGTCGCCTAGAGATCTGTGTTTCTGCAAGTCTCCAGGTGATCTGATGCAGGCTCAAGTGTGAGAACCTTGGCGCCAGGAGAGAGGAAGGGATGGGAGGAGCCCCAGGGAGCAGAGCAGAACGGCCTGGGAGAATTCAAACTTCTTGCTCATCCCTTTCTTACAGCTCCTTAACCTGTCATCCTAAATGATACAAGTGTCTTTGGAGGCAAACTGAACTCTTTGTCAGTATTTTCTACAATAAATATAGAAAGGAAAGGATTCAGGAATGGGCAGTGACATTTCCTCCCTCCCCAAAGCAGTCACATCTGTGGTGACCAGCAGAACCCAGCAGGCCTGCTGGCTATACAACATTACCTTGCTGAGCTTTGGGATCCTAACGTGGACACCAGCCCGTAATCCTGTGCCGAGGTTCGAAGGGCAGGTCAGAATGTATCCTAGGCGCTCGTTCCACATGAACTCCCAGCCGCGTTCTTGGATTAAGTGTTCTACCTACAACAGTGAACAAGTGACAAAGTTCTCAGATATCCTTTCACTTAGCAGGTCCCAAACACCAGGGAAAAGCGTATGTACTATAGGTTTGCCATGAATGAAATACAGGTAGATTTATAGTACTTCTTTAATAGAAAAATGCCTCATTTGTCAGAATATTAAAATGGTCCAATTAAATTAGATGAACCATGTAAAATAAAGCACTGAACACTACCTAGCACACACTAAAGAATAAAATTTGTATTATTGTTTTTCACATTAGAATAGCAGGAGAATATAGAAATTCTCAGCAGGTAAGGCTGTGGTCAGATTACTTATGACCATAGTATACTAGCTCTGCTTTGAATGGCTAAGAGTTTGTTAAAAGAAATTAGAAAATAACTAATAATCCACAGACTTCCCCTAACCATTTTGGATTGGGGCAAGAAGCATAGGAGTTAGCTATTAACAAAAAAAAAGTCACCCATTTTTTTGGAAGCATGCACTAGAAGTCCCAGCCCAAAAGAGTGCCATGATCCCTAGGAAAATTGTTCCCATCTAGGAAGTCACCATAGGGTCTCCTCTCAAGAATGAAAAAGAAAGGGATTTTATTTTGATGAATATTCAGAAATTTCTGCTAACATCTTACTTCTTTTAGTCCACGACAGAATCGCTCAAATACTCGTTTCATATTGCCTCCTTTTTCCATAGAGATTACCCTGGTGTGGTCTTCCTCATTAATCCAGATGAGAAATGTCTTGTCATAATTATGCCTAATGAAGAGAGAAATGTGGTGTTGAGTGTTAATTACATTTGTTTCAACACATGAAAATTCCCATTACCTCTGTAGCTTGATTGCTTCATTTCACCTTTCTCATTTCTTAGACGGCCCTAATCTCTTAATTGTGCCTGAACAAGTACTACAAAATAACATTACTTTGACAGAATGAATAAGACGACCAACTCCAACTTTTAAAGCTGTCATGTTTTTGTCCAACAAGAATATAATCTCTCCTTTTTCTTCAGACTAGGATGACAGTAATCCAACTATGATAACCTTTGGCTTTGCCATTAACAAGAGCATTTTATCTCCTGATACAACCACAATGGTGTGCTGCTTTAAAAAACAAATGCAGCCCAAGGTGTTTGGGGTGCAGAAGATTTCATTCGTTTGCTGTATAGATCTTGCCTACCCACCCCCACTGAGCTGCTGCTCATGAACACATTTATCTCTGCTGCTTTGGGTGGCCAGAATAACCTACCAAGGTATAGGAATCAAAGTGGACTGAGGACTGTTGGCCAAGAAAAAAATATGTGTACTCCATATCCATTCTTCCTTATAGGTTTTTGCTTAAATCTTCAATATTTGTTTTTCTTTTTCTGCTCTTTTGTTTTAATGTCATAGTGAGGTCAAATAATATGAAGCTACTTTTTTCTTTTAAAATACAATATTCTTTTCCTCATGCACGATTCATGCCAACCAGCAAACAGTCCTACACATCTTAGAAATATCACAATATTTAGGTATTACACACACACACACAGTTTCTAAGTACTCTGTCTTCTTCATTTAGTTCAAGCCAGGCATGCTGTCAACTGCAGGTCACAGCAACCTGAGGTTAGGACAAGCAGGCTATCTGAAGGCAATCCTCTGCCCATGTGGCAAACGTGGAAATGCTACATCCATACCAGATTCCCCTGGCATCTGGCCAGTCACGGGCCATCCCGGCACATGTTAGTAAAGGGGAGACTGGCTTATCAAACAGAAAGTGGTCCTGCAAGCCAAAAGGGACAAAGCAGAAAAGACACTCATGAGATCAGAAATGACTGCAAGTGCCAGGTGGCCAAGTTTCAAATAACTAATAATGGCCAAGGTCTCAAACAGTGGTTCTCAGGCTGACTGCCCCCTTGAATCACCTGGGAGCTTTCAAAAAAGATACTAATGCCCTGTACCCGTCCCCCCAGAGATTCTGACTTGACTGTTGTGGGGTGTGGCCTGGACATTGGGATTTTAAAAAGCTCTTCAGGTGATTCTGGCACACAGCTAAGGTTGAAAAACCACTAGCTTAGCCTGGATGGAAATGCTTAATTGCCATTGAGTCTGTGCACCTCGCCAGCACCACAGGTCTGCAGTAGCACAGCGGGCGGCAACGGACAGGCGCTATCGCGAGAAAGTCTGTTCTACATGGCCACCATCGGTTCATTTATTATTATCATTCCTTTCATTGGAAAGTATTTGAGATGTAAAATAATGATCCATAAATAAAATAGCTACCATCAATTTCATGCTCACTATGTGCTCTGTGTGCTTTTAATTTATTTCCTTAATTCCCACAACACTATGAGGCAAGTATAATAATTTTATTTTATAGATGACTAAGACTGAGATTCAGAGAGAGAGAGAGAGACAACCTACCCAATATTACATTGCTAAAAAGTGGCAGAGCCTAGATTCAGTCCTCCAAGCTTGGGCCTTTAACTATGATATAAAACTCAAAATCAGTGCCAAGAGACTGACATTTTCCTTACTGTGTGTACACAGTAAGATTATGAATATGGATACCATATATTCAGATATGATTACACTGAGGTAAGAGCTCAAGACGATATGGAGCAAGAAGTCCTTCTACAATCGCTTAAGTGGGAAGGGTCAGAGATTTTAGCCAGGACAGGCTTGTGGACTGTCATTGCCCAGGAAAAAGTGTGTCCCTTCAGCTGGAAACCAGAATTGGCCATTTGATGTGAAGGAGGGCTTGATCTGTACAGGGCAGGTGGAGGTTGGCCTGACAGCTGCAGACACTAGGAGACTGAGGCTCAGAGACCATAGAGCTGACCTGTCTGGTTTGAAAATGGAGCATATTTTGTGGCATTGAGTCTTCTGAAAGGACAGATACTTGTTTCTGCTTTTCCTTGCAGTTTAGTTAAAAGTTACTTCTGAAACTGCTATCCTGCTTTAGTTGTGCCAAGAGGAAAATAAGTAAGGGACTTGGGTTTTGTCTATCCTGGGGGTAGAGCGAAGCTGTGGAGGACCTGTGGAGGCAGCAGGATTCCCAGAGGCTGGCTCCAATTAGAGTCGGGGCAGGCCTTCCAACTGGACAATTTCCTTTCCAGATTTTCCTAGCTCCCAGGACTTTCTTTGGGTGCAAAATGGAGGCCATCCTTCAGTCACACACAGGATTTCCACACCCAATTGTTTGCATTTATCAACAAGCAAGGGGATCCTCCATTCACCCCTACCCTCAGATCTCCAACCAACCAACTCTGTATTGGAGTTCCCTCTGCAGGAGATGATTTCCATGGCTTGACCTAAAGTTTTAACGCCTCATGTTCCTTCCTTATACTGAACTGGCTGTAACCTCAGCAAACTCCCGGCCAGAACAGGGGCCTGAGCTCAGGGAAAGGCTGTGCTGCGCTCATCAGGCAACGCCGGGTGGTTGAACGGCTACTCACGTCGATCAGCTGTTGCTGGTCCTGCTCCGTCATCTCAGACAACTTGTAGTAGCGGCCGGCCAGGTCACCCTTGAGGCCCTGCAGGGCAGTGATGGCCACATTCTCCACCTCCCTCCGCTCTGCCCGGGTGCAGGCGGGTGGCAGACTCAGCCCCCGGATACTGCGGCCCGTGCGCACCCGAGACGACAGCACGTAGCGCTCGTCAAACTGACCTTGGGTGACCTGCCAAGCAGAGAGTGGGGTCATCGTAGCCAGCCACAGCCCTCCAGTCCTGCCACAGTGGGTTCCAGCCCGCTGACCTGCAGTACCTCCTGCAGGGGACCCTCAGGCACTGTGCATGTTTGCCCGCCTCCAACATGCTGGACACATTTTGGAATTACGGGGATAGGGGCCTTAGACCTCAGTAAGGGACAGCTAGGTTACACAGAGCTGTGTGGAGTCTTTTACCCCCACTAGCTTTGGGATGAAAAAGGAACTGCTTTAGGAAGTTCTCATTGACCAAGACCACCCTAGTGGTACTGATCAAGGACAGAAAACACTCTGCGACCTTCCTGGCCTTTTCTTCGGCCCTCCAGGGAGTATGCTGTGCAAGGGCCATCACACTGCTTTCAAGGCGCACGTGACCCAGGGTGAGTAACCCTTCTCTCGGGTGCTCCTCACCTTGGTCTCTGGAGTGCCATCTTCACAGAAAGGTACAAGAAGGGACTGAGCCTACCTTGGATGCATCCAGATCTGTGGGGTGTTTCATCGCCCTGGGGTCATAGCCATTGTGCCTTAGTTTGATGACAGGGTCAAAAAGGTCAGCAAACACCTGCAGGAGAAAAGATGCTCTCGTTTCCTCTTTAACTGGTTCATCTACTACAGAACACTGTTCCTTTCTCTTGCCCCTTTTTACCTGAAGGGCCAAAGCTGCTACCCTCCTTTTCTGAAATTCCCAGTACTACCATGTAGGAAATGGGAATGTGAGTGGACTGATGCTCATTACTAATAATAACATGAACAGCCATCATCATCATCATCATCACTGGCTAATACCAGAGAAAACCCCTTCGAGGCCCCTTGCCCCTGGGAGAGGGCAGGGTTGAGGACTGTGTCCTGCCTCCCTCCTCCCTCATGATTCTGCCAAACTCAGGGCCATCAGACGAGTAAGAAAATCTTGTGTTTAAGAATTTGAGGGTTTTCCACAGAAGTTCTTGCCTTTGTGGATTAAACAAGCTGCCAGCTCAGAGGCCAAGCAGTTTTGTGGTCAAAAGGGATGTCAGGTTCCAGAGTTTAAGCAACATAATAAATTCTTGAATTTGTTCTGTTCACCAGAAATATATATAAAAATAAATAACTGGCTACCCCAGAAAAAAAGTGCCCAGTAGCAGGTAAAGCGAAGCTGGGACCTCTCAGAGGATCCTCCCTAGCCAAAACTATCTCCTGTAAAATATATTTAAAATACAAAGCAAAACAAAAACTTCAGGAATATCCTTTAAGTAAAACTGAGAGAAGTCATACAAGAGCACCTGCAGCCTTTTGGAGCTGTGGGAAGTGGGGTGGGAGCATGTTTGGGTGCAGGGAGCCGGCTCTAGTCTGGGACTCTGGGAGCTCAGAGTTGTGCACATAAATGAGCTAGCAGTCTGGCTTATTCAGGATGACCTGCCGCTCTCCTCTCAACAGCTGCTTTCCCAAGAAACTGCCTTCAGCTCCCTGCAATAGACGGACGCAAAGAGAGAGGACCTAAGGGAGGAGGGCCGGAGGCATTTGTCATGATGTCGAGGCTGCTTTGTGGAGAGGGCTGCGTGGTGGCCAAGTTCCATGAGCAGCGGACCAGCCTGTGCTTTTGAGGTCGTGGGATTTCTTTGAGAGACTTGGTGAACTCAGTAGTGTGGGCTACAGTGACTCTGTAATCAGTAATTCCCAAACTAAAGACACATGGAATCTTCTCCCCCTTCAATAAAGCCCAGCCATAAACACATTGTCTCCTAATGTCTTGTTGGTGAGTGCACATCACTAATGAAATAAATTATGGGATTTTACTTTTCTCTGCACGAGTTCACCCCCTTGACAAGCTCAGAGAGCTCTGTCACGTAACTCATTCCTCCACAGGGAGAAATACCAGAGCTGCAGCCAAGACAAGGGAGCCTCGTCCCTGCGAAGCTATAGACCTCATCGTTTCAGAAAGCATTCCAGATGTCTGCTGAAGCTGGCTTCCTTTTGCGGGAGCCTTTCCCAAGAAGGCAGAGAGCTGGCCCATTAGAGATGAGAGGGGCGCTGGGACTCAGATCTTCCCCCCTTACTCCAAAGCCAGCAGCAGTTTTACCTCATAGGACTCCTCATCACCAGCTACCATGCCCACGGTCTTTATGAAGGGGTGACCGGGGTTGTCCACGCCAGTCTGGATACACTGGTCCAGGGTGTAGCCGTGGGGCGTCACCTTGTTGCGGAGCTTGGCGTAAATTGCCGGGGTGAGGCACTCAGCCATGCAGTTGTTGTGCTTGCGCAGATCGGGGTAGTCCGCACTGCATGTGGAGGACACGGGCTTTCAGAGGGCCGCCCCGAGAGAGGGGGCCTGGGCCAGGGCTTCGTGTCTGCCCATCCGTCCACCAAGCTCTTTTCAGCCTGTGGCCTGGGGACACTTGGCTAGGAGTCATGACTTAAGTAAGCCAGACTTTTACAAATAGTCCCCAAAACTGCCTGAGAAATAGACCCGGCCCTGACTAAAGATTCCATGATGCTGGCTCCGAGAGCCCGCAGACGGTGGTTTATGTTCATGCAGAGAGGAAATAAAGTAAAAACAATTAGGAAATAAACTGAAATAATATGCAGACTTTTTTTTAACCCAGAAGTTTTGGTAAAATACACGGCCACACTTTGGTCCCTTAGGTCTACAGTGGAGAGGCTAGAAACCCTGCAGGTAGAAATTAGCTGTTCATCTGTCCTGCACGCATGACACAAGCTCCATGAGAGCAGGGAGTGCATCTGCTTTGTTGAGAACAGTGCCTGGCCGTTGAAACAAACATTCAGTAAGTATCTTTTGGAATAACACATAGAAATGAAAGGCGGTGCTGTCTTACCCTTGGATATATATTGGTTGAAGGAGAGGAGATTCAGGACCACCACGGGCTCAAATACAGGTAATCTTACCTCAGGAGTTTCTGAGGTACATGGTGGGCCCCGGTAATTCCTTCAGAGACCCAGATCCCTGCAAGAGCCCATAAACGTCTCTGAGAAACCCCCAGGTTCTCCTCATCTCTGTCCTCCACAGCTGCCTACATGGAGTCCTACAGTCAGCACTGCTCTCCACTCTGCAGGGTGTGACATCTCAGTCCTGGCAAGGCGCCAAGGCTGAGAAGACGTGTCCATCTCCATGCCACGCCTCCACCTTCCAGCTGCAATGTGCTTTAAGGCTGTACTAAAAATCAGCACCACAGCCTCATTTTCCAGGAGGACAGCGGCAAATGAGGCTTGGGTCTGGAATCAGCGTCCCTGGATTTGCGTTCAACTGTACTAGCTGGGTGACCCTGAGCACTAAATTTTCCTAAACCTCCATTTCATCACAAAGGGATGCTAAGGCGAAAAAAATTAATGCTCCATATAGTGCTGAGCACACATAAAAGTGTTCAGCAGGTGTTAACTGTTACTAGTGTGACTATTCAACTGGACAACAAGGAGGAATGATGGCAGGACCCTTCCTTGTATCTGCCACAAGTCACTGTGCTTAATGAGTCTCCGAAATGATTAGCAACATGACTTAGTCACCCTCACAGGCAGAAAGAAGGACTCTTGTTGACAGTAGAAGAAAGTGTATTTCTGGCTGGTGTTTGGAGTTCCTGCAGAGCCGAGGAGACGTACCTCGCAGGGAATAGCCTGTGCTGCTCCCGGGCTTCAGCACACACGTTTTGACGATTGAGCAGGTAGCCGGTGGTCAGGGCACTCGTGCCCAAGGTGGCCAAGAACAGAGAAGCATTGCGGCCAGTTAGCAACTTAGAGAAGGTACTGGCCATCCTTCCTCCAGATGAATGTCTGGGAAACAGAGGAACTGGATTAGACAGGCTCACAGGATGGCCCTGAACCACAGCGTGGAGATCAAACAGGCAAGAGAAAGAATTATGGGGACCACAACCCCTCTTTTGGTTTGTTTTGTTTTTCTCTTTCTTCCTCCCGCCCCCCCACCTACACACTGCTTGGGAATATCTGGGTGCTTTTAGATATTGTGAATGTTAAACTGTGTGAAATCCCTGACATTTTCTCCAGCAATATGGTATAGGAAAAATTAACAAAAACAGGATTTCTACTTCTGGCTGTTTGACAAATGAGGTGCCTTTATGGACCCTGTCACTGCACAACAACTAAATCCTGAATAGGATGGACTGTTGGGCTTGTCAGAGGCAGACAAAGTGCCAAGGACCACCCTCCTACTCCACTCACCCCAAATGAGCTGGTGTCAGGGCTCAAGAGTAACCAGCCAGTAGGTTTAGGTAATCTTGTGGAGGCTGTGCATCCGAGCACTAAGACCAGGATACCAGCAGTGAGGTGGGGAGCTGAGCTGGTGATTCCCTGTTGAGCTAGGACCCTTGAGAGGGGCTACCACATGGCCCAAGGTCAGTAGACCCCCAGCCCCTGGCTCCCAGCAGAAGCAGACTCACATTCTCTCTGAGGAAAGCATATGCAGTGTAGGTCCTGGTTTCCTACTGAATAAGATCAAGCAACAAACTCTGAGTCAAAGATCACCAAGCACACCGAGAGGAA
Organism: Manis pentadactyla; assembly: GCF_030020395.1. Lineage (NCBI taxonomy): Eukaryota > Metazoa > Chordata > Mammalia > Pholidota > Manidae > Manis > Manis pentadactyla. The sequence continues at coordinate 78,531,092 of NC_080020.1, forward strand.
TGGGAGTCAAAGAAGAAATGTAACCAAGTGAGAAGTGGCATCTCTGCCTTCATATTGTATCTGTCTCCTTTGCTGCCTTAATGTTTGAGTCAAAAAGCTTCTGTTCAGGGAGGAGCCAAGATGGCGGCATGAGTAGAGCAGTGGAAATCTCCTCCCAAAACCACATATATCTATGAAAATATAGCAAAGACAACTCTTCCTAGAACAGAGACCAGAGGACACAGGACAACATCCAGACCACATCCACACCTGCGAGAACACAGCGCCTCGCGAAGGGGGTAAGATACAAGCCCCAGCCCGGTGGGACCTGAGCGCCCCTCCCCCCAGCTCCCGGCGGGAGAAGAATAGGCAGAGCGGGAGGGAGACGGAGCCCAGGACTGCCGAACACCCAGCCCCAGCCATCCGGGCCAGAGGGCAGACACAGTGCATGCCCAGGGGGCCCTGGATACTAGGGAAACAGGGCAGCAGGACCGGTGAGCAGGTACCGGAGGCCTGGCACTGGAGGACATAAGAAAAGTGAGCGGCCATTTTTTGTTGTTGTTGTTGTTGTTTTGTTGAGGTGAGCGCGTTTTGGAAGTCTTAAAGGGACAAGGACCCCAATACTAGGGAAACAGGGCAGCAAGACCAGTGAGCGGGTGCCTGAGGCTGGTGCCGAAGAATAAAGAAAAACGAGCGGCCATTTTTTATTTTTTTATTTTTTTATTTTTATTTTTGTGGTTGTTGTTTTGTTTTGGTGGGTGCTTTTTGGAAGTCTTAAAGAGGCTGGGCAGGATACTTAGTCCAGAGGTAGGGAATCTGGGGATCTCTGGGCACCCTAATCCCCTGGTCTGCAGGGAGCAGGGAGGACCCTTACAGAAATAAATAGCCTCCCGGCCGTTCCCCCTCCAACTCGACTCCACCACTTTGGAGCAGAGGCCCGAGCCAGGCCACGCCCACAGCAACAGCGGAGATAAACTCCATAGCAGCCGGGCAGGAAGCAGAAGCCCTGTCTGTGCACAGCTGCCCAGCAAAAGCCACTAGAGGTCGCTGTTCTCCCAGGACAAGAGGGCCACAAACCAACAAGAAGGGAAGTTCTTCCAGCCGTCACTCGTCCCAGCTCTGCAAACTATTCCTATCACCATGAAAAGACAAAATTACAGGCAAACCAAGATCACAGAGACACCAGAGAAGGAGACAGACCTAACCAGTCTTCCTGACAAAGAATTCAAAATAAAAATCATAAACATGCTGACAGAGATGCAGAGAAATATGCAAGAGAAATGGGATGAAGTCCGGAGGGAGATCACAGATGCCAGAAAGGAGATCACAGAAATGAAACAAACTCTGGAAGGATTTATAAGCAGAATGGATAAGATGCAAGAGGCCATTGATGGAATTGAAACCAGAGAACAGGAATGCATAGAAGCTGACATAGAGAGAGATAAAAGGATCTACAGGAATGAAACAATATTAAGAGAACTGTGTGACCAATCCAAAAGGAACAATATCCATATCATAGGGGTTCCAGAAGAAGAAGAGAGAGGAAAAGGGATGGAAAGTATCTTGGAAGAAATAATTGCTGAAAACTTCCCCAAACTGGGGGAGGAAATAATCGAACAGACCACGGAAATACACAGAACCCCCAACAGAAAGGATCCAAGGAGGACAACACTGAGACACATAATAATTAAAATGGCAAAGATCAAGGACAAGGGAAGAGTTTTAAAGGCAGCTAGAGAGAAAAAGGTCACCTATAAAGGAAAACCCATCAGGCTAACATCAGACTTCTCAACAGAAACCCTACGGGCCAGAAGAGAATGGCATGATATATTTAATGCAATGAAACAGAAGGGCCTTGAACCAAGGATACTGTATCCAGCACGACTATCATTTAAATATGATGGCAGGATTAAACAATTCCCAGACAAGCAAAAGCTGAGGGAATTTGCTTCCCACAAACCACCTCTACAGGACATCTTACAGGGACTGCTCTAGATGGGAGCACTCCTAGAAAGAGCACAGAACAAAACACCCAACATATGAAGAATGGAGGAGGAGGAATAAGAAGGGAGAGAAGAAAAGAATCTCCAGACAGTTTATATAACAGCTCAATAAGCGAGCTAAGTTAGGCAGTAAGATACTAAAGAGGCTAACCTTGAACCTTTGGTCCACGAATTTAAAGCCTGCAATGGCAATAAGTACATATCTTTCAATAGTCACCCTAAATGTTAATGGGCTGAATGCACCAATCAAAAGACACAGAGTAATAGAATGGATAAAAAAGCAAGACCCATCTATATGCTGCTTACAAGAAACTCACCTCAAACCCAAAGACATGTACAGACTAAAAGTCAAGGGATGGAAAAACATATTTCAGACAAAAAGCTTCTGTTCAGCCCTAAATGTAGACTTGTTAATAATCAAAAGGAATTTTGCTCATGACTTAAGATTTATGCAACCAGGCCCTTACCCAAAACTCACCTCCCTGGAGGTGATAAAGAAGTATATACAGAAATGATGACTGGATTGTCAAGGAATTAGAGGAACATCATGGCCAGACCCATGTCAACTTAACCAAGGACAAGAAGTTTCACAACCCTCCCCAGACCCTTGTTGACGTCTGATGTCTAAGGTCGATTGTCACCTTCTGACCTCATCTGCCTCCTGTTCCCCCCTTCCCTTATATAGAAGAAGCTAGCAATCAACCCTGAGTTAAGATGGTGCTTTAGGCTGTTAGTCCATCATCTTCTCGGTCTGCTGGTTTTCTGAACAAAGTCACTTTCCTTGCCCAAACCCCTTGTCTCTTATTGGCATGTCTTGGTAACAGAAATGTGCAGCCAACTGACAACTGGTGGTCTTCAAAGATCTTCCTCCCTGTGAAGGTAATCTGTGGATGGGTGTCTGACTCAAAATATTAATGTCTGAAATGTCATCATATCCATATTTTAGCTTCTGGAAACAAGAATATTAATTTACATCTAAGAGTTCCAACATTGCACTGGCATCTGGGCAGTGATGTACAATTGATGCCACTGATCCTGTGGAAACTTCGTAGTGAGCCAAACAATCCTGGAGTTGAAATTCTTTAGTGTTCCTGCTTCAATGACTTGTAGAGAATTGACAGACACAAAGTTTTGGTGAAGTGAAGAATTCTTGTTTCCTTGACTCTCTGTTTTCCTCTCTCCAAGATAGTGGACATTGAATCTCACAAATACAGAGACATTGAATTTCACTAGTGAGGCCCCAATTAATAAACTTGGGTGTGAGATTGAAGCAAAAGTCTCATTGAACTGGCTACTGATCCAGGGAACCGCTGTGCCATGCTCCCCAAAGACCTAGAGCCAGACTTACAATGAAATTACTTTTCCTCATGACTAAACACAGTCTCTATTGCATGTTAAGAGTTAGTCTTAAAAAGCTGCACAGGCAGACATTATTTTGACTTACAGATTTCCCTGTTACCCTGGAGACCCCAAATATTACATAAGCACTAGAAGCAGCTAGAATCACTGCTTACAAGAGGCTTGATTTTTTATTTGACCAGATGGTAACATGTGGCATAAACAAGTCAAGCTGGAAAGAGTAATCTGTGTCCACCAATACAGTCAGTAATTGGCTTTGCTGGTTTCCAAACATGGTGGTTTTATAAATCAGTATGTATTGTGAAACTACTGAGACAAAAGTTTGGAGCATAAAGAAATCTGAGGCTCCTGTCAATGATCACCAAGCACACCGGAAGGAATGGGAGTCAAAGAAGAAATGTAACAAAGCTCAATAAACAAAGATCTTGTGCAAAGCTTTTAAATTTTTTAAATTCCCTTCATGCCATTAAGTCTCACAACAGATCCATGAGGCTGATGTTTGTATTATCCCCATTTTACAGATGAGCAAATTGAGATGAAGAAAGGTAAAATAACTTGCTCAAAACCACAGTTTGTGAGTGGCAGTGAGGGGATTCAAAGCCAGCAGTCTGTTTTCATAGTCCATTCTATTAACCTGGGCAACTCCTGGGCATCTACAAGTCACATGATAAGTGTTCTATAAGGGGAACCAGAACCCCTGGGAGCCCTGTGGAGGGCACAGCCTGCTCTGGGTCCAGACCATTCAGTTACACTGTTCAAGGAAGCTGGTCTGGTCTTAATCAGACTGAGGTATTGCTTGCTTCCACCTGCCCTGGGACTAGTACCAGGTCACAAACTGCAAAGAATTAGAGCAGAAACATTGACTGGATACCACACACACACACACACATAAACAGATGACAGGATGCCCCGTGCATTGCCTGTCTCTGGCCAGCTGCTTTCCAGGCATCTTCAAGGTGGCACAATGGCCATTGCTCTCTGCCCACACCAGACTTAATCTACCTTTGAATGCTGCAAAAAGGAAGAGAGGAAGAGAGGCTAAATATGCCTGCCTTTCTGTGCCTAGGTCTCGAATCTTCAAGACGGAGACACAGCATCCTAAGCATAGTCACTAATCCAAAGCTGGCTCTGGAGGGAATCTACAGATGGTAATTCCCCTGAAACATGAAGAGTTACATTAAAGTGAGAATCAGTCTTGTGTCAGATATTGGGGCTGCCCTCCACAAGCTCACAGTCCGGTGAGGCAGACTGATCATTGTAAAAACATATCATTGTAATCAAAGTGACAAGGATGAAGAGAATTAGACAAGAAGAACCAAATCTGCCTGGTGAACCAGGGGAGGTCTTTCTGGAGCGGGTGGAAAGCTTTTGGGGGTGTCACTTGCCAGTTGGATGGGGGGATGTTCCAGATGGAAAACACTGCACAGTGGCAGGGAGCCCCAGGGGTGGCGGGGCAGCCAGGGAAGTGAAAGGCAGCAGCAGAGGCCGCAGAGCTAGGCAGGCCCACATCCAGAGGGCACTGCAGTCAAAGCAAGAAGAAAACCTTTGTGAGACTTGGCACTTGACCCTGGAGGTGGTGAAAAGTGACAACAGGATTTTTAGCAGGGAAGTAATTTTACTAGATTTGTTGGGGTGTGGTCTGTGGGTGTTACTAGTTCATGGTGAGATAAACACAGAAATTCAGTAAGCCTTTAGAACATTTATAGAACTTCCATAGAGTAATTTCATGAAAAACAATTTAAGCTGGTATTTTGTATGTCTTTGTTTTTTTTATTTTTTATATGGCTGTATTGGTCTGTTAGGGAGTAGTAATTAATAACAGCTTTTGCTACAGACAATTTGAGCAGTGCCATTCAGTTTCCTCACCTATACAATAGGGCCAATGATGGGACCTACCCATAAAGATTTTGTGAGGATTAAATGAGTCCTTAGCACAAACCCTGACATGTAAGGAGCAGGCAATAAATGTTGAAAGTTCTTGTGGCTAATGTTACTAAAATGGTGAGGTAGGGAAAGGGATCTCGAGGCTGGAAACCAGGTCCTCGTGTCCTCAAATAAGCCAAGCAGGAGATTTTCCAAACGGAGCCATGACAAGGGGCAAAGCTGCACAGAGGTGGATGGACACATTTCTAAGAGAGCTAGCAGAGGGGCTCAGGGGCCTTTGTGACCAGTCAGGTGTGGCATGAGAGTCAAAAAGGAGTCTTGGCAGACTCCCAGGTTTCTGACCTGAGGATTCCCCATGCCTGGGAAGCCTGGTTGGATTTGGGTTACATGCTAGGACAGGTTGATCCTGGTGAATTGGAGGTACGTACATGTGAAGTATTCAGGAAACTATATCTTCTAATACGCTTGGGGGCTTGTAAGAGAGTTCCCTCTCAAGAGGTGCCTGAACTGGAAAGGACAGTGATTGTTCAACTACCCACCCTGTTTCTAAATCCCCTCATGGCAGCCTTCCCAGCTGCTCCCCAGGCCCTACTTGGGCACCAGCAGGGACAGGGAGATTATAACCACAAACAGACACAGGTGTCATGTCATGATCAGAGGCTCTGAAGCCAGGAAACTTGGGTTTGAATCCAGTTCTGCCATGTAAAATCCTCTTGGCCTTGAGAAAGTTCTTTTGCTTACCAAGTCCTAGTATTCTTCAGTGTAAAATGAAAATAATAATTCTGAGGACTAAAGAGATAATTCACATGAAGTCTGCAGAACATGCCTGGCACTCCTCAAGGGCTGAGTGTGTATTGGCTGTTACTGTCACTTTGCACTGCTCTGGTGAACTCACCTCTAGGTGCAGCCCACAGTGTCTGGGAACATTCTCCCTTCAACATAGCAAACAGCCCAGCAGCAGGGAACTCAGCTTTGTCCAAGGAATGGGGTCTAACGGCTCCTTCGCACCTCTGACAGATGGAGTCACCAGCTGAGCACATTGAAAGCACCCCCAGAGACTCAGATAGGCCCCAGGGAGCAATTGTAGAGCCTTCCTGGAGCCACATAAGGGTCTTCCCAGGGGTGCTCTCCTCTGGAACCCCTCTGTTCTGCCCCTTACTCAGGCCACTTCCTGAGCCAGCTGCCTCCTAGTGCTTTCCTGCATCTGCTGGGCCAAGATGGAGCCTTTTGCTTGTGCTGCCCCTCCCCTGAGGACACAGGTGCCCTCTGGTCCTGAGTGTGCCACTGGGCCAAGCAGGGCCTCCTGCTCCTCCAGGGATGTGCATCCCTAATAGGCCAGAACCGATTCTGCCCTCCAGATTGCAACCCTTCTGCACCTGCAGCTTGCTCCCAAGTGCTCTCCCTTCCTTCAGCCACAATGTATTCTCTCCCTAGGCCTTGTCCACAGGCCCTTCTCAGGTTGGCTGCCTGCCCAGGACATGCAGGGCTGAGGAGCAGGAGCCTTTCTGCAGGACAAGTTACATGTAGATGCTCCAAGTCAGGAATTCTGCTCCTGAGGAGATGGTTAAATAAAGGCCGGCTACAGGGCAAGGTGCAGCCTACTTTTGGTCCTGAAAGGCTCCTGCTGAGTAGCACTGAGGAGAATTAAGGGGGCAGGAGGTGGGATGGGTGCAGCTCTGCCTGGCCCTTCCCACTCCCTGGCTCCCAGAATCACCCCTACTGCTCTGAGATGCTACAGAGCATCACATTTTGGGTGTGAACCAGGAAACATTTAGTGTGCAGCAACTGGCCTAGCATCACACTTTGGAAACCCATTCTGCAGAAATAAAGCCATCAGTATATGAGGAGAGAGGCACAAGGATGATTATGGAAGCTCTTTGTAATAGTTAAAAAAAAGCTGTGAATAACCTGTTCATCAGAGGGAGGAGTGCTCTATTAAGTGTGGCACATCCAGACAATGGCATATTCTGCAGCTGTAAAAGAAATCAGCTAAAACTGCCTTCACTTTCCTAAATGAACATCTATGCCATATTCTTAGGTTAAAAGGAAAAAAAAACTTGCATAGTAATGAGTATGAGTGGTCCCAATTCTGTAACGATGATGTATGTATGTATGTATGTATGTGTTTGTGTATTTGCATATATTTGTGTGAACATAAAAAAAAGTGTTGAAGGTTATTCATCAAACTACTAAAAGGGTTACCTCAGGGAGGTGGAATGAAAAAAAAAGGGTTACTTCAGAGCAGTGGACTTGGAGGAGACAGATTATTTTTTCCTGTACTGTGTTACTTGTACAAATAAGCATATGTTACTTCATGATAAAAAAAAGTAAAAAATCAGCTGTGAAGTGTGTTGAAAAATCCAGATTTCTAGGCTCCATATTTTGAATGAGTTTTTGCAAGAATGGGGCCATCACATGTATTGCAAAAGAGCTTCACAGGCAATTCCTGAGCCCAGGAGTCCCTCTGTATAAGGAGCCCAATGAGACCACTTCCTGGGTGTTGTGAGGTCAGTGACAGGTTGCGATGGGCATTGAATAACTGTGCATCACTCCTGCTAAAGACCTTGAGGCGGTGGGACAGTGATCATTCAGTCCCCAAAGCCCACCCTGATTATCCAGCTGGCACTAGTCTGCCTCCTGTCTGACTGTTTGTCAAGTTTAGCTTACATTTTTAGTATTTAAAGTATTTCATTTACATGTTGTATTTGTAATCTCTCTGAAGACAAAATTATATTCCAGAAGGAGCCCATCACGTGCTTTCAGACCCAATCATCATCTTCTGAAAACTAACATCAGGGATCACAAAGTGGATTTCACCAGATGGGCTCCCAAGTTCTTCCAGGCCCATCTCAGAGGGGCTCATGTCCCATGACAACCCCTTACCGGCTGGCTTTACCAGACAGGCCTCACCCACCTCTGACTCTTTGCTTGGGCCTTTCCACCTGAAATTTCCTTTCCATCTTTGCATGCCCAGTCAAACCTTACTGTCCTCTTTTTTAAACTAACATTTATTGAGCTCCTACCGTAAGCCATGAACTGTACAAGAATCCTTATAGACTCCGGTTTTAGTCTTTGCAACAATCCTGCCAAGCAGGCATTATTTTGCAGATGGGGACACTGAGTCTTAAGAAAGAGCAATTGACCTGCTCCACGTCTCAGGGCCAGCATGATGATAAAGCTGGGATTTGAGCCCAGGTGTGTTTTTGGCCCTGGATTCAGGCTCCTTGCAGACCACAGTACCTCACAGGCAGCCCTGCACTGACCAGCAATTGGAGGGAAACCACCTGTGATTTAAGACCTAGGAGTGCCCCAGATTACTCCACTCCAACAGACCTGCAAGACCATAGAAATACATTTACCACAGCAGCTCCTGGGCACAGGAAAATCACTCAGAGCATGTGACTCTTCTGGAGTCCCAGAATATTCTAAGCCTGTTCTCTTTCCTTCTTCTCTGTCTTCTGCTGAAGTAGCCTGATGCCAGGAGTACCTCTGCTCCCTCTACTCCAAGGTCAGGTGCCCAACATGCCTGCCAGCCACGCTGGGAACACTGGGCCAGCCTGCCTTTTTTTGAAGAGATAGGGCACAGGCTTGTCTTTCCTTCCCTCCTCTCTCCACCCTTCTTCCCTTAGAAGTAGGGATTGCAGGGGTATGGAAGCAGGTTGTCCCCAGCCTTCATCCTGTAGAAGCTGTTTGCCTCAGTTTCTCTAGCCTGGAACACTCCCATGACTCCTGATTTGAAAAGTATTATTTACAGCATCAGAGCTAAAATCCACAGGATTCCTAGGCTTCAAGCCAGGGATATTTCTATCTGGGGTGCAAGACCAAAGGCAGTGATATTGTGTTTATTCCTACACTTGCTGTCTCCATTAAAAAATAACCAACACATTAAGCTGTTTTGTCAGAGAGCCCAAGAGCTATATATGTGTCTGTCCCCGGCAGGCACCCTAGGAAGCTGGGTCCCATTCTGAGGATTTTGCCTGGTCCTGCCCCTTCCTGGGATGTGGAGGCCTCGGGTTCTGTCGCTGCCTCCTGGTCATCCTGAATATCCTGGATGGAGATGCCATGGGGGCCTCTCTGCTGACTCAGAGTTATTTCTGGGCCAGCTGTACACAGCATCCATGTATTTGAGCTCCTTGGGGTGGAGGGCAGTGGAGGACTATGTGTCGGCTTTCCATCCAGAGAAGGCAACCCCAAAACGGAGGACATCCTTGGGGTTGGACCAGCTCCACAGAGCACTCTGAACAAACTCCTGTGATGTCAGCCTGCTAGGCCAGCAGAAAACCACTGGCCCTTCCCAGTTCTAAAAGGGCAAAGGGTCCAGTTACTTCACCACCACTGGAATACTGCCCCCTTGGGCATCTTTGTTCTATTCAGCAGGTAGAAAGTCATAAGCAGGAGATGTTTGCAGTCCTTCCCTGTAAATTAGAAGCCTTTCCTGGGCCTCCTGGTAATGAAGTCATAAAACCACTACCAGTCTCATCTCTCAAGGGCAAATTATTTTCAAGAAAATAGGAAGTTAGGATCCAGTTGGTATTTGAAATGCTGCAAAGGAGTGGGTGCCTCCTTTCCTGCCTAAGGGAGGGTCCTTAGGCTTCCCAGGCAGTGGTGGGCATGACCTCTAACAGTCACCTTCAGGACTGGCTCCGTGGGGCAGTCCAGGCTCAGTGGGCAGACAAATGGCCCAGAATACTGGGAAGACAAATGGCTCCTTCTCTGAGCTGCAGCAGTGATGGAGACCCAGGGGCAAAATTTGCCTCAGAACCAATCCTCCTCCTGCCTCTGAACACCCATGACTCCCCATTTCTTGTCCCACCCTCCAATCCATGCTTTCCTAAAGTTTCCCTTTCAGAAAACTGACCCAGCCTATGGCCCGTTCTCTAAGGATATGATTCAACCACGCTGCTGGGAGAGCCCCTGGGTGCAGGTGGGACTAGTGCGCTTCGCTGGGATGGTGCCTTAACCCGCGGAAGGGGGAACTCTAAAGGCGGGGGTTTTGGGAAAAGGTGCTTGAAAATGCAGAGCAAGACATGGAGCGTGCTCACACAGCTAGTAATGCCCACATGCCTTCTAAGAGCGTTCTGGGTCAGGAAGGCCCCTTGCCAGGGTCGGTGGTGGTCATGTTCCCCTCCATGAGCAACAGAGGGACAGACCAAGGGTACTAGTGCAGAAACAGGAAGTATGGGAGCTGTGGACGGGAGCGGGCACTCCTGGGCGCCGCACACCAGCTGGACTAGCGTAGCCTCGTCAGGAGGGCACCGACGGCCACTTCACATTCCAGCTGACCCTTTGGGGGTTGCAGAGCTAGAGCAATGCTCTCAGAAAGGTCTAAAGGGCAGCACCAAGGAGAACCCAAGGGTTTCGGCTGGTTCTGGCAAATGCCACTCCGCACTCCCAGCAGAGCGTCTGAAGGCAGAGGTGTCACCCACTCAAGGCACAAAGCAAGTCTCTCAGAAACTCCCTGCAAGCCAACAAAGCGATCGAACAAAGAACACAACTTTGCTACAGGGGGATCCTACTTAGGCCAGTTCTGCAGCATTTCTATGTTCGGTGGGAGATAAACAGTTAGGTGATTATTACTGGGTGAGGATTTCAGAAATGAACGTCCAGCAGTACTATCAGCCAATTTAAATGGGGTCCAGCTGTTGGGCCAGTTAGTAATTAGCTCCTTTTGAGAGCCTCAAAATGTTCATTTTTCAGTTAAGTTATCCAAAGCACTGACGTGTGCCTCTGTTGGTATTATTCCCAGCAATGAATTAGTCCCTATAAATTATGAAGGAAAGAAAGTTGAAGTTTAAAGTCCTAAATTCAATGGTATTTCCACTTTTTTCCTTCAAGAACAATTCCTGACTTGCTATCAGAAGCAAGCACTGCAGGCAGAGTGCTGACCAGGTTCGGGGACCTCACATGGTGCTGTCCCAGGGACTGGTGGCCTGTGCCTGTAAGCAGGAGAATGGGGAGGCTGCAGTCAAGGGCAGACACTCTGTGGGCTTCTTTAGAGTTACCACGAGCTCCTCATGGAGGAGCAGTGCCAGAGATAAGCGTCCCAGACATGGTCCCCACCCACAGGCCCAGGTCCACTGCTCACCAGGCCCCTCACACTGGCTCTGGCAATGCCCCTCTTTGGAGGAATAACGCCGGGTTTCAGGGTCTCACTGACCTTGGAGCTGGAGTGTCCCGTGTCCTGTTGCACGAACACAGCCAAGAAGTATAGCAGGAGCTGGCAGGGCCTGGCCCAGAAAAGGCTCCTGGCCTGGGCGGGGCTGGGGGCCCACTGTGGCCAATCCCTCAGGACGCACATGATCCCCAAGTTGTGCCCTTGAAGGCCAGCCGCGGACTCCTCTTCTCCCCAGGCACTGGGCTCTTTCTAGCACCTGCCCTTTCTCTGAAACATTTCCCTCTCCCAAGTCTGGCCCTGAAGGCTGCCTCTCCCTGGGCTCTGCAAGGGTTGTTGGGCCTGCAGCCTGCTGACTGGCTGCCTGGCCCTGCAGGAGCAGCCTCAGGCTGAAGGGCCAGCCCAGGAAACTGCCACATCTATCGGGAGATTTGCTTCTACCTTCCCTTAGGAGCCCCAGCCCTGAAAAATAGCCACCTCTCCCTTTCCAGCTGCTCATCAGGCTCTGAGCCAGGCAACAGAGGTTCTCCTGCCAACTTGTTGTCTGAGACCTGGAATCAGGGACAATAATATCATTTTTCTCTTCTGGATCAGGCCATCTGAAATAGATTGCTAGACCACCTCACTTTCTATCCATGGCACCTTAATATACCAACAAGAAGGCCCTGCAGTCCATATCCCTACTTAAAAATAGCTCTCCTTGGGACGTCCACCACAAACCGGAAAGGCTGACTGCAAATAGCCATGACCCTCCAGAACTTTGGACTGCAGCCCGGACATTTCACAGGGAGCTGCCTAGGCTTCTCATGACAGTCACGTACCCAGCTTCTATGTCCACGTGGACATCACCAGTGACTGCTTTCCCTTCAGTCTCAGGGCCCAGCCCATCTCAGGGGAGGATGGGGCAGGGGTGGAGCCCAGGAATGACCTCCCACCTAGAGTGGCTCTCCTTCTGAGTTCCCACTTTTTAAAAATACAACTGAAAGCAAAAATAAATATTTTATCTTTGCATGGGGTTACATAAATGGGCCTTCTGGGGACTGGAAAGTTTCCTGATTTGGGGGTGGTGCTTTGGGTGTATACAGGAGTAAAAATTCCTCAAGCTGTACACTTAAGATTCAAGCAGTTCACTACGTATTGGGCATACTACAGTTAATATCTATGCTATCATTATGACCTAGCTTACACTGAATTGAAATTTTTACAGAGTGATACTTACCCTTTCTACATTCAGGTATTTTCTAGGCTTTTCTATGTGGTTTCATGAAAACAACTGCAGATCGGGACCAACCAAACTTATTGTGTGGTCCTCTAAAAAACTGGAGTTCCAGTTTGTACCTTCTGTCCTAATGTCCCCTGGGGACTCCTGCTGGCAGGACCAGCGGCAACCTGGAGGTCAGCTGGGCAGGCAGCTGCTCCGGAGATGGAGACGGGGCTCTGCAGGGTGCGGTGAGGAGCATCTAGGCTCATCTCTTCCCTGAAGAGCTCTTTTGCATACATACCATTTCAAGTCAGTTCAGGCAGCAATTGAAATAAAACCAGTGACCCTGCAGTAGCCCAGGTCCCCAGTCCAGAAAATGAGGAGGCTTTGGAGAGCATGCAAATGTAGAGTTCAAAGGATGGCAGTTACAATGAGAAAACCCTCTTCTCTCCCCTTTTCCCCAATTCCTTCCTAATGGACCTTTAGTCCCCCACCCTACACCTTACCTCAATCCCTGAACTTTTACTGTGTAATTTTATATAGTGAGTAAGGGCAGATAAGGAAAAGTTGGGACATTGTTGGGAAAAAGGGGTACCACTTTTGGGGGTCATCTTCAAGCTTATGATAAGGTGATTCAGTGGGGGTGACCCCTTCTTCAAGGAACTCAACAGAAATTGCAGACTTCTGGAAATTCTTCAGACTGGTTCTCTGTCACACGCCATTTCTTCCTTTCTCACTGCTGCCAACTGCCCTCAGAGTTCAGGGCTTCACCCACACCTAGTGGCCAGTGAGGCCAGGTGGTCAGCTTGTGCCCTAGGGGCAGGAACTGAAGTGAAGTATGCAACTGCCACATCACTTGTTGTGGGCTTCTCTTCTCCATTCCTGAATCTGCTGGGTTCTGGTTGTAGCAGGATGCAGATGTGCCCGGCAGGCAAGAGCCCTCCATGTGGGATGGCCAGGTAGTAAGATGAAAGGAACCTGGGGTCCTAAATTACCACCAGTCTGACTGCTTGTTTCAGGACTGGGAAAGGAAGCTAATGGTATAGGAGGGACCCAAATTCTTCCTTTCCACAGTTTTCTCTTGTGTCCAACAGCTGCCTTATGTTTTCTTCAGATCTAATGTTAGGACAACATCATTTACTTGACAAAAGTTGAAGTCTTTTCATAAAGACCACATAACAATTGCAGTAATTCTAGGGGCAGATATGAACCTTATTTTATAGATATGAGGAACTTAGCCTCAGATGGCTCAGGAGCCCATCCAAGGTCAGAGCTGATGGCTGCACCTGGCCCCCAGCCCTGCAGCTCTGCCGTGCACGAGGGTTGAGCTGCCGTTAGACGAATTCTCTTATATTTTAGTGCTTGCCACATTGGCTTCTTCTAAACATTTTTCCCTCTGAACTTTAGAAGTAAAAGAACTTCTGAAGGAACCCATTGCTTCAAAGAAGACAATGTAGAAAAATGTGAAAAGAATCAAATGAAAATACTAATGAGATATTTGGGGATTCAAGAAAGGTGAAGTTTAATTTGCATATGGGCATAACCCACACCTCACTGGGCAAGTGTTGGGTCACAGCACAGACCCCTCTGTCAGAATCACAAATGTCAGCAGTATCGCAAAGTAGCAGGACACAAACAATATGTTTCCCCAAGTAACACATGGATTTGTCCATCATATGTATGAACAATAAAGAAATACATTAAAATCCTCTGCAAAAGAGAGATGAGAATGGTAAGCATGTTACCTCACATTTGGACAGTACTTTAAAGTTTAGTCTAACCCATTTTGTCCTCATAACAGCCCTGTGAGGTAGGCAGCACAGTAATTACTATCAACTCCACTTTGCAGATAAGGAAACTGAGGCTCAGAGAGGTTTTAGCACTGGCCCAAGGTTTCTCAGGGTATATATGTAGATCTGGGCCTGGGACTCAGGGCTAGGACACCTAGTCCAGTGCTTTTTCACAACTACCTTTCTCAGGAAAAGTGAAATAGGTTGTGCAAAAGTCGGTGGTTCAACACCATTACATAGAACTGTTACTCTTCTTGAGCAGATGAGATTAAGGACAATCAGTCCTACTGTCGATGTCCTGCTGTGTGGCAACCAAGATGAATAATTTTCTGAATCATTCATGTGTTATGCCTACAACAGTTGTTCTCTGCTTTAGCTCTGTCCCACCTTAATTTCAAGTCACTAATCGAGGAGGAGAAATAACACTCTGACTAGGTTTCACTGACTCAAGTCTTATTACCAGGATTCATATAGTGGTATCTTTGATCAAGTCATTATTTAAACTTACAATCGGTTGTCTTGTTGAAATGAAAATGAATCTTATTCATTTATTCCTTCTGGCTGTGGACATTAACCTGGCTCTAGTCTGTAGCAATAAATAATAAATTATATTTTATCCCATTTTAATAGTAGTAAGAATGACCAACTTTACAGGTTGGACTGAAGAAAAAATCTTATTCTTTAAAGCAAAGGGAAATATTTTTTTCCAGGGGGAACAAAATCAAATTTTGAAAAGCCAAATAAAATCCTTTAAAATAAAAATTAATTTTATTGGGAATAATTCTTTCATTGCATTGCTCTTGTTAAGTATTTAAAGGTGGCCTTACCCCTACTGATACAAGGTATCCTGTCTCATATTACACTGTGACAGAAGAGGTGTTGTCCCATTACATCCACACACACTCCAAATTAGAATTAAAGGATTTGTCTATTCCAAGTTTCAGTATCTATGAGCTTCATTTACTTTTAAATACTTCTTCAACAAATTTAACAAACAGTAATCATAAGATATTTTTCCCTGCAGCAAAACTGTGTATCTTAGTAACCAAAGACATCCCCTAAAAGCCCTAATATAATTTCACTGACAGTATAAAATGTGGGTATTCATCTGAAAGCATGAAATTGGATTTTACTTCTGATTTTCTAGGTTAATTTTGCAATAATATAAGTGTTTGCCAGTTGGTTATTAGAGGATGAGTAACCATCTACTCTTAGAAATGGGTCTCATACAATGAAATATAGGCAGTCGCAGCCTGGAGTGCGTGCTTCAACAGTACACACAAAGCTTGAAAAGCAGAGAGGACAGGCACCTAATCAGGAGAAACACCACAGATTACTCTTGGGGATTTTAAATGTAATCAAACTGAGATTTTCAAAGTGCACATTCTTATCCCAGCTGGCCCAGAAATGGTGCAGGTCATCAAAAAAAGATGCTCACTGGGAGGTGTTCCCTCTATAATCCAGCAAGGCTTCAGATTATAGGAAACAGAAGGAAGGGCTTGTAACTCAATAAAATGCTATAGCTCAGCATAGCAACTGACAGCGCCCAGAACTGACCACCCATGCCCATAGCTGACCACCGTGGGTGGGAGGAGGAGGGTGGGGAGGGTCACTTCCAACCTTCTGCAGGAAATAGGTGGCAAAAGTTTTGTTAACTAGATGAGGAAAACCTGTATTCCAAATGGGGAAGAGCATTTGGACATTCCTCTTCCTCCTATTTTTCTTTAGTAAGAATGGCACTGGTGCCTCTGGAATATTTGGGTCAGAGAAATAAGGGTCCAAACTTCCAGGGAAAATGCACACAGAGACAATCCCTCCTCTCTGGAAGACCTTGGGGATTCCAATGCATCAACCTTTTCACACATTGTTTTACCTGGAACGGCTAAGTGTGGTCCTTTCACTGATTGATCCTGGTTTTAGTTTGCCTTCCAAGACCATGTTTTTGAGTCAAGAAATTTCATCCTTATTTAACATTTCTTCTGCAAGACCTTGAGGTGCAATTGACCTATATAAACCCTCAGTTTCTGAACACTGAGGAATAAATTGCAAGTTATGCAGTTAGGATCCAAACAACCCATGCTTCTTATCATGCGTCAAGATGCATCAACCTCTTATTTGAAACAAAAGAGAACAAACAAGCAACTTTCTAGAAAAAGAAATCTAATGCATCCATAAGTAACCCTCCTTGGGTTTAGTGCTACACTGTTGGCTAATATGAGCTGTTAAAAATATTTTGGAATGGTCTTCAAATATTGTAAATATTTTCTTTTACTTACTTGATATTCGACTACATAGTTATGTACAGAGATGGCCCTTACCATGCAGGAAAAATATACATTCTCCACTTCTATGGTACATTATCAATGCCAGTGCTTCCACTGGGTCATGAAAGCCAGCAAGTTGAATTTATTAGCTGTTAGTTCTAAAAGCATAATTTAAAGTGCAGAGAAAGAGGAAAAATAGATCAGTTTTTTCATTGTCGGCATCAATATGCTTCATGCCTCTAAGAGAAAATGTCAGGTGCAATAGGCTCAGGTAACAATAACTTTGTATTTTTTCTCTTCCTTCTCTTAAAGCAGGGGTCTCTCTGAGAAGAGAAGAGGGAGGTAAACATGAGATAGCCCTATTTCTTCCACAACCACAATCCTGGGAAAAGCAAGATCACTTCCCCAGCCTCAGGTACAGGACTAACACCCGCATTTGGTTTTCTGATATAAAAGCTGCTGAGTGGTTGGGGCCATTTCCCATATATTACAATGTTTTCACTCAGAAATATCCCCAAATGTAAAAGCAAAGGTGACCGGGGAGAAAGTGTCTACCAACAGCACATGGAAGTGTGGGTTTTAAAAAGAAAATCCTATTAAACAGATTTAAAAAAAAAAATACAACTGACATTCATAGTGAACCTAAAAATGGTTTGTGTAAATCAGAATAGATTCCTCCATTACTATGATGATGAAAAAAGAAAACAAGCCCAGCCAGGTGCAGAGATAATTAATAAATGTATCTTTTCACTCAGTGTTGAAACCCACTCTTCCCATGGCCTCTGAGGCCTTCTGCTCACTCCACAGCTTAGATGGTGGGCTGCAAAGGCTCCTTTTGGCGAACTCTGCACTCACCTCTCCAAGGCCATTGGCTTCTTGGGCACAACAGCCTCAGAAAGAAGCTTCTACCTCCACTTCAAAAGGGCCACTGGCTGGAATCCTCTGGGGCACAGCCTACTCAGTTTTTATTTAAGGAAATGTTATGTACAAATCCTTCTGACTTTCATCGTGTCTTTCCTGTCCTGATTTCTAAAGACTGAAAAAGCAGTTTCAGAACATGCCATTCTTCAGATATAAATATCCATTATGCACTGGAAACCATGCACATGCTGTGGACTGAGATTGCTTATGTGTTGGCCCAGCCCGACAGAGAAAGCCTTGGCTTTTCTGAAAGCTTGTGACAGAGGAAATGTAACAGAAGCAGTTAAACCCTAGGATGGGATTGGTCGGTGTACAAGGCCAGTAAAGTGCCAGAGAAACATCACAGGCCTCTCCACGGATCCTTGTCCCCAAGTGCTAACAGAACACGGGGCAGAATTTGAAATTTACCTTCTTCCAGCTCCACTAGCATGGCTACCAGCATCTCCCCTCTGACATTTGCATATGCAAAATGTGCCATCAGCTTTACCAAATATCAACCTTTTCACTTTCCCACCCAAGTATGAAGTGTCTGTTTTTGACCCCAAACAGCTGCATTTCCCTGGCTGGAGACAGAATTCCAGTTCAGTTCTGTCTTCTTTGGTGGACAGAGGAGATGTTTCATCTCCATCCCCTGTCTTTGCTGCACCACCAGAGGCATGGCATACACAGTTCTGTCTGTCCTGCTTTCCATGAAAATTCCATGGGCTCAGCGGAAGGCTGGATCTTCACGCAGGGAGCCGAGGTTCAATTTTTAGCGACAGCTCATACAGTGTATCTTCATCTATGATGAGGGCTTTGTCAAGCAAGTACTGAGTGACCTGGCGGAAAAGGGAAATCCCAGCTTTTCTTTCTTTCAGAACACATTTTTCTGAAAGAAACTGACACAATCCAACATTTTCTAATAAACATTTAACATTTTTACATAACTAAAAAAAATTGTGAATATATTCTCATTGTAAAAACAAAACAAAAAAAATCAAACATCTCTAATCCTCTCCCAGTTTCCAACTCATCTCTTCCCTAAGAGGCACCACTGTTATCATTTGGTTTGTATTCTCCCAAATATTTTACTGTCTTTCTAGATGTTACATGTACTTACAGAAATCTTTTCCCCCTTGTAACCATAAGTGGTATCATATTGTACATTTTATTTTGCTTTCATCTCTTAACTGTAAGTCGTGGAGAGCTCCCCATGCCAGCACCTAGAGCACTAACTGCTCTACACTCTTAGTGGTGTGATATGTCAGTTTGTTAATGATTGCATATTGATGGCTATTTTGTTGCTGTCAGTATTTCACTATAACACAAAGTTACAGTGAAATCTGGTTAGCTCGCTTCTCATGCTCACGTGGGAATGCTCCTCAAGGGTAGATGCTAGAAATGAAATAAAGGAAATGATACTGAAATAAAAATGTTGGGGTATAGGGTATTTCCATTCAAATATTTCCTTATTTTAATTGAGATATAACTTACATAAGTAAAATTCATAGTGTGACTAATTTTAATTTAAAATTAATACAAATTAATTAATACCCATGGGACTCATATATATCACAATACAGGACAATGCCACCACCCTGGAAAGTTTCCTCATGCAGCTTCCCAGTCAGTCTGCTCCCAGAAGCAACCACTGCTCTGATTTCTATCACCACTTATTAGTTTTGTCTCCTCTAGAACTTCATGCACATGGAAGCTTGCAGTATGTACTCTTGTGTGTCTGTCTTCTTTCGCTCAGCATGATGTTTTGAGATTCATCCATGCTATGGTGTGTCAGTAGCCTGCCCTTTTTCATTGCTGAGTGGTATTCCATGGTATGGATATACTGCCTTTGTTTATCTGCTCATCTATTGATGGACAATTTTTGGCTATTAAATGCTATGAACATTTTGTGTAAGACTTCTAATGGGACTGTTTTCACTTGTACCTTGGATAAATACCTAGGTGAGAAATTGCTGGGACATAAGGTAGGTGCATATTTAACATTTTAAGAAACATCCAAAGGACAGAGTCTTCCAAAGTGGTTGTCCATGTGACTCTATTAAGCAATGTCTAAGAGTTCCAGTTACTCCATATGTGGGGAAAATAAAACTTTCTAACCAGGATCCTACCTGGCCTTAATAGCACCCACTGTGTATATAATAAGAGCATGTTTGCATATTTATAGAATGCTTACAGACAGCAGAGCTACTAGTCAGTCACAGAACTGCCAGTCCAGGATGGGGGTGGAGAAGAAGCACCTATTCTCGCCTCCTCTCCATTCCTGGTCTGTAACTGGTCAGGCACGCACTAGTCTCTGGGAACCTGCCCACAGAGTTGCTGCTGGTGCAGTAGCATAGCCCAGCGTGACCCGGCAGAGAGAGCCAAGCAGCCTGGGTTTGAAGCAGGGAGAGAGGCCGGAAGGAAAGAGCAAGAAAAACCACATTGTGGGGAGGGTCAGAACAGTGCTGGGAAGAAAGCTTGGGAGCCATGTGAGAGGCGGGCCGAAGCAGTCGGGAGAGAGGGGCCTGTGCGAGGGCTGCTGAGAGGCTGAGCGGTGAGAATAAGCCCTTTCATTCCCGGACTCTCGCCATGTTTCCCTTTGGTCCCATCAGATTCACTGAGAACTTGCCCAGGGCGGGGAACTGCCTCCTCCCGGAGGTACACCATATATCAGTTTTTAATTTTAAAAGATTATGTAAAATGACCTCCAAAACTGTTGTACCTATATAGTACATGAGAGTACCTGTTATCTCATACCCTAATGTTTGATATTATCAAATATTTTTAAATTTTGTCTTTCTGACCAGTAAAAATGATGTTTCATTATAATTTGCATTTTTTTCCTTCTTTCTAGTAAAGTTTAGTATTTTTCAAATATTTACTGTCCGTTTTTGTTTCTTTTTCTGTGAGTTACCTCTTCATAGATTTGTCAATTTTTCTACTGAATTGTTTATACCTTTCTTATAGATTTATGGGAATATTTTTATTCTGTCTCTTTGTTCTCTATGTTACAGGTATTGTCTCCAAGTCTATTGTTTGTATTTTAACTTTTAAAATAACTACCTTTTATCATATATAGAAATTTTTAATTTTGATGAAGCAAACTTTATCAAACTTGTCTTTTGCAACTTTTACATTCTATACTTATGAAGGTCTTTCAAATCCAGAAATCGTGAATATTTTGTCCTCTATTTTATTCATATAATTTAATATTTCTTTTTATATTTAGACAGTGAGCTCATCTGGAATTTATTTTTGTGAATGGTATAAGATGGAGAGCTAAAATTTCACTTTCATTTACTGAAAGGTCAATTTCTTCTGGCACTTTCTTTAAATGCCTCCTTTATTTCCTATCAGATTTTCATCTGTATGTGGACTTTATCCTGCTACGCTGAATTTGTATTCCTGCACCAATACAGTCCTGTTTTACTCACTAGAGTTTTAGGATAAGTGTCTGTATCTGGTAGGGAAAGCTCTCTCCTACTCTTCTTATTTTTCAAAAAGCCCTTGTTTATTTTTTGCCTATTTAAGCATCCTTATGAGTTTTAGGATATGTTTGCCAAGTTCCATGAAATAATAGGGAAAACTTCCTGTGTGTTATATGGGAATCTTCTGTACTTCTCAGTTTTTCTGTAAAGCTAAAATGATTCTAAAAAATAATATCTATTAAAAAATAAAGACCAGTTGTGGCTGCCATGGAGAGAGAAAGGAGGTATATAATATAAGATGAACTTTAAAATATTGAATAGGGATCACATAATGCAAGACTTCTTGGACACATAAAGATTTTTTTCTTTCTTGTCCTAAGAGCAATGGGAAGCCAATAAAATATTTTATGCAAGAGGTAGACATATTTCATTTTCTGCTTCAGAGAATTCTATCTGGATATAATTTGTAGAATGGATTTTGCATTCTAGAATGAATGCAAGTAGACCAGGTAACAGATTGGGATAGCTTGGACCAGGGGTGATGGCAGTGTAGACAGACAGATCTATGAGACATGTAGGATTTAAAATTATAAAACTTGATGATAAATTGTTGTTCTTTTTTTCTTAATCTGAGTTGCTGAAGATTTGTCTATATTATTGGTCTTTTCTGTGAGTCAGCTTTTGGTATTATTGATCAACTCTATTCCTGCTCCTAATTAATTTCCCCTTTTTTCTTTATTAATTCCCTTACAACCACACAAAATTACCTTTGGCTGATGGTCTATTCGATAGCATGTCTGCTGGAACTGGCGTATCTCTCTGATGATGTGTGATATCTAATAGAGAAACAACAACAAAAGCAAAGCAAAAATAAGTCCCTGCACTGCAGCACATGCTTCCAGGTCCCCATCCCAGAGTAGTCAGTCACTGTCTCCAGTAGGTATGTGGAGCCCTTCCCTATCATTCTCTATGCCCCAGAGTTTCCTGCCTTTCAATGAGCCCCATGAAATGCTAGCTGCAGGAAGTGACTGAATTCCCCATCAGGGGAACAGCTGGCACTGGGTAACCTCAGGGTTGGGAGTGGCAAGCTCTGGGTGCTGTATTCATGGGCTCCTTGTTTCTAACCTGGTGCTTAGAACCTGGCTGCTCAGCAAGAAGCTTTCAGCATGTGTTTTCACTAGTCAGTCTTAGAAAGTCATCCCTGGAGGGTTCTTTCTCAATGCCTTTGGGCAGAGCTCAAGCTGAAATGGACCTGGTGAAAATCCCCTCGACTGGCCAACGTCATGTACTAGTCCCAGTGTCCACCATCTCTTGTACCTTGAGATTATTAAAAAGCAAGCAGTGGCTTTCCTGACTTGGCCTCTTCTCTGTAAGCCACTGAGGTCATTGAAACAGGCTGCTTAGGAAATTATTACATACCATTCTCATTTTGGAGAAATTGACAAGGCCTTCCTCAGTAAAGTTTGGTGTTCCTTCTTCAATAAAAGCCAGGTCTGTCAGGTACATCCCCAGGTAAGGGACGGCAGGGGGGTTACAACTGCAAGACCAAGAGGCAGTGTTCTCAAGCTTATTCAGACACATGTCCACTTTCTCCCCCACAATTTCACAGGAAGCAACTATGCTGCTTCAGTCCTGAAGAATAAAGTATTTTAATTCCATTTCAGAAGCACATTGACAATATGCAGAGTTTTGAATACATCTCACAATCGAATAGAACACAAATTGCAGTCCATGCTTTACTATGTGTTTGAGACAATGGCGTGTTCAAACAACAGGATGTTTTGTAATAGACGATTACAAAACATTTGCTGTTAGTACTTGTTTGCAGCACTTGTAAACTGGCCACACTTCTCTGAGGAGTAAAAGCAGGTAGGAAACCCCCATGTCCTCACCTGACAATAGTGTAAACATTCAACCTTAACGAGCTGAGTAGAAAAAACAATATAATTAGAACTTGTGAAACCTGTTTGCTATTTTGGTATTTACATATTTTAGAAGTTACAGACTTAATTAATACCACAACTGCACACAAAAGTGAGACTTTCTTGTTTTCTTGTTTTGTTGGGGCATGGGGACAGGTTACACTTGGTCTTTTGGGCATCTAGAGTTGAGAATATGGGCTTTTGATCCAGAGAAAATTGGGTGTGAGTCACAGCCTGATCACTTACTCAGTGGTGCTGGGCAAACTCTCTGAATTGCAGTTATCTGATCTGTAAAATGGAGACAATAAAACTTATCTCCTTAGTTTATTGTGAGGCTTAAATAAGACACATCAAGCACATAGTGTGGAATCTGTCACTTAGTAAGTATTCAGGGAGTAGTTCTTGTACTATTGTTCCTGTTATTACAAGTTTTTCACTTGAGGCATCACAGGACTAATGCTTTTCCAGAGAAAGTCAAGTATATGTGGTGGTACATCCTAAGAAAACCAGTTGTAGGAGAGTAGATTCTATTCTCTCTTGCTTTCTCTCTGTTGAAAGAGAGAATGATCTGGCAATAAAAAGCCAAACATAAATAAAAATAATCCATAGGTCCTGGAATATTTAAATTAAAAAAATCACAGGAAATCGTTGTGCTTAGATTAAGAAATACCAACCAAGAAACTTTCTATAGTAAAAGTTGGTGTGATTCACTATGGTGACTGAGTATACTCTGTGGTGACATGGTGACATGGTAATATAGTATGGTATATTCTGCACACCATGAGTTTGTCCACAAGACATTTGCTGTATGCACAGCATTCCAAATGAAAAGGAAGCTCAGAAAAATCTCTAGATGATGGAAGCTGTTTCCCATTTATTTTCCTTTTCACAGCAAAGTAGGAGGAGGGACACTATTTGCATACTACATAAATGATTTGAATATATTTCTGAATTATGAATAATTTAATAATTAAGATAGACATACTTTTTAAGAGTTTCTCTGAGATTTTTAAATCTTCCTTCAGATGAAACTGTCTTCTGAAGCTTGTCCATTAGAGCCTTTGTCTAGAAAGAAACAAATAACTTAGTATGTCATGAAAATACTCTTATGGTTTGATAAGATGGGTGAGTTACCAAAAGATGTTCCATTCTCTTCTGCAGTGGCGAGGGCCGTTGCCTTTGTCAGATGTTGTCTGGCATTATCTTTAAATTTGATGTCAAAAAAAGAAGAATATGGAGAAGAGAAAGTGACTACATTAGTCTTTAGCCAAAAAGAGAAGAAAATGGGCAGAAAAGAAAAGTTGCAATACACAAGAAAATTAGGGCTTAAAGAATTGAAAAGCACATGTGCAATAGGGAATCTTAAGAGACATCTCATGTCACAGGGGTTTCATGATGAATCTTTTTTGAGTATTAATTTCCAAATCATCAAAACACATATTTGATTTCTTGGCTACTAACTGGCTAATATCCTCCATTCCACATCCTTTCTTTTGTGATCTCATCATCAACTTGTTAGAAAAATATAACTGATATTTACTGAAAAATAAAATTGTTGCTGACGTTGGTTTGGAGTTTCTTCCATGACAAGAAAGAATAGGATGCCTTTGGGGATGATGACCCACTCCTAGTAATACCCATACTCAGGCAGCTTGGCTGGAAAATGCACTTGTAATGCCCAAGTTGAGACTCTGTCTTCGTCTGGAGAGGAGTTACAGCCCCACAAATGCTTTCAGAATGACTCAAAGGTCTGCCTTCCCCATCATGGTTCTGGAGGACTTGGCGAAGACAGCCAGCAAGGCCTTGGCAGAGGTAAAGGGTTGGGAGGATGGCACGTGGTCAAGCAGTCCTCCTGCCTGACCCAGGGCTGGCTTTGGCTCAAAGAAGCTATAGAAACACAGTATGTCCTACAGCTACAGACAAAATTTGGTAGGCTCCAGAGTGTATGTTCTACCAGGTCCTCTGGATATTTTCTAGACCAGACTTAGATCTGGAAAAGAGCTACAAAGCAGATGGTATTACCAAAAGTGTCTGGAGCAAGGCATATCTGCAACTAGGCCCTACCCACAATGACCGGACTGAGGCAGTGGGCCCTGGAATAGCTCATCACCAGTGCTAAAGCCACTTTGAATGACACATACTTGTGACAGAAATGGTATATTCTATTTAATGCCTTTACAGGTACTATATTAAAATTTGAAAAAATAATTTTAATATTAGTCTTATCATCCCTATTTTATGGTCAGTTCAGCTGTTCCCAAACCTGCATCCTGTCAAAAACATGACTATCACTTAAGTCAACTACAGAGAAGACTAATGTTTTCTCAAAGAAGATATAAGAATCCCTTGGTGCCAGTTTCAGAGGAAGAAAGAAACAGTGGAGATGGAAAGAGAAGGCAGAGGAGTAACTTATTGATCCAATGAGGTATAATTATGTGTATGAGAAGATAAGATAATATGCTCTTTGCATCCAGTGCCAAATGGCTGAAGCCACCACTGCCTTATGGGGAGGCAAAATCTAGCCACAACAGAAGGGTCAGTGTCCAGCTTTTGGATCTTGATATAGCTGTTTGAATCCCATTTTAAAACAGTAAATACCCATATGAGATCTCTCAAAAAACTAGGAAGAAAGCATAATTTCTCAACTGTATGAAAAGAACTTATAAAAAGTTAACACCGAGGGGTGGAGCCAAGATGGCAGTGTGAGTAGAGCAGCGGATATCTCCTCCCAAAACCACATATATCTATGAAAATATAACAAAGACAACTCTTCCTAGAATAAAGACCAGAGGACACAGGACAACATCCAGACCACATCCACACCTGCAAGAACCCTGTGCCTCATAAAGGGGGTAAGATACAAGCCCAGGTCTGGCGGGCCCCGAGCACCCCTCCCCCCAGCTCCCAGCGGGAGAAGAGTAGGCAGAGCGGGTGGGAGACGGAGCCCAGTACTACTGAACACCCAGCCCCAGCCATCCGTACCAGAGCACAGACACAGTGCGTGCGCAGGAGGGCCCTGGATACTAGGGAAACAGGGCAAAAAGAACGGTGAGAGGGTACCAGAGGCCTGGCGCCGGAGGACATAAGAAAAGCAAGCGGACATTTTTTTTTTTTTTTTTTGCTGTTTTGTTTTGGAAAGCACTTTTTGGAAGTCTTAAAGGGATAGGGACCCCAATAATAGGGAAACAGGGCAGCAAGACCGGTGAGCAGATGTCTGAGTCTGGCGCCGGAGAATAAAGAAAAACGAGCGGCCATTATTTATTTCTTTATTTCTTTATTTTTTAAATTAAAAAAATTTTTTCTTTTTTTTGTGGTCGTTGTTTTGTTTTGGCGGGTGCTTTTTGGAAGTCTTAAAGGGGCAGGGCGGGACACTTAATCCAGAGGTAGGGAATCCAGGGATCTCTGGGCACCCTAATCCCCTGGGCTGCAGGGAGCAGGGAGGCCCCTTACGGAGATAAATAGCCTCCCGGCCACTCCCCCTCCAACGCGACTCCACCCCTTTGGAGTAGCTGCCCGAGCCAGGCCACGCCCACAGCAACAGCGGAGATTAACTCCATAGTAGCCGGGCAGGAAGCAGAAGCCCTGTCTGCGCAGCTACCCAGAACAAGCCACTAGAGGTCGCTGTTCTCCCAGGAAAGGAGGGCCACAAACCAACAAGAAGGGAAGTTCTTCCAGCTGTCACTCGTCCAAGCTCTGCAAACTATTCCTATCACCATGAAAAGGCAAAGCTACAGGCAGACAAAGATCACAGAGACAACACCAGAGAAGGAGACAGACCTAACCAGTCTTCCTGACAAAGAATTCAAAATAAGAATCATAAACATGCTGACAGAGATGCAGAGAAATACACAAGAGAAATGGGATGAAGTCCGGAGGGAGATCACAGATGCCAGAAAGGAGATCACAGAAATGAAACAAACTCTGGAAGGGTTTATAAGCAGAATGGATAGGATGCAAGAGGCCATTGATGGAATTGAAACCAGAGAACAGGAACACATAGAAGATGACATAGAGAGAGATAAAAGGATCTCCAGGAATGAAACAATGTTAAGAGAACTGTGTGACCAATCCAAAAGGAACAATACCGGTATTATAGGGGTTCCAGAAGAAGAAGAGAAAGGAAAAAAGATGGAAAGTATCTTAGAAGAAATAATTGCTGAAAACCTCCCCAAACTGGGGGAGGAAATAATTGAAGAGACCACGGAAATACATAGAACCCCCAACAGAAAGGATCCAAGGAGGACAACACCAAGACACATAATAATTAACATGGCAAAGATCAAGGACAAAGAAAGAGCTTTAAAGGCAGCTAGAGAGACAAAGGTCACCTATAAAAGAAAACCCATCAGGCTAACGTCAGAATTCTCGACAGAAACCCTACAGGCCAGAAGAGAATGTCATGATATATTTAATACAATGAAACAGAAGGGCCTTGAACCAAGGATACTGTATCCAGCACGACTATCATTTAAATATGATGCTGGGATTAAACAATTCCCAGACAAACAAAAGCTGAGAGAATTTGCTTCCCACAAACCACCTCTACAGGACATCTTACAGGGACTGCTCTAGATGGGAGCAGTCCTAGAAAGAGCACAGAACGAAACACCCAACATATGAAGAATGGAGGAGGAGGAAGAATAAGAAGGGAGAGAAGAAAATAATCTCCAGACAGTGTATATAACAGCTCAATAAGCGAGCCTAAGTTAGGCAGTAAGATACTAAAGAGGCTAACCTTGAACCTTTGGTAACCACAAATTTAAAGCCTGCAATGGCAATAAGTACATATTTTTCAATAGTCACCCTAAATGTAAATGGACTGAATGCACCAATCAAAAGACACAGAGTAATAGAATGCATAAAAAAGCAAGACCCATCTATATGCTGCTTACAAGAAACTCACCTCAAACCCAAAGACATGTACAGACTAAAAGTCAAGGGATGGAAAAACATATTTCAGGCAAACAACAGCGAGAAGAAAGCAGGGGTTGCAGTACTAATATCAGACAAAATAGACTTCAAACAAAGAAAGTAACAAGAGATAAAGAAGGACACTACATAATGATAAAGGGCTCAGTACAACAAGAGGATATAACCATTCTAAATATATATGCACCCAACACAGGAGCACCAACATATGTTAAACAAATATTAACAGAACTAAAGGGGGAAATAGACTGCAATGCATTCATTCTAGGAGACGTCAACACACCACTCACCCCAAAGGATAGATCCACTGGGCAGAAAATAAGTAAGGACACGGAAGCACTGAACAACACAGTAGAACACATGGACCTAATAGACATCTACAGAACTCTACATCCAAAAGCAACAGGATACACATTCTTCTCAAGTGCACATGGAAC
This sequence comes from Manis pentadactyla, assembly GCF_030020395.1. NCBI lineage: Eukaryota > Metazoa > Chordata > Mammalia > Pholidota > Manidae > Manis > Manis pentadactyla. The sequence goes on from NC_080020.1 coordinate 78,559,300, forward strand.
ATTCTCCAAAATAGACCACATACTAGGCCACAAAAAGAGCCTCAGTAAATTCCAAAAGATTGAAATCCGACCAAACAACTTTTCAGACCACAAAGGCATAAAACTAGAAATAAACTGTACAAAGAAAGCAAAAAGGCTCACAAACACATGGAGGCTTAACAGCACGCTCCTAAATAATCAATGGATCAATGACCAAATCAAAATGGACATCCAGAATATATGGAAACAAATGACAACAACAACACTAAGCCCCAACTTCTGTAGGACACAGCAAAAGCAGTCTTAAGAGGAAAGTATATAACAATCCAAGCATATTTAAAAAATGAAGAACAATCCCAAATGAACGGTCTAATGTCACAACTATCGAAATTGGAAAAAGAAGAACAAATGAGGCCTAAGGTCAGCAGAAGGAGGGACATAATAAAGATCAGAGAAGAAATAAATAAAATTGAGAAGAATAAAACAATAGCAAAAATCAATGAAACCAAGAGCTGGTTTTTTGATAAAATAAACAAAATAGATAAGCCTCTAGCCAGACTTATTAAGAGGAAAAGAGAGTCAACACAAATCAACAGTATCAGAAACGAGAAAGGAAAAATCACGACGGACCCTGCAGAAATACAAAGATTTGTTAGAGAATACTATGAAAACCTATATGCTAACAAGCTGGAAAACCTAGGAGAAATGGACAACTTCCTAGAAAAATACAACCTTCCAAGACTGACCCAGAAAGAAACAGAAAATCTAAACAGACCAATTACCAGCAACGAAATTGAAGCGGTAATCAAAAAACTACCAAAGAACAAAACCCCCGGGCCAGATGGATTTACCTCGGAATTTTATCAGACATACAGGGAAGACATAATACCCATTCTCCTTAAAGTTTTCCAAAAAATAGAGGAGGAGGGGATACTCCCAAACTCATTCTATGAAGCTAACATCACCCTAATACCAAAACCAGGCAAAGACCCCACCAAAAAAGAAAACTACAGACCAATATCCCTGATGAACGTAGATGCAAAAATACTCAACAAAATATTAGCAAACCAAATTCAAAAATACATCAAAAGGATCATACACCACGACCAAGTGGGATTCATCCCAGGGATGCAAGGATGGTACAACATTCGAAAGTCCATGAACATCATCCACCACATCAACAAAAAGAAAGACAAAAACCACATGATCATCACCATAGATGCTGAAAAAGCATTTGACAAAGTTCAACATTCATTCATGATAAAAACTCTCAGCAAAATGGGAATAGAGGGCAAGTACCTCAACATAATAAAGGCCATCTATGATAAACCCACAGCCAACATTATATTGAACAGCGAGAAGCTGAAAGCATTTCCTCTGAGATCAGGAACTAGACAGGGATGCCCACTCTCCCCACTGTTATTTAAAATAGTACTGGAGGTCCTAGCCACGGCAATCAGACAAAACAAAAAAATACAAGGAATCCAGATTTGTAAAGAGGAAGTTAAACTGTCACTATTTGCAGATGACATGATACTGTACATAAAAAACCCTAAAGTCTCCACCCCAAAACTACTAGAACTGATATCGGAATACAGCAAAGCTGCAGGATACAAAATCAACACACAGTAATCTGTGGCTTTCCTACACACTAACAATGAACCAACAGAAAGAGAAATCAGGAAAACAACTCCATTCACAATTGCATCAAAAAAAAAATACCTAGGAATAAACCTAACCAAGGAAGTGAAAGACCTATACTCTGAAAACTACAAGTCACTCTTAAGAGAAATTAAAGGGGACACTAACACATGGAAACTCATCCCATGCTCGTGGCTAGGAAGAATTAATATCGTCAAAATGGCCATCCTGCCCAAAGCAATACACAGATTTGATGCAATCCCTATGAAACTACCAGCAATATTCTTCAATGAACTGGAACAAATAATTCAAAAATTCGTATGGAAACACCAAAGACCCCGAATAGGCAAAGAAATCCTGAGAAAGAAGAATAAAGTAGGGGGGATCTCACTCCCCAACTTCAAGCTCTACTATAAAGCCATAGTAATCAAGACAATTTGGTACTGGCACAAGAACAGAGCCACAGACCAATGGAACAGACTAGAGAATCCAGACATTAATCCAGACATATATGGTCAATTAATATTTGATAAAGGAACCATGGACATACAATGACGAAATGACAGTCTCTTCAACAGATGGAGCTGGCAAAACTGGACAGCTACATGTAGGAGAATGAAACTGGACCATTGTCTAACCCCATATACAAAAGTAAACTCAAAATGGATCAAAGACCTGAATGTAAGTCATGAAACCATTAAACTCTTGGAAGAAAACATAGGCAAAAACCTCTTAGACATAAACTTGAGTGACCTCTTCTTGAACATATCTCCCCAGGCAAGGAAAACAACAGCAGAAATGAACAAGTGGGACTATATTAAGCTGAAAAGCTTCTGTAGAGCAAAAGACACCATCAATAGAACAAAAAGGAACCCTACAGTAAGGGAGAATATATTTGAAAATGACACATCTGATAAAGGCTTGACGTCCAGAATATATAAAGAGCTCACATGCCTCAACAAACAAAAAACAAATAACGCAATTAAAACATGGGCAGAGGAACTGAACAGACAGTTCTCCAAAAAAGAAATACAGATGGCTAACAGACACATGAAAAGATGCTCCACATCGCTAATTATCAGAGAAATGCAAATTAAAACTACAATGAGGTATCACCTCACACCAGTAAGGATGGCTGCCATCCAAAAGACAAACAACAACAAATGTTGGCGAGGCTGTGGAGAAAGGGGAACCCTCCTACACTGCTGGTGGGAATGTAAATTAGTTCAACCATTGTGGAAAGCAGTATGGAGGTACATCCAAATGCTCAAAACAGATTTACCATTTGACCCAGGAACTGCACTCCTAGGAATTTACCCTAAGAATGCAGCAATCAAGTATGAGAAAGACTAATGCACCCCTATGTTTATCTCAGCACTATTTACAATAGTTAAGAATTGAAAGCAACCTAAATGTTCATCAATAGATGAATGGATAAAGAAGATGTGGTACATATACACAATGGAATACTACTCAGCCATAAGAAAAGGGCAAATCGTACCATTTGCAGCAGCATGGATGGAGCTGGAGGGTATTATGCTCAGTGAAACAAACCAAGTGGAGAAAGAGAAATACCAAATGATTTCACTCATCTGTGGAATATAAGAACAAAGGAAAAACTGAAGGAAACAAAACAGCAGCAGAATCACAGAACTCAAGAATGGACTAACAGGTACCAAAGGGAAAGGGACTGGGGAGGATGGGTGGGTAGGGAGGGATAAGGGGGGGAAGAGGAAGGGGGGTATTAAGATTAGCATACATTGGGGGGTGGAGAAAGGGGAGGGCTGTACAACACAGAGAAGGAATTAGTGATTCTAGAACATTTTGCTATGCTGATGGACAGTGACTGTAAAGGGGTTTATAGGGGGGACCTGGTATAGGGGAGAGCCTAGTAAACATAATATTCTTCATGTAAATGTAGATTAATGATACCAAAAAGAAAGAAGAAAAGTAAAAAGGCAGTTCCTGTGTGGTGACCGTCAATGAGTTCTACAGAAGGGTATAAAGGGCATATAAAAGCGTAGGCAAAGGGCCTGTTTGTGTTTATACAGAGGATCAAAGCCTAATTTTGCTACCCCGAAAATCAACTAAGATACGATATGAAAAAGAACTTCCAACATCAGCGCTCTCTGGAAGACTCACGCCAGAAGATGATCATCAAAAAACCCCAACAATGATCCACGCACTGCTACAGATGTAGATGCACTCATCCCACCAGCTCCTGGACTTGCCATGGGAATGAGGAAGGAGATATCTAAGCTGGCCTGTGCATACAGTAAAACAACAAATTTGACTGGATCTATACTGTTGGAACTCAACCAAGAATTAGGAGCAGTGCAAATTGTAGCGCTCCAAAATCTTACAACTACAGACTATTTACTGTTAAAAGAACATAAGGGATGTGAACAGTCCCCAGGAATGGGTTGTTTTAATTTGTCTGATTTCTCTCAGACTGTTCAAGTTCAGTTGGACAATATCCACCATATCATAGATAAGTTTTCACAAATGCCTAAGGTGCCTAACTGGTTTTCTTGGTTTCACTGGAGATGGTTGGTAATTACAGGTATGCTTTGGTTATGTAACTATACTCCTATTATGTTAATGTGTGTGCACAATTTAATAGTTTAACACCTATACATGCTGAAGTTACTCTGCAAGAAGATATGTCAAAGAAATAATCAATCTTCCCATGTTTTCTTCCGCCTGCTACTTCTATAGCTTTTCTTCTTCCTTCCTATTTACAACCCTTAAGTAGAATTCGTGCCTTATATCAAATTTACCGAGTATCATAATTCTTCCAAGTGGTAAAGATACCTCAAGACAAATGCTGGGCATAGAAGCCACAGGGCATTAATATGCAAAGAAGTAAAAGCTAACCTTTTCAAACAATAAGGCTTCTCTCTCACTTACCAAGTTTACATTTCCCTGTATGGCTCCAGAAGATGACTGGTTAGCCAGAGACGGGTAAGATTCCTCAAGGGAGGAACAACCTAAGACAGGCACAGTCACAGGGGGGCCATCAGGTGAGAAATTGGGGATCAACAGAGGTGAGGCTTAGAACCTCACCCCCCCTGTTCTGAGAGAAATCTTCTGCATCCGTGGATGTTTTATTGCCCTTGTCTAGCTTGGATTAACACATAGTCTACAGGCACACACCTGATCATCTACATTTGCTCTCTTACAACACTAAACTATGTTTTCTACCTTTATCTTGTATCTACCTACCACTTCAGCATTTTATTAAAAATAATAATAATAAAGAGAGAAATGTGGTATCCACATATAAATCAAGTATAAAAATCAAATGAGTATTCATATTTGAACTGACTGTTTATAGTTCATAATGCATGAGCAAAACCAAACGTTTCTGTGATGACTGCCCTTGTACTGTTCACCATGTAACTTATTCACTATGTAAGAATTTGTTCTCCATGTAAGAACTTGTTCATTATGCTTCAGAAGATTGGAGACTGACGAAAATTAGGCTTGGGGTGGATTAATGATTGTGCATTGAACATTGACTCCCCTGTACAGAATTTTATTGTTGTTAACAAGCATTTGATCAATAAATATGAGAGATGCCCTCACAAAAAAAAAAGTACACACTTCCAATCGTAAAATAAATAAGTAACCGGGATGTAATGTATAGCATAAGGAATATAGTCAAAATATTGTAACAACGTGGTATGGTGATAGCTGGTACCTAGAATTATCATGTATATAAATGTTGAATCACTGTGTTGTACACCTGAAACTAATGTAATACTGTGTGTCAACTACCCTTCAATAAAAAATAATTATCTACAAAAAACAAAAAGTTAACACCATCCCTAATGGAGAAGATTGAATGCTTACCACACCCAAGGCTGAGAACAAGGTAAGAATGTCCTTTCTTATCACTCTTATTCAACATATTACTGGCAGTTCTAGGCACAGCAATAAGTAAAGAAAAGGAATTAAAAGGCATTTAAATTGGAAACAAATAAATAAGATTGTTACTATTTACAATTCATGCAATTGTCTATGTAGAAAATCCCAAGGAATCCACAAGGAAAAAGTCCTAGAACTAATACATGAGCTCATCAAATTTGCTGATACAATATCAACACACAAAAATCAATCATATTTGTATATTAACACTGAACATGTAGAAATCAAAACTACAATAACACTTAAAATTCTTGAAGAAAATGAAACATTTAGGCATAAATCTAAGAAAACATATGCAAGAGAGGAGGAGCCAAGATGGTGGCATGAGTAGGGCAGTGGAAATCTCCTCCCAAAACCATATGTATTTTTGAAAATACAACAAATACAACTATTCTTAAAAGAGAGGCCAGGCTACATCTACACCTGCGAGAACCCAGCGACTCATGAAGGGGGTAAGACACAAGCCCCGACCCGGTGGGACCCAAGCACTCCCCCCACTGCAGCCCTCTGGCGGGAGGAGAGGAGTCAGAGCGGAGAGGGAGAGGGAGTCCAGGACTGCTAAATACCCAGCCCATGTCATCTGCACTGGGAGCACAGACACACACTGCACAGTGTGCTGGATATTAGGGAAGTGGAAGAGTAAAACCTGCAAGAGGGTCCCCCCAGCCAGCGCCCCTGGGACAAAAGAAAAGCGAGTGCTTTTTGAAAGTCTTAAAGGGACAGGGGCCACACAGCTGGATGGAACCTTCCTGGCACACTCAGCCCAGCAGCTGGGAATCCTGGGGAATTTCAGGTGCCCCAACCCCCTGGGAGGCAACACCGCTCTGAAGCCCCTCACAGCGATAAACGGCCTCCCGTCCATTCCTCCTCCTGCGCAGCCCCGCCAGAGCAGGGGAGCAGCCTGAGAGTGGCCACGCCCACAGTGGCTACCCAGACCCTCCTCCACAGCTGCCCGGGCCAGACTCAGAAGACCAGCCAGCGCACAGCAGCCCAGCACAGACAGAGGAATCCAGGACAGGGTGCAAAGGTCGCCGTTCTCGCAGGAAAGCACACCCGGCGTGCCTGCCACTCTCTGCAGGACTCTGGGCTACCCCAATGGTTGCCCCACCCAAGGTGGCTCAGGAAATAAAACCAGAAGCTGCTCCCCATGTGCGGGTAACTGGCAATGGCAGCAGAGAAGGGCAAGGCGGAGGAAGGGACGTTGTTCTCCCAGCTGACACATGCGCCAACTGCCTACGACTACCTCTATCGCAATTAAAAGGCAGAAGAATTTGATCCAGTCCAGAATTACCCAGACAACCCTGGAGAGGGAGCCTGGGGAGATAGATTTAACCTATCTTCCTGAAAAAGAATTCAAAATAAAGGTCATACCATGCTGATGGATGTGCAGAGAAATATGCAAGAGCTAAAGGGTCAAGTTAGGAGGGAGAATATAGAAATAAAACAATCTCTGGAAGGACTTAAGAGCAGACTGGATGAGTTTCAAGAGGCCATTAATGGAATAAAGATCAGAGAACAGGAACACAGAGAAGCTGAGGCAGAGAGAGATAAAAGGATCTCCAGAAATGAAAGAATATTAAGAGAACTGTGACCAAGCCAAACAGAACAATATTCGCATTATAGGGGTTCTAGGAGAAGAAGGGAGAGAAAAAGAGATAGAAAGTGTCTTTGAAGAAATAATTGCTGAAAACTTCCCCAAACTGGGGGAGGAAATAGTCTCTCAGACCAAGGAAGCCCACAATCTCCCAACACAAGGGACCCAAGGAGGACAACACCAAGACACATAATAATTAAAATGGCAAAGATCAAGGACAGGGACAGAGTATTAAAGGAAGGAATTAAAGAGAGAGAAAAAAGGTCACCTACAAAGGAAAACCCATTAGGCTATCATCAGACTTCTCAACAGAAACCTTACAGGCCAGAAGAGAATGGCATGATATATTTAATGCAATGAAACAAAAGGGCCTTAAACCAAGAATACTATATCCAGCACAATTATCATTTAAATATGAAGGAGGGATTAACCAATTCCTCCAGACAAGCAAAAGTTGAGGGAATTTGCCTCCCATAAACCACCTCTACAGGATATTTTAGAGGGACTGCTCTAGATGGAAGCACTCCTAAGGCTAAATAGATGTCACCAAAGAAAATAAAATCACAGCAAAGAAACCAGTCCAACCAAATACTAACTAAGGGCAAAAAAAAAAAAAATCAACTACTCACAAAAGCAGTCAAAGGAAACACAAGAGTACAGAATAAAACACCTAACATATAAAGAATGGAGGAGAAGGAGTAAGAAGGGAGAGAAATAAAGAATTATCAGACTGTGTTTATAATAGCTTAATAAATGAGTTAAGTTAGACAATTAGATAGTAAAGAAGCTACCCTTGAACCTTTGGTAACCACGAATCTAAAGCCTGCAATGGCAATAAGTACATATCTTTCAGTATTCACCCTAAATGTAAATGGACTGAATGCACCAATCAAAAGACATAGAGTAATAGAATGGATAAAAAAGCAAGACCCATCTATATGCTGCTTACAAGAGACTCACCTCAAACCTAAAGACATGCACAGACTGAAAGTCAAGGGATGGAAAAACATATTTCATGCAAACAACAGGGAGAAAAAAGCAGGTGTTGCAGTACTAGTATCAGACAAAATAGACTTCAAAACAAAGAAAGTAACAAGAGATAAAGAAGGACATTACATATTGATAAAGGGGTCAGTCCAACAAGAGGATATAACCACTATAAATACATATGTACCCAATACAGGAGCACCAACATATGTGAAACAAATACTAACAGAACTAAAGGAGGAAATAGAATGCAATGCATTCATTTTAGGAAACTTCAACACACCACTCAGTCCAAAGGACAGATCGACCAGACAAAAAATAAGTAAGGACACAGAGGCACTGAACAACACACTAGAATAGATGGACCTAATAGACATCTACAGAACTCTATACCCAAAAGCAACAGGATACACATTCTTCTAAAGTGCACATGGCACATTCTCCAGAATAGACCACATACTAGGCCACAAAAAGAGCCTCAGTAAATTCAAAAAGATTGATATTTTACCAACCAACTTCTCAGTCCACAAAGGTATAAAACTAGAAATAAATTGTAAAAAGAAAACGAAAAGGCTCACAAACACATGGAGGCTTAACAACATGCTCCTAAATAATCAATGGATCAATGACCAAATTAAAATAGAGATCAAGCAATATATGCAGACAAATGACAACAACAGCACAAAGCCCCAACTTCTGTGGGAGGCAGCAAAGGCAGTTCTAAGAGGAAAGTATATAGCAATCCAGGCCTATTTAAAGAAGGAAGAACAATCCCAAATGAATAGTCTTAAGTCATAATTATTGAAACTGGAAAAAGAAGAACAAATGAGACCCAAAGTCAGCAAAAGGAGGGATATAATAAAGATCAGAGAAGACATAAATATAATTGAGAAGAATAAAACAATAGAAAAAAATCAGTGAAACCAAGAGCTGGTTCTTTGAGAAAATAAACAAAATATATAAGCCCCTAGCCAGACTTATTAAGAAAAAAAGAGAATCAACACACATCAACAGAATCAGAAATGAGAAAAGAAAAATCAAGACGGACCCCACAGAAATACAAAGAATCATTAGAGAATACTATGAGAATATATATGCTAACAAACTGGAAAACCTAGAAGAAATGGACAAATTTCTAGAAAAATACCACCTTCCAAGACTGACCAAGGAAGAAACAGAAAATCTAAACAGACCAATTACCAGCAACAAACTTGAATCAGTAATCAAAAAACTACCCAAGAGCAAAACTTCCGGAGCCAGATGGCTTTACCATGGAATTTTATCAGACATACAGAGAAGACATAACACCCATTCTCCTTAAAGTTTTCCAAAAAATAGAAGAGGAGGGAATACTTCCAAACTCATTCTATGAAGCCAGCATTACTCTAATACCAAAACCAGGCAGAGATCCCACACAAAAGAAAATTATAGACCAATATCCCTGATCAACATAGATGCAAAAATAGTCAACAAAATATTAGCAAACTAAATTCAAAAATACATCAAGAGGGTCATACACTATGACCAAGTGGGATTCATCTCAGGGATGCAAGGATGGTACAACATTAGAAAATCCATCAACCTCATCCTCCACATCAACAAAGAGAAGGACAAAAAACACATGATCATCTCCATTGATGCTGAGAAAACATTCGACAAAATTCAACATCCATCCATGATAAAAACTCTCTACAAAATGGGTATAGAGGGCAAGTACCTCAACATAATAAAGGCCATATATGACAAACCCACAGCTAACACCATACTTAACAGCAAGAAGCTGAAAGCTTTCTCTCTAAGATCGGGAACAAGACAGAGATGCCCACTCTTCCCATTGTTATTCAACATAGTTCTAGAGGTCCTAGCCACAGCAATCAGACAAAACAAAGAAATACAAAGCATCTAGATTGGTAAAGTAGAAGTCAAACTGTCACTATTTGCAGATGACATGATATTGTACATAAAAATCCCTAAAGACTCCACTCTAAAACTACTAGAACTAATATCTGAATACAGCAAAGTTGCAGGATACAAAATTAATACACAGAAATCTGTTGCTTTCCTGTACACTAACAATGAACTATCAGAAAGAGAAATCAGGAAAGCAATTCCATTCACAATTGCATTGAAAAGAATAATATACCTAGGAATAAACCTAACTAAGGAAGTGAAAGACCTATACCCTGAAAACTACAAGACACTCTTAAGAGAAATTAAAGAGGACACTAACAAATGGAAACTCATCCCATGCTCTTATCTAGGAAGAATTAATATTGTCAAAATAGCCATCCTGCCTAAAGCAATCTACAAATCCAATGCAATCACTATCAAAATACCAACAGCATTCTTCAACGAACTGGAACAAATAGTTTTAAAATTCATATGGAACCACCAAGACTTCGAATAGCCAAAGCAATCCTGAGAAGGAAGAATAAAGTGGGGGGGGGGGATCTCGCTTCTCAACTTCAAGCTCTACTACAAAGCCACAGTAATCAAGACAATTTGGTACTGGCACAAGAACAGACCCACAGACCAGTGGAACACGATAGAGAGCCCAGATATTAACCCAAACATATATGGTCAATTAATATAAGATAAAGGAGCCATGGACATACAATGGGGAAATGACAGCCTCTTCAACAGATGGTGTTGGCAAAACTGGACAGCTACATGTAAGATAATGAAACTGGATAAGAGAATGAAACTGAATCATTGTCTAACCCCATACACAAAAGTAAATTTGAAATGGATCAAAGACCTGAATGTAAGTCATGAAATCATAAAACTCTTAGGAAAAATCATAGGCAAAAATCTCTTAGACATAAATATGAGCAACCTCTTCATGATCATATCTCCCTGGGCAAGGGAAACAAAAGCAAAAATGAACAAGTGGGACTATATCAAGCTGAAAAGCTTCTGTACAGCAAAGGACACCATCAATAGAACAAAAAAGCATCCTACAGTACAGGAGAATATATTCATAAATGACAGATCTGATAAAGGGTTGACATTCAAAATATATAAAGAGCTCATGCACCTCAATAAACAAAAAGCAAATAATCCAATTAAAAAATGGGCAGAGGAGCTGAACAGACAGTTCTCCAAAGAAGAAATTCAGATGGCCAACAGACACATGAAAAGATGCTCCACATTGCTAGTCAGCAATGAAATACAAATTAAAACCATAATGAGATATCACCTCACACCAGTAAGGATTGCCACCATCCAAAAGACAAACAACAGCAAATGTTGGTGAGGTTGTGGAGAAAGGGGAACCCTCCTTCCTACACTGCTGGTGGGAATGTAAATTAGTTCAACCATTGTGGAAAGCAGTATTGAGGTTCCTTATAAAGCTCAAAATAGAAATACCATTTGACCCAGGAATTCCACTCCTAGGAATTAACCCTAAGAATGCAGCTGCTCAGTTTGAAAAAGACATATGCACCCCTATGTTTATCGCAGCACTATTTACAATAGCCAAGAAATGGAAGCAACCTAAGTGTCTATAATTAGATGAATGGATAAAGAAGATGTGGTACATATACACAATGGAATATTATTCAACCATAAGAAGAAAATAAATCCTACCATTTGCAACAGCATGGATGGAGCTAGAGGGTATTATGCTCAGTGAAATAAGCCAGGTGGAGAAAGACAAGTACCAAATGATTTCACTCATATGTGGAGTATAAGAACAAAGAAAAAACTGAAGGAACAAAACAGCAGCAGAATCACAGAACCCAAGAATGGACTAACAGTTACCAAAGGGAAAGGGACTGGGGAGGATGGGCGAGAAGGGCGGGATAAGCGGGGGAAAAAAAGAAAGGGGGCATTATGTTTAGCATGTATAATGGGGGGGCACAGGGAGGGCTGTGCAACACAGAGAAGACAAGTAGTGACTCTACAGCATCTTACTATGCTGATGGACAGTGACTGTAATGGGGTTTGTGGGGGGGGTGCTTGGCAATGGAGGGAGTCTAGTAAACATAATGTTCCTCATGTAATTGTAGACTAATGATACCAAGAAAAAAAACATATGCAGGACTTGTATGTTGAAAATTTCAAAATGTTGACTTAAAAAACAAAAGAAATCCTAAAGAAATGGAGAGACAGTCCACAAACACTGGAAGACTCAACATAGTAATGATGTCAATTCTCCCTAAAATGATTGGTTTAATGAAATTCCAATGAAAATCTCAGTAGTAGACATATTTTTCTTCTAAAATTTATATGGAAAGTCACAGCACTTGAGTAGCTAAAATAATTTTGAGACCGAAGAATAAAGTAGGAGGAATACAGAAAGAACTCTCAGATCTTAGGTAAAAAACAATCCAATTAAAAAGTGAGTTGCAGACATTTCACTGAAGAGGATAAACAGATGACAAACAAGCACATGAAAAGATGTTTAACATCATTATCCATTAGGAAAATGCAAAGTAAAACAGTGAGGAGATATCAAAATGGCTAAAATTAAAAATACTGATAACACCAAATGCTGACAAGAGTATGGAGAAACTGGTTCACTCATATGTTGCTGATAGAAATGTGATATAACACAGCCACTATGGGAAAGAATTTGACCATATCTTATAAAGCTAAATTACCAAATGACCCAGTAATTATACTCTTGGGCATTTATCCTAGAGAACTGAAAACTTATAGTCACACAAAACCTACACATGAATGTTCATAGCAGCTTTATTTCTAATACTTAGAAAGTGAGAATAACTAAGATGTTCTTCAAGGGGTGAATGGTTAACAAAAGGTGTTATATCTATATCATGGAGTACTACTCAGCAACAAAAAGGAACTAAGCATTGATATATGTAACAACCTGAGTGATTCTCAAGAGGATTATGCTGTCAAAAAAAAAAGGTAACCTCAAAATGGTATATACTGTAGGATTCCATTTACATAATATGTTTAACACAACAAAATTATAGATATGAAAATAGTTTTTGGTTGCCAGGACAAAGGGAGGTGGCAGGGAGAAAAGTGGTTATACCTATAAAAAAGCAGAAGGGATTCTGGTGATGGAACTGTGTTACATGTGGTGGTGGTAACATGAATCTATGTAATAAAAGTGTATAAACATAAGTACACACATACATACACACACAAATAAGTACATGTAAAACTGGTACTTATCTGAATAAGGCTGGTGGATGGCACTAATGTTAAATTTGTATCCAGTATATCATCTTTATTTAGGCAGGATGTTACCAGTGGGGGACACTGGGTGTAGGGTATAGGGGATGTCTGTTCAACTGCATGTGAATGAATCTACAATGATCTCAACATAAAAAGTTCAAAGAGAAGCAACAGTATTTATAAAAGCTGTAGTTTTTATTTGCAGGGTTTAGGCTTTGTTCACAGAAAAAGAATTTGTGAGTTCTAGGGGAGCAAGTTTGGGATTCTCATAATACTGTATTTTGACTAGGGAATGGGGTTGGTGAAGATAAATGCTAAATGACTTAAATTCGGTTTCTTGTTACATAGGGAGGAGTTAAAAAAGCTTGGTGAGAGGAAAAAAAGATAGGCTAGAGTAATAAATAGTGCCTCTGAGTGGGGCTTATATTCTCAGAGAGCAACAGAAGCCAGACAGTTTTGAGGAAATGTCAGCATAATATACATTCTTCTTCCCACCCGCAAACCTGGATGTAGGCACCATGCCGATACCCTGCACCAACTTGGTGGTCACAGTAAGGCAGGCATAGTGGTCTGTGGGAGAAGGTTAGGCAGAGAGGGCCTCGCATAGTACCTCCCAGCCTCTGGCACCAATGGGACATGGAGAAGCCTAGAAAAGTCCCCTAAGAAGGCCAAGGTAGTTATCTACTAATGAAGAGCTAACCTTCCCACCATGGATCCCCAAGGGGCAGAACAGCCTGTAATAAATGTAGGATATACCCCCAATTTTATAAGATCAACAGTGCCGGTGAGAGCCGAGGGGGAGGTAAGATCAGTCAAGCTCCCTGGGTACAATCGCCAGCATGGCTCCTGAACGGGGTAACAGATCATGAGGATACCAGCTACAGGCAGTTGGCGGTGGTCTGTGTCTAATGACAAATTAGTAGAAGACTACAATAGGAGGCCAGTGGGGACACACAGCCTCCCACAAGTCCTGAGAAGCCCTCCCCAATACCCACTAACACCCAGGGAGAAGGCCAGGAGAAAGGGCAGGGGAAAAGTGGTGATTTAATTTGAATTTGAAAATGACAGGCCTGAACAAGCTGAGTACAACACAAAGAAAATTAAGAAAATTGTATTTCTGCACATCTAAGTCATTATACCAAAACTTTACTATATGAATGACAAAGAAAAAGGTGACCATTAAGGCCCTTTGTCCCTGGGTTTTGGCTGTAAGGCATTTATATCCTTACTTCGGGAAGATTGAGTGGATCCTCTGGACTGCCCTGTGTTCACTTGGAAACCATGTGCCCCTCTCTGAATAATTCAGGAAACAACTCCTGACTGTCAACCACATTGCTAGCAGTTGCCCCCAAATATGTTATAATGAATGTTGAGGGTTGTATTTTCTTTTCTAAACTAACCGTTTAGAAATGCATGAGTGGAATCAATTAAGCGGTAAGAACGTAATACTTACCCACGTTGGCACCGTTCTTTGGCAATTGAGCTGCTTGTTTCAGTTAATTATTTCCTAATTAGTAATATTTATCCTGGCTCTGGCCTCCCAGCCCCTTCTTCTCTCAGCAGCAGGACGTGTCTCATGCAGATGCTCACCTGCTTGGACACCTTGGCCCAAGTTTTCTTCAGCCTGTAGATGGCACTTCTGTTTAAGGCTGAGGTGATCTCCAGCACGCCGTTGTAGTCGTGCAGGCATCTGCAAATGTCCGCCACTGCCACCCACTTCTCAATTGCATTGGCACGGGAGCTGACATCAGCATAATTCATTATCTGGGAGGCCACCAGGTTACTCATCTAAGACAATAGAAAAGCCAGGAGAGGCCAGCTAAGAGCTGAAGCAATGCATTCAGGCAAAATACCTGCTACCTGCATTACCCACAGGAATGTCAGGAAGGCAGGGTGCCAATGGACATGGGGGTCCTAGTCCATATTTAGATACCAACTTTCTGAAGAGACTAAAGTCTATAATAACAATAATAACAAGAACAAACTAATGAGCATCTGTTCACCTCAGAGTGAAGAGAGGGGTTGTTTGGAAACAGCTTGTTGGGGGAAGAGAAGAGTTTGTTGATGTGTGATTTGGATGAAGGGAAATGAATCGAATGAGCCCCAAGGAATGACCCCCTTGGCAGATGGTGGGTTTCACATCTTGGGGTCTTT
Organism: Manis pentadactyla; assembly: GCF_030020395.1. Classification (NCBI taxonomy): domain Eukaryota; kingdom Metazoa; phylum Chordata; class Mammalia; order Pholidota; family Manidae; genus Manis; species Manis pentadactyla. Next base: position 78,574,736 of record NC_080020.1, read on the forward strand.
GCACATGCTCCTTGGCACCCAACAGTGTGGGGGTATTCACTCCAGGGAGCCTTAGTTATCACAGAGCAAGACATATTTACCCCAGTCAAATCAAATTCCAATCTGAGCAACCTCAAACCAGAATCATTTAGGTGCAGGGAACGAGAGAACATTTTCTCCTTCCTATCTTGCGGAATTATTTTTCCACCATCAGTTAAAAGGACTGATAGTTTCAAAGTTAAGTACTGTAATTCTATTAATTAAAGCCAAGAGAAAAAGAGGGCTTAAGAAGCTCAACTCGTATAATAAGGAAAGGAAAGGACAGAATATGAGTGATTATCAACTCATTGGTATTGAGGTGATAATCTTATATCCATACACTCACTCTGATGGGTATGCCCATTCTGTGATAATTCCATAGGTATTTTAGATCCCACAGTGCCTCAGAATTATCACTGTGCATATTCACTAAATTTATTTTGTACTGAGCACCTAGTATGGACCAGGCATTCTTTGAGATTTGGGAACAGGAAGAAAAATTACAGCTGACTTTAAGAGCCTAGAGAGGAGGCAGATGCCAAGCCAAGGCCTCGTGGAGGGGGTTGGGAACCTGAGGCAGCATGGGACATCTGGCCTAGGACAGGGGAGGCTCTGGAAAGACGTGCCTATATTGAGTCCTAAAAATGAATGCGAGTTAGTCCCTGCTTTCCCTCAAAGTTGACGAGTATCTGCAAGGGGACAGTGGAGGAGGGTGGAGTGTAAAGAGGGATCTGGCAGCTGGCCGAGGAGCACGGTCAGGGGCTTGTGAGACAAGGACAACAGGAGGCAGGGCTCTTGGAGGCTGTGTTTGGCAGTTAAGACTGTATTGTAAAGGTGAGGAGCAGCAACTGAGAGAATTTCTTCAAAGTAACATAGTTGGATTGGCCTTTCAGAGAAGTTATTTCTGTGACCCTGTGTGAAGCCTGGGTTGGGGGCAGTGTGGTGGGTGTGGGGACTGAGAGTTAGAGCCCTTGGAGGAAAGGATGAAAGGCCAGGTCAGGGTTACAGCCATGGAGAAGGAAGGAAAAGAAGGGCCTGAGACACGTAAATTGAGGGTTCACTACCATGCTGGAGGGTGGGTAAGGGAGAGGAAGGAGTCAGAGATGACCTCTCGATTCCATGCCTGGGTGCGTGAGTGTATGCTGAGGCTGTAACGCGAGACTAGGAACAGAGAATAAGATGAGGAAGCAGCTTGGCAGGCCCGGAGGTGCCGACGATAGGTTCCATCTGCCACTTTTTGAGGGCACAATGCAAGTGGCCATCCAAGTGCAAACATGCAGGTCTGGAGCCTGGGGTTGAACCTCTGATTTGAGCATCCATTATATCAAGTGCATGTGTGGCATTAACAACACAGGCTTATTTTCCACAGCAGGGGCCCTGCTTCTCAGAGAGTGGCCCTGATGGGTCACACGTCCTGTCCTTTAGACAGCAGTGGCATTGATGTTCATTATGTGATAAAATCCACTTGACATACACGTACTGTGCATGTACCCTGTGCAAAGCATTGTCTTGGAAATCTAAATTGCTCTTTAGTATTTTGATTCTGGATAACATTAATTTACCTACAGAGTTCCTAGTATCTTTTTTTTTTCCAAACATCATCATCATTCCTTTACTGTAGTTTAGTAGAACTGGAAGGGGAGCCTTCTCTTTGCCTGGATAGGCCTACAGATACTCCAACTCTGTGGTTCCACCACAGGACCAAGACCATTAGAACAGAATGATTAGGAGCTGGTGAGCACAAAAGCGACTGACTGTTGGGGAAAAGCAGGGCAGGGAGGTGGGCTGACCACTCACTACAGCACACAACACAGCAACCCTGTAATGAGGCCCAAAGAGGTTCTTTCCAGGCCTGGAGAGTGCATGGGCTGAATGTTCAGTCATGATGAGGGGGGTTGCAGCAACCCAGCCTGACTGGCACTGGCACCACAGGGGCTAGTGACACATGCGCTGTTAGAACCAGTCCGTCTATCACCGTGAAATAATGATGATTAGGATGAAAATAACAGCAGCAACTTATGTGTTACTGAGCATTTACCAGACTTGGATTCCATCAAAAGTTAACCTCTTATGTCTGGAAGATATTATTACATCACTGTGAGCTCTTAGAGGAGATTTAAGCTTGTTTTTTTAACATTCCATCCATTCTGTTTAAAAAGTGGGTGGTAGACTTGCTTTATTTTACAGAAGGACTCCTAAGACCTGCATGCTCATCTTCTTGTAACATGACCACGGTTTTATTTGTATGGTTAGGTACCTCATTGAAGTGTTGGCTGGTTTTCATAATGTAAGGTGTTCTTTCATTTTTATCCAGCTTCATCCACCCCTGTCCAAGAAATTCTCTGAAATTTCAAACAACAAAGCACAAAATCAATTAAATTTTAACGGTGACTGGGATCCTAAATAATTATTATGAATATTATATACATTAAACTTGATACTGCCCAACACCTGCTGCTCATGACCATATCAAAGGAATTTTAGTTCAACTCTAGCATTTCTCCCACTTGACGACAAAAAGAAAAAGATCTTCCAATTTCCAGATTTCTCTTATAAATGTTTGGAACTCTGTCCCCATTCAGACCATTATAAAGCCTTCACTGAAATTGGAAAACAATGACCAACACAATAGGAATAAAGAAGTGAAGTACTAACTCAGAAACCAAGACTATTTGCTCTAGATCAGCTTTAAAAAATGTTTGAGCTTTAGCAGAAAGTCCAAGACATACATTGCTTCCAAAAATGTTAATCAAGAACAGCATTTCTTCCTACACTGCTCTGACACCCTCTAGGAGATGGTCAGTTCCACGGGCAGGGATTTTGCTTTGCTCTCCCCAGAGCCCAGAAGGGTACTAGCGGGGAGGGCTGCATGACAAATGCCACTGTTACCACCTCCCAGCCCGTTCCCGTGACGATGGCAGTTACAGCGGGGGGAGCTCCACCTGGTGCAAGGTCTCCTGAACAACATCCCTGATCCTTCATTTCACTCACGAGCAGGTCACCAGGCTGCAGCAAGCAATGGACAATCATGCTGATGCAGACAGGGACCACTTTGAGGTATTATTGCCACAATAACAATAACAATTGTGACACATTCTTAATCCAGAAATGTTGCTGAGTCCCTATAAAAGGTCCCATGTCCCTTGACATTGATAGTACTGCTTCCATCCTGCAAGGTTGTGGGACATAAAGGGATGCCAGTCCCACAGATGAAAATAACCAGTAGATATTCACACCAGCTTGGGGGACAGGGTGGAGTGGTGGGGAGGGTCCTGGGAAGAGGCCACACGAAGGGCAGGCACAGAGGTTCAGGCTTTGCTCTTTCTCCTCCTCCACAGAGGTCGTGATCTTCTCCCTCCTGAATCCCCAGGAACTTGGGGGGATGACACACTGAGGCTCTAACCCAAGTCTTCAAAGAGTCATTTCAAAGAGTCACGTGTATGGCCAATGGGTCATTTTTTTTCATGTTCATAGATAGATCTATGAGTGCTGAGAGAGGGGAAGGGAAAGAAGATGAAATGCATAAAAGAAAAGTCTGCAGGGGCACCTTCTGGGCCTGCCTCTTCGGCCTCTCCAGCCCACCTGTAGCTCTGACCACCCATGCTGCCCCCTCAGGCCCTCCATCATTACAATGTCCTCTTCTTTCCATATGGCAGGGATCACATCCCTATCTCCTGTCCAGCCCTCCCTTACCTTCAGTTTAGTTATTTTACAGAGGACGTGGGCCAACAGTTGTCAAGTGTCTAAATAAAGGCTTTGTCTGTGGAGCTACTGACCATGACAGAAGGGATGGGGCCTCAGGAGCCTCCCCTCACTCTGCACACAAGCAAAGGAAAAGGAAGGGGTGCTGTGGCTCTGGCCGTGTGACACCACTCCCTGGGACATGTGCTCAGCCTGTGCTGGGCAAAGCACTGTGTCGGGAGTCCACACCGGTGAGAGTTCCAAAGCACAGTGGTACTTGATTTATGGAAGTGGGGAATGAACTGGAGCAGGATTTATAGCATTTACCCAACATTATTGTTTCCCAAAGTACCTAGACCACACAGAATGATCTGGGATTCTCACTGAAAATGCAGTTCCCTGGGCCTCGAACCTGCTAGTATCAGCATTTCTGAGGGAGTGTCTAGGAGTAAATGTTCTTAACAAGTTTCACAAATGATGTTAGGCACCACGAAGTTTGAGAACTCTGGTTTTAGCTGTTGTGAGGTTTCTGTAATTCGAGGATGTGAGAGTACAGAGAAATTCATTCTTTGGTAACCAGAGCACAGCCAGAAACACAAGAGTGACCATCTTGAGTCTCCAATATTCCCAATCAATACTTCCAACACAAACTGGAACGAAAAGACATTCAAGTGGGACCAGGCCACCGCAAGAGGAAGACTCACACCTCTGTGCACACATCTGCCTTAGCAACATCAGCTCTACACTGGCAGGTCCTGCCTGAGGGGGCCTGCAAAGTGAGCGCAGCACTCACTCATAGGGAATGCTTCTGAAGACGATGTGGTCCAGGAGGGTGATCTGCTCAGCCAGCTCCATGGCTGACAAGGTCTCAAAGCACTCGGCCTTTGGACAATCCATCTGCAAGAGAGGAGGACAGGGAATGAAATACACGCAGGAGCAAGGCGCCTGTCAGCTCACTGCAGCTGCTGAGCTACAAAGTCCCTCAGAGATTCTAGCCACGAAGGAGATGGCAGAAAGCTCAGGAACATCAGCCAAAATCAGTATCAGCTCAATTGCTAAACTCCAAAGCAAATTTGGTTCATTTCAGAGCTCCAGCGGCAGAACATACGGTCAAGCACTCAGTTATCAGTTACAGGCATATTGCTTGCCTTTGAGAGGCAGTTCACATGTAGTCATGCTGGATAAGACCATGGCTGAACTTACCAGTTGAATTATATCCTCTAATTTTAGGTGGATGTCATCTTGATCATCTTGTGAAAGGGCCCTAAAAAAAAATCAAAATATCCTTCATGAAAAGAAAATAAACACTCCAGGAATAAAAAAAAATCAGTTTATTTTTCTCTGGGTAGAAACTTGGAGAAGGTTCAGTCTGCAAGGCTGTGCTGCCAGCTGGAGGCTGTGGTGGCCAAGAAAACAGCAAAATACATATTAAAGGCCCAGGAGGATCATCAAGAGAGCTGACTTATTTAAAAGGGCCAACTTATTATATACATGGCTATCAATAAAACACCCACCCTCAAAGTGTACCTGAGAGCAGGCCAGTGTGCTCTGCATTACCGAGGGGTCTACGTTGTGCATTTGGCCACCCTGCAACGCTATCAATCAGGGATCTAAGAGGCCTGAGCGCCCCATCTATGCGAATCTAGCCCCTACCCTCACCCTTCTCTGCTAATGCGGAGGCAAACATAGAGCAGAAGCTCAGGGGAGTTCCTAGGTGGCAAAAATGTGAACAATTCAAAGCAGAAGCCAGCAGGTAAACTCTCCCCACTTGTTTCCCAGATGGACTTTCCAAGATATATTTGGTGCTGTATCCCCACACATGGTGTAATTATTCAGCTCCCAATAAATACGTAAGTTAATGAATACTGAAGTAGGTGCTGGTTTCAGAGTGGGTGTGACACTTCATTTCCTGCAGAAGTTCAGAGTCCCCGAGAATTGTACTGATTATATAACTTGCCATCTGGGCTAAGCATTTTAAGTTCTCCAAAAGGAAGACACAATCACATATTAAAAGTATTAAAATATTTAAACAGCCCCAAACCATGTACCCTGTCTCCTAAGGGAAGCTAAGATGTGATGTTTTGTGGTACTCTGAATTGATTAAAACAAAACTACCACCCTTAAAAAATATAAAATCAACAGAGATGGGTTACTGTATGCCCACCACATGCTAGGCAGGTCTAAGCATTTGACATTAACTACCTCCTGTATCATTAAAAATCCCTTCAAAGTAAGCATTCTTATCTCCTTTTTATAGATGAGAAAACAAAAGCTCGATGAAATTGACTAACTGGCTCAGGGGGTGACCCGGTTGTATTTGCTTTCCTGTTACTCATGATTGTCTTAAGCAGGCATATGGAAGGCACCTTTGCAAGGGTCCAGCATAGAACACACATCAAAAAACGTCAGTTTCCTTTCCTCTGTCTTCTTCCTCTTTCAAGAGCTCTTGGCAGTTTACCAGGGAGCAGGAACTTTCTAGGTTATAGGAGTGGCAATCCTCTTGTCAGCAATCAGCCATATCATTTGCGAGCAGAAAGCAATAGCCTTCATATGGTGAAGGGCAGATTAAAGTGAGGAAAAAAAATAGGTAAACACAATTCTTCCTCCCAAGACTATAAAATAACTTTTAAGGGTTACCCGTAGGGGATAAAAGTGACTCTTTCCCAAACTATAGGCAGCTCTTTCCACAAGTCCAGGTTTCTAGAGAGAGATTGGTGGCCACAGAACTATGTGTACCAATGGAAAAGACCTTTTTTATGAGGCTGGGCAATATTCCTCCCTTGGAAAGAAATTGTCAAGGACTCAGTTCCTATCAAACATTCCTCTCCCCAGTGATCTTACCATTGTGTTCCAAGATACATTCTGGTCCCATTAAATTATCTAATATTTTTTTCTCTTCCCAAGAGCCTGTCAGTGCTGCTTGGGACTTTGTGAGGTTTCACCTTTTCATGACCTGAACCCATTCCAGCTGACCATCCAAGGAGTTTGTCATTGTTTCTACTCGTCTTCTGGCCAGTGAGTTGTCTACAAAAAGCTCTATACTGTGTAGGTTCAGAAGCCAGCTAGTCAGACAATGTTGGAGTGGGGTGGTATTTTACAATATAAAAGTCTTGAGCAGAGGTTCTTATTCCTAAACAGGGCAACAAACTCCTATGCCAACTGAGATCCTTCATCATAAAAGAGCCCCTAGGACTGTGTGTGAGGCACGGACAGTTCATCGCAGAAAGCTTTCACTCTACGGCATTAATGTCATATATGTTTAAATACATGTTTCATGTTTACATCTTGCTGTTATATGACTTGAATGCACATAAATCTTAATGTCAGGGTCACTTTTAATTACAATGTGGTATGTTTTTCTCTCTCACAATCCTAACTTGCATTCACTGGGAGAAATTTTCAAAAATGTTCCCTTCTTCAAAGGCCCCTCTACCTCTGGTCCAGTACAGAGGATGAATTTGCTTCTAGTCTCCTGATACCTTAGAGATTTGATGACACTCCAGGATCCTGGTTTCCCCCACATCTATTCGTCAGCATGAGCAGTTTAATACCTGTGCATCTATAATGAAACACCAGATGAGAATCTTAAAAGTAAATGGGAGTACACAGGTTCTATGATTGGAATATTCCTCCTGCGATCGTAGAAACCAGGTAGTCTTAAAAACAGAGCCAAGAGCAACTGGCCTCTGTCCTCAGATCAGTTCCCCCTCACTGGCTGCCCGCTTGCTGTGTGACTGTGCAGTGTGTGCCCACGGCAGGCCTGCCCCAAGCTCAGCTCCTCAGCACCTTCTGGGGGCTTCACCTTCTGGGGCCTGCTGGACCACCTCCCCCTTCCCATGCTTTTCCTTCAAGCATGGCTTTCTTTCCCTCTAGGCTTATTTGAGTCCATTGCTACCTATGTCATGACATATTTTTTAAAAGGCAGATGTCCATAACTGCATGGCAATCTTTAACACTAAAATCTCCCAATTTTAGCTGGAAATGATTCTCTCCTTGTTTACCAATTAAGAAATAAACTAACAGGAAAATCTTTACAATTTTCAGGGTTGTGAAGTAATCCTTTTGATTTTTGTTTCTTTCTTATATATGCCATGATGTTTTTTTTTCACAAAGAGAATGATAGCCTTTCTGCAGTGATGGCTTGATTTGGGTCTTACTTCCTACTCTATTTTCTAATCATTCAGACATGATTTATAAAAATATAAACATATAGAGTTCATACATATAAACATAAGTATCTGATATGGTAGGTTACTGAAAACCCTAAGAAGTTAATTACCAATCATTTCTCCTATAATAACGATCTTCCATGCTGGGGCAGGGACCCTTAAGCATAGTGCAGGTGGAGTGAATTACTTGGCAGGGGAAATTCGATCAAGGATCAGTAGTTTTCTTGCACTAGGTTTGTTTTGCACAAATCTATGTACTGGCTTGCAGGAAAGATAAATTAGTGCCCCAGAGACCCAGGTGACCCAAACTAGGACTTAAGGTCTGGCTGTCTGCTCAGCTACTGGGGCTGGTGACCCCACTGGTATCAGTCTGCTTTAGTTGATATGCTCAGGCTAAATGAAGACTTGTTTTGTATTGGCTTCATGAGAAGGAAGATGTCAGAGGTAGGAGAATTTATGGGGTGATGGTGTAACAGCTATTCCCTATCTGGCTTCATGGGTGGGCATTTAATTCTTTTGATGAAAGATGTGGAACCAGAAGCCAAAGGAGCTGTTTTTACAAGAGATGGAGATTCTAGGTTGAATGAGGCTGCCCTGGGGCCCATGTGACATAGGGATGGGACAGGTGGCATCTTTTTCAGCTCTTTGATAGGGAAGTGGTGGCTTCAGAAGGCTGTCAGGCAACATTCTTGACAGCAACAGTGGTGACCCTGATAAGGTCTCTCCCTCAAGTGGCCTGGAGATGGCGAGCTTGAATAAAGATGTTGAGGCAGAAAATGCCTGGGTTTATTCCTGAGCACGTATTTCTTGGGACTTTTAAAATACATTGTGAAGACTTTGCTAGGGACAAGAATTTTGGGTGGGTGGGTGGGGACACCCCCTCAGTAGAATTGTTGTATTGTTATTTGTTTTGTTTTTGACTTGCTTTTCTTTTACAAAATACCAGGGAGGTTATGACTATGGGCTTTTGAGTGTGTGTGTATGTGACAGCTTTATTGAGATACAATTCACACACCAAGTAATTCACCATCCAAAGTGTACTTCTGAATATTTTCTTAAAACATTCACATTATTGTGCAATAGTAAATTGGGTTTTAATGTTATTATAATCTGTTTTGTATAGACAAGGTGATGAAGCCTAAGGAAAGTTGAGTTTGACTAAACTAGTTGAGTTTTACTTGGACGCATTGCCTTGATGTCAGAAGCTATTTTTCCCAAGAGATACTGTGAGTGCTTTGTAATAATAATAATAACAATAAAAATAACAACAACAAGCATGCAGCAACAATGTGAGTGCTAATTACGTCTCGGGCATTATGTTAAACTCTTTATACATATTATATTGTTTTAATCTTCACAACCCAATGACATAGGCATTATTAACCACCTTTTATAAACAGAGACACTGAAGTTTAGATTGGTTAAGAAACTTGACAGACCTAAGTGGCTGAGCCAAGATTTAAACCTGTGACATCCTGCAAAAGTTAGAATCAGACTCTTCCAGTGTACCTACCGTCTACTAAAATTTCTATTGCTTATTGATGCCACACTTCTAATTCTCAAAGAGAATTTGCACATCTTAAGCCTGATGAATAATAAAGCCCTGGGTTGGTAAATAGGATTCACCTTAGGTGGCAGCTCCAATTAAGTGGTAGTGGCCAGTCAACTGAGGTCTGCACTCACCTACCGGCACTGGCAGAAAGCTCTCAGGATTGATTGGGAATGTCTGGCACGGGTGTTCTGAGGGGATGGGTAATGTCAAGGCTTCTCAGAGCCAATTTCAAGGGTCTTTCCTGGTCACAACACCCTCATTTCCCTGACAAGTATCCAGTTGAATGTTTCTGGAGGCACAAACTTTCAGAATGTAGTTTTTAAATATCGACGTTTGAAATACAAAGAGCATAATCAACTGCTTACATACAGAGAAAAGGAATAGCAGTCACTCACAGGCATAACCATTCAACCACTGAAACCAGGCCTTATCTGAAAATGTATTAATAATTTTAAAATCTGAAAATAAACATAATAATGGAATACCTAAGTTTACTAAGATATTTTCATAGAGTGGAAAAAGTGAAGATGGCCTTTAATAGTTGCTCTAATAAAGTACCACAAACTAGGTGGCTTAGAACAATATAAATCTATTGTTTCAGAGGTCTGAAATCTGTAGAGGAATCCTTCCTTGCCTTTTTCTAGCTTTTGGTGATTTGCCTGTAATGGCTGGCATTCCTTGGCTTGCAGCCACACAACTCCAATCTGCTCCTTCTTCACATGGAATCCTACTCTGTGGAGTCACATGGAGGAGGGCTACCCTACTACAACATGACCTCATCTTAACTAGCTATATCGGCAATGACCCTATTTCCACATGAAATCACATTTCGAGGTACTCAAGTTTAGGAGTACAACATGTTTTTTGGAGGTGATACAACTGAACTCACAACAGCCTTTAGACCAAAGAAAGGTCTGGCTGTGGGATCGTGAGCTAAGGGGACTAAGAATGACTTATGGGTCAATTGTTAAAATGTTACAGACCAAAATCTGGCATTGCTGCATCAGGGAAGGACTTTCAAAGACATGATGGACCGAGCTATTGAACTCTACTCCACACATGAACATTCTGGACAACAAAGAAGCAATATGGTAAGTTCAGAAGAAAGAGAAGATTCTTTCCAGAAGTTGCAAATGAAGAAGTCAGAATGGTAAAGGAGTACAAGGTTGTAGCAGACAGACAGATGTCCCACCCCAAGGGAGGGACAGGCCATAGAGCTGCGAGTGACATAGAAAGCCAAACTGAAATGTCTGCAGGCAGCCCCTCACAGATGCCTCCCTCACACAGAGTGGACTAGAGAAAAATCTACCTGTCAGTTTAAGAAGTTACAAGAAAGTCTGTTATCTGCTTGGATGCTAGGTGTAACAACAGACACAAACAGTCGTTAGTGGGAAACTCAAAAGTTCAAGCTTTATCACATGGAAGTGTGAGGTCCAAATTTATACAACCTACATGACACAGAAATCCTAACCTGAGAAGCTGACAGAAAAATTGGTCTAAGACCAGTGAAAAAAGCTGGAAAAAAATGCATAACTATTCTATGGTGGTTCATCCATAAGCCAGGTGCACAAGATTCCCAGAGATGCTGCCCCCCTGGTCATGAACATGAGCCTACAATGAACGATTAGAACCCACTTGAGTTAAAAGACACCTCTCTGCAATGCCTGCTGGACTCACAGGAAAGGATCCTCAAGGCTTCCTCCCTCTCGCTTCTGGTTCTACAGTAAATTGTCTGCTCACACGAACAGGAGCAACTGTACTCCACACAAGCTGCTGCCCAGGCTTCCTGAGGCCGCACCCCAACCGGCCCTCAGGAAAGAGATGGTAAGTACCACTACCAGTGAGAACAGAATCCGTGCCGCCCCCAGGAGACTGCGATATATCCTTCTGGTTTCCTAAGATCTTATTTTCTATGAACATCAAAGTTACAAATCAACCAATGTAATTAAAAGGCACCGCAATTGCCTTTACCTTAGGATATTCGCTGTGGCTTTCCTTTCCTGAGGAAGAAGGTCTGGGTCTCGCAAAACTTCTTCTAGCAAATTTAGGACGTTCATCTTTAGTTCGTTATTGAGTTCAAAATCCTATAAAATAAAATATGTCTTTTTAAAAAGTTTTAGTTTTGAAGGATTTTGCTCCATGACATGTGAAACCAGTCCCCATGACACATTCTCTAAAACCTATATATGGAAATTAAAATGCATGGACCCCAGACCTGCCCCAAGAGATCATAATTTCATTGGTTTGGGATGAGGCCCTTTTGCTGGCATCTCTGACAGGCTGCGCAGGGAATGAGAATCCTTCAGAGACAGGTGCTTCCCTTTGCCTGGAACACTGTGTGTCCTTCCCACATTTATTCCTATTTGTCTTTCAGGTCTAGGAGGTGAGCCTTATCCCAGGAGCCTTCTTCAGGTGACCTGGTGGGGTAAAGAGCTTTGCCTTAGCGCCCCATGGTGCTCCATATCATAACTTACTGTTGTGAGCGTCGGTTTAATTGTCTGGTTTCCCACTGGACCATGAGTAACATCAGTAACTGGGGCACAACAAGAGCTCAAAATAATGTTTATTGCAAGAATAAAATATGTCATTTGGGCAGTGACTTGAGTGAAGAACTTCCATACAAATATGCTAAGGGCTAAAGAATAATGATACTCAGACTGATGGGTCCATGTCAAACAATCACAGAAGGGAGACTGAAGAGGTACCCACCAGGCAAAGCTGGGACAGTATGAGCATCAGAATGAATAATGAGAGCAATATATAATAGCCAACTGAATCAGAAGTCCCTACTGATGCTCACAAACAAATAAAGAGATAAATACATAAAGAGTGTGGAAGAAAAACTATTTTTCATAGTGGAATTCTAACTGATAAATGCAAAGGAATGAAAGAGTTAGAAAATCACCCTTTTTGACTAGGTCAGTTATAACTGATGAGGCAAGGGTCATAAGTGGATGCTGAAATTTATTGGGACACAGAATTAATAGCATCAGAGTATCCACTCCCACACCCCTCAATTAGAAATTATTTATTAATTACAAAGGGAGAATCTGGCAGACACCACCTTATCCAAGTGATCAGAGTGACCACCACCAATAACAGAACAACCAACATCATGTATCTACTAACTCTGTGAAGAATCGTCACTTTGCATTTTCCCCCAAAATGCAATAATCTCACATTTGCATCATGAGGAAGCACTGGCCTGCATTCTTCAAAATGCTAATGCCATGAAAAACAAAGAAGAACTGAGGAATGGCTCCAGCGTAAAGGGCACCAAAGGGACCAGAGTGAAATGCAACATGTGAACCTGAGTTAGATCTTGGGTAAAGAGGGAGATGCTCTAAAGTGTGCTGCTGGGACAACTGGCAAAAGCTGAGTCAGGACCATGGACTAGTTAAGAGCATTCTATCAATACTCAGTTGTCCTGAATTTGATCACTGTACTGAGGCTATTAAGAGCAGGTCCTTGTTTTGTCAGGGCAGGGGTAGAAGGGGGTGTAGAGAGAGTGAGAGTGAGGGAGAACACAAATGTGGCAAACACATTAACTATTAGTGACTCTAGATGTATATTACTACACTTTGTTTTATTCTGGCATTTTTTATGATTTGAAAAATTTCAAGGTACAAAGTTGAAGAAAAAGAATAGAAAGGTAAAGATGTAGGTCTTGCACTTCTTTATTAAGTGCATTCTTATAATACACCAGCAGGTAGCACAATAACGAGCTTGGCAGGTGCTCCGAAATGAACTGAGCAGGCAAGTCCCACGTTTAGAGATCTTACTCTATAGACTGTCTTGTATGTGCAGGTCTGAGTATGTATTTCCCTCCTATATAAAGTTACTCATTGTAACTACATTTTAACCTTAAGGAAAGTAATTTTGGAGCACTGATACTCTGAGTTTTTTACCTGATTGGAGAGAACATTGCTGATTGCAGTGAATCCAATAGAAAGAAAACAGTATACTTTTACTACATTTAGTAAATTAGGGACAAAAACGTCCATGATTCCACAATGCATAAGTCTAACCTAACTTGAATTGGGTATTTTTGTGCCTCCGTTTGATGGAGAGCTAAATAATAGATTTTTCTCAATATTTCGCTTTTACTGTTTGACAATCAGCACCATTTCTTCAGGAGCAGGAACCATTGGGGCCCAGAGCAACACAGATATTAATGCCTTTTATCAATCTGAGGCCTTCAGATGATATGTTTTCCTAAAATGTCATTTACTGTCCAACAGCTTCTTGGCTATTGATTTTTGTTTTAAAATATATGCCAGGAGAAGAGAGTAATAATCTTGTGGCTTTTTTTTTTCTTTGTCCCTCGTCCTCCCCCACTTCAAGGTAAAGAGAATGTTTGTAAACGTTGATGATCTCACCTACAACAATCTCTGGGCACTACCAAAGGATTTCTCAGCCTGTTATTAGGAGTCTGTTTCCTTAATGAATATTTGATATTTATGAGTGAGCTGACCAAACCCTCCTGTAGCTATCTTGAGTCTCTAATGACGCAAATAATCTGATTATCATAAATGGATTAGTGTGAAGGACATCAGGCCAGTGTTTAGACCTTGCTCAGGGCTAATTAGTGGTTTAATCAACAAGCAAGCATCATTGAACACCTACTGTGCCCCATTCTGGGCTCAACAGGAGGAAAGCTTCTGAGACATCAGGAAAGCAAGTTGTGTGAAAGGTCTTGTTAAAGACAGAATGTAATTATTTTGAACTCTGGGAAGACTAGCTTGAGAGAGACCTCTGAAAACTTGGTGAAATCTGCCCAGACCTTATCGGAGCATGATGAATTATTACAGGGAATTTTCCCTACTGCTGACGTAGCTAATATAAAGCAGATTATCTAATGATGGCTCAGTATGAAGTGTAAGAATTCTCACCCATAATTTCCCCCTTCATTTGCACAGGATTTTTTTTTTTTCATATTTGAAGTGACCTTCTGTGCATGATTTTAGTTATTCCCAGCTGGTTGGGGCGGGGGGAGGTGGGCAGGCAACGCAGGAACCACACACGGGCCGCTGAGGCTGAAAGGACGTGATCACGGACGGCCGAGAGGAGACATCGCAGGTCTTCCATCTGACTCCAGGAGGAGTCCTTCGCACCTGAGCCTCTCAAACTGTCACGCGTCCACGAATCAGCGCAGACTCTGATGCGGCAAGTCTGGAATGGGGTTTGAGACTGTACTTTTCTAATGAGCTCCTGGGTGATGCTAATAACGCTTTGAGTGGCAAGACCTTGCCACTGTTTATTTTTTCAAATTCATGCAAAAAAACAACTCCTCTAAGCCTGACTGAAAAAATCTGAATCCTCTGACATTCTACATGGAATGTAAAAAAAACAAAAAAATTTTAATCGATGCATGTGAAAATGCAGAATTTGGACATTTCAAAGTCCCTGCTAAATACATAGTAGCTACTCTTTAATAGAAATTTGAAGCAGCTGAAAGGCACCTGACCTATTTAAATCCAGAGAAAGATTATTCATAATAAATCTGACAGCCATTTTGTAATTATTTGGAATCTAATGTAGTTTTAGCTACATTTTTGGCCCTGAAATGGGAATGAGACTCCCCGGGGAGGAAACCCTGGCTCCTGGGCAGAGGCAGCAGCCGGGGGGCCACACGATGGCGCTCGCGGGTCGCCCGGCTGCTCGGGCCTGTGACTTGGACCTGGCCAGCGGGCGTAGAGAGAACAGGGCCCTAAGCAGGGAAGCTGCCTGCGAAGGTGAACGAGCTTCACGGTCCAGATGAGCAAACCCTGTGACATCCAAGAGGAACCGAGGCATTTATTCACTGAGGTCATCACAGCACAGTGAGCTTAGTTTTTGTTTTCCAATTTATGAAACAGGGATGAGGAGGCAGAAGGGTGGAAAAAGGAACCCTCCCTGCTTTCAAAGGTGGGAGCCCAGAAAATGTGAGACTTTTACATTCCAGTCTCTAAAAAAGAGACTATAGCTCTTATTCTTTCAACAATTACTGGGCACTTCAGTATATGAAGGCTCTGGCGGAGAGGCAGAGCAGCGAACAAGCCGGGCGGATGGGCGGGAGAAACATCGACCAATGAAACCCAGGGAGAGAGGCTTGAGGGGGAGGCACCTGCGTGCAGGTGAGAGCAGGCCAGCAGGAGAGGGGCTGGGCCTGCAAACTTAGGCCTGGGAACCCCTTGCAAAGAGGTGACAGCTCAAGCGGAGTGTCAAGGAAAGGAGTGTGGCACACAGCAAATGCTTAGGAACCAACTGTTACCAGCCTTTTGATGACGTTAGAATCCTCCTCAAGAGAGAAGCTAGTGTGAGATGAGGCTATTTTACCAAGATTTTATTCACTCCACTCAAACACATGCATAAATAATAAGAAAGTCAGTATTTTCCCTAGGGTAGTTATCAACTCCTGAGATAATTATCATAACTAAGACTTAGTGAGAGTTTGCCACATGCTAGGTGATATTTTAATCACATTGTTTAATTTAAGCCTCAACAGCAACATAGTTGCAATCATTATTCCCATTTTATAAGGAAGCCAAAGTACAGTTAATCTGAGTGTCTTGTCTAAAGTCACACAGGTAGCAAGTGACAGACCCAGGACTCAAACCTAGGCAGTATTAGCAGAAGCCTGAGTTTTTAGCTGCTATACACAGACTCTCCCAAATAATTGGCTATCAGTGAATTAGTGCTGGTGGCTGGGGATGAAAGACACATCAAATACAAGCTGGTCACCATGCTGAGTCTGGAATTATTTCCCACCCATACTAACAACCATTTGAGACAGAGATCTTGAGACTCAGGTGTGTATTAAGAAGACTAGATCACACAATGGGAAAATAATCTATGAGGCAACAGATCAGATTCTCCAGCATTTTAAAACTAATCCCTGTTGATAGCTTAAGCATCTTGGATATTATAGTCCTTCTTTTAGGGGAGCAGGGTAATAATTAGTAATATACCACATATGGCCAAGGGAACTCTCAGATACTGGGAAAATCTGATGCAATAAACAGTTTGAGGGTAAAGAGAACTATGAGTGCAATTTTCTCGCTGTAATCAGTACAGTGTATTCCTAACAGTGGCCAGAGTTTTTAAAAGGAAAGTGGAAATACTGAAGAATGGAGTAAAGCCACATAAATAATTTTAAAACCTGGAACAAAGGGCTTATAATAAATAAGAGCCTGGGGTTTGACTTAGTGATTTACAAGAAAATGAAAAGCATGATACTGTTTTCTGTTTTCTTTGACTACAAAAGATGAAGAATTTAATTTAAATTGTGGTGTAGGTTTAGGTTATATGGGGCCATTTTGTTACCTGAGAAACTGAGGCAATGATGCTGAATGATCTTCCCAGATCTAAGCAAATAAACCTTGGCAGGTCTAGGGTGTACTTGTCTGGATTCCTGACTCTAATGAACTAGAGATAAAGCTCTAAACCAGTGTGGTTTTCAGCTCTTTTGAGGAGGGAACCTGGATTCAGAACTTTAATACTGAAACCTGATCCCAGGGGAGACTGGCTAAAAGCTGGCAGGGGAGACTGCTGCACAGCATCCGCTCACTTGTCACCAACCACTGCCAGGCTCTGCGTGCCTCTCACCACCTCTGGGAAGCCTTGACCCTGAACTGGGGTTTCTCACTGGAAAAGTGAAAGGCAGGGTTTTTAAAGTATTTCCCATCATCTAACTCCAAAAGTATTTTAAAAGCCTCTTTGCCCTGCACAAAGAACAACCTAAGTGAAAAATGTGACAAAGGACATCAAGTCTGGAATGAAATCATCCAAAGCAAAACCATAGTAATTCTAACTTCCCAATACTGTTCAACAGTTTCTTGCTATTAATTACTCATAAGGTTCTAGGATCTGCAGAGGAACAGAATAAATAGGAAATGTGCACCTGACTATCATGTAACAGCTCATGTACCAGGAAAAGGTAGCAAACCTCAGATAGAGTTAAACTCCCAATTTGGTGAGCCCAGAGGCTTCTGGTGGATCCTCAAGTATTTGCTGAATGAATGGACAAAAGTCCATAGGGTGGGCACTTAACTTTGAGACAAATGGTGATATGCTGTCTGATTCTTCCTAAACTGGTGGTTTGGAAAATTACTTTAGCAGATGTGAAGTGGGAGTCCACCAGGAGAAGGCACAATGCAAAATGTGGAAGATGTGTTAGAACAAAAACAACTGGCGAGAGGCAAATAGCAATGAATGATACCAACTCAGCAAGAAGGAAAAAGCCACACAGAAAAGCATTTATTCACTCGTTTTTTAGTGAGTGACTCTGCGTTTGAATGAACTGCTAAAATTCAACCTCTAGACCTGAACAGCTATGCTTATAAGAAGTTTAAATACTGCCCCCACAACCTTGAAATCAGATAGTTTCCAAGTTCCTACCTTTAAGCCTCAAAAGAGAATCAATTGGTTTAAAAAGCATCTACCAGAAAAAATAATTTTTCTAGATGCCATGTTTCCCACTGGCTTCTGGACACATGGTTAATTGTTATGGATTGTAGCTTTCAAGACAAGGACAAAGACTAGCAGGAAAAAAAAAGTCTGGAAGGGCCTGCTTTTAATCCTGATTTTTAAATTTTCCTAGTTAATTAACATCACATACCAACAAAATTATCTTTGAGTTTAACTCAAATATAAGCCTTAGGAAAATACTAGAAGGTGGTCTATAAGTTATACTTTATTTCCTGATCCGTAAGAGGGAAAAAGACAGATAAAGGAAGTTGGTAGGCAAACTACATCATCTCCTTCCCCACGGAGATGCTGGACTCAGAGTCATAGAAATGTGGGAGAAGAAGAGCCTTTGACATTCATCCTGGGAGAAACTTACGCAGAGACTAGGAGACACAGGTTGGTAGTTTCTGAGAGAAGAGTGGGCAGGGAAAGGTACACAAAGAAAAGGGCAACAGGTGAGGTGAACCCTTAGGGACCAAATGAACAACCGGTACTACAGGATGAAGCTGGCTCCCTGGAGTCCTGAGGCATCGCGGCAGTGGTGGAGCAGCGCTGGTGCAGGGAGGGGTCTGAGGACTCGGCCCTGCATACCAAGGTCTCCAGAAATGCTCCCAAAGTCCAGAAGTGGCTATGAGCATGCAGAATGCAAATTAGGGAAAAGAGAGCTCTCCATGACACTTTTGTTAGAGTCTCCTACTGCAGATAAGAAGTGACTGGTGTACATAAAATCCCACATGTTGCTTCTCAGTGTTTGTCAACAAAATCCACCCACAAAAGGGAAAGAATCCCACTAGTTCTACAGGGAAAACTAAATTTCTGTCTTAGCAACTAATGGAAACCGAAAAATAAATTCCATTTAAGGCACTGGCTTCTTAAACACTTAATTCTATTCACACTGACTTAAATAAATCCTGTTGTAAATGTCTAGACAAGTGCTTTCTTAAGACAAAATGGGGAGCTTAAGGAGAGTTTAAAGGATAACAACAGGGATGTATAAATGATATAAACTTTGGTAAGTAGTTAAAGGAACTAGGATCTTCTTACTTGTTTGCCTGGGCTGAGAAAAGAGTTAGAAAATGAAAATCTATCTTCAGGATTAAGAAAAAGAAAACACATACTTACCAGATAATAGTTTCTTACACTTCATATTTTCTAGAGCAATCTGACAAATAATTCATTTGTGCATAAGAAGCCCATACAGATCATTTAGCCAATTATACAAATGAGGATGTTAGCAAGCTAACATTGGAATCTAAACTAGAATTCAGATTTCCAGATTTCTCTCCTCACCTGCCTCTTTTTTGACCTAGGAGCTAAAGTGAAATGGGATGCCCCAGGCAGTTTGTTCTGAGGGTAAAAGGAAAGGACAAATGTTGAGAAAGGAATACAGCAGGATTGAATACTATCGGGATGAAAATAAGTACCAGCCTGTGTGTCCAGGCAAGAAGGAGGAGCCAAAAAAAAAAAAAAATTTAAGTTGCTGGCCTAATTAAATTAAATAGCACATTCTCTGTTTCATTCTGGCTGCCTTCTTGAGAAATCTGAGTTTGTAAACAAACGCCAGCTTGTACATGGTGGATATTTGGGATTTCGTAACTTAGATTTGCAGAGGTCAACCAGAATGGTGTGGATGACTAGAACAAATGGGCACTGCTTACTAAGGATAAGACTAATACAAAAAAGTGTGTAGCCCATCGATTACCTTCCCACTTGGTGATTTTATAAAACTGTAAGACTGAAGCAGTAGACAATGAATTTGTCATTAAAAAGAAATATTTCATAGCTGCCAACATCTCACATTGCAACTAAATTCTCTCTTCCTGTTTCCAACATCAATATCAGCAGCCATGGCAGAAGCAGGCCCCAGGAGCCTTGCTGTACTTTGAGGCCCCTGAACAGCGCCGCAGCAACCTAATTCACCTGTCAGGTGGGGTCTGACTTTCCCAGCCCTTCATCGTGGACAGTGCTAGTTCCAGCCCGCGCCACAGCCAGCGCCCCACGGAGGCTGGCACAGGAGCCTGCTAATCACCACCTGCAGGTCCCAGGCTGCAGTGTTTGCTGGAGGGAGTAGCACGCCACCCTACAGCAACCTTTGGTGTATACAAATCCTTTGTTTAAGCAACTCAAAATAGACATGAAAGTCACTTTTCTGAGAGTGAGAAACAGAGAGAGAAAGCCTGTCAGTGTTGGCATATGATAGTCTCACTGTTCTGAATCAGAAGCGAGCTTTCACATTTCATATTCTGAGCCGGTGAGAGGGAGAGGCCGCAGGGCTGGGGTCAAGAGTACGTGCAGGGGGATCTGGCGGCCTGGGTGTGCAACCTGCTTCTGCCCCTTGTTATCTGTGTCATCTCAGGCAAACTACTTCATCTTTTTAAGCTTCAGTTTCCCTGCTAATTATTAAATTAATAATTTCAGATTTAAAGAAAGGATAACAATAGTATCTCCCTTCTTTGGAGTGAGGAGTAAATGACTTAATATTTGAACACTGCTTTGAACAGTGTCTGACACATAGTAAACAATACGGTATTTGTCAAATAATTTTTTTAAAACCACTGGGAATGTGTCAGTCACAATGCATCCTTACAGAAGATTACAGTGGGGAATTTGGCTTTCAAGTTGCCCATAAAACACCAAGGGCCCCACATCAAAACCACAACAATCTTAATCCTCAGGGGGGCTCAGAGCTCATTTCTGTGGCATCCAATGGCCCCCCTTTCCAGCTCAGTACTAGGGACACATCTCCCCTGGAAGTAGACATCAGGAAATCTCACTCAGCTGTTGTGTAGACCTGAGGAAGGCTTGAGGAAGGGTGGTTGTGAAGTCCTGGGTACCCACACATGGCAGAGAGGGCTGCGGCCTGGGGAGGCATTCTTCCTCCTGCAAAGAGCTCACAGCTCAGGCATCCATACTCGGACGACTGCCTTGCAAGTGGAAAAGATTCATGGCTTAAGGGCAGAGACTGGGCAGTGATGTGGACAGGAAAGTCCCCTAGGACAGACTGTTAGGGGCAGTTAGAGACACGAAGGGGGCTGGGACCGAAGACAGGACAGAGCTGGAAGCAGGGCCAGAGCTGTCAGCAGAGGCGACAGGAGCTGCCTGCTCAGTTGCAGTCACACATTTCATTCTCCCGCCCACATCAAAAGTCTGTACCCTGCTCGCCTGGCCCAACCTCCGTTTCAGATTTGGAACAAAGAGTTTGTCTGAACTTAGTGCTCTAATCTGATATTGGATTTTGTGTTTTAGTAAGTGATGCCAAAAAGTTTAAAAATTTTAAAGGGCCCCATCAGCTGTCAAAACAACAAACAGAAGAGACAAACTATGTAAACTCTCATTTTAGGACACCCTGGTGCCCAAATCCTGGAACACACGAAGTGCGGGCCATCACCTCAGTGAGTGAGCAGGGCGGGTTCCCCCTGCACCACCGCTCTGGGGCTGCGGGCTCAGGACCCACACCCAAGGATGCTCACGGGTACATCCCCTTACTGAGGAAAAGTCATCTTCTTCTCTCACATTTATAACCTCAAAACTGATGTTACATACAAGTTTCACTTTGTCAATGTAAACCCAATATAGGATGTCCCTCTTCTATGGGCTTTCTGGGGCCCCAGTGCAGAGAACCCCCTCGGGTTCCTGTCTGAGTGGAGTGGGGCACTGCAGGAGTGAGGAAGGGATCCTGAGCCCCACGTCAGAGAACCGCGCCTGGCTCACTGCTGCACTTTTGAGCAGTATGTGTATATATACTGTAGCCATTAGTCACACATGACTATTTAAATTAAATTAGATTAAACAGCATTAAAACCTCAGTTTTTCAGCCACACTAGCTACATTTCAAGTGCTTGATTAGCCACAGGTGGCCAGAAGCTACTGGACCCAACAAGGAAGATACAGAATATTTCCACCATTATAAAACAGTCCTCTCGGCTGTGCTGACTGAACCTCTCTGAGATCTAATCGCTTCACTGGTCACACATTTGCCTGACCAGCTGGGTCCAGACCAGAGGCCACCTTCACAAGGCCCTACCAACACCACCATCTGTGATGTTCTGAGCACCCACCTGTAACAGTTACTCTAACAGGTACTACCTCAGGTAACCCTCACGGCCACTGGAAGGAATAGTGACATCATCCTCACTTTTATAGAAGAAGAAATGGAGCTCTGGAGGAACTGAGGAGGTTGCTCAGCCACACAGCTAATAAATGCAGGTCAGTGATTTTAGTCCATATAGCTTTGACCCTGAAGCTGGTGCTCTTTACCACAGTCCCACTGCTTTGGAAGTAGGTCGTTCTTGTCTGATCTCACATTCTAAAAACATAGCCTATAGTCATGAAAACAAGGGATTGTTTCATTCTTGGCCACTCGTTATTCAGATGGTACCGAGTCTGATGAAGCAAGTCACAACCTGTGGACACAGCTGCAAGCTCCTTTATCCGTGACATTCTGTAAAATCCTGTGGTCTGTCAAATGCCTTGCACAGGTAGACAGATTATCTTTTCAGAATTACTTGATCAATAAGACAATTCAGGAAAAACAAAATTGTTACAGATTATACATACAAAGCCTTCAAGAGACTTGAGTGCAGATCTGAACTGTCTACAGGCCAGCCTCAAAGTCCCTCCCCTGCCTGTCTGTGCATGGAAGACAGACACAGTCACAGGAGCATCTGGTTAAAATCTCTGCAGTCCTGGACCCTACAGACACCTTGGAATTGTGCAAATGACATGTAAGGTCTCCTAGCAGGAAAGGCTTGAGAAGTGTGTGAAAACTTCCTTTACATAGATTCTGTCCACACAGCCCTCATTTCTGGTCCATTTGTGGTTGTAGTTTCTATCTCATTGAGTTTGGAAATTTTAAAACCTAGAAAATAACCTCCAAGACAGAATGAGCAACAGCAACATAAAACGTAAACTTGATTTGACAGCTCTTACAAGGCATCTACCATGTGCCCAGCGTGGTAGAGCCATGAGAGGAGATACTGAGGTGAGAGAGTCAGGCCCTGTCTGAAGGCAGCTCACGGGCGGGCTGTGCATGGGCTGGATGGAATGTGCATGTCTCCGGTTCTTCGCCAGAGGGATTCGGTCACACACATCTATGTCACACTTCATGTCGCTCATGCCCCCTCATTCAGCATATCACCTTTCGTTCTCACGACATCTTGCAGGAGGTAAAACAGGGATGGTCGCTCTCCTTGTCAGAAGAGGATATTAAAACCCAGTGAGGCCAAGTGACTGACTCAGGCCCCGCAGAAGATACGGTGACAGATCTAGAAGAACACAGGTCCCCCCGACACTGGGCTGCTGCTTCTCTGCTGATCCACAGACGCGGCAGGTGGGGGGAACCCAGGCTGGCCTTGAGGCTTTACTTTCAACAAGAAAGGCAGCAGATGAGTGAGTGAAGAAGCAAAACGAAATGAGGAGACACTAGGGTAAAGTGTATAACAGATGAAAAATTTTAGAACCAGAGAAAACCTGAAACACTCTAGCCTCCCAAATGCTTCTTATAGAAAAGACGAGAAGCTTCCAGGAAAAGAATGGGCATTCGAGCACCACTTAGGTGTTGGTGTGTGTATGGGTTGAGGGGTGGGGGGTGGGGGTTGAAGCTGACATCCTGGGGAAATTTTATTTCTCTGGAGAAACCAACACCCATACTTTGCAACTCTTTATTTGTCCTGAATTAAGTTCAGGGAAGTATCTGTCAGTATTAGTCCCCTTTGATGAGGAATGAAGAACAAATATATGATATTTCCTGCTTTATAACAGGCTCAATTCTCTAGATTATCTGGGGACCAATCTACCTCTTGTTGCTTCACAGTGACTTTTCTGTTTTCTATAAATTGGTGCCCCTGGGTAGCCCACCATGAAAGGAAAAATGCAATTGTTACAATGTTTGGCTGCAGTTTTGAAATGAGTACAACTTCCTGCTCATTTTTTTAAGTCACTAATTCAAAATAATCAAGTTGCCACAAAGCTACATTTCTCCTTGAGTGAATTCAATGTGAATCAGGTGGTGACAAAGCTCTTATCCAAGCCCTTCTTTGTATGAGGTGAACAGCCAAGACAACAGGGATGAGGGTAATTAGCAGAGTCAGACAACAACCCAAGATTTCAGACCAGCAGCCTCGTCCCACAGCCAGACGTGGCCTTAAAGAGAGTAAAGACCTTTAGGTAAACTTGGATAAATTCACCACGCTGAGTTGCTGGTCTTTCTTTAAGTGTGACAGTGGTGAGCTTGCTTAGGGGCCACTGAGTCAACGGCCACACTCACACCTCCTCTGAAGCCAGTGGGTAGGGCTGTTCCACAGTCAGCAGGCACATGCACGGCCACGTCCGTGAGCTGAATCCAGTTCTGTCTGTTTGAACTGTTGGCCAACCCATTACAAGAGCCTTCCTTGCCTTGCTCACACTGCCCTATGGAGCCCAAAGGCTATCACGCAGCCAAAAGCAAGTCAGTAAAGGGAGAAATTTGGACACTAAAGCCAGCAGAAAGTGTTCTAAAGCAATTGCCATTAAGCAGAAATGTTACAGAATCCTGCATACCATGTGTTTACACCAAAAGGGTGATGGAGGACGCACTTGGAAGAGGAAGGCAACAGGAGGTGTGTGGGATGAGGTCATACCAGGGCAACTGGAAACCAGCTGCTAATCCCTAAAATCCACTGCACATGCAGGAAAGGTAAGAAAGGACAAATGAGTGAGTGGTCAGAATGCCCTGGCCCATCAGGGTAAGCTGTAGACAATAATCATGTTAGGAGAGAAGACTGGATGCCCTAGCCATTTGTACCATCGCATTTGCCCTGAGGTAGAGGGCTGGGGTTCCTCATGTGGCTCCCCTAACTGAAATTGTTTACAAAGTGCATTCCCATGTGTGAGCACATCTGAAGTAACAGGCTGCAAAGTACTGGAACTATTCAAACAAAAGCTAACACCTAGAATTCTTTTTGGATTAGAATGAAAGGCCATGAGGACACAGTCTGAATACAGAAACCCTTGTTTCTATATCAATCCACTCTCTATTCCAGTGACTTGGTACTATTCAACCTCATAGTGCCTATATGCACATATGTATGCATCTTTGTACAATGCAGCTGTCAAATCAGATGATAACACCTTACTGTAATCTCTGTTTTACGTGGGGAATTCAGTACACCAACCTCTTCCCAACTATGAATTCTCTTTTTCAAAAGTAAAAATAAACCCAGCATATTGTAATTTGCTTTGCAGTTTTTCTCCAGCTACTCAGAGTCATATGTGAATTATGAGGATCCCAGTTTGAGATCCTTACAAAAAGAGGGCGCCAGGGCTTGCGAAAAGGGAAGCAAGGCTAGTTTTTGAGGGAAGATTTGGAGAGAAGGGGAGCTGATGTGGGTGAACCTGGCCTTTGACTTGCAGTGTCACTGTGTGAGCCTTGGCGTGAGCTGGCACAGGCCAAGCTGAGGGCATGGCAGTGAGCTGAGTAGCACCGGCTCGCCTTCTACTGAAGCTACTGTGCAGCTCTCAAGCCACTGTTGGGCTCCAGGCATCACAAGTCAAGACCATGAGTCAAAAACCAGAGAGGACCAGGGTGGATGGCCAGATGCAGAAGAAACCTCAGTCTCACATTGTATCTGCAATGAGACAAACAGGATTTAGGAGCAGCTCACTGAGATTATGGAGAAGAGGGACTAGGCACGGCCAATGAGACAAGAACGTTTCTTGGAATTTGAGTCTGATAAGATCCATTTTATTTATTTAGGATGTATAAGATGAAATTTTTACCTTTATTTAATGTGCTGTCCTTGCTTTTAATCCATGTTTAAGAATTGTCATGGGCTAACTGGTGGTGAGGTCCAAATTCCACTTTTTCCAATTAGTGAATCCTCCTGCCATAGCTCGGCCCTCATGTGACCCTATCTGATGGACTGTTATGACTGAGGGCCACTCAGTAGGCTCATGGTGGCCTCTCAAATATAACGAAGTGGGACCTGGGAACTCCTTGCCTTTTTCTCTCCTCGTTAGCTAGCTCACAGATTACAGGTCTCACACGTGCTGATCTGGGCCACGTAGGCCCTCCTCTCTCTCCAAAAGTCTCCTTCAGGTGCTGACAGGCCACGTGGCCAGGAGGCCAGCCCATTAGTTGAGGGTTAGAAAAGCACAATGCAGGCCTCAAACCAGCAAGGCCGAGGGGGCCCTTCTTTATTTTGTGAAATGGTGAAACGGATAGAAATTCTACTTGCACTGAAAACACACCAATAGGTTACAGGCAGGTGTCCTGCCAACATGATGCAGTTTACAGGAAACTAGGAACCAAACCATCAGAGGGTGTAACACAAAATACTTCCTGATGAGGCCGAGGAAGCGGTCCCCGGCCAGATACCAGAGTGTCTGGTACCACAGTGCTGCTTACCTCAGGGGGCACCCACTGTTTACCCCGGGGAGTACCTGCTTCCTACCTCAGGGGGCACCACTGCAGCTGGCACAACTCCTCTTACAGAGAAGGCTCTGTAAGCGGGCTCCGGGATGGCATGTGAGTTGGCACTGCTATGGCTCCAGTGCCCATGGGTGGGTGCTTTTGCCTCAGAAGAGGAGGGAAAAGGGGAGCCCTGTTTTGCTTCCTGCATTAGACCATTTGTAGATCTGAAATAGTAGATGTTGGCAATAATGTGTATTTGTTCTGATCTGTGTGTCCCTCCTCCTATTTTTCCCCGACTTGTGTTCCAATTTCAAGGTTTC
Organism: Manis pentadactyla; assembly: GCF_030020395.1. Taxonomy (NCBI): domain Eukaryota; kingdom Metazoa; phylum Chordata; class Mammalia; order Pholidota; family Manidae; genus Manis; species Manis pentadactyla. The sequence goes on from NC_080020.1 coordinate 78,601,313, forward strand.
AAACTCTACTTCTAAAGAATCCAGACATTATACATGCAACAAATTAAAAAGCTGGTTAAACAGAAATCCTTGTGTGATATAATGAGTTACAAGAAATACATATTTGCTCATTCCGATGGCCAAATACATATTTCCCAGGTATATCTGGTATTTATTCACAGTTCCAGAAAACACTGCAGAGTCTTAAAGGTGAAAGAGGTGTTTTGTCATGTTAATGAGAAACTTTTGGACCCCACCCAAGGATGGGGGCTGGAGGCTGAATCAGCCAGTGGCCAATAATTAAGTCAGTCATGACTATGCAATGAACCCCTCACAAAACCCATGAGAAGAGGCCCCTCTCCCTCCCCCACTTCTTCTCTCCCTCCCCCTGACCCCTCCCTCTCTCCCTCTCCTCTGCTTTGTCTGCTCTGCTCAGTTGGATCCTGCTTCTCAGTGGGGGAGAGCTTCTGTGCTTGGGGAACCAGAGGCCTCCATGTGCCACTGAGCCAGGCTCCAAACTCCACAAGGATAGAAGCTCCTTTATTTGGGACCTTATGCTGTGTCTCTCTTCACCTGGCTGTTAACTTGTATCCTTCATGGTATCCTTTATTAAACTGGTACATGTGTTTTCCTGAGTTCTGTGAGCCACTCTAGCAATTTAATCGAACCTAAGGGGGAGGTCGTGGGAACCTCCAGTCTGTAGTTTGCAGGTCAGAAGCACAGGTGCTGCCTGGGGTTTCCTGTCCGGTGTCTGGAGAAGGGTGGGGAGGGTAGTCTTTTAGGATGGAGCTCTCAACCTGGGGAATCTGGTGCTGTCTCTGGGCAGACAGCATCAGAATTGACTTGAGTTCTCTAGTACCCTGCTGATGTTCAAGAATTGCTTGGCTAAGTATGTGTGGAAAGACCCCCTCCCACATATTTACACATACTGGAACTGGGTCCAAGAACCCGAATGAAGTTATACTTACTATTACTGCTGTGTATAATATTGTTACTGTTATACATATATGTAAAAAAATACACAATGCATTTGGTGTCAGAGATGTTACACCTTGAAATATAAGGCCACCAAGGTACCTGTGCGTGCTTAGAGACCCAGTGGCGGAGGACGTTCAGCACTCGGTTGGTGGCTGTTCTGCGTATAATAAACTCTTTGTCACAGGTTCTCTCAGTGTTGTTAAATCCTTAGGAGGAAAAGAAACACACACATATTGTAGTTAAAGCCAATCCCCAGGGACCCGGAAAAGTTCACTTATTTTAGGACATTGGTTAATGAAATGTACAAATAACCCATCTTGGCAGAGAGATGCAAGAGGTTTCAGACCATTGTGAATTCTGCCTACTTACCTGTGACACCCTCAGCAGTGAGGCCACCATGTACTTACAGGTGCAATTAAATGGACAACGTGCACATATTTATTAAAGGCTACAAAAGCTAAAGCTGGTCTAATGATGCTTCCATTTATGCCTGTTCTTGTTCTATAATGTAAAGCCCAAGAAGAAATTTTAACAAAATATTTGAATAAGCATTTGTTTATACTTTCTGCCCCAAAGTCGTTATATTACCAATAACCTTTTTAGTATTTGTAGATGGAAAGTCATTATATTACCAATAACCTTTTTAGTATTTGTAGATGGATGAGCCCATGTCCTGGCTTCTCAGACAGGAAACCTCCTGTTTCTCTGTCTCTTGGTGTTTCCCAGTCAAGAAATATTGTTAACTTTTTGGTAGCACTGTCAGATTTATCCCTTTTTCTCCATTCTCCTGCCAAAATCCTAAGTCAAGGTACTTCACACATGGGTTGTGGGTGTTGTCCCCTGACAATCCTTCTTTTTCCATTCTCTCTGTCCTTCCATTCTTCCTCCATCCACAACTCAATTCAATCCATATCTATGGAGCACCGCCTATGTTCCAGGTCCCTACTGTGTAGGTGCTGGGTTAACAAAAGAGATGTAGACCCTACTCTCATAGAATTTGCTCTTTAAACACGCAAAACACCAAAAATGTATAATTCAAAATGCTGCAAATGAGCAAGTTGCCAGTCTCTTCAAGAATAATCTTAAATATCCTTTTATCTTGCTACTGCTCCAGCACAAGTACTTCTAATGTCTCCCTAGTGCTCACTGAACCAAGTCTAGAATATTTTCCCAGACATGAAGAGGATCAATTACTTGCTCAAGGTCACATGAAATAAAAAGGTAAATGCAGGCAAGCAGATTTGCACATACACTATGCTGCACGTCATGATGGCAGTGTCCACTGAGCATGAACTGACATACTCATTACGGAGAGGTGATGTAGAATAACGGCTACCATTATAGGAACTGAACTTTAGTCTGTAGAGGGTAGGACACTCGGTGTATTAACAAGTACTGGTACATTCAATTGCTTCCATTTTAATGGAATATCAGTTAGCAATCTCTTGTTTGCATAAAAGTGAGAGAACACCCAACCTAAAGTGGCTTAAATTAAAAAGGAAATGACTATTTCATATATCTGGAGATGTTCTAGATTCTGATTCCACTTGACTCAGATGCACATGCTGTCCTCCTGGTTCTGTCTCTTCCCCTTCAGTGTCTTCATTCCCTTCTCACTGCCAGGCAGCAAAAATGGGTAAGTCTATGCTTGTCCTACAACCTCACATCACACAATCCAGAGGATGAGAGAGCATTCTTTCTGGTAGCTTCCACTGATGAGAGAGAAATTTCTACCCTAGAAGCCTCTAAACAAATCCTTCTACTTAATTGGCCCAAAATGCATCAGACACCTTCCTTGAACTCATCTCTGTGGCCACGGTTGGGGAGCAGGGATGGTGGGGAGGTGCATGTGTGTGTGCCTGTGTGTTGTGTTGTCAGGGAGGTAAGCTCCCACTCAGAGTACATGGCCAGGAATGTGAAGGGGCAGTTTCTCAAGTACTCTTGGCAAGATACTAATGAGGCAATGAACAAATGCTACATAGTAGGGGTTTTTTTTAACCGTTTTATCAATGTGTCCTTATCCTTCAGTTTTTAAGTTCTCCTTATTCAGATTGACATGAGATTTTTCTCTCAGGGCAATTAACTGTAACAATAAAAAAAATCCTTCTAGACTGAGGGAAAGAAGCTCAGCAGGTCTATCATTTTGCAATGAAAAATACATGAAGAATGGCAAAAAATAAGTATCTTTGCTGTCATCTTTCAAGGAAATCAGCAACTAAGACTATCATCTGAATTTTTCTTATGGATTTCTCAAAGTATGTGCCATCTAGGTTCTTAAAGAAATGATTATATACTAAATTTTAAAGAAAAATTATTGAGAACCTTTGTGCATTACTTCTTTTCTCACAATTCCATAAAACATATTCCTTGTTTTTATAGATGAGGAACCTGAGACTCATAGAACACGGCCCTGCTGATATATTGATTTCAGACTTATAGCCTCCAGAACTGTGAGAGAATAAATTTCAGTTGCTTTTATTCACACATTTGAGGTAATTTGTTACGGTAGCCCTAAAAAACTAATACAAGGTCTGAGGAAAAGAGAGAAATCAAGAATGGTTCCACTACTTGGAGCCTAAGCAGCTGGGGAGATGATGATACCATCTAGTGAAAGGGGGAAAAGGTAGGTTTGAGGAAGAAAATCAAGCTTGGTTTTAAACTCAAAGACGTCTCTTGTGAACATCTAAGTGGCAGTATTTTATTTGCTTTCACTGTGAAATATGTGACAAGACATATTAGACCTAACAGCCTGAAACTCAAGTAGAAAGTTCACGCTGGAAATGTAAATTGAAGAGTATGAACTTTTAAATAGGACTTAAAACCCTGAGACTGGATGAACCTACTTAGATAGGGAGTGTAGACAGGGGAAAGGGCCAGGCAGAGCCCTGTGGCCCCACGGCCAGGGGAGATCTGGCAGAAGAGGAGCCAGCAAAGGAGACCAAAAGGGTGAGGAGAGCAGGTGAAAGGAAACCCAGGCACACTCCTGGGGGCAGAGGAGATGGGTCTCCGCAAGGAGGACATGACTGGCTGGGTCAGACGCTGCGGAGAAGCTGACTAAGGTGAGCACTTTGGCCTCAGCAAGATGGAGTCCCTGGCGACCTAGGTCGGAGTCAGCTCAGGAGGGGCACAGTGCAACGCCAGGAGAATGGCTGGAGGGACAAAAGAAGATGATGACAGGCAGACATCAAGTGTGGAGAACTACTCGAAGACATTTTGCTTGGAAAGCAAGCAGAGAAATGGCGTAGCTGCTGGTAAAGCCGGCGATGTAAACACAGTCTGGCGCGTTGATGGGGAAACTGATGACGAGCGAGAAAAGGATAAATTCATGAGAAAAGCTCTTGAGGAGGTGAGAAGGGTGACCAAGGGAGGAGATGATCCCAGAGCAGTGGGGGACGGTGCTTCAGGGCCACAGTGAGAAGGCAGAGGATGCGTCCAAGCGCAGTGGGCTGGTGAAATCAGGGGAGGAAAAGGTCGTCCATGACTCTTTTTATTTGCTTTCACTGTGGAATATGTGACAAGACTCTCAGCCGTGCATGGAGAGGGGTATGGAGATCTGAAGGGAGAAGGTGGGAGGTGGCCATCCTGGAGTGTAGGACAGTGGCCTTACGGGAACTGTCGGGCGGGGCAGAATGCCCATGTGAGATCTGAAGCTGAAAAGCCAGTCCAGGCTGCACAACGGTGGTGTCTCCGGAGACCAGCTCCTCTCTGTCCCAACACCAAGGCCGCCTGAGCCCGGACACGTTCCGTGAGGCCTTGCCTGCTCCATCCTCCCGGTCTCTGACCACACCATCAGAACCTGCCAGGCCAGGCTCTGGTTTCCCTCCTGTGCCCTGGAGGCCGCCACAGAGAGGTGCAGGGTTGGAGTGCAGACGTTCCTGTCCGCAGCTGCTCCTGCGGCCTTTCATTTTAAGTTCTGTGCCTGCTTTGAAACTGGAAGCGCCATGAGGAGAACGTCACTGCCATCCATCCAACTGTGTACTGAAGTGTGCAGCTTAAGACTCTCCTAGGGCTTCAGACTGCTTCTGAGCAGCTCGCTGTATAATTCCACTCCAGTGACTAGTGTGGCAGTGCTGACTGAGGGATGATTAGCCCCAGGTCCCTAGGTAACAGCTTTGGGCCCATCTCTTCACCCACTAGGGTGATGCAAAATGGCCCACCGTGCTATGGCAGCGCAGTGTGGCGACACCCAGAGTCAACTGCCAGGCTGTCAGCACACCTCGATGTGCACCTGTGACTTGAAGATCACAGTGACCTCAGGGGGGAGATCAGGAGACACATTAACTTCCCTTTCCTTCAAAATCTTGATTCCATCCTCATGCTCTTTCTGCACCCCTGGAGAGAGCAGCAAGATGTGATGGAAGCAACAACAGACCGTAATTGTGTAATGGGCTTTTCTCACTGAATAGCCTTGGAAAAACCCCTTCATTTCTCAAGTTCTCACTTTCCTCTTTGGTAACAAGAGGTGCTTGTCTAGATGCCCCTGAGGTTCCTTTCTCTGTGTCTCTTGGACAAAGCTCAGGTTGCCCACCATGCGTGTGACACCTTCGCCTTCCTGGCATCAATTATCTGCTCCCCACCCAGTCCCCCCACTTTCCTCTAGCACCTCAATCTCCATTGACCCCTCCCCTCTGCTTACAAAGCCCTTTCCTCAACGCTGCCACCCCCTCAGTGTGATGCTGGAGGCTCTGCTTTCCGTGCTTATCCCAGATGTCCCTCGAGGCTGTGTAAGCAAGCCAGGGCTTTCAGAAGGAGGAAGAAAGTATCAACCTTGCCCCAGTAAGCCACTGGCACTTTGGTCCTGGGGGCTTCTTGGAAAAGTTGGGACAGCCAAATTCTATACCTATGCTTGCACCCATGAGTTTCCATAAGGCCCCCTGAGTGGATTTAGACCACAGCCCCATCTCTTTTCTTGGCAGTTCAGTGACACTGAGATGCAGCAGGCAAACCCAGGTGGCACAGACAGAACCAGCTCAGAATGTAGGAAAGGATAATGGGGGCTCCTAGGAGTCAAGTCAGCAGAAGCAAAGTGGAGTTTGAACTGGGGCCCTGGAGTAAGTCCCAGGGCTTAGGGAAGGTGGAAACTGTGATCCAGGCAAGTTAGCAGACATCTGCTTGAGCCCCAGGGGTGGCCATGAAGAGAGCAGGCTTCACAGGAGCATCTCTGTGGACTGGTCAAAGCTTCTGCATCAGCAGCGGAGGCACTAGGGCCAGAGGTGGGGGCTTTAATTTTGTTATGATGTGACATCTGGCCTAGAGGACTACCATCAGGCAAGCAAAGACTGGAAAACAGCACTGGGAATTCTTGGAAATATTGCCAAGGAGTTCTTTGAAAGACTGACTTTCCAGTGATGCTCTATATTAGATGCAAGGTGGGAGAGGCAGTTCTTAAATTACTGTAATTCAAGTATCAGAAGAAATTAGGCCTCACTCTGAGGTCCCACCCTGGAGGCCTGGGACACTGGATTGCATTTACATCTCCCTTCATGCAAAGAGTCTTACACACAGTGGGGATTCAATCAATCTGTTCAAATGTTTTTATTTTTTTTAATCTAAGAGTTTTATTCACTTTATCATTTGTGGATAAATATATCAACACATACTGGTTCCATTTATTGGAAGACCTTGGTATTTCCTGAGTCAGGAGATTACTGAACCTCCCTGCCTTGGAATTTACCACACTTCTCCTCCCATCCCACCCTCCCCAGGGTCTGTAACCACAAGACTTGAGGTATTGTTAAAGTACTTTCAGTTTAACCACTGACGACTCAGGAGGGAGGCTGTACACAGCTGTGGAAATTTTAGCCCCAAGAAAACGCCCTGCACATGAGGGTGGGTTGCACTGGGCCCCATCCTTGGGGTACCCTCCACCCTGGCTGCGGATGGGCTCCGCCTATCTTCCATGTCTCTGCACAGTATTTCAAACAGTCTATTTTTATGGTTTCAATGGAAGAAGGCTGCTCAATGCTTAATGCTGAAAACTTTCAAATAGCCTATTAACAATTCTTAAAAAGTGTTTGCCAAGGGGGAGGGGTTGTGGCAGGGAGGAGGGAAGAGGGAGGGGGATAAGGGGACACAATAATTCACAATCACAATATAAGTTGGTCACAGGAATGGTAGTACAGCATGGAGTATGTAGTCAATGATTCTGTAACATCCTTCTACAATGATAGACAGTAACCACAATAGAGGGGGTGAGGATTTAATAATATGGGTAAGTGTTGAATCACTGTGTTGTATATTTGAAACCAACATAGGATTGTATATCAATGATACTTCAATGAAAAAAAAATGTGTTTGAGAATTTCAAAGTTCCTCTTTGCCTTAGCCAGACATCTTCACCTCATCTATATAGGACTTTAACTCCCATTAGGAATTTCATTATTCTTCCCTTTGCTGATCAGGCCAGCATTTACTAATTGGTATGCAACTGCCAGAAGGTGCCAGACGCTCCCCAAGAATTCCATTCCCTAAGTCTGTGTTACTGTCACTATTCATCAGTCTAGAAAAAAGTCCTTTCTTAGAACCACAAATTCTGAAAGTTTTTTCTACTTAACTTCCCAAGACATGATTCAACAGTCTACCCATACTTGCACAAAACCATTTTCTACACAAATCAGGTCAAAGTATTTGGTTAAAGTAAGTATGAATTAATGAACCATATTGATTCCTAAACTTCATGAAAAGGTTGAGCTTTTTTTCATTAAACTTGGTCCCACTTTGAGGGCAGAGGCCTTAATTCACACAGTGAGTAAGTGTGGTGCAAAGTCATTTTGGTTAGAAAAACAGTTTTCCAAGAGTAAACTAACATCTTGGACTTGAGGTTCTATTGAAAGTCTGTAAAGTATACTAAACCTGTGGAGCAAATGTGCACATTGCTGAGCAAATGCCCTGTCCTGAAGAAATGCGGATGGCCCTTAGGCCCTTCTCTCAAATTCAATCCAGCATCTCTGTCTTACTCTTCAGACGGTTGAAAGGCCGAGGGAAATGTACTGCAGTGAAAGCAACCTTGTAAGAGTTACAAAGTTAGGGTTATTATTATTTTACAGCTAAGATTCATTTAGTGCTTACTTATGTAAGAGACTGAACTCACTTAAGTTTTTCAATAATCCTATATGTCAGAGTTATCCCTATTTTATAGAAAATAATAATGATATAATAATAATAGCAATCACTTATATAGTGTTTATTCTATGCCAAACACTGCTCTAAGCACTTTACACATACTAACTTAATTAGCCCCCACAATAACCTCCTGAAGGTAGCAGAGATTTTGCACAATGTCATCAGGTACCATTCACATCAACTGAAGATGTGACTACAGAAGTTACAGGTTCTAATTTCCCCATTTTACAAGAGTTCTTGAATAAGAAAACACCTCCTGGTGCAGTCAACGAGCCTACTTCTCTGCTGGAACATACATGTCCTGCTGGAACACACATCACACCTATATTTTCCCCAGATCAGAAGAAAAAGCTACTTATTCTAAGAAAAAGACTTGATGTACACTCATATGAGCATAAACTGGAATCCCGCACGAACCCTCTAATTGCATATTTTTTTGTTCTTGCTAGACCACATATTACCCCCAAATTGCTTTGTTTAAAGATATTTTAAATTAGTGAGTTTGGGGGTCAAGAGAGGTACATTTAAATTTGTGGGAGCACCTTATGTGCCTGTTGGACTATCTCATTTTTGCACATTCTTTGATATATTCATATCTGTATTTGAATTAAGATGGTCAAAAATGGACATTTTCTTTTGTAAGCATAACTGATTACTTGGAAAAGACTAACATGGAGAGGTATTCCTTTCTCTACTCTGGGACTTAAAGGCTCAAAAACTAAAAGAGCATTTTCCAGGCTCTCTTGCAACTCAGGTTCCCTTGCAAATTACAGCATCTGCTCAGGGTCATTTCTGCTGGCAGGCACAGCTATGGAGGCCAAGACTCTTCTGTAGTGGCACTGCAGTATCCCAGCCACAAAGGTAGCCTCCCAATCACTGATGCAGCAAAGTCCATGTCTTCTTGGGTCAGCAGTCTCTGCAGCAATCTCCTGCTTGCCCCTGGTCCATGACAGTACAGGCAGCAGCCCCTCTGATAGGTCAGTTCTATGTGGTTCCAGAAGTGATTCCTGGAAGCTAGCCTGGAGCCTGCTCCTCTAGCCCTTCCTATTCCCTGTAATAAATCTCTTCCCAAGGACACTAGCTAATTTGTTCCCCACAACCAAACTTTAAGAGATAATAGCTAGCAAATGCCCAAGCCAAGGATCCAGGAATCAGCCTATGACACTCAATATTTGCAATTATAAACCAGGAGCTACCCTTCCTGTCAGATGTTAGAAGCAGATGAAGAGGACAGTGCCTGAGCAAGCCTTGGCATTCAGTTAAAACAGCACATTACACATTCAAAGGTACTACACCTGAACATGCTTCAGTTTTGCTATGCTTATAATTTCTGTAAGTAGATACTACACTTAAATACTCATATGCCTTGCAGCTGCTTTCCTACCACTGCCCCTCCACTTAAAAATAAGAGAGAAAGAAAGAAAAAAGAAAAGAAATCCCAACAGAGGTAAGGAAACTTCACACAGAGCCTTTCTCAATTCTGAACACAAGTCTGGGTCAACTAGGCACTTTTGATCCATCTTTAGAAGACAACATGTGATAGTTTTAAAAAGCCTGTCCCAGTCTATGTTTGCCTGGCAGAAACTGACTTCTCAATTAAATGACAACCAAACCACTGCTAAAGATTGTTCTATAGGTTCAGAGAAAAGGGCTGGCTGACAAAATGAAAGAATTCAAATAAAAGATGATGCAAATCAGATCAACACACAGACAATAAGCTCATTGGGGCTGATAATGTTCACAGTAATTTTTATTATGAGGACTTAAAGCATCAGATCATTTGCACACTACAGTTCATGTGGAATCCTTGTATACAAGGTGAAAAGAAGCTACAGTAGGAACAAAACAATATTTCTATTTTTGTCTAAGAGGTCCTCCCTACCTATATAATGTTCAGTAAGTTCAGCAGATCATAAAAGTTCTATGACTGGTACATAGCACATCCTCTTGTAGGAATGCATTTTTGCCCCTGGCTTCTGAAGATTCCACCTGGCTCTTATACTTAGGTCTAGGGGCAAGGATTTAATAGCATCTCAATCCTACAGTGAGGTTGTTCATTAGAGCTTATTTCCCATGATGAGCCCAGAGAAAAGGATGTTTTCTCTCAAAAATCACACCTTGGAAATGCTCTCTGATGAGGGAAGTGACACAAAATCAGCAGACCACCACACCAGCCATCACATGGCCCTCTTTCTCTCAGTATGACCAATTCTATCACCATCACAATAATTTTCAGTTCTGCAAGAGCTTGCCTATGTATCAGAAATGTCAGTGGTTCTACACTTTATTCTCTTGATAAGATGCAGAAGAAAATTTGCAATTACCAATGATCCCAAGATGGAATTTGCATTGAGTCCTTGACCCATCTGAGACTCAGATTCCATGATTGGAATGCAATGATCATGGCAGACAGCAGGCACACATAAATGTTCCCTTCTTAGCATAAAATAATCTTCAAAAGGTATGGACAATTCCTTAAGTATCAGATGAATTAACCTACTCTAGTCTAAGTTAGATATTATAAGAATTTTTAAAGAAGGCCAGAAGAAAATACATTCAATTAAAAGTGTCTTATTACCTCCAAAACCAGAGTCCCTGACTTGGTTCTGGATACTATGGCACTGATGATGCTATAAAGCTTCTTTCAGAGTTCTAACTAAGGTTTTCCTCGTAAGACTCCTGGGAGAGAGTTCAAAAAGAACCCACTTAACTCATAGCAACTTTTGCTCTAGAGGTAAGGGTTCCAAGTTCCAAGGCATTTATAAAAGTCTCTAAGCACTGCTCTTAGCTTCAACATTAGAGTCACTAATAAGTTTTTCACCCAAGAAAAAAAGTAACAACGTGAAGATAAAATGGAAAGCTAGTAAAATAGCAGAAACAAGCATAGATGAAAGTACATATTCTTTTTAACAGGTTTATTGAGATGCCATAAAACTCACTCATTTTAAAGGTATAATTCACTGCTATTTAGCAGATTTATAAGGTCATGCAACCATAATTACAATCCAATTCTAGAACATTTCCATCATCCCCAAAATATCCTCGTGCCAATTTGCAGTCAATCCCTGTTCCACCCCCAAGCAGGCACCCATGAATCTGCTTTCAATCTATAGATGTACTTTTTCTGGTCATTTCCTATAAATGGAATCATACTGTATGTGGTCTTGTGCATACAGCTTCTTTCACTTAGCACAGGAGTCACGCATTACCTGCTGCCTGTTTTTATAAATAAAGCTTCATTGGAACATAGTCACACTCATTCATTTACATATTGTGTGTTGCTGCTTCATTTCTAAAAGGACTGTGCTGGCAAGTCTCAACAGAAGCCATGTGGTCCACAAGCCTAAAATATTTACTATCTGACCCTTTAAAACAAATTGCCGACCTCAGACTTAGCATAATATGTTTGATGTACATCCACATTGTAGCATGTATCAGTAATTCATTCCTCTTTACTGAAGAATAATATTCCATTATATTAATATATCACATTGATCTATCCATTCACTTACGATAGATACCTGGATTATTTCTAATTCGGGGCCATTGTGAATAACGCTGCTATAAACGTTCATGTACACAAGTCTTTGTGTGAACACATGACTTCCTTTCTTTTGCATAGATACCTTGTACTCAGGAATGGAATTGCTGGCTCTTATGGTAAACTTATGTTGAACTTTCTAAGAAACTGGCAAACTGTGTTCCAAAGTGACCGTACTATTTTACATTTCCACCAGCAGTGTGTATGGGGGCTCCAATTTCTTCACATTTGCACTGTCACTTGTTATTTTCTGTCAATCTTAAGTTACAGTTATGCTAATGGCTATGAAGTAGTATCTTATTGTGGTTTCAATTTGTTATTTCCTCTAATGGCTAATGAGCACCTTTTGATGTGCTTTTTAGCAATTTGAATATCTTCTTTAGTGAGATAACTATTCAAATTTTCCACCATTTTTACTTCAGTTGTCTAATTATTAAGTTGTAGGAGTTCTGTGTATATTCTGGGTAGAAGTCCTTTACCGAAAATATGATTTACAAACATTTTCTCCCATTTCTCTATGGGGTGTCTTTTCACTTTTTTTACTTTCTTGATGGTGTTCCTTGAAGCACAAGTTTTCAATTTGATGTAGTCCAATTTATCAATTTTTTTTTCTTTATGGATCTTGCTTTTGAGGTTGTATCTAAAAATTCTTTACCCAACTCAATGCACTAAGATTTTCTCCTGTTTTTTATTGGAGCTCATAATTTTAGCCCTTACATTTAAGATTAAAATAATCTTTTCGCTTGTAGCCATGCAATTGCTCCAGCACTGTTGTGGAAAAGGCTGTTCTTCCCTCATTGAATTGCTTTGGTATCTTTATAAAAAAATCAATGGATCATAAATTTAAAGGTTTATTTCAAGACTCCTACTTCTGACCCATTGATAAATATGACTGTTTTTTTGCCAGCATCAAAGTATTGCTAACTGTAGTCTTTTATTAAGTTTTGAAATCAGGAAGTACAGTTTTCCAACTTAGTTATTTTTCAAAATTGTCTTGGCTATTCTGAGTTCTTTGCATTGCCTAAGAAATATTAGTATATACCCAAAAACAAACAAAAAATGAAAAAAACCCAAATGCAAACCTTGCTGAGATTTATAATGTATGCATGTAAAGAAAGCTGTACATTTTTTAAGGATCAGAGAATCAATTTCTACGAACAAGTCTACTGAGACTTTGAAAGGAACTGTGTTGAATTTATAGATCAATTTTAGAAAAATTATCATCTTAACAAATATTGAATCTTCCAATCAATGATCTGGATGTATCTTTCCATTGATTTTTCTCAGCAGTGTTTTGTACTTTATAGTACAGTATTTCACTTAAAAAAATTTACTCCTAAGTATTTTATTCTTTCTGATGTTATTGTGAACAGAACTGTTTTCTTAATTGCAATTTTGAATTGTTCCTTGTTAGTATAAAATATTATTGATTTTTTAAATATTGATGGATCCTGCAACCTTGCTGAACCTGTTTATTGGTTCTAGTGGTTTTTTGGTGGATTCTTTATGGTTTCCTACACACATGATCGTATCTGTGAATAGTGGCAGTTTTACTTCCTTTCTTCTTGTCAGGATATCTTCATATTATCTTTTTTTTCCCCTCTCTTATTGCACTGGAAAGATCTTCCAGTGCATTGCTGAATAGAAGTGGTAAAAATAAGCATCCTTGATACTGCTTTTGATACTTGGGGGAAAGTATTCAGTCTTTCACCACAAAGTATCACGTTAGCTATAATAAGTTCTTCATAGACTCCTTTTATCGGCTGAGGAATTCCCCCTCTATTCCCACTTTCTTGAATGGGTGTTGGATTTTATGAAATGTTTTATGTGCCTCTATTGAGATAATGATATGATTTTTATCCTTTATTATATATATATGATGTAATATATTCATTGATTTTTCTGAAGTTAAACCAATTTTTGCATTCCTGGGATAAATCCCACTTAGTCATAGTGTTTAATTCTTTTAATAAATCACTGGCTTTGGTTTGCTAATATTTATTAAGACTTTCTGCATTTATATTCATGTGGGATATTAGTCTGTAGTTTCTTATGTCTTAGTCTGGCTTTGGTGTCATGATAATATTGGCTTCCTAAAATGAGTTGCAAAGTGTTCCTCCATTTTCTGGAAGATTTTATGAAGGACTAACATTATTTATTCTTTAAATGTTTGGTAGAAATCACCTCACATCTAGGTCTGGGATTTTCTTTTGGGGAAAGATATTTAATTACAAACTCAATATCTTTATCTGTTATGAATATGTTCAAATTTTCTATTTCTTTCTTTAGTTAGTTATGGTCATTTGTATTTTATAAGAAATTTATCTATTTCATCTTATTTGTTGGCATAAAGTTGTTCATAGTATTTCCTTACATTTCAATTTCTGTAGTGTTGGTTGTGATGTTCCCCACTGTCATCTTGATATTTGGCAATTGTGTCTTATCTCTTTCATTGATCAGTCTAGCTTAAGGTTGTTAATTTTGTTGATCTCTTCAAAAGATAACTTTTGGCTTTCTTGACTTTATTTATTTTTCTGTTTTCTATTTCATTAATTTATGCTGATCTCTCCTTGATCTCCTTTTCTTGTATGGATTTCTTAAGTAGAAGTGTAAATTATTGATTTGAGATCATTTTTATTTCCTAATATAGGTTTTGAAAGCTATAAACTTCCCTCCTTAAGACTGTTTCTCTAAATCCCATAAATTTTGATATATGTTTTCATTTTCATTCATTTCAATAAATTGTCTAAATTCTCTGTGACTTCTTCTTTGACCCAAGAGTTTTTAAGCAATGCATTTAGTTTCCAAATATTTGGGATTTTTCAATTTTATTTCTGTTCTTGATTTCTATATACCATTGTGTTTCAAAACACACCTTTATGTAATTTCAATCTTTTAAAATCTATGAGACCTGTTTTATGGCGTAATTGGGAGATATTTTTAGGTCTGCTTCTAAGAACATGCATTCTTCTTTTATTGGGTAAAGTGTTCTATAAATGTCTACTAGGTCTTCACTCCACCACTCCCATGTTGCTTTTAAGCACATAAAATGTTGGCAAATAACACATCATAGAATCTTCATCTGGACTAGATCACCCTGTCTCTGAATCTGATAGCTTTGTAGTGAGAAGGGAGTTGTATACCCTCTAAAAGCCTAACCTAAATTTGAATATCCTTTTCTCTTTTCAGATATAATAAACCATTTCATACTTTGACAAGAAGTATTGAGGTTATTGGTGATAGCTTCAAACTATGAGCAATTATTGTCCAAATGCTGAATTTGGTATCCATAATCTTTACTTAAATTTGAACAAAAATACCTCTTTGTTCAATAGATTTAGCATTACTTCTCAGTTCCTCCTGACTATGGAAAACCCAGTGTTGCAACATAAATGAATGAGGTGTTATATTAATTATGCATAAAAATTAATCAGTACTAAAAAATCATATATTGAATTAAACCACATTGGAAACTATTCTGGAGCATATACGTGATCACAGCACCAGTATGGCCAAATCCACTGACGGATATGGTCCAAGATCGTGCCTATGAAAACAATCCATAAGACTCAGTTCCAGCCCTATGATATACTCGCATGGCTGGGCAGTTTCAGGAAAAGCCTCAAGGAATTCTTGCAAAGGAAATTACCGGAACTGACCACAGTAGATGAAATAGAGCAACTGGCAGCTATTCAGGCGTCCTGGAGATGTTCTCCTTGATCCCAATCTTCTTGCCTTTCCAATCTTGGAATTCTCTATATCCAACAGAACGATCTCTTTCTGGCACTGGTCAACCAGGCAGTTGGAAAATGTCAATGAGCAGGAAACAACCATACAATCTACTTGCCATCCTGGTATC
The DNA here is from genome assembly GCF_030020395.1 of Manis pentadactyla. Lineage (NCBI taxonomy): Eukaryota > Metazoa > Chordata > Mammalia > Pholidota > Manidae > Manis > Manis pentadactyla. The sequence continues at coordinate 78,616,792 of NC_080020.1, forward strand.
TCACACTACACATTTGTCCTTACACAGCACCTTTCTTTCTGATTATCACTCTGGAAAAGGAATAGAATTCTCAACATCTTCAGTAAGTTAGATATTATTGTTCCCTTTTCAGTGTTGAGGTAACTGATATCCAAAAAAAGCTATTAAGTGATTTAACCCAGAATATGAGGATATACACAACAGGCTGTCAGAGCATCGGACCCTCAACTCACTGAAAAGTACAGCCTGTGCACAAAAGCAAAAGCCATGTGAGATGACCTTGTCTTGAACAGTGACAACAATTTGCACATGGTACCTTCATTGGAATGTGTGACGCTTTCAGGATAGAAGGTTGCAAACATAAATTTTATTATTATGATACCTGTTCTAATGGACCTAAACCTCAATCCCCCTTGGACTCTGTCCAGAATGAAGGCCAGGCAATATCTTCTGACTCATAGTGCTGCCAAGGATTTGCCTCAAGCCCTTCCCAAAATGACATGAGGTGTAAATAAACAAGCTCAGAGAATGCCTCTTCAGAAGAGACAGGGGCTGGACAAGCTCATCTTGGAAGTGCATCTTGCCCCCTCTCTGATCCTCCCCACTTAAACTGCTTGCTGACACTTAACACTTAGCTAATTGTGAACTGAGATCACCATCGTATTATTAACTTGGTCTTTCAGGTCTTAGAATCACAATGCACTTGTCTGCATCACTCCTCTCTCTTTCACCATGTCCTATATACTGTCCATCAAAAATGTCTACCCTAACATTTTTTTGTAGTAGAGGAAGGCAGAGGTTTTCACTTAAAGATAAAGTGAGAGGACAGAGCTCCTGGCTTATGCCAGGAGGGGACAAGAGAGTCCCAAAAATGTCTACCCTAACATTTTGCAGACTCTTTCTCCTTCCAGAACCATCCCAGGGCAAGTCCTCAGTACCTCCTACCACTGCCTGTCGCCTCTTCTCTCCCCAGTTACTTGCCATTATATACAAGAGTCTACTGTGGTGAATACCATTATGTAAAAGATTCAATCAACAAAGCCTTTTCTAGGTCTTTTGATTGTACCCAGAAATTATACTCCTTTCACTGGATAACACACAATTAATATCTTTTGTGGTGATTTTACTAATTCTTGCCCATGTAACAGTCAGTAGGGGGCTCACATGGGCACATAGGGGAGGCAGGAAGAGATAGAGGGAATAAATGGGTGACAGGGGAATGCATTCATTTTAATTCAACACTCTGTCATGATGAAAGGGGCTGGTGATCTAACGGTAAACACAACACTCCCTATTCTCAAGAAGCTTATAAATCATGTGGAGGAAATAGCCAATAATAACAGCAGGAAATATTTATTGAGTGTTTAGTTGGTTAAAAATGTTTAGCTAAAAACTCCACAAGGATCATCTCATTTATGCTCATGACACTTTATGAGGGAAGTACCATCATTATCCCCACTTAAAAATGAGACCCAGAGAGGCAGCCTTAGGTCACACAACCAGACAAGTGGCGGAACTCAGACACGAGTCTATTCGATACCAAAATCCACCCTCTTGACCACTTTTCAATCTTGACTCCTTGGAGATTCATTCTTAAATGCCCTCACCAATACCCCATTCTCTCTAAGGCCCTCATGGCCCTGTCCCTGAATAGTTTCTTTTTCCACTGCCAGATCGCTGGTCACCAGCAACCAGAGGCCCCTTGTCCAGCAGTCACTGTCCCTGGGAAAGGACACATAGCTTCCCTTTCCCAGCCCCAGTGTAATAAGAACATAAGTTCAAATCCTCAGGACTAACTGTTAACTCTTGGGGTGGGGGGGTAAGGAACTTCCTAACTGTATTTATCCCCTGTGCACCCCATAGAGCAAGACCAGACACCCCGAGTCCATCAGACGTCCCTGCTGAACTGTTCTCCACAGTAGGCAGCCTGAGTATTTTCAGAACCAAGAGTGGAAGTCCACTTAAGATGATAGGGCAATATTAAAAGCCACTGGATTGTATGCTTTCAAATGCATGAGATGTGTGATACATGACATATATCTCAATAAATTTGTTTAAAGATTTAAAAATGGCAGGCAGCCAGTCTTTGGAAATGAGAGACTTCTATCTCTTAGTTACCAGCAAGGGTAGTTGAATAGTAGGATATATTTCAAAGAAACTCCTGGTGGGTAGATTTTTAAATGACAAAGTAATTAAGTAAAATCTTTTTGGTGAGTTCAGAGGTTTCTTCTACATGCCTTGATGTTTCTCTGAAGAAATACTTAGAAAAAAAAAAGAAATATGTTCAAACCCCTAAAAATGTCTGTCTGTGTGTCAGTCAACATCCAAGTACCCCCCATGGGGAATGCACTGGTGCTGGGCCCTGGGCCTGCTGGGAAATCAGACACCAACTATGAAACTCACAAAGGAAACCGGGAATAAGAGGCAGCCCCTGAAACCTCCATATAAACCAAAAGTGACTGGATCTAAGAGGGAAAGAAGTTGACATTCATACTTAAAGATGGTTAACTACTAACACCACTGGAGACAAATTAATTAATTGCATACCAGTTAATTGTTCAAGTGTGCCTTGATAGGTCAGAGGTATGTGGTTCTGAAATACCACTTGACAAAAGTTTAGTATAGTGAGCACTAGATTAGGAGACCAGAGACTTGACTCAGGTCCTATTTTTGCAATTTATGTCTGCCCATGGATAAGTCATTTTACCTCACCGAGCCTGTTTCTTTATATACTAGAAGACTTTCTATTTCACAGGCTTGATGTGTTGAGCACACATGCTGTTACTCACTAAGGGGCTTTCAAACTGTAAGACAGCATACAGTTGTAAGGGTATATAGGTTTAGGTCTTCATAAATCCATGACGTGAAGATAGAAAAAAGGGAATGAGAACATCATTTACAAATGTTTAACACTGCAGTGAGGAAGGTAAGTGAGATGGGGGCAGGGGACTCTAGCCTTTGCCAGGTCTGCTTTGGGAGTCTGCCTCTGAAGGGGACTGTGGCTTGTTTTATGCACAGGAATCAAGAGAACTGACTCTGGTAAGGTTTGCATGATGAAGGTTTTCCCTGACTAAGATGTTCTAGTGTTCTGAATTAATTCTGAATGTACACAGGCTATTGAAAATAAGAAGTAAGTGCAAAGAAGAAGTCTATAAAAAGGAGGCGATCATAGACAGGTAACATCTGCACTGTTGCCCCTTGAATGTTACACATAATTAAACATCTACCCTCAGAGTCTTTATAGCTGATTATTCAATAACATCTGAAAAAGGAAATGTGTGTCCCCCCATGACTATTTGCTACATTTATTTTTTTAAAACATGCATGCCCACAAAAACACATTGCAATACTATTATTTAACTCTATTTCAAACTAGTCTATTTCAAGTTTTATGTTAGGGTTATGTCTGCTGATTTTTGAAGCCACTGAAATATAATTTGCTTCAGTATACAGTCTTTCACCACCTCTCATTATGATGCATGTGTAGAAATCTTGGCAATATTAACTTCATCCCATATGACAGGAAGAGGAAGATTGTATTTCACATGACAGACGCTGCCTCCACTTACTCTAATCCCAGCGAAATCCCCACGCCCGTTACACACACCAGGAGTGCGCGCCCATGCAGAATAACTGCAGATCCCGGGGGAAAACTGTCTCAAAGTTAAAAAAAAAAAAAAAAACACAAGAAAACTTATTTTCAGAGAATGCTGACTAATTGGAAGAGTTTATAAAATACTTTGAAACTACATTAACCTTTCCTTTCAGGGTCACGCACCGAAGCCTTGTTATTTTGCTAATGTGACATTTTCCCTTGGTTTTCAAGTCCAGAGTTTAACAACATGGCTGATAATCGTACTGATGATTAGTACCCTGGAGTTTACATCTTGATCCTTTGAGATTTACATTATGGCTTTTCATCTAATCTCAACTGGATTGTCAGTTCTTAGCGGTAGAGACAATGCTTTCTATTTCATTTTTACCTTTCGACAGTGCCTGGTATGGCATGGGATACACATGGAAAGACCTATATAATTAATTGAAGATTAAACAAAATCAAACTTGTGCACCATTTAATCCAAAGAGTGGAAAAGAATAATACTTTTAATCCGGACAGAGGTTTCTGAATCTTAATACCAACTTCTCTGGTGAACAATCAGATTTAGACCTTTTGCTTAAAAATTTAAAGCAGCTGACATTTCTAGGAGTCTTTCCAACACAACTGGAATAGTAAGGTCAGTGGTAGCTGGACTTCCCTCCCTCTCTCCCTCCCCCAAATATCTTTGGAATCCCCTTCCCTCCATAGCCTCTTCCCTGATATCATTGGCCCAGTTTCTAGTCACAACATTTCAAGATCCAAGTTTTTAGCCCCAGAACCACAAAGCCAATGTACAGGGAATACAAACCATCTACCAATGAGGAATTTACTTGCTTCTTTGGAGTTTTGTCTTTGACTTTCAAATGCCCCATGATTCCAAGAGACCAGCTTTTCTGCTAGTTGGGATAGACTAACCCCCAGGGCAGCTGAGATGCTAAGGTAACCGTAATGTGTCACATAGGCCAGCTTCAATTTCATCTTAAAATGATAATTACGATTTTAAATTCAGCAGTAGAGACAGACAATAGCTACACAGGGAGGCTCTTCTCTGTTTGCAGAAGAGAGTAGAGCCATTAAGTTCCTTCCTATTGCTAAGCAACAGTTGTGCTAAAATCAAACTGCTCTCAGCTCTCAAGCAGCAGAAAAATCAGTCTTTTCAATTCAGATCACTATAGGTGAAAAACTGTTCAGAGATTTTGAAATATAGGATAGATTTAAGCTACTTTTAATTTTAGATATAGTCCCTCAGTTTCAAAATATTTGGTACGGAATAAGCCCAGGAAGCTCTGTCCACTAGGAATAGCCCAGACATGCTTCTTTCCAAAGTATGCTCCTTAAACTTAATTTGCTCATGAATAATTTGGCAAAGGTTCATTGACTATCATGATACCACCTATAGTAGTTATCTATTGGTACATAACAAATTATCCTAAAACTTAGAGACTTAAAACAATACACATTTATTATCATACAGTTTCTTTAGGACAGGAATTCAAAGAGGCTCAGCTGGGTGGCTCATGAGGTTGCAGTCCAGATGGCCACCAGGGCTGCAGTCATCTGAAGGCTCAACTGGGGCTGGAGGCTCCACTTCCAAGCCCACTATGACACTTTTGGCAGAAGGCCTACATTCTGGTTAACTGCCAGCCTCATAGGCCTCCTCTCATGACATGGAAACTTGTTTCCCCAGAACAAATGATCCAAGAGACAGATTAACCAACATAAATTAACCAACCACTGACCCTTTTGATTACCTAGCTCCAAAGTTATACATAGTCACTTCTGCTTAATTCTGTCTGAAGCAAGTTGCTCAGTCCTGCCACAGAAAAGGGAAGGGAAATTAAGCTCCACCTCTTGAGGAAGGAGTATGGAAGAGTTTGTGGACAAAGTTTTAAAACCACCAGACCACACAACAGAAATGTTCCTGTTCTTCTCCAAATAAAATGGTGGCACTATAGAAGCCCAAAGAATGAAATTCCAGCTTGGCCCTATATATGTAAGGCAGAGATTGGGACTGGTACAAAATCTTGTAGGTCCTCTATTCATTAGCCAGGATTCAAATATATCACTTATTAGCTGTGTGACCTTAGGCAATTTACTAACTCTGTGTATCTCAGTTTCCTCTATTGGAAAGTGAATGTGATAACTACCTCATGTATCAGTTAACATATGTAAAGCTTAGAGTAGTGCTTGGTGTATAGTGTACCCTATAGAATCATGCAACTTCATTGTTGTTGTTATTATCATGATGGTAATATGTGTAACCGCTCAGTTTGTATACAGAAGTTTCCAACAGGGAAAGCATAGGATAGGGGTTTGCAAGATGTAGGTGTGACTTTAGGAGGCCATCAGCAAAAACTACCCACATTTATAATGTATTTGCAATTAATACATCAGGCTAATTACATGCAATTAAATTGTCTCCTCAGGTCTTCCCAGCACTTGTGAAGCCACAGGCTATAAATGCCAATAAGAGAAACAACCTGAACCAAATGCTGATTGTATAACTAAGGAAAACATACAGGACTTGTACCCTTAGGGGACATTTCCTAGCAGATGAAAAGCCCATTCCTCCTTTACCATAGATGTCAGAAGCTTTAGGGCTCTATTTACCTTTGCTGACTTGCACTACTAACCATGTAAAAACAACATCTCAATAGATAACTTCGACTACACTATTTAATCTTTGACATAGCACCTTGAAAGATGTTTTAACTAAAAGCTTATCTCATCCTTTTTAATGTATGGAGCTGATACAATGTTACATAATCACAACATTATCATTGATTATTTCTCCCAATAGAAAATTCACTGAGAAATCTCATTTTTCATTATAATACTGTTGAGGCTGTCTACTATTACCAACTTTACAGAATAATGATCTTCAGTTTTTTGTAGTGTTAACATACCTATTACTGTTTATTTGCCTTGTTGCATTTATTATAAAAGTTCAAATAACCAAAAGTCCAGGAAACCAGAACGTTTTTTAGTCTTGTATGATGAGTATTTCTGTTTTAGGGTTACTGAGTCATCATAACATAGTGAGTATATTTCTGATTCATCAGAGATACTGATCAGAGATTACATTCTGAAAGTATTTTATTGTATGTTAATTTTTAAAAATTTGTTGTCTCCTCAGAGGATCAAGAGTCCTGGGTTTAAGTTGTTTTTTTTTTCTCTACTAGTATCTCCCAGCCTATGATTTTTCATCTTTAATATAAGGGGGCTTGTTTTCTCTTAGTACCTTTTTCACCACAGAAAGGGTCTGTGGAACCAGGATATAATCGTGGAAATGCACTGATGGGCACACCCTGAGCAGGAAGCTAAGGGGCTCCTCTCTGGACTGCAAGAGGCAGGGTGGGCTCTGTGGTGTGCAATCTGTGCTGCCCAGGGCCCCACACCTAGAAAGCCAAACTTAGTTTAACACACTTGGTTTAATACACAACTGTCACAGTCTTGAAATTCTTAAAACTTTTTAAACAAGGGACCTGCATTTTCTTATGGCAATGGGCCCCACACAGAATGCAGCCATTCCTGGTGAGAGGACATACCTCCATATGTAACAAATGCAGAACTCAAAAAGGTAAGGACATACCAGGGGAAGAGGCAGCAGGACACAGGGAAAGGGAAGATGAATAAGAACTAAAACAAGGTTGCACAGAAAATGAAAGATGGTGAGGGCCCCAAACGAGGAACACTCACACAGCCAACATTTCTCCTTAGACTTCTGAACACCACTGCTAACTTGGGTAAGACAGACAGACTGTTTCCCCTATGTCCTAACTAGCCAGGAAATAGGACACCAGGAATAAGGAATCAGATGAAGACAGTGAGCACAGTCTTTCCGAGAACAGCAGGTAGCAGAGCAGTGATTCTTATCCTTATTTGTGCTTCCACACCATTCAGGTACGTGGCACATTTTCCATGGATAGCGTCTCTCTTTTTGTGCCTGACTCTGGGAGGAGGCCACTTGGAACCCCCACAGAAAAGGTGTATTCTGAAGAAGTCCCTAGCTTCCACCCTACCCACACCCTATTTAGAATCACTGCAGTGAAATATCTATTTGATATTAACCTTCTGAGTTTGAAACAGAAAATCAATTCGTGATTCCTGCCTGAACTTACAATTTCAGTTTGGAAGATAGACATTGGGAAAAGCCCATATTCTGTGCCTTTCTTATAAGTTCACTCAAAAAATAGATAAGCTATTTAAACAGAGCTTAGTGTTCTCACAAATCCTGAAAGGGACTACAGACAGCAGGGTACCTCTGTGACATTAACTTAATGCATGGTAATCAATATCTTACTGCAAATTTAATCCAATTCTCCACATAGAGATAAATGCTTCCTTTGACCAGATTATGTCATTGTACTAAGGTCCTAGTTCTTGCAATTGTGAAAGAAATCACAGCTCTCTCACTGTCATCTGCTAGCCAAGTAAGAATCTTCCCGCAGATGAGTAATTCCACCAGGGCCCCGGTCTCCGGAGCTGCCAGGCTGCTGTATCTGTGCGGTGAAGGCCAGGCAGACACAGAGGTGGGAAGGAGATCAAAGAAATGAGTGTGCTGCAGACAAAAGACAGGACTGAGAAGCCACAACAAAATTAAATAATTCAAATTTCCCAAGAGCTTGTTCTTTTTGAAGTAAATGTAGGATTAGAGGCATTATCAGGGCAAAGAAAGCCGCAGTTTGGTAGTGGACAGATCTGAGCATCATTCTCAGTAGCTGTGGGAACCTGGCCCAGACCCTCCATCACTACAGGTCTCACCTTTGCTAGGGAATCTACAAAAGAAGATGGAGAAGATGGTCCCTGCAGACACCCCTACAGTGAGGGGTGCCAGTGAGCCACCCTCCAGACCCTCGAGATAAGATGATCCTGTGAAAGCAAAAAATAGTCAAGCCACAGTGTATGAGAAGAGATGGACTTCCTATAAAACAGCTCAGACAAAGGTAAAAGAAGTGGGGTGGGGGGCACTGAGGGGATTCAGGGACCCACACTAATCCTTAGGTGTGTCTCAGGAAATCGTATCTGTATCAACCTACACTCCAGCTGTAAGTGATTACAGTAAATCTGACGTCACATACTGGTGGCTCACAGCCAAATGCGGTTCACGGAAGTATTTTGTTTGTCCTGGACAGTGTTTTTAAAGAGTATGAATTCACTTCCAATATTTAAAAACAGACTTGATATAAATACCCAGATTTCTGGCTTTTCTTATGAGAAAAAAGAAAGAAAAATAGATTTGAGAGCCCTGCTCTGTATTCTGCCTTTTGGCAAAAACCGGGGGTTACTGCACAGTGGCTGCCCCCTTATACACGGAGCAGCTCTCCAGCCCCCACTTCAGTTACCTGCCTGGCCCTGAAATGGATGAAGCTAATACAGTCAAGTAGCAATCAAGCAATGTGAGTGAATCAAAGAAGCGAGCAGGCACAATCAGTTGTTTTGCACCTTTGCAGAGGTGAGAGTACTAGAGGAGAACAGTGTGTATGGAGCCCAGGAAAGAGCAGCACACAGGAAGACAACTTGGCAGTGCAACACGGTCAGGAAAGAGGGGGCCCAGGCCAGCTGGGGATCTGGGTCTGCTTGGAAGACCTAGCACAGACAAATGATGTGCAGAGAGGGGCTCCACGTGATCTAGATTGCTGTGGGCATCTTCCCTAGAAGAGAACAAAATGAGCATTCCTAGCTTTGCAGGCTCATACCAGCTAAAGATGTAACACCTCAGTTCCAAAATTCTAACTCCAAGCAGTGTGTGTGTGTGTGTGTGTGTGTGTGTGTGTGTGTGTTTAAAAATAAGATTTGGGGGAAGGGAGTTGGAAGGATGGGTGAAATAGGTGAAGGGGATAAAGAGGTACAAACTTTGAATTATAAAATAAATTTGGCATAGGGATGAAAGTACAATACAGGGAATATAGTCAATAATATTGTAATATCTTTCTATGTTGAAAGATGGTAACTCTCAAGGTGAGCATTTCATAGTTGAATGTTGTACACCTAAAACTAATACAGTATTGTTTATCAACTATATTTCAATAAGTAAACAAGACTTGGAATCATTGTTAGTTTAAATTTGGTTTGCCAAACCTCTGTTTTTCATTAACAATAGTGATAATAATGTTTTATTTAAAAATATAATTGAGATACATTCTGTCTCCAAAACTTCAACTAGCTATCTTTGATGAAATAATGAAAAATGGTTCTTATGTATTAAAAATATATATATATGGCCCAAACTAGGATACTGCCTGTAGGAAAAATAGCCAACAAAAAAGAGTCATATACTTAGCAATAAGAGCAACAAAATAAATTTAAAACATATGCTGAAAGATATAAAACATTGCTGAAAGAAATCAAAACAGATCTAAATAAATGAAAAGACATTTCATGTTCATAGATTGAAAGAATGAATACTGTTAAGGTGGACCACTTCCCCATAATGACCTACAACATCAATAGAATCACTATAAAAGTTTCACCAGGTGAGACTTTCAGTTTCAGCTCTGACATGTGAAGAACTTGCAAGTTGGCACATGTGTCTTTAGAACAAGAGAAAGTTGGACAAACTGAAAATCAATGACTTTGCTGGGACACATCAGAAAACTGAAGTTGCAGGATGAATGACCACCCGCAGAACTGGAGGAAGAGAAGGTGCAGCTGGAGAGACACAGCTGAGATCTGCTTACCTGAGCAAAAGTCACTGGAGCCATCAGCTGCTAGCAACATTTGAAATGTCATTTTGACAAATTTCTAGAGGCTGAGTGTGGACTATTGTGCAAGCAAGAAACTGCCGAGGACCACATTCTTAGGAGCCCCTATACTTCTGTGAGCTTTATCTCCAGGGACCACACCAGGCTCTCACAGTAAAGAGTGGAGAAAGATCTCTTGCAGAGAAAGGGGAAGAGCACCTGGGTATACTGTGAAATACACCCAGAACCTTCTCCATGACAAAGGGCTCCTCTCCAGGGCAAAATACTGCCCATGCCTTACCCAGCTTGGGGAGGCATATCCCGCCCATTGCAGCCCCTCCATCCTTTCTGTCTTACCCAAGGAGAAAACAGCATCATCTACAGGGGGCAGAGCTTCCAAGAAATAAATTGCGAATGCTGCAACCAGAGAAGGAGCAAACACCTCCTCCATCTAGCCCGGTGCTTGCCCACCTTGGCTCCACATTAGTATCACCTGGGGATCTTGAAAAAAAATCCTGACGCCCAGGATGTACCCGGCCCGATCAAGTCAAAATCTCTTGGGGCTAAGGACCAGGTATTAGTATTTTCAAAAACTGGTCCAAGCACAATTCACACCAAGGTCAGACCTACTATTGACTACATAAGCCTAAGTTGTTTGACAGAAGAAAAAACAGATTATGAATGATCTACTTTACACGTCCCAAGTAATCACCAATAAAGAACTCACTATTTCTCTAAGCAACTGTTACTGTGCTGTTAATTTTCCTGTAAGTGCATTCAACCATCCCTCTACTTCATTAATTGACCTTGACTTGCACAGAACAGTCAAACATATAATCTGCACGCAGATAATCAAGATTTGCTTGTGGTACTTTCACTGCCATTGTTTCTACTCTCATAAAACCACCTCATACTTTCAAATTTCATTTTAGATCATTTCATAAACTCTATATTAATCCTAGGGCTTCAGGTGTATAGTAAGCACCATGATGTGCCCTGATATGTGTATTCTCTGGATTTGCATTTCTATTCATATCATAACTGTATCCAAACTGCACCTGCAGATTCCCTGGATCAGCAGCCATCTGAAATGCACACATTTTAATTTCCACTTTAATGCAGAGCTCCTAGATTTGAGCAGATGCCTGAAAATACAAGCACCCAGCATGGTGGCACACAAGACCACATCTATTGTCCTCTCTATCGATCTTGTATAGAGTTAAAGTCCCACCACAGAAACAGGCTCTTATTTGACTGACTGATGATCACTGGGCTAATCCCCTACTGTCCAACAACCAAAATTCCCTTTAGCTGCTGTGATCCCAAGAATGATCTGGACCAAACTCAAAAGCAAATTTCCCAGGAAGCCAATGAAGCTTAAACTTCAGGACTTCTCAATGCGTACAGGCCTCTTCCAGAGCCCTGGGAGCTGCTCTAAAGGTTTATATCTCTAATTTTATATTCTTTTCCATGAGATAAATTGTATACATGTTAGGCCCAGAAATTCTAGATCCATCTATAAGTGGGCCTAATGTAATTCAGCTGCCAATCAGAAGGCAAGCACTGAATAAACTGTAGCATCTTTATAAAGTGAGGTTAACAAGGATTGGCTTAGGGCAGCAACTGTACCCACAGAATTGGGCTTTCCTTCCTCTGCAACAAGGTACCTCAAAAAAAGGCACTATTGTAGATCATAAGCAAAGGGGCATGATAGGAAAGGAAGAGATTTACCCATCTTTGGCAAGGGCAGGTTCTAGGTCCTAAATTTTAGAAAAACAGGGAGAAAAAAATCCAGGCTTTTCGAGTGTGCGTGGAAATTCAGACCCTGGGGGCAGGGCTGGTAATCCTGAGCAGATCCTGGCACACATTCCACAAATAAAATCTGTTTCTCCTGCCCTCAGGGCCAAGCACACACATCTTGTCTGGCCTCTTTGCAAGGAAAATTTTCTGTCCACCATCTTGCTAAACTTGAAATTCTTTTTAATGAAAAAGAAAGCCGTTCAAGAAATAACTAAAGAGAAATGGCTTAACATGCAAACACCCAGAGTGAATATTTCAAAGGGAAATTATTAATTCTAACCCAGAGTTGCCAGATAATAAAAACATAATCATTAAATTCTAACCCAGGATTGCCAGATTCCTGTATATTTTGATGAGGGGTTGACAGGGGGAAGGTGGGCGAGGATGAAAACAGGAGGGAACCTGAAGAGAGCCTGACACACGGAAGCCCACTCTGCCGACTGTGTGGCCTGGCCAGCAAGTGCCCTGTTTTCTGCTCTGGGCCAGAACTGCACGGCCAGATGGGCTCACACTGCAGCCGTACAAGTGGACAGGAGGCCTGCAAAGACTGATGCAAGCATGAGGTGCTCAGGTGCTTACACACCCTTCCCTCCTGCTCGCCTTTGCAACTCTCCAGGTTCTATAGTGTGTTTGGGTCAGCGATTCCTGAATCAGAGAGTGATCCCACTGATCTGGTTTGGGTGTTAACCATGACCTAGCACTCCCCTCCTTTGACCACCTGTCCACCTGGGTCTAGGTCTTCCTGGAACAGCACCATGCTCTCCCTGGCTGTCCAGTAAGTCCAAATCATCCTCTTAGCATGGCCTTGTTTCTGCTCTGAGTCCATATTCCTCAGTGGCCAGTGAACCCAAACTCTGGGATGCAGTTCCAGGCAGGAGGAATCCCCTGTGGGACCAGCTCCACAGAGTGGCCAAGACGTGGTACACACTGGTCCTGGTTTCCATGCCCAAACAGACTCCCTTTCATACCACCATTAGCCACTGGAAACTGACCTGTGTGCAACCTGCTGCCTTTACAGCAGGGCCACAGAAAAGGCCAAATCCAAACCTTTATTTCCTTTACTTCTAAAACTGAATCATGTGGCTCTGACCACATTATAGGTGACAACAGTAGCACCATGATGAAAGGGCAGTCTACTCAGCCAGGATCGGGCTACCCTGCACGTAGCAACTTTGGCTGTGGCCACTGAGCAGGCCCCTCTCCTCAGCAGCTCTTTGAAGAGCTCCTCTGAGCAGCTTTCCTCCTGAAGTTCTTCAGCTACAGGAGAGAAGCAGAAAGAAAGGGAGCAGAAAAGCAGTGTTTAGACAGCGTGGAGGACTTGGCTGTTTTGGTTACTTTATCCTCTGGCCCATCATGCATGGACAAGCCGAAGTCAGAAAGCTATTCTCTGAAGTTCATTATAACTTCACTTCAATCTCAGGTGGAAAAAAGGACCTTCCCCTACCTAGTCTCCAGCCAGTGGGGAAATGGGCCCATCCTGAATTAACCTAAAAACTACTTTCCCTCATAAACCCTAATTAAATTATGAAACCTCTGATGAAGCTCTGTACTTCCCTTGCTTTCCAAAGACAGACTAGCTTGTGAGAACAAAGGATAGTAGAAGATGTTTGCAAATCACATTTGATAACCAAATCTGCTGACAGCATAGTGGAGACTTTTTTATTCTTCCATGGAAGAAATGCACTTTCCTATAGCATTAAGTCAATAATAGCCATCACCTGGGTTGACAAGACATCAGTACTATCACCAATATAGGCTGTCTTGTGTTATGTTGATGAGATTTTGGGAGAAGGTTTTGGGAATATTTAGGGCAAAAACACCCCAGTTTGCCTGACCACATCCACTGTAGTATGTGTGGCAAAGTACTCAAGAAGTTGAATGTGTTCAGCCTGCAGATTTCCATTCAGATGGGATGTATATAACTACTATGTAAGTCATGTTCATTATCAAACATCTCTCACTCCTTATTCTTACTTCAATTTGGAAAGAATTCACACAGACAGTACCTACTAGTTACTACTATTGAATATAGGTTCACAGGCTTTGGAAATGGACTTTGTAGTAGATGAACAATAGATAATTAACAAAATACAGCACCACTTGTGGTTCTACAAAGCATGATGATTGGAAGGAAGGGGGTTAGTTTAGATGAAGACACACAGAGCAACAAGGCTGTTTAAACCACATCCAGGTTTATTTTTATTTTAACATAAGAGAGAAGAAGGCAGTGAGAGAAGAAGGCAGAGATAATGAATATAATTTTCATCTATTAAAATACTGTGCTTTTACGTATTTCTTCTTTATCCTGAAAATTAACTGAAAGCAACTCAGCAAGCATGGTGGAGCTACTGGAAATGAATCATGAGTCAGCTAAAGCAACAGTTCCCTCCTCCTCCCCATTCCACAAGTGTTCCCTTCCACCTTGCTTTTAACATTATACTCAATTAAAAGGAAAACATGAGCCATCAGTAAGTAATTTGGCTAAAAAGAAGGTTAAAGAACTCCATAAAACAACATAAGAGAAATAACACATCCTTCTCTGATACAGAAGTTCTCAAAAGTGTCACCCACAGACCACCTGGGAGACTCACCTGAAGTTGCTTATTTAAAAGACAGCTTCACCCCAGACACACTGATGCAGGATGGGAACCGGGAATCTGCATTCTATATAAGCTGCCCAGTGTATCATCAAGACAGTGGCAGGCAAGGACAATTAAGGCAAATTAATATACATTTCCACATGTCTGCTCACTCCTCACCTGGTGGACTCCCGTGTCCTGCAGCAGCCGTGGCAATTGCAAAAGCAGAAGCAGGTGAAACAGAGCAGTGGGAGTTGTCAGCCATCTGTCCTGGTTATTTAAAAGAGTAGAAATGGCATGGTGAGGCAGATGGATAGAATTCTATAATGAAAATTCTCATTTTTATTCCTGCACTGGATGAAGGGTTGGGCCAAATGGTCTGTATTGTCCTTATTAATAGGCATCAGAATTCTGCTCTAGGTATATACCCAAGAACAGAAAACATACATCACGTAAAAAGTTACACATTAATATCCATAGCAGCATTATTTATAATGGCCAAAAAAGT
Source organism: Manis pentadactyla (assembly GCF_030020395.1). Taxonomy (NCBI): domain Eukaryota; kingdom Metazoa; phylum Chordata; class Mammalia; order Pholidota; family Manidae; genus Manis; species Manis pentadactyla. The sequence goes on from NC_080020.1 coordinate 78,631,939, forward strand.
AGGAACAACCAAATATCTATCAGCTGGTGAATGGAGAAACTAAATGTGGAACATCCACATGAAGGAATATTATTTAGCCACAAAAGAGGAATGAAGTACTAGTACACACTACAGCATGAATGATCCCTGAGAGCATTATCCTAAGTAAAATAAGTCAGTCACAAAAAGTGATGTATTGCATGATTCTCTATATATCAAATGTCCAGAATAGGCAAATCCATGGAGACAGAAAGTAGCTTAGTGGTTGCCAGAGGCTGGGAGAAGATGGGAATGGGCAGTGATAGTTAATGGGTACAGAGCTTCTTTTTGGGGTTGATGAAAATGTTCTGGAATGAGACAGTAGTTATGGCTGCCCAACCTTGTGAATATTTTTTTAAAAACACTAAACTGTATACTTTGAAAGAGTTAATTTTATGGTAAGTGAATTATATCTCAATTTTTAAAATATTCTATGTCATGTTATCAATAGAATTTTCTTCTCAAAACACCTTCAAAAGTGGGAATGCATCCCAAAATCAAAAGGATGCACTGAATACCTTTTGCAGTGCCTTTCACTCCTCAAATCGTTTACACACAGCATTTGATAATGCTGATACCAACCTCAATGTTTTGCCTCACTCAGGCTTTTAGTGAAAATAATTCACTGTGATTCTGACCTGAAGGGTTTTTATTAGTTTGTCCCTAAAGTTAAATAGTCATATTTAAAATAAGTAGGAGGGGAAGCGAAGAGCTGCTTCATGTGCCCCAACACAAAATCATAGAACACTCTACCCTCTCTTTCAGCAGTCTCCTTAAAACATTTGTGGAGCAGGGTGGCAAGTAGATGAACGGACAAAATTTCAGCTACACAGTGAGAAAATGCATGATACTGTCCCCATTTGGATCCTCCATATTATCACAGATTGCACCTCCCTTCCTATGCTTCCATGTCTGTACAATTTAGTCATATCAGGAAAGAAACAAAGGACTTAGTTAATTCACAAATAGGATTTCCAAATAATGCTTATACAAACAAATTTCATATACGGATACAAACATACAAAAAGAGACTATAAAACAGATCCCTCATAATAGTGACTAAGAAAACAGCATTTACCTCTTGCCTCAGTAAAGTTTTATTTCCCTGGGCTTTGGTCCCAACCTCTTCCGGGAACTCAAGAGGGTCTGTCCTATGTGGCAATTATCAAGAAAATTGCCAAGGCCTGGACTGACCAAGGCTCTACAAGAAGTACAGAGATTTGGCTAATTCCAAAGTAGACCTAGAACAAGTCAGGGAAGGCTAGCTTGTCACCTTCATATTGCGGAACCACCCAAACAACAGGGTGACCTGTGACTGACCAGGGGCCTGAAATCAGTCCACTCTGCGAGGGCTGCTCCATCAGGGCAAATGTTCTGACGACAGTCTGACTCAGGCTAGCTTCCCTGGGGACTGGTGACAATGACAACAGCTTCTACCATGTGGCTAAGGCCACATATATACCATGGAATAACCATTTGGAGCACACACTCCATCTTTTGCTAAATTGCCCTACTGGAAGCAGGAGTATGAGAGTCAAAAAGTCTACATTTTACTTGGGTTAACTGGGGTGAATCTAGTTTCATAACTGAATAATTTTCCCTTCTGACTTGAAATAATTGACTTGAAGAGAATAAAGGAAGCATTTTAAGAACAACTGTTCCTTGGATATATTTATGTGAGCAATGGGGAAATAAAGGATTTCTACCTTTTGCTCTGCTTTTCCTCCAATTACAGGACATCTGGTATAGTCTAACACAAACTATGGGACATTACTTTATAATTTCCATAGCTATAGAAAATATACCAATTTCTGCCACTAACATTAATGATGATTGGGGTCCCATGCACCTGGACCTTATTTTAAATGAAACAATATTCTTAATAAGCACCCCCCTCCCATATTGTGCTGTCCCGGATGAGCCTATTTAGTGTAGACTACACTGGGACTCTTGGCAAGGTATCAGGGTCTGGGCACATTTGGGTAAAACCAGCACTGAAGTTCTTCAAATAGCATTCATCTAAGGACAGGTTTCTTGACTCACCTTCCTCCACACAAAGTGTAATGCATGATGGGGCCAAACAAATACTGGTATAATAATGACAGGTATTTTCTAATCATTTATTTTTCCATTACTTGCTCCTACAATAACATTATATTTGCTTCCAACTAATTTTCATACCTCAGACTAAAAAATATTTGGAGAGTGAAAGATCAAGATGAAAGAACATTTCAAGCTAGGAACCATCTTTTATATTTCTGAGTCCCTTTCTGAGCTCTCACCTACAGGCTGGCGACAGCGGAGGTGCTGAGGAGTTGAGGGTGACCTGCAAGGTGAAAGTTCTGTGGCGTCCGACGTTGGGGAGCTTTCCACTCCTGCTCGGTCCATAGGTGCAGACTCCAGGACTGCTGCTTCAAAACAGTGTGTATTTTAACAACCAGGCCATAAATTCAAGAGTTTCTTTTCATTATCATTCATGCAAACACAAAAGTTTGTTATGAAAAATAAGCATTTCATATTCATCTACATTTTTAAAGGGCTTTAATGTGAAATTGCATCATTCCTTCTGGCAGAATGCTAATGACACTAAATCAGAATACAATGTCTTCTCTTCCCCTGTCTTGGTGACTGGGCTAAGCTTGGCTGTCCCTACTCCCTTCCGTCCAAATAACAGAGGTGTTAAAAAGAACAGGGGATATGTTGTGGTTCCCCAGCCACCCAGAATGTTTCTGCTTTCTTGGATGGGGAAAGAGGGACTCTTCCAAACAGTGAATCAGACTGGGATCACTATAGGGATTTCACTGGTTTTTTGCTTGGGTGGCTCCTGAAACCAACTGAAATTTGAATCATTACCAATGGGCCCCCCCAAGGAGCTCTGGGGTACCTAAGGATCCAGAGCACCATTATCCAAAATGGTAGCACTAGCCGAATTAGGCTAGGCAAATCTAAATTAAAATTATGTTAAATTATATTTCAGTTCCTTATTTGCATGAGCCACATTTCAGGTGCTCACAGTACCACCTGTGGTTGGTGGCTACAGTACTGGACAGCAGATATAAAGCATTTCCACTTCCCAAAACATTCTATTGGATAGCGCCGATCTAAAGCTACAGACCAGCAGGAGACAAGTGGAAATTTTTATAGTGAGCTGTTGAGAGAGTTTAAGATATTTTGAGCCTCTTCAACTGCAGCAAAGATCCAGTGAATAAAAGGCACATTATTCTAGGGTCACAGTTAGACTACTACTGATGATGTTTCCACACCCCTCCTCCCTGGCATATTAACTAGATAAAACTATAACTTTGTATGTGTTCTTTCAAGGAAAGCACTAAAAAATTTCATAAATTTCCAACAACTCTTCCATTTCTTTTCCTTGGGCTTTTCATTAACTAATAACTATGTTACTTCCACTAATTTTTTTTTCTTTCAGTTTTTAAATACATTTATTTTCCTGTGTGAAATCTTCAGAGAATTTGATGTTACTTGATGATATAAGAGGAGAACATTTACAAAAATTGTGGGGAGGTGTTAATGCCCTTCTTATGTAGAACATGTCTTTCCTGGAATAGCTACAGAAAAGGTCAGAGGTCTAATGTTTTCATCCAGAGACAGATCATGTTCTAGCTGATTTTTAATGTGATAAAAATTCACCTTTGAAGAGTGGTATAGCAAGAATTGGAATGTGTCCAACACGGGCCTCCCTGAGACCCGAGACCAAGTAGCTTTGTTTGTTTCTATGCTCATAAAGCTCATAAATGCTGTGTACACCCCTCAGTCCTGCCCGTGAATACCTCCACTAATTTTACATTTCCCTTGTCAGCAGAACTACTCAACACCCTTTGCCATCCTATTCAAGATTGCACTCAGTAAACTTTGCAGAACCCCTAATGACTTCATATAAAGCCATTTTTACACTTGCATGTGATTTTCTCCCTTAAAATTATAGCCACAATTTGGCTCCTTTGAGACACAAAGGGGCCAGAGAAGGGAAATGGTTCGAATCTTTTCTTGAATGACATAATTACAGTAAAGCTGGCAACGATGCAGGATGCAGACAAAAAAAATCAGTGCTTAGCTGTTAGTTTTATTATTTTCTAAATAACTCCCTCAAATTTCAGTAACGGAAGGCATCTGCTCTGCAAGAGCAAGCAGAATATCAAATGCATGTCCTTGATCTGATTCAACCATTCATTCCTCTGAGGCAAATGAGAAAATCATTTAGTCAGCAATTACACTGAACCCCAAAACTTCCCATTGAGAGAGTTGGACAGGCCTCCTGAATGTCCACTGAAAGAACAGGAAAGCAAAGAACACTGCAAAAACCAAAAAAGCACCTACAGAGAGAGGAAACCATGCCAGCACGGTGGGGAGAAAGAAGCATTTCCTTCTGGCATGTTCACTTTCAATCAAGTTCCATGCAAACAGCTTTGCCTGCAGGATGAGTGGGCAGATGTGGGCTCAAAACAAATGCTAAAATTGGGAGCACTTTCAGCCCACAGGCAGGCAATTTTCAAACTAAGAACACAGAAACAGACACTAGTGATGTGGGTGTGCAGCAACGCAGAGGTGAGGTTGCCCGCGAACACTGATTGGGTAGGGGGCCCAGACACAGTGCACAGCCCTGTGACTCGCCCTTCGTGCCTTTGTCCGTCTGACTTTTGTTGAGATCCCATCATTGAGGGCAGTCTGGATGTGAGTTGGGCTAATGTTTGTGCTCATTACAAGAATCCAGGGTAGAAGAAGGTGGGGACTGCCTAGTAGGAAAAAAGGAAAGTCCTAATAAATATCGGTGAGCCTGGAACAGATCTGGGGACTGGGTTAGGGGGAGGGGTGGATGATATATTGCATTGTCTTTTCCCTCAGAAGTTCATAGCTTTGCTCATTTTGAGGGATATTTCATATTCTTGTCATGTCATTTAAGTCCTTCTGCCAGGAAATAGTGCAAGGCTGGAATTATAATTGCAACAAAGGGCACTAGCATTTTTCAACAAGCATACCCTGAAACTGCCTTGCTAATCACACCCAGGGCCTTCATGTGGACCTAATGGACAAAGCTGGTATTATGCAATGAGCTTGTACAGAGTTGTATCCTCTAGTGAAAAGCAGAAAATGTATAAACTGTTGGCACAGGATTCTTATTCAAGTTTGCCAACTGCTTTAAGTGTTAATATTATGCAAAGTGCACGCAAACATCTTTCAAATTAAAGACAGATCAGCATCTCCCTTTTCTTTGCCAACTGGAATTTTCAAGACAGAGTTATTAGAGCAGCACTCTTGGCTTCCACAGACATCAAACATACACACACACACACACACACACACACACACACACATGCTGAACTTGTCAGACCAACACTGAAGTGTTTTACTAATGACTTTCCTAGGACTGTTCATACTGAACCTTCTACTTACAGTGCTTCCTTTACAAAGATCCACAGGAAAAATTGTGCTTGTACACCAATCTTTTCTTAGGTTCCAATATGAATCATGTAATTGATCAGGGCATCTCTGGGAAATGCAGAGGACCACACAGTATTCTTTTGTTCACTGACCATACCCTTGGCCTCACACAATTTTTCTTCATGGCCTAATTTCCTCATTTATTTAATTCTTAATCCAGTTGTACCACGTGCCCGTTTGAGCTACCATCTTAAATAGTTTTAAGAACAAGATGAGAAGTAAATATATTAAGAGCGATCAGAAGACCACTACAGTAAGGGAAAAGAAAGAAAGATACAAAGAAGGAGCTGGGAACAAAGTGCTTCATGAAAAGACTTGGGGCACAGTCATGACAAAAATGAGAGATAAGGGTGTGTGTATTAGTGGGTGGGAGTGACTAAGAAACAGAGGACAGTGGAGCTGACATGTCTGGAGCAGAGGTTGGCTCTAACATGCCCCATCCAGTGCCATGGGCCCTGCCTGGACACAATGATGGAACTTCCCCACCACCCAGAGTAAGAGGAGCTCTGAATTTAACCTGGAACAGCAAAATGACATTTGTAACCTGTGAACCATGTGGATAAACTAACCCTTGAAAACCTTACTGCAAATCATTTGTTTTGGGAAAATCCGATGAGAAACAGAAGCATTAAGCCCTCAACTTTATCTACTTCTCTAAGGTGAAACAGAACGTACCATCTTTGCTACACTATTCACGGGCTCTCCATCTGCGGGCCCAGGTCACCAGTGATTGATGCTGCCAAGTGACAAACTCTCCAGTGGCCACTAGCTATATCCGTGGGGACCCCACCCATGTCCAACATCCACACTGACAAGTCTTTACAGCCTTTTCAGTGACCTTCTCAGGGAGCTTGATCCAGATCTTTCTCATGTATCTTGGGTTCCCTGAGTCTACCTTGCTCCAGGGAAAGAACTTCTGATTCTTACCAGTGACCACTCCTCCATCCTAGAGTAAGCCCAAAAAGTTTTAGGACATAGCATTGAACCATCACTATACACACAGGACTCAGGCTTTGAAGAATAGAACTGGAGAACTTGGTGGCCAACATGGAACAATCTGTGTCTAGCAAGTTAAAGTGGAAGAATTGATTATAGTGGGCAATAGGCAGCTTGATTGAGGACCTCTAGAACTATGACATGTATTTAGACCATAATACAGAAAAGAATAGATTTTCTTTAGCTTCCCTGTTAAAAAAGAAAAATAATATCCATACTACTAGGCTTTAGCCAAATTAAAATGCAATCTCTGGAGAATTACAAAAAAGAAAAAAGATTCTCACCTCACACACTTTAGGATGGCCACTATTAAAAAAACATAAAAACATAAAATAAGAAGTGTTGGCGAGTGTGTAGAGAAATTGGAACCCTGTGCACTGTTGGTGGGGATATAAAATGGTGCAGTCACTATGCAAAACAGAATGGAGAGTCCGCAAAAATAAAATCTGAATTATCATATGACCGAACAATCTCACTTCTGGATATATATCCAAAAGAATTAAAAGCAGAATTTCAACAGATATTTGCACATTCATGATCTTTGCAGCATCATTCACAATAGCCAAGAGATATAAGCAACCCAAATGTCCATGAGAAGATGAATAGGAAAAGAAAATATGGAATATCTATATCTACATCTGTCTATCTACATACATATACACATATATTATCAGCCTTAAAAAAGAGAAACCCTGGCACATGCTACAGCATAAATGAATCTTGAGACATGGTGCTAAGTGAAATAAGCCAACCACAAAAAGACAAATACTATGATTCCGTTTACATGAAGAAATCAAACCCATAGAAACAGAAAGCAGGTGGTAGTTGCCAGGGGCTGAAGGGAAAGATAAATGGGGAGTTGTTCAATGGGTATAGAGTTTCCATTTTGCAAGATGAAAAAGTTCTGGAGATTATTGTACAACAATGTGAATGGTCTTAACCCTAGTGAACTATACACTTAAAAATAGTTAAGATTGTAAAAAAAGAAGAAGAAGGAAAAGGAGAAGGAGAAAAAAGAAAATGAGATGGAAAAGAAAGATTCTTTAGGAGAGTTAAAAAAAAAGTACTCAGTGCTAGAGAGCCCTAGGAAAACTAGTAACAGGGCTGCACATGGTATCAGAACTGGACAAAAGCTGTTTTTTTCAGTAGGAAAGATATCTCTTGCTCTTAGAAATGGCTTTTACCATTAGCGGTTAACACTGGCCCTTTGATCATATGTTCTCTTTGCCCGTAAGTTCAACTGTGTCCAACCCACTGATCTGTTCTTCTTGGCTCATGTCAGTAACATGTTCTGATTCTGCTCAGCCAGACATGATCTCTCCTGCTTTTCACCATCCAGAACACTTTTGTCTATACCCCTTATACTACCTGTCCTTATATTTATGTGGTGTCTATCACCTACACATAACTAGAGTATAAGGGGCCAGGCACCATCTTATTTACCATTTTGGACCCTGTAGCACAGCATCCTACACAGAGAAGGCCATGCAATGACTCTTGGATAGACTTTACTGTGTTTTCATTCTACCCCTAGGGGCAATCAAACCAGTCTCAGAGCCATGAATGTCTGACACTAACATGCTTATTCCCAAAGCTCTCCTAACTCATCAATGTGATACACCACATTAACAAAAGGAAGGATAAAAACAATATGATTATCTGGACAGATGGAAAAAAAAGGCATTTGACAAAATTCAATATCCATTCATGATAAAAACTCTCAAGAAAGTAGGTATAGAGGGAATATACCTCAACATAATAAAGGCCATACATGGCAAACCCATAGCCAACATCACACTCAACGGCAAAAAGTGAAAAGCTTTTCCTCTAAGATCAGGAACAAGATTAGGGTGCTCAACTCTCACCACCTTTATTAAACATAATACTGGAGGTCTTAGCCATAGCAGCCAGAAAGGATAAAGAGATAAAAGGCATCCAAATTGGTAAGGAAGAAGTAAAACTGTCATTATTTGCAGATGACATGATACTATATACAGAAAACCCTAAGGACTCCACCAAAAAACTATGAAAACCAATAAATGAATTCAGCAAAGTTGCAGGATACAAAATCAATATACAGAAACTATTGCATTCCTATGTACTAACAATCAACTAGCAGAAAGAGAAATCATTAAAGCAATTCCATTTACAATTACATCAAAAAGAATAAAATATCTAGAAATAAACCTGACCAAGGAGGTGGAAGACCTGTTCTCTGAAAACTATAAGATACTGAAGACAGATATTGAAGAAGGCACAAATAAATGGAAATCTTTCTCATGCTAATGGATAAGAAGAATTAATATTGTCAGAATGGCAACACTGCCCAAAGCAATTCACAGATTCAATGCAATCCCTATCAAAATACCAATGGCATTTTTCAATGAACTAGAGAAAAATAATTCTAAAATTTATATGGAACCAAAAAATTTAAGTAGCCAAAAGCAATATAGAGAAAGAAGAGTAAAGCTAGGGGTATCACACTCCTATATTTCAAGCTATAGCACAAAGCTATAGTAACCAAAACAGTAATGGTATTGGCACAAGAAAAGACCCATAGATCAATGGAACAGAAGAGAAAAGCCAGAAATAAACCCATACATATAGGGTCAATTAATATGTGATAAAGGAGCCATGAATATACAGTGAGGAAAAGACAGTCTCTTCAACGAATGGTGTTGAGAAAACTGAACAGCCGCATGTAAGGGAACAAACTAGATCACTGTCTCACGCCATACACAAAAGTAAACTCTAAATGGATTAAAGATCTAAATGTAAGACATTAAACCATAAAACTCTTAGAAGAAAACACACACATGAATCTCATGAACAACACATGAAAAATTTCTTTATGGATACATCTCCATGGGCAAGAAACCAAAGCAAAAAATATACAAATGGGACTATATCAAACTAAAAAAATTCTGCATGGCAAAGGAAATCCTCAGGAAAACAAAAAGGTGACCTACAGTATGAGAGATTATATTTGCAAATGATATATATGATAAGGGCCTAATATTCAAATATGTAAAAAACTCATACAATTCAACACCAATAATGATAATAATAATAAGAAGAATCCAATTAAAAAATGGGCAGAAGACCTGAATAGACATTTTGCAAAAGAAGACATACAGATGGCCAACAGACACATGAAAAAGATGCTCAACATCACTAATCATCAGGGAAAAGCAAATTAAAACCACAATGAGGTATCTATCACCTCATACCAGTCAGAATGGCCACTATCCAAAAGACAAGAAATAATGAGTGTTGGTGAGGATGTGGAGAAAAGGAAACCCTCCTACACTATTAGTGAGAATGTCAATTGGTCTAGCCACTATGGAAAACAGTATTTTCCTCAAAAATCTAAAAACAGAAATACCATACAACCCAGCAATTATTCCACTTCTGGGAATTTACCCAAGGAAAACAAAATCACTACTGTAAAAAGATATATGCACACTTACGTTCATTGCAGATTATCTACAGTAGCAAAGCTATGGAAGTAACCCAAATGTCCATCAATAGATGAATAGATAAAGAAGGCGCAGTACATATACACAATGGAATTTACTCAGCCATTAAAAAGAAGGAAATCTTGCCATTTCAACAACATAGATGGACCCACAGGGTATTATTCAAAGTGAAATAAGCCAGACAGAAAAGGACAAATACCATATGATTTCACATATATCTGGAAACTAAAATACAAAACAAACTAACAAACAAAATAGAAATAGACCCATAAATATGGACAGCAGACTGTTGGTTACCATAGGGAGGGGAGTCAGGGAATGGGTGAAATAGGTGAAAGGGATAAGAGGTACAAACTGCAAATTGTAAAATATATTAGTCATAGGAATGGAAGTATAATACAGAGAATATAACCAGTAATATTGTAATATCTTGGTATGATAACAAGGGTAACTATACTTACTATGGCAAGCATCTAGTAATGTATATAATTATGTAGTCATTATTTTGTACATCTGAAACAATATAATACTACACATCAACTTTGTTCCAATAAAAAAAAAAAGGACAGAAAGGAAAGAAAGCTTTCCTAACTCAAAATAACACAAGAATCCAGACTTATCTTCAGATTTCTCCCCTTCTGTTTACTGCAATCCAGTCAAGGAAACAAAAGAACTTCACATATTCTGTGAAACTAACTCCTATACTCCCCAGGGTGCCCCCTCCCAGAGGGGAGGCCAGAGACAGGTCCCCCTAAGCCGCCTTCTCCACAGAGGTCTCCAAGCCCTGGGGCTGGACAGAGCCCCTATGCTATGCCAGCCTGTGTGCCACTTCATACTCCTAGAAGATTCCATCATGTCTCTGCTGAAACTTGTTGTTCTAATGACTTTTTAATTATCTCCCTTCTTTCCTCCTCCTTAGTTGCTAACTTGTCAACTTAAAGAATTTCTTGTTTAAAAGGGTGCTACTTTTGATGATGACAACCACTCCAGTTAAAATTCCATTAAGTGCTTCACTCAGGAAGCTTATTTAAATGATCTGAGCCAGAAAGCACATCGAAGTTTCAGGCAGGTAGAAAAGCAGGGGTCTATGCTTCCTTCTGGGTGATCCTACTTGAAATCTGGGCACTTTGACTGACTGCCCAATTTTTGTAATGTCATCAGTAAATATATCAGTTATCATACAGCGGGGAAAAAAAGCTGTTTGCTAATTTGGCTGTGAAACCTTTTTTATTTTCATCACAAAAACACTGGATTATAAAAGCAACAAGGATCACCTCTTCCAACCCCTAAATTGTATCAAGTTGAGGAAGATAAAGTGATGTGCCATAGGACCCTCCATTAGTTCACTGAGTGTTTTGCTTGATTCATTCATTTAATGAAAATTGATTACCTGCCAGGCACTGGCCAAGGCACTGAGGGTGCAGAGCTGAACAAGACAGATGAGGCTGCTGATTCCATGGAGCTTACATGGGGAAAGACTATCTGGGCAGAGGGAAGAACAAGTGCAAAGGCCCAGAGGCAGAAATGATCAAGGTAATTCTAAGATACAAATAGGAAATCAATATGACTGAGGCATAGCGGATGAGGGGGCATGGCAGAAGCAGGGGTTCCAAGTCTCATAGAATCTGAAGGCCATGGAAGGGGGAATGTATTTTAAGTGCAATGGGAAGTCATTAGAGAATTTTATAAGGAAAACATCATTTAATTTACCTTTTTAAAAAACCATTTTGGCTGTCATGGACAATGAACACTGTCTCAGATTTGCTTTTTCTCCCTGTATCTCTGTTGTCATATGGAGCATTGCCTTGGTAACTAAACCGAAGAAGCCACCTTAATGTTTCCAGGCTAGGCCATCCCTAGTAGGGGAGGCTGGAAACCTACAGGTGCTTAAGGTAGACACTGGGGGAGGAGAAGGCTCTGAGAAACCTTGCATGAGAGTTGCCCACAATCTACTTTTATGCAATGTATCATGTTAGGCTCTTTACCCAACCAGAATTAATCTAATTCCATGAAGAAGCTACCATTCAGATAATGCTACTCTTTCATGGACAATTGACTTCAATTAGCCTTTTGCTGCAGAAAACATAAGGACAGCTAACCTGACTCTCCTCTCCACAAAGGCTGATGGGAACTATAGGTATTTTCTATTTAGCCATCATGTTCATTCTATTTTCCATGCTAAAGTAGGAAAGTTGTAAAATAAAGGAAAAGGAACTAGGGTCCAGAAGAAATGGTAGGGAAGCAGGTGACAAGCAAAAGCGGGGTGTGGCAGCTGGATAATACCTTTTTGAATACTTCGTTTTAGCTTGTTACACAGATCCACACGGGGATTATCTGCATGCTCTTCTACAGATCCCGGGCTTTGCTCTGGAGAAGAAGGGCCTCTGCTAAGATCCAGTGGTACTTTACCAGTGTGTGGTGGTGGGGATGCAGCAGGGCTGTGAGTGGCAGTAGGACTGCTGGATGCTGAGGAAGTGGTCAGGTCCAACGCTCCTATCCTTGAGTTCAAGGGAGAAGTCAAGGACAGCTTTCTAGCTCTCACTGGGGAGGATGTTCTGGACACAGCCAGTGGTGGTGGGGAAGAGAATTTTCTACACAGGCGTGGGGATTTGCCATCCACCAAATGTTCACCTCTGTTATTTTGGCTGGTAGCAAAGAACAATTCCAGTGACCTAAAAATAAGAGCAAAAGCTGTTAACAGATTGTAGTCAAGGGAAAATGATTTCCCTGATGTTATTCAAGAACATGCTCCCTATGTTAAAAGGCCACAATATAGTACTCTGTTAGCAGATTTCCTTTATTTAAATACTACCTGTATACCACAGACACTTTTTAGGCCTTTTCTAATCCCCTGTGACTATACTGTGGTCCAAAGACCAGTAGCATTGGTATCTCTGGGGAGCTTGTTAGAAATGCAGAACTCAGCTCCACTCCTGACCTGTTGACCAGAGCCTGCATTTTAACAAGACTCCCAGGGGTGATTCTTATGCATGTAATTACAAAATAAAATAAAATAGAAAAACCTAAAACAACAGAGTTAGCTTCCAAATAATCACAGAGCAAGCAAAGGCGAGTTAGGGAGTCCTGGGTTCTCAATTTCTTCCCTTGGAAACCATCTGTGGACTCTACTCACCCCCTTCTACTAGCATGGTAAGTTCCAGGCAAGCTGAAACTGTGGGAGCAGCTCTGCAGAGCTGAGCTGCTCCTCTGCACTGAGACACAGGGAACAGGAGGGCCTACCTGACAGGGATGGAGGTAAAAGGCCTCTTGTATATGTCAGAAAGCTTCGCCAGCACCACAGCTGCTGTAGTGAAAATGCGATAGGTGTGCAGAAAGGTGTTAAGGAAATCAATACTAAGAAACCGCAAGTCTGTCAGCCGCTCCAAGAGGCGCTCAACACTGGCATAACGGATCTGGGGCACTTTGCAGGAGTTGAGTGTTTTACTGAAGCAAATGTCGGTGTCATCTTTATGAAGACGGGCATCAGACCTATGCACAAAGCAGGAACATGAGAACAAAACCGGGATGCAGCTCCCTCTCAGCCATTGAGTATTTCAGTATTTGTAAACACACACTCATGTCGGCTTCCCATTGCATTTGATAAAAGATGTTGATATGGCATATAACATACAAGATGTCAGGGCTATAAAAACATCAATATACATATGCCATTTTAACTTAGGAAGGTCAGAATTAATTGTGAAGAAGGAAATAATAATTCATTTCACTCTGTGGATTCTTCCTATAGGGGAAGAAAAATAATTTGCCCTCTACCTTTCTGAGTTCTTGGCTGAGACCCCTGTAATAAAAGACAGATTAGTAAAAGCAACACAACAGAAGCTTATTAGCATGTTTATTTCATGTACACATGAGAGAGACCCAGGCAAAAATGAGTAAATTCCCTGAGGTGGCTTAGAATTCAGGCTTAAATACCATCTTAACAGGGGAGGGGGAGCAGGATACAGGCCTTTTCAGGGAGAGTGAATGATTTTTAGGGAAGGTGAATGGAACCTTACAAGAATGGGTGGGAAGCAGGATCGTGACAAAGTTAGTCTGGGTGCAATGCCAACTTCTAGTCTCCTCTCCTTCGATGAGATCCTCCCTGGCTGATGAAACTCCGCGGAAAGGATTATGACAAGCAACTGCCTTTTGGAGGATCTGTCTTTAGGTGGATAAGTTCAGAGAAAGGCCCTCCCTGAATTTGCTGTTTTTTAAGTGCCTGTAGCTCAAAATAATCAACACACCCAAGTGATACTTTGGGTGGCCTTTTCTGCTACCTTCACTTCTCTTTCTACTTCAATCATGTCTTATTTGGGAAATGAAGCCAAAAGCCTTATTTAGAAGGGGCATTGTTTATGCCCTTAGCTTGGAATGTCAGAAGGGCACTTAGAAAGTAATGGGTGACGTTCTCCCCGTGGAGGAGTGGGATGGGGGGAAACAGATACACTGCCATATCTGTGGTTATTTCTTTTTCTCACTTCTAATTTTCTGCATTTGTGCTTTCTCCCTTTTTTTTTGTGACTAAACTGACTAACAGATTATTAGGTATTTTTCCCTCTAGGGCTGGTTTTTTATAAATTCTACTGTTTTTCTGTATTTTAATTTATTAATGTCTATTCTCATCTTATTTCCTTCTTATACATTCCTACAGTTTTTGTCATTCTTTTTCTAACTTCTTGAATTTAATGTTTAATTCATTTCATTCTTCCTGGCTTATTACTACATTTAAGGCTATCCATTTTATGAGTATAGTTTAATCCATAAGTCGTGTAAAGTGTTATGTTTTTAATATTCTGCAGTATGAAAAATTATCTTCATTTAAAAAAAAAGGAATTGGTGAAATACAGGCCATGAACACTTCTAGAGATTCTCTGGGAGCAGCCCTCACCACTGCCCCCACTACAGTATGCTGTTTTTCTCATTCTGTAAAACCTCCCATCAGGCTGCTCCTCAATGGTGGCTGCACTGGGAGCCTGAGCGGCCTCTCCAGGTGGACGACCAAACCGGGGCAAGATTCACACAGCAGCCCTCCCTGTCACTGGCGGTGTTCAGAGCCCTCAGCCGGTGGTATACGTTTATAGAAAGGGCAAGAGGCAGGCAGAAAGGTAAAGTTTGCAAGAGGAAAAGCTTAGAAGCAGAGAATAAATCCAAGTGGGGCTCAAAGAAACGCAAATGCTTTCTAGGACTGCCTGGAGCGTTCACATTCCTTCTGGGAACCCCTCTTCCCTGCACCGCAGCATCTCAGAATAGGCACTCGATGAAGCCCTGGATTTCACTACTTGATTAAAGGATACGCTTACAGTGCAGGTGAGGCTCAGTGAGGCGCTTGCTTGCTAAGAATCAGTTGGCTTGTTGTAAGTGCCCTTAATTAGTCCTTTCAGCACTTCGAGGGATTTTCCATTATATATTTATTTTCTTTTTGGTAAAAAAGGAATCAATAGCTTTCTTAGCTTATTCTTGGAAACTTCCCAACCCAAAGTATGCTCAGTGCCTGCAGAAGCACTTCAACTGCAAGCCTAAAAGAGCATTTTAAATAAGCAGCTTTCCCCTGCTGAGGAGCTGACTGGGGGTGGCCTGCTGGTTGTAGTCACATTACTGAATTCACAAATACACAAGTCATCTCTTGAGATTCCTGAAAACAGCATGGCTCTTTCCTCCACTCACTATGTGACCCTCAACCAACTTTACTTTTCTGGTTCTTAAACTTCTCATTGGTAAAAAGGCCTCAGAATTGTCTATGAATCCATCAATCTGGCTAGAAGCTATCAAGATAATCACTTTTTCTCCCACCATTTCCCTGCAAAGAAATCTATATTTTCTGAGAAAGTTGAAGACAACTATTATGAAAAGAAAGCAGGCCTTAATCTATATACTCAAAATGTAAACACCATTTAAAGGGATATTTTCACCTAACAAATGGCATGATTTTGCAATTTAATCGTAGTTTTGAGTTTTGGATCTTTTACGTATAATTACTTTAATCAAAACACTAGGAAGAAAAGATATGTTGTAGTCAACATGAAACTAAAAATAAAACTGGCAAATTATACCATTGTCCTTCAAAACTGTTACTACATTTTAATTTTAAGTAAAGAAAAGAAATTAAATTATGAAATTATTTAATTTTCTTTTATTACACTGAACAACATCTTACTTTACTTCCTAAGAGACTCTCAAGAAAGATATAATGTGTTACTTTAGCTTCCTATGATAATAACAACTCCTTTTGCTAAACACTTAAAAAAAGCAGTCTTGAGACATCAAACCCAAATTACCTATTATAATTAGTAAGTTTTAAAAGGAAGTGAGTGCCTGTAAAGTGATGTCATGTCAGTAACAAGACACAATTAAGATAGGAAAATTTTTTTCTCTTAACTCTCCAAAATGTCTCTCTTTTTTTTCATGGTATGTAGCTAGGGAAATGAGCAAGGAGGCAAGAATACAGAATTTAGAGTAGAAAAGGGCTATGGAGGAGACTATCAGAAGGAACAGAGATTGCAAAATCATACTCTTTTCCCTGACTGAGGAGACCAGGCTCAGCGAAGCAGGAAAAAATAGAAGGAAGAAGTATATGAAACTCTGCCTTGGGAGTACATCTTGGATAGTATAGATGGACATTGAAACATGACTCTAACAGAAAATTCTTACAGCCGGAAATACAAGTGTCTGTCCTCACAGGAGGGCAATTGCTACTCAGTCAAGTGTTACATCTGTGTACCAAAAGGCAGGAAAGACTTCGTCTGCAGGGGAGGTAGTTATACAAATAAGATTGGACATGGACCTTGGTCAAACTGCCATCATAGAGGACAGACGATGTATTTGGGCATAGCCATAGTCAGGCACAAAACTTAAGTTTTTATCCATGTTACTTCTTGAAGTCAACCAAAGGTATGTATGGTGGGTGTGCAGTCACCCCAGGGTGGAGTTTATAACTTGGCTGCAATGTCCAATTTACATATTCTCATTCTAAAGCAGTTTTGGACTTTCACGTCTGTCTTTCAATAAAGTACTTTAAAAATGAATAACAATAATATATGTTATTTTGTAAAATATTAAAATAAGAATCCTATTATAGAAGATTAATAAGAAAACTCTAACCCAAGGATGTGAATTTAAAAATTAAGCCATAATTTGGACCTTTGACTTAATATTCCACAGTTGGTTTTAATCTTAGCATTATTTTTAAATAACATGGCTTAAAAAAACTGTACCATATTAAAAACCTAGAAAATTGAATGCTTAAGAATCTTTGCTCTAGAGTTTGAAAATGATCCTACCCGAAACATTTTTTAATTTGACTAGTAATTTAAAATACTATCATTTCTTAATAATTTTTTCCTCTGTGGCAATTATGGCACTAATATAATGTACTCTGCCTTCATGTGATAAAATAATTAATGTTTTAAAACTTGCACCATTGGGATGATGCTAATTATAGGTAATACCTACGAGAAGAGGAAAGTTAATGTTTTTATTGCCTTAGCATAAACAGGTCAAACCTAAGAGAACCCAAAAAAAAAAAAGGAAGGGAAGATAAACATTTTTTTAGTTTCATGTAACTTATTTGAAAGATAGAACCACTTTTAAAAGTACAGCTTATTCTTGGAATTTGGAATGCAAATAACCAAGAAAATGAGAGTAGGGAATAATTTGGTCAGCTTCAAAATACTTCCAAAACAATTAATTTGGAAACAAAGATGCAGAGACAAAAGCATTACTACAGAGAGCTATGACACAAAGTTACTGATCTAACAGCTCATTTTAAACTCTACTTTTCCCTATTGATCATTTTAAATTACAGGATTTTCTCTGTTAATGAAAGATACAGAGAGCAGGATGGCACCCCTGGGCAGTAGACTCTTGGGTAAATTCACATACAGGCAGTGGGTAGCTGGTGCTATGGAAAAGTAAGGTTCACATTGAGTTTCTTCAAAATCTAAATGTATCTCTACAACCAAGTCTGAGTAATACAGTTCATACTCACTGGGAAGACACCAAAAATATCTGCCATACTTTGGTCCGCTCTCTGACTTTGGACATGTCTGACTGTCACAACTTTTTATATTGAATGTGAAAATCTTGATAGGATTTGTCCTGAGTGAAGGGATATGTAACAGTATGAAAAACAATTTGTCTATGTTATGGGTCAATAAACTATGAATCTGAAAAACCACTGTGATTGTCTTTTTACTTATAATGGCATATCATGAATTATTATAAGAACATATTCACAGTAGGAAGCAAAATCCTACTGAAGCAGTATTTTATCCAGGGTTTCACATTCTCTATCAATTTGATCTTGATTAAAATGTAAGGGAAAAGGTTATTGCACTTACTTAATCATATGTGGCACAGTTACTTTGGAATTCTCTTCATACACTATAGTCATTAAACCATTACACCGTATATTGTCCACACACTGTGAAATTAAAAAATAGACAATTATAACCCACATGAAAACCTAGGCAGTTCATTTATTTCCCAAATTGTTTATAGCCATTAAAAACAATTTGGTTTCTCATCTGTGAGCATGGGTGCGCATGTACACACACAAACACACACTCACACACACACACAGAGTGGTGGGTAAACATCACAGAGTGGTGAACAGATTCAATATACAGATACTAAAACTGTGCCAACACCTGAAACTAGATATAAGGGTTATCCTTTCCTGGCATGTATTCTCCAGGGATTCTCACCACAGTGTCACACAGTCACAGTTCTGTCTGTCACAGCACTCCTTGAGATGTTCAGACCTTCTGAGGGTGGTTGCCTGTGCTATATTGATTCTCTGCCCTGAGGAATGTTACGGAGCAGGCTGAGTAGAAATGGTGGCCTTAGTTGGAATTCATGTTCTGCCTCACCAGTAATCTCGGTGCCTGCTTCTCAGGTGTTTTTTGCCAGTAAATCCTTGCTTTTCTCTAGTTTCTCTGGCAGTTTCTATTGGCACCATGTTGGTTTGGTGAGGACGCATAGTGTAATTTCACCTGTTTCTGGCACACATAAAGCTCTGTTCATCTTTTTCTCTTTTCTTTCTAAGAGGAAAACTCTGGAACTTTTGTTAATTTTCTCTGTCTTCTTTATTTATATCTATGCCTTATCAATTTGAAATTTTCCTTTGCAATTAGAGAAGGGCTAGAGGATTTATTTTGAATTATACATATTCCCTTTGAACAAAACAGAATATGAGAAAAGATTTAAAGCATTCTTAAAATCAGAAATTAGCTCTAGTTACTAGGATACCATGTAGTTGTTTATGACTGTAATTAAATAGTGTGAAGAGGCTGATTGGCGGGGTGGGGGAAGGGTTGTATGGGGACAGGGGACACCCAGAGCCAGGGCGGAGGGAGGGGGTAGGTGATCCTTCACCCCGCTGACCTTCTGGCTAGCAATCAGACTTCTTTTCCCTTGCAGTGTTTCTGAAGCACAATGAGGACACCACAGGGGAAAGAAACGAACACAGGGTTTGTGAGAATTGTGGGAAATGAACAATGTTCCTTCAATTTCCTTTTAACATTCTAAGTCAATGGCATAGCTACGCAGACAACAGCTTTAGGATGATTTAGGACTGTTGTTTCCATGTTAAGATTTTCTGTTTGGTTCTTTGACACACCAGCCTCATCCTTTTCACATAGTGATCTTTTCTCTCTCTTTTCCTTTTCCTTCCCTCCTTCCCTCTTTCCTTCTTCTTTCCCTTTTTTCTTCTTTCTCCCTCTCTTTTTCCTCTTCCATCCTTTCCCTTTCTTTTTTTCTTCCTCTCTCCCTCCTCTTTTCCTCTCAATTTATTTCAAACATTCTTCTTTTACAGTCTTTTCAAAGTTGCCACCCTGTTAACTGAAGTTCCAGCAAGGCTAGACTCTTTTGACTAGTGTCTTTGGACTCTCTTGTGGTGGATCATTTACTCACTATCTTTGTAATTTTTAAATTTTGAGCACATAGTCATAAGCCCGGAATTATAGAAGCGTTGCTAATGCAACAATTTTGTATTTGCTTCTACCAAGCAGTGCTGGGATTTCAATAGTCCAAGCATTGTTTTTGCATTAATTTCTCAGTTTGGAATTTTCACACCATGTGAATACTACAAATCTGAATTTCAAATCCAGAGGCCAGAAACACATCCATTTTTTTCAAAAGAGCTTTTTAAAAATTCAGAATTCATGACAAGGACAAATGTCCTTATTTCTTTTCTGGGCTAATGGATAGAGTTTTTAGAGTTCTTATTTCACAAAGGGATAGCCTTCCAGTGTTCAGGCCTTAACAGAGATCTCAATTCTTTAAGGAGCCCAAGGCTACCTCTCACTCCCTTTGTTAATACCCCTTGTGCCTGGGACCAATATCCAATCTAAAATCATTCCCAGGTCTCTCTGTCTTCAGTATACAGGATTTCTGCTCTGACTCTAAGTTACCTTGTCATTTCTGACAACTAGAAATTTTCATTTAGGTCTGTAAATATACCAATGTATTAAATTTTTTTATTATACTGATTCTTCATGTTTTTCATTTATGTTTTTGTAGCTAGAGGAGATGTAAATCAGTTCAGTCTTCCACGCTGCCAAAATTGGAACTTGAGATAAATGTTTTAGAGCCAAAAGAGAAGATTTATGTGACCAGCTTTGAACATCTCATTATCCAGTGTCATCTCATTCATCAATCTTTCTAATTCATTGTGTAAAGTATTAAAATTTTTTTCAAGGAAGAAAAAGAAATTTTCACTTACACTCAAGTTTCAGAACAAAACATACATACAATATGACCCATAGCTCGATAGATCACGTAACGAAAGTCTTTGTTTCTTAGAAGCTCCATAGACAGGCTTCAGTGACACCATGGGTATGAACAAATAGAACTGCTGGTGGCTCTGGGTCCACCCAGCTCTACTTTAACAAGAGTATTCTGCTTTTATCTCACTTCCATTTGGGACTTTGAGCAATACTGTACTGAAGAAAGAGTTCTCTTTCAGGAAAAAGTTGAACTATAATAGAATTTATATATATATATATATGTGTGTGTGTGTGTGTGTGTGTGTGTGTGTGTTCATGAATACATTTATATTGGAAGTTGTAGAATATAATCATGAGCCTATAAACATGCATCTTGGTTGTGTTAGAGAAAAGCAATTAAGCCCTGAGAAAATGAATACAATTCACTCATTCAAGAAAAATTACATGAAAATAAGCAAGTATCACATATCTTTTAAGGACACATTGATGTATTATGTAATTGTGTGAATTACAGTAAACCTTGAAATTAATAAGATAACAAAAGCATATTCCTAAGCCATGGGTATTCTAGTTCAGTTTGTGATGACTATGACCAGGGTGGGGCCTGGAAGTACATATGTTCATCAAAGCCCCATGTAATTTTGATACAGCTGGTCCTTGGATGATAGCTGAGAATGACTTCTCCAGCAGAGTATTTTAATTTAATGGTCTTGCTTAAGGCAACACCTGTTTGAAGGTCAGTGGTCTACTGTGTCACCATATTTTTTACCTTCTTGACACTTCTAAGTAATGGGAAGAAAGGTTAGATTCAATTTTGCCTCTCAGTTCACCTTTTATGTTCAAGTAGAAAATTCTCTTTTGATTCCAGAGAAGCTATTTTAAGGGAGAAAGCATGTCAGCATGCTACAAATTTGTCTATATACAAGGTCTATATTTTGACACATCTGCCCAAATGAAGAGTCTCAGAGGTGAATTTTAATTCTGTATTTTAGTTAATACCCATAATTATAGAGAAACCTGTTTAAACACCATTATGTATGATGATAAGACAAGCACAAGTGAAAGCACTACATTGAAATGAATGGTCAGATCTTCAGCCTCGAATTTTTCCCTATAAATAGATGAAAAAGGGAAGAATTATTGGTCAAGACCATTAGCCACTTACACATTTTGTTGGAGGTGCCAACAGTTAATTATGGCCCTACTGGTATAACTAAAGGTGTAATTAATCATTCAAGCAATTGTTGCTTCTAAAAATTACAGCTTCAAAGTGAGAGGCCTGGCAAAACCAAAAGTCTTAATTTTTGTATGGAGTTCGTTATGTGAAGCTGGGATTGTGTCAATGCTCAGGAACCACTTTATTATCTGGATAAGCACCATATGTGATTAGTGTAATGTGATATAGTAGTTTAGCAAGGTGACTTGAGATCAACTTACAAAAAAAATAAGACTTAGCAAACTACAGAATGACAAAAATAAAAAGACAAAATAATGGAGAACATACTCATAATCTGAATTGAAAGAAAATGTGCATTTCTCTAGTTTGTAAGGATACCTCCAAAGAACAAATACCATCTGATATAAACAGACAAGAAATAGAAATAATAGAAAATGTTCATTTCATTGGTAATTACAGAAATGTAAATTAAAACCCCTGGAAAGAATTACCACTTTTCCATTAAATCGGAAAATGTGATGAATGTGACAAAACTCAACATAGGTGGGACTTAGAAGAAAGCTGCACAGACACCTTGCTGATAATGTAGTGAAATGATGAGTCATGTATTTCCTGAGGCACTTTGGCAGTCTGTCAAGTCATGAATCATGAAATCAAGAAAGTGACCAGGCCTTCTGTACCAGCCTTACCCACTGTAGGGAAGATATACCAATGAAGGACCTCACACATTAATGCCAAAACTTGGAAATAACTCCTATACCCAATTGTTCAGAAAAAGCTAGAAAAGAGGTAAGTCAATGTGGTAGATATATTCTACCACTATATATATATATATATATGCAGTTCCTTTTTGTGTCCTTATATATTAGGGTAGGTATATGATATATATAAATAATGTATGTATACTATTATATTAGAAGTTTCCAATATGAGGAATTTGTAGGAATATAGAAAGATGTAAAAGAGGTAAAAAGCAAGAATGATGCATATATATACTAGAGAGCCAGACAATAAAATCATTTATGTAAGGCAGGACTGTAGGGGTTTTAGAGATGGAAATAGTTGATTTTCGGGACAGAGGTTCTCTAATTTAGTTAGGCAAAAGTGATCTGTGGAGCTTGTTATACCTGGGAGGGAGTCTGGAACATGGGTTTAGGAATATCTGCATGTTTAAAAAAACCCTCAGGTAATTCTAATATAGTTATCTGTGGAAGCTACTTTGATAAACATTTATTTAGTATGTTAGGTATTGAAAATCTTTCTAGTTGCTTCTTCTGTCCATATATATGTGTATATATATATATATATAGAATATTAATATACAATATTAAATGGCACATTTTTAAGCATTTGGTAGGTTCATCTTAATAATAATGAATAGGTCCAGAGATATACTTGGGAAACTGACAAATTCTATCAATGTATGTATAGACATATTTTCCCCCATAAGATGAAAATACTTTAAGCAGAGAACAAAACCAGATGAGACACAGGCTGCTGGGCAGCCGGCTAGGCTCAATCAACAGTGGAGCACTCTGGCCGTACTACTCACCATTCAAATCCTGCCCCATCAAAATCACTAAGTGTCTCAGAACACTCACTATGGTGCTCAGCCACTGGTAGCAGCAGAAACCTGACTACTACCTCCTCAATACATTTTCCTCACTTGACTTGCATGACACCATGCCTTCTTGGCTGTCCTACCACACTGGTGGTTCCTTCTCAGTCCTCTTTGCTGCTCTCCCTGAGCCCTCACTGAGTCCCTGGCCCTTTTCTCTTTTCTGACCACTCCTCTTGACATTGGACTTCTATATACCACAGCTTACTTAACAGCTCCATGCAAATGTCTATCCAGAATTCTGAAACTCAACATATCCAGAGTAAGCTTTTGATAATGAGCCTCAAAACTCTTTCTCCAGAAGATTTCTCCACCTCAGTTAAGGACAACTTAATTCTTCCAGTTGCTCAGGCCAAAAACTCTGGAGTCATCCTGACTCTTATTTTTCTCTCACATTCCAAATATAATCCATAATAATACCCTGTTGACTGTACCTTCAAAATGAATTCATAATCAAAACCTTATCTCCAGCTCCATTTCTGCCATGCTGATCTAAACCTTTAACATCCCTTGCCTGTACTACTGCAGTAGCCTTCTCATTCACTGCCCTGCTTCCACTCCTGCTTTCTACCCCCAATCTATTCTCAATACAGTAGCCAAAGTGATGTTTTTAAGCTGGGATCATGGAACTCCTTTGCTCAAACCCTTTACTAGCTTTTCATCTGACTCATAGTACAAGTTAAAGCCCTCTCTGATCTGGTCTCTGTTACCTCTCTGACTTCCTGCTTTCCTATTTTCCATTTCACACATTTTACTTCAGCCACACTGGCCTTCATGCTATTCCTCAAAATATGCAGTGTCCTCCCACTTTAGAGCTTTTGCAATGGCTGTTCCCTTTATCATATATACAGTCTTTGTTTCAATGTCTCCTTCAGCATTCACTGACTACCATTTTAAAACTGTACTGCCCCACACCTACTTTCAGCAAGCCAATACTTCTCATTCTGCCCTATACCTTCCAACATAAAATAGTATATACTTGTTTATTAATCTATTGTTTTTTAATCCTCCCCACCTAGAATGTAGCCAGGGAATCTTTTGTTGCTATTGAGTCTCTTGTTCATATTATATTACATGTGCCTGACCAGTGCGTGGCTTTTAGTGTCTGCATGAATATATTTGTTGAATGAATGAAATCATGTCAAAGATACACAATATCCAGCCTCTACTGAATACAGTAATCTCATAAAATGATATTACCATCTCTCAAAAAGAGACAATTTTCTGTTAGCTTCCTTCTCTGATTCACTTGTAGAATTTAACATGTTAACCAGAGCAATATGGAAAAATAGGAAGAAGTTACTTAACTGCCTCAAGATGTAGTTAAATAGAGAGGCTCAGTTGGATGCTTGTGGCAGGCAGAGCACTGGATCCTTTCTTTAAAGGACCAGACATAGAATCATTCATGTACCCCAAGGGTCCTTCTCTCTCAGCAATGCCAGGCACCCTAAGGAAGGTCACTTAAAGCTTTGATCAATTCTGTATCTTAGGAGTCCCAGTTACAAGGTAAGGTGGAAGCTAGAAGCAGCTAAAAAAAAAAACCCTATTCCTACCCTTATTTTTCCCCTTCCTACTTATCTTGGCTTCATAACACCTACAAAATTCAGTTGCATTAAGTTGTCCACTTCCCTTTCTTCCCTACTAGCCTGTCTGTCTCCTTGAATGCCAGGATCATGGCTGTATCCTTGGTACCTACACAATACCCAGCAGCACATTACTCCCTAAACATTCATAGTATCAATGAATGATTCAGAGTTTCATAAGGTAAGAGATGCATTATAAACAGAGACTAAAGTATTAATTTGTACAGCATAGAGCTAATGAAAATATTAATAATCACAAGGATATAATTATGCAAATATAGAAGATCCCATATTTTCATTTCTTTGTTAGCCAGAGAAAGTAGTCTTTTTATTTCTAACTCTTTATTCACCATCAAAGCAGTCCTAGGGGTATATAAGTAAAAATCTAGTATGCCTGTAGAGGGTGTTTAGAGTGCTAATAAAAGACTTGGATTAATTTTGAGTCTTGAGTTAATGCAGTTGTGTAATTTTGGACACTCAGCCTTCTGTATCTCATTTTCTCACCTGTGCAATGGGACTAATATTTCAGTTTACCTTCAGAATACTATTACAAGTGCTATGCTCATTAAGTCTGTAAAATTTTATTGACATACCAAAATAATTATTTTTGCTATGTATTCTCTATTTCCCCAGTTTTCAGCTACTCAGAAAAAAAGTGAGTATCTGAAGAACTATGATATACTTCATATTTTTACCTAAGTCTTATATATAAATTTCTCTGACTGCTTGAGAAAAAAGAAGGCAATGGAATATACAGTGTATGTTTTTTTTTTTACTGTTTGCCCCAACCTTCCTTGAATTAACAACTTGGATGATAATTATCCAGACTTTTAATGTTTTCCTTCCATGAACATTTTTCTCCTCTGTTGGAGCCAAATTAATGTGGAGCTTCAGCTTAGGAATGCCCAAGCCTAATCATGACTAGTTTTGACACATTTTCAAATCTTGAATAAATGGCAACAACTCCCTAACTGGCACTGCTGATCAAGGAAAGGTAAGCAGATCTGTTTCCTAATTCTGTCTACATAAAACACAGGAGCTCACCTTCAGATTTCATCTTACAGATAGCATGTCTTCATGTGATTCCTTAATTTGTGACTTTTCCCCACAGCCCTTGTTAACTTTTTTCTATCTCTTACCATTTTCCTACTTTAGAAACATACAAACAAACAAGACAATCTAGTGGAGTCCCTGGATAATTTATTCCTAATAGAGCAATTTGAATACTGTTCAACATTAAATGAGTACATTTACTGCATGTACAAAAATGCCCAGGAGCTAAAATGCAAGCATTACATTTCAAGTAACTTTTAACCTTAAAAAGAAAAACAAACAACAACAAATGATGCCAGCATATCAAGCTACAGAGTGGTGATGGCAGTGACAACAGTAACCAGATATATATTTTAGTAAAAATAAATAACTCTTAAAACCCTCCCCCAAATTTACATTTTGAAATTTTTAAAAAACAAAGAAAAAAAACAACTTATGGCAAAAGGCACCCACTCACCTGACTTATGTCGCTGGTCCAAGCAGCCTTCTCTTGGCGCGAAGGCGCTAACAAGACCACAGTGAAAGGGGCAGCGTTGGGAGGCTCGACCACTATTTTAAAATCCAGGTGTCCAAACATGTGGCCAGAACCTTTGGCTTCAACACCTGTAAACCAAACAGTTATATGTGAATACAAAAATGTAAGTAGTAGCTGCTTTCACCTGGTTCTAGTAATAAGATCATTATGTGTTCAAGTTCAGAATCTGTTTTTCAGCAATACAGTACTCCTCGGGCATGGGAAAGGCTTTACTAAACTCATAAGCATATGAAAAAGCTGAGGTCAGATTAGGATCCTGGTCTCCTTGACATTCCCTGTTTCCTGTATTTTAATTTCCATAAAGCTACAGAATGCCAACCATCTAATCCAATTCCTTTCTGAATTGCATTGAAAAGTCCTCTTCAGGAGACAAATTCAGCAAAATGTGAATTCCAAAAAATGGTTTAATAAGGCTCACCCATCAAATGGCTCAACAGAATTTTTAATTCGTAAATGACTTCAGAACATTTATTCTCAGCATCTCTCCTGCTTGCTTACACAGCTCTTTTCAGTTACAAGTATGTAAAATACCATAGAACTTCTTTACTCTAAATCTTTTAGTGACTACTCAAATCATATCATTCTAATATAATTCTAAGTGATAGAATGTGACTTACAGTCATCTTCGCTTGCATCGGGCTCCTCAATCAACGTACACTCTATTAGGGAGAGAACCCCACCTGTCTGGAAACAAACCAATTTTCCATTAAGAAGCTGAGGGTCTTGCCTAAGTTGGGGAGCTCTGATCTGTAAACCTGACATGAAAGTTGCCATAGAAGAAGGCACAGAGATTCTGTATCATACTTAATTTTCATAGATTCCAAAATTAAACTTAGACATGTAACTCAGTGAACTTCATGATTCTTGTTCTGCAAGCCACTCTAACACCCAATGTTTCACAGTTCACTAAGTCAGAATGTGGGAGACTAGATAGCACCAGAGGCCCTCAAGAGCGAATGCAGTTCAGCAAAGGGCTGAACTCACCAACCAGGAAGTGATTTAAGCAGGAAAAAGCCATCACCATGGTGTTGGATAATATTTTTAGACACTAAAAAACAGAAGGTATACATAGGCGAACTTTTTCAGTGAAGGGCCAGATAGTAAATCTTTTAGTGACTACTCAAAGCTGCCATTTTAAAGATCATGAAAGCTGCCACAAATAATACGTTAAAAAAAAAGGTATGGCTGTGTTCAAATAAAACTTTATAGACAAAAACAGGCAGCAAGCTGTGGGCTATAGTTTGCTGACTCTTGGTATAGAGTAAGACAAAATAGCAAATGCTACATCAGTACACTGCAGTGTTTGACAAGGTTTTTGTAGCTCAGTGGTCATCAACTAGTATAATTTTGCCCAGGTTATGATTTTTATTGCACTTCTTTGTAGTAATGTGCACTTAAATTTCTATTACTTTGGATCCAATAAACAACAAAGTAAGTGTCAAGGTTGCTAACTGTACATTACCAATGTAACCGTGATGATCTGTTTTATGATACCAGGTATGGGACAGTCATAATTAAATTAACCTCAATGCCTCTTAAGTGCACAGAACATAAGTAGAATAGTCATGTAAAACCCATACCTTGAGCAGATGCAGCTTTCCTCCTGAACTTCTTGTACAAATTAAAAAGTGTTTTGTAAATAAGAAGCATTGTCTTTCTCCTTCCTTTTTCAAAGACAATGAACCCAGGCGAACTTTACTAAGTTTCCCCCTCTCAACGGAAGGTACTTGAATAAGAGAACCTGGTAATCACAAAAGTGAAGAACACACAGCAATTAAAATTATGTCAAGTGAGAGCTGTTCTTGATGCAATAAACACTAGGGCCTGTTTCCCAAGATACCAAGGATTTATCTGATACACCATCAGAGTAAGTAAGTCCCCTACACTATGAGCAGAAGAAACGATGCCCTTGTGTTTTAAGGGCCAAATTAATTCCTACTATTTTTATAAGACACTTTTTATTTGAATATTCATGTACAAGCTGGAAAATAAGATTGAAAGAAAGCCTGACTGAATTCACAGAAGAGGCACTTCTGCCATTTGCCTCTTGGTGATCTGTTCTCAATTAATTCATTTACCTAAGAATAATGTACATATTGTTTAATTACATATAGTAATAAAATAACATAATAAAAAGCAAATAGAATTTATTCTTCCTGAAGCACTGAAGGTTAATAAATAGCATACTGATAGAGCATAGAAAGTAAATATAGGTGTATTATAAATATACACAAATAACAACTTAATGCAAGTTAATTAATGACTATTTTTAAAGAGCAGCTATTCCAGGTCATATTTAAATTTTGTGTGATCAAAATTCCTTGTGGAATCTGAATGGAAAAGAAACCACATAAAGCCTATACTCAGAACATTCTTGGGATCTTCAAACTATCTTCCATTCTATGTGAGAAGCTCTACATAGACTTTATGTACTTTCATACTAATAAGGGCCTCCCTCTGCCCCAAAACTTAAATTCCAATCTAAGTCAAACATCCAAGCATAAAGTACTAGGAAAACTTCTTGCAAATCCCTTGCCTCTGACTTCAGAAATGCCCTGAGCCAGTAATATTTCTACTATTTGTTTAATCCACCACCTACATCCAATGCTGCCATACAAAGACTCATATTGGCTTCATAAGAACCACTGAAAGCATATTCAACCCTTAAATATTAGCAGTGGTCATCACTAAGAGATGAGATCGCAGGCCACCTTATTTTCCTCTTCATACACTTCCTGGGTTCCTGATTTTTCTTTTTTAAGAACACAGATGACTGCTATAAGTATATACAATATAAAGTTGTGTTTATATGTAATATGGTAAAACTGGAATTGTGGACCACAAAACACTCACATTAACATATGAATATTAACATAATATTCCAAATAGCATCTGCTTTTTAACAGAGATCTGAAGATGTTCAGGGAGTAAAGGACCCAAGCCTCCATGCCCCGATTCCACCTATTTAGGTGGGGCTGCTTGGCGGAGGCCAAGTAGGCAGCTGCTTGGAGCCTAAAGAAAGGCACTGAAGCAGTCCTGGGGGAGGTTGTGGGACTGGGGAACAAAGGGCAGGAAGAGGGTTGACTCCACTGTGGGGAATGGGTAAGAGGAGAGTGGATGCAGGAGATGAGGCAGGTGGGAGCAAACTGGCAGAGAGCCCAGGCAGCAAGCAATTCAGTGTGAAGAGTGAAGGAGGGGTGGGAAAGCAGAAGGCAGAACACTTCAAGAAGTAAATGAGCAAGAGCAGCAGCAGGGTTGTGTTCACAGGACTCATGAGCTGGAATTAAAGCTGAAGGAGAACTTTCCGAGGACGTGGCTCACTCATCCCCTTTCACAGAAGGGGAAATTGAGGCCTGAGAAGTCAAGCTTCCCTCCTAAGGCCACACCTGGTTGAGTGGCACAGCCAGGATTCAGCGACATTTAGAAAGGGATAAGATGGGAAAGTGTTGTAGATTTTCCATGGGGATCATGAGTCACCAGGATGATTGGCTGGGGCCGAGTGAAAGACTGGGGTTTAGGACAGATATCCTGGTGGACGAATGAGCTCGGGAGTCATTTTCAGAAAGGCCATAACCAAGGTTATGAAGACTCAATATAATGTGTTCACTGTTAAGTGCTTCTAGTATTTAATGTTTGTACATCAGAAATTACAGAAAACACTGTTCACTCATATTAGTGATTAATGTGAATTTCAGCTTTGAGGTAAAAAAAATAAATGTTTTGTTGGCAACTGTACATTAATATTCTTAACCTATAATTGTTCATCTCATATCCAACTAAGAGACTATATGCATTAGGTAAGTACACAAAGTTATATGTCTGAATTAAAAGTCGAAAATTTCAATACTTTGGTTTGTTAAATCATGTTGGAAATAACATGTTAAGTGGATGTTTTTCACATTTCATCTTATGTTTCAACACAACCAGGAGACTTGAAGATTCTTCTCTTGTTAATACAAATTAAAGAAATAAGTAGATTATAGTGCTAACTCCTCAGTATCAGACCACTGGTATGATTCAGTGCTTGCATCTCCATCATTGGTCTAATAATTGGGGTCAGTTTACAACAAAACTTCTGTTTCTGCAATCACTAAATTCCCATGGAGCAGTATTTAAGACTGGCTAATGCCCTTATTCTGAGCTCTGCTCAGTAGTGAAAAAGAATGAAGCACAATTTCCAGGGTATTTGTTGGGTGAGGCACTTAAGAAGATGTAACTATTTCTAGACCCCATGTCACAATTTCAAAGAACACTAGTACAGTGAAAGCCCACGATTTAGAGTCTGGGGTAATGTAATGATTAAGGTACCAGAGAAGCCCATTCCTTATTCTCCATGCATTTCCCTCTGAATTCAGTTACCTTTTTTCATTTTTCTGATTCACATTTCCACAAAACAGTGTTGACTATGCAGAACGAGTTTTGCCCCAACTATCAATTTAGAGTGCCTTTATCTTCTAATAATATCCATATATACTTCCTGTTACTGGAAATAGAAACTCATTTCAAAATCTGGATTTGGTTTTTAAAGTCTGCATCATAATCTCACAGGCACCAGCCTAGATGCGTTCGTGAGCATTAGCTATTCAATCTTCACAACCACCCTAAAAGACAGGTGCTACAACCAACTCCAACTAAGGAGAGGACACAGAGGCAGAGATGTTGGGTGAACTGCCCAATATTACACAGCAAGGAAGTAGAGGAGATAGAATTTGACCTCCAGGGACATGTCTATATTGTCTTCCTGTTATTGCCTCAGACATTATATATTTGTTCAACAAACTTTGAATAGATTTTGGAAAATAAATGACAATATCAGATCACTGCTAAAATACAGTCCCTTGCATTCAACTCATGAACTATCTTATAATTAGGAATTAATTTACAGTAAAACTTCTGTTATTTCAATCACTCAGTTCCCATGGGTGGACATTCAAGATGGGCGGTTGCTATTCTGAGGCCTTTCAAATGACCTGGATAATGTATTTTTTCTAGTCTTGAGAATTAAAATTCATTTAAGATTGAAACCACACACATGCATACATACACACACACACACACACACACACACATATGCTAAAACAGACCTCATAGCATCCCTAAAAGTAAATAACACGAATACTTGCATACAATTAGAGATAAATCAAGAAAATGTAATCCCTCAAAACTTAAGTGTTAAAAAAAAAAAACACTTTTCAATGGGTTTTAAAGCCTGTGAAGGGTATTTAGTAAAAGTGGTAATAGGAGCAACCAAAGCAAAGCAATGCAAATTTCCCAAAGTGTCCATAATTGGATCACTTTCTACTTTTCCAGATTAAGGGCTGACTTTTTAAACCACCTTTATTGTATAATTCTAACAGACCAACCAAACCAAACAATACAGAAAAATATTGCTGAAAGGCAAATCATTGCATCACATCAATACAATAATAACATCAGATATATTAATAGCTGACAGAAGTGCCTTAAACATGTGGCAGAGAACAAGCAATAAATGCCATTGGACATAAATCAAAGGGAGAGGTGGCTAATGATTGTTTTTCCTCCAAGTATAATGAAAGAAAATATGACTTATTCAATATATTCAAGCTTTGAGAATTTTCCACCCATAGTTTTTCATATTAGATTAAAACAGTTTCTGTTTGTAGAAATAGATTAAATGTTTATGCATAACAATACTTTGCAATGAAAAGTCCTTTCAGAGATGGAATACTAGTTATACAAACTTTGGTTTTCATTCTCACATATTATAAAGCTCAAGGTAATTAGTAAGTATTTTTCAGTGAACTCCAAATACAAGAAAAATACAAAATAAGACACCTTACAATCAAAACTGCAATTGAACAAGCAATTCCATTCAATCCACACCCCATTTTCCAGGTTCCATAATGGAAAACAGGGTGTTAGGCAATAGAGGATTCATAAACACTGCCCTTAGGAGCTATGATTACTAGGAGAGAGAAGCATGCAAACAAGTACCTATAATACACAAGAGAATGAAATACATGCACCAGGAACAAAAGACCTTGGAAATGAGGAAGAAGGTAAATTCATTCCAACTGGAGGAAAAAAGAGAGGATAATGGGGAGGAAATTTTGAAAGGCTCCTCAGAGGTATCTGACCTGAGCCCGGTAAGACAAGCAGACCTTCCATAGGCACAAAAAAGGTGGATAAAGGCATTCTGGCCATGAGGCTGGGGACAGCGCATATAAAGGCACAGACACAGGCAACTGCTGGGGAGGCAGGAAGCCAGTATGAGGACACAGCCTGTGAGAAGGAATAAATGGGGCCTTAGGAAGGCCTGAAGGTACTAGCGTTATATTCCATGATTATTTACAGAAAAATTAATATTGAAAGCCAAAAATGAGAAAGGTATCATTTCCTAAAATGTACTTCCAAACTTTAACATATGTGTGATTTCTCTCCTTGTAAATAAGAGAGAATAGAACAACATGTGTTAAATTTTTTAAGTATTCTGTGCAATAATTAATGTACACAGCATGAATAATGTCTTGTTTGATGAGGTAAAACAGAATACTTGAAGCAGCATATTTTGGTTAGGCAACAGAAATGCAATGTCTTCAAATGATAATGGCACCTGATAAGCAGAAATGACATTAATAGTTAATTCCAATTCCAAATTTATGTGCCACCCCTCACCAAGTTCAAAACCAAAATGTGTGCAATATATCACCTTGAATAAACTCCAGGGAGCATGCTCCCCTCCCTCAGAACACCTAAGCACTTAAAAAGAACCTGGGATGTGTTTTACTTCGTGCACTTTGGAATGAGAGCCAAGGAGGAATATGTACTGTTAGTCTGTTATTTCTCACAGTTTCTGGCACAAATATCTTCAACTCTTCAGAAGCTTCATTTACTAGGTGATGCCCCCAACACGCATCTCACAAACAAGATACCTTCACCATTATCAAAGTGGGGCTGGGGTGAGTTGTGAGACATTTCATCTGGCAACTGGAGTTACCAGTTGAATCAAATCATATCATGTGGGGCTGATCCAGAAGTGCTGATGAAAAATGGGAACAAGAGGCAGCTGTTTTCACTTCGGACATTGTCCCCACTGCTATGTGAAAGGGCTTTGAGTAATGCAAGTTTCTCCTGGGCCTTTGCCTGGATGTCGTCACCACCTGGCACTGCCATTCCAATCGGCCAGACCGATCTGTCCTCCTTGGAGCTGTAGAGAATGTCCGGTCCACTGAGGAGGAGAGTCCAGTCAGAATGTAATTTATTGTCCCACTGATGCTTTACTATTATTGTGTTGCTGTTTTTCATGGCCCCTGAAAAGAAACAGCACAAAAGTGGGCCTTCACAGCCTCGGTCAAGGCCATGGGAATGTCCTGCATGAACACTGTCAATCACACAGCTAAATCAAGCCTGCTGCAAAATGCTTTCCTGGGTCTGCCAGTGGTAATGTGACAGTCACAGAGGTCACTTACACGGTGGATCTAATAAGTTGTTAACAAGGACCTACCTTGGCGGATGAAAGTTTGACTGGTGTCCAGCAAAATATCACAGCCCTCTACGATCATTCTTTCTATTGCAAGGTTCTTCCTTATGTTCTCAGTGTCACTCACTTCATCATGCATTACCCTGTCAGACACAACACAGAGAGGATCACAGCACAGATATTTTCTATTGCCCTAGCAGGTAGGCAAAGAAAAGCTCCATCTGCGAAGGTAGGTCTTGAACTTGGATCAATTTAACTAGGGTTGTAGGGGATGCAAACTGCACATCCAGGCTTCACCAAGTCATGACCTGAAGCAAGGTTAACAGTAAATGCTGAGTGGGTCAGCAATCAAGGAGCACCTGAGACTGCTGTTTGTAAATGCAACAGCAAAACATGTTACTTTATGAACAGCTCCCTTCACTGAAATTAGGATGCCATTTCTTAGAAGTGGAGTAAATTCAGAATTTTTATAGTATTTATCCCATATAAGCTAGAGAAACACAGATGTAGAGAACTGCCTGAAA
This sequence comes from Manis pentadactyla, assembly GCF_030020395.1. Lineage (NCBI taxonomy): Eukaryota > Metazoa > Chordata > Mammalia > Pholidota > Manidae > Manis > Manis pentadactyla. The sequence continues at coordinate 78,666,568 of NC_080020.1, forward strand.
TACCAAAGTCACTGATAAATACAAAATAGACATTTTCTAGCTTCTTGCCAAATATGAATACAAAAATACAACTAAAAATTGTCTTTCTATGACATTGGAAGAAATGTGAACATCTCAATTACTTAAAGTCACATGTAATTGAATCTATAAAACATCTTCAAAGATGTCTTCTTTTCTTGGTTAAAATCAATGTGGGTGCTGATTAAGTATCAACTCAACAGCTAGCATTGAGTACTCAGGGGAATCTGTGAAGCTGGACTACATCTCATTTCGTGTTCCCTGGACATATGTAGGTTTCCACAGAAATCAACTTGCTGCTTTCCCATATCAAGCCTTTATTATATGTGCTCCACATACCTAGACAGTTCTTCTAGCTTTGATTTTGCAAACTCCAGACTTTTCCTCTCCACATGTTCATGGGGCGTATGAGCTAGGAGTTCATGAAGTGTGATGATATACCTGGGGATCTAAATGCAAAGACCAGCGTGAGCAGAGTCAGGATGAGCAACACTGAGACACTCCCTGCTATGCTATCAGCGCCTCCCAGAAACTCATCTTGACTTTTACAGTTTTGATTCACAGTTTTACAAATACGTTTTTTTAAGAAGTACATTTCAAATGAACTATGCTCCAAACTTCACACATACACTTCATCAAGACCGCATAAGTGAGTAATAAAGTATTATGCTACAAGGAAACAATTTTTCTGTAGATTTTTAATATAATCATATATTTCTTAATCATAACATTTGAACATTGGTTCATAGGGGAACAGATATAGCTATCACCAAGTCACTTGAGTCTGCATTTTAGATATATTTGCCTGTTTACAAAATTTTTTAAAAATCGATAATACTACAGCAATGTTCTCTTTAAGAATTTAAACTTGGGAGAAGAAGACACATTCAGCCTTATTACATTCTGATCCTACTTTACCTCAAGTCATCCTTCTAGCAGTAAAAAGTATTGCTTAATTAGATTATTTATTTGTGTACTTGTTAATGAACAGACTATCTGAATTCTGTCAAAGGCAGAAACTCCACCAACCCTATGAAGGTCTTAATAGACCACAGAGAGATTTAACTCAAGTTATATGATCAAGCATATTTATTTTTTATTGGCTTATAAACTAAAAATTTTTAGAAAGCGGATGCAATGGTTTTAATTTTAATAACATGAACCACAGCTACCGTAACACTGCCTACTACGGATTGCATTGGAGTGCAAGGTTTGCCTGTGGACCTAATATTCCAGCAACATAAGGATTACTTCCCCATTTTATAGAGATATGGAAACAAAGTGTGAAGGTTTGGTAACTTGTCTGAGGTGGTCTCATAGTTAATGGCAGAGCCAGCCATGAGCCCAGTTCTGACCAGTGCACAAACCCACTGCAGGTACTAGGGTCTCACTCCAAACTTGAGAGGACCTCTGAGAATGCAGAAAGTAAAACAGCTTCCAGGGCCCCATGGGTAAGTCCTTCCATGCTGTCCTGAAGCGTTGGCGGCTCTAGCCACAGATCTGCTTTTGCTTTCATGCAGGTGGTAGCCTTCACTGGGTTATTTGCTAATATTTGTTGTTTACTAATGTAGCCACACTTATACATAGGCACCAAGGGCAGAGCCTTCAGCACAGGTCATCTATCTGCAGCTAATACTCTGGGGTTGTGTCCTAGGGAATGTCATCAAGTCAAGGTTTGGGAAAGGCAGACCTCCTTTTAGGCAGGTGGGGCACAGGAGACCCCTCCCTCAGGAGACGTGTGGAGGACGTTTCCTATCTCTCCATCCCATAAACTTCTCACTAAGATGGCCTGCAGGGCCATCCCACTTGGTGAAGGCCCCTGAGCTCAGTATGCTTTCAAATATCCCTTCTGTACAATGCCATGATTGATAACAGTTTGCTTCTAAATTACTTCTACAAGAAAATCAAGGCAATCAACAGCTAATGTACTCAATTTTTCATAACAAAGAAGACAGGAGTGGGAGAGCCTGACTACTTATAATGTGCTGAAAACCCACAAAACCAAGTTTAGTCAATAGCTTTATGATCCTCCTCCATTAATTAAATCTATTTCAGAGAGCTCCTTGGCTAAGATTCAAGTGGATAGATTTGAAATTTAGTAACTGGCCCTTTCCACTTTCTGGTGGAGGAACAAACAAGCCTGAAGCTGCCAAAAAGCAGGCAAAGGATGTTCTTGCAGAGAAACGGACAGCTCTCCAAAGAGCTCATCTGTATATTCAAGAGCTAATTATAAATCTGTTTCCAAAGAGGCCAAAAATCATAGCAAGTCCTGTCTAAAGGAATCATAATTCTGCTTTCAATTATGGAAGAGTACTTGTCATTTTATAGACATCAATTCACTTGCTCTCCCATTACAGTAAATAGGGGGTTAGCAGCAAGTGGATACTTTCTGGAGAACATCTAACAGCACTGTTCTTGTCAGGACAGATTTCATGAACGGCTTACCTGTGGACATAGGAGCAGCTGAAGTCAATTTAAACAGTACCAGCCAAGTCACTGTCCTTGCTAAATACAAATTGTTACTGACTGCATTGTTTTCCATAACAAATTTCTTCGCAACACTGATAGTTCAGCTGAGGATAAACTTAGTGATCATCCAAATTCTATAAATTCCTTCAAGTTTCCATAGTTCAACATAGTTCACTGACAGCAACAATCAACTCCCTCAACAAAGGGCCCATTAGAAAGAGATAGAATATAACACTTTTCTCTCCTGTGCATATACAGGTTAAAAGCCGCCAATCACCTCCCTTTCTTCCCCTGCCCCACACCAACCTCTGCCTTAAGAAAAAGTCTGGGCAGATGCCCCTTGCTAGTATGAACTAGGGTCACCTCTTCCACTGTTGTCCTGTAGAAAAAAAGTGTAGGCGCCCGCCTCACCCTAAGGTTTCCAGCCTAGGCCAAAGAAAGGCTGAAATGCAGAAGTACCACTCCTACCACAGTGCATGCACAGGAAGTAGGTCCATCTGGGCCACCTGGGAGCAAACGCTTTCGTGTCTATTTCACCTCTTATGAAAGGACCAAAAGGGAAGAAGGACAGACTGAACCTAGTAAGAAAGAACCTCCAAGCTTCAACAAAGGGCAATTGCCCTGAAATGTTCCATACGGTCACTCTTAGAGAGAAAGCAGGAGGAGAGATACAACAAGACAGTGAACAAGATAATTGGACAGCAAACTCTGCTGATTCCCTTTCTCTGTCTGTTAAAAAGCTATGAGATGCAAACACACTAAGAGCTCCTTCAATTTCAGTGCTTTTTTGATTTGCACATTTCTTGCAGTTGGACCAATTCTGGCTAAATTCTTCAAGTTTGAGGCTTTTCCCAGAGTAGTGGTTCTCATAGCTGAAGCCTTTGGTTAACCCGGTCTGGACGAAGCCAGGGAACTTCAATATCTGATCCTTCAGCTAAATTCTAGGGTTTGGGACCACCATAGTCTCGGGAGGGGAGGCCCAGGCTCCTTGCACCATGTAGTTACCCAACACCAACTGGCAGAACCAGTCTTGTTTCCTAGGATCACACAGTCAGAAAGCTAAAGCCCTGGGAGGTAAAATAAGCTCAGTTGCCTCAGCTTTGGGGGCAAGAAACAGAGATTCAGCTTGGTTCAGTTATTTTCCCCAATATTATGACTGAAGGGCGAGCAAGACGTCCAGGTGTCCTGAAGATCCCCAGTCCGATGGTCTTGTCTGACCTTATGGGAATTCCCTGGGGTCAGTCAAAATGCCAAGTCCTTGCTATTGGGCTTAAAGTCCAGGGGGAAGAGGGCAAACATGGTGGAAGAGTATCTGAACATTTTAAAGAACTCCAAAGGTTTTTCCAAGGCCCTATATTATACTGTGTTCATACATCTTATCTAAAGTGTAAATGCAGTCCTCCATTTTAAAACTCTGAGAGAATCACACCAATGGGAATTAAATAGCACTTGGAAAGGCATTAATAGACTGTCAGAAAGGGAGCTCAGCACCCCTCTCAATATTCCATGTGTCTGTCACAACTCTACCTTTAATACTTACCTGACTTGGGGTTGCTGAACAGATATAATTTAGGATGCTAATCATAACCTAAAGGTAATTATGAGAGATTCAAATAGAATCACAGAACATAACACTACTTAAAAATTTTTTCACTGTAAATAAGATTTTAAATTACAGTTTTGTATGTTTAAAAAAAAGAAAAATTTTTTTGCTTTGAAGTTTTGCTTGTGAAATATTTCCTCAGAGAGGCAAAGAGTTCTCAATTCAGTTCCATGAAAAAACACAGTAACATTGCTGTTACAGTTAAATCAATAAAGATCTTGAGTATAAAAATAAAGAAAGAAAAAAACCCACAATAACATTATAAAGTTTTATAATACTTAAATGTTTCAAATGCATCCTTTTGGCTTTTAAAAATCTTACTAAACTTCTTTGGTGACTTCTAGGATTTCAAGCCAGATCGACAAACTTTAAGACAGACAATTATGAACCAGAGCAATCTTTCTTTCTGAGGCTACAAAATGATCAGTGGGGGTCGGAGATGCCTGTTCAGAGGGACAAAGCTCTCCACAGAAACCCTAACACACATGATTTGGGGAATTGGTTTACCACATGACAGTTTGGAGGCCTGGCCAGAAGCCCTGTAAATTCCACAATGGGAACACTCAATGCCTTTCCAAAAGAACAGAATCTACACTTCTGAAAAGAACAGGAGATTCAATTCACATTTTGGCCTCTGCAGTTCTCACTCAAGAGCTATTAATGGTAAAGCCCTAGATATAGGAATGAAAACAAGTATACTTGAACCCTTAGATTGTTCTAATCCCAAGAAGAGAACCTCAGGACAAGCCCCAGCTCACGGCAGCAACCCTACAACGGGCAGGAGTCCCCAGGGCCAGCCAGTGCCTCTGGCTCCTAAGCCTTGACAGCCTCTGCCACCCGGGAGGTCCTGCTTTTGCTCGCCACAGCTCCAGGCACAGCACGGGGGACAACAGCAGTCACAACAGGGCAGAGAGGAGGGGCGGGAAAGCAAAGACTTTCCCAGCAGTTGCTCCACTCCCCAGGAACCTTTTATGCAACCAGCATACACTGGAACATTTGCACAGCATCCTATTTCTGTATACCTAATAATATTTTTAAACATGCTGGAGGAGGAGACTCCATGGAAGAAGGCTGTGTGGAATCTTTCTGTAAAGAGAAAACTGTGCTGCTTTTCAAAAACTCATTCCTGATTTAATTGTCTCTAAAATGCCTGGTTTTATTACATAGACTATACAAGAATGATTTTATCTCAGAGCTGAGCTCGAGATGACAGACGATGTGCTTGTGCCATGATCCCTAAGGGGGATCTCTTGCACATCTCACTCGGGTCACACTAGGTCTCTGCGAGGCCCTGGTGGACCTGATGACTACAGGATGCACCCCAGATGACTTACCTGAAACATTGGGTAGGTGAGGAATGTTTCCAGCATCCTCCCTTCACAGGCAGGGTTGGCTTCGTACTGTTTTAAGAGTTTGTCAAAATCTCTGTTTTGCTTACAATTGGCGAGCACCTGGAGGCTGTACTGGTGATTACGCACAAATTCTTGATAAATGTTCAGCATGGGGAGCAAAATATCAAACAGATCAGCTGGAAAGAAGAAGTAAACATGGCAGTTTCTCTTGGTGCTTGGCACAGTACCCAATGGACAGGGAGACTGTGTTCACTCAACAGCACTGGCAGAGTGGCCCCCAGCACCAGATGTCACTTATGGGTGGGCCTCAGTCCAGATGCCTGAATGACTGGTCAGGCAGAATGCACCCGGGCAAAGCCTGACTCTAGCACCACAACAGGCCAGGGAAAGGGTTGAAAGGTTAATGAGATAGATTTCCAGTGCCTAAGAAAGCTCACAGGTCAACAGGGAAGGTCAGGCAGCTTAGGCTGGATAAGGTGGAAGTTATTTTACTCTAATTGTAGCCATATTAACAGAAAGCCTTATCTCTCTAAAGTATGCACTTACCTAAAATTAGAGTAGGCCAGTTAGCTATTCTTGCCTTCAGTCCTTGATGAAATATTTCATGAAGAAACATAATTGTTTCACTATAAAAAATGGAAAATAGATGATTTAGTTACTGCGAAGCCTTTATTTGTTAAAGAAGTCCACTTAGTCCTTAATGCCTTAATAAATACATAATATGCATGTCTCCTAGGGCCTCCAAATTGTGTGCGCAATAATAACATGGATTATGCTAGCTCCATAAAGCACTTTATCTTTCAGACAACCTCAAAAACTGACAGAAATTCTGAGCTAAGCTTCAAATATTGGAAGACAGTAAGCCCCAAATCATTATCATATAGCTTTCTTTATCAATTAATAATAAAAATAGCTTTCTGCTGTCAGAATGTAGCACTTCAACTTATAGTCAGAAAATTCTAGTTATGATATCTTTTCTCTTCAGATTTGATTCCCGATGACAACTCAGGGAATAGGCTCTCTTTCACTAAAATGAGTCTTGAAAGAAGGAGATGGGGGGAAAAATTCATGCAAAGGTTCAACAGGACTCTACTGTAACCACTCCTAACATAACCAAGACAGAAATGTAAAAGAATCTTTTGAAAAGGATGGAGCCTACACAGGATACTAAAATGAGGACTATGCATAAATAAGAGATCCAAATTTCTAAAAGTTTCAAGAAGGGTGTTTACCAAAGTAACTTTTGCTTTCTCCTCACTAGGACTAACCTAGTGAGGAATAAGCCTTTGAAGCCTTTTCTGAACTAACACATCAACACAATCAATTACAGAATTATTCATGTCAGTGACATATTTTGTTTTATTATGAGTCAAATTCTATTATAAGACACATTGATGGGAAGTCCTTACTATTTCCAAATGGTCCATGAACAAAATAGATTTCAAACTCATCAACAAATTTCACTGGATCTGTATTAAAAATACACCCAGAATCCAGCTATTTAGAACTACCTCCATTATAATCATCTCTTGTTTAGATTATCACAGTAGCCACATATATACACACACACAAATGCAGGCGTATTTATACATCTGTATTAACCTCCAGGTGCCATTCTGTTTCTCTGCTCCTCTTTATAGCCACCCCCTCTTGCATGAGTTTTATACCAACTCTCTCCAATTCTGAAGCCCCCTTTTCTCTTAAGTCCCCTCCAATCAGGATTTGGTCCCTCATCAAAGTTACCAATAAGCTCCACATTGTTAAACCCATGGCCAGTTCTCAATTATCATTTTATTTGACCTTTTTGATATAGCTGTTCATTCTTTCTTGCCTTAATTTCCAGGACAAGCCATTCTCCTGGTTTTTAATCCTACAACCCTAACTGATCTTCACTCTCCTCGGCTGGCTCTTCTTCATCTTCCCAACCCCTAATGTTGAAATATGCCAGGGCTCAGTCCTCGTTCCCCATCTTTCATTCATCTGTACTCACTCTGTTGGTAATCTCATTCAGACCAACAGCATTAAGTCCTATCCATACGATGTCCCAAATTTCTATTTCCAGTCCAGACTCCTACCCTGTACTCCAGACTAAGATCCAATTCCTGCTCACTTGATTTCTCTTTTTGGATAACTAATAGCACCTCATGATTGACAGATCTGAGAAAAAATTCTTTTATCTTTTCCCCCAAACTTGTTCTTGCCTCACTGTTCCCCGGGAACTCCATCCTTCTAGCTGTTCAGGCCAAAAATGTTGGACTTTCCCTCAAAACCCACATCACACTCATTAACAGATTTTATTGGATCTATGTTAAAAATACACCCAGAATCCAACCACTTAGAATTACCCCCATTGCAATCATCTCTTGCTTAGATTATTGCAATAGCCTCCTAACAAGCCTCCCTGATACAATCATCTCTGTCCTGGTTCATTGAGATAGTCACCAAACTGATCTCCTTAGAGTCTATTCTCAATAGAGAAATTAGAGCAAGCTTTTAAAACAAGAGCCATATCATGCTACTTCTCTCCTTAAAACCCCACCAATGTCTCCCATCTCATTTACAGTAGAAGCAATCATCTTTGCAGTGTCCCACTGTTACCTCTCTGACATCCCCATTTAGCCACACAGACCATGCCAGTTCCTCCAGCAAGCGAGCCAGGCCTGCTCTAGCCCTAGGCCCTTTGCAGGCAGTCTCTGCTGTCTGTATCTCTTCCCACATCAAGCCACATGGTTTGCTCCCTCCCCAACTTCAAGTCTTGCTCAAATGTTAACATATATTTGAGGCCTTCCTGAACACTGGCTATAGGAAAACTATGGCACATTCACATAAAATAATATAATATACCAACTAGTTTTTTTTTAAAGGAAGAATAATGCTCTTTAGATATCAATATAGAAAGATGACCAGGATATATCGAAGTACATATTAAAGTACATTACCTTTTGCGTAAGAAGGAGAGAATAAGACTTGAAATTTATATTTGATTGGATCTATATCAAGAAACACTGGCACGATATTTAAGAAACTAATGAAAATGGTTACATGCAGGAAGTGGGGAAGTGGGGAAATGGGGTAGGCAGAGACAATGATAAACATGAGACTTCTGGCTGCTGTTTGATGTTTTCACATTATTTTGATTTTTGAAGCATATTAATGCATTATCTACTCAAAAACAAATAACTAAAATCTTACCCAAGCACCTCCTTTCCCTCTTTTCTCCTTCCCTTTATTTTTTTCCATAGTACTCATCACCATATACTATTTTACATACATAATTTCCTTATTCACTATTCATTGTCTTCTCACATTAAAATTTAAGTTCCATGAAGGCAGGGATTGTCTGCTTTGCTCACTGATGAATCAGCAGTAAGGATACCAAAGAAGTTTACTGAGCAAATAAATGTACTAGAGATTCTCAGGTTCCCAGTCAGTTTTTGCTCTTTCTAAAATACTTCTGCATAAATTACATATAAAGACCCATGAATGACTCCATTTCTCTCAGTTTATCAAGGAGGTTATCTTCCCCCAACATACACCCAAACCCACACACACACACACACACAGTCACAAGAAAATATAGAGAAGAATATATATAGTCAAATGGAGAAGAAAAACAGAAAACTAGATGCCAAGATTCAAGATAAAATATGTAAATTTGGACTGATAATTAAACACAAATGATGGTCTTCTCATTTTTAGTATCATAAAGCCATAAAGGTGAATTTCTAATACCTATTCTTTTAAGACTAAAGTAAAAGTTCTGTTAAGAAATACAAAAGCGTTTTTCACATGACTTTTTAGGATTTGCCAAGACAAACCTGTTGAGAAAAATACTGCTGACATCATCGTGGCTGATGGGTGGCTTTTTGGAGCTGGCGGCCATCCGCAGGGGCCGGAGGAAGCCATTGACCAGTATGCAGAGCTGGTGAACATATTCTGATTCGGCCTCAACCATGGTGAACACAATCTGGTTTCTCTTCCTCATACTTTCTGCATGAGGAGAACAAATGTAATCCTGCACAATGGTCTTCCATTTCCTTCTACACAACCAGCCTCGCATGAAGCTCTGAACCTACAACAACAACAAAAAAAGGTATCTCAGGAGGTGTGAGACTGGCTTTCTTCAGGGTTTTCATCCTGTACCATATAAAACATGGCTATTTTATTGATGCACTAATGGCCCCACCACTAGAATAATAATGGCAGGCTTTTCCCATATAGCAGAAAAAAGATGAAAAATAGTATTTTTCTCAACTTTACAAGTTTTTCCATAGCTTATGCTCTTTTGGCCTGCCTATATGATACCAGAATATAATAATAGTACCTATATAGTTATTAACATTTCAGGAAAGGAACAAGTCGGAGGTTTTTTAACAATATAAAATTATATTAAAAAATTTTTTTAAATTGTGGTAAAAAAAAGTACAACATAAAATTTACCATGTTAACCATTTTAAGTGTATAGTTCAATAGAGCTAAGTAAATTTGTCATACAACAGATCTCCAGAACTTTTTGTCTTGGAAAACTGAAACTCTATACCCATTGAACAACTCCCCACTTCCCCCTCAGCCCCTGAGAACCACCATTTTACTTTCTGTTTCTGTGAGTTTGACTACTTTAGATGCCTCCTGTAAGTGTAATCATACATTCCTGTCTTTTTGTGACTGACTTATTTCACATGATATAATGTCATCAAGGTTCATCCACATTGAACCATGTGCCAGGATTTCCTTCCTTTTTAAGGCTGACTATTTCATTTTATATAAGTATTACATTTGTTTATCCTTTCATTGCTGATGGGTATTTGGGTCACTTCTACCTCTTGCTTATTATGAATAATGCTGCAGTGAACATGGGTGTGCAAATATCTCTTCAACACCCTACTTTCAATTCTTTTCAATATATACCCAGCAGTAGGATTGCTAGATCATATGGTAACCCTATTTTTAATTTTTGAGGAATGACCGTACTGTTTTCCAGAGTGGTTGAACCATTTAACAATTCTGCCAACAGTTCACAAGGGTTCCAATTTCTCTAATTTCTCTACATCTTCATCAACACTTGTTATTTTCTGGGTTTTTTTTCTTATTTTATAGTAGTCATCCTAATGGGTGTGAGGTGATATTGCATTGTGATTTTGATTTGTATTTCTCTGATGCTTAGTGATGCTGAGCATCTTTTCATGTGTACATGGTTTCAAGTCCTTTGCCCATTTTTAAGTCATGTTATTTGATTTGCTGTTGTTGAGGGTTTTTTAAAATTAAGCTTAAAAAACAATTGCTAGACATCAGCTCATCTGACCCCTCCCTTTTGGCAATGAGTAAATTAAATTTCATTGTAAGTCACACAGGAAAGCTGCAACCAGACTTGGCATTCTTTTACCTGCTTTGTGTAAACTGTAAGGATTCTTTTTCCTAGCCACATGGGCAAAACACTTGTTAACAATGTACAATAGTGATTATTTTGTAAAAAGAAACATGAAATATAATTAAAAATCAACTTTGTAGAAAACATGACAGCCTCTAAAACTGATCTGAGTTTCCTAGGAAAGATTCGGAAAATAACAGGCAAACCTGAGAAAGTGCACTGGCCTGTGCATTTCAGCCAACAACTATTTAACGAGCATCCTTTAAATGGCCAGGTAAATGTTGGGTGCTAAGCATACAGGTATATATTATAACCCTTAACCCAAAGGCTCTGACACTAACCTGCTGGGTAACCTTGAACTCTGGTGCCCCATTTCCTCATCTATAAAATAACAGACCAAAAAAATACCCACAAAAAAACAAAAACAAAACCCTGAAGTACTTTATAAATATTAAAAAGTATATGATATTTATTAGGGTTTGTTATATCTAGTGGAAGATTCAACAACAAAGCAGGTTGCAAATTCACATATAATTGAAAACATTAAATAACTATAAAATCTCTTTTAGTATCATTACCTATCTAACACATTCCTATACTTTTTATTTTTTCCATACTATTCACCCAAATGGTCTAAAGTATCATCTTTTTTTTTGCAATGTTTAAAATTCTCTCATTTACCTACTAATGTTATCAGCAGACTATAAATGTTCAAACAACTGCCATACTTCAAGCAATAAAAATTAACCAGATTTTAATAAAATTGTATGGGAAAAATTATATGCATATTATTTGCAGAAACCTAATGGAAAGCTTCTGTGAAATATAATCAATTTTGATCTTTGGTGTCTTGAAGTTTAAAATTATTTGTTTACCAAGATAAGAATGGAGGAACTAATTCATTTTAAACACTCTTTTCCACACAGACATTAGGTTGATTTGGGGCATAAAGGACAATAAAGTTAATTTCAAAACCTATTTAATGAGCTTAAAAATAGTTTTTTTTTAAATTACTTCTATTAAGAAATAGGAAGGTAGAAAAAAATTTTAATTACTTATTTTATCATTCTTCCACTTAACAGAAATATTTTTAAAAATCAGCTTAAATGGATTTGGTATTAAATAAAACCTTTCCATTTACTTGGGCAGGAATTGCCTGCTGAGCAAAAGCTGCTTCACTTACTAACAAACCAGTTTCTACAACAGAACTAAAAATTGTATTGCATTGATACCCTTGTTTACATGCAACTTCATACTATTAAAAGAAAGGTAATAGCATTAATCTTGTAATGCAATACATAAACCAAATTCAATAAAAAATTTTTTAAATTCTAAGAAAGGAATGGTTTTTACTTTTTTATTTCTAGAAAACTGAAAACATTGCCATTTAGTCCTAAAAAGCATTTTTATTTCAAATTCTGACCAATATTTAAAGTTTTGTTATAATTAAAGGGGAATAAATAATTATTGAACATAAAAAAAACAGGAATAAGAAAGAAATAAGAAATAAAGATTTCAAGGTGTGCATCCAAGAAGAATTTTTTAACTGTGAAGCTTTGCACATGAGATTAACAAAATTGAGTAAGTGATTTACACAGGATAATTAAGATTATGGAACTTAAAATCTAGATGACATAAATCAAACAGTAGATTAGAGTGAGTGCCAGTGTCTGATTAATCACAAAAGTTATACAGCAATAAATGATGGTAAGATGGAAAGATTTGATGATTATGTTGATGTTAAACAAGAAAGAAACAAAAAAAAATCTGAGCAGATGTATTGATTTGCTCAGTCTTCTCACATGTTAAAAAATAATCTTTTCTAAATAAGCACTGAAGACTAAAGCTAAAAGAAATATTTTTGAAATGTAATTTCAATAGTCCCTGCCCAAATATGAAAGAAGCACAAAATCAGAGTTCAACAGCATTTAATTAACCAAAATGGAGAACACTGTTATCTTAATGTCTGGTTTTGATATCCTTCCCACAGAGTGCAAAAGGGGGTTCCCAGAACTGGAAAGAAATCTCAAGCTGAAACTTCTCCCTCCAGAGCAGCAGCCCTCACTGCCGATGGGCAAGTCTGAGAGCCATTAGAAGAGAAACACTAAGGTTGTTCTCAGCTCAGGGTCAGGGTGGCAAATACATCACTACAGAACAGATACTTGGTTGCCATGTATCCTACCTTTTTAATCTTCTTGATGTCTGGATCTTCATCTTCTTGATTACTTTGATAAGGCCTCATTCGTTCCTTGGTTTTATTAAGGGCGATAATCTGTAACACAAAATTGGTCTGTTTCATGGTTTGGGAAATAATGGATTATAGTCAATAACCTATAGAAAGTTATGCCTACAGGGCAAATAAGATACTTACAAAATAAGATACTAGGGAAACTTTCATTTTTTTTTATGTATAATTCACCTAAAATATTATTAGTTTCACGTGTACAACATAGTGATTCGACACTTAAATACACTATGAGATAAGCCTAGTTACCACCTGTCACCATGCAAAGTTATCACATTATTATTGAGTACATTGCCTATGCTGTCTTTACATCCCCATGACTTAATTATGTTTTATAAGTGGAAGTTTACCTCCTATTCCCCTTTGCCTTTCTCGCCTATGCCCCCATTCTCCTCCCCTCTGGCAACTGCCAATTTGTTCTCTGTATTTGTGAGTCTGAGGAAACATTCACTTTTTATGCATCCCTCTTCCATCAGTGCTGAGGCAGGGGAAGAATGAACTTCATGCCAAGCCTGTTTGTGTATGTTGCTAACAGAAGTGTTTATAAGAAATGACTGTGGAAAGTGTGAACTGGGATCAGCGTTAGGAGAAATGTCAGCCCAAAACTTGGCCCTGACTGTCAGTGATGACCAGGTCATTTTCTGGGGCTGAGGCACATAAGCAACCACCTTGCCCAAGGGCAGCTTCCTGTAATGCCCTGTGGTCTCCAATTACAATGACCCTCAGCAGCCTGCAGCCTTCCAAGTACACACAGTACAGCAGACATACAGATCTCCCTGGGAAAATGGTGACTGCACAGGGAACCTCCGAGCCCTGGGGTTGGTCAAGCTAGCCAAGGAAAGGCGAAAAGAGAAAAGATTGAAACAGCCAGGGATCTTTTTACATCTCTAGGTCAGCTCTGTGACCTACAGGAGGCAACTTGAGACCAGGTGGCCTCTCAACTATACTTAGTAATAAAACTTACTAGGCCTCCACTCCATTGCAGGCTAACAAGCAAGCACTTAAAAAGTGAAGAGACATAATTCCTCCTCTGAACTGTCTTAACATTTTGCCCTCTATACCAAATACACATCTTGCCATTTTCTGGCAATCTATATTCAGACTAAAATAGAACATAGAGAAGATACATAAGCACACACAAGTAAATACTGGGGGGCACTGCTGAGTTTCTCTCATAGAGTAAATGCCAACCTCTTTCCCTTAGCAGACACGCATCTGCTCTAGCTTAGTGTGGCAAAGAAGAACACAATAATCTTGTTTTAAATTATAGTGCCTGATATAGTCTTTTAAAATGCAGGTTTGTTAAGTTTTCTGTTGTTGTTTTCACTCTATCAGATTTCAGGCCTGAATCAGGAAGTTAACAACACTAATGACATGGTGAACATGGTCTGCAACTTATTCCTGGAGAGCAATCAGATCCCAGTCAGAATCAGCCTATACCCGTGCCCAGTACACTGGAGGTGATGGACACAGGCAGCAGATGGAAACCTCTCCCAGGATTCCCAAAGTGTTTCTAAAGGAAGGTGTGAGGAAACAAAGAGAAAAATGTTGTCCAAGCACAATAAAAGGGACAAGAAAGTTATCTAGACTGAGGAGGCTGAACTGTTCTGTCAACAAGGACACAATTAGTAGTAGGTTTCATTCTGCCCTAGTCTTCTCTTTGAAGCTAAGAAGATGCAAATGCACCTCTAGTTAGACAGAGGGGGGAATCTGCATTCCTCTTCAGTTCTTCACCACTTCCCACGAGGAATGACAGGACAGCAAGGAAAGGTACATCCACGTTTCTGTATATACAGATAGAGGCCCTCCGGAGAGGAGGAGAACCACCAGGGCCACAGATTTCACAACCGCCTTCCGCTCTCACTCAGCATCAGTCACACCACCTGCAGGTGCAGGGCCTAAGCAGTTCACACTCGGAGGGTCTAAGAAGAAGTGAAGGGAGGCAGGAATTCCAACTTCAGGAAAAAGGGCACCCTAGCAAATATCTTATATGTTAACTCAAACATGTTTTTCAAAATTCTAGAAGGGAGGAAGTAGGACTCAGATCTAGACAAAGTCTTTCTGAATTTGTTTTTGGTCCTTCCTCAGTTATCATTTTGGACTTTAGTTAAATCTATGGCTGACTCACAATTATCATTACTGCAAGAGTCAATCTGAAAACAGTTAAATATTATAGTCAACTTGAATATCTGATCAGGAGCACAAGTAATTAAAAAATAATGTATCATCCTGACATCTTATTGTAACGTATTTACCTAATCCTAACATAGATGTTAGATTCATTTCTAATGTAGGTCAATAGCCCGGCCGTGTACATGTTGGCAGAGGAACTAAGTTTGGGATTAAATTTTGCCCTGAGAGGCTTAAGTAATCATGAAGAGATGACAATAAACATGAAACAATGAGAAGGAATCAATCAAGTGGGACATACCTCTGATTTAAGCCTTTCGATTTCTGTATCTTGATCTTCAAGTTGATGCCGGAGTTGGTTAGCTGCAACTTTTTCTGTCTCTACGATCTGAACTAGATGAATGTACTTCTGCATTAACACTTCCCTCTCAATCAAAATATCTGCATAACTTGAGAGAAAATTATAGTTAATCATCAAGATATTGTTCTACTACAGTTTCATATAGAACAGCATACACTACATTTAAAAAAGAAGCCATAAACATAGTTTGTTGGCTAACTCTGTAAACATTAACTTTTGGCTTACATTGCTATCCTTTAGTTTATAGAATTTGAACCATTATAATCTTACATATCCTTTACTAAGAGTTCATTTAATGAGGGCTATCACCCACAATTTTATCAGATGAGTGCAAAGGGAATCTATTATTTTATAAAGAAAATAGTGTATCTCCTTTAATAAAAACCGAAGTCTTTAAATTGATGACACATAGTTGGTTTCCAGAGATCATATTCAAACTATTTCACTGAGTAAATCCCTAGGCAATCAGAACAGACCTGCCATGAAGCTGAATGAATGCAGTGATCATCAGAACAGGCATGGCTAGAAAGAACTGCGATAACTGTACCAGTGACCACTAGCCCTACTTGGTTCTCTTTAGGATCGTGAGATCATTGACTTCTCTCTCTCCAACACCAGCACCAGCAAAAATCACATTCTAAGAATAAGTATAGATTCTTGGGCACTAAGATCATCAGCCTAACGCTTGTCCATTTCTTCTGCCAAGTGTAGTAAAGGCAACTTATTATTGACTATGTAATTCTGTGGCAGCTGGAATTTTGCCTCCACATCTTCCTACACTATTCAGGGTGATAAAATGTATGTTCCTATACTCACATAATCTTTCCCAAATGGTATGACAATAGTAATTATCAATAATAATTACTGAGTGCATAGGACATATCCTATATATTCTCATCTTGTCCTCCCAGAAACTCCAGGAGACAGGTTTTATCATCCCAATTGCACAGAGAAATAATTTGAGCCTCACAGAGGTTACACAGCTAGTAGGTGGCAGGGCCGGGATTCAAATGGAGGTCTGTCTAATCCTAAGCCCATGTTCTTAACAATAAGGTAAACTATCTCTCGAATGAGAAATAGTGCACTGGATATAAACACGAATGTTACAGGAGACATCTTTTGAGATATCTGCCTAATCACCCACCCACTTCACCCACTTCCCTCTTCTTTGGGAAGTTGGGCCATGGCAGCCAAGTCATAGCACAGAACCTGCCCTTTTGACATACTGATCTGAAAAGAGATAACTGACTCAAGCTACAGCAATTAGACACTTTCTCCTTGGAATGCCTCTGACCTACTTGTTTGCACTGAGATGCTATGAACTTGGAAGCTCAGGTTACCATTGTTGGGCAGCCATAGTTGGCCATACCCATGCCAAAACAAAGAGAGGCTGCTGAAAAAAGAATAAGCAGATGTTCAGGAAAACAGAGACAAGAGAGATAAAAAGTCTGACACTGAAAGGTAATGACTACCTGGTTCCCGTTGGCTTCCGGTTTCTGGTTTCCTCATATCCAAATACAATTTTTACCCTAGAGTTCTGTGAGATATTGCAGTTTCCATCTAATAAATTCTCTTTAACTAGTTCAAAATTGGTTTGCATTATTTGGAACCAGAAGAGTCTTAAGACAATTCTAAAATCACAGTTTTAGTTCAATTATCTCAACATTCTCAGCACTTACATCATGTGTGCTATTAGTGTTAGAAAAAAAATAGTGTCAGCAATTTCTTAAGTCACTTGTTCTAAGAAACTACCTTAAAAGAGCAAAAGAAAGGCTGTGTAAGTGAGAGAAGGGTTAAAAGAAGGAAAAAAAGAAAGTAGAATCTTCATAGAAATACATTTTTTGGAACTTAAAAGGGAGGACATAATAATAGAGCAAGGGAAAAGTAGTTATTATAACAAAAAATTCTGTACTTTCTCATCAATTTTATTAGAAATAGACCAAATTTATTACAAATAGATTAGATCAATGTTAAGTAGCACAACAATACTTTATTCTCTCTTGTAAAAAGAAAAAGTCCAGTTCAGGATGTACATTTGTGCTCATTCAGACTCATCGCTGACATCTGCCTCCCTTCACTCCCAAGATCCCATTGAAATGCTAGGAAAATTTTTCTGTTTAAAGAATGAAACCATTACAGCATTATAAAACAGGAAGATATGCCATCAGCAGACCAGAAATTCCATGAAGAGGAAAACCGAGTAGAACCAGAGTGGTGGGGAAATGAGAATAGAGGAAACTACAGCTGCAGACACATTGCATAAGCATGACTCCCACCAAGAGTGGCCAGAGAAGCTCCAGGGCCAGAATCAACACATACAAAGAACAGGAGTAGGTAAGAAGACTACTGTAAGAGCCTTTCATTTAAACAAGTGCCTTCAGAACATTTGGCAGTTGGGTTCTTCTGTCCCCATCCCCCAAAATAAAGAAGTAAAAGGCACAACTAGAAATAGTGACAACTGCTCAAGTCACAGCCCAAGATCTGCTCCCTGTAGAAAGGGAACCACCTTCCAGAAGAAGGCTCTTAAGGAGGAAGCTGGGGTCAGGGAGAACAGAGTTTGGCTTTCTACCAGACACCCATTGTAGACACAAGAGAGAACCAAAAAAAGCAAAGGCTTTTTATTTTATTTTATTCACTAAGGATGTAAACCTAGCTAACAGTCACGTAATAAACCTGGAAACAGATCCTTCCCCTTGAGCCTTGAGATAAGACAGCAGGCCCGCCAACACTCTGACTGTCACCTTGTGAGGGATCTTCAGGCAGAGGCACCCAGCTAAATCGTGTCTGGATTCCTGAGCCACAGACATTGTTGAGGACAATACATTGTTTATTGTTTTGTGAATTGTGAAGTAAACTGTTAAAACGGCAATAGAGAATAAGTACAGCCCCAAATGAACAAACAGAAAAGATACTAGGAAAACAAGGCTAATTCAGGCAACAGAGATTTACTACCTTCAGAGAGATACGGAAAGGATATTAAGGCCATAGAGCAAAAGTGGCTACCACGAAAAAGAAGGTAACAAGAAGAATTCTTGGAAACAAAAGATTATTCAAATTTTACAGGTCAATAAATGTGCTGACCAATGAACAAACATGGCTGAAAACTAAGGGTGGTTGGAGAGATAAAGAACACTGAACAAAAATTTTAAAAGATTGGAAATATTAAAGAAAAACTGAGTGACATGAAAGAAAGATCCAAGAGATCTAATATCTGTCTTATAAGAATTACAGAAGGGAAAAAACAGAGGCTGTGATTGGGAAAAAAAATAATTAAGAAGTGGGAGAAACTTCCCTGAACTGAACACGGCTCAGGTCAAATAGAAAGGATAATCCAAATGCCAATCAGAATAAATGAAAAAAACTTCATACCCTGACACATCCTGGTAAAATATCAGAATTCTATGGATTGAGAAAAATTACAAAAGCTTCCAAAGAGAAACCACAGGTTATCTAAAGAAAGTGAGAATCAACATGACATATTTCTCCTCAGTAACCTGGGATGCTAGATCACAAAAGAGAATTGAAGAAAAAGTATTTTGAACCTAAATTTCTGTACCCAGGCACCCAAGCAACCAACCACGTGCCAATTCAAGATAGAAACAGTTCACTAGTGACATACTTAACTCAGAATAAAAATTATAAGGAGGTTTTCCAACCAAACAAAACAGAAAACAAAGGTAAAAGACGACATGTGATGCAAGAATACAAACCAGATGAAATAAAGGAAGCTAGAAAATTAGACGTTAATGCCTGCAAAATTCTCCTTCAAGGAGCAGCTATTCAATTGCATATGATTACATTTCATTCTCTGTGGAGCCCAACAAGAGTCTTGATACTTTGGTACATAACATTTGTATAACCATGATGTAAGTGTTCCTCAGTGTTTTTTCAGAATAAACAGAACCTTAATTAAATTTAGAGAACAGAAAGTAAACATTTAAAAGTATATACATAGAGAATAAATAATAATGAAAGTAATAAAACCTCAGGGGTAGAGGATAGAAAAGAACAATAAAAACACATTAAATGTCTTAATTTACTTATCTTTCATAGCAGAGAGTCAATACATACTGCTCAAAGTTGATAAACTAATAGAAGTTTAATTATATTATAAATTCAACTAAGAGCGAAAGAATAAGTAAGTAACAAAAACAGAGGGCACAAAGGGAAGGGAGGTAAGAGGTATCGTTCAGGTGCTAAATTCCTCATCTTAACAACAAGGAGCCAATAATACTGCCTACAATTATTAAATCAAGAAATAGACAAAAGGACTTCCTAGAATATAATATATGAATGACTGATAAATATAGGGAAAGGTTCCTACTTAAGGAAGTAAAAATTTATCAAATTTGGGCAAGAGTTTTAGAAAACACTAATAATCAGACCAGTACAGATCAGGTAAAATGGGTACTCTCTACCTGAGTAAGCCATTCTAGAAGACAATATCACAATATGTATCAAGGCAGGTTAGAAAGGTCATATCCTTTTTCATAGTAATTTCACTTCTAATAACCTAACCCAAGGAAAATAAACAGACTTGCAAAGATGCACAAAGAAACAAGATATCCATTCATCAAAACATACAGGAAACTGGAAACAATCTATATATATTGCATAGATACTATATATTACATAGACATTATATATATATAAAACATGGAAGTGCTTACAAGTAGTAGTACATCTACACAATGGAATGATACAAGCCATTTATAATCATAATTTTAAAGAATGGTTAACATAACAGACCACACCCAAGATCTACTAATAAATCAACAACAAAAACCCCCAGAAGATTAAAGTAAATATGATCTGTGCAGGCACACACTTGTGTTCATATGCAGAGAGAGGAAATTATATACAATCACAGATGTAAGCAGGTGGGGAGCATGGGGGAGACAGAAAGACACGCACTCCAAGTGAGAGACACGGCCAAGCACAAAAAAGGAGTTTTTCTGGGTGGAGCAATTATGAGTGATTTTTTAAATTACTTCTTTTGTGCTTTCCTGTATTTTCCAACATCTCTGTAATATTAAGTTGAAAAAAAGAAAAAACACAAATCTTAATGGCAGTTCTTTACTTGGCGGGATTATGTGATGTTTACTTCCTTCTTTTTATGTGCCTGTGGCTCCATATTCACTCTTTCATTCAATATTTTTTGAATGCTGTTATATACCCAGAAACTGTTCAAACACTGGATGTGGGAGTAAACAAAATAGAAAAAAATCCATGCCTTTGTGAAGTCTACATTGAAGTAAGGAGCAAAAGACAATAAAATAAATAACAAAAATATGTAGTATGTTACCTGGTGATTAGTACCTTAAGAGGAAAAGGGGGAGAGTAGAGTAGGAAGTGGGGGAGACAGGATTACTATTTTAACCAGGGTCTGAGAGAGGGTCACTGAGCAGATGGCACTGGAGTGATGGCCTGAAAGCAAGAGCCATGCGGCTAGCTGGTGGCAGGGCATTCCAGGCAGAGGGGACAGTGCTGGGAGTGCTGGGAATGGTCCCACCCTGCCTGTGGAAGGGCAAAGTGGCTGGTTGACTGGAGGAGAGTGAGAGGTGGAAGGGAAAACAGCCTTCTAAAGTATGTAGGGCCCTGCAGACCAATAAAAAGTCTCAGGTTTTCACCCTGAATGAGATTCAGAGCTTTGATCAGAGGCATGGCAAGATCTGACATTTTCACAGTATCACACATGCTGCTGTAATGGGAAAAGACAGAGGTGGGAGGCTGGAGTGCAAGAGGAGAAGAAGGGAGACTAGTCAGAGGCTCTGCAAAAAATTGAGGCAAAAGCTTTAAAGATTAGGGCAGCACTTGGCATAGGTCCTGGCCCAAAATAGTCATTCAAATGAAAAGTCATTGTGAAATGAAAAAGTCATCTAAGATGATTTATTTTGCACAGTTTATTCCTCTTCACAAAATAATTTTCATTGCTTACAGTTTTGAAGTCATTCAATTTGTTCCTTAGCTTACTACTCTTACTGGGGTATCCTCCCAACTTTATATCACAAAGCCTTCTTTTTGAACCCCACTAGTAAATGAATTCTGTCAAATCAACTAGAAATGCATGACGCATGGCTTCCCTTCAATGTAGGAATTTCCAGAGCACTGGTACTTCTATTTGACTGTATTTCCAATACACGTTTTATCTGATTAAATTTTCCAGTTGCTCAAGTTTACAAATTTTTGCGTAATTAATATGTATTATTTGTTTTGTTTTGTTTTGCTGTTTAGTTTAACTTTCACTGGGAAAAAAATGGTTTCCTCACTGCCAAGAGAAAATAGTAGGATTAAGCCATAAAAGTCTACATGATGAAAGCTAAACTCGTCTGCCCAGTACCAAGAGATGGCAAGTTTGAGCTATATAAATGGGTGTAAAATATTCATGTGCAATATTTATAAGCAAAACAAAACCACCACCACCCATATAGGAGACAAGGAAACATTCCAATAGAATCGTGAATAGTCCAGAGGACAGGCACAGTAGAAAATCATAGACCTTAATTATTTTTATAGAAGAGTAAAAATCATATTAGCTTAGCAAGAAGTAGTTAAATGGGCCAGAACCTCATCCTCATTACTTTGATTGAAGACATATTTGCTAATGTGATGACAGATAGATATAATTACATATATAGATATATATTACACATATATTTATATATGCCAATGAGATATTTTTAATGAGAACTTCAGTAAAACTCAAAACTGAAACTTGACATTCCTTGTATCAGGGGCATCCTGATGTCTTGGGGAACTGGGAAAACCCAGTTCTGGATGAACAGTGCAGTTCCTATATGAACAATGTTTGAGCTGTAGCAGCAGCCACCCTCACCTAAGCAAGCCCGTGCCTCCGTAGCATTACTCATGGTTACAGTAGCATTACTATCATCCACTTTTTCTGGCTCTCAAATTCTCTTAAGTCAATTGTCCCACTCACTAGCTAATCAATATTTTTTAAATATCACATTAGAGTAAGGTTCTAACATTGTATCACCACCACCCCCAATCGCCTCTCTCTCTGCTGACAGGCTCTCCTCTCCTAAGCTGTGCCTTTTGTAATGAATGGAAACTTAAGGGTCTCTGTTACGAAAGATCAGAAAGAGAAATACAATTTAAAGACTAAACACTCCTGTTCTGAACATTGCTCCTCTCCAGCTGTTCATTAGTTAAATATTTGACTAACTTTGGGGCATGTGGGAAGTTATCAGTAATCCGTTTTAAAGTACAATTAAATATAAAAAACAAGCAAAATACTGTTATAAGGAAATATAACAGAAAGTCAACAATGATAAAATTGTTATATTAGGACAAAGAAATTTTAAAATATGCTTCTAAAAGTGAACATGTTTTATAGTACCATATTACAAAACTGAAGAAAATGTTTTTTTTTTTTTACCACAATTGATTTGATTCTTCTTTCTAACATTGAGACTTTCATTTCTTTTTCTTTTTTTAAATTTTTTATTAAGGTATTATTGATATACACTCTGGGCTCTCTAGTCCATTCCACTGGTCTATGGTTCTGTTCTTGTGCCAGTACAAGATTGTCTTGATTACTGTGGCTTTGTAATAGAGCTTCAAGTTGGGGAGCATAATCCCCCCAGATTTATTCTTCCTTCTCAGGATTGCTTTGGCTATTCAGGTTCTTTTGTGGTTCCATATGAATTTTAGAATGATTTTCTCCAGTTTGCTGAAGAATACTGTTGGTATTTTGATAGGAATTGCATTGAATCTGTAGATTGCTTTAGGCAGGATGGCCATTTTGACAATATTAATTCTTCCTATACATGAGTACGGGATGTGTTTCCGTTTATTGGTATCTTCTTTAATTTCTCTCATGAGTGTCTTGTAGTTTTCAGAGTATAGGTCTTTCACTTCCTTGGTTAGGTTTATTCCTAGGTATTTTATTCTTTTTGATGCAATTGTGAATGGAATTGTTTTCTTGATTTCTCTTTCTGCTAGTTCATTGTTAGTGTATAGAAATGCCATAAATTTCTGTGTATTAATTTTGTATCCTGCAACTTTGCTGAATTCAGATATTAGTTGTAGTAGTTTTGGAGTGGATTCTTTAGGGTTTTTTATGTACAATATCATGTCATCTGCAAACAGGGACAGTTTAACTTCTTCCTTGCCAATCTGGATGTCTTTTATTTCTTTGTGTTGTCTGATTGCCATGGCTAGGACCTACAGTACTATGTTGAATAGAAATGGGGAGAGTGGGCCTCCTTGTTCCCAATCTTAAAGGAAAAGCTTTCAGCTTCTCACTATAAGTAGAATGTTGGCTGTGGGCTCGTCATATATGGTCTTTATTATGTTGAGGTACTTGCCCTCTATATCCATTTTATTGAGAGTTTTTATCATGAATGGATGTTGAAGTTTGTCAAATGCTTTTTCAGCATCTATGAAGATGATCATGTGGTTTTTGTCCTTGTTTTTGTTGATGTGGTGGATGATGTTGATGGATTTTTGAGTGTTGTACCATCCTTGCATCCCTGGAATAAATCCTACTTGATCTTGATGGATGATCTTTTGATGTATTTTTGAATTTGGTTTGCAAATATTTTGTTGAGTATTTTTACGTCTATGTTCATCAGGAATATTGGTCTGTAATTTTCTTTTTTTGTGGTGTCTTTGCCTGGTTTTGGTATTACAGTGATGCTGGCCTCATAAAATGAGATGGGGAGTATTCCCTCTTCTTCTACTATTTGGAGAACTTTAAGGAGGATGGATATTAGGTCTTCACTGAATGTTTGATAAAATTCAGTGGTGAAGCCATCTGGTCCAGAGGTTTTCTTCTTAGGTAGTTTTTTGATTACCAGCTCAATTTCATTGCTGGTAATTGGTCTGTTCAGATTTTCTGTTTCTTCCTTGGTCAGCCTTGGGAGATTGTATTTTTCTAGAAAATTTTCCATTTCTTCTAGGTTACCCAGTTTGTTAGCACATAATTTTTTCATAGTATTCTCTAATAATTATTTGTATTTCTGTGGTGTCCATAGTGATTTTTCCTTTCTCATTTCTGATTCTGTTTATGTGAGTAGACTTTCTTTTTTTTCTTGATAAGTCTGGCTAGGGGTTTATCTATTTTGTTTATTTTCTTGAAGAACCAGCTCTTGCTTTCATTGATTCTTTCTATTGTTTTAGTCTTCTCAATTTTATTTATTTCTGCTCTAATCTTTATTATGTCTCTCCTCCTACTGACTTGGGACCTCATTTGTTCTTCTTTTTCTAGATTAATTAATTGTGAGTTTGAACTGCTTATATGAGATTGTTCTTCTTTCCTGAGGTAGGCCTGTATTGCTACATACTTTCCTCTTAACACAGTCTTGGCTGCATCCCACAGATTTTGCGGTGTTAAATTATTATTGTCATTTGTCTCCATATATTGCTTGATCTCTGTTTTTATTTGGTCATTGATCCATTGATTATTTAGGAGCATGTTGTGAAGCCTCCATTTATTTGTGGAATTTTTCATTTTCTTTGCATAATTTATTTCTCGTTTCATACCTTTGTGGTCTGAGAAACTGGTTGGTACAATTTCAACCTTTTTTAATGTACTGAGGCTCTTTTTGTGGCCTACTGTATGATCTATTCTTGAAAATGTTCCATGTGCACTTGAGAAGAATGTGCATTCTGCTGCCTTTGTGTGTAGAGTTTTGTATATGTCTGTTAGGTCCATCTGTTCTAATGTGTTGTTCAGTGCCTCTGTGTCCTTACTTATTTTCTGTCTGGTTAATCTGTCCTTCAGAGTGAGTGGAGTGTTGAAGTCTCCTAAAATGAATGCATTGCATTCTATTTCCCCTTTTAATTCTGTTAGTATTTGTTTCACATATGTAGGTGATCCTGTGTTGGGAGCATAGATATTTATAATGGTTATACCTTCTTTCTGGATTGACCCCTTTATCATTATGTAATGTCCTTCTTTGTCTCTTGTAACTTTCTTTCTTTTGAAGTCTATTTTGTCTGATACAAGTACTGCAACTCCTGCTTTTCTCTCTCTATTAGTTGCATGAAATATCTTTTTCCATCACTTCACTTTTAGTCTGTGTATGTCTTTGGGTTTAAAGTGAGTCTCTTGCAGGCAGCATATAGATGGGTCTTGCTTTTTATCCATTCTATTATTCTGTGTCTTTTGATTGGTGCATTCAGTCCATTTACATTTAGGGTGATTATCAATAGGTATGTACTTATTGCCATTGCAGGCTTTAGATTCGTGGTTACCAAAGGTTCAAGGTTAACTTCCTTCTAAGAGTCTAACTTATCTCACTTAATGTGCTATTACAAACACAATCTAAAGGTTCTTTTCCTTTTCTCTTCCTCCTCTATTCTTTATATATTAGGTATCATATTCTGTACTCTTTGTCTATCCCTTGATTGACTTTGGGGATAGTTAATTTAATTTTGCATTTGCTTAGTAATTAGCTGTTCCACTTTCTTTATTGTGGTTTTATTACCTCTGGTGACAGCTATTAAACCTTAGGAACACTTCCATCTATAGCAGTCCCTCCAAAATGCATTGTAGAGATGGTTTGTGGGAGGTAAATTCTCTCAGCTTTTGCTTATCTGGAAATTGTTAATCTCTCCTTCAAATTTAAATGATAATCTTGCCTGATAAAGTAATCTTGGTTCTAGGCCCTTCTGCTTCATAGCATTAAATATATCATGGCACTCCCTTCTGGCCTGTAAGGTTTCTGCTGAGAAGTCTGATGATAGCCTGATAGGCTTTCCTTTGTATGTGATCTTATTTTTGTCTCTGGCTGCATTTATTAGTCTGTCCTTATCCTTGATCTTTGCCATTTTAATTACTATATATCTTGGTGTTGTCTTCCTTGGGTCCCTTGTGTTGGGAGATCTGTGGATGTCCATGGCCTGAGAGACTATCTCCTTCCCCAAATTGGGGAAGTTTTCAGCAATTACCTCCTCAAAGACACTTTCTATCTCCTTTTCTCTCTCTTATTCTTCTGGTACCCCTATAATGTGAATATTATTCCATTTGGATTGGTCACACAGTTCTCTCAATATTCTTTCATTCTTAGAGATCCTTTTTTCTCTTTGTGCCTCAGCTTCTTTGTATTCTTCTTCTCTAGTTTCTATTTCATTTATTGTCTCCTCCACCATATCTAATCTGCTTTTAATACCCTCCGTTGTGTTCTTCAACGATTGGATCTCTGACCAGAATTCATCCCTGAGTTCTTGAATATCCTTCCGTACCTCCATGAGCATGTTAATGATTTTTATTTTGAACTCCCTTTCAGGGAGAGTCATGAGGTCCATGTCATCTTTCTCAGGAGTTATATTAATTTTACTTTGAAACAGGTTCCTTTGGTGTTTCATACTTTTATGTGGTGCCCTCTAGTGCCCGGAAGGTCTACTCTCTGGAGCTGCTCAGCCCCTGAAGCAATGTTGGGGGTCACAGGGGAGTGGTTTTGGTGCCCTGTTCCATGAAGTCTGATCTTTTCTCCAGGTGTATGCAGTCTGGCACAGTCCTCTTTCCTGTTGCTCTTTCAGGATTAGCTGTATTAATTACATTTTCATATTATATGTGGTTTTGGGAGGAAGCCTCTGTCTCACCTCTCATGCTGCCATCTTTAATCTCCATAGCAGCATTGTTTATAATAGTAAACAGTGTATACAACCCAATAAGTTTCATCAACTGATGAATGAAAAAATACAATGTGCTATATCCATACATTATACATTATATCATTATATCCATACATGAATAGTATTCAGCCATATAAAGGAATAGAGCACTGATTATGCTACAACACTGATGAACTTTGAGAACATTATGCTAAGTAAAAGAATCAGACACAAAAGGCTTTTATGATTGCATTTATATGAAATATCCATAATGGACAAGTCCATAGAGACAGAAAGTAGACCAGTGGTCAACTAGGGCTAGAGAAAGCAAAAAATAGGGAATGACTACTAACAGATACTGGGCTTCTTTTTTAGGTTTTGAAATGCTCTGGAATTAGATAGTGGTGATGGCTGGATAATATTATGAACATACTAAAAACCACTAAATGGTACACTTTAAAATGGGGGATTTTATGGTATGTGAATTATATCTCAATTTTTAAAATAACAATGTCTTTAAAAGCAATGAAACACTTGCCCCCGAAAGCAATATCTGCATTGCATTATAATTCAAAAACTCTTTATGCCAAAAAACAAACAAAATGCCAGCCATATAAGTACAAGACAAAAAAAATGGTGCAGGGGGATTTCCAATAAATATGAAAGACAGACAGATAATACCTTTGTCTCACAAAGAGCTCAGAAGCAAACTGATAAGAAAAACACCAAGAGAAAAAAATGGGGAACAGACATAACAATTCATATAGGAAATATAGAAAATATTCACAGTACCAAAAAATAGTCAATCTCACCAGTAATCAAAGAAATACTCATTACTCCAATATACTCTTTTTTACCCATCAATATAATAAGGTTAAAAAATAGTAATTCCAGCTTGTTCATGCCCAGTGGAGAGAAACTAAACCAGTACACACATTTCTGAAAAGCAATTTGGCATTACATCAGAACCAGGGGACAGAGATAAGCAGAACAGAGTTGTGTTGAAGGAATTCAGGCTGACAGAGAGAAACAGGCATAAACAAATCAATGCAATAATCTTGCAGGTGCTTTGAGGGAAATAAGAGGTTACAATGGGGACTCAAAGGAATGGCCAGTTCTTCCTACATGGGAAGGAAGAAAAACAGGAAATATGATGCCAATGACTGAAAGCTGAGTCTTAAAAGATGAGTTGGTATTAGTCAGACTGGAGGGGACATCCCAGCACATTAGAATTCCTGTATGTGGTGCTACAGCTGGAATCCAGGATATGAGGGCGGGTGTGGTGTGGGAATTCACAAAGGTCCACTCAGGAGGGACTGTCACTTGGACTGGATCACTGTACCCCACAACTTAGTAGGGACATAATAAATATCAGTTAAATGAAGGTATCTTTTTTTCTTAAAAACAATATGGAGGACCATTATTATCTTGTTACCCTTGCATCTATTTAAAACTTTTTAAAAAGTAAATTAAATATAATTACTAAGATAACTAAAGAAAACCCTGGAGTTCTCCCAGCAGATCAGCTGTTCTTTTCAGGAAGGGCACTCTGCTAACTGTGCAGAGGATGGATTAGGAGGCACACTTAGAAGAGGCACAGGTGAGGCAACTGAGCAACAGGCCAGGCAACTGCTGTCAACATGCAGAGAAATGGAGACCAGATGTTTCAGGGGTCAGATCCACAGTGGCAGCTGAATGGATGTGGGCAGTGAGGAGAGTGCAGGGTGCATCCTACTGGCTTGGGTGACTCAGTGTGTAGGGGTCTATTCCCTAGTTAGAAGGATGTGAATAAGAACCCACTAGGAGAAAAATGAGTTTGTTTTTGGAGTTCCTCAGTTCCAAGTACCTCTGAGCACCAGGGAGAAACTTACATAGTTCAATATAGAATAATGCATAGCTATGGGTTTATACACATATTGGAGATGATGTATGTTGGTGGTTAAGTGCATAGGTTTTGGAGTCAGCCTGACCTGGATCTGAATTCCAGCTCTGCCACTTAGTAGTCTGGGGTCCTTCAGGTTATTTCATCTAAGACCTCAGATCACCAGGAATAGCACCACCTACGTCATGAGATGATGTGGCTATTAAATGAAATGAGTGCATGGTGCACTTAGCACGGCACCCAGAGTAGTGAAAACACCAAGAGAGGGCAGCTCTCTCCATTCGGTGGAGGCCTCAGAGTGGATGCCAACCAAGGAGTGAGGAGGCTCAGGGCAGAGCCAGCAGAGCTGCACCGTGAAAGAAGGGGAGACCATGGTGGGCAGAGAAGGAGGATGAGAAGAAATGAGCAAAGGAGCAAAGGGAGAGTCAGGAAAGAGGGATGTCATAGAAGCAAAGGGAAGAGAATTTCAAGAGAAGATTTAGGTGTGAATATGCTGATGTTAAAAAGAAACTCCTCCGTGGTGGGAACAATTGGCAGTAACAGCACCAGGAAGACATCGTGCGTATCGGGGAGCAGCAGGCTAACAAGCCCTTTGACATAACAGCCGAACATGGACTGAAAACCAGGGGATCAGAATCACGTGTACACAGCTGGATGTATGTATATATATTTAAAGGAATACACGTATGTGAGAAAAGTGGACAAAAATGAGCAACAGGTGATGATAATACATACCAGACACAGAACTCAGACACCGAGCTGGACCAAAATGCCTATTACAGTGCCTGACACTTAGTAGGTATTCAATAAATAATATAAGTCCCTTTCTTCCACTGCTATCCCAAAGAAGGGATGCCACCCCAACTCCAGTTTCCTAGAGAACTGATTGATATTAACTAGCATCAGCCTTGTCTACTTACCAGTTACTAGGGGAAAATCGAATTGATTAGTAAAGCTGTTCATTATGTGCCCCACTGTGCTATCTACCTATTCTTAATTAATTCCTTTAAAAAAAAAAAACCTTCCAAATTAGTGTGAAAAGAAGGTTGAGGTAATGTGAATAGTAAGTAAAAGAGTATGTAATAAAAAAAAACCTATTCACATATCTATCCATCTATCTAACTATACATATGCAAATATGTAGAAAAACTAAACATCAGCTTGTTAACAGTAAATAGTTTTGTGAAAATGAATGGGGAATGGAGGGGGTGGGGAGCTAGGATATGAATTGAAACTATAACGTTATACTGTCTATACTTTTGCATGGTTTTAATTTTCTTTTTTTTTTAGAGAGCACTTGCATTTATGTAGTACTGGTGCAATTCAAGAGTAAGTATTAAATATAAACAGAAAGTTGAAGTTATATAAGAAAGAAAAAATTTGAAAAGTGATGGTTAGTCCAGGTGACAACAGTTTCAGAGCTGTAGGGACACAAACCCATCACAAAGGGCTGGAAAAGAAGCAGGCGCTGCGGACAGAGGGAGGCCACCCAAACCACTTCTCCAAGCAGCCTGGCTGCATGCGGGGGAGGGGTGGCATCAAGGGAACGAGTCAGGGCCAAGGGAGGATTTTCATTTTTTATTTTAAAGCGGGAGAGATTTAAGGAAAATCAAAGAACATGGGACAAAAGGCAAGGGGTCAGTAAACAGGTTGGAACTACAAAAGAAAAATGGAACAGCTGATGGAGCAGAAAATCAGAGGGAAGAGGCTCAGGCAGACTTTTCTTGAAGCAGGGCTGGTTCTTCTGGGCACTCAAGAGTCCGGGACGGGGGCTCCCTTGTGCAAGTGAGCCAGTGTGCACGTGAGGACAGAGCAGCTGCTGCGTGAACATACACAAGGTGGTACTGCAGTGTAAGCTGGATGCTTAAGGAGGGAGACAAGCACTTGCAGCAAAGCACTGAGGGGAGTATAGGAAAAATAACTGAAAGGTAAAAGCATTAACAAAGGGCTGAAAATCAGAAAATTCAGGCCCAACTCTTCCCTATAGAAAACAAGTTCTACTATCCAATCAAGTGAAATTTTTCATAGTTTGCAACATGCATACTTCGCAAGCTCTGACGAAAGAAATGTTGGATTTTCTTCCATTGTGGCAAATCTGGTGGCAAAGACCCGACATAATTTCTTAGTAAAAAAATATAATAATACCCCAAATGAACAAAATTTACATTTTTAGCTTTATTGTAGTCAAAGTCTCTGATAGACGAAGAATATAAGATATGGCTTCAGGATTGCTTTAGGCTATAACATCACTGACCATTTCTGAATGTGTTGACCGATAGTTCTGCAGTAATACATGAAGAATTTTCAGTTTTTCTATATAATCACTCTTTTCTAAATTGGAGGTATTTCTCCATGGACACTCTATAAAGTGCGATTTTATGGGATGATGTGATACATGCAGAGCAGCCTTTAGTGCTGGACAGATTCTATGCTACACAATTCACTCTAAATCAAGCCTCTAGCCAAGTAAAAAGAATGTGATTATAAACAATAGATGTTGGGTGCAGTTACCATTGTTTGTTGTGTAGAGTATGTGTGTAGTTTTGGAAGAAAGGAGGGAAGAGATTGGTGGAGGAAGGGTGGATAGAGGGAGTAAAAGACAGAAAGAAAGAGAGAGAAGTGGAGGGAGGGAGAATGAAGGGCAGACTGCCACAGGCACAGTAATCAAAAGGCTGTAGATAAAAACAGACCCAGGAGGCTGGATTAGAGCTGCCTTTAGTTACAAGAGGACAGGCTTAATTGAAAGATTTAACTGGAGGATTAAGTCTCTCTGCTCATCAAATTCAGGACAGACAAGGTGAAGCAAGGAGCTTTATCAAGCTCTTGCCAAACTAAATCTGATGTGAGCTTTATGGGATGGAAGCATATGCCCAATTCCATTTTCCCTTGCAAATAATTTCCCCAAAGAGAAAAGCCTAAAATCCACCTGCCACAAGTATACACCCAAGAAGGGGAGAGAATTGTGGGGATTCAAGCAAGGTTTCAGGTGGAGAAATGGCAAAGAAGGGAAAAGGTAGCAGGACAGTCTCAAACCCTGAGAGCAAAAGCCATACCTCTGTTGCAGAGATGAGTTTGTTCTCTTTGGTTCTTGTCCACGCCACAACAAAGAACTGAAGGGCAGAGACACAGTAGTGAAGCAGAAAGAAAGTTTTATTTCAATATACTCTAAGGCAGGAACAGGCTAGAGTCAAGGTAGATAAAGGCAGGTTTACCTGAATAAAGCAGAGAGGAAAGAAAAACAGGGTGGAAAGGGAAGCTCACTAAACTGCTGTTCGTCATAGGGCAGATCCCCTGCCAACTCCTAAAGCCAATGTCACCTGACATCCAGATCTGCTTGAATCTGCAGCATGTGGGAACTAAGTCCCTACTACCCCAGGAGTTGGGGGAGCTGCAGAGCACTGGATCGAGTGAGATTATGTTCTGAGAACTTCCTAAATGCAAGGAAAAGGTTTTCAGGCAGGCAATTAAGGAGCATGATCGTGCAGATGCAGTTCCCTCTGGGTCACCCAGGCAAGGGAATTTGTAAGCCCAAATCAGAGTTCTCAGTAGCCTCTCCCTACTTATCTGAAGTAGGACAGAGAGAGTGACACACTCGAAGAAAGGCAAGTGTAGGCAACCTCTGAGATGAGGATGCACACCCGAAAGCTAGGATTCTGTCT
Organism: Manis pentadactyla; assembly: GCF_030020395.1. Lineage (NCBI taxonomy): Eukaryota > Metazoa > Chordata > Mammalia > Pholidota > Manidae > Manis > Manis pentadactyla. Next base: position 78,699,238 of record NC_080020.1, read on the forward strand.
TTTAAGGCTTTCAAGAATGGGGCAAAGGTAAAAGGTAGGGGTGTAGGCTTGTCAGGCGTTCTCATCTCATGATTCTATCTCTGGTGAGAGACAATATGCCATTGTCTATAGCTATTCCTCTAGGTAATTCTGTAGGACAAACCTTTTGTTTCTCTCTAAGATAGTGGCCACTCCCAAGTATTGGGAACACATCAGTTAAGACTGCTTACCTTGCCTTAAGATAAATCAGTGGCTGATCACCAAAGAATGTTAGTCTAACTTCCCAATTCTCTTCCAAAAGTGGAATCTTAGCCTTAAGATAAGTCCCTCTAGTTCTTATTATGCTAATCTCAACATATTTAGGAAACTTAATCATAATGCTTGTCCCTTGTCTCTGCCCTAGCTCACCTGCATTAGCTAAAGCAAATCTCAAGGTCAGCCCAGATTCAGGGAATGTAGAATGAACTCACATTGCAAAGTCCCTTCTAGCTCTCTGGCTTAATCTGATTAACCCCCTGAGTTCTTGGTGGACTCCATCCTCTTCTCATCCCTCTCATATCTGTCTTTCTGCTTAACACCTTTGTAGGGCCAAATAAAAGCTATGCACATTCCATAGTGCAGTGTAGCAGTACAATACTCTCTATGTCTCCAACTTTTCACAGTTCCTGCCCTGACCTCAGCGTTGGTAGAAACCCAAAGCCAGCTCTCCCCTCAGGACATGCCTTACTTCTCCAGTCACCCCCTCTACTGTTACTCACACCTTACGTACCAAGGGGCAGGGAGATCCATCACTACCACATGGCTCCCCACTGCCCCTTCATAGTGATCATACCCTCCAGTTCCCCACAGAAGCCCTTTCTGGCCCTGCTTGTCATCCTCGCCCCACAAACCTGCTCTTACTCATCATTTCTTCTCCCAGTGAGTACCACCATTCAAAGTAGGGGCGTGAGAGGTATGTTAGATGTCACACTGGTCTAACAGTGCCCATACCCAAGAGGTCACAAAGTCCTTTCAAGTCCACCTGCTACATCTCTGGCATATCTTCCACCTCTCTTCCCACCTATCAAAGACCAGGTTCTTGGGTCTTATGTTTGGGCCACAATGGGAAAAGCCTTGGTACCTCTGTACAGCTGTATCCAATTCCAGGCTATGACTACCTTCTAAATGCCAATGCTTCACTTGGTCAGTGTTCCAGTAAATGAAACAAGGAGAAAAAGCACTATGAACACTGTCTTTTCAGCCAATGAACACTGAGATCCCGCAATCAATTGGGTTAGTGTTTCTGATCATCCTAATGTTTACAGGTAAATCAACCATGGTAGACAGATATGGCTGAGACTGGGAATGTCCAAAGTTCCATACCCAAATAACAAACCGTTTATGGGATAAGCATTTCACTGATACTGAAATGTTTTGGCTTCACCTCATCCAGAAAAAAACAAGACTGAGTCTTTCTAGCAGCATCCCATGAACTAGTGCCAATAATATGTGATGGAATGTTATTTTAAATGTGCCAGTGTTCTAGAAATGTAATACTGGCCAACTACAAGCAAAACTATAAAACAAGCTTCCTGGACCAGATCAAAGCTTCAAAATGAGAATGTTAATTTCCAAAAGGATTCTTCATGGACCAGATCTAAGGAAGAAAACATGCAACTTGACATCCCAGCAAATGACCCAAAGATCTTCTTGAAGCAAACTGGGGCAAGTAGATTCCACTCTGAGGTGTTAAAGCCAGCAGCAAGGACATGATTTTCAGGGCACATAAAGATGACATCCCCAGGCCAGTACTGAGAAGCCAACTCAGGAAAACAGCTGTGACCAACTGAGGGGTTCTCAGCAGTCCCTGTTTCTATGTAGTATCTGTGGAATGATTTCTAGCTCTGAAAAGAACTAGTCTCATGCTAAAATAGTCATCAGTTAATCAAAAGCTCAGACTTCTTAAAAGAGGGATCAATAAAACCATAATTATTAAACATTTAAACTTTTCTATTAAAAAGGCAGCAGTACCAAACTAATGCCATCAAACTGTCCTTTAAAGGCGAGATGTTTACTCAACTAACCAGTTGTTTTAATTAGCATCGTGCCAAGTAAAAATGGCTCATAAATTATTTCTCTAAATAAGCTTCATTAACTTTCTGGCCCTGTTCAGGTATAAACAAAGTCAGGGTGAATTTCACAGATCCAAGTTTACATCAAAAACTTGACTTAAGGAAAATTAAAAGGTTATTATCTTCCCTGATTTAGAAAACAAAAACAATTAAGAAGCATCTCAATGCAAAGAGTCAAATGTAAGAACTCAGGTGTAAAGCATTCAGATTAAAAGGATGTTCTAGAACATGGTCTTGGGCCTCAAGTCAAAGGAAAAGCAAATATAGTGGAACAAAAAGTCAAGACATCAAGAAAAAGATCAATTATTAACCAAATCTCAAATCCAAAAGAGAAGAGAATTTCTACCATTGGATTACATAAACCACTAATGTGGTTTCTGAAGTCTGTTTCTTAACAAGATCATACATGCCCTGGTTTTGATCATATCTCAATCAATAAGTAATAGTTACTGACCCACTTCCATATATATGACAAAGTTTTCATTTTATAGAAAAATAATCTCTTATTTGAAATCTAACCATTTTGAAAGTAATTCATACACTGTATTTAGTTCGCCAACATATTGACTTGGTAAATGTAAAGGCATTTGGGCTACTAATGGTACCTGGCTCTACTGAAATGAAAAAGTTGAGCAAATATACATGTTTTAAATTATTTATGCATTTTAATTCCCAAGTAGAAAGGAATAGAAGTGGTCAGAAAGATTGTTCTGGAAATGGCCCAAGTGCTCTACCTTGCCAACTTGATACTTCCTTCACCTTGGAAGACCTGACCTTCTTTCTACAGTAAGTCATTCTACATTAGTCCTAAGTCTGGAGCAAGACTCTCAAACACACAAGAACAAAGACAGCTGAACAGTGTGCCTGTATCATGACGTGGGCAAGCTGCCTCCAGGGGTCTGCTTGGAGAACAGCACCAGGTTGCCAAACCTTCACATTTCAGAGAAATATTTTGGAGAGCAGGAGAGAAAAGGAACTGAAATATTTTGCAAAAAACATCTTCTAGGGATTGGAGCCAAGATGGCGGCATGAGTAGAGCAGCGGAAATCTCCTCCCAAAACCACATATATCTATGAAAATATAACAAAGACAACTCTTCCTAGAATAAAGACCAGAGGACACAGGACACCATCCAGACCACATCCACACCTGCGAGAACCCAGTGCCTCATAAAGGGGATAAAATACAAGCCCCGGCCCCGAGGGACCCGAGAGCCCCTCCGCCCAGCTCCCGGCGGGAGAAGAGTAGGCAAAGAGGGAGGGAGAAGGAGCCCAGGACTGCTGAGCACCCAGCCCCAGCCATCCGGGCCAGAGTGCAGACACAGTGCATGAGCGGGGGGCCCTGGATACTAGGGAAACAGGGCAGCAAGAACAGTGAGTGGGTACCGGAGGACATAAGAAAAGTAAGCGGCCATTTTTTTTTGTTTTGTTTTGTTTTGTTTTGACGAGCGCTTTTTGGAAGTCTTACAGGGATAGGGACCCCAATACTAGGGAAACAGGGCAGCAAGACCGGTGAGCAGATGCCTGAGGCTGGCGCCGGAGAATAAAGAAAAAAAGCGGCCATTTCTTATTTTTACTTATATTTTTTTATTTAATTTTAAATTTCTTTTTTTTTTTTTTTTGTGGGGTCGTTGTTTTGTTTTGGAGGGTGCTTTTTGGAAGTCTTAAAGGGTCAGGGCGGGACACTTAATCCAGAGGTAGAGAATCCGGGGATCTCTGGGCACCCTAGTCCCCTGGGCTGCAGGGAGCTCAGAGGCCCCTTATGGAGACAAATAGCCTCCAGGCCGCTCCCCCTCCAACGTGACTCCACCACTTTGGAGCAGCTGCCGAGCCAGGCCACGCCCACAGCAACAGCGGAGATAAACTCCATAGCAGCCGGGCAGGAAGCAGAAGCCCTGTCTGTGTGAAGCTACCCAGAACAAGCCACTAGAGGTCGCTGTTCTCCCAGGACAAGAGGGCCACAAACCAACAAGAAGGGAAGTTCTTCCAGCCGTCACTCATCGCAGCTTTGCAAACTATTCCTATGACCATGAAAAGGCAAAGCTACAGACAGACAAAGATCACAGAGACAACACCAGAGAAGGAGACAGACCTAACCAGTCTTCCTGACAAAGAATTCAAAATAAAAATCATAAACATGCTGACAGAGATGCAGAGAAATACGCAAGAGAAATGGGATGAAGTACAGAGGTAGATCACAGATGCCAGAAAGGAGATTATAGAGATGAAACAAACTCTGAAAGGGTTTATAAGCAGAATGGATAGGATGCAAGAGGCCATTGATGGAATTGAAACCAGAGAACAGGAACGCATAGAAGCTGACATAGAGAGAGATAAAAGGATCTCCAGGAATGAAACAATATTAAGAGAACTGTGTGACCAATCCAAAAGGAACAATATCTGTATTAAAGGGGTACCAGGAGAAGAAGAGAGAGGAAAAGGGATGGAAAGTATCTTGGAAGAAATAATTGCTGAAAACTTCCCCAAACTGGGGGAGGAAATAATCGAACAGACCACGGAAATACACAGAACCCCCAACAGAAAGGATCCAAGAAGGACAACACCAAGACACATAATAATGAAAATGGCAAAGATCAAGGACAAGGAAAGAGTTTTAAAGGCAGCTAGAGAGAAAAAGGTCACCTATAAAGGAAAACCCATCAGGCTAACATCAGACTTCTCAACAGAAATTCCACAGGCCGGAAGAGAATGGCATGATATATTAAATGCAATGAAATAGAAGGGCCTTCAACCAAGGATACTGCATCCAGCACGACTATCATTCAAATATGATGGTGGGATTAAACAATTCCCAGACAAACAAAAGCTGAGGGAATTTGCTTCCCACAAACCAGCTCTACAGGACATCTTAAAGGGACTGCTCTAGATGGGGGCACTCCTAGAAAGAGCACAGAACAAAAAACCCAACATATGAAGAATCGAGGAGGAGGAATAAGAAGGGAGAGAAGAAAAGAATCTCCAGACAGTGTATAAAACAGCTCAATAAGCAAGCTAAGTTAGGAAGTAAGTTACTAAAGAGGCTCACCTTGAACCTTTGGTAACCACGAATTTAAAGCCTGCAATGGCAATAAGCACATATCTTTCAATAGTCACCCTAAATGTTAATGGACTGAATGCACCAATCAAAAAACACAGAGTAATAGAATGGATAAAAAAGCAAGACCCATCTATATGCTGCTTACAAGAAACTCACCTCAAACCCAAAGACATGTACAGACTAAAAGTCAAGGGATGGAAAAACATATTTCAGGCAAACAACAGCGAGAAGAAAGCAGGGGTTGCAGTACTAATATCAGACAAAATAGACTTCAAAACAAAGAAAGTAACAAGAGATAAAGAAGGACACTACATAATGATAAAGGGCTCAGTCCAACAAGAGGATATAACCATTCTAAATATATATGCACCCAACACAGGAGCACCAGCATATGTGAAACAAATACTAACAGAACTAAAGGGGGAAATAGACTGCAATGCATTCATTCCAGGAGACTTCAACACACCACTCACCCCAAAGGATAGATCCACTGGGCAGAAAATAAGTAAGGACACGGAAGCACTGAACAACACAGTAGAGCAGATGGACCTAATAGACATCTATAGAACTCTACATCCAAAAGCAACAGGATATACATTCTTCTCAAGTGCAGATGGAACATTCTCCAGAATAGACCACATACTAGGCCACAAAAAGAGCCTCAGTAAATTCCAAAAGATTGAAATCCTACCAACCAACTTTTCAGACCACAAAGGTATAAAACTAGAAATACACTGTACAAAGAAAGCAAAGAGGCTCACAAACACATGGAGGCTTAACAACACGCTCCTAAATAATCAATGGATCAATGACCAAATCAAAATGGAGATCCAGCAATATATGAAAACAAATGACAACAACAACACTAAGCCCCATCTTCTGTGGGACACAGCAAAAGCAGTCTTAAGAGGAAAGTATATAGCAATCCAAGAATATTTAAAAAAGGAAGAACAATCCCACATGAATGGTCTAATGTCACAATTGTCGAAATTGGAAAAAGAAAAACAAATGAGGCCTAAGGTCAGCAGAAGGAGGGACATAATAAAGATCAGAGAAGAAATAAATAAAATTGAGAAGAATAAAACAATAGCAAAAATCAATGAAACCAAGAGCTGGTTCTTCGAGAAAATAAACAAAATAGATAAGCCTCTAGCCAGGCTTATTAACAGGAAAAGAGAGTCAACACAAATCAACAGAATCAGAAACGAGAAAGGAAAAATCACGATGGACCCCGCAGAAATACAAAGAATTATTAGAGACTACTATGAAAACCTCTATGCTAACAAGCTGGAAAACCTAGGAGAAATGGACAACTTCCTAGAAAAATACAACCTTCCAAGACTGACCCAGAAAGAAACAGAAAATCTAAACAGACCAATTACCAGCAACGAAATTGAAGCAGTAATCAAAAAACTACCAAAGAACAAAACCCCCGGGCCAGATGGATTTACCTCGGAATTTTATCAGACATACAGGGAAGATATAATACCCAGTCTCCTTAAATTTTTCCAAAAAATAGAGGAGGAGGGGATACTCCCAAACTCATTCTATGAAGCTAACATCACCCTAATACCAAAACCAGGCAAGACCCCACCAAAAAAGAAAACTACAGACCAATATCCCTGATGAATGTAGATGCAAAAATACTCAACAAAATATTAGCAAACCGAATTCAAAAATACATCAAAAGGATCATACACCATGACCAAGTGGGATTCATCCCAGGGATGCAAGGATGGTACAACATTCGAAAGTCCATGAACATCATCCACCACATCAACAAAAAGAAAGACAAAAACCACATGATCAACTCCATAGATGCTGAAAAAGCACTTGACAAAGTTCAACATCCATTCATGATAAAAACTCTCAGCAAAATGGGAATAGAGGGCAAGTACCTCAACATAATAAAGGCCATCTATGATAAACCCACAGCCAACATTATATTGAACAGCGAGAAGCTGAAAGCATTTCCTCTGAGATCGGGAACTAGACAGGGATGCCCACTCTCCCCACTGTTATTTAACATAGTACTGGAGGTCCTAGCCACAGCAATCAGACAAAACAAAAAAATACAAGGAATCCAGATTGGTAAAGAAGAAGTTAAACTGTCACTATTTGCAGATGACATGATACTGTACATAAAAAACCCTAAAGACTCCACCCCAAAACTACTAGAGCTGATATCGGAATACAGCAAAGTTGCAGGATACAAAATCAACACACAGAAATCTGTGGCTTTCCTATACACTAACAATGAACCAACAGAAAGAGAAATCAGGAAAACAACTCCATTCACAATTGCATCAAAAAAAATAAAATACCTAGGAATAAACCTAACCAAAGAAGTGAAAGACTTATACTCTGAAAACTACAAGTCACTCTTAAGAGAAATTAAAGGGGACACTAACACATGGAAACTCATCCCATGCTCGTGGCTAGGAAGAATTAATATCGTCAAAATGGCCATCCTGCCCAAAGCAATATACAGATTTGATGCAATCCCTATGAAACTACCAGCACCATTCTTCAATGAACTGGAACAAATAATTCAAAAATTCATACGGAAACACCAAAGACCCCGAATAGCCAAAGCAATCCTGAGAAAGAAGAATAAAGTAGGGGGGATCTCACTCCCCAACTTCAAGCTCTACTATAAAGCCATAGTAATCAAGACAATTTGGTACTGGCACAAGAACAGAGCCACAGACCAATGGAACAGACTAGACAATCCAGACATTAACCCAGACATATATGGTCAATTAATATTTGATAAAGGAGCCATGGACATACAATGGCGAAATGACAGTCTCTTCAACAGGTGGTGCTGGCAAAACTGAACAGCTACATGTAGGAGAATGAAACTGGACCATTGTCTAACCCCATATACAAAAGTAAACTCAAAATGGATCAAAGACCTCAATGTAAGTCATGAAACCATTAAACTCTTGGAAGAAAACATAGGCAAAAACCTCTTAGACATAAACATGAGTGACCTCTTCCTGAACATATCTCCCTGGGCAAGGAAAACAACAGCAAAAATGAACAAGTGGGACTATATTAAGCTGAAAAGCTTCTTTACAGCAAAAGACACCACCAATAGAACAAAAAGGATCCCTACAGTATGGGAGAATATATTTGAAAATGACTCATCCGATAAAGGCTTGACATCCAGAATATATAAAGAGCTCACACGCCTCAACAAACAAAAAACAAATAACCCAATTAAAAAATGGGCAGAGGAACTGAACAGACAGTTCTCCAAAACAGAAATACAGATGGCCAACAGACACATGAAAAGATGCTCCACATCGCTAATTATCAGAGAAATGCAAATTAAAACTACAATGAGGTATCACCTCACACCAGTAAGGATGGCTGCCATCCAAAAGACAAACAACAACAAATGTTGGCGAGGCTGTGGAGAAAGGGGAACCCTCCTACACTGCTCGTGGGAATGTAAGTTAGTTCACCCATTGTGGAAAGCAGTATGGAGGTACATCAAAATGCTCAAAACAGACATACCATTTGACCAAGGAATTGCACTCCTAGGAATTTACCCTAAGAATGCAGCAATCAAGTATGAGGAAGACAATGCACCCATATGTTTATCGCAGCACTATTCACAATAGCCAAGAATTGGAAGCAACCTAAATGTCCATCAATAGATGAATGGATAAAGAAGAAGTGGTACATATACACAATGGAATACTACTCAGCCATAAGAAAAGGGCAAATCCTACCATTTGCAGCAACATGGATGGAGCTGGAGGGTATTATGCTCAGTGAAACAAGCCAAGCGGAGAAAGAGAAATACCAAATGATTTCACTCATCTGTGGAATAGAAGAACAAAAGAAAAACTGAAGGAACAAAACAGCAGCAGAATCACAGAACTCAAGAATGGACTAACAGGTACCAAAGGGAAAGGGACTGGGGAGGATGGGTGGGTAGGGAGGGATAAGGGGCGGGGAGAAGTAGGGGGGTATTAAGATTAACACGCATGGGGGGGTAGGAGAAAAGGGAGGGCTGTACAACACAGAGAAGGCAAGTAGTGATTCTACAACATTTTGCTATGCTGATGGACAGTGACTGTAAAGGGGTTTATAGGGGAGACCTGGTATAGGGGAGAGCCTAGTAAAGATAATATTCATCATGTAAGTGTAGATTAGTGGTACCAAAAACAAAACAAAACAAAACAAAACAACAAAAAAAGGACAGTTCCTGTGTGGTAACCTCCAATGAGTTCTACACAAGAGTATAAAGGGCATATAAAAGTGTAGGCAAAGGGTCTGTTTGTGTTTATACAGAGGATCAAAGCCTAATTGGGCTACCCCGAAAATGAACTAAGATACGATATGAAAGAGAACTTCCAACATCAGCACTCTCAGGAAGACTCATGCCAGAAGATGATCATCAAAAATCCCCAACAAAGATCCACACACTGCTACAGGTGTAGATACACTCATCCCACCAGTTCCTGGACTTGCCATGGGAATGAAGAAGGAGATATCTAAACTGGCCTGTGCATACAGTAAAACAACAAATTTGACTGGATCTATACTGTTGTAACTCAAACAAGAATTAGGAGAAGTGCAAATTGTAGTGCTCCAAAATCTTACAACTACAGACTATTTACTGTTAAAAGAACATATGGGATGTGAACAGTCCCCAGGAATGGGTTGTTTTAATTTGTCTGATTTCTCTCAGACTGTTCAAGCTCAGTTAGACAATATCCACCATATCATAGATAAGTTTACACAAATGCCTAAGGTGCCTAACTGGTTTTCTTGGTTTCACTGGAGATGGCTGGTAATTACAGGTATGCTTTGGTTATGTAACTATACTCCTATTATGTTAATGTGTGTGCACAATTTAATTAGTAGTTTAAAACCTATACATGCTAAAGTTACTCTACAAGAAGATATGTCAAAGAAATAATCAATCTTCCCATGTTTTCTTCTGCCTGCTACTTCTATAGCTTTTCTTCTTCCTTCCTAATTACAACCCTTAAATAGAATTCGTGCCTCATATCAAATTTACCGAGTATCATAATTCTTCCAAGTGGTAAAGACACCTCAAGACAAATGCTGGGCATAGAAGCCACAGGGCATAAATATGCAAAGAAGTAAAAAGCTAACCTTTTCAAACAATAAGGCTTTTCCCTCACTTACCAACTTTACATTTCCCTGTATGGCCCCGGAAGATGACTGGTTAGCCAGAGACGGGTAAGATTTCTCAAGGGAGGAACAATCTAAGACAGGCACAGTCGCAGGGGGGCCATCAGGTGAGAAATTGGGGATCAACAGAGGTGAGGCTTAGAACCTCACCCCCCCTGTTCTGAGAGAAATCTTCTGCATACGTGGATGTTTTATTGCCCTTGTCTAGCTTGGATTAACACATAGCCTACAGGCACACACCTGATCATCTACATTTGCTCTCTTACAACACTAAACTATGTTTTCTACCTTTATCTTGTATCTACCTATCACTTCAGCATTTTATTAAAAATAATAATAATAAAGAGAGAAATGTGGTATCCACATATAAATCAAGTATAAAAATCAAATGAGTATTCATATTTGAACTGTTTATAGTTCATAATGAATGAGCAAAACCAAAAGTTTCTGTGATGACTGCCCTTGTACTGTTCACCATGTAACTTATTCACTATGTAAGAATTTGTTCTCCATGTAAGAACTTGTTCGTTATGCTTCAGAAGATTGGAGACTGATGAAAATTAGGCTTGGGGTGGATTAATGATTGTGCATTGAGCATTGGCTCCCCTATACAGAATTTTATTGTTGTTAACAACCATTTGATCAATAAATATGAGAGATGCCCTCACAAAAAAAAAAAAAAAAAAAAAGTACACACTTCCAATTGTAAAATAAATAAGTAACCGGGATGTAATGTATAGCATAAGGAATATAGTCAAAACATTGTATCAACTTGGTATGGTGATAGCTGGTACCTAGAATTATCATGTATATAAATGTTGAATCACTGTGTTGTACACCTGAAACTAATATAATGTGATACTGTGTGTCAACTACCCTTCAATAAAAAATAATTATCTCCAAAAAAAAAAAAAACATCTTCTACTCTCAACCTTGACCTCACATTAATCCATTTTCATCTTTGAATGAAGGGAGAAAAAGCAATAGAACAGATATAGACTGAAAAAAAAAGATAATAATGAAAAGAGGTACAATACAGAACACTGGTTAAAGATTCTGGAACCAGATTGACCTGGGTTTGAATCCCAGCTCTGCAGCTTAACAACTTTGTGTTAGACTTGACCAATCTGCTCAATCATCATCATCATGATCTTTTGTTTTCTCACCTGCAAAATGGGGTTAATAATACTTTGCTGGGTAGCTGGGAGGAATAAAAATAAATAAATATGTAAAGCAGTTAGCATGCAGCCTGCCACAGAGGAGGTGTCTTATAAAGCAGCTGAAGAAAAAAGAGAGGAGAGGTGGGAAGAGGAGACTTTCAGAGAACATTTTAAGGGTTCAAGAACAGTCTAAACTCAGAACAAATGCCTCATTCTCTTAATAATCAGTCTGAAAATATTTCCTGATCACCTACTACATAATTAGCACTTCATTCAGAAATGAAGCATTCTCCTCCTCTCTCTCAAGATGCATACAATACAGCTCAAGAAACAGAAATCACACCCATGAAAACAGAAATCACATCTGTGGAATATGTAAAGACACACTTAAATTGTGCTAAATTGTTAAATTTTCTACATGTAGTAATGTAAGTGCAGCAGTAATTTGGAGAAGGGGCTCGTGAGGGCTGACTTGTGGGGGAAAGCTTCGGGGAGGGGTGGTAGAAACGTGAATGGACATTTAGGGGGAGGGGAGCATGTCAGGCGAAGATAATGAAAACATACCCCAGCTCAAGTTTGGCCACAGAAACATCAGGGATATGAGCAGAACATTGTGGAGAGATGAGGACCTGGACTAGTGAAGTGACAGGCAAAAAGCAGTGAGCATGGGAGCCGTTTGAAGCAAAAATGGATGGGACTTCAGAATTGAATATGAAAAATGAAAGAGAGCTATGCTCTCTGCCTCTCTTTTTGATTTCTTCCCATTTGCGGCCAGTGCATTCCTGTCAACTTTCTTGGTATTTCTTAAGAGGAAGTAAAATCACAACCTTCTACTTCCCTAGACAGAGGTAGGCATCACCTTTCTCAACAACCAGGCTACCCAGGGCAGGGTTTACAAACGGGGGTTGGGATGGGTCCCTATCCCAGCTCTGCCACTTACTAACTGTGTTAGTAAGGAACTGCAAGCAAGGAAACTAGCCTTCCAGGCCGCAGCTCCCTTATCTGTAAGAGGGAGGGTAATCATAACAGCCCTCTCACAGACTGTTGAGAGGGAAATCAATCAATGCATTTAATAAACTCCTTAACGGAGAAGCACTTTGAACAGTGCGTGGCATGTATCAACAAATCCACAAAAGTGACATATTACCATTATTATTGTTATATTCTATTATCCTTTTATTCTTTAGCTGGAAATAGCCATAGAAAGCTCAAAGAATCATCTCAAAAGTGACTAAGGAGGAGAAATCAAGAGGAAGCTTGTCTTGGAAGTACAAATTCTTTTAAATCTACCACCAACAGTGAAAACCGCAAGACCCAGACAATCTAGTGTCACACAGAGGATTTGAGCCCATACCTGGCTTGGTGAATGGCCTCCATCCACTCTTTACCATCCTGCTCTTCCTCACAGCGCAGCTCCAGTGGTTTTTGTCCTTCGTGGCCAAAAAGAACAGTAAAGTAATACTGGAGAGAAAAACAAACAAACAAAGATGAGTTTTATTTTTCAAGCATGACAGCATTAACAACATGGTAATCCCATTAAGGGGTATATGTTTACAAAATGTGTAACATTATGTAATTCATGTTTCAAAATGTAGCATCTCTCCCAGTCTAGTTGGCAATGCTTTTGCCCCTAGAAGATGCCATATGTTACATTTTAACAGCCCTCAGTAAGAGTCAACCCACAACATCTCATAAGATACAGAAAAGGTATTTGATACAATTCTACACAAACACATAATTAAAATCCTTTGCAAACTAGAAAGTGAAATGACTGAACCTGATAAAGGATACCCTCTGAAAATTTACTACAAACATTTTACCTAACGGTAAGCTACTATAAGCAACCCCTCTAAAATCAAAATAAGAGAAAGATGGCAATTATCACCATTTCTATTAACCAATTCTACCAGGAGGGAAACATAAGAAAATAGAGGGGAAAAGGGCATGAGAAATGGAAAGCAAGGAGAAAAAATCATTTTTTCACAAATGATGTAATTGTCTATATTAAAAATTAATTGAAAATTTATTAGAATAAGAACATCCAACATTGTTGGATATAAAATCAATACACAAAATTCATTACATTTTGTACAGTATCAACAAATAGAAAAGTTAATTTTGAAAACATAGCATTTGCAGTAACAAATAAGAATAAATCACCTCTAAACTAAAAACTAATCTATACTTCAATGTATTCCAATAAAAATACCCATAGCTCTTATTTTTGGTGGAATTTGACAAAATTGACTCTAAAATCTGAGCCAGGGATAGGAGAAGCTTTCACTTTAAACCAGTCTACTTGAGGTTGGATGTGTTAACTACCAAGCTGAGACTGCCTGGAAAGGAAATGTGACTGGAGAACTTTTCATTATACGAAAATAATCAGAAAATACACTGGGCCGCCCAAGACTTCATCCTGGGGTATGAAAAGAACCAGCACCACAGAGCTGCTCTGAGCAGAGGGAGAGTCAAAGACAAAAACAAAGTTCTTTCTGTTGTCCTACCTTCCCACCTCACCCCTAAAATGTTTATTCAGTGTGACAGTTATGTACTCATTTTCTTCAGACAAATTAAAAATCTTCAGGACAACCATCCCAGAGATAAGAATTTTCAGAACAAATTTTACCAAAGGGGAAAAAATTGCCTAAGAGACTTCTCAGGCTACCTGAGCACAAATCATCAGCCCACTGAGCATGCCTGAGCCATGTCTGGGAGACTGTCACCGCACTTCCCACCGACAGTCCGAGCCCCATAACTGAGCTGTCTTTAGTTCTGAAACCTCTTGTCCAGTCAGACGACTAAATGCTATGAACCAGAGTGAAATAACCTGATGAAAAGGCCACTGAGAATGGGAAGAATTGAGTTTAACACTGTATCCAATAAAACTCCATTTAAATTTGAGAGGAGAAGAGTTGAAACTCAATAAAATAACAAATCAGTGTCTTAAAGGGCAATCCTATAAGTGATGGCATTTCAGTAACTGCTGGCTACCATCCAAGCCCAGGGGCCCTTCCAGGGAGAGGAAGCACTTAATGAAGCGGCCCCATTTGTGGAAAGGCTGCAACTGGCACCTCTATAGCAGCGGTTGCTCGGGAACCCAATTAACAGCCACCTTTAAAAGCCAGCAAGGCAATTATATTAGCAGAGTATATCCAAAGGTTAAGCCATGTCTGAGGCATAACAATGATGGAAAGAGTTTTGGGAAATACACATTACATTTCCAGTTCACTTAGCAAATTCAGTTTAACCACAAAAAGATACTGCCTCTGCCTGTACCTGCAGATTATTTATTTTTAGCCGCTCGTTAAAGTTTTCTTTGTATATTTTGTCCTCATTCTGATATGAACCAGGGGTCTGTATATCAGACCTATGACTTTAGAGGTCACCTTGAGGATTAAATGCAGCAGTGGACACCCTCAAGGGTGCTCTGTGACTCCAGCCTACTCCCTATAGGAACTAGGTGGACGAGTTCCATAGTACCAGGTCTGAAATGCAAGGAAGAATTAAAACAGCGATGACCTTAAAAATTGAAATTACCAAAGAGGATGATGCTTTGTGGCCTTCTCCTGACTGAGTGGGCTGGCAGGAGCTTGGAATTGTCATTGGAGATGAACACATTTCTTTCACAGCATCAAAAACTGGTTCCCTTATTGACATTAGTCAATCCAAGGATGCAGAAGGCTTATGAGTATTTTATTATCTTGTCCAGGACCTGAGGTGCTTGATCTTCAGTCTTATTGGGTTACACCTCAATATTAAGCCAATCTTGACTGAATATTGGTGTGGACAGAAGGCAGGTGAGAGTAGCTGTTGTTAATTACCATTATCAGGAAATTTTTGTGTATATCAGGGCAAAATTTTTAAATAAATTATATATGATTGGTTTTAATAAATATGTAACAAAAATAAAACGTTCATGTCTTTCAATTCAATAACTACAATGACAGTAAGTTTCTCTTCTTTTTCTCCCTAGATATTCTCACCTATTTCCCAAATCTATTTCTCCAGGCCATGTCTGGGAGACCATCAGAGCACTTCCCCACCAAAAGTCCAAGCCCCATAACTCGAGGGATAATCAAAGCTAGAAGAGAGTCCTAGTAAGAGAGCATTGATGAAACCAGATGTGATGAGAGAATGGAGTTGAGTCTGACTTTGGGGTTGCTAGTTGAAGATAAACTGTTGGATAAAGATGCACTTGACAGAGAAAAGACAGAGGAGAAGGTGTAGTTGTGTAGGTAGGGGGTGGGAGGAGGAGCATTGGGGGTGGGAGGGAGGGAAGGAGGGAAGGTAATAAGTTCAGCTTTGGACATAACTGACATGCTAACAGGAAAAATATTGGGCTGGTACCTGGGAAAGAAGCTTCTATATCATGTCCCCTTTGGGGATTCTGGAGACTTCTGTGCACCCTCCTCTTACATCACCCTAGAGTTTTCCATGCATATCTCTCTTCCCTGCCAGCCTTGTCCTTTTGTATCCTCGATTCCAGCACTGTGCCAGGCACAGAGAAAACTCTCGATACTGTTTGATGAATAAATGACCATGAGTAAAGAAACATGAGGTGTAATTAAACTGATACATTTGCTCCAAACGGCCACACATCATGATCAATTGCTTGATTATATAATCATAACCAGGTAGCCATCCAGAAAAGGAATTAAAAAAGACCACTCAAGCTACCTTTTTATCATAAGCATGAAAAGCCAGAATATTATCATGATCTCACAAACCCCTAGAAGAGTAACACGTAGATATTATAAGTTGGCAGATTCACTATAAAATGCCAGAAAGACAACACAAACCTAGGAAATTTAATGTTCAAAGTCTTATTGGTATCTATTGTAGCTTTATATGAATTTTTATTTTCCACTTTTCTGAGTTTTATTATAATGGGTTTGCTACTATTTATGCTATGTATTTTAGCAGAGAACAAAAGTAACCCAATAGGAAAACATGAGCTCACTTAAAACTCTGGTCTTTAAGCTTCGGCAAGTTAGAAACAAATTTGTAGCTAACAGTGGCAACTGCTGGAGCATGGTATTGCAGGACAAATTCCATTCTCTGTATTTCTTTTTTTTTATTATTATTTTTACTTTGACATAATTAATGTACAATTACTTGAACATTATGGTTACTAGACTCCCCCTATTATCAAGTCCCCCCCACATACCCCATTACGGTCACTGTCCATCAGCATAGTAAGATGCAATAGAATCTTACTTGTCTTCTCTGTATATACAACCTTTCCCATGTCCCCCCCTACATTATGTGTGCAAATCGTAATGCCCCATTTTTCCCTTATCCCTCCCAGCCCACACACCATCTCCAGTCCCTTTCCCTTTGGTAACTGTTAGTCCATTCTTGGGTTCTGTGAGACTACTGCTGTTTTGTTGCTTCAGTTTTTTCTTTGTTCTTATACTCCACAGATAAGTGAAATCATTTGACACTTGTCTTTCTCTGCCTGGCTTATTTCACTGAGGATAATACCCTCTAGCTCCATCCATGTTGTTGCAAATGGTAGGATTTGTTTTCTTCTTATGACTGAATAATATTCCATTGTATATATGTACCACCTCTTCTTTATCCATTCATCTGCTGAAGGACACTTAGGTTGCTTCCATTTCTTGGCTATTGTAAATAGTACTGTGATAAACATAGGAATGCATGTGTCTTTTTCAAACTGGGCTGCTGCATTCTTAGGGTAAATTTCTAGGAGTTGAATTCCTGGGTCAAATGATATTTCTATTTTGAGTTTTTTGAAGAACCTCCATACTGCTTTCCACAATGGTTGAACTTATTTACATTCCCACCAGCAGTGTAGGAGGGTTCCCCTTTCTCCACATCCTTGCCAACATTTGTTGTTGTTTGTCTTTTGGATGGTGGCCATCCTAACTGGTATAAGGTGATATCTCATTGTGGTTTTAATTAGCATTTCTCTGATGATTAGCAATGTGGAGCAATCTTTTCATATGCCTGTTGGCCATCTGAATTTCTTCTTTGGAGAAGTGTCTGTTCAGCTCCTCTGCCCAAATTTTAATTGGCTTATTTGATTTTTGTTTGTTGAGGTGTGTGAGCTCTTTATGTACTTTGAATATTAACCCCTTATCAGATATGTAATTTATGAATATATTCTCCCATACTGAAAGATGTCTTTTTGTTCTACTGATGGTATCCTTTGCTGTACAGAAGCTTTTTAGTTTGATATAGTCCCACTTGTTCATTTTTGCTTTTGTTTCCCTTGCCAAGAGAGATACGTTCATAAAGAAGTTGCTCATTTTTAATTCCAAGATATTTTTGCCTATATTTTTTTCTAGGAGGTTTATGGTTTCATGACTTATGTTCAGGCCTTTGATCCATTTTGAGTTTACTTTTGTGTATGGGGTTAGACAGTAATCCAGTTTCATTCTCTTACATGTAGCTGTCCCATTATGCCAACACCAACTGTTCAAGAGGCTGTCATTTCCCCATTGTATATCCATAACTCCTTTATCGTATATTAATTGACCATATATGCTTGAGTTTATATCTGGACTCTCTATTCTGTTCCACTGGTCTATGGCTCTGTTCTTGTGCCAGTACCAAATTGTCTTGATAGTTGAGGCTTTGTAGTAGAGCTTGGAGTCAGGGAGCGTAATTCTACCTGCTTTATTCTTCCTTCTCAGGATTCCTTTGGCTATTTGGGGTCTTCTGTCATTCCATATGAATTTTAGAACTATTTGCTCTAGTTCATTGAGGAATGCTGTAGGTATTTAGATAGGGATTGCATTGAATCTGTAGATTGCTTTAGGCAGGATGGCCATTTTGACAATATTAATTCTTCCTAGCCAAGCACATGGGATGAATTTCCATATATGAGTGTCCTCTTTAATTTCTCTTAAGAGTGTCTTGTAGTTTTCAGGGTATAGGTCTTTCACTTCCTTGGTTAGGTTTATTGCTAAGTATTTTATTCTTTTTGATGCAATTGTGAATGGAATTGTTTTCCTGAATTCTCTTTCTGCTAGTTCATCATTAGTGTATAGGAATGCAACAGATTTCTGTATATTAGTTTTGTATTCCACACTTTGCTGAATTCAGATATTAGATCTAGTAGTTTTCAAGTGGATTCTTTAGGGTTTTTTATGTACAATATCATGTCATCTGCAAACAGGGACAGTTTGACTTCTTCCTTGCCTATCTGGATGGCTTTTATTTCTTTGTGTTGTCTGATTGCCATGGCTAGGACCTCCAGTACTATGTTGAATAGAAGTGGGGAGAGTGGGCATCCTTTTCTTGGTCCCGATCTTAAAGGAATAGAATTCAGCTTCTCACTGTTAAGTATAATGTTGGCTATGTGTTTGTCATATATGGCATTTATTATGTTGAGGTACTTGCCCTCTAGACCCATTTTGTTGAGAGTTTTGTCATGAATGGATGTTGAATTTTGTCAAATGTTTTTTCAGCATCTATGGAGATGATCATATGGTTTTTGTCCTTCTTTTTGTTGATGTGGTGGATGATGTTGATGGAATTTTGAATGTTGTACCATCCTTGTATCCCTGGAATGAATCCCACTTGATCATGATGGATGATCTTTTTGATGTATTTTTTAAATTTGGTTTGCTAATATTTTGTTGAGTATGTTGGCATTTATGTTCATCAGGGATATTGGTCTGCAATTTTCTTTTTTTTTTTTGGTGTCTTTGCCTGGTTTTGGTATTAGAGTGATGTTGGCTTTGTAGAATGAGTTTGGGAGTATTCCCTCCTCTTCTACATCTTGGAAAACTTTAAGGAGGATGGGTATTAGGTCTTCACTAAATGTTCAATAAAATTCAGCAGTGAAACCATTGGGTCCAGGGCTTTTGTTCTTAGGTAGTTTTTTGATTACCAATTCAATTTCTTTGCTGGTAATTGGTCTATTCAGATTTTCTTTCTGGTTCAGCTTTGGAAGATTGTATTTTTCTAGAAAGTTGTCCATTTCTCCTAGGTTATCCAGTTTGTTACCATATAAGTTTTCACAGTATTCTCTCATAATTCTTTGTATTTCTGTGGTGTCTGTAGTGACTTTTCCTTTCTCATTTCTGATTCTGTTTATGTGTGTAGACTCTCTTTTTTTCTTGATAAGTCTGGCTAGGGGTTTATCTATTTTGTTTATTTTCTCAAAGAACCAGTTTCTGCTTTCATTAATTCTTTCTACTGTTTTATTCTTCTCAACTTTATTTATTTCTGCTTTAATCTTTATTATGTCCCTCCTTCTACTGACTTTGGGCCTCATTTGTTCTTCTTTTTCTAGTTTCATTAATTGTGAGTTTAGAGTGTTCATTTGGGATTGTTCTTCTTTCCTGAGGTAGGCCTGTATTGCAATATATTTCCCTCTTAGCACGGCCTTCAATGCGTCCCACAGGTTTTACGGTGTTAAATCATTTGCCTCCATATATTCTTGATCTCCGTTTTTATTTACTCATTGATCTATTGATTATTTAGGAGCATGTTATTAACCCTCCATGCGTTTGTGGGATTGTTCATTTTCTTTGTGCAATTTATTTCTAGTTTTATACCTTTGTGATCTGAGAAGCTGGTTGGTACAATTTCAATCTTTTTGAATTTACTGAGGCTCTTTCTGTGGCCTAGTATTTGATCTATTCTTGAAAACGTTCCATGTGCACTTGAGAAGAATGTATATCTTGTTGCTTTAGGATGGAGTGTTCTGTAGATGTCCATTAGGTCCATCTCTTCTAATACGTTGTTCAGTGCCTCTGTCTCTTTACTTTACTTATTTTCTGTCTGGTTGATCTGTCCTTTGGAGTGAGTGGTGTGTTGAAGTCTCCTAAAATGATTACATTGCATTCTGTTTCCCCCTTTAATTCTTTTAGTATTTGTTTCACATATGTAGGTTTTCCTGTGTTGGGCTCATAGATATTTATAGTAGTTATATCCTCTAGTTGGACTGACCCCTTTATCATTATGTAATGTCCTTCTTTGTCTCTTGTTACTTTCTTTGTTTTGAAGTCTATTTTGTCTGATACAAGTACTGCAACTCCTGCTTTTTTCTCCCTGTTAGTTGCTTGAAATATCTTTTTCCATCCCTTTACTTTCAGTCTGTATATATCTTTGGGTTTGAAGTGAGTCTCTTCTAGCAGCATATAGGCGGGTCTTGTTTTCTATCCATTTAGTGACTCTATGTCTTTTGATTGGTGCATTCAGACCATTTACATTTAGGGTGATTATCAATAGGTGTGTACTTATTGCCATTGCAGGTTTTAGATTCATGGTTACCAAAGGTTCAAGGGTAATTCCCTTACTATCTAACAGTCTAATTTAACTCACTTTGTGTGCTATTACAAACACAACCTAAAGGTTCTCTCTTTTTTTTTCCTCCTCTTCTTCCTCCTCCATTCTTTGTATGTTATGAATCATATTCTGTACTCTTTGTCTATCCCTTGGGTGACATCTATTCAGTCTTAGGACTACTGCCATCTATAGGAGTCCCTCCAAAATTCACTGTAGAGGTGGTTTGTGGGAGGTAAATTCTCTCAACTTTTTCTTATCTGAAAATTGTTTAATGCCTCCTTCAAATTTAAATGATAAGCTTGCTGGGCATTGTATTCTTGGTTGAAGGCCCTTCTGCTTCATTGCATTAAATATATCATGCCACTCCCTTCTGGCCGGTAGGGTTTCTGTTCAGAAGTCTGATGATAGCCTGATGGGTTTTCCTTTATATGTGATCTTTTTTCTCTCTCTAGCTGCTTTTAAAAGTCTGTCTTTATCCTTGATCTTTGCCATTTTAATTATTATATGTCTTGATGTTGTCTTCCTTGGGTCCCTTGTGTTTGGAGATCTGTGCACCTCCATGGCTTGAGAGACTATCTCCTTCCCCAGATTGGGGAAGTTTTCAGCAATTATTTCTTCAAAGACACTTTCTATCCCTTTTTCTCTCTATTCTTCTTCTGGTACTCCTATAATGTGAATTTTGTTCCATTTGGATCGGTCCCACAGTTCTCTCAATATTCTTTCATTCTTAGAGATTCTTTTTTCTCTCTGTGCCTCAGCTTCTTTGTATTCCTCTTCTCTAATTTCTATTACATTTACTGTCTCTTCGACTACATCTAATCTGCTTTTAAATCCCTCCATTGTATGTTTCATTTCAAATGTGGAATTTCTTAATGATTGAATCTCTGACTTAAATTCATTCCTGAGTTCTTGAATATTTTTCTGTGCCTCTATAAGCATGTTTATAATTTTTATTTTGAACTCTCTTTGAGGAAAATTGTTAAGTTCAGTTTCATTTGGCTCTCTTTCTGGGGTTTGTGAGATTTTGGTCTGGATCGTGTTCTTTTGACATTTCATGTTTCTGTGTGGTGCCCTCTAGTGCCCAGAAGCTCCAGTGCCCCTAGAGTGAGGTTTGGGTTGGTAGGGTAGCAGATCTGGTGCCTGGAGGGGAGGAAAGATCTGTTTCCCGATTCCCGTCTGCGGTGCCTGTCTCCAGTATCAGAGCCAGTGGGCCAAGCACACAGATGTAAGCCACTGTGCTTTGTGTCTCTAGCTGTTGTAGGCAGGGCCTCCCTCTGGCTGGCCTGGTGCCAGCACAGTGACTGCAGGTTTGTGAACTGATGTTTGCAGGCCAGGAGGAAGGCGCAGCAGGCTGCGTCTCACAGTGGGGGGCCTCAGAGCTGAGTAGACAGTCAGTGGGATGGGGCGCCTGAAGCTCCTCAAAGTTCCCATCCAGCTGGGCAGAGTGCTCCCAGACAACCTTGTCCAGATCTCCCCTCCCCCACGCAGCAAGCTCTGTGCAAACCCCGCTCCTTCAGCAGCCCTCTTGCTGATAGGAAGCCTCTCATACCACCTGCCTTTCATTTGTCCCAGAGCGGCCGGGTGTGGATCCCCTCCTCCACAAATGGCCAGAATCTGTCTCTCAAGCACTCCACCTGTCTGGGCTCCCCAATGTCCAGAGCACCACACAGTGTAGGTTTCTGCTCCCAAAGCAGACCTCCAGGGCTGGGTGTTCAGCAGTTCTAGGCTTCCAGCCCCTCCGCGTTCCGTTTCTCTTCCTCCCACCAGTGAGCTGGGGTGGGGGAAGGGCTTGGGTCCCACCTGATTAAGGCTTTCATATGTTACCCTGTTTTGTGAGGTCTGCTCTGTTCGTGAGGTCTGTGTGCAGTCTGGTTCAGCCTTCTTTCTTGTTGTTTTAGGGTTAGTTGTATCAATTAACTACATTTTCATACTATCTGTGGTTTTGGGAGGAATTCTCCGTCTCACCTCTCATGCCGCCATCTTGTATCCCCTCCCAATCTCTGCATTTCTATATTGTTTGAATAGTTTACAACACACAGGTTTAGCTACATACCTAATAAAAATATGTCCATTCCATTTTTAAATTGTTTGAGTCATTTACAAAAGACATACATTGCTACATAATCAACAATAAAGATATTTACCCATTTTCAAAACTATCTCCAGGTTTTTATACTACTACTTCTATATCTACAGAAAGTAAATGATATTGGTCAAATCAATGATGTTCAAAGGAAGATAAAAAACACTGTGGATTTTCTTAAAAGTATACAGCACAAAAATAATTTCCTTTAAAAAATGCTGCTCCATGCACATTATTCAGATGGTACTGCAGGATTTTAAATTATTATATATATCCTTGACACTTGTCAATTTTAGATTAAGAGAACTAAAACAAACCCTCCCTCTGCAGGGACTGTGGCAGAGAACCCTTCCGGGGTGTGGGGGGCCTTCGGAGGAGGTGGGTTGGAGGAGAGACCCACAGGAAGCTGCATGGCCTTCTCCCCCTGGCTGACAGATTTCTCACCCTACTCCAGACACGGATGGATAAAGAAACGGGTTCCTTCCGAACTGTGCTTTGGCTTAGTGACTTACACACATGGGATAAGTGACCATGACAGCACAGCAGCCTGGGGCGGCAGTGCCTCTGCAGCCATAGTGTGGCTCTCACACAGGATGGGGCTCTCTGTCCCCACCTGGCCTTGGAGTCAGGCCTTTCTAGGCCACGAGAATGTGACCAACACTGTTCAGCAGTCTTCTGCACCCCAGAGCATGTGTCTCCCCTGTCACTCCCGTGGGTCTGGCTTCCACAAAGAACTGAGTCGAAGTAAACTGTGCTCATTGGAGATTAACAAATACAAGATGCCAGAAAGCCTGTCATTTTAAGAATGGCTAAAAGAATTTGATGTATTTCATTGTTCTTCATATCTGTGAGAAGCTATCATATAAATACTGGGAGAGAAACTTTCATTGACCAGGGATCTGAGTGCTCATAAATCTCCAGGCATCTTGGAATTTATGAAAAGGAAGCATGATGCATAGTGGCTGAAGTCTCAACCCCGAGCTGGCAAGGGAACAGCAGTGACATTTCTCCGTGCTTCATTGAAGTCTCATACAAGTTTCTGCCTTCCTCTTGTATACCACTCCAAAGGACGGATGTTGTTGAAGCTAACATTTGATCTATGTGATTGGCTTCCCCCACAACACTCAGCCTTCCCACTTATTTATGAGCTTTAGAGGGAGGCATCTAACTCTCGTCAGCCTAGAGCCACTCAGTGAGCACACTTGTGAATTCAGTCACCACTGGCACAGCCTTCTCTGACAGTAAGGTGACTAAACTTTATCACCATTCTATGTCCGATCTTTCCTGCCCTCTCCTGAACTAATCCAGAACCTTTAACTTCACTGGTTCTAAAGAACAAAACCTTCAAAGCCCTTCTACTTCATGCCACCTTCATCAATTCTCATTTCAACCATTGGTTTTATTTACTTTCCATTTGCCAACCATATTCTCATTTATGCAAAAGGTAAGTACAATGAAAATGTATGCTGTTAACACCCAAGGCATTTAGTACCGCTTTACAGAGAGGAAAATACTTTGACACAGAGACTTGAGCAAAAGTTGAAGTTCCTCCACTGCTGCAAGCAAACCCTTGAGGTGCTCTAGCGGAGAAGGGCTATGGTCATGCCCAACACAGGCAGGGGAAATGAGAGTAATGAGATAGACTTAGATTTGCCCTGTGTGGCTCCAGAAGGCGCAAATAAGAATAATGGGTTAGAGATTTGGAAGACCTTTCTAAAAATGGAATGAGATGCTGCAGCCAGTTGGCCATCTCTCTGGAGTGTTTGAAAAATGATTCCTGCCCTTGGAAAACAGAACCGGACGGTCTCTGAGAAACCACATTACCCAAATCATTTAGTAGCTATAACATAATTTAGAATTTTACTATTAAAGTATGTAATATAAACAACAGATCACTGTTCTGGCTTTACTATTCAATATCTCAATTTTTATTTCATGGCAATTTATCAAAATGGAAATAAAAGAAAATATATATCTAAGAAAAGAAATAATTAGTGTCCTTTAAAATGAAAAGTCTTTTATGACATTGTGTCTGGCTTATATTAATAATATTCAGTTACACTTATCACTTATCAAATTAACTAGAATCACTGTTACATTGTTGCCTTTTAATCAGAAGTACTGGGTTCACAACACTGCAAAACTGACAAAAGAATCCTTTTTAATGTTACAAAATTTATATTTTAAGTGCTAACTACTCAGCAATAATTATTAGCACTGAAATTCACTGAGCAAACCTCAAATATGGAAGCCCTAATAATAAGAATCAAATAATAGTAATGATCAAATTATCATATATATCCAAAATGGCATATGCTCATGAGGCAAAAACTGGATAATATAAAAGGATTAATCAATTTACTTACTTTATAAAGAAGTTTTCTAAATCAATTTTTAAAAAGCCAAATATCCTGTTAGAAATGTGAGAAAAGGAACAGAATATTCACCTGCCCACAAAGACCAAGAAATGACACAAACATGAAAATATGAAAAATAAATGCATGTTAGTACAGTAAGACCATTTTTTTCAAATTTCAACTTTTAAAAATGATAAAAACCAGAGTTGGGAAGTGTAATGCGCTAACTGAAATAAAAATGGTTCCCAAATATAGGAACCTATAGCAATTATATAATTAGAAATACTTGTATCCATAAAAGTTCTTAATATCATTAATAATAATAAAAATGCCCAAAACAGGGGGCAAGTTAAATAAGTTATGGGATATTTGGACTAGAACACTTTGAGCAATTGATAATCAGGTTCCCAAAGAATATTTTCAGGAATATTTCTGGGAATATTAGTTACTTTAAACAATAAGTGTAAAAGCAGACAATAAAATAACACATTAGCATATTTCAGTTGCTGCCCACCACAGGGAAGACAGTTTGGTGACTGAGTATGGAACAAATTTTGTGTAAAAAAATTCATATCTATACCAAGAAAAGCACTGGCACAAAAAAGCAAGAGACATAAAGGACAGATAAATTCCACATAAAAATCTAAAACTTTTGTAGGATAAAAGACACATGACCTAACATGAAAACAGACAATGTGAAGTTATTTCTCATGTCAGCAATGTAAATAGCTGACGATTAATTATAACTCTTATGTATACTCGGTAAGAAAAAGACAACCCATAGGAAAACAGGCAAAACTATGAATAGGCAATTACAAAATACAAAATAGAACTTTCCAATGGAATGGAAATATATTCAACCTCACTAGACCTTAGGGAAATATCAATTAAAACACTGAAATAACATTTTCATCCATCAGGTAGTATACTATGAAAACAGCTTTCCAACAAAAATATTATTGAACATATAGGGACATTGATGCAATGTTGGTGAGAGAATACTGATAAAACCGACTTAGGGGAGTTGTTTGACAATGTCTTAAAATTTTAAATGAGTTTCTTATATTAGCAGAACAGCTTTGATCAAGCTAATGCTCGAGCAGAAGACAATTTAAATTTGTGATAAAATTAACTACATAAATATGTTTGGGATAACATATATAACCATTTGACAACAAAATTTAAGAGTGCATTTTATTCTTGAAAGAAGAGACCTACACTACATGAGATTGATATCTATTCAGCTTTTGCAGGAGAGTACCTCACAATCTAGGTTTACAGAGCAGCTATAAATCCATCAGAAAGCCACATAAATACTGGCTTGAGGAGGAAGAGGACAGAAATGGGAAGTGCTAGAGAAATAGAAATTAAGGGAGAATATACTAGAAAAGGTAAGAACCACAGAATAGATGTCCCAAAATCTGCATTAAAGACTTTGCTCAAATATGGGACTGGCCCCTGAAATGTGCATGCATAGGAAAAGACTCCAAGAAGCTTAATGGAAACCAACAGCTAGAAGAATGGAAAAACTGATCAAAGATTGCAGCTCCTGCCCACCACAGGAAGACAGAGTTTGGAGACTGAGTCAATCAGAAACCTGCCTGCTAGAATAAAAAAGAATAATCCTCAAAGGAAAACAATGTAATTCAGAGTCTTTAAAATATATCATCCAATACCTCCAGTATGCATTCAAAAGTTACTAGCCATGCAAGCAAACAAAACCCAGGAAAATGTAAGCCGCAATCATGAGAAAATATATCACAGACGTTGGAATTAGCAAATAGGACTTCAAAACAGCTATGAAAAATGTGTACGAAGACAAAGGAAAGGATTGTCGTAATGAGTACAGAGACAGAGAATCTGAGCAGAGAAATAGAAATGATTTTTAAAAAGAACCAAATGGAAATTTTAGATCTAAAAAAACCTGCCATCTGAAATGAAAAAATTAAATAAATAAACATAACTGAAGATTAGAAAGAATGGTTTCAAATGGAAGAATGAAGTAAATGGAGTAAACTGGCTCCAAAGAAGTCAATTGATCCCATAAGGAATGGTAACATACGAAGGCTTAGTGTCCATCTCTGTGGTCAGTCTGGACACTGAGCAGCAAAAGTAGCTAAATCAGTCTTGGTAAGAAGAAATCTATGCTGTTGAGCCAACGTGTAGCCTCTATCTTAGCCACAGTGGTTGTTTTGTTTGTGTGCTCACTGTGTCAGCACTGGGGTGGCCAATGACAGTATTAGCTGACATAAAGTGGCCAGGTCAGTTTGCTGATTTGGTCATTTAGTGCTAAGTAAACTGCCTGATAGAACAAGAAATGATCAGTCTTCAGAGGAAAATAGACCAGAATCTTTAAAACTCTCCGGTGGATGCTGCAGAGAACATCACATGATGGGCCCACTCTTATATATCCATCCACATACTTCTCCTAGTCTAGCCTTGTTGTCTCCAAATTTCTAATCCTTTTTCCTCTAGACCCTTGATGCCAACCGGCCATTCACCTCTGCCCATAAGTCTGTACATGTTTGAACTTCAGACCACTTCTCTTCCCACACCAGGTGCACGGCCTGATGGTCCACCTGCTGGGAGAATTTCCCCTTGGCACACTCTTTCAAGGCCAGGTGAGCTGACCCACCCACAACCCAAGCTTGGGCTTTTTCTTTCTCCTTCATCTGGTTGTACAGGATCTGCCATGCAGCCATAGGTGTTAGATGAGAAAGGGGTGCTGGTATAGCAGTGGTGGATGCCAGGAGATAAAGAGTAAAAACTGCATGTCAGACTGTCCTGCCTCAGAATGAAATGGTTGGGCCTTTACCCACTGCCTCAGGAAGGACATGACCTTGGACAAGGCAGCCCTCTTCAGCTGTGGTGGATTCTGGAGGAGCTGGCAGCTAGGAGCCATCTGCTGGCCACACTCTCCACAGTTAGGCAGCAACTCCTTGGGAGGGGAATCTGGATGACGCAGCTCCAAGTCTAGCAAAATCCCAAATCAATACAATGTATTAATACAATGGAAACCAAAAAGAAAATTAATTACTGATGCTTACATTAATATGGATGAATTGCCCCATAATTTATTAATAATTACACAGGAAAAAATAATAACATTATAGTGGAGAATGCTGGTTAACCAAGTGAAAAAAGTAAAGAAAAATTATGAATTCATACATACAGAAACAGAGAGAGAGAGATAGGGCAAAATGTTCAAAACTAGTGAATCTAGGTAAAGCACATACAGGAGTTCTCTGTACTACACCTGCAATTTTACTACAATTTGAAATAAACAAAATTTAAAGTTTTTTAAAAGTTAGGTTGCTAAAAGGAAATTTATGGTCATATCCCCAGGTATCTGTGGGTCTTCTGTAAAAGTTCAGACCACCTGTAACATTGACCACTTTTGTGTATATGACATGAAAAGAGATCAGTGTTATTCCAGTAAGTCAAAAAAGCAAGGTTTAGAGCAATAGGGTAATGCAACTAACCCATTACTCCAAAAGAAAAATAGATACATGTAACACCTATTTACATAAGATACGTAGGTTTGTAAATCTTTAAAGATATATACTGACAACACATACTAAATGAAAATGTAAAAGTAAAGCCTGTCATCAAGTACTTCTGCTTCCTGGAAAACACGCATGTGCTCAAAGGGCACATACAAGGATGTTCACTGAATATTGTTTTAATAGCCAAAAAAAAGGCAACAAGCCAAATGTCTATCAGTAAAAGAATAGCTAAATAAACTACAGCATACCATGTACAAGTAGTTTGAAAGAATGAGTTTTCTATGTACTAACATAAACAGGACAGGCAATAAAAGAATCCTGGAGGACAAATACAGAATTGGTAATATTTATGAAAAAGCATTATTACAGTTAGTGAAGTAAACATACCAAAAGGCTAAGAGTAGTTACTCCTGAGTAATTATTATCTTCTTATTCATACATTTATGCATTTTTTAAAGGAGCTATAATAAGCATATACATTTTAAAGGCATAAATGTAATCCTATACATGGTAAATTATGATGTGAAAACTACTCAGGGCCTACTAGACATTTTCCTGCTTTAAAACAAACAAATATGCTGAGGCACAGCAGTATGAAAGAGGGGGCTATTTGGTGTGTATTTATTTATAAGTAGGAAAACATACAACAAAATTGCTGGAAACATCTATGTAAATAAAAGGACTTGAAGCACATCTGGTGGACATGCCTGGCTACTAAAACGAGAGGAGCAGGATTAGGAAGGGAGCTTAAAATGTTGCCTGAATGTGAACTACTAATGATGTTTTTGCTGGGCCTCTTTCCCTAAAAGGACTCTTATTATTAAAAACACATTTCACTTCATTTGCTAACAGCTGAAAGCTTATAGCTGTCAAACATTTAGAAGAAAATGATGCTCTCAAATCTCCAACAGTCAGAAGGGCTAAGAGTACCCACTGCAGTGCCAGGAAAGAAGAGACTGACTCGTGCCCGTGTGTGTTAGCCAGGGCTTTATACTTTTGCTGCTTCTCTAAAAATCCTCAAAAAGCTAAACTTCTCTCAAATTTTCCAAAGTACTGTGTTTTTAATTTAGTTTATGCACACTCTTACTTCTCTCTAAAGAATATATAACAAATAACTTCTAGGTCGTATGCATTGATTTATTTTTTCCCTGTGAAAATACAAGCCAAATACCATGGCTTTTGTCTACTACTTATGTACATTACTTTTCCATTAAGAAAAAGTTTTTCTCTTGTGCATGAAAACAATACACATATATCGTATAAATATAGAAAATAAAGAGAAGTAAAATTAGAGGGGAAATTTTATCCATAATCCCAACATCATCAAAGATGACCACTGTTAAATTTTGATATATTTCAATCGCAGCTATTTTCTAAAAACAATTTAATACAGTTGTGCTCACATATGCAATGTTATTCCAGAGTATTCCAGGTCACATGATAATCTAAGTATTTTTCCAAGTTACTTAAAATGTGGTAAACATTTACAGAGCCTGTATAACACTGCATAGAGAGCATATACCACAGTCAAGTTAAATATAGTTGCCTATTTTTGAAACATTTAGAAGGTTTCAATGATTCTTCGTAACATCTTGGTACATATAATTTTTTACTTGAATTTTGAGCTAGTCCATTGGTTGAGAGTCTCAAGAGTTGGCAAAAGATATGAATAGTTTGTTTTTCTTAACTTGTTATTAGATTTTCTTTAGAGATCTTTGCTCTGCATGTTTGCCAAAGTTGATATAAGGCTGCATCTGACAGGCATGAAAACCAGCTGCTGAATGACACTCACACCACCATTTCAGCAACTGAGTGGCCCCAGACATACCACTGTAACTAGAAATTATAATCAGTGGGGCAGTTCTTACCCTCTGGGAGCTTACACTCTCAGAGGAGCTTCTTTACCCTGGGCAGCCTAGGATGATGTTCACGCCTGCATGTCTGGGCATAATAATAATAATAACAACTAACATCTATTCAGTGCTTAACATATGCCAGGCACTGTACTAAGATTCTTCCTGTATTTTCTCATTTCATTCTCACAATGACAGCATTATTTATTCCCATTCTACAGATGAGGAATAGGCATATAAAGGCAGAAGGGCTACCCCCAACCCACCTGAGCATGTGCCCTAAACTGGAGGCCCAGGAGTAGTAGTGGACACACACTCATCCACCCACACTCCTTTCTTATTCTTTGTCATGAAAGTTTTGTATGTGGCAGACCTACCACAAAAGGATGGACCACATGGGAAAGAAGAAATAGATGGGCTAGAACCTGGATAAATAATAAATATGTCATAAAATAATTTTCACCAAATTATCAAATCTACACAATTCTATTCTGCTCTAGAAGTTTACAGTGCTCCTATCTGCTGCCCTAGCCATTTCTATCCTCATTTCTAATCTTCACATCAATAGCCTAAGAAACAGGAGGTACTACAAAAAGAAAAGGAGAGATGGAGGGAAAAAGAGAAAGGAGGAGGAAGAAATCCATTAAATATTTATCAACCACCTCATTTTAAAAAGTGTCATGCTGGTATCTATTTTATATACATATATATACACACACACACACATATATGTATATATGTAATTCTCTGGTCTTAAGGACATTAAAATTTAGCTAAGGAGCTATATCAGGCACTCATAAAGAAATTAAATAACAGGACAAGATATGTCAAAGTGCTAAAATAAGTTGTATGAAAACAGCAAACATCATCATTCATTCTTTCAGATAGTTACACATTTTGAGACAATTGGTTCTGTTTATCAGACAATGCCTATACGATTTTGGCCTATCAGAAAATATTTACTGCAGATGAATACAATAACCTCTATAGGAGCTCACTGCACAAACAGATCAAAATACATGGAGTCTCTCCCAGAGGCTGAGTCCCAGAGGACTGCAGTATTGAGATAAGAAGGATGGTCCACAATATGGAAAGCATGTGAACAGCCTGGCGAGTGTGAAGCAGAGGCCCCTTGCTGTATGCCACGGGAGAAGCTTGGGACCTTTGGAACCTCTCCATTACTGCCATTGCCAAGGGATGTATAGACTTCTGTGGCTCTCCCCAGTCACTCTCCATCCCGCACTCACCCATTTGGAAGCCCTGTGTGATCTGCTTGCTCAGCATTTCACACTCAGTGGATTGGTTTCCTCTGTGGGTGGGGTCACTGTGCTGAAGAACAACATGTGGTCACCCCTTTCTCTCAGTTGCACCTGCAATTAGGTGAGCAAGCCTTGGGGTCAACAGGGAGAGGCAGCGGATCTTAATGGCTGACTTTGCTGGTCCTAATCTCAGCCTCCTTAAGTTCAGGTCCCATTAATGTCCCTTATGAACTTCCATATCCTTGGGAAAGTTGCTTAATTTCTCTGTCCTTCAGTTTTCTCATCCAAAAATATGTCAAAGTTACCTCACAGTTATTGTCAGGATTACATGAGTTCTTAGAAGTAAAGGACTGAGGCACGCAGAGCTATTTGCACCAACTAACTTGGGTTTACTCTGCTCTTTGTTTTCAGAGCCTGAGTACAGGTTCAAAGCTTCAGACTGAAGGGAAATAGGAGACTCCTTCTTCAATGTCAAGTTGAGGCCACACTGTCCCACAGGGCCAAGGGGTGAGATGTGCCCAGATTAATAAACTGACCTTTGTTTCCCTTTTTATTGCATATTCTTCTATATGTGGGCTATTGGTGATGCCCTGGACAAGAAAAGGAACCCAAACCTTTACCAGAAGGGCTGTGAGTTTGTTTCAATTCACTTATCAGACATTAAAGAGTTTCAGAAATTAATAGAAAATAAAATGAATTTTATTCTATAGGCAATAGTGATGTATTATATTTTCTTCAGCTGGAGCCATGAGGTAATGAAAGCTGTATTTTATGATTAACCCAGCAGCTATAGACAACCTTCTGCAGGAAATCTCTGCATTCATTCAAACCAGGGTTTGAAAGGTTAAAAAATAAAAAATCTAGCACTTTTTCTTTCACATTTTCTAGCCAGATTTTTAAGGACTACATACCTATAGTACTGAATTTCATTATAGCAGGCACTGTGACTTTCGTCTCTTTAATCCCACAGCCTGCCAGAGCCTGGCACATAATAGGTGCTCCATAATGTTGACTGAATAAATACGAGACAATGTTTACTATAACCAAAAGGATCACCATGAAAAGTTGGGTTTTGTAGCATGCTTTTTTAAAAAGGGTAGAAGTGAGAGAGTGTATGCCCAGCTAACTCTTACCACAACTGGAAAGGAGGTGTCGTGGGGAACTGACACTGGAACTCTCTGCAGGACTTGGTGTCGGTGGGAAGGGACACTTCAGCCTCCAGGACCGCCTTGGGAAAGGTCCCAGGAGGGAGCAGACATCCACCCTCAGGGGCAAGGAGCCTGCTTCACGGCACAGGGTGGTCTCTCAGGAAACACCCTCACTGCAAACTCTCAAGTTGCTGAGCATGAAAACCAGCAAGTAGGCAAAAGGAAACTCAAGTTCAGCCCTCCTTCCAACACAGGAAAGAACCCTGGGAGTGTGTTTTCTAAGATGGCTTCGTCAGTTTGAAATCACAATCAGAAATGTTTTGAACAGACTACGTTGTGAAAAGAATAACTGCATGATCTTGATGGCATCCAAGTCAAAGTGCAAGAAGAGGAGATGGATGCTCTGCTCAGTGGTATGAAGCTACTGATTTTAACTCATTTACAGCTTTATCTCTGTCTACTGTACACAAAGCTTTCTAACTGGAACACACTTGTGGAAACACCTTTTCACTTTCAAAACTGTTGTAGGTTTACAAAGCCACTGATATCAAAAGACTTTCCACTCCCAAAGGTCCTTCAATCAGAGCATCAAAGTGAAATCAAGATGCGTCTGAAGGGCAATCAAAACAGGATCCCAATAGAAGACTGTAAAATGAGTGTGATTACACGTCAATGAACAAAACAATCTAAACTGGAAAAAAACTGACAGAAAATATACCAAATGTTGAAGTAGACATCTTTAGGTACTACAGATTTGAGCCATGTTAGTTCAATATTCATCCAGTTTTTTAAAACAGCATTTACTTATTTTTACTGAAAAACATAAAACATTTAACTAAATAAATATTGAAGTCCAAGTTGTTTTCAAACTAGGAGACAAAAAACAACATCTAGGGACTTCAGTGTTATTTAGACCTCACTGGAACTGTCTTCCTTCTTATCCTGAAAGCCTTTTATTGTCACTTAGGAAAATTTTTTAACTTAGGAGGGACCTTAAAGATTGTCTGATTAAAAACTACCTCATTGTACAGCTGAGGAAACAGAGTGATTTGCTAACAAATGGAAAGTGGGGAAAATTCCAGAACTCTGACCCACAATTCCTAACTGATGCTTCCTTCAACACCAAGCCTACATCACCATGGAACATGCCCCTTCCATTTTCCAGACAAAGAGAAAAAAAGCACTGAAAAATATAATGTCTTTCCACTCCTGGGAGAGATGAAAACATATGGCCACACAAAAACTTGCATATGAATGATCACATCAGCATTATTCTTAATAGCCAAAAAGTTGAAAAACTAAATTTTTAATCTATCAATTGATGAATAGATAAACAACATGGTAAATCATAAAAATGGAATATTTTTCAGTAATAAAAAGGTATAAAATACTGATACAAGCTATGTACATACACTGATGAGCCTTGAAAACATTATGTTAAATGAAAGAAACCAGTCATAAAAGACTACATATTACACAAATCCATTACATAAAATGTCCAGAATAGGCAGAACCATAAAGATAGAAAGTAGATTAGTTGTTGTCTAGGGCTGGGGCAGAGATTGGTGGGTAGGTAGTAATAGCTAAGAGGTTAGAGGTTTCCTTTTTGAGGTAATGAAAGTGTTCTTACATTTATTGTGGTGATGAGTACAGTTGAAAACAAATACTAAAAATTTACCAGCATGCACTGCACTTCTGTTCCAATAAAGAATAATACTGATGACATCTCACTGAGGAGGAAACAATCATCTATGAAGGTTATGATTTCAGTCAGGGCATTTATACCTTTTCTGTATTTCCTGCACTGCATGCAATTGGTTTTGTCACCTAAGCTCTGGGACTCCTGCCTCTATCTGTGAAGATGGTAAACTCACCAGAGCCATTTCAACTGAGATGACCAATTTAAATAGTTGTCTACCATCTTGTGGAGCAAGTCAGGCTGAGCCAAGAGGACTATCTGCTTTAAAAAACAATCCATTATTAGGATGTAAAAAATGAATCTGTTTCAAATTATTTGACCAAGTGATTAGCTGTGTCTGGTGGTTCTCACACGCCAGATGGTGGAATATTGCAGTTGTACACGTAGCCTCATGACAAAGCCCCACTTCTCACCCACAGAGAGTCCACAAACTCACTGATTAATAAACAGCCTCCTGGGAGCAGTAGGTTGACCAATGCCCAGGCACGATGACAAGGAACATGCCACACCCTACTGCATTCAAGTCAGGGGGAGACCTGTAATCCCTGTGCATCCAGAACTCAGTAGCTGAGCATTATTTTTTCTCCCCTGCTGAATGACAGGAAACTGCTCATTGTGCTTACAGAGTTCAGCAGCCAGTGAGAGCTTTATTTAGGCTACAGGCCTCCAGTCATTCCAGAGAACCTTAATTGCTCTTAGGCTCTGACCAAGCCTGCCTGCCAACACGAACACAAATGGAAGGCCCTCAGGTCAACTTGCAGCTCTCATGTCCCCAACAGCTCCACAGCAGGGCCCCTGCTTTGAGGCATGAATGGTTAAACAGGAGGGTGGGGATGTGTACAACTGACGGGCACCCTCATTGGCACCACTGATACAAAATTAAATGAGCACCTCTCTAGAGAAAGCCTCCTAATTGTTACCTCCAGGACTCATCAAAGACCTAAGACAATGGTAAACATGTCAGAAGGCTTGGCTCACCATGGTTTGTGGAGGAAAACACAGGCTTCTTTTAACCTAAAATAATTCAGAAAAAAGTAGATATTCTGTTTCTTTGGGTTGATAGTTCAGCCACAGCACTGACTCTATGTTACATAGATGCCTATTTTGATGCCTGACATATCAAAACAAATTGTTTATACAATTTTATTTGTCAATTACACCTCAATAAAGAAGCTGGAAAAAATTGTTTTTATGAATAAACCTTATAATCCAAACCACCTGACTTCTCTCTTATTGAAAAAAAGTTATATAAAAAAAAATGAGACAGTTACATTCTTCTGGGAGGTAATCAATTACTTTGCCCAAATTCATGCCCACTGGACACAGGAGTTCATGGGACTTACTGACAGTTTCCATCTGATTTGAAAATATCCATAAAGCTGGTTTTTCCCATGAGTGGCCCAGTGACCAAAGCCAGTTCTGCCATTCCTCTTGATGAACCTAATAAATGTAATATAATGCTGATAATTTATTGTCAGGGAAAATGGTAATTCTATTATCAAATATTCTATTTCACTCTGTGTAATGAGATAACATCTTGCAATTCCAGAAAATGATGGCTTAATTACCAAATTTCCAGATCTATACAATGTATACTCTTATTTATATAAACAAAGCACTAACAGATTTAAAGTATAGATTATTACCAAGTAAAGGTACAGTAAGATGATTTTTATGTTTTTATTTCTTCCAAAGATGCAGATTTACCCAGCAGGAATCATAGACCCTTCATTTAATATCATATAATCAATTGTCTGTAATGACAAAATTGCATCTTCTGAGCCAAAGAAAATATTAAGAATGGATAAGTCATAACAAGTAACTGTCCTGATTCTCCTTAATTATCCTTCCACTATAGGATTTTTTTTTCATTATCGATCATTTAAAACAGATAGCAAATGAATGGCATTTCAATTGCCATCTAGTTATTTTAGTAAGTACTTTGATTGAAACATAGCACTAAATCCACTATCCAGAATACAGATTCAGGAAGGAAATGCAAATAAATAATCAGATGTATTGCAGGGAAAGAAGAAAATGAAGTTGACAATTTATGTAATACTCCCTCTATAATTGGGAATGGATGTTAAATGCTAAATATGCCACATTTACTTCCTCCAATGAAGAAAACTAGAAGAAGGAAAAGTTGGCTGATATTCATTTCCAAAATAAATTTTCCACTGAATATATACAGTAATTTTCCAACTGGACTACTGATACAAAGTCATTTGTTAAAAACTACAGTGGTAACCAGATTACCTAATTCTACATATGGATGTCTCTTCATAGGTAAACAAAACAAATGAACACATTTCCAACTGAAATGTATGATAGTTTGTTCCCATTCCCTAAAGGCCTCCAGTTCTGTCACTGTTCAAGAGGACACAAAAGACAATATCTTGTTCAAACCAGTGGATGATGGCAAGGCTAAATGTCCCTTTATGTAACGCAGATTTCTAAGTGTCAACCATATGACCAAAACTACATGGGGCACTCATTACTACCAAGGTGAGAACTCTTCCTCTCAGCTGTCAGGAAGGTTACAATCCTATAGCAAAACAGAGGCAAGAAAACAAGTAAATAAATACAAGTCAGAGTAAAATTAGGTGTCATTAGGGAGTTTCTCTGGGTTTTCAGAAGAAAACAACAGCATATGGGTATGTCTGCAAGAAAACCCTTTGGGGCATAAAATGGCCATGTAACACCATTTAATCACCTAAGAGTAGCATCTTCACTCAGGAAGGCAAGAATCCCTGTCTCTCAGAGAGCAGAGAAGCACCTTCATGGTCCAGGGGAATGGTACTGACGTCTGCAGTGCTCTGGATGGAAAGCTTGTGCTCCCCCAGAAGTCATGGGCTAAATCCAAACACCCAGCGTGAAGGCATTAGGCAGCAGCACCTTCAGGGGGTGATTAGGTCAGGAGGGTGGCACCGTCAGGAGAGGGATTCGTGCCCCTACAAAGAGACCCCAGAGAGCTCCCTCCCTCCATCCACCATGTGAGCACACAGTGAGAAAATGGCTGTCTGTGACCCAGGAAGCAGGCTCTCACCAGACACCCAAACCGCCTGAGACTCGATCTTGGACTTCTCAGCCTCCAGAACTGTGAGAAACAAATTTCTGTTGTTTTATGAGCCATCCTGTCTATGCTACTTTGTTACAGTAGCCCAAACAGACTAAGACAAAGAGCCCTAAAATGGCTGAGATACTATGTGAGACAGAACACAACATACCACGACTGCAGGGATGTGTTTTAGAGGGATTCCAGACAGTAAACCTGAGGTCTGTGGGCTCCTGCAGTGAATCCAAATTTAGAAAGCAAAGAAGCCCAACAAAGGCAGGCAACTCACTGCTCAAACCTATCTTTAGCTCAGTTTCTTATCCTTGATCAAAATTATCCTAAAGAAGATTCATGTAATAAAAACTAGATTAATTCACAAATCTAATAAAAAAGACTGCTGCTGAAGGCTACTGTCTGGGTAACAATGGTATGTCCCAGAAGTGAAGACATGGTAACAATAGAGAAAGAAATAAAGCCTGTTGAATCACAAAAATCACCTCAATCTTTTTTGAGCAGTGCTTCTTAACCAAGTTTGCATACAGCCTTGAGTCTGGTAGACATGCCCAATCTATTGAAAAAGTAAATAAGAAAAAAATAAGATAATTGTGATAACACTAAATGGTACATAACTCAGCCGTGCAACAATTCACCACTGTCACAAACATGGATTCTCATTTTTGAAGCACCTCGCTCCAGAGTTACGGAAATGAGGTAGGTGCAGCAGCAAGCAGCTGACGTCAGTTATACACATCACCCTGGCTTTGTCTGCGGCTGTGGTCTTCCTTGGTATTTGCTCAGATGACAGGGTCTCAGGTCTACAGCTCATTTGAATTTGGTTGGCCAACAGCATTACCAGTTGTAGTTACTAGTACATGTTGAAGAAACTCAAATCAAACAAAGCTTTTCATGCTGAGTCACTGGCCCGCAGAGGTGCACAGAATACAGGCAAGACAATGTACCTAGAAACATGCTGCATGCAAACACCAGTATCACACCATTAGAGCTGCCTGCATGGCTTTGACAAACCAGCATTGGGGAGAGTAAGACATGCCCTCAACACTTAAACTTTTACTAGGAAAAACTCTTGCTAATGACACCAAATGAGAACGTGATCTACTAACATGATTGTTTTATAATAGGTTGTTAAAAATAACAGCAATAGCTTCACAGTTCTCTCTGCTTTTCCCACTCCATGGCATGAAGCTCAGGAATTTTATCAGGAGGCCTAACAAAATATAAAACAAAACAAAACAAAAAACACAGAAGGCTCTTCTTTAATGAAACTGAACTGAGGAGAACTGAAGCAGCTAATATGCATATATATGTACTCACAGAATGAAAAGCATTACTATTTTAATTTTGGAGAAGAGACTATGAGGACAGTACATAGAGTACAGTATGGAGCTCTCTGCTCAATCACTAGCAAGCCAAGTCCATATAAAAGGAGAGCCCAGTAATCCTTCTTGGGTCATCCATGTTAACTAGGAATGGTTGAACAAACTTTGACCTCTGGACAAATCTTGCTTCCTCCTGAAACTCCACTGCATCAGTTAAGATCCCAAAAAGAAACCAGTGGAACCCTCAGATGAGGATAATTTAGGGTCTACTTACAAAACTGAGGAGAACTGAGCACAGCACCTGGGCAGCTAGCAACAGTGGGACTGTCACCCATCTCCAAGCTCAAAGAGATAAGAGGAGCAAGCATGTACCCAAACCAGAAAGGCAGGACATCCCCAAGAATGCTATCTTGGGAGAAAAAGTGAACCTCAGTAGCAGTACACAGTAGGACGGAGGCAAACTCATGGGGAGAGATCTGCAGAAAGAATACATTGACTTCATTCTTCTCACTTCTGCTTATCTTCTCGAGAACTCCTATTTGCTGGACCCAGTCAGAAGCCACCAAGCATGGCGTCCTGCTGATGCAATCCACGGAGCCACAGACTAGGGCGAAGCAGTGTGCAGATGGGGTGCACAGAGGCAGAGTAGAAGGCATTCTATGTGCCTCAGTGAGAAAAACAAAAGGCAATAAGGAACTCCAGAGAGGGGAAAATGCAAATGAAAGTCACATTGGAAAGATAATTCATTTAAACTTATTTCTTGAAGACAAAGAAGTTGTAGCAATAGAACCACAAAGAAATCTACCCACAGTATACTCCCATAGGCTGCTTGAAACTGACTTTCAGCCTCTGTCTTTCAAAAATCAACCTATATATAAAGAACAGATGAAGTTCTAAATTTCAGAATGTGTAGTTTCAATCAATAATTTCACAGTAAAGGTGGGGTAGCAAGAGAAGGAGAGCAAAAAGCAGAGAATCAAGAGATACTATTGAAAGTTGATAAAACAATAGAAATTTATAA
The DNA here is from genome assembly GCF_030020395.1 of Manis pentadactyla. Lineage (NCBI taxonomy): Eukaryota > Metazoa > Chordata > Mammalia > Pholidota > Manidae > Manis > Manis pentadactyla. Next base: position 78,739,308 of record NC_080020.1, read on the forward strand.
CTATTAAAAGTGATAAAGCAGGAATATGGTAACCACAGTGGAAAGATTACTTTAGGCCTTTTTTTTTTTTTTGCCCAGCACGTAAGGACCTTTCCCTGGGCTTTTCAGCTTCTAGAAGAAATAGCTCAACAAACAGTGTCTTCTTGTTCTGGTCATTCAAAACTCAACTTCAGCATCAGTTCTTATGCTTTGTTCCTCCTGCCCTCTCCCTGCTTTAAAGATGCAGCTATGATCAATGGAGAGATCGAACCCTTGACAGCTTTAAAGGGAAATACTTGCTGATTACCTTCTAGGCTTTGGATCTCACATGTGTATGAACTACATTAGTTACTGCATTTCATGACGAAACAAGTGAGTTCATTGATATGAACTATGAAGCTATTGCTGTTCCAGTGAATTTCTACTTTATCCATCTTACCTGCAAAAAATACCTTACCAAAAAAGAAAAAATGCTTCTTTGGGACTCATTAAGATCATACCTTTTTGTTGTTGTTAGATTTAACTAAACAAATTTCTTGAGATTGTGGTTGCCATAAGAGAATCTGCTGTTGTGTTAAGAAATTGAAGTCATCAAGCATTTGAGTCAATAGTATCCTTGAGCACAAACAAGACCCTCTGCTTGGGGAAGACATTCTAGTTTGCAGAATCCATGGAGAAGTCTGACCCGCAAACTGGATGCTAGATGCCCGATGATGAAGTCAAATCTGACAGCTTACAAAGAAAACTCGAGAAGGAAAATTACCAAACCATCCTGTCTGCATATGTAGCTCCTCGTGCTAGAGGAAAACCCATCAGAATCCACTTTTAACATCTCAAACATTACTTCATAGATTTTGTACAAAGAACATATGCTTGTGTTCATAAATATTACTCTGAAAGATTTTTTTTTTGTTACTTGGCTAAGAATGTTTGAACTTGATTAATTTCTAGTATAAGGAGTCGTTAGTTGTAAAATCTCTATTGCCACCTAATTTGTGTCATGTGCCTCGAGCTTTTAAATTTCACATCCTGGCTGGAAAGAGGAAGCTTCCTTCCTAGTTCACTTAACTGAACCAGTGTACAACAAAGAAGCAAAACAAACACACAGAGTTTTTGTCCAGTCTCCTGAAATTTCCTTCTGAATTTTCTTGATCATGTTAACATCAGAGTTTTTAACATCCAAGGTCCACGTTAGCTGTTTTTCAGCATGTATATATGACTGAAATGAAAGTGAAGCATATCAGTTCACACACACACAGAATGGCAAAGTGACTGGACTAGGCACGCCTGCTTCCCATCCCTAAGATTTTATGGTTTATGTAGCTATTTTACATAAAGGATAGTCTATTGAGTCTAGGAATTATAATTATTTTCTTCTTCAAAGTGCTAATTTAAAGTATAAAATTAAGATTATGCATTTAAGGTTCAAAGGTAAGCAACAGAGGCAATACAAATAGTGATTTAATTTATAACTAAGGGAGGAGGAAAGAGGAGGCGGAAGAGTAGAGGAGCTAATGCAGTCAGCGAAATCACCACTTCCCACTGCACAATGTCAATAGATACTGTCAAGAAACAGTGGTTTGTATATTAATTAAAACCTCCAGGAGAACTAAAGGCAGAGACAGTGAAATGCTGTAGGCTCTGAGAAGGGATTAGACACGAGAGAGTGGGTGTTAGGACTTGCCTTTTCATTGTAAAGCCTTTTATACCACCCAGATCATTTTTACCGTATGTATATACTTGGAAAAATATTGTTAACTTGTATAAAAATATACACACAAATATACAATAAACCCCTTCTACAGAAGACAACAGGCAGAGTTATAGTGACAAAAGTCAGATTAGAGATTGCCTGGGGTCAGGAATTATAGAACGGTTTGGCCACAAAGGGGCTCAAGTGAACTTTTGGGGGTGATAAAAATATTCTACATTTTCATTGAGGTGGTGATTGCACAATTGCATACATGTGCCCAAACTCATGGAAATGTATACTTAAAATGGATCAACTTTATTGCATATAAACTATACTGCAATGGAACTTTTTGAAAATGCACCAATTGCTTGAGAAGCTGGGGAAAAATCCACTGTAATTCACGCAGGAGAGTATATTCCCATACTTGATTTCAAATCACAACATTTTCGTGGCACTGCCGATTCTGCTTCAAGCTCTCCTGTCAGTGAATACAAGCTAAGAGGGTGGTTCTTCACAATAGAGCCTGTCACATAGGCAAGGCCACAGAGCTGTCTTGTCATCCATCTGTGAAATTTACAGATCAGAAAATGAGTTCTCTCCAACACTATAAAGATGAAAGCAGCAAATGACATTTTATGACGGTTTTATTTTTGTCCTGCAGTCCAAAAGCCATTCTCTTACAGATTTCATTAATACTAGGGCAACAAAGACTTGCAGAAACCCAACAAAGCCATCAGCTCCCCGTTTCTGTTCTTCAGTACTGCCGAGTTTGATTGTTGCCACTTATTTACTGTCCCTTCTTCAAGTGCACTTTGCTGCCAGCTGCCCCTTATTCACTGAATTCTACAGAGACCAATTTCTGTGTTAAACCCTGGAGCTAGAGCAGTAAACCAGAAATAGAGCCCCGCATGAAATTTCTAAGATAAAGATGGAATTTCTTGACCGTGAGAAAAAAAAAATCAAAGCGTTTCTTTAGGAATATGAAGTTCTGGAAAGTTCTGTCTCCCATCTGCACCCCCAGCCCTGCCACTCCTCTTCACCCTGCTCTGTGCCCTTGGAGGCTGAGGTGTATGGAAACCTTTGGCTTTCTACTGGGTTCAGCCCATCAGGAGATGGGAAAGGAAAAGAGAAGTTAAGGTAGCTATTCCTCCAGCTCAGCTCCCTACCAGGGTCATCTGCATCCTTCTACAACTTTTGTCAAATGGACAGTTTCCTAAAGCAAATCTCTCTGCTTTCTGTAAACGGTCCCTCCCTTCCAGCCTTCAAGCCTTGATGTGGCCATGGCTCCCTGCACCAGCTGGCCCCGGGCACTGCTCCATGTGCCCTGTTGGTTCCCAAACCCTGCCCTCACCTTTGTAAATAGTCCATTGAAGGCACCTCCATTACCCAGTTTGGGAATATCAACTTTTCCTTACCAAGACCTTGCAGAAGACTTTAGAGATGAAAGGGACCTTGAAGGTATATTTAAATCCTGTCACTAGTCCAATTAGGAAACTGAGCAATCAGTAGCAGTCACTACATTAAATCTCTTTTGCATATACTTTCCCTGAAATTAAAGCTGGTGACTTTCTGCTAAAGAAAGCTTTTATCACAAATGTCTTCCCTTTTTAAGCAATTTAACATGTTTCAAAAAATAGTTTGGTTGAGCAAAATAATACTCATGGCAGACTGCACAAAGGATATGGGTCCATGCATTCCTCCAGACCTTGTAACTTTATCCCTGGAAGCAGCCAGAGAGCTGTATATTTAGACTTCATCATTTGGGGCTCTTGTAAAAAGGTCTTCACTGAATTATGCATAGACGTGTCATCAGCCTATATGGAAGGACCTTTTGAAAAACAGCTTCACAAAACATTCTACCATTTATTTGAGTAATGTTGCTGACAACACTGAGTTCACTGCATGCACAACATTCCCTTTATAAAGTGTTTCTTCCAAGTCTCAGCACAGGAAAAATTGTTTCACCTTAATCTTTGGGCCACAATGGATCCTACCACTGACTCAGGGAGCCTGGAAGCTCTCCGTCAAATTTGTAGCTCACTTCTAACAAGTGAACAGCATCTCCCAGGGAAATGTTTTGTGTGCTGACCCTACCCCTACTTCTTTTCTTTCCACCCCATCACCTCATATGTTTTTCAAAAATCTTTGAGGGTGTGTGTCTGTGGGCTATGCTATAGACTGAATGTTTGTGTCCCCCCCAAATCCATATATTGAACCCTAATACCCAGTATGGTGGCATTCGGGAGTGAGGGCTTTGGGACTGACTAGGTCACATGGGTGAAGCCGTCATGGATGAAGTAAGTGCCTTTTAAAGCTCTCAGGGAGCTCCCTCACCCCTTCCATCTCATGAGGGCACCTCAAGAACATGGTCATCTAGGAGCCAGAGGGTTGGCCTCAGCAGACACCGCATCTGCCAATGCCTTGATCCCAGACTTCCCAGCCTCCAGAACTGTGAGAAATACATTTCTGTTGTTTACAATCCACCCAGTCTAAGGTATTTCTTATACAGAAGCCTAAACAGACTAAGACAGGTTCTATTGAATCCTTTTTTTAAACGAAGATAATTCAGAGCAAATTTTCAAAAAAAGCTGAAAATAGTGACATGTATCTTTCTTCATGAAGCTTAACCTGTATTTTAAAACTCCATGAAAACCATAAAGAAACCCGAATTGGGATGATAACCTTTGTAATTTGTTCTGAAGTTTACCCTGGAACCAGTTCCTTCCCATTTGTTGGAGAGTTTCTTGTCCTTTTCACAAGTAAGACCCTGGTGAATCTCTCTTCTATTTTCTTCTTCAGGTGAGAACACTCATTTTTCACTTTGTTAACAACACCAAAAAAAATTGTAATAGACACTAAACTACACTAGGTGAACTTTCAGAAACCCTCGAGAAAGTCAGTTCCCTGGGACACGTCTCTGACAGGCAAATGAAGGTCACCGCTGCGCCCGAGTGGGACAGCAGAGGCAATTCCTCCCACAGCTCAACACCAAAGGGAACGTGCAGATCTTGGAAGGCAGGGTCCTACCCACGTTGGTACTGGCCTCCTGAGGGTCCCAGTTTTACAATCTCAATTTGTGTGTGTGTGTGTGTGTGTGTGTGTGTGCACCCCAAAGAGTGTTATTGTCTATGTTAAAGACAGTGGGGCTTCTGCAGGGTTAAGGGGAGTGGGCATGATGGGGCTGGGGCCAGGAGAGGTTGGGAAGCAGTGTGGCAGGGACTGATGGGGAAGACTGCCTGCATCATAATTACACGAATGGGAATTTCTGCTAGGACATCCCATGCAAAGAGACACTCCTTGTCCACTGGGCCTGCCAGCCTGTTAAAATTATCCACCACGGCAGCACTTTCTTACCTAAGGGCCTTCTGCCTCCAGAATTCGCAGTGATATTATTAGTTGGTTTAAAAGACAACTCTCCTGGTAAAGTATCTGTGTAAATGCAGATGCTTAAAATACTTCCATAAAATTTGGACATGTTGATGTAATCTGAGAGGGAAAATATTTTTTAAATAAAAGCAACTGTTTTTCTTTTGTATGTATTATCTTGGGAACACATTTGATAGTTCAGAAGGTTCTTGAAATGTACATCAATAGACATCTCAGTGATACCAAAGCAAACAGGTACTGCAGAAATGACTCTATTAATAAAATAAAACAGAACAAAATATAAGTGGTGTATAAGGTGGGACTTTGAGGTAGAACTGGAAAAAGGTCAAAAAGGTCCCAGTGAGTGAAAGGAAGCTGATAAGACTTCCTAAGCTTGTTAGAAATAGAGACTTTCCGACCTTGCCCACAGTGCACTGAATCACTGTGCATTTGAAAAGACCTAGGGTAACTTGTAGCTTGTAAGGTTTGAAGGGCCTTGCTCTGAGGTCCCTGAATTTCAGATTCTGTCAGTGAATGTATAAATTAGGAGGTGCTGATAGAAACAAGGGGTCTCAGAAATCTACAGTGAAGAGAAAATAAGGCTTTGACATTTCCTAAGATGAACTTTCCTGCTCTAGTCTGATTTACAAGTTCCTACAGCCCACAAAGTCACCGTCACTGAGCTTACGCAGCTCGCCCCAGGGGAACCTTCATGCACTAAGTCAGCCTTTCTAACATATGATGACAATTTGACCTCTGCTCTTTCTAGGTTCTTACCAAGGAATTCCCACAAAACTGAGGTGAGAATTCTCCACAGCCAGGGGCATACTGGCCAGCCAGCAAATCAACCCATGGAAAGGAAAAACCTAGATAACAAGTAGGAAGGGACAAAAGCCAAAGGGACCCAGGGTGCCTGAGAGCTTAGAGCTTGGCCTGGGGCAGGGGAAACTCAGCCCCCACCTCCCCCACAAGTGCAGTCCCTGTGACTGGCTGCAGGACTGGGGAACAGAGCAATATCCCTGACAAAGCCCTAAGCCAGCCCCTCCAGGCTTTCCCCTGACCAGCAGCCCTGCTCAATAAACCAGGTCACTGCTATGCAGAACTCCTACCACAAGCCAGCTAGAGAAGGGAAAATGCCCCCAGCAGACAGCCCCAACCTCAGAGTTCCTTCAGCCCAGCAATGCGGGTCCTAATGGCTTCTGGCTGGAGGTCCCTCCCCTCTCGTTCCACGGGCAATACGACTACAGGAGAGGTCAGGAGAATTCTCAGGGCTCAAGAATTACTCTGAGTTGGCTGTGAAACTGGGCTTGAGGCAGATCACCTACTTTCTATAGGGACTGGAAATCAAGTCACTACTAGAAAATGCTTTGTGCCCTTTATAAAATGGAGTTCCAGCTGGGCAGAAAAACTCCTCTGACAATGAAACTAATAAAAGGCCTGTCCTCTGGGTGATGGAACGCAGGGTTAGCAAGTGGAAGGCACCCATGTAATAAGAAAAAGCCTCCTTTCTAAAGGGGCCACAGCTCCAACTCATCCCCCAGCATAAACATGTGTGTGACATTTATATACAAAGCCATTTGCCCTGCCCAGCCTAGCAGCCTCTAAGGTAGGGTCAGGGAGAAGAGATGGGGGTGGGGGGGAGGATACAAACATAGGAATATCAGAATCCAATAAACACTCTGGACAAAGAATAGTATTCTAGAAGTGAGGCAGCAGCTCCCAGAGGACTCATCCATCCCTCTCATCTCATTACGACTATTACTGTAATTGTATTTTACCATAAAATGACTATATTGAGTTTTATAAATTGCCTGGTGGCATGATTAACTACAGTATAACTACACTGTATTATGTTGGCAGTAATGGTATACATTTCAAAATGCAAGAATATAATAAAGCCCATGCTTCAAAACTGAAACTGTCTATTTCAGCATGTGAGAGGAACAAGGCAGCTGCTCTCTGCTCCTGGTCCGTCTCCACCTTCCAGTTCTCACTTGCTAACACAATGGGGCACTTTATGAAAACATTTTTTTTTCCACCACTCTACAGTAACAGCTCCAAACTGCAACAATATTATTATTTATTCCAATGATAAACCTTGCTCCAACACAGAATTTCACACAGAGGAGTCTTTAAGAAGTTCTCGCTACAGTAGAATGTCTAAAGTAAAAATGGCTGCACAAAAATGGGCAAAAGCATGAAAAACATTTCCATAAGTATGTTTTTGCTCTATTCTCTCAACACCCAGTATCTTTAGGCTAGACTTTACACAGCAGACTCTTCTGATTTTGAGTATCAGCACACAAGGAAATTCTTTCTTTTAAAACCTAACAGTAATAATGGTCAACTTCTTAATTCATGATTAATGTCACCTGAATTTTTTTAATGTCTGCAATTTAATGTCAGTTTTACAATCACTAAGGGTAAATTACATATGCAGAAACTACAAAGATTTTATGTTTTATTTTCCCGTGTATGTACAAACTACATACATAATGGTTAATATTTATCAAGCACTTACTATGTGCCAGACCAATGCCTTCTCTCAACACTGCTATTGCTGCATCAACCCTATGAGGTAAATGTCACTTTTAGCTTCATAAAGAAATGAAACACTGAAGCACAGAAAGGTTAGGCTGTTAGTATCTAGCAAAGTCAGTACCTGAAGGCAGGTAGTGTGTTTCTCTCTCAATTGTTGTCAAATAAGTAGAAACAGTATCCATCAAGGCCTGGAGGATATATATATCAACTAAGATTTTTAATCACTTAAAAATGACTTAATTCAGTAAGACTCTAACATTTAGTATCAACCTTCACAGAACGGTATTAAGAACTCCAGGTCATTTAAAAGAAAAATATGACCTTGGGTACAGAGACTTTGCAGACTAATTAAAAAGATAAAAATATATACATAAAATGCATTTATTTCAAGCTACCTCAGAGTAGAGAGGACGATGTAGAGTGAATGAACTGACAGGAAAGACAACAGGTTTAACAGGAAGTGTGGAGGTGATCCCTCACGTAGCTTTCCAAGGAAATACTGCCTGCATTTGCGGTCATGGGAGGAGGGAATTTCACACCAAGGCGAAAAGTAACGAGAGATGGAGGCGGAAGCTGGAGAACAGAATGTATGTAATGAAGTATTTCAAGGCATATGAAACTGTGATCAGCTCTTTCACAGTGGTTTTCCTTTAACCAAGAATTGACATTTTACACTTACCACTATTCTGGCCTTATTCTCCTTTCATCTCCATGTTCTGGGGCAACCTTCTGAGAATTAAATGGAAACTACTTCCCTGTGTTCCCTCCCTGGTCTGCCTCCCACGAGGGCACAATGATTTGCTCAAAAACAAACTGGCAGAGCAAACAAGTAATGTCACTAAATAATCACTCACCAATTACTCATTTCCAAAAATTGTCTTTAAGTAAGGCCGAAATAAAATGAGTATTGAATTCAAATGACTTAAGATACTTGCCTGTTTATTTTAAAAGACGATGGAAAGATCTACACTAAACCAGTATTTTTTATTCAGAGATCCCCTGCCCAACTTGGTGTTCAGGCCAGGGTAAGCTTCAGTTCCTGCCTCCAAGGACTCTTGAATCCAGTGGAACCGAGTCTAGACAAGCCCTCAGTAAATGGAAACTTCCACTTCTTGAGCATCATAACTGAGCTAGCAGGTGTTGAGGTAGAAGTCAAGAAGTAAAAGGCAATTACATAAGGTCGCTGTAAATCAGAGAGCTGATAAGTCCTGGATGGGATGGCAGGAAGGGTGTGGCCCATTAAAGAATGATGAGTACCTCTGTATGGCATAATAGGACCCCAGATACGGAGGGGGAGTAACTGGGCCAGACCACAGAGGGCTTCAGCACCCTGTGAAGAGGGCAGGATTATCTAGCAGTTACAGGAGTTACTAACAGACATTAAGCAGGAGAGTAATCTGACCATACTAATTTCAAGAGACAGGCATGATGGACTTGTGGAGGATCAAATAAGGAGGCATGGAGGTCCCCTAGAAGTTCAGCTGAGGTAAGATGAGGGTCTGAATTCAAGTAGTAATGGCAATATAAAATGGACTTGAACAAACTTTAATAGATTTCTCCCTGTAAAAGGTACCTTAAGTGCCCAAGATAGAGATTGTTGGTTTACTTGTGTCATAAAAGCATCCACTGGGGAGCAATTCAGACTACTGCCTTTTGAGTACAGGGACTAATTGATAATTTTGCCATCCAGAATACTTCTCTCCTACTTCCCTTCTTTCAGTAAACATCTACTAGGCACTAACTACCCCCTGTACTGGTACATAGGGATACAAAAGCAAGGAAGACCGAGTTCCAGTGGTCAAGGAGCTCAGAATTTAGTAGAGGACAGATAGATACACAGCACCAGTGATCCCAGTGCTGTAAGAGGTGTGTCTGAGGTGGTAAGTGCACAGAGGAGAATTACAAACTGCCTGGTTGGGAAGGAGAAGGTAGAAGCACTTGACTCCATTATTGCCTTCACAATCTAGAGGAACCATCATCAGTTTTTTAATGATATACTTATTGCCAGTGTCACTTCCCATGAATTTAGCTGAAGCTATACAAAAAAAAAACATTTAAAATATATAATATCAGAATAGAATGATATCAGAATGGATTCTATCGAGTTTTGTTTAATATTATGGATGGTAAAGGTAAATGTCCTTTGTAGAGCTTTCTTGCAGCTGGGACAGCTATATACTAAGCTGAAAGTCATTTTCTTACCTTATCAAGTTTCACCTGTTAAACTGATTCTTAGCATTGATTTTCACTGTGGAAATAAACAAAATGTCAAAAAATATCCAAAGACCCATTGGGGGTCAAGCACACACTGCTTCTTCCTGACAAAATAAAAACCTTTGCTTTCTACATAGCAACCTCTTCATACTCCTTTTTGTGACCTTAGTCCACTTTCAAACAATTTTTCCATTAATTGGCAGGAGTTCCCACAGTACTCCACCCCCTCCACATCCTTCCTGTACTTGGTCACTTAAAAATAACTAGCCATAAAGCATTTAAAAAATTTCAGGAAATTATTTTAGTTGAAAAAATCACAGGCCACCACAATTGTAGTTGGGTGGAAAACCCAGGGTAGATCTCAGAAGGTTTTCAAACAAGAACTTTACCTTTTAGATAGGACAAACTGCTTTGCTCCCTACCAATGACTACTTATCTTATTATCAGACCAATTTGTTTGCAATATGTGACTAGTACAGGGGAAAATGTTTTTTATCTAATGTCCCTCATTATGTGACAATAAAAATCTATTTTTATGAATTCCCATGTTACATAAATGAGTTCTCTTAGAATATTATACTTTTCTTGTTTCCAAGGAACTATTTCATACATTACTTTCTAAGTGATTAAGTAATTATTTTAATTAACTATATAAGACATGCAAGTCTATTGCAGAAAATTAGACCATATAAATAGGTATGAAGAAAATTAAAGTAACTCCAAATCCCCCAGAGAATCAGTAGGAAAAGTTAAAGTCTATTTTCTTTCAGAAGTTTGAAGTATAAATTCATATATTTCTCTTTAAAATACTGAGTGTCTATAAGTACTCTTTAATAATTCATTGACATTATTTATATTGGCACAATATAATTAGGAAGATATTTCATAATTTAAGTAATAAATTTTTATAGTCCTTATAATTGGGCATCGAGGTTTTTTTCCAATCTTTCATCCTTAAAGGTAATGCTATAATGAACATACTTACAAGCACATCTTTGCAACTCATTCAATTATTTCCTTAGGAAAGAATCCTAGAAGTGGAGTTGTTGAATCAGAGTAGATATTATAAGGTCATAATTTTTACATCACAAGAAATATATCATTCACAAATTTTTAAAAAGACACATAAAGCCAAGAATAATAAAGGAATGCCTGATTTTAAATAAAACATAAAATAATAAATATATCTGTATTTGAAAAGCACAGTGGAAAGCACTTAACTTTAAAGGTAGGCGTTTATATCTATTAAACTATAGCTTAGCTGTAAACAAAACACAAATCCTCAAACAAGAATATGTTTAAGACTCTGTCATGTTTGCTAAACTGTGTCCCAGGAAAAACCATCTAGCTTTATTCAAGAGGCTCCTTGAAGAAACTATTCTGTAGGCAATAAATCTGGGTGCTATACTATAGTCAGCACTGTATAATAGAAACATAATGTGCACCACAAATACAAGCCACATGTGTAATTTTTAATTTGCTAGCAGCTATATGGAAAAAAGTAAAGAGAAATAGATGAAATTAATTTTAATAATACTTTCATTTACCCAGTGTTTCCAAAATAACTAATCAACTATAAAAAAATTATTGAAATATTTTGTGTTCTTCTTTTGATGCCAAGTCTTCAAATTCCAGCACGTAAACACAGCACATCTCAATCCAGAGTAGCAACATTCTAAGTATTCAAAAACCACATATGGCTGGTGGCTACCATAATGGGCAGTGCAGGACTAGAGCAGAGGTCAGTAAAGTTCTTCTGTAAAGGGCAAAAGAGTAAATATTCTAGGCTTTGCAGACCAAGAGACAAAACTGAGGATATTGTGTAGGTACTTAAATAGCACCCTTTGCCTAGTGGCCCATTCAGAGTGCTAATCAGCTTTGCACCAAAGTGCCCTCAGCTGGAGGCATTCTCAGAGCAAAGAGCAACTGGCCCAGGGGTGGGCAAGGCTGCTGCCATCACTGTACCCTGGATCCCAGTGGGTCCCTGTCTCCTCCCTGCAGCCCAGGTCAACACAACTTGGGAAGACAGCTAGAACAGAGGGCACTCAGCTACTGAGATCCCTAAACAGATATTCCACCATTTAGTGTCCTGCATTTGCCACAGTGGCCACTCCAATGAGTTGGCGGTGATGAAAACAGGCCAGAGGGGGATTAGGGGTGAAGGGGTGCTGCAGCTCTGGTCTGCAGCTCACTGTGCCAGCCCACCTTCTTTCTAGAATAGACTATCAAGTAAGGGAAGATTAGCAAAAACATTTGCACAGTAAAGTTTCTGAAAAATACTGTCATGGTTATGAAAAATCCTGTTTTGGTTAATTCAGCTTTTCCACCAACTTTTTTGGTGTGAATCCATTTTAACAAGTAACCCATTTTACCAAGTACAAGTACCAAGGCACACAAGAGGATATTGTTCATAACATGTGGCTCACTTTGAGAGGCACTGCTTTAGGCTAATTTTGTAAAGATCTGCTGGATATCAGGAAAATATTCTTACAATAAACCTTAATTAATAATAGAACCAAGTTCCTAGGTCCCTTCTCAGGCTGCCATCTTACTGCATTCCATTTTCCCTCCAAACTATGCCACATCATCCTTTCAACTCACCTCTGCCTCTGCCCTCTCTGCACTGTGTTCCTCCAAGGCTCTCCGCGACTCACAAGCCAGTGAACGTGGTCTGTCCTGATCACCTTTCCTATCTTGCCCAAATGTTACTTTTAATTTGAGCCTAAATGTCCCCTTCTTAAGCCAAAATGAGCTTAACTCTTCCTTCTTCCTGCCAGTTAGACTTGGTTCCTCTGTCAAGGGCCAAGGACCTCCTATGATCCTGTAATCCTTCGTGACCTCAAAGCCAGAAAAGTCTTCCTCATCCCCTGAATATGTACAGACATTACTAAGCCTCAGACACCATCAGAGAACTCCCTCAAACACATAACCTCATCTCCTCCCTAGTTAGACACTTTCTCGACTGCGAAGACTAGACCTGCAACTTCTTTTGTTGGCCTCAGTCCAGTGCTTTGCAGCAAATGCTCAAAACCTGCTTAGTGAATAAATGAAGGAATGAAGTGCCCTGGCTCTGATGAAGGGAGACCTGGTTTGTAAGCACCTTCAGGCTTCCTAAAAGACACCAGAGGTGAGGATAGACATTCAAATCTTCGTGTGCAGAAAAGCCACGTGAATCCTCATCCTGATTTATCATTTCAGGGTCTGAGCACATCACTGTAGTGCTCCCCTGCTGGTTAATGAATTCATGGTCAAACTTCTATTTCCCTTTATAACACACTTCATCATTTCCATAATATAACACACTGTGCTTTGTGCATTGAAACTAGATACTTTTTAATGTAAGAAAGGAACTATTTGGGATACCTCCTAAAAAGATTAGTTAGTACAGCAACACAACACACACACACACACACACACACACATGTACACTCACAAGCCTCAGCAATAACTAACAACAACCCTTGTATAAAGTCTTTTTCCATCTCAGTTGTACCACATGGACTTCTGAGAATGCCATTCAAGAGTCTAACCAGCATTTTGTAATATTTTCAAAGCTATCAGAAGGTACAGGTGCCATATATCCAAAGGAAATCAAGACTTAATGGCCTGAAAACCCAAATGTTCTTATGGGACTGTAGAGATGAAATATTTGAAATCAAAATTGTCCTGGAAATTTTGGAACCCATGCTGGGGTATCAATTAAGCAATGAGAAGCCAAACAGTATTAACAATAACTAGTCTTAGGAAAATCTAAAATGGAAGGCTTTCACTTCCCAACAGTGACTTAGTAACTAGTGTTAGCATATTGGGACTACAGTATCACGATCCATATCTAAAGACACAGCTCCAAAACTGTTAAGTGACTTTAAGACAAATGTGCAAAAGAGATTACAAAGTATCTAGAAAATGCTTGCCTGAATTTTACTGTGATATCATGAGCAGCAAACCCAGGAAACTCAGGAACTGTGCTCTCAGGGGATGCAGTGAATGGACTCTCCAGAAGGAAGCATTCCACTTTGCTGGCCAACAAGGCAGCCAGGTGACAAGCCACTTCCTCCCTTACTCAAAGTGACAAACCTGACTTCCAAGACTACAAAGTAATTTTCAAATAAAATGTTTTGTTTTACTATCACATCAAAACTAAAAAGCCTATTTATTGAAATTCACAGCAGGGTGTAAGTTTTAAAATAGAAGGACATAACAAGTTCAGTGGTATTCTTTCAGGAGTTCTGTCTGTGATCAAAACTATTCTCATTATTAAAAGCCACAGGGACAGCCATGATGGAGGTCTGGTGGGGCTCTAGGGATGTGATGTCCCTGTAAAAAGGGTAACAATAAGCCCAAGGATACAAGGCAGCTGTTAACAACATTAAAGTTAGGAAAGAATGAGTATCCTAACCCAGGAGGGTTGGTTTTGTTTTGGTCTTTTTAAAACACAAATGTAATACAATCAAATCTAAAGATGGGCTAAAATTATCAAACACTCAAATTTGCCATTCTGTAACTATAAAGGAAGAATATGAAAACCCACTGCCAAAAATGTAGGTAATGTAATAGTTGTATGAAGAAGCAGCATCTTGAATTTTAGTAACCCAAGACCTTGTAGCCCAAATGGACTGAAGGAAGAAATAAAAAGCAACCAAGAAAAATATACCCTGCTATTGACATCTGCCATCTTTCCAAGCAGACTTTTAGAGTAAGCACGTCATGATATTCCCTATCTTTTAATTATCAAAAGGACAAAGGCCCATAGTATATGATGCAATATAGACACTTATACTCCTATGCTCTTGTGAATATGCAGACACAGCAAAGAGCTTTGAAAACACAAATAAATGTCAAGTATCTTAATCTGGAAGCTACCCTTTGTTTCTATGATAGGATTGTAAAATGCAACTTAATTTATTAAAAGTTTACAGGAAAACAATTACCACATTAATCATATGTGCACATTGATTGAAAACACATGCTAATTTCAGAAAATGTAAAAGATTATAATCCAAGTATACTTAGAATCAGTGGAATATGGAAATTTTAGACATTTCTACTTTGTGCCAATGAATGGAGTTCATTGATCATGGTCCCCAGCATTCTAACTAATCATAAAAAATATCACCCTATGGAGAGTAAATTCCACCACAAAGCATTCATAGTCTAGTTATGTTTCCAGAAATTAGATTACCACATTTGGCCATATTTACTCCTATATTTTATTCACAGATGATATCATATTTTCATTCTAGAAATTTATGTTGTAGGTTGGGTTTTCAACCAGTTACAAAACTACCTTGATATGCAAAAGAGAGTGGTTTTTCATTAAGGTGAAGAGGTAGGGGAAAATACCCTTGTCATGGGGGTTAAAATGAAAGTTTTGCTTGTTCATTTGTTTGCATGTGGCTCTACCTACCCTGACAGCTTATTCACCAATGTCATCCTGATGTTCACTGCAGCATTACTTACAATAGCTTACAGTATCAAAACAATCTAAATATCCAACAGTAGAAAAATATTTATTTGATATCTGTAAAATCAAAAAGAATGCCATATAGTCATTAAAAACAATGTTTTTTAAAAAATTTTATCAGCAAACAAATGCTCACAATATATTGTTCAATAAAAATATCAATATTCAAAACGCTACATACAATATGATCTCAAATGTGCTCCCCTTTAAAAATGTCTATTTATTATATGCATACATAGAAAAAAACTGTTGAAGGAAATATTCCAACAATTCAATTCCCTAAAGGGTAGTATTTCAGGAGATTTTGATTTTCTTATTTTATAGTTCTCTGTGATTTTCAAATATTACACAATAAATATGACTCCTTTTTGAGAATGAATTTAAAATTTAATAATGTCTTTTGAACTCATAAAAACCTTGGACTCATAAAAATGCCTACAAGCTAGGCGGAGTTCAGGATTCTCAAAAATGACCATAAAATGAACAGAATACACAATCTGTAGTAATCAAACTTTCGACTGA
Source organism: Manis pentadactyla (assembly GCF_030020395.1). NCBI lineage: Eukaryota > Metazoa > Chordata > Mammalia > Pholidota > Manidae > Manis > Manis pentadactyla. The sequence goes on from NC_080020.1 coordinate 78,755,087, forward strand.
TTTCCTGTTTAAATCGCCCTCACTTAAATGAAAAAATGTAATGGTGAAGAACTTAAAAATAACATTCTTTAAGCATTTTAGTCTCCAGAGCTAAATTAATTTAATATACCCACTTTCTTTATGATGTAGAAATTATCATGCTCATTTTCCTAATGAGGAAATGACTAAGCTTTACACAGCTTGTTAAAGGTGGATCTAGAACTTGAACTTTGCCCCAATATACTGTGCATTCTGTACCACTCAGCTCAATGGAATGCTATTGCATCTTCAGCATTAGAAGATAAAGACATGGCAGGGGAGCAGGAAGGAGGATGGTCTCAGCTCAAACTGGCATGCTGAAACGAACTTTTATAACATTCACAGGAGGAAATTACAGCTAAGGCACTACAATCACAGGATGCTACTGTTAACCATCTGACTGCAAATTCCAGAGACACCAGGTGAAACTTGTCAGCAAAACAAATACAAGAAGATACTTTGGGCCAGAACAGAAAGACTGTGTACATAAATGCCCTTTCTAATTTGTTACATTTACACTGATGACACAGGTTTCAAGTATTATTCTCAACTGTCCAGTGTTTCAGACAACAGTATGTGCTGTTCTGGGTCAGGGGAGACTGCAACCTAGTTAGACCTAGTGACCAAAACGTGGTAGCATAAATCAAGGGTGTGCACTCATACCAAAATTTAAGAAATCTTCTCAGAGTCAGGAGCCATAGCATAGGCAAGGTCTGAAAGGGCAGGGAGGGCTGTGTCTTCTGTATCCTCAGGGCTGGGCCCCTTATGGTGCTGGGCAGACACCAGGAAAGAAACCCGCCCTGTAAGTCAGCAGCACAGCACAATGACGAGGGTGCTTTGGAAACAGACTGACCTGTTCTCCAACACCCCCATCTATACCATGTCCCCGTTCTCAGGCCTCAGCACAGGGCCAGGTACATAGAAACTACAGAGGTCTTATAAACTGGATCTACTATTTCCATTCGGTAAGTAGGGGCCCACAGCTTTGCTTTGGTGGCATACTTTCATGAATCTAGGCTGGACACAATAATTTACCTTGTGGTCTTTATGGATGTGGCCACCTCAGACTGAGAAGTTTTCTACTCAAACTGCAAATGTACCGAGATGAAGAAGAATGAGACTGAAAACAAAAAATGTTCTCTCCTAGTAATATATTTCTAGCTCCTAGCTAAGGGCCAAACCCAACAGATGCTAAGTTACTAAAGTAGGCTCTATTAGCCAAGATTGACACTTAGTAAAGATTTGCCCTGAGCAATTTACCAAACTACTGGAAGCCTCAGCATCCTTACCTGCAGAATAGAGGATACTGTCATCTCAGAATGGTATGACAATTAAATGAGATAATACATGTAAAGAGCTTGACTCTTTGACCCGAAGTCAGCACTCAATCAATGGTAGCTCCTACAATAGTATAATACAAAACACTAACAAGTTAGTATCCTAAATGAAATAGTCTCATTTTATTTTGTTTTACTTCTAAGAAAGGGCTGATATATGCCTAATGAAAGATGACTGCTTTAAATAAAATGCCAATCAACTTAGCTAGATAGATAGGCAGATGGACATAGATAGATGGATAGATACATAGACATCAGATATGAGAAAACATTTAAAAGTTTAAACTAAACCCACTGTATAAGAAATAAAATGGGACTTAACACCTCAGTACCCTCAAGATATACACCTTACCATTCAATAGTAGGATAACGTAAAAATCTGTAAAAAAAAAAAACCTTATGGCTAAAAAATGATATTTTTCATTTTGTTCAAAAACACCACACTCAAAGATGTTCAGAATTAAATTGATAAAACAAGGGTAGGTTGTGATTTGCCTTCTTAGTAGTTTACCCTTTCTGAAGTAGAAGTAATTAACAGATCAATTTCCAGGAAAAAAAAAAGAAAATTTTTACACTGTTTTGAAAGGAGTTTCACTCATTTTTAGAATCACTATTAAAACTGATTGCTGAATGGTAATGGAAAAGTAGCTTTTGGTGGTAATGGCCACCACCACCAACACAAAACACACACACTAAGAACAATTAGAAAAGCTGGACACAACACAAAATAATAGTCCATCTGAAAGCATCAGTGAGCTAACAAGAGAGCCAGGACCTAGGGAGTAAAGAAAACTTAGAGAAGGGAAGTAAACTAGTGAGTCTGACAGTCTTTCAAGTTATTCCTCTCAAGGAATTTATCAGTTTCTATGAGGTACAGTGCCAAGAGGGTAGGACGCCAAGCAGAAAGCAGCAGCTAAGAGTCTGGAAACCAAAAACACTGAGGTTTTGGCAGTCCCTTAGGGCTAAGGGGAGTCCAAGGAGGAGGGGGTTGTATAAACAACCAGAATTCCAGATAAGACCTTGGAAAGGATAAACTGTAGAAATTAGGGCAAACTGGAAATAGACAAGTTCTCACAAAGCCTGAAACCTAGTTTTCACCAGCTCATTCTCAGAATGTATTAATGTAATGTAACTACACACTAATGACTGCAAGAAAGCAAAAGTAAATCCTCTCTGAAGGAAAATAACATCGTGCAGAGACTCAAAATTATCTTTTATTTTTCCGAAACAATGTCCAGCATTCAAGCAAAATTACAAGGCATGCGGGCATAGCTTACTGCTGAGCCATTGTCAAAACTGATCACAGAAGCCTTACAACCTGATATTCCCATTTTAGAATGAACCAACTCAGACTCAAGAACTAACTAGGCAGTAAGGGCCAAAACTTTGCTTGTCAAATGGAAAAGGTCTATTCAAGAATCTAACTGGTCTAGCCTCAGGAGAATCTTAGCTTTATTGAAGTAGCAAGTATCCCTCTGCAGGAAACTTTATCTGCTCTGCAACCTGGACACAAAATGACTAATTCAATGATTTGCAGAGATTCCCTAAATGTCTGGGCCTGGTTTGCAGATGGTTTGGCTAAGCTGAAACTCAGTGATATCCACTGGGATGCTGTGGCCATTAACCCTTGGTGTCAGCTATGTAGAAGCAAAAGCAGATGCAGTTGCTCTAGTCAGGGCACAGGACTGATTTGGGGCTGTTGCCAATGGTACAGCTGTCCAGTCTGCCAGAAGTTGACCCATTTGTCTCACAATGTGAAAGGCCACATCAGGAGGAGTGTTATCCCCTCTCACTCCTGGCAGATTGGCTACATCAGACCTTCAGACCCCTTTCAGGGCTTTCAATCCTGCCTCACCACTGTTGATACTGTTTCAGGCTACTGGTTTGCTGCTTCCAGCCACACCTTTGTGGCCCTTGAAACTAACCTGTGTACTCAAGAATGCCCTGGTTGTCCACCTCTCTCTCCCTCACCCCATCCTGGTCCATACACTTGAGTAAGGCAGTTTCATCCCTGAATGCAGTTATTCCAAGAAGAGGATTATCCCTTCTTGGTCACTTCCTGGGTAATGATCAGGACAAAAGGGGGTAGGTATAGAGCATTATATAGATATGTTTTGAAAATGAGGATTCTTGACCATTGCTGGGAATAATGCATTTTTTTCCTCTCCTAACAGCTCATCAGAATGGCCTGGTTGAGACACCCTGCACATGGCAGCATGGGTGAAAGAGGACATCAAGGATTGAAGCTTAACTCTGGTTAAGTTTTATAAAAGTGCCCTTGTTCCTCTTTCATCTGACCTTTCCAAGTAGGGAATGACTAAAAACAAAGTGAAGTTAGAGCTACTGGAATGGGTCACCCAGATTTAGTATTAATACTGCTATGAAATTCTTGTACAGTCTTTCAGTGAATACAAATGTATGCATTTCTGGAGGAAGAAAACAACCCAGTTCCCTGGGGAGGGAACACCTCAGACCCCAGAATGGATGAAGGAGGGAAGAACATTATGATATTTTGTCTTTAAGAACTGCCTCTGGAGCCTCTCTCCAAAGGGAAAACACCCTGGTATGGCAGTCGAAAACTGCTGCAAGTACATTCTGTTTTACTTACTGCTGCATCTTTTGTGATCCACTTGATTACTTTTACCACAGAGCAGCAAGAGAGGGTCCCAGTTTCTGCATCTTCCACACAAAGCACCTAGTTGCCATCCCCATTCATTTCAAGGGCAGACAAATGCCAAAAAGAAAAAAGATTGGTAGCATATACACTACATTAAATTTTTTAACTTCTCTTCATCAAAAGACACCTTTAAGAGCAGAAAGGCAAGCCAGAGTAGAAAAGATTTGCAATACATATAAGTGACAAAGGACTCGTGTCTTCATATATATAAGGATGAGCAATATGAAATTCTGACATTCAATCATTTTTGAGGTACAAAAATGGCAATTCATACTTAATATTTTAAAATTCCTACAGATCAGTAGGACAGTTCAATAAAAAATTGGCAAAAGATTGAACATCAACACTTTAAAACAGAAAACAATTAAATGGTCAATAAATAGTTGAAAAGTTGCTCAACTTCATTACCAGAGAAATGAAAATGAAAACCAAAAGGAGATACTATTATTACTTGTGCATTAGGATGCTCAAAACTAAAAAAATTGATGATATCAAGTGTTGGCAGGATGTAGAGCAACTAGAATTCTTAAACACTGCCTGTGGGAACATAAATTGATATAACTATTTTGAAAAACTGTTTAGCAGTAATTATTGAAGATGAATAAATATATGTCCTGAACAATTTCATTCCTAGGTATATACCCAACAAAAATGCATACATGTATATGCAGCCAAAGGACTTGTAGAAGCATTTTCAGAGCTGTATTATTTGTAATAGTTTCATGTTAGAAGAATCCAAATGTCCACAACTGTAAATATAGAAATTACTGTACAGAAGGCACCCATTTACAGTGTTGTGACTTAGAATTTTTTTCAACTTTACAAACATGCAAAAATGATGCACATTCAGTAGAAACCATACTTCAGATTTCGGATTTTGATCCTTTCCCAGGTTGCTGATATTCTCTTGTCAAGCCAGGCTAGTCAGCCACACGATCAAGAAGGTAAACAACTGATACACTTACAACTGCTATTTTTCATTTTCAGTACAGTAGTCAATAAATTACATGAAATCATCAACATTTTATTATAAAAAAGCCTTTGGTTAAATGATTTTTGCCTAACTGTGGGCTAACATAAGACACCTTAAGGGAAGCTAGGTACATTTAAGGAAGGCTAGACTAAATTATGATTTTTATTAGTAGGTTAGGTGCACTAAATGAATTTTTGATTTAAAGATACTTTCAACTTACAACGATTTATTAGGCCGTAACCCCATCGTATGTCAAGAAAGATCTCTATATTCATCCAGTAGAAAACTACAAAGAAATGACAAGAAATTAACCACATGAGTGTATGGTGAAGTTCAAAAACAGGCAAAATCGATCCTTAACATTAGAAGTAAGGGTGGTGGCTACCCATGATTAGCAGCAGTGAAGAGGAAAAGACATGAGGTTAGTTTCTAGAGGGCTGATCATGTCAATTGCTTGAACTGGGAGCTGCTAACAAAAATGCATTCACTTTGTGAAAATTCATCAAGTGACACAATTATGATTTGTGTACTTTTCTGTATATACAATGTTCAAATCAGTTTTTAATATTAAAATATTAAAAATATAGAAAAATTATGAACATGAACCCTAAGCAATACAGGAGGGCAATCAGGACCAGAGGACAGAAACTGTATTATTGGAAATATCTTATTGATAAAGTGAGGGTACAAAACTGCTACTGAAGGAAGGGAATGTGGCTTATAATGAATAAATACTAGTTTGGTGAAAAAAGTATTAACTAGCTTGATGAATACACTAGATATGTCAATAATAATATCTAGCTCACCCACCAAAATTTCCATGGAACTCCCTCACCCACAGCCCCCGCTGTTAAGCAGGCAATCCATGGACTGGCAGTGTTTTTGTCTAGCCCCCAAGTGTGACCTGAGCCAATCAGATTCTCTATCACAAGAATATGAGCTAGATGTACTGAGGGAGTAACAGATGCTGCAGTGAGAACTGAAGCAGAAAAAAGCAGGGAGAACGAGGCCACAACATGTTGAGTCAGCACTGTGAGGGGCACGACAGCCTGAAGTTAGGGGAAGGAGAAGCTGTGAGAAAACAGAAGCAGTCAGGAACCAGGAAAGCATAAACACAATGCAAAACAGGTCACAGTGCCAGTGTCCAGAGAGTAACAGCCAGGTGGCCATGAAGGTACTAGATCAAGACTCCCCCTTATATTGCCTTACAATATTCCCACTGTCCCCCTGCTCCACACAGAGGTGACTATTCAAAAGAACGTAGTTCACACCTCTTCCTTGCAACCAAAAGGGGTTAAATCAAATCACATAGGCAGAAACCAACTAACATAGAAAAGTTTAGCAACACTAAAAAAGCAAACTACACACTTGATTAATGAAACCGTAGTAATTGTCTTAAAATAACATCGACTAGCTGTTAATCTCAGAATTGATCTTGAAAGACGGAGGAAACATTGGTTTATGAATAATGTTCTGACCTTTGAAAAACTATGCAAAATACTGAGAGAGAAGAAACCTTAATAGCAGAGGCAGAGGAAGCACTCATTCTTAACTCTAAACAAGAGTCAAGAATTTGGTAAATTAACTTCAATGAAGAAAAGAAGATTCCTCAAAAAGAGAATTACTGATCATTTAATTCCCCCTAGAGTGAGGTCAAAAAATAAAAACACCTTTACACCAGGATCATGGTTAAACAACTGATTTTAAATTAATTTTCTTTAGGATTCAACATGTTGGAAGTTACGTAAAAGCTAATTCTATCACCTTTATGTCTTCACGGCTACTGTGTTAAGGTTTTTCCCTTTATAATGATATCGAAAAAACAAAAGATGGCCATTATAACACACATTAAAACAGAAACACATTACAAACTCTTTCCAAGATCTTTCTTTTCAGAGTTACATCTAGTACAATCTTTCAGCGCCAAACAAGGGCCATGCCAAAAAGGAAAATCTTCCTTACTTACAAGTGAAATAATATGATGTCCAGGATTTGCTTTTAATTAAAAGTATTTTTAAAGAGGAAAGAAGGAAAAAACTTCCTAAATGACCCTAGTAATAAAAACAAAAAGAAGAAAGTCAAAGAAAAATTATGTTAGAACGGGGAGTAACAAACACCAACTGCAAAATGTGCTGACTCTTCCTGTGCCAGGCCCTGTGTCAGGAGTTCGGCAAGAGCTCTTGCCTAGGAGCCTCACAGCAACCCGATGATGGATGCGAACTGTCATGATCCCTATCCTACGGGGGACACGGGGAGTCTAGGCTTAGAAAGAGATATTGCTATAGCTTTCCAATCGTCCCTCCATTGGACAACACTAACGCCACTGTTTACATTAGTCACACAAATGGCATAGGCTCATAAATAAAGTTCAGGAAATGAATCAGGCATTGCCTACATTAAATCAGACAATGAGAAAATAAAACATTTCAGGAACCTGAAAAGGATGCAAAGTCACCAGAGTCCCTCAGATCCCTGCTGTTTCCATCATCACAGGTCTCAGCAGTGACACACTGGTAAGCACAGGAAAAACTAATAAGAGAAATTGTGGTCTTCAGTTGAAAAAATAAAGCACTAAGATGAATAAATTTTATTTTTAAGCATAGCTTTTTTTTAATGTCATTTGTATCTTCTCAACTCTTATGAGAACTGTAGCTTTCATTACCTCATTCAATGCTGATGCTTGTAAATTATGCTTATATAAGCCTCCCCAACTCTCTTATTTCTTCCTGTACGGTTCAAAAAGAAAAAGAAATATTACTTAAATAAACACATACCAACTCAAACTTCTTTTTTATTCTCTGTCTTCTCCCTAAAAGTATGTTCAGGGCATTTTGCATTCACTGTGAGGAGTTTTAGGAAAACTGATTTGAATCTTTATTTTTCATAGAATCACAAGTTTTTCAAATGCCAGTAAAACAGAAAACTGTGACAACACATGCTTTCTGCAACTCTGTTTCACTCACTATCACCACTGTTTTCTCAAACAAAAATGAAAAGAAAAAGAAACACCTGCTATTTGTTTCCCCCTACATATATGCACAATCATATTTTAATTCCTTGGGCAAAAATGCTAAAATAACCTTTGGTGGAACCAAAATCATGTATTTAATAATTCCCCAAACATCTAATATTTGAAAATTACATCAGTTGAAATAGTATGAGTAATTTTGGAATAATGGTTAATTCTTAGAATAGTGGCCATATATTATACAATAACCAAAATTTACCATAGTGCTACATGGATATCTAACAAATATCATTTATAGTTTGATTTACTAAGATTTTACTATATACAGTCTGGAATTAATTTCAGAGAGGAATTTATACTGTGATTAATTGGATAGAAGCATTACACATCCATAGTCCTGAAGAATAAAGCTCCTCAAATTGTACACAGATTGGATTTACAACTCACATCTTAAAATGTTAATGATACAAATAAAAATCTGTAAATTCTAACATATATATAACTGTATAACAATGTTTAATACTTAATGATAGACAATAACAAACTCAGTGAACACACACACATATACACACATACCCCTTTCTTATAGGACAAATGAACAGGCATAAAAGCACAAAGCTACTTTAAAATTGTGAAAATCAGGATCTAAGCCCTGAGTAAATCTGTACTGTTTGTCAATCTGGCTTCTTTCATTAGAAAATAATCTTAAAGACTCAGTTTCTCTATTCTACAAAATTAAAATTATGTTGACTGTAGCATGACTATTTATTGAAAAATATGGACAAAATCAGCCTTAAAAAATCTGCAATAAACAAACAGCAATATCAACAATTGTTTAACATTTGCTCGCTAAACCCAGAAACATTTGGTTATCCCACATGCTTTAGGGTTTATCATCACTCAATGAAAGGAAAATATCTCTATTTCTTAATTCCCAAAAGAAGGAAAAAATTGTGTTATCACACTACAAGTATTTTCCACCATTTAAGACTGCATGTAGCTCTCAATTATTAAATCTACAAAAAATACTTGTCACAATAAAAATGAATTTTATGTATATTTGTCACATCAATGATGGATCCTTTTATGTTGAATTTTTTATGGGTACAATCATATAAATACTTAGGTTTGATGTAGCCAAAATTTAAAGTAACTAAGTTTGTTAAAAAAAATTATTTTTCATCACTTAAATTTAAGGAAAAAAAGATTACAAAGTTCAAGTAATCATTTCTTCCCTAAATTATATTTAAAACCTCTTATAAGATTTAGCAAATATTTTTATTCTATTTTTCCTTTATTTGTGTTCAGTAGACAAAGACTAAAAACAAATACTGAGTTGGTCATTACACATCAGTTAAACAACATGAACTAGAATGAAAATCCACCATCCACACTCCCCATCCTACACAAATAGGACTTGAGGGCAGCTCTGCCTAATTTGATAAAATGATTAAAATCCTCTGCTTGTGGTCAAGATAGGAAGACTAAAATGACTGGCTAATAATAAGGTGATGGGGAAATCACATAAAGTTTAATCCCTTTAAAATTAAATCAGCATTTTTAATTCAACACAAATATGACAAGTACCAACTACTTTAAACCTCCAAAATTAAGAAGACGTTTTGCCCTCAAACAACTGAAATCAGGCTGAACAGAACACTTAACACTTCAAGGACAATAAGAATAAAGACAGTTTTGTTCCTGGATGTCTCTCCTGCTAGCCAGTCAGACAGACACAGCCACTTAGGAATAAACCAGACTAACTGGGAGGTGTACCTGCACCCTAAGTGCAAATATTTTTAAAGACCCTTCCTGAGGTAAATGAATGCCATGTAAAATTATTTGTTTAAACATCAATCCCATTTTTCCCTGAAAATATAATGGCCTGCAATTGTATTTCTCAAGGATGGCAACCATCCTGTAAATAATTTTTAAAGGGAAGTAGAAATAAACAAAACAGTGATTCATATACTACCACCCCATCCCCATCCCACCAAGATTTGAAATTTCTTGAAGCTCAGTGGATTTAAATAGTCTCCTTAGTAAGACACTCATCATGATCATTCAGCCTTCATACCTGGAGTTTGACTTTGATCATCTCCCTAGAGCTCTTTGAGCCTCAGTGTGGGCATATGTAAAAATGAAAAAGTACTACCAATCTCTAAGAGCTGAAAGGGGATTCAAGTGAAGATGAGATCATGGAGGATAATGCCAAGCCTGGCACATAGAAGGTACTTACTAAATGCAAATTCCCTTCCCCCTGAAACAACTTCATTCGGAAAGAAGTAAGCTTTTCATTTTCCACAAAAAGAGCCTTTTTAGAAGTGCCACCATACACATTTGGAGAAAAGGAACACCACCTAAATTTTGTTTAACTAACTCATTTTAATTATATCACCATAACTATCCCTAAGTAGCACTATGGAAAGTTAGTAAGAAAGCCGTACAATCTCCAAGGACTGACCAAAGTGAAATCTTGGGCACTATTGAAAAAATGGAGCAATGCAAAAAGCCTTCAACCTAGGCACATTGTAAAGTGAAAATCGCCTTTTTTTCTTCTTAACTGGAAACAGTTTAAGACAAAGGAGTTAAAAAAAACTTTATTATTTTCTTTTGTCAACCAACTTAGGTTGAATTATTTAGAAGAACTAAACCAATGAGTGTTTTCTTCTTATAACTTATCTAAAAACATAACTAATTAGAATTATTTGAAGAAATAGAAATTAAACTGGCAAGAATGATTAGTCATTTTATAGAAAAATTACATTAACTATAGTAACTGTCAACAACATTACAATATGTCACCCTCCAATGTGTATGATAGGACTGTCTCTATCTCAGGTAAGGATGTTACTATAGATTTGCACATCTGTTGACCTAACTGATTTATCAGAATGTCCACATCAGTCACCTGTTTATCCTTAGTTTCTCTAATGCAGTATTTATTACAGGCTGGTAATCTTTAAATCTTGTGAAACTGTCTTTCACATCCTCTACACAGCAAAAAGCTTACACTTGAAATCATCTTAGTCAAACTCTTAATTTTTACATATTAAGAAATATTTCATTAACAGAAAAAAAAAAAAGAAGAAACGTTAAGAGATTTGCCTTAAAAAGTCACACTAAAACATGGTGGAGGAAACCCACTCTGCCTCCCTAAATCCTATGTCAAGCCCTAACCTTCAACTACATTTACAGGGACTGATGGAGATATTGATGTGGAAAGCTCCAGAAGCATTCTTGGAGAAGCCGACCTTGAGATGGTCCCTGATCAGTGCCTCACATCCACCCCCAACCTTGCTGGTTCCACCAGTTCCACAGGTCCACCATGTGTAGGGGATTGAGATGATGGTAGCACATTAGCAACACAAATTAACTGAAAGGGAATCAAATGCATAAACTGTAGATTTAAGATAGAATGTTTCTTCTTATTTCCTATCCTCCCAGTTTCTTAATTCTTCAGACACACCCAGACAGGCAGTGTTAGAGAAAAGTTTCAATCTGCTAGTCACAGAAACACACCTAACAGAAGACAAAACTTGACAGATCTCCCAATTCAACTCATAATCCATTTTGGGATGCTTGTTCTTTACATCTCAGTTACTCTACAAACTTCAAAGCTTCTAATTTCTAACCTCCTCTTACAGACATATAAAATGATGGGGAAATACTCGTAGCTTGCATGACAAACAGAAAATTGTTTTTCTAAAATGACCAGTTTAGGACTTCCATTAGAAAGCAGCATTAAAGTCAAATTATTTGGAGGCTACATTTCATATTAAGTGGGATAAAGAAAGTGTCCTGAAGATGAAGAGTCCAGATATTTTCCAAGTAGAAAAATATTTTCTTTCTAGAATGTTAGTCAGCCATATAAGTTGCAACAGGTAACAACTCTCTACCCCCAGATCAAAAAAAAGAGAAAGTGGTTATTTTAATATAAGCAAATATACAAAGAGAAAAAAATAATCTGGAAGTAAGTCAATGATATGTATTCAGAGTAATTTAAAGTATCCTATTTTATTTTAGACAGAATACATTTTTTATAAACTACTAGTTTTGGCTCCTGTGATGCCTTGGAACACATACCTCTAAAAAAAAAATCTCACCAACAGAAAAAAAAAAAGATCCTGAGGAAAATCTCTGTTTCCTCAAAACCCTTCTCCTGATCTCAATATAAATTCTAAAACGCATGATTTTAAATTTAAACTTATATTTCTAGTATCTGTATCTACAAAATTGGAAGTCAGTCTTTTAAATGGCCCTCAAGACCCTCAAAAACCAAAGAACATATTTTTTAAATTTCAGCTTTATAAGTATTGTAGCAAGTTTAAACAGTTAAGTCTGTCAATGATTTCTAGTGACACCAAAGTGGGGGTTAAAAAATCAAACTTCTGGTTGATCTACTTTCAACTCCTCTTAATTTTACACATTATTTTATAAGCCCCAAGGCGTTATATAGGCATCTTATTCATCCTTCCACCGCTAGCGCCTCTCACAGCCGCCCTCGTGGTCTGCAGTAGAACCACGAGGTTCTACTCTGATTTGTGTTCTATAATCTGAGGTTTGGTCTGATTTGTGCGGAAAATTCAGCCGCAAAATATTTTTATGCAGCAAAGACAATCAGCCTTTTTTTCAAGGTGGAGACCTAGAAGGGAAGTGAGAACATTTGGGAATATAAAATTAGTCTGCTTTAACTTTAATAACAAATGGTGAATGAAAAAAAACACAAATTTCACATTTGCAGGAATGGGGGGTGGAAGTTACTAAATCTAGAGGGTTTCTTCCTCCCTGCGTGCGAACATAACAAAAGAAATAAAACTACAATCCAGAATAAAAAGGTCACATTCATTTTCAAAACATTCATTTGAAAGTACACAGAGGCGTTCTTTAAAAATGACCACACGTCTAAACATAGCAGGAATGTGGCTACCAAATATTAATCCTGAGGGATATGGATACACATTTACCTTCATAATTAGACCCAGCAGGTCAAATGTTAGCAAGGACATAAACCACAAAGACAGATCGAATGGCCAACAGAAAGTGCCCGTGCGTCCTGGGAGCCCCGTTTGTTCCCTGCAAAACCAGCGATCAAACATCTGCAGGCACAGAAACCTACACGCACCAGCGGGCTAAGGGAGAAACCAAACTTTTCCAAATAAGTTAGTTCCGTCTCGCCAATCTAAATCCAACAGGTGTCAACACACGTCACCACACTAAATCCTTCCCAACAAGGTCTAGTGAAGCAACGGATGGTTAGCAATGAAGGTGAAAAGACCCAAACGCTTTCAGGGTCGCGAAAGAAACAAAGCCGAGTTCTATTCCAAGTGATTACGTGGAGGTGGGGGGGAGAGAGGGAGTTGGAGATGGGAAGGCGCATGGAGCTGTCCTGCCACTGACGCCGCAGGGGAACCTCGGATCTTGGAGTGTGGTCCCTGTTTCAGTGGAGCCCTAGATCTATGAGGTTTGAAGAGCTAGGAAGTGCCGTGGCCGGAGGCACGGGGACAAGAGGACGCGTGGTACCTGCTTGTCCAGGGCATCCCGGGAGCCGCCTGGCCCGGCACCGGCCCTGGGTGGAGCGGGCGCCCGCTCGCAGCTGCAGCCCTCCAGGAGGTACATGCCCGCCGGGCGGCCGCTCTGCTCGCCCTCGAAGTAGAAGAGCACATTCTGGTAGAGGGCGAACCACTTCTCGTGCCAGCGGCTCGCCTCGGCTGTCTTCTTGCTCAGGAGGCCGCGTTTAGTGCCCTCCTTGCGGGCCAGGCAGGCCAGGTACAGGGCGTGCCCCTCGTTGTAGCGCACGCTCTTCTGCATGGTGAGGGCGCGGGCGCTCAGCCCTCCATCGCGGCCATCTGCCGGCTGGCTCCCCCAGGGCGCGCCCGCTCCGGTCTCGGTTGGCGAAGGGCGCCCCCTTTCCCGACGCAGAGCACAGGGCACCCCGCCGGCCTCCGCAGCACGGCGTCGCGTGGGTCTGAAGGGCGCCCGGCTGTGGCCAGGGCACGTTCCCGGCCGCGACCGCCGCCCTCCTGGCTGAGCGAAGCCCCCCGAGCCCCGACGCCCGCGTGCAGAGTGGCCCCGTGAGGGCGCCGGCACCGGCCGCTGCCTGGCACGAAGTTGCGGGAGCCGGAGCTCCCGCGGATGGCTGGGGAGGCACGATGCGCGGCAGTTGAAGGAGGACTGTCCTCGAGCAACTCGCTCCGGGAGACAGAAGGTAAAACGTCACGTGGGAGATCAGCTGTAATCGGCTTGCAGACCGATTTAAAGGGCAGAGTCGGCGCGGCGGCGGTGACTGCGGCGCAGCCCGCTCGTCCTTCGGAGCGCGCTGCCTGCGCTCTCCCGCCCCGCCGGCCGCCGCCTGGGCTCCCGCGCGGGGCTGGGGCGGGTCGCGGGGCAGTGGAGGCGCGCGGCGGCAGCGCAGAGCCGCTCACACGCGCACTCGCACACACACAGAAATATACATGTATACTCAGTACACACAAATGCCCACTCACACGAGCGCGCAGTCACAACACTCAGAAGCTCACATCTGCACGATTACACATAACGCTCACTCTCATACAAACAAGAATACACATACACACAAATACACAAACAACCCACACTCATACACACAGTAACATTTGCACACAGCAACTTAGACACAGGAAATTATGCATTCACATATATACGAAGAGTGTGCAGTCCTATACAAAACCATATACAAATACACAACACAACTACACACACCCAAATACACACATTCACATTCACAAACCACACACACACATTCACCCAAACACACACACATCATAGACATGCATTTACACTCAAATTATACACAAATACACACCCTTACACAACACACTTAACTCATAGATTCATACACAAACACACACATGTATACACAAATACACATGTTCACTCAAAAATACACACAAATACATACATGCAAGCAAGCACTCACAAATACACATTCATGCAAATTCTTACAATTTCACAAACACACTCACACATACTTAAACCTGCCACGACCATTAACTCAGTCATTCATGAATGCGTTTCCAAGGCAGTAGTGGGTGAAGTCACAGGGTGGTTTTGCATAACTGGCAACCTTGACTTTTCCAGCATGAACTTGCACAGTTGTATTCAACTCGAGTGAAGGTTAATTAGTGCACCCCATGGGTCCCAGAAAGGCTTCAGATGCTGTTGGTTCCCTCTCAGTGACTGTGCTTTCTCAGGATGAAGATAAAGGAAACTAAATTTTAAGCACAGAGTTTTCAACCAGGAAAAAATATCCAAACGAGGGAGACTTGCAGCCCCTGGCAGAATTTTCGCCGGAGGCCATGCTGGCATAGGTTCAGTAGATAACACTGACAGGACTGGAATTCATTTGATTAACAAATCTTGCAGGTATGGCCAGAAAACCAAGACCCCTACTTATAAAATAGAAGTGGAAAAGAAATGATGTGCCCAGCAGCTTCAGAAGAAAGCTAGTGAAAGCCTCAGGGAGGGCCGTGTTTGATTCTGCTATGTACTCTTTTTATTCCCCTCAGTCGCTTGTCGTACAAAATGGTTTACCATAAAACATCTATTGTTAAAGCTTGTTTAAATAATAAAATCCTTCTCTGGGCATGAATCAGTGACAAGACAGTTGTCTTGTACCCCTAGTTGTGTGTTCATAAATTGGTAGCCCAGGGGTTCTGCCTGTTCCAAAAGTGGTGTTTTTGCAGAATGCTTTAACTCTGCCTCACTGAGCAGCTGAGTGTTTCTTCCATTTTTACCTGGACAAAAAGAAAGAATCTTTCACTATTAAAAACTATATAATAGGGAAATTGCTATTTGAAATTACAGTGTGAGAACTGTCGTCATTTCTCTTTGCATATTCTTAAATGTGTAAGGGACAGTGCTGTGCTAACTTGGGTTTAACCCATTTGGGAGCATGCCTTGTTCTTTAGAGAAGTTAATGTAAGTGTGGGCAAGGTTTCCAGCCACGGTTTTGAGATTCTAGATGCAGAGGAGATGACAGTTGCCTCCAGAGGCCCTTCCTTGCCTCCTCTGTGGTCCAGTCCCAGCCCAGGGGAATCCTAAGCAAACTGACACCTGTGAAGCTCATGGAACTCCATTTTTGAACAGAAACCATTAAGGGTGTGAATTCAGTACAAAAACATTTTTGTGATGACTATTCTAGCCTTCTAACCACATGTGTTTTTTCAGATGTGAAACATTATTTTCCCCAATAAGTAATGTCTCTGGTGTTGAGACTAATTTCACTGCTGAATTATCCTTTCTGTTTACTCAAATGTGCTTTTGATTTGAACCACACAGAGTATTTTCCTCAGTTTCCTGTCTGCCATGACTTCTACCATATATTGGATTGTGGCGATCATATGCCCCCTGACAATGACAGAAGGGAGCTTTCTGGTTTCCTCTAAAATTTGGTATGTGATCATTATGGGTTTCAATTTTGGAAATTTGCTATGTAGACTATTTATTGATCATCTGTTTATGTCCTCAATACAGTATTTTGATGATACAGAAGATATAGAGAAAAGACAGTACCTCTGCTTCTGGTGTGCTCAGTCTATTAGAAATAGAACTTAATGTTTAGGTGCATCTTCTCACCTGACTGCTTCTCCAAGGCAGGGCTGTCTCCCTAATCCCTGCAGCACATAGTAGGAGAGCTTATGTGCAGTAGGCACACAGGGATTCGTAAATAAAGTAATTTAATATTTGATTATTGAACAGTGAAAGAGTGCACATGCATTCACAAACACTAGCTCATTTTGCAAGATTGGAAGAGATGGAAACATCAGAAATCCATAGATAATCCAGAGAAGCTATACCTAGTGAGTGTCTTGATGGGCATTTTTGGGCCTTTAGCCTCCTTCATTCATATGGAAACTGCTTCTCTGGAATGGTGTCATCTTGAAACACAAAAGGCCAGGAGGTTATGTAAATGAGGATGCTTTTTCCCCCAGCTGATCAAGCAGGTTGGCAAAGGGACTTTGTTCCAAGTGGGCAGGAACAAGCTCTTTGGTGAATTCATTGTTTTTCCCTCTCACATTTCAGGGACTCTTTCCTGACAGGTCAAAGCTGATTTGCAAGGGCAACAAAGCTTTTCTCACTGATAACGGTGAAAGTGAGAGTCCATGGTGGTGCATTGTCTAGGGGTTTTATGCACGGTTGAGGATTTTCAGGAATGGAGGTAAAGGGCTAGGGTGCAGACTTGTAAGACCACCTGCCCTGCCCCCAAGGTGGGCTGGGTTGTTGTCTGGCTAGAGAGTGTGTCAAGAATCTTACTTCTTGACTTCTTGGGCTGTTTATAGTTGGGATTGCTTACCAAATTAGTCTTTTGCCTAGGTTGCAGATTACTTGATTAGGATTGGAGAAGGAAAAACAGCATATAGGTACAGTTAAAATTAAACTGGGACTTTTAGTAGGCTAAGGCAAATTTTACAGTGTCATGATCTAATTGATACAGTGAAGTCATGGGTTATGCTGAGACACTCTTCTTTATTTGTGGAACACTCAAACATTCCAGGCCAAGTTGCTCCTGGCCTTTTGAGCTTTAACTGATCTCACTGAAGATGTCTATATTCCTAGTCTGGTATCTTTACCCTAGAGAATTAGTGTGACTCTGACTTTGCATAATGCTTAACACAGAGTTTTGATAGGGACTTCTTTGCACATTGTTACATTATTTTGATTGTAATTATCTTGCTTTGCTTTTTTTCCAGAGGCCCTCACCCTACTCTGCCTAAACCCACGCTCCCTGTCTCATTATCACTGTCACTGCCTATCCTAATGATCATGCAATGGGACTATTTGGTTGTTTAGAATCCCTTTATCCTGCTATATAGCACCAAAGATCCTGAACAAATTTTCTGGGGGCTGTGTGTCATCATCCTGGATTCAGCTTCTCCTCCTGCTGCAGGGGCATGACCGTGCTTAGACTGCATTCCGAAAGTTTTGAAACCCTGTGGGTAGAAGTAAAGAATGCTCAGGGAATCTATGGGAGTGATTTGAAAACTATACCAACTTTCTGCCTCCTGAGAGATAGAAACTTGGATTCTCCTTGGTGCAGAAACTGTTCCTTCATGAGAAGAACCCTGGAATAGGCTTTTTATTTCAAAAATAGAAAGTAAATGCCCTCTCATCATTCTGGGTAAAAACCACGAAGGGATCTGAATGCAGGTATTTTGGCTCAGTAGCTCAGAGACCTTTTTAAATACATGTTATTGTGCAAATAGCTACTCTGGGAAGAGACATTTCTTTTTCTTCTGGCAGAGACTGGCTAGATATAAAAATGAAGGTGATACTCTTTTGTCTTAGCATGGAGATGACTCTAATTCACAACCTCCCTGCCATGTAACTGGGTTTTGGCCTAAGGAATGTGGGCAAATATGATAGGCATCTGTCTGGTCCTGATTGTCTTTGCTCTTTCTTCCTATCCTTGTTAAGAGTGGAGACCACAGGTTGAAGTCAGCAGGGTCACTAGATGGAAGGAGCCAAGGTCCCTGAGTCACTGCCTGGCTGCACGCTACCAGGAAAAGTATGATCCATGTGACATAAGCAAAACATAAGCTTTCATGATATTAAGCCATTGAGACACTGGGTTTCTTGTTATAACATCTAGTATTAATTGCCCTGACCAATACAATTCTCTATGTATTTAAAGGACAGTATACTACCCACTGTTCTTTGTACTTTTTGAAAACAGGTTTATTGTGGTATAATTAACTTACAATTAACTGCACATATTGAAAGAATACTACTTGATAAGTTTTGATATATTTGCATACCCATGTATCCATAATTACAATAAAAAATAACAAGCATGTCCAACACTTCCAAGAGTCTCTTCATTCATCTTTGAAATCCCTCCCTCTCTGTCTTTCCTTCCTCTCTACCTCTATATAATCACTGATCTACTTTGTCACTCTAAGTTAGTTTGCATTTCCTAGAGTTTTATATAAATGTACTCTTTTTGTCTGGCATCACTCAGCAAAATGATTTTGAGCTTGATCCATTTTGATGAGTGTATCAATAGTTTATTCCTTTTCATTGCTGAATAGTATTCCATTATATGAGTATAACACATTTGTTTATCCATTTGGGATAAACATCTTGGTTGTCTTTTGGCATAACCCAAGGACACTAAGATTTATTTCTGGTGTTTTATTTTTTAGAAGTTTTCTATTAGCTCTTAAATTTAGCCCTATAATCCAGTGATGTGATGTATAACTTGAGGTTCATATTTTTGCATATGGCTATCCAACTGTTTGAGCACCATTTGTTGAAAAGATTATTATTTCTCTATGGACTCACCTTGGTACCCTTGTTAAAAATCAATTGGCTATACATGTGTGAGTCTTATTTCTTGACTCCGTTCCTTCAATGAATATCTATATATATAAATTTACATTGATGTATGTCTTTTCATCAATACACACTGTCTTGATTATTTTAACTTTCTAAAAATCCTTGAGATCAGAAAGTTTATGATTTTCAGCTTGGTTCTTCTTTTTCAAAATTGTTTTGGCTCTTCTGTCTTTTGCAATTCCATATAAATTTTAGATTCCGCTAGTGAATATTTACATAAATGTCTTGTTGGGAATAGACTGAGATTGGGTTTAATCTGCAGGTCATTTTGAGGAGAACTGCTATCTTAACAATATTTACTCTTCAATCCATGAACATAGCGTATATATCTCTGTTTGTTTAAGTCTTCTTTAATTTCTCTCAGCAGTGTTTTGTAGTTTTTAGAGTACAGGTCTTGCACAATTTTTATCTAATTTATCTCTAAGTATTTCATATTTTTGATGCAAAAATACCAACTTAGGCTGCTATAACAAAATACCACAAACTGCATGGCTTATCAACAACAGAAACTTATTTCTTACAGTTTTGGACGTTAGAAGTCCAAGGATATGGCACCAGCATGGTTGAGTTCTGGTGAGAGCTCTCTTCCTGATGGCAGATGGCTGACTTCTCCTCATGTTCTCATATGACAAAAGAGAGAGAACTCTTGTTCCATCAGCATCTTATAAGGGCACCAAACTCATTCATGAGGACTGCACCTCCATAGCCTAGTTCCCAAAGGCTTTACCTCCAAATACCATCACAGTGTGGGTTAGATTTCAAATTAAGAATTTTGGGGGGATACAAATATTCAGTCCATAATAGAAAATGGTATGTTTTATTTTCTGGTTGTTCATTGATAGTATATAGAAATAAAATTGATTTATTTAGATATACTGATCTTGTACCCTGCAACCTTGCTATATTCACTTGCATGTTTTTATAACCTTTTCAAAGATTTAAGATTTCTCTGCACAATCATGTCATCTGTTAATGAAGGTAGTTTTATTTTTCCATTCATATCAGTATGCCTTTTATTTCTATTTCTTACCTTTTGCTATGGCTAGGACTTCTAGAAAAAAATATTAAATAGAAGTGCTGAGAGTACACATCCTTGCTTGTTCCTGACCTTAGGAGGAAATAATTCAGTCTTTTCACCATTAAGTATGATGTTATCTGTAGGTTTTTCATAGATGCCCTTAATCAGACTGGAGAAATTCACAGCTTTCCCTGTTTGCTAAGAGTCTTTTTTTTAAATCATGAGTGGATGTTGAATTTTGACAGGTGCTTTTTCTGATATTCATATGGCTTTTTTTTTAATCCTTCAATGTGCTACAATAATAGCTTATTTTTCAATGTTAAACTTTGCATTCTGGGATAAATACTTGATCGTGATATATTATCTGTTATTAATCCCATCCAGTTTATTTTTCATCTCTAAAGTTTGATTTGGGTCTTTTTGTCTTCCATTTTCCTCATCCTCTTGCTCATGCTTTCTTCTACCTTTTTGAGCATATGGGTGCTCATTATAAACATTTATAATATCTGTTTCAGTGTCCTTTTCTACTACTTTTGTCATTTGTGTCATATCTGGGTCTGCTCTTACTGATCACAATTTTTCCCTCCTATGAGTCACACTTACCTGTTTCTTTGCCATTTTTGGTTAGATGCCAGCTATTGTGAATTTTACCTTTTGCATTCTGTTGTTGCATGTTTGTCATTGTAATATATTCCTTTACATACTCTTGACTTTGCTCTAGAACTCAGTTAAGTAACTTGTAAATGGTTTGATCCACACAAGTCTTGCCTTTATGCTTGTTTAGGTAGGTCCAGAACAGCCTTCAGTGTAGGTTAATATGGCCCACCCACCTGAGGACTCTACTTCATACCCTGTGTGTTAGGAGATCTTTGCATTCTGACTACTAGAAAATGGTGTAAGTTCTGGGGATTTTTCCTTCTACTTTTTTCTGGAGGTTCTTTTTCTGGCCTTACTCATTTTCTCACATGCAAGAGCTAATCAGGACTCAGCTAAAGACTGGAAGGGAACCTTCTGCAGATTCAGAGTGTCTCTTTAGGCAGCTGTCTCTGCTCCAGCAATCTCCTTTGTACTCTATCCACTAGCACCCCTGAACTCTAAATCTTGTCTCTTCAACTTAATGACACCACCAGGTCTTCTCTGGGTACCCCGTCTCAGCACTCTGGCCTGGTAACTGTCTTCGAGCTGTTAGCTGGGGCACTTGTAGGTCTCATCTTGTTTTTCTTCAGTCAAGGATCACAGTCCTTTACTGCCTATTTCCCATACCTGGAAACCTCTGCTTCACGTATTTTGTCTTTTTTCTTAGTTGTTTAGGGCAAGAAGTAGAAGTTCTTTGTTCTTGAGAAGTTATTTGACAGATGGTGAAGAGTTTATGTTGCTGGGATATCTGAAGAGTAAACAGGCAGGAGCTTTAACTGTCATGTTGGAGAGACTGAAAAGGAGCTGCACCAAGCTCAACAGGCACTCAGCGCAGCCCAGACTACTGACGTCCTACTGACCTGAGGTGTGCTGCTTAATACCCAGGGAGACCACCAAAGGCTCACATCGATGATCAAGTCCTAGTAGAGTCTTAAAGCAAGCCCTCGGGTAGGAAGTCTGTTTTCCCCATGTGAAAGTGAAGTCTTCCTTCCATTAAACCATAGTGAGACGAGGTTGATTTTATGACTATGAAATGAGAACTGGAGGGGAACGGCTTGACTGACAGGAGGAAAAAACTCTTCCTCTAGCAGGGAACTCATGAGATAGTCTTACATTAACCTCTATGTTCTCTGTTCTCCCCAAACCCGCAGTTCTCTGTTCTTCTGAAGGAAATTGAAGAAAGGATCTATCCATGATTACGACGGGTTGGTACAGGTGGGGTGCTTCCCTGTGCCTATCTCTATTCCCACTTGCGTGAGGGAGGACCGAGGCCCAGAGCTGCAAGGAGGTGATTCCAGCTTCAAGGGGATAATAGACAAAGGCCCCTGGGGCCGGCACCTGGATGATGAGAGTAGACCGTGTGCAGACCTTTACGTGAGCCCTCACCAGGGAGCACCCAGTGGGCTCCTAGCAGTAACAAGTAAACCCTTTGAGATGGTAAAATTTCTACAGTCAACCAGATGGAGGCATGCATGAAAGCCTGATAATTAGATACTAACAGACATGCTTCCTCTTTTACCGTCTCTGACTGTTGGTACACAGACATACTATATCACACACATGACTTGCCACTTTCACTCTCATGTGCTCAGATGGAATTGAACTTTGAATAGCCTTGAAAACATCCCTTGGGAACAAAGAAGTCATCTATTACCACCAAGATTAGGGAGATCAACCATCCCATTTGTTGGAGATTGTGGGGTTTCCCAGAAAGGAGGACTTTCAGTGCTAAAATCATGGAAGTCCTGGGCAACCTGAGACAAGGTGGTTACTCCATGAAGACCAGGTTGCAGAGGAGAGGCAATCTCTTAATCTCACATCCAGTGTGAGTATGCCTGTATGTGTGAGTACATACACACACACACACACACACACAGGCATACTGCTGGGTGAACTGGCCAACCTGGGAGCTTTAAAATATGACCAATGACTGTGCCTACTCCCAGAAATTCTAATTCAAATTGGCCTGGGGTATAGCCCAGGCATCTGCATTTTCAAAAGTGTCCAAGTAATTCTAATGGCCAGCTAGAATAAAGAATCATTGCCCTGGGCCTTTGAGGCATATATGGAGCTGCGCAAAACCATTTATCTCTTCTGCATCTCTATTTTGTCTTCTTCCTCTTTATTTTCTCTCCTCCTCTGCCAGGGTCCACTTCAGGCTGCGTGGTAACCACTGCTCTTCACACACTCCCACTAACCTCTTTTCCTGCTTATTGTCACTCTGTCTCTTCTGTTGGGTTATTTCACCTGTACTTGGAGTTCTGTGGACTGAAAGGCTGACGTCACACACCCAGGGACAGCCAATCAGAGAGCTGCTTTGCTTCTAGTTGGCAGCCTGGTCCAACATGACACACTGGATTTGAGATTAAGAGATTGCCTCTCCTCTGCAACCTGGTCTTCGTGGAGTGACCACCTTGTCTCAGGTTGCCCAGGACTTCCATGATTTTAGCACTGAAAGTCCTCCATTCTGGGGAACCCCACAATCTCTAACAAATGGGATGGTTGATCTCCCTAATCTTGGTGGCAATACATGACTTCTTTGTTCCCAAGTGATGCCTTCAAGCCTATTCAAAGTTCAAGTCCATCTGAGCACATGAGAGTGAAAGTGGCAATTTACCAAATTACCTAAGGCTTCCCATGCTGGAGATTATTATCAAATCCTCATACAGTTAAATTTCTGTAGTTTATTTTAAACGGTAAACTTATGCTCTGAGGCAGTAAATATGTCAGAGTCAAAAACATATAGAGTAGCATATGTTTGAGGCAAAGAAAATAAGATTCTGTAGCTGCTACTCTTAGTTCTCAAGTAGCAGGAGAAAATAATTTTAAAATGTGAATTATTATTATTTGTGCAACCTCTGATAAAAATATTTTAAAAATGCAAAGAATAACAATGTATGTGTACTTTATATCCAAAAAAGACACTACTCACCCATCACTAGCAAAACGTGTGCTCTGAGTTGCTTTTCCAGTGCCAGAGACTGACGTTGGTGCTTCATCTGCATTCCTTCATCAAGTCTCACTTGGGGCCCGAGAAGACATGTGAACCAGAGTATATTGTTGTGGAGGGGAAGAATGATGCTCATTGGCTCATACAAAATCCAGAAGTGACAGGGTAGGCCTCTGAAGGACACTAGGAAAGAGAAAGTCCACCAATTGTGAGTCATCACTTTGAGTTTATTTCTAAGAGTGGGCTCTGAACTGCTCAAGTCAACTAGCACATTCCTCCTCTCCCACTCAGAGTGATCGGTTCAGGAGTGGGTGTGTGATCTAAACCAGTCCAATCAAAGTGAATCTCAGGATTCTTGTTTGAAATTCTAGGGCAAAGACTAAGGCTTGCTCTTTGGTTAGATGTGGATGAGAGCCAAGTAGCTTCTGGAACATTAACAGTCATCTTGTAAACCATGAGGACAGCCAGCCTTAGGGTGAGGTCAATGCCATGGGAGAAAGAATGGAAAGACATATCTTCAAAAGGGTGAGGGGAGCAGGGGGAGGATTGATGACATTATGGAACCTCTGAATCAAATCAGCACGGAAGTCTGCATTTTCATTGACTTTTCTATCATAAGCAGTATAGCAAGGTTTCAGTGATATATTAGGAAAAAATTTGTGTTTCTAGAGAAGCACAAAATCAGGCAACAGTGAACGGCAGCCTCTGAGAAAGTGCATGATTCTTAGGCATAAATAAGAGAGGCTTCAATCACCAGCCTAGCCCTTTATAGGTGCTTCACTCTACATTTTATACTTCATGTTGTAGCTTTTCCAGTCTTCTGCTCACTGGGTAAATCCCCCCAGTACAGGCCTCAGCTGCACTTATCTTTGACACCCCTGACCCTGGTACAACTGGTCTCAGGGTCTCAGGGATGAGTGGCCCAGCAGACATGAAGGAGCATCTGGGCTTACGGGGCTAAGACCTGCTTGTGTGCTGGCAATGGGGACTTCTCTAAATATGTGCCTTACCCCTTCTATTCTACAGAGTTCACTACAGCTCACACCCCAGAGTGGGGCTAGGGAGAAGACCACCGTCCCTCTTTTCTTCTCTCTCAGACTGAGAACTCACACCTGTGCTGACATATTTTCCAAAGGGGAAATCAGGGCACTTGGGCTGAGAAACTGGACTTTATTCATGGGGAAAACGGCAGAACGTTTGAAGTAGGGACAGTCCTAGTCACACAAGAGGGTTATACTCATCGCTCAATTGCTCAGAGAAGCTGGGCCATTTCCAAGGGAGGTACTCAGAGAAGGAATCATAAACTCCTGCCCCAAGTCTCAGGTCTGCCCCTTGCTCTGATCTGCCCCACGGCAGGACTTGCCCTGATGGTCCTAATAACTGCAGTGCGGCTCCCTGACTCTCAAGAAGAGGTCCCTGATATTTTTGGCTTTTTGTACTGCAATCCACCTACCATACAAATTGAGGGGCATCCCTGTCTCAGAGGCAAGTATCTACTGAGCAAACCTCTGCATCCCCCAAAGAGGCCTTATCTCTGGGTACTTAGAAGTTGCCTGCCAAAAAATAATGAGGCTTTAATGGAAAAATAGGGACCCCACATTATAATGGAAGACCCTGAAGCTGCTGGACACTTGATTTCATGTAGAGAAAACAGATGCTAGTGTTTGAAGGCAGACATAAAGAGAAGAAGTGGTGAGGGGTGGAGTGACCCTCTAGCACCCTGGCAAGGGGCTGCAAGCCTGGTGGAACATCTCTGCCCAGCCACTTGGACCACTGCAGATCCCTCCCTCCATTCTTTTAAACTAAACACACTGGAGATTCCTGCTGTGCAAATAACACTGCTCAAGTGATATACTTAGTCCTGGCTGGCATTTTCCTTCTGAGTTTGCTTCTGAAAAAGCCCAGGCCTGATAGTGTCACATGTACTAATTGTAATAGCAGCAAAAACGCATAGCACTTACCATTTGCCAGGTGTTGGGTTATGTTGTTTTCATAAATTAACTCACTTAATCTTCACAGCAACCTTTGATGTTTATTGTCATCAGTATCTTATAGTGATGAAACTAAAGCACAGAAAGGTTGAGTAACTTGCCCAAGGGCACAAAGCTCATGAGTTGTAGAGACAGAATTTGAATTCAGGCAGTATGGCTCTAGAGTCCATGCTTTCAAGCACTATATGGGGCTTGTCCATATTTCCAAAAGGGACATTACATCTCCTGTTCCCGTTCTGATCCCATGAGGCATATTTGTCTTGTTCTCATAGTTCCCTCTCTTCAGGAATAACAGAACATACTCTAGGTTCTTTAAGGAGAATGGGGACTTGATAAAGGGGCTCAAAGAATCCTGGTGAGAGAATCAGGCTTTGAGGTTTGGGGCATGGAGCCAGGAATAATAGGGCAGAATCTCCCAGGACTGCCGGGAGGTGTGACTCCAAATCCGGTGCTGGCATCACACGCGTCATCCCAGGGCACTATGGGTGCTACTCTGCCCTGAGAGAACAGTCTCTTGGCCAACCTCCACCACTCTTACCAGTTGCTTCCTCATGATTCTCAACTCAAATTGAAGTCATGGGTGGGCACATCTAATTGGTGGGCACTAGATCACATGCCAGTGCTCCTTGGGAAGTGGGCAATTGAGTTCTAATTTCTTCTTTGGAGATGCAAATAACATGGGTTTGAAAACTATACTGGGCATAAGGATGTTCATATCAGGATTACTCATGATAGCCCCAAGCTGGAAACGACTCAAATGCCCATCAACATTAGAACAGAAAGATCAATTGTGGTATATTTATGCAATGAAATAGTATACACAGCAATGAAATTAATGGAAGTATGGCTACAGGAAATAGCACAATTCTCGCAATTATTATGTTCAGAAAAAAAGCCCTACACTGAAGAGTATGTAGTATATGATTCCATTTATGTAAAATTTAAAAGCTGGTAAAACTAATGTTTGGTGATAGAAATCAGAATTGCAGTAACCTTTGGGGAATTACCAACTGGGAGGGTATATGAGAGAACCTTCTAGGACAATGGCAATTTTCTAGATTGTGATGTGGTTACTGGTTACACAGTTTTTTTCACTTTATAAAATTTCAAAAAACAATATACTTATGATGTATGCACTTTTCTGTATGGGTATTATATTTCAATTAAAAAGTTTACTTACAAATATGTGTTACTTACATAATTTTTAAGTAAAAAAAAGTTTACTTACATAATTTACAAATATCATCAACTGTCCCATTGCCATCCTTACTATTAAGTGATCGAGCAAATGAGTCATTTTGTTTGTAGCTAACTCCTGCTCAAAACCTTGAGTGATTCCTGGTAGACTGGACAATAATATCCAAGCTCCTTAATCTGCACTGCAAGGCTCTTTGCAGTCCAGCCTCAGCCCATGTGTCTAGCCTGAGCTGTACGCACCTGTTGAACCCCTGGGGTGGGCCCTGCTGTCACCTGGAAAGCTCCACCACCTGGGAACTCTGGGAAACCCAGTCTTTTCTGCAGGGCCAACTAAACCCTACCTCCACCATGAGTCTTCCATCTTGAACCTAACACTCCCCCTTCTGGCTTCTCTGAACTCTTATTGCAATTAGGATTAATTAAATGTACTTGACAACCAATTTTGTATTCCAAACATCTCTTGAAATCTGACTTAACTTTTTTGGGATCAATAACTTTTGTGTATTTATATTTTATCTTACAAGCCCCATTGTGAACTTTTTGAAGAGCAATCATAGATAATTGATCTATTTGCCCTGCAAGGCATTGCAAAGGGCCTGGCCTAGGCAGCCAGTGTTTGATATTTTTAGACACATGGATTCTGGCAAAAAACAAACAAAAAACTCAACTAATGTTTGATATTCAAAGTTCAAATCCCAACTCTACCACTTGCTGGCTGTGACTCAGTGGAGTTATTTAGCTGTTCAGGACCTTTGAGCTCACTTGAAAGGACAGTTAATGGTAACTTAACATATGCTTAGCTTGGCACAGTAAATGCACCATGCCTGTTAGCTATAATTAACAATATCTTTTCATTCTCATTTTGGGGAGAGGAGGAGCTTTACTAGAGAAAGGCTCAGAGGAGAGGAGAGATGGTTGGAATGAATCCATGTTCACACATCTCCTTTAGACTCCATGCCCTATGTTAAGCAATATTCTAAATCTGACCCTGCCTGTCACCTTTCAGAATTATGTAGGAATTCAATTGTCCAAATAATATTAGAATTTTTATAGTCTGGCTTACTTTTAGGTTTTAATTTTTTTCCAAGCTTAACTGGACCCATCCACAGCAGCATAAAAATTAAAAGGCTCTTCCACAGAGCAGAAATGTCACCACTGAAGCCATTTTAAGAAATGACCAATGGATATAATCCTGTTGTTAGCAGAGACCAGAGCATATGTAATTTAAACTGAGGAAGGTAAGCCTAGACGTGATACCTCAATAAGGGTCTGGGGAGCAAAAAGCAAGATAGAGAAGCTCCCCAACAACTGTTATCTGAACAAGGTGAAGCACGATGGAGCCTCCAAACACTCTAAAGAGGCTGAGGCAGTATTGTTTTATATAAATACTTGGGGTGGTCAGTCTCAGACTCTAAAGTAAAAAAGATCAGGGTTCAAACCCTGGCCCTGCCATTCATCAGAAGTCAGACTTTGGGCAACTCTAAGAATCCTACAGAAATGTGTCCATTGGTCTCCACATTAAGTAAAGATCATCGTCATCATCACAACAGTGACACTGTCCTTAGAACTGTTATAAGAATTAATGTCTATAAATTTTTAGGCCAGTGCTGGGGACATAGTATATACTCATTAGTTAGCCACTATTATTCTTCCCACATGACAATTCTACCCTATTATTCTCAAACCACAATTTCTAGTCTTAGCCAAAATGCTAAGAAATTAGCAGAGATCTCAATTATTCAACACCCTCCTTCCTGTGATCAGTCTTCAGACATTGCCACCTCATTCTTTTACTTCTCACAAAGTTGATGGTAATGGACAATAAAGCATGTCCTGTGGAATAGAGTCATTCAGACTTCCTATGCTGGGGGCAAGTTCAATTTCCTGGGAAGGACCATCTGGCACTGCCCCAGGCTGTACTTTGGAGCCCGGAACATTGCCTGGCAGTTGGCATAGGAGTATGTTTTCATTTTTTCATGCAGGATTCAACAGTCATATTTCATTCTAATTACAGCTCTGCTCTCCCTTAGTGCTAGAATCAAATGTGAAAACTAGGCCTGAAATGCACATTCATTTTACAATATTGTGGTCTCTATGTAGCAGCAATCTCTAGGTCTTGACCCAGTCCGTAAATTCTGTGGAGTTTCTATTAAGAAGGCAGTATGATCCAGAGACGTTAGAAAGGAAACCTCAGAAATCCCAATGCCAAGGCTGGTAAGAGAAGTAACTTCAGAAGACTCAAGACTGAAAGTTTTTACACTGTGCTGCATATGCATTTTCATTTACTTTTATTTGCCTTTGTTTGCATGAGCTCTGTGAAGCTGTCAGTGAATTTATTTATATGATTCTTATGATGTAGTTGCTGATATCTACCGCTGATCACTATTTATGATAAAATTAGCTCCTGTTGGTAAGCATAGCAGGTTTACACTCACAGAGTACATCTATGTGTGTGTGTAATTTAAATCTCAAACACAGATTGACAAAGCCCTGTAATTGTAGGAGAGAATAAGGAGGCTGGGTTATTAGACAATTTTTGTGGAAGACAAAACCAGGGATATGTTAGACCTTAGTGTTTAATAGCATCTGAGGAAAATTGAGAAACCCCCCTTCTGAGTACCTGCACCCCAGCTCTGATGATGGCATTTGTGGAGTTAAAGAGATGAATTCAGTTCATGACCTCTTGGTTTTATTTCCTGTGTCATTACATTAGTGTGTCAGATTAACTGTGGGAATAAACTTGAAATATCACAAGAACTTTTAAAATATATTCAGTTGTCTCAATGGTGAGGAATATGCTGTTTTTTTAAGAATAAAAACTAATGTTGAAATCACTTTGACATCAATATGTGGAAAAAACTATGCTGGTGAGGGTCCCACTCGGTGTATTTGTTAAGAGAATTGCTGATCAGGATTGAATTCAGTTCACGACCTCTTGGTTTTATTTCTAAATTGTGTAATAACCCACCCTCCTTATTCTCTCCTACAATTACAGGGCTTTGCCAATCTGTGTTTGAGATTAAAATTACACATACACATAGATGTACTCTGTGAGTGTAAACCTGCTATGCTTACCAACAGGAGCTAATTTTATCATAAATAGTGATCAGTGGTAGATATCAGCAACTACATCATAATTTGGCCTGGTCCCATAAGAAGCAGCTAAAGCTCTCTGGGGCCATATCCAGCTCCTTCAGTGGCACCATTTTAAGCTCATCCTGAAGAGCCATTGCCCACTAAAGCCTAATCCACTGGAATATTCCTTTTAAAGCAATTGCTGAGGCCCTGCTTGGGTAATGGAAAAAACAATAGCACTTCCTCTTATTTTTAGCAGGCTTTTATTTGAAGAATATCAAAATGTGCCAATATTTCATGTTGCAGAAATGACATTTAGGAAGTCATTTAGACCATGGTTCTCAAAACACTGGTCTTTAAAAAGTTCCACTGGTCCTCTGTGCAATGAGAAAAATAAGCACAATGTAGTAGGATTGTAGTACAACTTGCATTTGTTAAAATTTAAAGGCCTGTCCATTATTCTGAAATTCTGCCCTTCCTATTTTAGGAATTAAAATATCTTGTTTATATAAAATGATAGTGATTATTAACAGGAGGTTTTTAGAAAAATATCCTTAGCAAAATAAAGAATTAACAAGTCAAGTTGTCCTCTACCCTCAACTTCCATTAAAAAAAAAAATCTCTGGATCCACTGATCTGTTCTTTTCACCAGTTCACTGTATTCAAATAAATCTGCCTGTGCTGTCTTCTCCACTGTGTGTAAGAGCCTTGCACGTACAGGAGCCATGCTTCACTCATCTTTGTGTTTTGATTTCCCTGACGGTGCTTGGCATTCAACATACCATAGGTTCTCAATAAATGTTTGTGTTAAATAAGAAGCAACCTCCATTCATAGGGAAAACATCTCCAGAGGAAACAGAAAGCAGCCTTCATTTTATGGCAGTGAAATATTTTGAGGTTGGTTATAACTGTGAATGAGTAAACAGCCTGGTTAGATTCCCAGCTCTGTAACTTGCCCAGGAACCTCTTAAGTTTTTGGTACCTTGGTTTCCTTGACCAAAAATGTCAAATATTTGCTTTACTTCTCCACAGACTTGGTTTTGAGGTGAATGTGTGACAGCAGACCCCTCTTTGCCTACCCAGCACTCTATTTTGACCCACCCCAGGTTCTCTAGGTCCCATCATATGATTCTAGGGCATCCAGTCATAATGTCGCCACCTCCTACCTGTAAGGCTGGGTCACAAAGATGGCGTGTCGAGCCAGCAGCCACTGCCTCC
Source organism: Manis pentadactyla (assembly GCF_030020395.1). Classification (NCBI taxonomy): domain Eukaryota; kingdom Metazoa; phylum Chordata; class Mammalia; order Pholidota; family Manidae; genus Manis; species Manis pentadactyla. The sequence continues at coordinate 78,786,503 of NC_080020.1, forward strand.
TCTGTATAGCAGAAGCCTCTATGAAGCTGAAGCCTGAGGGAGTCAGCCAAGCAGAAACCAGACTAATGGCTGTCGTCAACATTAAGTCCTCCTTATGCATCACGCGCTTCCACACAAAGTCCCTGGGAGGTCAGTGCTGTCATTGCACCTTCATCTGTTGGAGAATCAAATAGAGGCACAAATAGTAACAGGAAGAATTCAAAGTGACCCTGGTGGTGTGGAAGGAGCCCAGTCTTAGCCATTGTATCACGCCTGTCTTTCAAGGTGGAGGGAGAGAAGATGGAGTAAATCCTAACAAAAGTCTTCCTAAATCCAGTCTGGGTTACACAGCCAATAGATCCCTTTTTGTCAAATTGTTATCCTCAGATCAATGCTCAGGATCACAGAAGGTCTGAACCATAAGGAGTATGAGGAAGATCTGCCCCATCCTCTCAGGAAGATGAGGAAACTGCGGTCCCATGACTTCCACAAACAAAGCCAAATGCTCCTGACATGTCTGGAGCTTCATATCCCACTGCTTCCTCTCAAAAAGCTTCTGTCCTCTTTACCCAAATGTTCCCTGACACTCCTGCTCTTGTGCCACCCCTCTCTCCCATCTGATTCCTTCCCTCCTGCAAAGCCTTTGCTGATCCCTCCAGCCTATGGTTCTCTGTCTTTCCTCGGCATCACCCTTGCAATAATTCTGTCAATCAGCTGTATTCACAGGCTGTCCCCTGGAATCTTTACTGTTGATACTTAACTCTGGCCTCAATTTAATTAATGTACCTGATCCTTGGTGCCCATCTTAACTAAGTTCCTTGAAGGGCAGGACATTTCTTTATTTTTCTTTTGTAGTTCCCAAAGCAGCCAGAACAAGTACCTTACATACAATTAATGTGTGTGGGTTGACCCTTTCCTCTGTTGCTATTCATCGCCACTTTCCAAGAAAGTCAAAAGTCTCCTCACTGTATTCATCTTCCAGCAGAGTGGCCCAAACACCCTGCCTAGGCCTGCCTCAGTTCTGGGTCTCGTGATGCCCAGAACTTCTAGCCTCAGTCAGCAGTGGGGAAACCCAGGCACTGGGCGGCCCCATGACAGACAAGCTACCATTTGGGAGCCTGATATTCTCTGCAGGTAAACTGGACCACGGCGTAACCCAGATGTGTCTCTAAGTCTCTGCTGAATGAAAAGCTCATGCCATTAAGGTTACATCTTACCTTCTTTTCTTTACAACACTGTTGTCAAGAACCTGTTGAGAAAAAAGATGTTGTCTAGGAAACCTGGAAGCTCTAGACATTAGGGAATACTGAATATAGGAAGAAATAGTGTCCAGAATCCAAAATATTGGATGAAATTCTATATTAGACCATTTAAATAGTGAACAAAATATTTGGTCTGTCCCTATCAAAATGAAATAGCTCCATTTTTTGAATATTTCCTATATGCCAGGCACCTCAATGAGTGTGGTAGAGCTCATAACAAAGGAAGGATTGCTCCATTTTACATACTAAGGAGCTGACACCTACAGAGAGGTTGGTGACTATTTCAACATAAGCAGATGGGGAGTGAGAGTGGGAATATGGCCATTTAGCAGACTCAAAACATTATTTCATACCCATTTTTCTTTACAACCCAACAACGAAATCTTATCATCAGTAGTATATGTATATTTACTGCATTATGCTTCACATGAACTTGTCTTAATGCAAATCATAGCAAAGATTCTTCCACTGAAGTAGTTCTCAATTATTCTAAATTGGAAACAGCTTAATTTTTCTAATCATAAAAGAAGACACATAATATGTTTTACTTCAATAAAAAATCATAAAAAGCTAATGTTTATTGTAAAAGCAAACAAAAATAGCTAATACCACAAATATGAAAAACAGTAAAAGTTGCTAGCAATCCTCTCCTATCTAGGAATAACTAATTAATAATAAAGGGTTCTTTAAATTTTTTTAATTCCTCTTCAATGGTAATAGTTCAACAGTGATCCCTCAGAAATGTTCACTTGAGTGGCTGGCTTTTCTTTTGGCTAGTTATCACTACATTCTTTTTTTAGTTTCACTGATCTTTGAGAGGAAAGAAGAATTAAAGTCAAAGTATTGGCAAACTCACACAAATCCACTGCAATCTTCAGTCTAAACTGCTATGTGCAGCCAAGCTGACAGTGTCTCCCTTTGTACCCAGAAGACTTGCTACTCAAAACAGTATCATTGCACTGATCAGGTAACCAAAAGAAATGAGACACTTGGGGGCAAGGACAAGTCTGAATGACAGCAAAGTGAAGAATGCTGTTCTAAACCTGGTGAAGTCATCCTGTTCTCCATGTAAATAGAAGTTTTATTTTTTATAGAGACAACTGATTGCTGTTTAATATTAAGAATGTAAGAAACAAAATAAAGGTCAAGTATACATGCTGCTGACTTATACTATTGGCTGACTACACCATAATGCAACCAATGTACTACTTACATGAAAAAAAGGCAGAGTTTACCTCTCATAACATACCATACTGAGGAAATTGCTATATAACATGAATTTGGAGGCCATTATTATAACTGAAGAGGATGTGATCATCTAAGCACTGAAAAAAGATACACCAGAAATATTAAAGATATTGAAAGAGGCTTTAGAGTTTGGGTTATTTTATGGATTGAGAAGGCTTAGAGGTGACCAAAACTGCCTTTGCGATATGAAGGGGAACTGTAAAAGACAAACCAAGACATATTAAAAATTTTTTTAATTTGAGTAAACATTGACTTTAATTAGCAGTGCCAAAGCACAAGTGGTTAGGAGAGCTCCACTAACAGAAGCTGGGAGAGACTTCTATAGAGAAGAGGTGGAAGCAAAGCAGGGGAATTACTCGGTTGGCTGTAGCTTAAGCTTTTCCCTTACTTGGGAAAGCCTAGTTGGATGTTTGTGTTTGGTTGTTCGTAAGTTTCCATTTCTTAATCTTGAGGCATTTACAGGCTTAGGTTTTTGGTTTGCTATTGAAGGTTGCTAAGTATTTAGAATCACATCAGGCTAACGGCCTCCTTGCTTAATTACTGTAATGTAATTTTGTGGGACTGCACTGAACCTACCATATTTACCAATTGCAAACCATTGCAATTTTAATGTAATTTATAGTATCTCTAAACTTGAATGTGTAACTAGAAGAGGAAAATAATCTCACTAAGTCAATAATAGACATCTAATTCAATGGCTCCTATCAAAGTGATTCAGTTTATTTTAGTTTAAGGGGCCCACTGTGAGACACTTTATTAGCGCAGACTCTCAGGTATGGTCTGATGGGCCTGCCACGAATAAAAAAGACACTGCTGTCACTGGGAAATTCTCAGGATTTAGAGTTACCCCCAGGAACTAGAGACAAAGGCCAGTCCAATTCTTTGTTATGGAAATTATAGGTATGATAAGGATCTACTGTCCAGAATATATAAAGAACACTTACAACTAAACAATAAAAAAGACAACCCAATCAAAAAGTAGGCAAAAGATTTGAACAGACATTTTCCCAAAGAAGTTACACAAATGGCTAACAAGTCCATGAAAAAATACTCCACATCATTACTTCATTACCCTTGGTCAGATGTATTTTCCTTCTTAAATGTTACTGAATTTATTTTGCTCATATTTTATTGAGGGTTTTTTAGTATAAAAGGCATCTATTGAATATTGACTTTATCCAGAAACTATGCTGAAATCTCAACTCTTTTTGACTAAGGTAAAGGAATGAAAAGGCACATGGTGACTTATCTCCCATTGAATTTGTTTATTCGAAACCTCTACCAGGGAGTCTTTGCACTTTGGAAGGAATTAGGTAGACCTCCCTCACACTTCAGTCCTCACTTTATCTGAAACAAAAAATGTCTCTCTGGTAAATCTGGTCCTACACAAAGTTCAACCAACAAGTTTGGCTAATCAAGGACTTGAAGTGAACCAGGTTGGGATGTGTCAAACTTAGTGCTCCTCCGACAGTCAGTAGTGGGCGCAGGCTGAGCTCCAGGAGCTAGAGTTTCCTGAGTCCATATAGAATCTGAGGAATGGAGGGGAAAGTTCATTGGCTTCCCAGACCTCTAATAGACATGCCACTTAAGATTAAGCATGCTGTGCCTTCTGCTGTATATTGCCCATGTCTGATTTCTCCTTGGTCTTCAAAACTTGACTGTCACCTTTGCTAGGTGATGTCCTTGAATTTCTCCCTTGTTCCCAACCTCAGTTTTGATTCAAGTGCACCTCTCTCATGTTCCTCCTACACTTTATGTATGTCTCTGCCATAGGTGGCATGTATTACCCAATGTTATTGTGACTTATAGACAGTATAGTGTGATGATTAAAAGTGTAGACATTGGAGTCAGAAAGTCTGGGTTTAAATTCTGGCTTTTTAAAAAATAAGCTATATGACTTAAACTTTCTTAAATTCCATGTGCTTCACAAAACTGAAGGAACAAAATAGCAGCAGAATTACAGACTCCAAGAAGGGTCTAGCATTTACCAAAGGGGAGGGGTGAGGGAGGGAGAAGGGGATTGAGGGATATTATGATTAGTTCACATGGTGTTGGTAGCAGGGGGATCATGGGGAAGACAGTGTAGCACAGAGAAGACAAGTAGTAACTCTGTGGCATCTTACTACAGTGATGGACAGTGACTGCAATGGGGCATGGAGGTGGGGACTTGATAATATAGGTGAATGTAGCAGCCATGTTTTTTTTTTCTTTTGAAACCTTCATATGAGTGTATATCAATGATACCTTAATAAAGAAAAATTCCATGTGCTTCAGCTCCCTTATCTATAATGTAATCATAACATCTCTTACAAAGGTTAAAAGAATTAAATAATTTATTTATAGCAATTAGTATTATGAGTTTGGAACATAGTAATTTATCCATAAATATTAGCTTTCATTGTTTTTCAAGTTTCTAGTTTATCCAGAGGTAGTTAGCTTCTTGAGGGCAGAGAGCTTTATCTTATTCCTTTGTCATTCTCCAGCACTAGTGTTCCTGGCACACAGCAGGTGCCCAGCAAATGTTTTGTTGTTTTTGAATATAGACAGAACAAGAAGGCTTTGTCTCAGGGGCAAAGCTGAAAAGAACAAACTTTATTCTGTCTCTAAATAATTACTGTTCATTTTGCTTCTCTCCAGAGTCCAATGAACAATTTCCTTTGGGACTATCCATGGTGCTGACCTTTGCCCAGATGACAAGTAGCCAGACTGCCCCAACAGTTTGGGCCATATCCTCTACTGATTTAATATCTCTGCGGCACCCCCAATATCCTCTACTGATTTAATATCTCTGCGGCACCCCCAATCTGACTGAGCATGCTGTCACCTCCATGTGCTGGTAACTAAGGCTTTTTAGCAACCCTCTAACCTGACTTCCAATGGCCAGTGGACCTCTCCTTTCTAAATCCAGCCTGTTCAACTTGCTTCTCATGACACCAGCCACAAAAGTAGCCAGCTTTCTTCTCTTCTCCCAAGCACTCCCTTTCTTTCTCTAATGCCCTTTCTGCTTTGATTCCCCACTACTTTGTTGCCCTTTTTTTCCCCTACCTTTTCCTCCTTCCCCAACTAAAATGAAAAAATTTCATTTGGTGTCCACTGCATCACTGGTGACCCTCTGCCCCCAAATCCCTATGGAATTGGTGGCATATTTTATCTAAATACAGAGAGAGAGGAAATGGGGGAAACCTTCAATGGGAAAAGAGCAGGGGTCAGGCAGGCTTTTTAGAGGTAGGGGACTGTTAAAAAATAAGCTCAAGAATAAATTCAAATAGAAGCTTTCCTTAAGGGAGAAGAGAGGATGAGGGTGGTTGTGGGGTGTCAGTGATGATAGCACTCTGAGTGGGGGCTCAAAGCCCAGGTGGGAAATGCCCCAAGGATGAACTCCAGTTACATCACTGGCTTGTGTAGGACCAGATTCACCAGAGAGGCATATTTTTTTGTTTCAGATAAAGTCTCCTAGAAGGAAGGCATCCAAAGAAGAAAGGGAAAGTTCTGAACTTTTTTTCCCTCCATGGACCCACTTAAAAGAAATTCAGCTACATCCACACACATAAAAATCATCATCTTTGAGTAGGAAGCCAAGAGCACTTATAAATGCAGTTCTTAACATTGCTATAGCAAAGTTCAACCAACAAGTTTGGCTAATCAAGGACTTGAAGTGAACCAGGTTGGGATGTGTCAAATTTAGTGCTCCTCCGACAGTCGGTGTGGGGGGCAGGCTGAGCTCCAGGAGCTGAGTCAGCTTCCAATCATTTACATGATCAAAAGCATTTACTAGAGTGTTTCTGGGGTAACTTAATATGCATGTGGCAATATTTGCTATTGTTCTCATTAAATATTAAGTAACTGGTACAGGGATTTTAATTTTTTTAATTTTGTTTTCCTTTTTAAAGCTAGAACTACTTGGAGCCAGGAAATTTTCTAAGAGCTTCACATTACATTAACCGAATCAATTTCCAAAGAAACCCATTGATCTCAGTGATATTATTATGCAATTTATTTTAAATTTTTTTATTAAGGTATTATTGATATACACTCTTAGGAAGGTTTCACATGAAAAAACAATGTGGTTACTACATTTACCCATATTATCAAGTCCCCACCCATACCCCAATGCAGTCACTGTCCATCAGAGTAGTAAGATGCCACAGATTCACTATGTGCCTTCTCTGTGCTACACTGTTTTCCCCGTGATCCCCCCACACCATGTGTACTAAACATAATACCCCTCAATCCCTTTCTCCCTGTCTCCCCACCTGCCCTCCCACAACCCTCCTCTTTGGTAACCACTAGTCCCTTCTTGGAGTATCTGAGTCTGCTACTATTTTGTTCCTTCAGTTTTGCTTTGTTGTTATACTCCACAAATGAGGGAAATCATTTGGCACTTGTCTTTCTCTGCCTGGCTTATTTCACTGAGCATAATACCCTCCAGCTCCATCCATGTTGTTGCAAATGGTAGGATTTGTCTTTTTCTTATTGCTGAATAGTATTCCATTGTGTATATGTACCACCTCTTCTTTATGCAATCATCTACTGATGGACACTACTTAGGTTGCTTCCACATCTTGGCTATTGTAAATAGTGCTGCAATAAACATAGGGGTGCATATGTCTTTTTGAATCTGAGAAGTTGTATTCTTTGGGTAAATTCCAAGGAGTGGGATTCCTGGGTCAAATGGTATTTCTATTTTGAGTTTTTCGAGGAACCTCCATATTGCTTTCCACAATAGTTGAACTAGCTTACATTCCCACCGGTAGTGTAGGAGGGTTCCCCTTTCTCCGCATCCTCACCAGCATTTGTTGTTCTTAGTCTTTTCAATACTGGCCATCCTTACTGGTGGGAGGTAATATCTCATTGTGGTTTTAATTTGCATTTCCCTGATGATTAGTGATGTGGAGCATCTTTTCATGTGTCTGATGGCCATCTGAATTTCTTCTTTGGAGAACTGTCTCTTCATTTCCTCTGCCCATTTTTTGATCAGGTTATTTGCTTTTCAGGTGTTGAGGCATGTGAGTTTTTTATATATTTTGGATGTTAACCCCTTGTCTGATATGTCATTTACAAATATATTCTCCCATACTGTAGGATGCCTTTTTGTTCTGCTAATGGTGTCCTTTGCTGTACAGAAACTTTTTAGTTTGATGTAGTCCCATGAGTTCATTTTTGCTTTTGTTTCCCTTGCTTGAGGAGATGCATTCAGGAAGAAGTTGCTCATGCTTATATTCAGGAGATGTTTGCCTATGTTGTCTTCTAAGAGTTTTATGGTTTCATGACTTACACTCAAGTCTTTAATTTCAAGTTTACTTTTGTGTATGGGGTTAAACAATAATCCAGTTTCATTCTCTTGCATGTAGCTTCATGTCCAGTTTTGCCAACACCGGCTGTTGAAGAGGCTGACATTTCCCCATTGTATGTCCATGGCTCCTGTACTATATGTTAATTGACCATATATGGTTGGGCTTATATCAGGGCTCTCTAGTCTGTTCCATTGGTCTATGGGTCTGTTTTTGTGCCAGTACCAAATTGTCTTGATTACTGTGGCTTTGTAGTAGAGCTTCAAGTTGGGGAGCATAATCCCCCCAGCTTTATTCTTCCTTTTCAGGATTGCTTTGGCTATTCAGGGTCTTTTGTGGTTCCATATGAATTTTAGAATGATTTTCTCCAGTTTGTTGAAGAATGCTGTTGGTATTTTGATAGGAATTGCATTGAATCTATAGATTGCTTTAGGCAGGATGGATATTTTGACAATATTAATTCTTCCTATCCATGAGCATGGGATGTGTTTCCATTTATTGGTATCTTCTTTAATTTCTCTCATGAGTGTCTTGTAGTTTTCAGAGTATAGGTCTTTCACTGCCTTGGTTTGGTTTATTCCTAGGTATTTGATTCTTTTTGATACAACTGTGAATGGAATTGTTTTCCTGATTTCTCTTTCTGCTAGTTCATTGTTAGTGTATAGGAATGCCACAGAATTCTGCACCTTAATGTTGTATCCTGCAACTTTGCTGAATTCAGATATTAGTTGTAGTAGTTTTGGAGTGGATTCTTTAGGGTTTTTTATGTACAATATCATGTCATCTACAAACAGGGACAGTTTGACTTCTTCTTTACCAATCTGGATGGCTTTTATTTTTCTGTGTTGTCTGATTGCCATGGATAGGACCTCCAGTACTATGTTGAATCAAAGTGGGGAGAGTGGGCATCCTTATCTTGTTCTCGATCTTAAGGGAAAAGCTTTCAGCTTCTTACTGTTAAGTATAATGTTGGCTGTGGGTTTGTCATATATGTATGACCTTTATTATGTTGAGGTACATGCCTTCTATACCCATTTTGTTGAGTTTTTATAATGAATGGATGTTGAATTTGTCAAATGCTTTTCAGCATCTATGGAGATGATCAGGTGGTTTTTGTCCTTTTTTTGGTTGATGTTGTATATGATGTTGATGGATTTTCTAATGTTGTACCACCCTTGCATCCCTGAAATAAATCTTACTTAATCATGATGGGTGATCTTTTTTATGTATTTTTTAATTTGGTGTGCTAATATTTTGTTGAGTACTTTTGCATCTATGTTTATCAGGGATATTGGTCTGTAATTTTCTTTTTTTGTGGTGTCTTTGCCTCATTTTGGTATTAGAGTGATGCTGGCCTCATAGAATGAGTTTGGAAGTATTCTCTCTTCCTCTACTCTTTGGAAAACTTTAATGAGGATGGGTATTAGGTCTTCACTAAATGTTTGATAAAATTCAGTGGTGAAGCCATCTGGTCCAGGGATTTTGTTCTTAGGTAGCTTTTTGATTACCAGTTCAATTTCGTTGCTCGTAATTGGTCTGTTCAGATTTTCTGTTTCTTTCTGGGTCAGCCTTGGAAGGTTATATTTTTCTAGAAAGCTGTGCATTTCTTCTAGGTTATTCAGTTTGTTAGCATATAATTTTTCATAGTATTCTCTCATAATTCTTTGTACTTCTGTGGTGTCCACAGTGATTTTTCCTTTCTCATTTCTGATTCTGTTTATGTGAGTAGACTCTCTTTTTTCCTTGATAAGTCTGGCTAGGGGTTTGTCTAATTTGTTTATTTTCTCAAAGGACCAGCTCTTGCTTCCATTGATTCTTTCTATTGTTTTATTCTTCTCGATTTTATTTATTTCTACCCTAATCTTTATTATGTCCCTCCTTCTACTGACTTTGGGCCTCAATTGTTCTTTTTCTAGTTTTGTCAGTTGTGAGATTAGACTGCTCATATGGGATTGTTCTTTCCTGAGGTAGGCCTGTATTGCAATATACTTTCCTCTTAACACAGCCTTTGCTGTGTCCCACAGATTTTGCAGTGTTGAATTATTGTTGTTATTTGTCTCCATATATTGCTTGATCTCTGTTTTTATTTGGTCTTTGATCCATTGGTTATTTAGGAGCATGTTGTGAAGCCTCCATGTGTTTGTGTGATTTTTCATTTTCTTTGCGTAATTTATTTCAAGTTTCATACCTTTGTGATCTTAGAAACTGGTTGGTACAATTACAGTCTTTTTTAATTTACTGAGGCTCTTTTTGTGGCCTAGTATATGATCTGTTCTTGAAAATGTTCCATGTGCACTTGAGAAGAATGTGTATTCTGCTGCTTTTTGGTGTAGAGTTCTGAAAGGAAAGGAGCAACACACAGCAGCAATTCACCGGAGAATTCCGCTTTATTAGGGAAAGGTGCTGGGTTATATAGGAAGGGGCATGGGGTGATTGTGGTGTTACTTCTACGGGGCTGGTGGCTATTGGCTAGGTGCTGGGATTAGGGGGGCGAGAGGTGATTGGGGTTCAGATGGCGCCGGCGGGAACCGAGGACCCGGAAGAGAAGCAGGAGGTTCGCCATCTTATGGGTGGGGGCCCTTCATTCCCCCCTTTCTCCTCTATGGGGTTGTGGACGTTGCTTTCTCTCTGACTGCTTCCTGCTGAATAGGGGCAGAGAAGGGAGTGAGGGCTTGAGGACCGGGAGGAAAGGGTTGATAGGACTCCCCACAGTAAGGACGAGTAGATGTGGACTTCTTCAGGTTGGAAATCAATGAAGGTTCCCTGTAACCATAGGTCGAGGACTTGTTGATTCCAATGGTGCCAGGAGGATACGGGTGTCAGAAGCCAGGCGTCTGCGGCCATTGTTTCCAGGAACAGTTTCCAGCAGAGAGAGGGGTCCATCTCAGCGTATGGTAAGGAGGTTACATGAGGGTGAGGGATCTTCTGTGGCTGAAAGCTGGTAGTTCCTGAGTAAAAGCTGGTTGAAAGTTTGATTAGAGATTTTACTGACTTGGGATTTGATAAACTTTACTATTCAAGGTAAGAAGAGACAGGCGAGAAGAATGATTATTATAGGGCCTGCAATGGGCCACAGCCAGGTGAGGAGGGGGTTTGTTAGTATTGAAGAGAATGGGTTGGAGGAGTAATACTGTGGGTACTGGGAGTTACCCATGTAGTGAATGGCGCAAGACCAGTAGGGACTTGTCCGTAGGTGTCTGGCCATCGCCTGCAACAGGCTTGTTTTTGGTCATAGAGGAAGCAGAGGTAGGGAGAATAAAGGTAGCTGCTAGTGAACACTTCGGTGGAGGGAGGAAAGTGGAGGTATAAAGGCTTGGAGCAGCCTTTCAGAGGGCAGTCTGATGTGGCAATGAGGGCAGTAATTTTTGTTTGATGCTGTGTGTAAGTCTGTCTGACTTTGAATCGCCATACAAAGGAGGCTGGGGTGGCGGGGAAGACAATAGGAATGAGGAATAAAAGCGAGAGAGAGCGAGGGAGCAGTAAAGGAGGAAAAAGTCATGATTCGGGTATGGATGGCAAAGGGGGTGAACGGGATTTTGGAGGAAAGAGGACAGTAAGGTCAGGAGTCCGGAGGGAGGGAGAGTCTGTAAACTTTTGTAGGTTAAGAGATCCTTTAGGTGATGTGGGGACAGAATGGTAAGGGGCGCCCCGAATGTCAGTTTATGAGCTTCCTTCTGCAAGAGCTGTCCAGCGGCTAATGCCCGTAGGCAGGGGGCCCATCCATCCTGAACTGTGGAGTCTAATTGCTTGGAAAGATAAGCTACTGGGGCAAAGGATGGGCCATAATATTGGCCTAGAACTCCTAGAGCTTGACTGGACCTCTCATGAATGTATAATGAGAAGGGCTTCGACAAATCAGGAAGATGGAGAGCTGGGGCTTCCACAAGGGCTCCACGGAGCTTAATGAAGGAGTGTCGGGGTGAGGAGGATAATGGTTCTTCAGGGGGGCCCTTGCTGAGGTCGTATAGGGGTCTTGCCAACAGGGAGAAGTTAGGGATCCATGCTCTAAAATACCCAGCCAGGCCTAGAAAGGAAAGGATTTCTGTCTTGGTTTTGGGAACGGGCAGATCAGAGAGGAGCCGATTTCTGTCTAAGGTAATGGACTTTTTTTGTTGAGATAGAAGAAATCCGAGGTAAGTGACAGAAGGGGAAGAGATTTGAGCTTTGACAGGGGATACCCGGTAACCTCTGGAAGCTAGAAGGTTAAGTAGGGAGGCAGTGTTGAGACTGTTCCCACGAGGGACTGCAGAGTAGAAGATCATCCACGTATTGTAATAAGGTGGACTCGGAAGCCATGTGGCAAAACTGTCCAAGTGAGTTGTTCAGAATGTCTTGTGTATGGGTCCATCCAGGTGAAGGCGAAAAAATCTTGGGAGGAGGGGTCCAGAGGGATAGAAAAAAAAAATGCGTCATTGAGATCTAGAACTGAGAAGTGGGAGGCCGAGGCAGGGATCCGTGATAAAAGGGTGTATGGATTTGGGACTAAGGGATGGATAGGGACGATGGCCATGTTGATGAGGCGAAAGTCTTGGATGAGGCAGAAAGATTCGTTGGTTTTTTTAACAGCTAATATGGGGGTATTAAATGGGGAGTGAGTGGGTCTGAGGTATTTTTTGTTTAAAAGATCTTGAATGATGGGTTGGAGGCCTATGAGGGCTGAAGTGGTTAGGGGGTATTGGGCCTGACAGATATACTGAGAGGGGTCATATAATTTGATAGAGGCAGGAGGACATAGAGCCATGGAGGGGCTTGTAATGTCCCAAACTTTGGGATTTACAGGGTGTATGAGGGCGGAACTGGAGCTTTCATTGGGTAGAGGGGGGTCGTCGGCTATGAGGGCCATCAGAAAGGGAGTACTGGGGGCTGTGGGAGTGGATATAGTTATGGAAACATGGAGGAGAGAAAGGATGCCCAGTCCTAGTAAGGGGATGGGACACTGGGCATAACCAGGAAGGAGTGGGAGAAAGGTATGGGATTGTCTTGGATTGTGCATAAAAGGGGGGGGTTTAATGGGAAAATCTGTTTACCTCCTACCCCGACTATAGGAGTAATGGCAGGCGTGATAGGGCCCCGGTATTCTCGCAAGACTGAGAAGGTGGCTCCTGTGTCTAGGAGGAAGGAGATGGGGCGACCGTCTACTATTAAAGTAACCCTGGGCTCCTGGTTGGTGATGGAAATGGTCGGGCGAGAAGCCCCCGGTCCCCGTCAATCTTCTTCTGCCAGCCCCACTACGGCGGGCTTAGGATGGGGGTTGTTCGTCCAGCCTCCCCTTCGGGTGGCTGGGCAATCAGACCCCCAGTGGCCCTCTTTGTGGCATCTGGGGCATGGGGTGGTAGGAGATCTGGGGGAGGGGCACGCCCTTGAGCAATGTCCTTCTTGTCCACACTTGAAACAAGCTCCTGTGGGGGGGGGGCTTGTTTGTAGAGGGGCGCCCAGGTTGTGGTTTTATCAGCTGGGCCAACATTTGGAAATTGGCCTGATCAGCCTTTTGTTTACGGCGTTCTTTCTCCTCCTGGTTATGGAAGACTTTAAAGGCCACTGTTAGGATCTCAGTCTGTGGGGTAGCGGGGCCCTGTTCTAACTTTTTGAGTTTAGCTTTAATGTCGGGGTAGCTTTGAGCTAGGAAGTATGTCATAAGGACATGTCTCCCGTCAGGTGTTTCTGGGTCCAGGCTGGTATACTGTAATAGGGCTTGAGTGAGTCTGTCTAAGAACTCAGAGGGAGCTTTTGAAAATTGACTCTTTATGAGCTGCCTTTTTCAGACCTGCTGTTAAGCAGCAGGTGAAGATGTCTGGAGAGCAGAGACCCACGGCGATGGGGGACTGAAGGGTTCTGGCTCAGTCTGTTGGGGAGAAACAGGTGATGGGGGCAAAGATGGAGGAGGCTCTTCGGACTTAGAGGGGGGCTGAAAGGCTCAGGCTTGATCTGCAGGGGGGTGAGGTGGGGGAGGAGATGGTGGGGGAGGAAGGGGGAGGGGCTGTTGTAGGAGAGGAGGGGGAAGGGAGTGAGCGGGAGGCTTCTGCGGGGGAGACGGCTTGCAGGCTAGGAGAACTTGGGGGGAGGCCGGGGGAGGAGGCAGCAGTGGCGGTGAGGGAGGCAGGAGGAGGAGGCGGAAAGCTTCGGTATAGGGAATCTCCTTCCATTTTTTCAGGCGCTGGCAGTAGTTAAAGAGATCGCGAGTGATGTTAGGATCAAGAGTTCCCCCTGCGGGCCATTGGTTGTTATTGTCTAGGGGGTATGTCGGCCAATCTTGGGAGCAGTATTTACGGAGAAGTTTTGGTTTTATATCAGGTGTCAGGGAGAGGGTGGCTAGATACTTGAGCAGGCATTCAAGAGGTGAACTTTTAGGGAGGGATGAGGAGGCTCCCATGGCTAAAGGACAGAGAAGGAGACAAACAGGGGAAGACGAACGGAGATCCTCGGACTGGGAACAGACCGCAAGGAGACAAAGGGCGTCCCCGATGATCCTTGGTCTGCGGAAACTAAAGTATACGAGTCGGTTTCTTAGGAAGTGTGGGTCGTCACCCAGACTTCTCTAAGAAGGCAGAGTGCCGGAGTCACGAGGTACCTAGTACTAGGAATTTTCGGCAGAAGGAACAGAAGGAGGAGGGGGGAGGAAAAAGGGAGCGTTCTCATCTGCAAAGCAGTCACCTCGTTTATGGCTGTCGGAGGAGGGGCCTGAGGGTCCGCTGCAGCCATGAAGGCCTAAGGCGGGGAGAGTTCCCTCCTCATCGGGAAAGAGTGGCTCACTCTGGGGGAAAACTTACCCAAAGGCCAGAGAGGAGTGGTGAGTGTGAGGAGTCAGCGCCGGAAAAAGAGGACGAGGGCAAGCTGCTGCTGGTGTCGGGGGAAGACGGGGCCCAGTTGGGGTGTCCTGTCTCCCGGGTTTCGGCACCAATGAAAGGAAAGGAGCGACACACAGCAGCAATTCACCGGAGAATTCCGCTTTATTAGGGAAAGGTGCTGGGTTATATAGGAAGGGGCATGGGGTGATTGTGGTGTTACTTCTACGGGGCTGGTGGCTATTGGCTAGGTGCTGGGATTAGGGGGGCGAAGGGTGATTGGGGTTCAGATGGCGCCGGCAGGAACCGAGGACCCAGAAGAGAAGCAGGAGGTTCGCCATCTTATGGTTGGGGGCCCTTCAAGTTCTGTTGATGTCTGTTAGGTCCATGTGTTCTAATATGTTGTTCAATGCCTGTCTGGTTGATCTGTCCTTCAGAGTGAGTGGAGTGTTGAGTCTCCTAGAATGAATGCATTGCATTCTATTTCCCCCTTTAATTCTGTTTGTATTTGTTTAACATATGTAGGTGCTCCTGTGTTGGGCACATAGATATTTATAATGGTTATATCCTCTTGTTGGACTGACCCCTTAATCATTATGTAATGTCCTTCTTTGTCTCTTGTGACTTTCTTTGTTTTGAAGTCTATTTTCTCTGATACAAGTACTGCAACATCTGCTTTTTCTCCCTATTAGTTGCATGAAATATCTTTTTCCATCCCTTCACTTTTAGTCTGTGTATGTCTTTGGGTTTAAAGTGAGTCTCTTGTAGGCAGCATATAGATGGGTCTTGTTTTTTTATCCATTCAGTGACTCTATGTCTTTTGATTGCTGTATTCAGTCCATTTACATTTAGGGTGATTATCGATAGGTATGTACTTACTGCCATTGCAGGCTTTAGATTCATGGTTACCAAAAGTTCAAGGTTAACTTCCTTTCTATCTAAGAGTCTAACTTAACTCACTTAATATGTTATTACAAACACAATCTAAAGGTTCTTTTTTTCTCCTCCTCCATTCTTTATATATTAGGTATCATATTCTCTACTCTTTGTCTATCCCTTGATTGACTTTGGGGATAGTTGAGTTAATTTTGCATTTGCTTAGTAATTAACTGTTCTACTTTCTTTACTGTGGTTTTATTACCTTAGGATCTATTAAACCTTAGGAGCACTTCCATCTATAACAGTCCCTCCAAAATACACTGTAGAGACAGTTTGTGGGAGGTAAATTCTCTCAGCTTTTGCTTATCTGGAAATTGTTTAATCCCTCCTTCAAATTTAAATGATAATCTTGCCAGATAAAGTATTCTTGGTTCGGGGTCCTTCTGCTTCATTGCATTAAATACATCATGCCACTCCCTTCTGGCCTGTAAGGTTTCTGCTGAGAAGTCTGATGATAGCCTGATGGGCTTTCCTTTATGTGTGATCTTATTTCTCTCTCTGGCTGCTTTTAATAGTCTGTCCTTATTCTTGATCTTTGCCATTTTAATTACTATATGTCTTGGTGTTGTCTTCCTTGGGTCACTTTATGCCATTTTACATATGAAGAATTCGGTCCCAAAGTCATGCAACACAGCTAGGAAATGACTGTGTCCTTTGAGTCAAGATTCAAATCTAGATGTTCTGACTCCAGAGTGTATGCTTTTAACCACTGTGCTCCTCTGGCCCTTTAATGGAATTATGTGTGGTGGGCCCATTTTTCTAGGAACTGAGTGAATCTGTATTACTTTAAGTACATTTAAAACAGAAGTGGAAGACTCCTTAAAGTAAAAATGAGGATGTAGCAATAAAAATAAATGCAATTCAAGGAAGCTTCAAAAAAGGTGAGCAAAATTGTCAGTTCATGAGCTAGCTCATATCCACCCTACATGGGGAGCCACTTCTTTATTTATTCACTGTTCCTGGATTCCCAAGAACAAGCTCTTTCTAACTCTGTCCCAGATATTCTACACAATTTATAATCACACATTATCACATAGCAAATAAAACATAGTATTTTATTGTGAAAAAATAGGTCTGAATTGAAACTTCTGGACATTTTTCAAATTATCACTTGTGATTTATTCTTTGAAACCAAGGAATTTATGTGAGTGAAATATCCTTCTAATGGGTCTCCTTTTTTCTGTGCTTCACTTCCTGTAGTTTCCAGCCTCCATCTTGCAAAATGGCCTCTCCCCTCTCCCCAGGCTGAAGTTGGCTCCCTCATCCTTCTCTCTCTTCACACCTTAGGTCACACAAGCTGTTGGGGGAAGGACGAGTCACCCCTTGGGTTGGGCTTTATCACTGTCTGATCCATGTTCTCTCCTCCCTATATCCTGCTCCCTCATGAGTCCAACATTTTGGGGCCTTCCCCTCCTCCTTGTCCTCTCTTATTACTAGGTGAATTCACTCTTTTTCAGGAAATCTCTATTTTCTATCCACATCTTCAGTAATTCCCTTCCTCCTTCACCTTTACTTTCCCCATTTCCACAGGAAAACCCCTCACAGAGCTGCTCTTCATTCTCTCTATAAACCAACCAGACTTCTGTCTCATTTGCTGCTGTAGCCCCAGAGCCTAGAGCAGCACCTGTCACTTAGTGGACCATCAATCCTCATCTGTCCAGTTCATGAAGAGACCAAAGAAGACTGGAGTCATGATTGTTCAATTCAATCAAAAGTGACTTTATAAAACTATTTCAAGCAAGAAGAAAACCATGATTTCATTTCTTAAAATTTTTAATTAAATTAACTTTTAGCTTTTTTGACCTGATTAAAAAAGATGTTTATTTAAGGATATTTTGAAACTACGTCAAGCTGTTTATTTTTAAGGGCAACAGATATAATAAAGGAAACTAGTGCCATTTGTCCTTCCGTTGTCCCTGTTGGAATCTTCATAAAAGTATTCCACTACATCCCCATCTAGTTAAATTTGTTTTTCCTTGGCAATCAGCATTCAACGTACATTTTTTAAGGCTTCTTTTTATTCAATTGTAATTGTTTTTCTGGCTGCTTAAGAATTATCAGTATTATAATATTCTGCTCTTATTCATTGCAATGTACAGATTTTTAGTTATATTCTGGGTGGAAGAGGCTTTTATGAACTAACCTAGAAACCTAAGTGTCCCTGTTAACCTTGTTTCCATGGGAAAGTGCATTTCAAGCAACCAACTGATATACAGACTGTTAGGACACAAGCTGTCTGTATACCATTGGCTGCCTGGAACATCAAGGGCCTATGACTTTTATTTGCCACATGATACATAGCAACAAAGCAGTTAAATGTTCTTTTCATTTCCACGTGACCACCTTTCTCCAAGCACAGATGTTTCAAGGTTTCTGTGAGCTGATGGAAGAATGGAAACGCTCCAAAATGACAACAACAACAAAAAAACACAGTAAATCAACAAGGTAAAATAGCCCTTAAACTCCTTAAGAGTTGGTGCATTAGTCCATCCAAAGAAAATTTTATGGGACAATGTGCAGAAACACACTTTTTTATAAAGCTTTTCTGATCCAAGGCATAAATCTAAGAAAGAATGCCAAGAATACATAGGTGCCAAGTACCAACAAAATGACCTGAGAGCAGTCTAACTATAAAATGAAAGATATAGAAAGTGGAGAAAAACTGCAAATATAGCCAATTACTATCTGATTCGTGCTAAGCAAGTTAAAATAAGATAATGCAAATTTAAAAATGGGAAGTTATTTTGATGAATTATGAATTTGGACCATTCAGAAAAAACTGTATTAGCTTAACAGCAACTTACTGCTCTTAGAATTTTCAAAGCCTCTACCAGGATTAATTTAAATAACTGCACAAGTTTTGTATATTTCTCTCTTTTTCATAAGGTGAAGAGAAGTGCATGATAGCACAGACAATAAAATATTAAAACAACATTTTTGGCAAAGATGAAATATATGCAAAAGAGATGAAAGGAAACCTCTGCTACAACAATGAGATATTTGTCATGTGTTTCCAAATATCCTAAATTAAGTAACATTCCTATTCAGAGGCATTGTCCAGAAGTCCCATGCAGCTATTACAACAAAGAAAGGTACTTAGAAAAATTAAAGAACGATCACATTTCTGAGACCTTTTCTAGGATCCACAAACACAGACATAAGACACAGATTAAAAGTAACAAAACATGGTTTGTGAAAATGAAAACAAGGAACATCTGGAAATAATGGATGACAACAGAATGCCAAAATGGAGGCTGTTCCAAGAAACTCTGAAAAGACGAAACTTACGTTGAGCATTTAGATGCAGGCCCACGGGCCTAGATCTATGATCTATCCTGTGGTGGTTTTGGACACCAACTGGGAGTGGGGGACTACCCTTGCCTCAGAGGAATGACACACACAGTACTCAGTGGGGCTTAAACCTGAGGTCCCTCTGCACTCACTCACGTCGCAGCTTCAGGATATAATAGGAAGAGCTCAAGACAATGGCACTGGCAGCTCTTCTGCCTTGACTATTGTTTGTTGGAGAAATTTCACATTGGGATTTGGTAGTCAAAAAATTTTTTCCCCATTGAGAAGAAACCTAGGCCCAGGTAGCTGCCAGGATGGCCTAGAGATACAGGACCCTCATTAAATGGCCACAGAGCTCAGGGCTCCTTTCAGTGCATACACCAAAGAGGACTTCTCCAAGGCTAGAGCTGTACCAGGGTGGCCAAATTAAGTAAAATCCCCATTTTCTTTTGATTTCCATTGTACTTAAAAAAAAAAGGACTAGGAAGTCTAAGACCTATCTAGGGCAGTCATAAAGATGAACCCCTTGTGAAACAGGCCAAGTGAGCAATGCTTTGTCCACATGTGCTGTATCAGTTAAGGTGATTTGCAGCAAGCAACAGAAAACTCAAGACTTATGGCTTAAACTATAAGGGCCTTCCTAGTTCTCTAAGAAGGCCAGGTAGGCAGGCCTAGGGTTGATTTGGTGGTTCAATGATGTCATCAAGGACTCCAGTTCTTTGTGTCTTTGACTCCACTGTTCTCATCACACTGGTGTTAATCCCCATGGTCATAGTTCCTGGCACCACAGTCTTAAATTACAGCTTTCAAAGCTAAAAGTGGAGGGAAATAGACCAAACAACTGTCTCTTTGCATGCACTCTTATCAGAAAGGAAAAATTTCTTCTGAATCTTCCAGCAGATTTCCCTTAAATCTTACTGTTAATAACTGAGTCACAAGCTCATCCCTAGACCAGTCAATCTCAAGGAGGAACTGAATTGCTGTGTTTGGCTTAGACTAATCAAACTATTAGTTGGGCGCATCGCAGCTAAGATGAAGTTGGGATCATGTTACCCAGGAAGGAAGAGGAAATTGTGTAAATTTGGCTGGGAAAGGGTAAATAGGTAAATAAGAAGCCTAAGCAAGATAAAGACAAACACCATATGATTTCACTTATATGTGGAATCTAAAAAACAAATGAACAAACAAAACAGAAATAGCTTCATAGACACAGAACAGACTCATAGTTGCCATAGGGGAGGAATGTGGCGGGATGGGTGAAACAGGTGAAAGGGAAAAAATTAGTGAGAATGTTTGATATCTTGATATCTATTACATGAGTGTATACACATGTCAAAATGCACTGAGCTGCACATGAAGATCTGTGCATTTGATGTACCTCAATATGAAAAAAATTAAAATAGAAAAAATAAAAGTACTTTAAGCAAAATTTTTAAAAGCATATTTATATTGAAACAAACATGTTTTTAATATAATCTAGTAGATTTCAAAGGTATTTCTTGCTTATAGTGAGTTCTCCTAGATGGAAGTGTTTTCTCTGCATTAGGGCCTCTTCATTCCCCACTCAGGGGCAGCCTTCTGCTACTTTATGTAACAGACATTTTTCTCAGTCATTCTCTGTACAGGATGGACAGATGAGAGGCAAGGTGTGAAACCAAAGACAAGTCCACCTATAAAGCTGAAAAGTATTCCTGAGGGGCTTAGCAGAGTGATTTTTAATTTAATCATAAACTTTTCTAATTTGGGGATCTGAGGTCTGTAACACATCTTGAGTGTTAGGTTGGGGACTCTCCTAGCCACTCAGTTTGGGACTTGAAGTGACTAAGGTGAGCTGCTGAGGAGAAGAATCTGTACAAATTGCAGAGCAATGGAAATGGGGACATTTCTGCCTTCTCTCTGGATTCCCACCAACTGCTCAGGTACACATACCCGTTAACTTCCCAATGTCTGAGTTGCCTCTGCTTCCTCCCCTGACCAATGGGGTGCCACACAGAAGCCAAATTCAATAGATATCAAGCTAGGACCCCACCTTGCTTTTGAATTAGTTATTTGAAACTGACCATGTTCAGGTTTATTGACTTGTGCAGTCTTTTCAACAATTCCTTATGCTGCACATGGGTGGGGTCAGAGACTTTCTCTTTGTACCCTCCCAGTCCTTTGAACTAAAATACTTTGAATCAGGTCACTTAGAACCTCGGTTCCAAGCCCAGGGAAATGCAAGGAGCCAGAAAGCCAGGCTAGAGATTCAGGATCTCGTAACACTGGTATCCTTCAAGGACTCCTCAAAAGGCACTGCAATAGGTTTCCAAGAGTCATTTAGTTTAAAAAAAAAGTCTAAGCAAAATATTATACAGACTACTTAAATGTTTATGCTGCTGCTCTGGATGGAAACATTCAAGTCAGGATAGGCTAAGTAATGCTGCAGGAACAAACAACATCAAGTAAACAGATTTCCTGCTTGTGCTAACATGTCTGTCATGGGTCTGCTACAGCCATGGTCCTCTCATAGACCCAGGCTCACAGACCAGTTCTTACCTGGAAGGTTGCTCATCTTGCCTCAGAGGAAGAAAAGAATGGTGAAAAAATCAAAGTGGTGAACCAGATGCCGGTTCTTAATGTTTCTGCCCCAGAGTGACACATGTCACTTCTGCTCACAATTTATTGCCTAAAGTCAGTCATTTGGCTATGCCTGAGATCAACAAGTAGAAAGCATTAGCCTCCCGCAGGAAGGTGGGCCCAGGGAAGGCAATGAGTATTTTGAATAATAATGCAGTCTACCAAAAAGATGGATGTGTCGCTGAGCCATTATTCACTTCAGTGTGGTCGTGCACATTTGTGACTCAGCATTAGCTTTTGTAAAGCTTCAGTCTTGCTTGAGTTTTTCTGTTGCCATGAAAGCATAGCAGCCAGACCTCACCATTCATCCTAGGGTGATAAGCCACCTGAGGAACCAAGTAGATGTTCAATAGCATTTGTTGCTTTTTCTTACATTTTTTAAAAATAGAATGAACATTGTAACCATATTAAAAACTAAAACAGCCATTTAAAAAATCCCATTTCCTGAGTTCCATCTCGCCTTTTTCCTCAGCTTTAAGCCTTTCTGAGTACAAAAAGGATTTTTATCTATCCACCTAACATCTCATGTTCTCTTTTTTAATCTAGAATTGGCTGTTCAAGGGATAATTCTGACACAACCACAATAGTCACAATAGCCTTGTTTGTTCACAGTTCATGGCCTCGTTGGGAAAAGCATGTTTCACGGTAGAGAAGTTCGTTTATACTGGGGGCAAACCCCACACCTTCTAAAGCCCTATTCTAGTCCTCCCAGGACACAGCCTGATAAAGTTCTTGTAAAGCAACTCTTTCCCAGAGCATTCTTTCCTTCACACTCGGCTCCTCTATCCTCAGGATGAGAATCAGGGCAATTATGTAACTATCTATGATTTCCCTGCAATTAATTATGGGAGGAAAATTGCTTTTCTTATTGCCTAGGGCTTTGCAGAAGCATTCAAAGCAAGCTTTTTGCACTGAGAGCTTATTTTAACTTATTTTGTGATTAACAGAGTTCTATGGCAACATATTATACATAAATCATATGTGACTCCTTTGAAAGAGTTAATATATTAACTTCTTTGCTTAAACTCAGAATGAACTTGAATAGGGCATACATAAAAGACTTACACAGTGTATCTAAATCAAGGCCTTTATAAAAGCAATATTATGCAATCTATTAACTTTTTTATTGTGTAAGATACATCATTTTAACCATTTTTAAGTGTACAGTTCAGCAACATAAAGTACACTCTTATTGTTGTTTAACCATCGCCACTATTCATCTCCAGAACTTTTTCATCATCTCAAACAGAAGCTCTGTACTCATCAAAACAGAAGCTCCCTGTTAACCCAGCCTCCAAATCACCATTCTACTTTCTGTCTCTATGAACTTGACTACATTCCTCATGTAAGTGAAATCACACAGTATTTATCTTCTAACTGGCTTATTTCACTTAGCATAAAATACTCAAGCTTCATCCATGCTGTAGTATGTGTCAGAATTTCCTTATGGTTTTTATGTACATTAACTTTTAAATTGACATAAATGATTTTTTTAAATGGTCTGCATTGTTTTAAATATTTGCTTTCTTTTAAATTCACATACTGTCAGATTCACTTTTTTTGATGTACAGTTCTATGTGCATCAATACAGGTGCAGGTTCATGTAATCATAATCAGGATACAGAACTCCCCAAAATTCCCTTGCTACGTGCCGTCTCGCTCCAACCCTTGTCCCAGGTAATCATTAATCTGTTCTCTCTCTATATACAGTCTGCCTTTTCCAGAATGTCATATATGTGGAATCAGAGTACGCAACCTTTTGGAACTGGCCTCTTTCACTCAGCATAATACATGAGAGATTTACCCATGTTGTTGTGCTCATCAATATTTTGTTTATTTACATTGCTGAAAGGTATTGCGTTGTATGGAGCTACCACAATTTGTTTATCCTCAAAAGACATTTGGGCAGTCATGAATAATGCTGTTATAAACATTCATGTGTAAGTTTTTGTGTGAATATAAGTTTTTGTTTCTCTAGCTAGGAATGGGAATGCTGAAACATGGCAACTGTATATTTAACTTTAATAGAAACTGCCAGACTGTTTTCCAAAGTGGCTATATTATTTTGCACTTCTACCAGCAATGTATAATAATTCCAGTTGCTCCACATTCACACCAGCATTTGGTATTGTTGGTTATTTATGTGTGTTTTGAGACATTGATAGTATGTAGTGCTATCTCATTGTAGCTTTAATTGGCATATCTCTAATAACTAAAGATGTTGCACATCATTTTGGGTGTTTATTTGCCACTCTTTGTGATGTGTCTGTTCAAATCTGTTACCCATTGTTTTAATGAGCTGTTTCCTTATTGCTAAGTTTTGAGAGTTCTTTATATATTACGGCTATGAGCTCTTTGTTGGATATGTCATTTGCAAAATATTTCTCCCCCAGTCTATAGCTGATCTTTCATTCTCTTAACAGTGTATTTTACAGGTCAAACTTCTTTTTTTTTTAAGGTCCATTTATCCATTTTTAAAAAGGATTGTATTTGGTATCATGTTTAAAAACTCTTTGCGTAGTCCAGGGTCATGAAGATCTTTCCCTATATTTTTTTCTAGTAATTTTTTGTTAGTTTTAATAGTTTAATAGTTTTTTATTTGACATTTAGGTCTGTAGTTAGTTTTGAGTTAAAGTACAAGCAGCGAAGTAGGGATCGGGTTAATTTCTTTGCAGATGGATGTCCAATTGTTCCAATATCATTTGTTGAAAAGACTATTTTTTTCTCCAAAGAATTGCCTTTCTCCTTTATCAAAAATCCATTGGTCATATTTGTGTGGGTTTATTTATAAACTCTGTTTTATTCCATTGATCTATGTCTTAATTTTAAAAATCCCTTAATTACTGTACGTTTAGAGTAAGTCTGGAAATCTAGTGAGATGAGTCTTCCAACTTGACTTTTCCTTTTGGAAGTTGTTTTGCCTTTCATATAAATTTTATAGCAATCTTGTCTATACCTACAAAAAATCCTGCTGGGATTTAATTTAGAATTCGCTAAAACAACAGATCAATTTAGGAGAATTGACATTTTAATTATTTTGTCTTGTAATCCATGTATAGCATCTCTTCATTTACTTAGGTCTTCTTTGATCTCTTTAATCAGTGTTTGTAGTTTCCAACACACAGATTCAGCAGATATTTTGTTAGACTTAAAGCACTTTTAAAAATATTTTTTATTAAGGTATCATTGATATACACTCATGAAGGTTTCATATGAAAAACATTTGGTTACTACATTCACCCATATTATCAAGTCCCCCCCATACCCCATTGAAGTCACTGTCCATCGGCGTAGTAAGAAGTCAAAGTGACTACTCGTCTTCTCTGTGCTGCATTGTTTAAAGCTTTTTTTTTGAGAACTATGAAAATGGCTTAAAATTTTTTTCACTTTTAATTGCTCATTGCTAATATATAGCAATACAATTAGTTGTTATGTGTTAACTATGTATTCTGCATGCTAACCATACTAATTAGTTCTAGCAGCTTTTTTGAAGATTCCTTTGGATTTTCTATCAATCATATTGTTTATAAATAGAGAAAGTTTTGTTTTTGCTTCTCTAACTTGTCTCATTTCTGCTTCTTACCTTATTACACTGACCAGGACTTAAGGTGTTAAATAGAAATGCCAAGAGCAGACATTCTTGCCTTCCTCCTAGTCTTAGCAGAAAGCATTCAGTCTTTTACCATTAAGAATGATGTTGGTGCTCAGTTTTTTCTAACTGTCCTTTATCAAGTTAAGAAAGTTATATTCTCACTGTTTTGTTTTTAAATCAAGAATGGATGAATTTTGTTAAATGAACTTTCTGCACCTACTGATATGATCATGTGGTTTTATACTTTAATCAGTTAATATGGTAGATTATATTGATTGATTCTCAAATGTAGTACCCGCCTTGCATTCCTGGAATGAACCCCACTTGGTCTTGATATTTATATATTGCTGAATTAATTCAATTTGCTAATATTTTGTTGAGGATTTTTTTGTCTATGTTCAAGATACTGGTCTTGTCTTTGAAATGTCTTTTTCTGGTTTTGGTGCTGAGGTGATGCTGGCTCTCAAAATGAGTTGGGAAATATTCTTTCCTCTTCCATTTTCTGAAAGAGTGAGTAGAATTGGTATTATTTCTTACTTAAATCTGGACTGGGATTTTCTTTGTTGGGAGGTTTTAAACTACAAGTACAATTCCTTTAATGGGTATAAGATGATTCAGATTGTTCCTTCTTGTGTGAACTTCAATTATTTATGTCTTTCAAGGTAATGGTCCATTTAATTTAAGTTGTTGAACTCTTGTGCATAGATTTGTTCATAGTTTTTCTCTATTATCCTTCTAGTGTTTGTGTGGTCACAGTACACTGTTTTTGCATCTTTTATTCCTGATATTGATATTTTGTGTCTTTGTTTCTCTTTGGTAAGTCTAGCTAGAGGTTTATCAGTTTTACCAATCTCATAGAACTAGAGTTGGTTTCATTAGTTTTCTCTATTGTTTCCTTCTGCTTGCTTTTTTAAGTGGGTTTATTTTGCTCACTTTTTTTCTAGTTTCTTAAAATGGAAGCTTAGATTTTGATTAGAGCTATTTCTTTTTTTAATGTCATAAATTTCCCTAGAGGTACTGCTTTAGCTGTATCCCACAAATTTTGATATGCTATATTTTCAGTTGCATTCCCTTTAAGATATTTTCTAATTTCCCCTGAGACTTTCTCTTTGGCTCATGAATTATTTAGAAGTCTTATTTAATATCTATGTGCTTGGGGGAAATTCCAGATATCTTTATATTAGTGATTTCTAGTTCAATTCCATTTTATTGAGAGAACATACTTTGTATTTTTTTTTTAATTTCTTAAGATTTTGTTTGTTCTGTGAATAAGGACATAGTCTGTCATGATCCATATTACATGTACACTTGAACAGAATGTGCATTCTGCTCTTTTAGGGTACAATGTTCTACTAAAGTCAATTAGATCAAGTTGGTTGACAGTGTCATTCAGGCCTCCTATATTCTTGCTGATTTTCTGTATACTTGTTCTATTGATTACTGAAAGGACTATCAAAGTTTCCATCTATAATGGGGATTACCTACTTTTCTTCTTTCAGTTCTATCTGTTCTTGCTTTATGTATTTTGAAGCTGTTGTTAGCTGCATACATATTCAAGATTGCTATTCAAGTCTTTTTAGTGAATTGACCATTTTTTATTGTGTAATTTACTGTGTAAAATACTTGATTTTCCTTGTTCTAAAGTCTTCTTTGACTAATACAGTCACTCCAGATTTCTTTTTATTAGTCTTCACATCACATGGTATATCTTTTTCCCTCCTTCTACTATTCACCCAGCCTGTAGATGAAGCAGTTCTGAAAGATGACCTTTCCGCATGTTATTATTGAAAAAAGAAACAAAACCTTTTATTGAAAAATAACATACACACAAAATGAATTAAGTAGACACCCCCACGTAACTAGTATCAACTCAAGAAACAGCATACTAGTGTCACCACTACTTGATTGTCCTTTACCAAGGGAGCCTAACAGCATATATTGGTTTTGTTTCTTTTTGTAATTGGTATATATAAAGCCATCCAGTATGCATGCTTTTGTCTGTCAGCCATGTCATCTTTATTTCTGCCTATCTGGTTTCCCAACCAGGGAGGGTAGGAAGCCAGGAGATGAGGAAACCAGCTCTACAGCTGCAGAGCAAAGATGACTGAACAGAAATAAATAAGACCAGACCTTCTAAACAAAGGGCCTGTGAGCCATGGGACCTCACTGTCCTGCACTCAGAGTGAGGTGGGCACAAGGAATCTGGGGTTGTTAGAATCGTCTATCCTTTATGCCAAACTAGGCAAACCCTAGGGATGGAAGATGCAATAGCTACTACAGCGATTATGTATTTGGAGAAAGCACACCTGAAATGGGTTGGCTGATTTCCTGCTGCCCAATATCACTTTCTCTCTCCCTACCTCCCCTGAAACTAACTGAATGATTGCATAGATAACAAGATGAAAACATAAAGCAAAGAGCAGAATTAATACTTATTTTTACTACACTGGACAAATAGCAGGTTTATGTAGTACTGCCCCCTTTCAAAGATAAAACAGTTGTATATGACCTAGGCAAAAATTATTTTATAATTAAGAAAGGGTTAAAACATGAAAAGGTAAATGAAGTATATTTGAAGAATTTCTACTGAAAATTTAAGAAACATTTAGGGGAAAATATGTCCTATACTATCTTCGATCTGAAAAGAACAAGTGAAAAGAGAAGGGGATAGCAACAGAAGATAGAAATATAGTGGATGAGGAAAAAGAGGTTAAAGTTATTACTAAAAAAGTAACCATACAGAGTTAAACAAGAAAGAGTCAGCACCTGGTAACTGATTTTTTTCTACAGAAGATAAAACATGAACAGAAAAAATAAAAGAAGAGAAGTTCAAATGCATAGCAAAAGATATGAAAGGAAAACTAGAAATGCAGAATGAAAGGGATTGCTGTGTTTCAGGAAAAAAATAATAGAACATAGTGATAAATGAAACAAATTTTGGCTATTGATGAACTTCAAGGATAAAGATAAAATCCTCTAAGTATCTATGCATAAGAAAAATGTTATCCTAATGGAAAATAAATCTGACTGAATTCATATTTTCCTTCAGCAACATGAGATACCAAAAAGCAATGAAGCACAGTTTACAGTGTTTGAATTAAAAATTATGAGACCCTAAAAAGCCAAGCTTCCATTCATATGAGTGTACAAAATAAAGCTATGTTCATATACACAAGAATTCAGGGAAATTATGAATCTCTTCTAAAAAATATATTTTTTAAATAAATGTAACTAAGCTAATGGCTCACAATAAGAAATCACAGGAAAGTTTTGGTATGATAACCTGGGGATAAGCATCATTTCCTTTTAAACACAGAAAAAAATACAAGTATATGTGGTAAGTGTAGATATCTGACTATAATTGTTCTAATTTTTTGAAGGAAAGCTAAATAATGTTTTAAAAAGAACAATTTAGTTACAGATGTTGAGAAAATTCCAGAATACACCAACAGAAGAGGGCCAAAGGAGACAGAAGGAAGTGGAAGGTAGTAGAAGAGAACTAGCAACCAAATGCTACTGTTTCCCATAGTATTATATTGAGAAATAAAGAATTTAATGTATTATTTTCAATTATAAAGACTATATGAACAGAACTAAAAACAAATTACCACTGGGAATGGGGTGATGGACAAGGCAAAGGTGATTGCATAGCAAAACAGAAAGAAAAAAAATGCAGCTATGTAAAAAAAGGAAAACAGTAAGATTCCAGAAGTAAGACCAACTATATCAGTTAATATATGAGATAAAAAACTCACTTTTTACAAATAATAATAATAATAGGTCTAAGAATCAAACAACTTTCTATAGTCTTCAAGAGACCTAAATCACTAGGACTCACAAAATAAAATGAGTGGCAAACATACCAGGCAAATACAATTCAAAAGGAAGTAGGTTTCATCATGTTAACATTAGGCAAAGCTGAGTTCAAAGCAAAAAGCATTAAATAGAATAACATGAGTTACTTTAGAATGACAAAGGGTTTAATACACCATGAAGATGTATAACTCTCATAAATCTTTATATGACAAGGTCATATAGCGTCAGGGTATATAAAACAAAAACTTTATAAATAAAAAGGAAATAGCAGATTTAACTGCTTCTTAGTTCTAGACAAATTGAATGGGGAGGAAAATTATATAGAGAATCTATAAAATATAATTAATGATCAAAATAATAATTATAAATAGCATATAGAGGATATTGTTAATTATAAAATAGGATATAGGGGATGTTATTAATATAGCCAATCAATTTATCGAGGCTTTAATACAGGGGTCAGTCAAATAGTAAATGTTTTAGACTTTGCAATCCATATGGTCTCTTTTGCTACTGCTTATCTCAACTCTAGGATGAAAGCAGCCACAGACAATACATAAATGGTCATGGTTGGCCAGATTTGGCCCATGGAATATAGTTTGCCTCTGACCTAATGTCATAAAACTTTACCTATACATGCTTGCAACTTTAAATCCTGAGAACACACTTTTTATTTAAGCACTCATGGAACACTTTAAAAAATATACCATATAATACGTTTCTAAGAGAGTAGAAATAATACAGATCTTTTCTGGCCCCTCCTCCCTGCCCCCCACACTTCAGAATTAACAAAAGTAAATATTGCCAGTTGGCTCAGTCAATATGACTTCAACTCATTTGTAGTATTCCCTCAGGTAGACAAGATCTAGAAGGCTAGAGTCTGCATCTCTCCCATTCCCTTGAAGCTAAGGTTCTGTATGGACTTTCACAAAGAAGGACATTACTGTGTGAGACCTAGAAGGCAGAACTGAACTTTGGAAGGGAAGACCACTTGCCTCCTCAGGCAGGTATCATCTTGGAATTTGGTTTCTCTGCAGCCGTTCTGGTGGAGCATCTGGTGTCTGGTCATTTTCTTTGTGAATAGCAAAGAAAAGGTGTTATCTGCAACTAAGAACTTGACCAAAACAATCACAACTACTTGATTTTAAAACCATCCCAACTTAAAGAACTCCACAAACTGCAATTGCATCATGTTTGGAAATTAACCACAATGAAAATATCACAATTTATGGGATTATATCACAATTTATGGGATTAAATCCCAAATTTTAGAGGAAAATTTATAGCCTTAAAAAACCATTTACTTACAAGTGTGGTTGTTAAATATGAGGGTTCTGGAGTCAAACTGCCTTGGTTTGAATCCTAACTCTTATACTCACTGCTTAGAGTTCAGATGTGTATGATCATGGTCAAGTTACTTACTTCCCACTAAGCCTGTATTTCCTTATTTGAAAAATGTAGATAATACCTCACAGGGTTGTTGTGAAGGTAAAATGAGAAATATATAAAGCACTTGGTTCAGTGCTTAGCATATAGTAATCATTGAAACAATATTACATTTTATTATAAATTAGAAAAAGGATAAACTAGTACCTCTCCCTGCAAAGGAAACAAAGGGAGGGGAAAGTAAAAGGGAGTAACAGTATTTAGGAATTTTTGAAATGAAGAAAATTTATCTACTCTTCATTTGCTTTCAGTAGGCTCTCAGACTGCCACAACCCTACTCTAAGCAATGAAAAAATCCTAGACCTTGCCCCAGGAAAACACCCATGAGGATTTTTCTCTTAGAAGCAGTTTCTATTAGACTCCTGATTCTGCATTAGAGAAGTTCTAATTTTATTTTACACAGTATCCCAAACTATTGAATTATGTCTCCCCCTTTATAGTATATTCAATATCAGTATTGTGTGACTTCTTGGGCTATTTAGTCAAGGCATCTCTACTAGTCAGGCTCAAACTACAAGCATATCATTTTGTAACAAATACTTGATATTCATAAACCATTTACAATTATGAAGCTCCCGTTTATTTTTTAATTTGACCCTTAGAACAATCCTATGAAAGCAAAGCATTTATTACTATTCTGATTCAAATTTTACAGAGGAGGAATATCAAGTTCCAAAGATATTTTATATGACTTATTTAAAGACCCAAATGTCAGGGCCAGCCCTAGAAGTGGTCTGCTCTTTTGTCCAGTGTTTTTTGCACTGAACCATATTACTTAGTTGTATGCACATCATATACAGTGTCACTCATACTTCAATTAATGATCAGGTAAGTCATAATTAGATGAATGTCCTTGGGGCCTAAAGAAAGGCTGCTTTTTCTATTTCTGCTCATCATCATTTCGGTTAGAAATCTTGAGCTAGGTGAATAATTTTTCTTTCTTCCTGCTACACTGAATACTAGACAAAAAAGGATGGCCCTCTAAGTTTCCCTTTGGATTCTCCTCTTGGTAAAAATAATACTCAGAGATTAAAAATACACATACACCAAGGCAACCAAAATTCAGTGACTGAATTCCAAGATCCCCTTTCTACTCCAAAGCTTTAAGTTGCTTAGCAAGCTCAGAGACACTGGGAGGCTAAGCAGAAAGGTATTTTAGGTAAGTAAACATCACAAATTGGGGACAAAAAGAAAAGATAGAAGAGTGGTAGGTGGCATGTGAGAAGATGATGAACACAGGCAGGAGCAAAGGATACCACTCAGAAAGTTATGAATTATTCACTGAGAGAAGAAAGGGGAAACAGCATGGGGAAGTAGAGAAAAAAATGTATGGACACATTCAAAGGATATTTAAATCATTAATTCCTATGGCCATAGGCACAGAAATCTTGATTCAATAAATATGGTAGTTCAGAGTTGACTAGGTCTTTTCACTTCTCCCCCACTTTGGGGGAATATGAACACCAGCGAGTGCTTCTATCTCTGTGACAGGGATACATTCTCTTTCATCTAGAAAGCTAGTTAAAAGTCCAAGATTAATCTGCTAAATCTATGTAAGGTAGCCAATGAATAAATGTATATATCAAGTCTTCTAGACCAACTCATGCATCTACATTTTAACAAGGGAATTGAGAACTCAGCTAAGAACCAAAAAGTACTGGACCCACTCTAATATTTTCCTTTTATTTATATCCAAAAAAGCCTTTAGCCTGCCTGCTAGAGTTGTGAAACTTAAGAGAATTTTTACTTAGTAAGAAGAAAACACTCTTCTATTTGCATTTCATCAGGATTCCATTCTGTAAACACTCAACAGAGATTTAATCCTAACTAATTTAATTAATTACATAAGGATCTGATATTATCATTAGCATATTTACTTCTAGTAGTGTCTAGTTTTATTCCATTCTGCGAGAATTCTAAAAACCTTTTTCATGTCATTCTATATATATTTCAACATTAACTCGGCATTCATCACCTGAAGATCTTAACTTTTTTTGGCAACCCATTTCATTAAGTTTATAGTATGGTAATAAAAAAACACTTCTCATATTACTTCATACTGACCAGAAATTTTTATCTTTACTAAGTTACAATCTCCATTTCAATTTTAAGATGTTACTGAATCAAAAGATTGTTGCAGAATGTTCTGTAGTTCAGGTATTTCACTAATGCAGATGGGTCTGTGGGTAAACTTCAACTAGGCTGAACAAGTGATGTTCCTTGTTTCTAGGAGGATGACTCCCAATGTGTTCATATACACTACACACACATCCAGCACTTTTATGAAACCAGATCTTCAATCACTTGTAGTGGCACTCAAAGTTGCTGCCAGGCTCATGTTCAGTAACGTGAAGCTGCCACTCTGGACAGAACTGCCTGGACAAAGGGGTTGCTTGATCTATGGATTGCTGCTCTCCAGAGTAGTCAGCTGCCCATGAGGTGGCCCAACAGGAACAACCATGATAAACTAAACTGATCAGGTCTGCCTCCCTAGGACAACTGAAGAACAACAGAAGGAAGAAAACTGGTAGTAGGGGCAGAAATAGACCCCTCTGGAGAAAAGGCAGAAAGTGTAAGTGATGGGAAATTCGAGGCCAGAGAACAGAGAGAAAACAGAGCATTAAGTCAGTAATGGCAGAAGCAATAAAACAAACACAGAAGCTGATTC
Organism: Manis pentadactyla; assembly: GCF_030020395.1. Taxonomy (NCBI): domain Eukaryota; kingdom Metazoa; phylum Chordata; class Mammalia; order Pholidota; family Manidae; genus Manis; species Manis pentadactyla. The sequence continues at coordinate 78,819,433 of NC_080020.1, forward strand.
ACTCTGAATAGTGGAACAGTCACCAAATAAGGAGAAATGCAAGCCCAATGCTGATGAAGTGGCAAAATAACAGAACTGTATGTGCTGTATTGTGAAAATTATTCCAACTTTTCTTCCATAAACTCTAACTAGACCACTGTTTCTGTTTTACCTTTTAAGTTCTCTCCTGGTTTCTTTCTGTTCTTGTATCTTAAAATAAGACCCTATCACTCTTATTTTATTGCAAACTATGTTTGCAATTATTCATTTAAACACAGATCAATGAATTTATGATAAATTGCTATTCTGAAGGAATCATTTTAATTTAAAAGGGTCTTAACTATGGTTGTGCATTTATGTAATATTTTATTCCTTCTGTTTTGGGGCTAGTGGCTAAACTGCCTGAATATAATTATGTGTCTTGGACTGGTTACCTAGATTCATCTGCTACTAATAAATGTAGTTTTTATATTTAAACCAGCTGCCTTTAAGTCTCTGGTATTTACCTCTGCAGAAAAATTAGTATTTTCAATGTGCTCCTTCCTATAAATGAGGAATTTCATTTTCTCACTGCAAGAGAACACTTTCTCACTAACTTTTTTATTCAAACTTCACTTTAAGCTTTCTATGTAACATAGGAGTGACTATTCTCAGAGCATCTAAAACTGCAGGTATAAGTTAAATGATTGCTGACCAGCACTAATTTTTACACAGGGACCTGTTATTTACTTGCAAAGTGTAAGTTAAATTGTGGGCCCATCAACAACTCTTTCCTAACTAAGGCCATCATGTTCTTGCACTTACAGTGAAAGAACATTTTAGAACCTACCTTGTATACTAATACCAAAGCCATTGATTGCTGGGAAATTGTAATGCTCAAGGTCATGAAGCAGAGTTGGTGCTTGGGAATATTTTCATTATCTCTTTTCCTGATTATGCTATGCATTGTTTAAATATTATTTAGGATATTAATAAATGTTACTATGACTTGAATATTATTTAGAATATTAGTAAAATACCATTACAGCAGAGAACATATGAACAGTCTGAGGCATCATGTATGGCCTTATAGACACTCCTTTAAATCTTATGACACAAAAATACAACTTTAAATGTTTGCTTTTGCCTGATATTCTGTTAAAAAGAAATCCAAAGAGTTTGGAGAAGTTAAAGGCCCATCATTTTTTGCAGAAGTGGTTTCTTCTGACCGTAAGGATTTAAAGGCATTAAGACCATGCTTCTCATGCATTGGGATCATTTAGGATATTCATTTTAAAAATAGTTTTCTCTGTGTACATTCTGCTCAATTTTGCTGTGAACCAAAAACTGCTCTAAAAATAAAGTCTATTTTAAAAAAAGTGAACCTAGATATAGACTACATCTTTCACAAACATTAACTCAGAATGGTTCCTAACCTAAATGTAAAATACAAATCTCCTAGCAGATAACAGAGGAGAAAATCTAGATGACCTTGGATATGAAAATGACTTTTAGATACAACATCTAAGGCATGACTCATGAAAGAACAGTTGATAGGCTGGAATTACTTAAAATTAAAAACTGCTCTGCAAAAGACACTGTCAAGAGAATGAGAAGACAAGCCATAGACTGGGAAGAAACATTGCAAAAGAAACTTCTGATAAAGGACTGTTATCCAAAACATAGGAAGAACTCTTAAAACTCAACAATAAGACAGTGAATAATCCAATTTTAAAAATGGGCAGAAGACCCAATCTGACACCTCACCAAAGAAGACATACACATGGCAAATAAGCATATGAAAACATAACTCAGCATCAGATGCCATTAGGGAATTGCAAATTGAAACAATGACACTACTACATACCTATCAGAATGGCCAAGATCCAACATATTGGCAACACCAAGTGCTAACGAGGATAAGGAAGCAACAGAAACTCTCATTCATTGCTGGGAGGAATGCAAAATGGTACAGCAACTTGAAAGACAGTTTGGCAGTTTCTTACAAAACTAAACATACTCTTATCATATGACCCAGCAATTGCATTCATTGGTATTTACCCAATGAATTGAAAACTATGTCCACACAAAAACCTGTATATGCATATTTATAATAGCTTTATTCATACTTGTCAAAATTTGAAAACAATTGCAATGCCCTTCAGCAGATGAAAGAATAAAGCATGGTATGTCCAGATAATGGGATACTATTCAGTGTTAAAAATAAATGAGCTATCAAGCCATGAAAAGACATGAAGGAAACTTAAATGCATACCAACAAGTGAGACAAGCCAATCTGAAAAAGCTATATACTATATGATCCCAACAATACAACATCCCGTTAAAGGCAAAACTATGAAGATATAGCAAAAAGATCAGTGGTTGCCAGGGCTTAGTGGAGAGGAAGGGATAAAGGCAGAGCCTGGAGGACTTCTAGGGCAGTGAAAGGACTCTGCATGACACTGTAATGGTGGACACATGTTCTTATACATTTGTCCAAACCTACAGGATGTGTTAACACCAAGAGTGAACCCTAATGTATATACTATGGTCTTTAAGTGATAATGTGCCAATGTAGGGTCATCAATTGTAATAAATATACCACTCTGGTTGAGAAGCCAGAGCCTGTGTGAGCAGAGGGCATCTGGGAACTCTGTACTTGCTGCTCAATTTTGCTATGAACCTTAAACTTCTCTAAAAAATAAAGTCTATTAAAAAAATAATAATAAAGTTCCCTGGCCCCACATGCCAGACCTAATGATCCAAGGAAGATTTTTAGCAAATTTCTTTGGAGACCATATCACTATGTAGTGAAAGGGAAAGGGAAAGGGATGGAGAGAAATAAACACTGACTAGTATTCATATGTACCAACCCCAGAGATTCAGGTTCAGTAGACTTACAGTGGGCCTAGAAATATGCATTTTAAAAACTCTTCAGATCAGGAGTGTGTGTGTGTGTGCCTGTGTGTTTCAGGTGGTAAAAAAAATGGGAAATAAAAAGTAAGAATGTTAAAAAAAAAAAAACTCCTCAGATGATTCTGATAAAGACAGGGGTATCTCTACAACCAATGAAAAAGCTTCACAGACGTAAGGCTTCTAAGTAAGAAAAAGGAGCTGGAAGCTGAAAAGGAGATAAAAATGGCACACATTATTTTTGTTGTAGAAATGAAGAGATTGTCCTGAATTTTTTTAAAAGGATATAGTCAAAGGCTCTGAAGGAAGGATTTGAGGAAAAGATGAAATAACTAGAAAAAGGATCCTTCCTCCTAAGCTCAATAATTATTTCTATAAGAAGACAGCCCTGCTATATGTCTCATGAAGTCATATAGGTACAGATTCTCCACCATGATTTCATGGAAATGAGGCATATGACAAGTTAATTCTGGGGATTTAGTCTCAAAAATAGATTAGGGTAAAGCTCTAACATGCCAATTAGCAGAGACTTATAGTTTCTAAATGCCACAGTATAAAGTATTATGAACAGGCAAAAACAATTGGCACATCTTTGGGACAAAAATCAGTTCATACTATGGGTTAAAAAAAAAAGGATTTTTAAAGATATTCAAAATCTATCAAGTCAGTGAGTAAACCCATGAAATAGCACCTATAACTGGATTACCATATCATTTATTACCCAAAACAGGATACTTTTGAGTGAAAGAGGCCTTTAATAAATGTGCATGCCAGGAAAACAAATATAGATCAGGACTGTACCAGGCAAGCTAGAAAGATATCCCTCTAATGGTAATACTTTTCTGTACATTAATAAACCTAACAATAATCATATATGCTAACATTACAGTGTTCCAAAAAAGAATTGACCTTAATTATAAAATCAGAAACCACAGATGGTATTAATTTAAGTCCCTTTCTCTCTCTACCCCTATTGCTGGTGTAGAACATCAAATAGCACTTCTATAATTACACAGCACAGAGGTAATTAATATTGATCTTGGAACTCAGTGAAGGCCAACACTAATTTGTAGACCAAATTATTGTTGATTCCATTCATATGAGTCTTTATTCTGAATTTCATGCAGTGGGCATTGTTTCACTTGCCCTGTTACTACTATAGCCATGACAATAGATGCAAACTTGGAAAATACGTCAGAGAAATTTTTTTCCCCTTGTTTTAAGATACAGTACTCTTCTGTATGGATCTTGACTCCCTATCGAAATGGTGTCTTGACTATGAAAAGAAAAGCCTTTCACTGGGTTCCTAGTTTGAAAGAGGTTTTTTTCTATTTCAGTAAACATTTATTGGGGGCCTATAGAATACCATACTTTATGCTAAGTGACAGATAAACCAGAGGAAAGATGGACCAAAATGATTGTCAATCCAATGAAAATTACTGCTCAGTCTTTTGTAATCATTGAGATTAGTGGTTCAAACTTGCCTGCACATTAGTATTATTTGGGAGAGCTTTAAAAAAAAATTCTGTGCCTCACACCACATAAAAACCTATGCATGAATGTTCATAGCAGAATTATTCATAACTGCTAAAAAATGGAAACCTATATAGGCATCAGCTGATGAATAATAAATACATAAATACATAGATTAATGAGTGAATAAAATTAGTATAAAGTATAACAGTTCTCAGTAATAAAAAAGAATGTAGTACTATTACATGCTACCACATAGATGAACCTTGGAAACAGTATGCTATATGAAACAAGCCAGATACAAAAGAACACATATTGTAGGATTCCTTTCATATGAAATGTCCAAAACATGCACATCTATAAAGACAGCAGATTAGTAGCTGGGGATTTAGGGGAAGAATGGAGAGTGACTCCTAATGAGTATAGATTTCTTTTTTAGGATGACAAAAATGTCCTCAAACTGACTGTACTCATTAGAGAAATGCAAATGGAAACCACAATGAGATATCACTTCACATCTATTAGAATGGCTACTATCAAAAAGACAAGCAATTATAAGTGTTGACAAGGATGTAGAAAAAAGGAAACCCTTGCACACTGTTGATGAGAATGTGAATTGGCAGTCACTATGGAAAACAGTGTAAAGTTTCCTCAGAAAATTAAAAAAGAACTACCATGTGATCCAGCATATATACTTCTGAGTATATCACCAAAGGAAATGAAATCAGTAACTGGAAGATGTTAGACTTGCAGCCCTACTTTTGGTATCTGCAGCATGTACTCACTCAATGGCAGCTTTCCTGCCGATCTTCAGGGCATCTGTATAATCTTCATGACTGTGACTCTGGCACAACCTTCCCTTCAACACTTCAGTAACCTGGCTGGGAATGAGCATCACTTAGAAATGTAGTTTAGCAGCACCGGTCTTCCAAACCTGGAGCGAGCCTGACCTCCTGCAAATTGACTGCCTGGCTTACCAGCCTGCCTCATGACTGAGAACCTACACCTTGTAGTAGTCCACACTGTCACTTGCCAGACACTGTCCTACCACTGCCTGGACACACTGCCCCTGGAGCCCATACCTGCTTGAATGTTGCACTGGCCTGGCCAAGCTGGAGGTGGCCTAAAGTGTCCACTTGGACATTACGTGACTGCCCGGCCCCACAGCTCCTTCAGGCATGGGCATGACATTCCTGGATTCATCTCTTTTTCTTTCTGGCCTGCTGGTAAGGTTACAGCACTGCCTTTGAAACCTTGTTAGAAAGGATATAAAAATTTTACAATCATAGAGAGTACTGAAGCACTGTTTAAAAAGTACTGGTTTAAAAAAAATTTAAACAGCAAATTCCAACAAACTCTATTTGAGACACTTTTGAGAATTTCACTGTATGATAGTATTTCTGAAGGGATTATGGAATCAATCAAATTACATCATACTCTAACTCCAAAAAGGTTGGGAATTAAAGGGTGAAAGTGTTTGTGACTCAAAACATGTAGCTACCAACCACCCTTCAACTTGGGAAGTCTGTACTGATCCTGTGTTCAGGGTCACTGTTAGGACCACTGTGGGAAAAAAAACAAAGAACGAACTAGAAATATGTCCATCAAATGTGGGGAAGACATTTAACTGAGCAGGAGTAAAAAATGGGTGGGAAATAGGATGGAGAGCCTTTAGTGCAAGGATCATGTATTTAGGAACAAAATAAATACACTGTTAGGAGACCAGGTTAAACAAGCAGGGAGGAAGCACTATTATGAATCAACAAAGCTATAAGGTTCAATGCCAGGGAGATCACACATTTCCTCTATTGGTTAACAAAAAGGTTCAAAAACATTAAGTTCAGTTCTGTGAATTTGTTGGTGCAGCCACCTTTATCCCACAATTAAACCTAACAAGTAACAATTGCCAGATAGTTGAAAACCCCAAAATTCAACAAGGAAAAAAATAGTAATTTATAGCAATTTTTCATTAAATGTTTATTATTTGAATGAAAGACAACTCATTTTATCTAGCACTCTTTAAATTGCCTAAGACTGTAAAAGTATTTAACTTTTCAAATTTCATCTTATTCCTTCTGTGCTCTAGTTTCAAAAAGCTTTATAATTCTATTTCTTATCAAAAATTCTTATGCCCATCATGAATAAACTGGTAGCATTATAAGATTATTTTATTCAAATGAAAAGATACATTCCTGCTAGACAGCTGACCCTGTTGCAAATTATCTGAAAACTTTAAAATATTAATTAAATTTTATATCACTCTAAAAGTTCATGAATTGTATTTTACCACTTTAGGCTTTATTTGGAAGGTTTGTTTCTATGCGAAGCTTACTGTCCATGAAACTTTCTAATTACATTACAGAAGTCTTAATATTCCAAAGTTTTTAATTTTTTAAAAGTCAAGATGACGAGAACCTGAAACAGACTTTCTACACAAAAGGCCTGTTTCCAATAGGAATATACCATAGTTGTGATTTTATGCTCACATCACAGAAGATAGGCTGTTACTGGAGAGTTGTTTTTACAAGTGGAATTTTAATTCTCCATTTTTTGCTCAAAAACATAGTCTTCACTTTGACCAGGAAGAGAAGTCTGTAATTTCTCCCATTTCAAACTCATCTGTCCACTTCTGCAGGTCTTTTGCATCATTTATCATCCATAACTTTGCAAAACACGTGAGCCTTTTCCTGGAGAGAAAATAACATACTATTTATTCTATAAATGAAATTGTTGGGGGGCAATCTCATTAAATGCTATGAAAAGTCTATGACACCAGTGATATACAACTGAAATACGACATTGTATATCAATTATACTTCAAAAAAAAAAGAGAAATAGTCCATTAATTTAAAAAAAAAGTCTGTGCCATTGGAGTACCAGGCAGGGCTCTGGCTAGGAAGCAGTGTTGGCGCCCGCGCCCTCTGCTGACAGGGGTTTTCGGTGCTGATGCTGTAAGAAGGCCTGGGGTTGCTGAGGTAGTACTGCCTCCAGGGAGAAGACAGCCCAGCTTCCTCCCTTTCTAAGTCAGTCAGACGCTGGGGATGCTCACAGGATGAAAAGTAAAATTGACTTAATAAAGTAAATCTAGCTAATGAAGAAGTAAAATGCCAATATAACGTAGACCCATTTCTTGCTGCAGAAAAACAACCCAGGTACTTGTTTAGGGTTTGGAGCCAGAGTATCAGAGTTCCAGTTATTGCTCGACCGCTAACTAGCTCTGTGGTCCTAGTGTCCTGGTAAGTTTCTTACTCCTCCATGGCCTCATTTTACTGAACTATCATATGGGGATAACAGTACGTATCTCACAAGGTTGCCATATGAATAGAGTGAGTTGTGTATGTAAAGCAGGAAGAACAGTGACTGGCACAGTGTCTAGGCTGCTACAAATAACTGCTTAGACTTGCTTCTGTGCACAGTAAGCATTCAACAAATGTTAGCTATTATAACAAACCCTCACAAATGTACAAATTTGGCTGGTTTCTTTGATCTGGCCAAATGGAATTGATATGATAAGCACTGTAGAAAAGTTAAAATAATGAATACAGTATTCTGACCGATATCAGATTCCATCCCCATGTAACCTCTTCTGACAATTCTGTCTTGTCAAGATAACAGATTTCAAAATGTCACATAGTAGTTGGAAGAGTTAAAATATAAATAATCTGAGAATTTTATTACTCTCGATCTACAGGCAATACAGCTGCAACATCATATTTTATTGCATATATATCGTTTGCAGTAAAGTTTGATTCTAGTTTCTTTAGGGATAAAGAAAGATAATAATAAGACAACAGAAGACTTATATTTTGTCTTTGCACTTTGCAGAGAACTAAGAGCTAAGCTTATTTTTAAACTCTCATAAATAATTACTTTTCTAATTTGGCATTGCAGAAATGATCCAGAAGAGAATGTCAGTAGAGAAGCTATATGTCATTTGTAGTAGTCCAGCACTCTGGACTGGTCAAGCACCATTTACCACTGCAAGGTGCAGAGTACAAGGCAGAAGCACAAGAGAAAAGAAGTAGAGAGAGAAGCTGATTGCACAGCTTGGGTGTCCAAGCTGGCAACTTTTTCCTTAACTAGTATTATGGATATAGTAATATTTCAATACTTAAATTTGGTAATTATTTCTAGAACTAAAAATTAGCCTTATGCTATGGTGGCAGCCAAGATTTTCTATTTGACCAATAATTTGTTCCTTCCCAGTCACATGGCTATTGATGACCAGGGAGTGATGTTGTTCCCCAGGCATATCAGATTCCTCAGGTTGTGCAGGGGCAGGCAGGAGATGGAGGAGGAGCTTATGCTGTTTCATAATATAATCTCATATTTGGAAAGCAAAAGGATAGTAATTTAATTATTTGTTCATGTGATATTTTCCTAAGAATATCTTCCTTCTAAAGTGTATCTCAGATTTATAGTAAGACTAGTTTATATACTGACTGGATACCAACGTTAAGAGGTAGAATGCATTTAACATAAGCTTGCCAGGTGACAGAGAAAGGCAGCTTAGAATGAAAAATCTGTCACCAGAAATACTGACATGTGGATACGGGCAACACTTACATAGTTACATTATACTATTATTTTTATTCATGGCCTGAAAAAATTCTTAATTTCTGAATGCAATATATGAATAAAAGAAGTACTCTAAAGGTTTTTAATATTAATGTTTCTTTTAGTAATTCTTTGTATAATTGAATGTTTTAAGCAACTAACATGTTGGCACACAATAAGGAGTTAACTTAATTCTTCAGAAAAATGATTGAAAAACCAATTAAGCAACTTAATAAAGATGTGACTAGAGAAGGCAGACTGAATTCACATGAGCTTTTCAGAAAACTGTTTAAATTTTATTATAATTAAATGTTTCAGAATATTTTTAGAAATGCTTAAAGGTAGGTCTGTTGCTCATGTACAGGACAGTCCTCTCCTTGGACAACTTGGACAGTTTCATTATAAACTAAAAAAATGTAGCACAATCATTCTGACCTTTTTAGATTTACTAATCCTTCCAGTTCTTTTGACTTGCTAGCTGCTTTCTTTAAAATTTCTCCAGGAACATCTGCTAGTTTAGCCACGTTTAGTCCATAACTCCTTGCTGCAATTCCTCTGGTTATTTGATAAAGAAAAGTGACAAAATCAGGGACTTGTTCTTCTTCACCTACAAAATGAAGTAAAAAAAAAAAGAGAGAGAGAGAGAGATAAGGAATACCATGCCTGGAAGTTTTAAAGTAGAGGAATAAAGAAGATATATAAGTTCTTATACCTTTATTTTATTAAAATTTACAATCTGAAAAAGAAACCCATTGTCCCTAATCTTACATGTTAGTTTCTTTGATCAATTTTACATACCTAGGAAAATGGCAAATACTGTTTTGAAAATGTTTTGCATTAGGATCTTTTAATTCACTTAAAAGAGTTTTTAACAATGACTTATTATAAGCTAAAGAAGTACTCGTTTTGCTGAAAAATTTGACCTGAGCTCCTATATCAAGAAGATAATGATTCTGATGTATGGCACCATTTCTCCTTTAAAAAGACACTTAAAAAAGACAGTATTTTTTGAGTGATGCATGTGTTCACCAGTCTTGTATATAATACACTCTGTAAACTAATATACATAAAAATGTTTCTAAGAGTGCTGCAAACAAAACAAAGTAATGACAAAAACAGATGAAGAAATAATACATGTTGTGCAATTTAAATAAGATTGAGAGATTCTGGTTTACTAAATATCCTGGTTAACTAAGAGCTAGATACATTGAAGTGGGTGCCATTCGGTACCATCCAGATCCCATTCAGGACTGAAGGGATATTGCTCCAGCTGTTAGGGAGGCTGTCAGCTCATGACCCTCAGCCAGATGTAGGCCCTCTGTAAATGCCTTGGCTTAAGAGAGCTTCTCCCCCAAATGCCCCAGCCCGTCATGGGTACCTGGATCCAATGACCGGTTGCCAGGGGGGTTGGTAGGCAGCCTCTATAGGACCACCAAAGACCCCTCTTCCTGGTGTTCATGCCCTTGTGTCATTCCCTCCTCTTGAGTGTAAGACAGACCCAGTGACTTTACTTCTGATGAACAGAATATGGCAGAAATGATGGGTTGTTACTTCTGAGATTAGATTACAAAAGACCGTGGCCTCTTGGGCACTGTCACTTTCTTGTTTGCTTGCTCTGAGGGGAGCCAAGTGCCATGTTGCAAGCTTCCCTATGGAGAGGCCCAAGTGGAAAGAAACTGATGTCTCCAGCCAAAAGTCAGCAAGGGCCCAGAGCCCTGCCAACAGCCACAGGTGAGCTTGGAAGTAGATATTCTGAGGCTTGTCAACAGCTATGTGAGTGGGTTGGGAAGTAGATTCCTCCAGTCAAGCCCTGAAGTGACTGCTGCTCCAGCTGAACCTTGATTGTAGCCTTGTGAGAGACCATGAAGTAGAGGTGTCGACTAAGCTACCCCTGGATTCCCGTCTGTCTCCCCAGCAGGTCTCAGCCCCGGGCAGTTCACTCTTGATTCAGTGAGACTGAGAAATGACAATGGAACACTCTTAGGGGGAAAGGGTTTATACCCAGCTTTATTCTCATGGTGGTAGGTCAATCACTAGAATTTGGTCTGCCTGAGAGACAGCCTGCAGGCAGCAAGCTGGGCTCTGCCTCCAGGCCTCTCCACCCCACAGCCATCTCAGTCTCTGTCCTAGGTGCTGCCAGCACTCCAGCCTCTGCTCTCCTGCAGCCGTGCAGCCCAGAGCCCTAGGTGGAGCTCTTTATATATATAGAGTCAGTAATAACATATTGCCCACACGTGTGCAGTGGCAAGCCGACCAGGGTCAGATGAGAATCCTGGCCATAGGAACTTTCATTTTCTCTACAATGACCCACAGAAATGATAATAAATGTTTATTGTTTTAAGCTGCCATGTTTTGGGGTAATTTGTTATGCAACAATAGACAACTAATAAAGGGTACAAAGGCCTGTCTCCCTCACCCCAAGCTGAGGTGACTCTGAGGGACTATCCCCTTATCGGACCTCTCTGTAGGGTTGGCCGAAGACTTATGATGGCAACAGCTCAGCACAGCCCAGTCCTGCCCCAGGTGTTGATCATGAGAGTGCTCCCCAATAAAACTCTGGCATGCAAATCTCAGAACCTGCTTCCAGGAAACCTAGTCTGCCACACATACACATACATATGAATATAAAACTTTCAAAGAATTGGATATAATAAAGTATATTAATACAAACAATGCTGCATACAGTTTACTCTTGCATAACCTAAAGTACCTCAGGATTATGTTGCCTTTACTATGAAATTTAATATAATTGCACTGTGTTGAAAAAATGTCCAAAATGAACCAGATTTACAATGTTTTCTGAGACCCTACTAGACTTACTATAAGTCTGTGAAGAGCTTTTTCTCATAAATGTATTTCATTTGATAAATGTGTATGCTTTATCTTTTATCAGCTAAAAAGTAAAGCCAGAGATGGAACAAAACAGAGAAAAAGAATAATGGAATTTTCTTTAACCTCCTCTAAGAATTCAGAACAGACAAATAATACCTATGTAGGGGCAGGTGCTAAAAGTGGGAGGTAAAGAGAATACTGACACCCTCAGGAACACAGAGACTAAAACTTATATTACAGAGCACTAAGAATACCTTTGCCTCCAAACAAAACTTAAGGAACACAAAGAACAGGTGAGGAAGTGGGTGGGAACAGGCTAGGAGAGAAGCTTGTAGAAATCAGTGCCTGCTAACCTGGATTATTATGCTATTCTTTGATGTTCACAAGACCAAAAGTGAAGTGAACAGCAGTAGACAATCAAAAAAGCAAATTCTTCTCACCTTTAAGAGAGGAAAATAGTCTCTATTGCTTCAACTAGTTTAGCCCTAACTGATGTACATACCTCCTACCTCTCTATAATCTAGCCTTCATGCTGGTATAAAAAAAAAGATTCATTCATCTGTCTGTTCACTAATTATCTATCCACCCATCCATTTATCTTTTTCTGAAAACTTAATAAATACTACAAAACCCTCTTACGTTGCTGATAGCTTTTTATTTTATGTATTATATATACTATATATACATATAAGAAGCCATAAACTGCTTTTTTAGATATAATATAGCTATAATATGTAACTAAAATGCATGAAATATTATATTGCTCTGAATAACTGGTTAACATACTCAGTACAGTTGTGAAATTTGTCATCATTTTGCTACCTCTACCTCAGCATAAATGATGGCAGTTCTCACACCATCAAGGTAAATGGGACCACTCTCCCATAAGCACCTGAGGGAGCTCTTTTTGTAGCTATGTTCTACATCAAGACCGTCCTTCATACCTCTTATAGAGAGGGGAAAGAGAGAGAGAGTGGTGGAAATTTGGAGGTAGAGAAGATGGTAAAAAACTAATTTCTTTACAGCCTCACAATAAAGTTCTTGGTGAGGACTTTAACTTATAAAACTCTGTCCATTTCCTAAACGGATATTATTGAAAAGTTTTTCTGGCACTTCTAGAGTCAGAGAAAATAATAATTCATGTTTCTGCATAAGGGGAACTTATTTAGCAAAATATGTTTTATAGCCAAACTTCTCTAGGCAGTTATTAAAGAGATGTTTGCTGATAAAATTGTCTCTGAAGTCACCTTTAGAACAGATTCATAAAATCTTAGAGTTGGATGAGATTAGGTGACTTGTCCAACAGTTTACAGACTGGAATAGACTAAAACACAAGTGTCTTGCTACTGGTCCATTGCTGTTTCTACCACGCCACAGGAAATAGGTAAGCATACAATAGATAATAGAAGCTGCCCCAAAAGCCTTTGGAGCATTTTACTGATGACCGATGTAGTGGCTTCTAACTTACATAGAAGAATTAGAGATAATGGATGAAGTATAGATATAGCCAGAAATAATATTGGAAGGGAGCAGGCATGGAACAATTCTTTAATATTCTGAGGGAAAGTAATTTTCAACCTAAAATTCTAGACCTAACTAAATTATCAATCAAGTATGAAAGTATAAGAGAGACATTTTCATGCATGCAGTTTCAAAAATTATACCTCCTTTAGTTGATGTTTTTAGTAGCCTATCCAAAATCTATTCCAACCCTAAGAAAATACTGATTTTATATGGAATTAACTCCTGACCACTTAACTCAGGACATGGTGTTCTCGTATCTAGCATCAAAAATTGATCTTGATTAATCTAGGCTGATTAAAGTAATCCCTGCCATTCTCACTTCTAGGAATTGTTTTAAGAATGAGCATGTGATTCAAGATGGCGGCATGAGAGGTGAGATGGAGAACGCCTCCCAAAACCACAAACAGTATAAAAATATAGTTAATTAATACAAGGAACCCTAAAACAGGAACAAGAAAGAAGGCTGAACCAGACTGCACACAGACCTCACAAATAGAGCAGATCTCACAAAACAGGGTTACGTAGGAAAGTCTTAATCCGGCGGGACCCAAGCCCTTCCCCCACTCCAGCTCACTGGTGGGAGGAAGAAAAACGGAGAGGGGAGGGGGTGGAAGCCTAGAACTGCTTAACACCCAGCCCCGGAGGTCAGCTTTGGGAGCAGAAACCTACACTGTGTGGTGCTCTGGAAGTTGGGGAGCTCTCAGACAGGTGGAGTGCTTGAGAGACAGATTGCGGCCATTTGTGGAGGAGGGGATCCACACCCCGCCGCTCTGGGAAAAGGGAAAAGCAGGCGGTCTGAGAGTGTTCCTAGCAGTGAGAGGGCTGGTGAAGGGGGTGGGGTTTGCACAGAGCTTGCTGTGCGGGGGAGGGGAGAGCTGGACAAGGTTGTCTGGGCACGTTATGCCCAGCTGGTTGGGAACTTTGAGGAGCTTGAGGCACTCCATTCCCCTGGCTGGCTGCTCAGCTCCAAGGCCCCCCACTGTGACACACAGCCTGCTGTGCCTTCCTCCTAGCCTGCCATCAACGGTTCACAAACCTGCAGTCACTGTGCTGGCGTCAGGAGAGCCAGACAGAGGCCCCGCCTACAACAGCTAGAGATGCAAAGCACATAGGCTTACACCTGTGTGCTTGGCCCACTGACTCTGATACTGGAGACAGGCACCACAGACAGGAATCAGGAAACAGCTCTTTCCTCCCCCCAGACACGAGCTCTGCTCCCCTATGACCCCAAACCTCACTCTAGGGTCTGAGCAGCTCCAGAGACTGGAGCTTCTGGGCATTAGTGGGCACCACACAGAAATCTGAAACATCAAAAGAACATGGTTCAGACCAAAATCTCACAAACCCCAGAAAAATGGTCAAATGAAACTAAACTCACCAATCTGCCTGAAAGAGAGTTCAAAATAAAAAAAATAAACATGCTTATGGAGGTACAGAAAAATATTCAAGAACACAGGAATGAATTTAAGTCAAGATTCAATCATTAAGAAACTCCATATCTGAAATATAACATAAAATGGAGGGATTTAAAAGCAGACTAGATGAAGTAGAAGAGATGGTAAATGGAATAGAAATTAGAGAAGAGGAATACAAAGAAGCTGAGGCACAGAGAGAAAAAGGAATCTCTAAGAATGAAAGAATATTGAGGGAAGTGTGTGACCAATCCAAACAGAACAATATTCATATTATAGGGGTACCAGAAGAAGAGAGAAAAAGGGATAGAAAGTGTCATTGAGGGGGTAATTGCTGAAAAATTCCCAAATCTGGGGAAGAAGATAGTCTCTCAAGCCATGGAGGTGCACAGATCTCCAAACACAAGGTACCAAGGAAGACAACATGAAGACATATAATAATTAAAATGGCAAAGATCAAGAATAAAGACAGACTTTTAAAAGCAGCTAGAGAGAGAAAAAAGATCACATACAAAGGAAAACCCATCAGGCTATCATCAGACTTCTGAACAGAAACCTTACAGGACAGAAGGGAGTGGCATGATATGTTTAATGCAATGAAGCACAAGGGCCTTGAATCAAGAATACTATACCTGGTAAGGTTATCACTTAAATTCGAAGGAGGGATTAAACAATTTTCAGATAAGAAAAAGTTGAGAGAATTTACCTCCCACAAACCACCTCTGCAGAGAATTTTGGAGGTACTCCTATAGATGGCAGTTTTCCCAAGGCTAAATAGATGTCACCCAAAGGAAAGACAAAGAGTACAGAATATGATTCATAACATATGAAGAATGGAGGAGGAAAAAAAAGGAGGAAAAAAAAAACTTTTACATTACATTGTGTTTGTAATAGCACACGAAGTGAGGTAAAGTAGACTGTTAGATACTAAGGGAATTATCCTTGAACCTTTGGTAGCCATGAACATAAAGCCTGCAATGGCAATAAGTACACACCTATTGATAATCACCCTAAATGTAAATGGTCTGAATGCACCAATCAAAAGACATAGAGTCACTAAATGGATAGAAAACAAGACCCGCCTATATGCTGCCTAGAAGAGACTCACTTCAAACCCAAAGATATATACAGACTGAAAGTAAAGGGATGGAAAAAGATATTTCAAGCAACTAACAGGGAGAAAAAAGCAGGAGTTGCAGTACTTGTATCAGACAAAATAGACTTCAAAACAAAGAAAGTAACAAGAGACAAAGAAGGACATTACATAATGATAAAGGGGTCAGTCCAACTAGAGGATATAACTACTATAAATATCTATGAGCCCAACACAGGAAAACCTACATATGTGAAACAAATACTAAAAGAATTAAAGGGGGAAACAGAATGCAATGTAATCATTTTAGGAGACTTCAACACACCACTCACTCCAAAGGACAGATCAACCAGACAGAAAATAAGTAAAGTAAAGAGACAGAGGCACTGAACAACGTATTAGAAGAGATGGACCTAATGGACATCTACAGAACACTCCATCCTAAAGCAACAAGATATACATTCTTCTCAAGTGCACATGGAACGTTTTCAAGAATAGATCATATACTAGGCCACAGAAAGAGCCTCAGTAAATTCAAAAAGATTGAAATTGTACCAACCAGCTTCTCAGATCACAAAGGTATAAAACTAGAAATAAATTGCACAAAGAAAATGAACAATCCCACAAACACATGGAGGGTTAATAACATGCTCCTAAATAATCAATAGATCAATGACCAAATAAAAACAGAGATCAAGCAATATATGGAGACAAATTACAACAATAACTCAACAACACAAAATCTGTGGGGCGCAGCGAAGGATGTGCTAAGAGGGAAATATATTACAACACAGGCCTACCTCAGGAAAGAACAATCCCAAATGAACAGTCTAAACTCACAATTAATGAAACTAGAAAAGGAAGAACAAATGAGGCCCAAACTCAGTAGAAGGAGGGACATCATAAACATTAAAGCAGAAATAAATAAAATTAAGAAGAATAAAACAATAGAAATAATCAAGGAAAGCAGGAGCTGGTTCTTCGAGAAAATAAACAAATAGACAAACCCCTAGCCAGACTTATCAAGAAAAAAAGAGAGTCTACACACATAAATAGAATCAAAAATGAGAAAGGAAAAATCACTATGGACACCACAGAAATACAAAGAATTATGAGAGAATACTATGAAAAATTATATGGTAATGAACTACTAGATAACCTAGGAGAAATGGACAAATTTCTAGAAAAACAACCTTCCAAGGCTGACTCAGGAAGAAACAGAAAATCTGAATACACCAATTACCAGCAAAGAAATTGAATTGGTAATCAAAAAATTACCTAAGAACAAAACCGCTGGACCAGATGGCTTCACTGCTGAATTTTATCAAACATTTAGTGAAGACCTAATACCCATCCTCCTTAAGGTTTTCCAAAAACTAGAAGAGGAGGGAATACTCCCAAACTCATTCTATAAGGCCAACATCACTCTAATACCCAAACCAGGCAAAGACACCACAAAAAAAGAAAATTACAGACCAATATCACTGATGAACATAGATGCAAAAGTACTCAAAAAAATATTAGCAAACCGAATTCAAAAATACATCAAAAAGATCATCCATCATGATCAAGTGGGATTCATCCCAGGGATGCAAGGATGGTACAACATTCAAAAATCCATCAACATCATCCACTACATCAACAAAGAGAAGGACAAAAACCACATGGTCATCTGCATAGATGCTGAAAAAGCATTTGACAAAATTCAACATCCATTCATAATAAAAACTCTCAACAAAATGGGTATAGAGGCCAATTACCTCAACATAATAAAGGCCATATATGACAAACAACAGCCAACATTATACTGAAAGCTTTTCCTTTATGATCAGGAACAAGACAAGGATGCCCACTCCCCCCACTTCCATTCAACATAATTCTGCAGGTCCTAGCCATGGCAATCAGACAACACAAAGAAATAAAAGGCATCCAGATTGGCAAGGAAGAAGTCAAACTGTCCCTGCTTGCAGATGACATGATATTGTACATAAAAAACTGGAAGAATCCACTCCGAAACTACAAGATCTAACATCTGAATTCAGCAAAGTTGCAGGATACAAAATCAATACCCAGAAATCTGTTGCATTACTATACACTAACAATGAACTAGCAGAAAGAGAAATCAGGAAAACAATTCCATTCACAATTGCATCAAAAAGAATAAAATACCTAGGAATAAACCTAACCAAAGAAGTGGAAGACCTATACACTGAAAACTATAAGACACTCATAAGAGAAATTAAAGAGGACACTAATAAGTGGTAATTCATCCGATGCTCTTGGCTAGGAAGAATTAATAGTCAAAATGGCCATCCTGCCTAAAGCAATCTACACATTCAATGCAATACCCATAAAAATACTTACAGCATTCTTCAATGAACTAGAGCAAATAGTTTTAAAATTCATATGGGATGACAAAAGACCCCAAATAGCCAAAGCAATTCTGAGAAGGAAGAATAAAGCTGGGGGAATTATGCTACCTGACTTCAAGCTCTACTACAAAGCCACAGTAATCAAGACAATTTGGTATTGGCACAAGAACAGACCAACAGACCAGTGGAACAGAATAGAGAGTCCAGATATAAACCTAAGCATATATGGTCAATTAATATACAATAAAGGAGCCATGGATATACAATGGCTCTTCAACAGCTGGTGTTGGTAAAACTGGACAGCCACATGTAAGAGAATGAAACTGGATTACTGTCTAACCCCATACACAAAAGTAAACTCAAAATGGATCAAAGACCTGAACATAAGTCATGAAATCATAAAATTCTTTGAAAAAAATATAGGCAAAAAAGCTCTTGGACATAAAATGAGCAACTTCTTCATGAACATATCTCTCCGGGCAAGGGAAACAAAAGCCAAAATGAACAACTGGGACTATATCAAACTAAAAAGCTTCTGTACAGCAAAGGATACCATCAGTAGAACAAAAAGACATCCTACAGTATGGGAGAATATATTTGTAAATGACATATCTGATAAGGGTTTGACATCCAAATTATATAAAGAGCTCACGCACCTCAACAAACAAAAAGAAATTAGCCAATTAAAAAATGGGCAGAGGAGCTGAACAGACACTTCTTCAAAGAAGAAATTCAGATGGCCAATAGGCACATGAAAAGATGCTCCACATTGCTAATCATCAGAGAAATGCAAATTAAAACCATAATGCGATATCACTTCACACCAGTTAGGATGGCCACCATCCAAAAGAAAAAAACAACAAATGTTGGCAAGGATGTGGAGAAAGGGGAACCCTCCTACACTGCTGGTGGGAATGTAAACTAGTTCAACCACTGTGGAAAGCAGTATGGAGGTTCCTCAAAAAACTCAAAATAGAAATATCATTTGACCCAGGAATTCCACTCCTAGGAATTTTCCCCTTAGAATGCAGCAGCCCAGTTTGAATATATTTGAAAAAATATAGGCAAAAATCTCTTGGACATAAACATTAGCAACTTCTTTATGAACATATCTCCCCAGGCAAGGGAAACAAAAGCAAAAATGAACAAGTGGGACTGTATCAAACTAAAAAGCTTCTGTACAGCAAGGATACCATCAGTAGAACAAAAAGCCATCCTACAGTATGGGAGAATATATTCATAAATGACAGATCCGATAAAGGGCTGACATCCAAAATATATAAAGTGCTCACACTCCTCAACAAACAAAAAGCAAATAATCCCCCCAAAAATGGGCACAGCACCTTGTTTTATTTGAGCCGCCTGCCTGATTTCTTTTTCAGGTCCATCTTTATTACCTTTCAAAACTAAAATTTGGAATCTGGAGCGTCCTGGGTAGTGAATTTTCCAATGTAGCACACCAAGTGTGTAAATCATCACTGGCCCACTGACTGGTAGCTTAAAAAAATTACTACTAAACAGGAAAAAAAATGATGCCGAAATCTACTCCATTACTTACAGCACTTGAATTGATTTCTGTTGCTTAATGGTGTTCGTTTTCATGAAATGTCTCATTTCTGTGACACTAATAGCAAGTGGAAAGAAAAATACTGTAGATCCCACAGAGCAGTTCTAGCAGAATAGAGGAGGAGAACGTGCAAGCAGAGGACACGGATTCTAGTCTTGGTTCAGCCCCCACACAGGTGGCCAACATGAACATGCCTCTTACCTGAGATTCAGTTTCCTTGTCAAATTAAGATAAAACATATGCTCAGTATAGAACATGGCTCTTAGTAAGGGTTTCATGTTAACTGGAATTTTGGGAAATAGGGTATTTTTAAAAATGACTAATGTACTGGACTGTTAGGGCATTTTTCGAGAGGACTCTAGGAGTAACACCTCAACATCCCCCTGCCTCTACCCTCTTCAGTAGAAAAACGAGATAAGACCAGAGAAGCACTCAGGATGACACTTACTTGACTGAAGCTTAGAGAAAATGAATCTGGGTAAATGTCATTTATAATCAACATTCACAGCTTTTACATTATTAAGCAGTACATGTTCCTATGAATTTCAAGTTATCACACATGAAAACCAACAATGTTCTAGTTGTACTTACTGTAAGAATATTTCATACCTGGATCCTGTTTGCTGTCATCCTCATTGACCAAGAACCCCATGTGATAATTCCCCACCTGTTGTGAGTAACTTTTTTCTAATTCACAAACTGGTGGATAATGGGTGACAAACAGTGTTAAAGATTTCACCTAAAGCAGTAAGACAGAATAAAGATCTTTTTATTTTTTAATTTAATTTAATTAAAACTTTTCTCCAACTGTTTTGAAAAATGTCAAACTTCATAAAATTTGCAGAAAAGATATAGTGAACATTCATAAATTCTTTATGTGGACAAACAATTGTTAGTATTTTGCCATACTTCCTCTTCCTCCCTCGCCCCCATACACACACTTTTCTCCTGAACCACTTGAGAACTGAAGATATCACGACACTTCATCCCTTAATACTTATGAACAAAACATTCTCCTATGTAACCAGAATAAAATTATTACACCCAAGAAATTTTACATTGATATATTACTATTATCTAACATGTAATCCATAAAGTCCCAATAATGTTCTTCATGTTTATATTTTTACAAAAAAATCAAGGATCATGCAGTACATTTATTATGTCTCTTCTTTAGTCTCCATTAATCTAAAAGAGTTTCCCAGCCTTTTCTTTTTTGTCTTTTACGACATTAACATTTTTGATGTATCCAGAAAAGTTGTTCAGATAATATCCCTCAGTTTGAATTTGGCTGTTTCTTTCTGATTACATTCAGATTAAGCCAGGACTATGACATATATATGCAGATGACATACCCTTCCTAGTACATCACATCAGGAGGCATATGATGTCAGTTTGAGTTATTACTGCTAAGTTTGATTATTAAGTTCAAGTGGGTGCCCAGATTTCTTCACTTTACTGACACCTTTTTCCTTTGTAATTAATAAATAATTTGTGGGGTGATAGTTTGAGCTATATGAATATCCTTTTCTCCAGTAGTCTTTCACCTGAAGATTTTACCATCTATTGACCATTGTTGCCTGAATCAGTTATTGTTGTGGTTAGTAAAAGTTGATTTAAAAAAAAAAAACCTCTCCATTTATTAGTTGGCATTGTATAAAGTTAAGCTTTCCCTTCTCTCCACCCTACCTCCAGAATTTTAGAAAAAGTTTTTGTTTTGTTAGTATCAATATGGACTCGTGGATTCTTTAATAAGCATTATATTAAAGCACAGTTGATCATGTATTCTAGAAATCCCTCTTTTAAAGGAAGTTCAAAATTAGCAAAGAGGGTAATTAAATCAAAGAAGAACAGTTTTGAGTCATCTGCCATTCACCTTATTAGAAGTCAGAGCATGTGCCCTCTGTCTTATAACAATTACAAATAAGCCCCTTAAGGCAGGATTTCTTTGACAAGCTTTTCTTAAAATCTGCCCTGAAGGATCTTAGACCAGCTGTCTCCATGGTACCCCCTCCTTAAGCTGACAGGCATTTCTAGCTGGAAAACCAAAGGTTTTGGACTGTAACACTGCTTTCCTTCCTGGCCATTTTCAGCTTGCTGCAGCAAAGCCAAGCCTTCCCCATTCCTCTCTGATCTCTCTCATACAA
This sequence comes from Manis pentadactyla, assembly GCF_030020395.1. Classification (NCBI taxonomy): domain Eukaryota; kingdom Metazoa; phylum Chordata; class Mammalia; order Pholidota; family Manidae; genus Manis; species Manis pentadactyla. The sequence goes on from NC_080020.1 coordinate 78,841,281, forward strand.
GCAATCAAAAGACATGAAAATAAAGATTGTCATCCATAAGAAGGTTAGGGACTGTTGCTCCTAAAGAACCCTCTTCAATGACTTACCTCTAGGGAAAATTTTATCTAAAATCAACACTTTCTTCATTAACATTTAAAATATCCAAAAACTGCTATAGAAGCAATGATAACAGAAGTGACAAATTCTATCATTATTTGTTCCTGAGTGTTCTTAAGAGAATCTTTGAAATATCACCAAACTACTTTTGGTAGCCAGCCTCCAACATGGCTCCAAATATCTTCACCTCCAATGTTCACATTGTCATATTGGAAGTTGACCTTCCAGCCCCAGTCAAGCCTCTGGATGACTCCAGCCCTGGCTCACAACTTGACTGCAACCTCAGGTCTCTCACCCTGAGCCAAAACGGCTCAGCTAAGCTGCTCCCAAATTCCTCACCTCCAGACACTGTGAGAGATAATAAATCATTATTGTTGTTTTAAGCCACTAAGTCTTGGGGTTATTTGTTAATCAGTCATAGTTACTGTTACACTGCTATGAGTAGAGAGTGGAAATAATGAAATCAAACTCTAGGTGGAAAATTCAGTTTTCTCATAATTAGTTCCAGAAGGCTCTTAAGTGAATGTTTAAAAATGAGTTTTGGTAGTAATGGTAGGACTTTGCTGAACCTGTGATATGTAGTTTCTACAATGATTAAAGGAAAGTTCCTAGCTGTACCTTTTTGCAAATGAAGCATTTCTTCTTAAAGAAAAATGAAAAATATCTATTTTCAAGTAGAAAATATGTCATCATTAACTATGTAATCTAAATATTTTAAGAAAAACTGAGGGCCACAAAAGTTTAAAGAAAAAAGAATTTTATTTCTGCTTGTTTTTCAAAGAAATACGAGTAAAAATATGCTATTAGCTCTTTAAGGAGGAGAGGAGGAAGTGAAAATCAGGGGAGGACACAAGAGACAAAGAAAAGAATAAGAAAGTAGAGAATGAAGTAGAAAAAGAAAAACCAAAAAAGAAACAATTCAATGTCAGGTACTAAGAATGAGACACACAAAGGAAGAGACCAAAATGAACAGAGTTAATAATGGGGAGAGTTTGATGGAGATGACAGAGATGGAAAGTTTGACACAAGCAAAATTTCACACTGAAATACTTAGAAATGCACTCTGATAAAGAGAGATATGCAGTGAAGGAGTAGATTACTGAAACAGAAAAGACACAAATAATTGAAACCAAAGACTTTATATTGAGATCTTTTAGGATATTGCTTAAAAAAAATGTTTCACAGGGTAAAAATAGCACTCTTTTTGTTCTTTCCTCAAGGATAGGTGGCAGTGGGGGTAGTCCCTGCTCAGGGATAATAATATATAGTTCTGGGTGGACACACTGTCGGAGAGGACTTAAACCTACTGATCAGATTTTAGTTTGCTTCAGCAAAAGAAAAAATGACACATCAAAGAATTGCAAACATAAATTTAAGGCCCAGCTATCTAAATTCTATGTAGAGCTTTCTAATGATCAACTGCATGAACAGGGTCAATTATAACAAAGATAATTTTGAGTATTTAGAAACTGAAGTCAGGAAAACAATTTGTATAGCGTGTACCATTCACATACAAAAAGGTATGCAGGATACTTACGTCTCTAATAAAATGCTCAAGGGTAGCATAAGCAATGGCAATTCCATCGTGCGTGCTCGTCCCTCTTCCCAACTCATCCAAGATTACCAGGGACTGTGATGTTGCTTTTCTTATTATTTCTGCTGTGTCAGTCAGTTCTTCCATAAATGTACTCTGTCCTTTATATATATTATCTGCAGCACCCATCCTACAAGTAAGATGAGGACACCTTGATTTTTCCTGCCCTTTATTAAGAAGCCACACATTACTTTATGAACAATAAACATAAAAGATCCCTAAGGGTCTATAATATATACTTTGAGCCAAGAGCAGTAGAAATTATATTAAACAAAAGAAAACATATGTTAGATATAATTGAATGTCTAAAATCAAATGCATCTTGTAAAAACATTCTGGACAGAATCTGAGGTATTAGAGCTCCTGAACAGTAGGGAAACATTTGATGCTGCCTTCTGACCAATCATTCCAAACCAAAGTTTGGGTACTCACAAGGAAAATAATGCTTCTCAGTGTTGCTGTGTTTAAAATCCATGACTACTAGGAAACTGTACAATTAAAGGTTTTTTTGCTAATGTTTCTTTAAGAAGATTCCACATTGATATTACAAAGTACTATACTGAAAACTTATTTAAGATAAAACTTTTTACTAGAATTATAGAAGTTTAGTAATCTCAGAGGCCTAATACAGGTGAAAACAACATAAATATCCATTGATGGATAAATGGATAAATAAAATGATATATACAAACAATGTAATTTATTCACCCATTTAAAAGAAGGAAATTCTGCAATATGTGATAACATGGATAAACTTTGAAGACATTATGCTAAGTGAAATAAGTCAGTCACAAAGGGACAAATACTAATGATTCCACTTACATGAGGTACCTAAGATCTAAAATAAACAAACTTACAGAAACACAGAGTAGAATGATGGTTGCCAAGGGCTGGGGGCTGTGGAAATGGGGAGTTGTTAAACAATGGGCAGAAAGCTTCAGTTATACAAGATGAGTAAGTTCTAGAGATCTGTTGTGCAACACTTAACTATAGTCAACAAAAATGCATTGTACACTTAAAAATTAGAAAGTAGATCTTATGTTCTTTTTCTTTTTTGTCAACATTGAAAGATGTTACTGAACTATAGACTATATTCTTTATTGTGCACTTTCATCCTCATGATTAATTTATCTTGTGATTGAGATTTTGTGCCTATTTATCCCCTTCACCTATTTCACACACCCACTCCAACTCCTCCCTCATGGTAAGTAACCACCAGTCATCTCTCAGTGTCTGAGGTGGCTATTTTGTTTTGTTTTTAGATTCCACATATAAGTCAAACCATATGGTATTTGTCTTTCTCCACCTGGCTTATTTCACTTAGCATAATATCCTCTAAGGTCCATCCATGTTGTCCAACATGGCAGGACTTCCTTTTTATGACTGAATAATATTCCACTGTGTATATGTACCACCTCTTCTTTATCCATTCATCTACTGATGGACACTTTGGTTGCTTCCTTACCTTGGCTACTGTAAATAATGCTGCAGGGAGCACAGAGGTAAACATATCTTTTCAAACTGGTGGTTTTGTTTTCTTCAGGTAAATTCCCATAAGTAGGATTGCTGGGTCATATGTATTTCTATTTTTAGTGTTTTGAGGAACCTCCACATTGCTTTCCATAGTGGCTACACCAATTGACATTCCCACCAACAGTGTAGGAGGATTCTCATTTCTCAACATCCTCACCAACACTTGTTATTTCTTGTCTTTTGGAGAGTGGTGTGAGGTGATATCTCACTGTGGTTTTGATTTGCATTTTCCTGATGATTAGCATTGTGGAGCATCTTTTCATGTGCCTCTTGAGAATCTGTATTTCTTCTTTGGAAAAATGTGTGTTCAGATCCTGTGCCCATTTTTTAATTGGGTTATTTGTTTTTTTGGTGTTGAGGTATATATGTTCTTTATATATTTTGGATGTTAAGCCCTTATAGAATGTAATATTTACAAATATAAACTCCCATACTGTAGGTTTCCTTTTTATTTTGCTGATGGTGTTCTTTGCTGTTCAGAAGCTTTTAGTTTGGTGTAGGCCCACTTGTTTATTTTGCTTTTATCTTCCTCATGTTGTGTTCTTAATACAATAATTTTTTTAATCTATGTTAATAAAAGAAAAATAAGGTATCTCAAACTGGGCACTAGATTATTATGCAATATCAGTTAATCATCAATAGTCAATACCCAATGAATGAATTTAGACGCTTATACTTTTTTAAATCTTACTACTAATTATTGATTTTAATCACTGACAACTGCTGCATATAAATACCGAATGGGTCCTATCCAAGAGGCAGAAGGACAGAATGGTTAAGTGCACAATAGAAGAAGATAGCCTAGTTTCAAATCCCAGGTGTGCCACTACCAGTTATTTGACTTTGGACAAGTTACTTAATAGCACTGTGCTTCAGGGTCCCCATCTGTAAGGTAGTGATAATGACAGTGCCTGCTTTCCTACTTCTTGGGGTTGTTTGAGGAATAAATTAATTAATATTTATGATTAAACAATCCAACAACTTAAAATGGTTTCCTAATACCAGGAAAATAAACCCCCAAATTCCTAGCATGGTTTTCAATACTCTCTGAGTACTCTGGCCTTACGCCTCTCTCCAATCTCTACTCCAGGATCCCACATTGTTGCCACGACAATTTATACTTGCCATCCTTGGCATATGCCACACCTTTTAACAAATAATAGCTTTATGAAGATATGATTCACATACAATAAAATTCAGCCTTTTAATAGGTATAGTTCAGTGGTCTTTAGTATACTCAGAGTTGCTTCCACACACTTCTATCCCTCTGTGCCTTTCCTCATTATTCCATTACCGGAAATAGTCTTCCCTTCTCTCCTTCCTGCTGACTAAAAGCTTTATCTTCCTTAAGCTACTTCTATGTAGCTGTCCCTGATCCTTCCCTGTTGAGATGACCTGAAGAGATTTTAAATCAGGCCTGACTGATATACCTTTGTATTACCTGCAAAGGCTAAATATAGTATCTCGTACATACGATTCTCAATATATCTTGAACATGATGATTGACTGAATTGTGTTCAATTGCTGAAAGCATTTGCCAGGGTTGTAATATAACTGACCCAACCCAAATAAGAGTAAATAATTGTATTATTTACTATGAATGTCCAAAATAAAGATAATATAAAATTAAATTTAGAAAAGAAGAATGATCATTTGTAGGAAAACCTGCAAGGAGTAAAAGGATTTAAACCTATGTTTTCCTTTGTGCTTCCATATAAATTAGGGTTACCTTTCCACATTGTTGCTGAGTTGATTCTTATAAAAACATAAAATTATAATTTATAAATTCTAAGAAACATGAATCTTAATTTTTAATGGGATATAAAAATTAGCTTGTAATATTTTAATAGAAATTTTATTTCATAATATGATACCTGGTAATTAAAAACTCACACAAGATCTCAATCATATTCACTTTTATTTTCCACTCAGTCAAAAATATTATATTTTAAAAAGTAATTCCAATTTATGTGTCACAATTACCTATTTAATGTATAAATGCTTTTCCTATGCTAAGTTGTTAGTGGTAAAGTCAAATCCATGCTAATAAAATGTAATTTTTTTTAATGCTATTGTCTTTTTTTTAACTTTCTACTTATTCAAACTGCCCCTGCTAATGTCTTTAAGGCCTCCCTAACTGACAAGATTAACATATACCCATTCTCTATTCTGACACTCTTGGACTTTATCAGTGACAACCATCAATTGTTCTAGATACTTCTGATGACCTTACCATCAAAACCCAGACAACCTCTCAGTCACCTTTTATCAACAGGCTTTGCTCTCACTGAACCTATCCCACAGGACTGCCTGACTGACCTAGATGAACTGCAGACATTAAAAGGTAATTGCTCTAGACACAGTTACTCTCCCTTCTCCTGATCTTTTTTTTCTGTGTTCACAGAGGACTGGGTTGCTTCTTTCTACAATGGTTCCTTCTACTTTGACAGAAGGGAAGAGCTTACATAATAACAAAGAATTTGCCATCAGCGAGGCAAGATAAAGAATCAAAAAATTCCTGATGTTGGGCAAGTTCTTAGTAATCATTTTATACCCTCATTTTACCAATGAAGTTAATACATTTCAGAGGTCAGGTCACTTTCCCAAGGTGACAGGTCTAATTTGTGGCAAAGAGACAAATGCTCAGGCCTTCAGGTTCCTGGCTAGCAGCTGAATTACCCCAATGTGCCTCCTGACACTACAGGGTTTCTGTCCTTAAGGAAACCAGGCCAGACTTGAGGAAATCTCAGATACATTGTTACTATGCAATGGTCCCAACTCTGCTATTGGGCCAGTGGTTTTCAAATATCTTTTTAGCTGTTTAATACTTTGCTCAAGTGAAATTTTATAAAGAAACGCACTCAACAGATTAGTTCAAGGGAATACTGATTAGGTCAAGAACTCAGCACTATTATTAGACCACTTCTCCCCATCCAGAGGGGACTATGCGGAAGTGTTAACACCTGGTTAAGCCACGGCATTAGGAAGAAGCCAGCGAGCGCATTTCCTATTACAATTCTATTTTTCCATAGCGCCTGAGGATCAAGTAGCAGCGCTGCCCAGCAGACACTGAAGGAATGGTGGCTCTGGTCACTGAGGCCGCTGAGGAAGTATGTGTTTGTGTGTATGGGAAATGTTTATTGATAAAAACATTTTCTTTTAACTTCCCTTAAGAAATACATAGATCATTTTTCCAGTAAATTTCATCAATATAATGACTTTATGTTCTGAGGGACACAGAATTGTATAAACACATTAGCCTTTTCATCTTGGTTACTAGGAAACAACTGACTAACTCTTACAAAGAAAAATAGCAACCCTGGCTTTATCTTATATTTCTATCCTTACTTTCTCTTTGATCTAATGTCTTTAGATACCACTTTACTCTCTTATACTGCTATATTGCATATATCCCAGTAAACTGCCTAAAATAAGTTTTTAGAGAAATGCAGGGTACAAATTGACTAACAAAAAGTTTGTAATATTTTATTAACAAGCACTTACAAGACATACTACTGGACAATGATTCTGAAATTCTCCTATGTTACAATATGTCAGAGGTTTTCATAAGAAATTCCAGAACATACGTAACTATTATCATTCTGTCTGTATTTATATTCAAATTAGTGAAAAATAGAAAATGCCTTCTTTAGGTTTCATCTTAGTGTTAGTTTGTCCTACATACACAGGTTACAGTTATGTGATTAAGAAAAAAAAAATCACTCTGAAATTTTTAAGAGTGCTGGTTGATTCATCTTTCTAATCCCCCTACTCTCTCCTTGTCTATAACCCTTATATAGGTCAGCAAGCTTAATAAAGCATTAATGGAGAAAAAAATTAATACTTTCTTGAATCAGTTTCTAAAATCAAGAACAGTTTCATGAAAATTTGAACAAGAGTTTGCTTTTATGGGATCTTGATATTTTGAGATAACTCCCTAGATGTTTGTCAATTATAGCTAATGGAGTGGGTTTCTGTCCCTCCAAATCATAATTTCTGGGTCTTATGCAAGGAAAATGCTAGCAGGAGGTAGAATTAACATTCATATTGACATTCATAATTAACATTTCATATTTGAATGACTGGTAATCGGAGCTTACATACCAAAATTGTTAAATAGAAGCAATGATTATTGTGCTACATTGGATCTTTCTGACATACTTTAAGTGCTATTAAAGAATTGTTACAAAAATATAAAAAATTTACTATTTTAACATTTTTTAGGTATGCAATTCAGTGGCATGAAGCAATTCACAATGTTTGCAGCCATTCCCACTATCCATTACTAGAAGTTTTTCATCATCCCCAAACAGAAACACTGTACCCACTGAAACAATAACTCCCTAGTCACCGTTTCCCCACAGCCCCTGTAACCTCTATTCTACTTTCTGTCTCTATGACTTGGTCTATTTTAGGTTCCTCATGTAAACAGAATCATACCCTATTTGTACTGCCATTGCTTTGTATACGAGTGTTTCTATACACTATATACACTATAAATTTTTGTTTGATAATTTTGCCTTCTTTTTGAAATTAAAGATGTTCCTATTGACTTACCTTTGCTATAATGTTTGCAGAATTCTGTCCAGTATGGGTATCTAAGCTTCATGTGTATGTGTGTGTATGTATTGTATAAGTTTTACAAAAAGAGAATAATCTCCTAATTAACAAAGTACTCTAACTTTTGAGGATTGTGTAAGGAAGCAAGAACAAACAATTAAATTCCAAGAAGAGAAAAAAGCTGCAAAAAAGATGTTAGATTCTACATGATATTTAAAAGGCATAAAAATATATAGGTTTGTTAAGATAGGCACAGTCGCAGGGGGGCCATCAGGTGAGAAATTGGGGATCAACAGAGGTGAGGCTTAGAACCTCACCCCCCCTGTTTTGAGAGAAATCTTCTGCATCCGTGGATGTTTTGTTGCCCTTGTCTACCTTGTCTAGCTTGGATTAATACTTAGTCTATAGGCACACACCTGATCATCTACATTTGCCCTCTTACAGCACTAAACTATGTTTTCTACCTTTATCTTGCATCTACCTACCACTTCAGCATTTTATTTTTAAAAAATAAAATAAAATAAATAATAATAATAATAATGGAGAAATCTGGGATTCACATATAAACCAAGTATAAAAATCAAATGAATAATCATATCTGACTTGATTGTTTATAGTTCATGATGCATGATCAAAACTGAAAGTTTCTGTGATATGACTGCCCTTGCACTGTTCACCATGTAAGAACTTATTCACTATGTAAGAACTTGTTCACCATGTAAGAACTTGTTCGTTATGCTTCAGAAGATTGGAGACTGTTGAGAATTAGGCTTGGAGTTGTTTAATGATTGTGCATTGAGTCCCCTATACAGAATTTTATTGTTGTTAACAACCATTTGATCAATAAATATGAGAGATGTCCTCTCAAAAAAAAATGTGTAAGTTTGTGCTACATTTAGTTAAACATAAGCATTAACCTGGAAATGGAATGAAATCACAAATGATTCACTACTACATGTGTACATGGTTTAAAAGCCTGGAAGGCCATATACCTAAACAAAACTGATTTCTGTAGTAGAGTTACAGATTATTTAAATTTTTTTCCTTTTTGAGCTTTACTAATAGTTTTAGATTTCACAAAAGGAACAAACATTTCAGTGTAATTAGAAAAACAAATGTTATTTTAAAAATCACAAATGATATATTTAAGAACAAGTTATACTTTAGCATATAGTTACATTAAGACAGTAATTACTAGATTAAATAACCAGCATTCTTCTATAATATCAAAAATACTACCAGCATTGAAATTATTATAATAGATAAGAAAAAAGTTTCTTTTTCTAGTATAATTATTTCTTTTTTTTTTTTAGATAATTATTTTTTATTGAAGGGTAGTTGACACACAGTATTACATTAGTTTCAGGTGTATAACACAGTGATTCAACATTTATATACATGATAATTCTAGGTACCAGCTTTCACCATAGTATAATTATTTCTACCAGCAGTTGAAATCGAGTCACACTACAGTATTTAAAGTTAATTTATGAAAGTTCTACATTGAACTGCAAATATAACCAAACAAAAACCACTGCACCAATATTTCAATTGCACTGGAAACTGCTGAGAATAAGGACCACGAGCCAGGAAAATGCCATACTTGTTCTGGCTCACATGAAACCATGTTCACCAGAACCATCTGAAAAAAACCCATACAGGCCATGTATGAAGGACACAGGTGTTTTCCTATCAAAGGAAACCCACGATGTGTCTCTAACACATCTAACTAGTACACTCTGTGGCAAAGTACCAAGGATTCCAAGGGGAAATAATTAACAAAACAAATGTTCTTTTCCAACCTTAACTGTATCTGTGAAAACCACAAATAATTACAGCCAACAAAGAAAGGATAAGATTAATTAGTCATCAGGGATAAAGTTAATCTGATTAATTAATACAGTTAAGAGAGAGAAACCCAACACAACCAGAGCATGCGTCTTATAACTGAACATACATTATGAGCTCAGGCAAATCACAATATGATTTCTGTTTTTCCCTCTGGAAAATGTTAGGACTTGAAATCGAACAATGGCTCCTAAATAAGGATATGTTTCAGAGTCACTTGCAGAGGTTCTTAAATACAGAACCCAAGGGTCCCCTCCTTCATACCAATTACAACAGTATCTCCAGATGAACTGCATTCAGGGAACCTGCCTGGGATCTGCACTTCAAACCAAACTAAACCAAATCCTCAAGTGAGTTTGAAGCATTAAGTTCATACAACTGCTTCCCATGAAAAACATGAAGTGAGACACCTCCTGTTTGCTAGACACAGCTGCGGGAACTAAATAAACCACAGAGGCATTCTTAAGGCAACATTTCTGATGACAGTAAAATTGTTAACAGCCTACTCATTTAGCAAAATATCATTTATCATGTGGTTTTTAGTGCTGGCATTCACAACCAAGTAGAAGATACCTACTGATTCAAGATGTTTTCTTTTTGACAACAAAGGATGTGTACAGACATAAAGAGTACAAATGCTCCACAGTAGGTGCTTAATCAGTATTTGCTGAGTTCAACTAAATTGGGCAAACAAATCAGTTATCATCCACACAGTCAAAAGCAAACATTTGAAGTAATTTAATTTAAGCATTTGAACACCTAGTACCTTCCAATTCTCTCTCAAAATAAACATACCAGTATCATTTTGAGCACACAACTTTCCTGAAGCAGAGTGCCATCAGAGTTTATGTGGATAGTAGGGCATGAAAACTATTAACCAGTGGTCACTTACTCTAAGTGCCCTTTTCTCCCAACATTTATTTGACATAAATAGAAATGAATTATGCTGAGTGAAACCAATGTTTTGCTTTTTTCAAACCAGACTTAATAATTCATTGCTTTGCTAAAATGTAATTACTGAGTCTAAGAGTTGAATGAGGTTTAAGTTTGCATTTGCCAGGATAATAAAGAGATCTTATTTCAGAGATGCATTCAAAGATGTTAATGATCCTTAGAAATGTGTGTCTAGAAATATTTCACTGATGAGTACTTATAATACAATATACAGATAAAAATATACCAATCAGAGCCAAATGTATACATTTGCCAAAATTCTACTATTAAAAAAAAGGCCTCTTATTCAGGAAAAAGTTCATATGAGGTTACAACATTCAGAAAAAAAAGATTCCTAAAGCCTCCTGTTTACCGCTTTTCATGCATTTATTTACTCTTCTTATAGCATAGTACACAGCATACAGTAGGCACTCAGTGAATACTTATGGAATGCATGAATTTAAATCTAGTGTTTAATGTCCAATTAAGAATACAAAAATAACCAATTTAATGATCAAGTATGGAGCCAAATTTTATGCATACATCTCATTCAGCTATATTTTAGCATTTTTTCTATTGAGTACAAAATAGATTTGAAGTGGCTTAGAATAACACCATAGTTATAATGGAAGAATTACAATGAATACAAAACTAAGATTACAGGCCCTACAGTAGAGTCTCAAATTGAGAGAGCAAATTTAGCACGAGCTTTCAAAACGCTAATTTTTGGGTCTCACCCTGGAGATTCCAATTTAATAGGTCAGTGAGAGGCCTTAGAAAGTAACTTTTAAATAAGCAGCTCTATGAGTCTGATGCAGCTGTTCTAAGAATCATGCTAGAGGAATACTCCCATGTAAGAAAAAGAGGGGAAAACAAACCCAAATTTGTTTCTACACCTGAGCCTTGAATTTAGCTCTTGCTTTCTTGGCAGTCCAGACAAAAAGGAATGAAACAGGAAGCAGCCACTGGCCGACAGCAGGAGGCCTGGCAGTTTGTCAGAGTAGGCCAATAAATTGCCTCAAATCTTTTGTAAACAGGCACAGCATGCACATGGAGAGAAAAAAAATCCCAAGCATTAACAAAAAATGATTTATCTGATGGCACTTTATGTAAAGGACATGAAGTAATAAAAGTAGAAATAAAAATAAAAGTATTTTTACTATTGATGTTTACTAATGATAGGAACATCATTAAGGGTATTCCTAATTTAATTTTAAAGCATAAGGACAAACTTGTACACTGCTGGTAGGATCCTAAAACCGTCAAGCCTCCATGAAGAACAAGAAAGATGCACATTCCTTACACTCCAGTCTCAGTCCTAGATAGAGCCTATGTTCAGAAAACTCATTTATGTGCACCAGAAAATGTGTTTGTAAGACAAGTATCAGTACTGTTCATATTTGCAACAAATTTGAATCATGTTAAGTATCACTGAAGGAAAATGGATAAACTGTGGCATATGCAGACAACAGAATACCATAATTACAGGAAAATGAGTGACCTAGAAGTATTATCTTATGGATAAATTTCCTAAATATAACCTTGAGGGAGGAAAATCACTTGTAGAAGAATAAATGATATGGTACAAATAAAGCTTAAAAGAATTCTATGTACTGTTTCAAAAACAAACCTATGTAGTAAGTACATAGAGTGATGCATAGGGTGAAAACCAGATTCAAGAAGGGCAGTTACCCTGGATGGAGTAGAGAATAGCATCAGGGAGGATGGTGGGCTCAGTCATACTGGCAAAGCCTTTTTCCTTTAGTAGGATGGTAGCTACATGGGAGATTGTTACATATATGAATTATTTCATAATAAATAAATAAAAACTATGAGGGCATAATACTGAACCATATCCTAGTAAAGATCCTAGGGATATAACTGAATATGGTTCACACAGACTCCTTTCCAATGAAAGCACAGGAAGACAGAGTGAGGTGGAGGAATGGACAGGGAACAGGGTCCTGCTATTAGAGCAGTGCATCCCTCCCACATGGCACCCTCGGTGAAGAGAATAAGGCATCTCCTCAAAGCAGATACACTGCAGTCACTAAAAAGGGAGAGACTAATGTGAAGGAACTGATAGGAAAACATGTCAACCACACATTAGTGATAAAAGCAAGCTACATCATAGTAATGCTTGTATAATACCATTTAGAAAAAGAGAAGATTTATATATCCTTGTGTGGGGTAGTTTGGGTTCCTCACTGAACTTATTCGCTTATTGGGGCTGGTGATATATACTAGTGAAAAGCAGGAAAAACTCCTATGCTTATTGGGGCTGGTGATATATACTAGTGAAAAGCAGGAAGAATTTACTTTAAAACCATTAGTAGCAGAGAGTCCTTATCAGGAGAGAAGAGCCACTATACCCGAAGATGCATGGTATACAGATGGCTCCAGTCGTGGGCAGCCTCCAAAATGGAGGGCCACAGCTTTCCACCCTAAGATTAAGATGATATGGATAGAAGATGGTGAGGGGAAGAGCAGTCAATGGGCAGAGTTGTGGGCCATGTGACTTGCCAGGAGTCCTTCCCTATAGTTTTCTACACTGACAGCTGGGCTGTCTATCAGGGCTTGACCCTGTGGCTACCAACCTGGTACCATAGGAACTGGCTGGTTGGTCACCAACCACTTTGGGGACAAGAATTGTGGCAAGACTTATGGACCTGTAGTGAGACTAAAATAATTACAGTATACCATGTGACAGGTCATTTGCCACTGGCATCCCCAGCAAATGATGGAGCAGATAAACTGGCCCAGATATGCTGGTTAGAAGGAAAGCCTGCCTCTAATGTAGCCCACTGGTTACATCAGCATTTGTTATGTGCAGGGCAAAGACAATGCAGGCTGTAGCCCATTGGTGGGACTTGCCTTTGACCTTTGAACAAGTTAGTAGAGCCTGGCAGAAGTGTGTCATATGCTCTACAAGTGACTTACACCAAGTTCCACAGCAACAAGGGACTATAGCTAAGGAGCTGATACCCCTCGTCAGATGGCAGATAGACTATATTGGGCCTCTACCAGTGTCAGAAAGGTATTGGTATGCGATGACTTGTGTGGACACAGCTACTGGACTTTTGGTTGCTTTTCCTACCCATTGTGCAGATCAGCAGATGATGAAAAGAGACCTGGAGCATCTCTTTGCTGCCTATGGCCGACCACAGGTGATTGAGAATGATCAGAGCACCCATTTTACTGGACATGCACTGCAAGAATGGGTGCGACAGTTGGGAATCAAATGGAAGTTTCATGTGCCATACAATCCTACTACAGCAGGCATGATAGAGAGGCACAATGGCTTATTAAAATCAGACTAAAGTCAGATACCAATAGTCTGCAGGGATGGTCAGCCTGCTTATGAACTGTGCTATGGAGTTTGCATGAGAAACCGCGAAAGGGAGCCTTGAACCCCACAGACACGTTGACACATATGGTTGCCTCCCCTATACAACTGCAAATACAAACCAAGGAAGAATCGTTGAAGCTGAGGTTCAGCCACCAGAATTAATATGTTGCTGCCAGCACCAACTGCACAGAACCCTGGAGACTCCATTGAGTGGATGTGGCCTTGGACCTTTCGACACATGAACCAACAATGGCTGGCTCTCCTGGCACCTTGGGGACAAGGCCTGGAAGCTGGCCTCCTGTATATTCTTGGAATAACAGCAGAGTAGCCCCCAAAAGTCACAGTACTATATCCTGAACAGCCAGAAGGTAGGAGCATCTTACCAGGTAGTTTTGTTTTATCATTATGGCCAGTGCATGCACCTCCAGTAGCACTATATATAGACCCTTCAGTAACCCCCATGGGGAGAGGAGTAAAAGTATGGTATACTAGACCTGAAGGGACCCCCTTCCTGCTACAGTCCTATCACAGGACCACTCTCTTGCATGCATGCTACCTGATGGACAAGATTTGCCTATGTTGGTGTCATTAAAACATGTGTCTTATCGCCCCTAAGGTCTTTGTGGATTGGGAACCTCCTCTGGCTTGAGGATTATTATAATTTTTGTTCAAAATCTTGTTGTATCTTAATTTTTGTTATTATCTCTAAGTTGTTGTTATCCTCTGTTGCTGTTGTGGAATCTGGTTACAGTGCCCCAGCTTTCTCACACAGGGACTATTGCGGAAGATTGAGAGCATGTAGATTGTAAGGCGAGAATCCTGGAGGGGTGGAGTGTGAGGAAGTTGGGGTTCCTATGGCCAGGATCCTCACTGTACTTAACCACTTGATGAGATAACTGTCCTGTTGCTAGACTACTGCTTCCACACCCACAGGCAATAAGCTATTATCGCACTATAGAGAGAGCTCGGCCCAGTGCTCTAGGCAGAGGCTGAGACACTAATGCTCGACCTACCGCCGGGAGAACAAGCCGGGTAATAAACCTTTTCACCCCAAGAACATTTCTTTGGTCATACTGAATCCATAGCAAACTTGCTTGGGCCTGAAACCCATTGGCAAGCTACCTTGTAAATATGAGGAAAGTTATATAAAAACTATTAATAGTTGCTGACCTGGGGAGAAGGTAAATTTTCACTTTCTACTGCATTACACTGTTAAATAGTTTTCATAATAAGCATCTATTACTTTTATAATCAAACAACTGAGCTCTCCAGTAAGAACTTGCGGAAATGCTTCTCAACCTTGGCTGCCTGGACACTTGTAAAATTCAACATCCAGACTCAGCCCCAGGCCAACCTAAAACCTGCGGGCAGGGTCCAGGTATTAGTACTTTTTAAAAGATCCATTTAAAAAAATCCAATGTGCACTAAGGTTTAAAAATCATTGTCTTAGATATTAGATGTACAACTGCCAATTAGCTGAATAAACTGTTATGTTTGAAGGAGTGAATTCAGAATGAATACTATGAATTTGTCATGAGCAAGGTTTAAAGCTATCTTCATGTATAGTTACTATAGACCTCTCTTTTCTAAACTTAGCCATTTTGCATCTATATATCAAATAACACAGACTTCACAGAGTTGTTTTGAGAATAATTTTTAAAGGACACGAATCACTATAAGTTGCTGTTCGTAGTTATCATCACTGAAAAAAGTTAATCAAATGTAATCCCTGAAAAAATGAATTTGGCATGGGCAAGGTTTAAAGCTTGTTCTTTCACACAGTGATTGGCAATCAGTCCAGCTCCTTACAGCTGCTCCTGGTTCATGAGATAAAGGCATGCTGTCATGTCGGCAGCATGGAGGGAGCAGCTCATGTTCCATGTGAGCATCTTCCACGTCAGCCACCTCCAGAGTAACCAGAGGAATGGTACTGCCATCGTCCCATTCTGTGTGGGTGGGGCCTCTAGATTCCGGGACTCTCAACTTTCACAGCCACAGTGTTCCAAGAGGGAAAGTGCCAAGCGATTACATTTGGTTAACTTTTTTCAGTGATGATAACTACAAACAGCAATTCATAGTGATTCGTGTCCTTTAAAAATTATTCTCAAAACAACTGTTAGGTCTGTATTATTTGATATATAGATGCAAAAATGGCTAAGTTTAGAAAAGAGAAGTCTATAATAACTATACATGAAGACAGACTTTCAAATCCATAATACCAATGACACAGACTTAGAAAAAGGAAGAAAACTAAAATTTACTGAGTACCTACTATGTGCCAGGCACTTTTACGGACTTAATTTAATTGTCACATTAATCTATGATTTAAGCAGTATTATCTCCATTTTATAGGTGAAAAATGTTTGATACTGTGGCGTCAAATAATTTGGAAAGGGTCACAGTTGTTAAGTGACAAAAGCAGGATTTTTACCCAAGTACAGTACCTCTGATTTTTTTTTTAACCCTAACATCATACTTCTCTCAAGGCCCCTGGGAGAATGAACTAAGTAGTGCATAGTCAGGAAAACAGTTGAGCTTGTATTGAAACCTGAGCTTTTCCAGCTCTGAAGCCTCCATCCTTTCCCACATAGAAACTTTCTACTCACATTTTCAGGGCACTTAATATTAACAAGAGATTAGAGAATCCTACTGACCTACCAGGATTGTGCAAAATCTGAGATTTTACCCTAATTATATCAAGTTAGCTCAATACTGTTTTCTGGATGCTGACAGAAGATGGGGAAATGCTGGGTCAGAAACAAAGGGCTTTATTACTTATGCTGGTTTGTATGAGCTATCAAGTTCCATAGGGGTGATGCAAGGGGCTCATCATAAACGCTGTACACACAGTAGGTTGTAATACAGACTGGAACACTAGTTCATGAGATTCGTTGCTTGCATAACAAATAGCAAGCTTCGTCTTTCAGGGGAGATGTCACCTCTTCCCTTAAGGTTGCTTGTTGCAAGTACAGCCCGACCAATGGGAAATGGTCTGGGTAGGGATCAATCAGGGCCTCTGTTGGCAGAGTCAGCAAGGACATTCAGGGACACTCAGGGCTCATGGCAGATTGCTTCTACAAATATGACCTTAAGGTCCACAAACCACCAGCTACTCAAATAGCAAAGAGGAGAATGCCTCATAATCCAGCATTTAAATCTTCATAACCTACATTTTCTTTTTTAACTCACTGAAATGGTTCTTTGCTAATTAATGTTTTAAAGATGTAACCAATCTTGCAATAAAAGAGGTCAGTATCTCTGGATGTGTTTCAGATTAATGAAATTTTTCAGGAAAAGGTGAAAATTATTTCATTTCTAATTAGCTTTGCCATATATTATTAATACTTATGACTACTACCATTCTGAGTTGGGTATAAGATACAAAATGGAATGTTCTTCAAAAAGGCATCCTACAGTATAGGAGAATGTATTCATAAACGATTCATCTGATAAGGGGTTAACACCCAAAATATTTAAAAAACTCATATGCCTCAACACTCAAAAAACAAATAACCTGATTAAAAAATGGGCAGAGGACCTGAACAGACACTTCTCCAAAGAAGAAACACAGATGGCCACTAAGCACATGAAAAGATGCTCCACTTCACTAATTATCAGGGAAATGCAAATTAAAACTACAATGATACATCATCTCACACCAGTTAGGATGGCCAACATCCGACAGACAAGAAACAACAAATGCTGGCGAGGATGTGGAGAAAGGGGAACCCTCCTACACTGTGAGTAGGAATGTAAATTGGTGTAACTGTTGTGGAAAGCAACACAGAGGTTCCATCAAGAAACTAAAAACAGAAATACATTTTGACCCAGTAATTTCACTTCTAGGAATTTACCCATAGAAAACAAGATCCCTGATTCAAAAAGACATATGCACCCCTACATTTACTGCTGCACTATTTACAACAGCCAAGATATGGAATTAACCTAAGTGTCCATCAATAGATGAATGGATAAAGAAGAGGTGGTACATATATACAATGCAACATTATTCAGTCATAAAAAGAAAAGAAATCCTGCCATTTGCAACAACATGATGGATCTAGAGTGTATTACGCTCAGTGAAATAAGCCAGGCAGAGAAAAACAAATACCAAATGATTCCATTCATTTATGGAGTACAAAAGCAAAGCAAGACAGAAGGAACAAAATAGCAGCAGAGTCAGAGACACCCGGAAGGGACTACTGGTTATGATAGGGAGGGGTTGGGGAGGGAGGGAGGGGATTAAGGGGCCCAATAATTCACAGTCACTATATAGCTTCATCACAGGAATGGTAGTACAGCATGAAGAATACAATTAATGATTCTATAACATCTTACTACACTTATAGTCACTGCAATGGAGGGGGTGAGGACTTGATAATATGGGTAAATGTTAAACCACTGTGTTGTATATTTGAAACCATCATAAGAGTGTATATTAATCTATTTTTGTTTTGAGATGATACATGTTCATGTTGTAAGGTGCAAAATTTTGGGGTAATTTGTTATGCAGCAATAGATAACTAATACTTCAAGAGTCATCATAAATATTCAGGGATTGAGTGCAATGTAAAGGGCTCAGCATAGAGCCTACCACATAGTCAATAGCTCAATAAAGGCTGGTAAATGTTATTAGTAATCTGATGAAGCTATCGACCCCTTTTCAAAAGAATGTTTTAAAATGTATGAAGTAAAATATGTAGGATTACCAAGGAAATTTCTTATACTAAAATGCAGTTCTAGCCACAGACCTCTTGGTGGGAGGATGTGGGTCCCAAGTTAATAACTCTTGCTGTCCACTTTGGTCTGGTAGCCAGGCTGGCTGGATTTGGGTCCCAGTTGATCCACAGGTGAGCAGTGGGTTCCTGGGTTCTTAAAACCAGGAGGATTAAAGTGTCACTGTCACATTATTGTTCCAAAGTCTGATCCTCCCACCTTCAGGCCAACCACTGGCTTTGCAGGCAGGGGGCTGAATAAAAAAATTAAATAAATAAAAAATTGAGTGTCCTTTTCTTCAATATTACAGTATGATGGAATGGGATGACCAGCTATGAACTTAAAACAGATACTGATATAACTTCATGTCCAAATAAGTAGTATTTTGGGAATTCAGAGTACCTAGATTATTGTGGGATGAAATAGCCATGGTAAGCTTCATGGAAATAAGATTTAAAATAAAAACTAACAGTTCTTGAGTGACTCTGATATGCCAGGTACTAGGTTAAATATTTTTTGTACATCATTTAATTTAAACTACACAGTAACCCCAGAATGTAAGTGTCACAAATATCCCTGTTTTACAGAGAAGGAAACTGAGGCTGAGAGTTTAATCACCATCATGGTCTAATACTCCTGAGACTCCCCATCTTATGGATGATGGCTGCACAATCAAGCTGACTCTGGACTTTCAAGAAATCCAGATCCCCCCTTACTCAACATCACAGAGGAGGTGCCCTGAGTGTCACCATGATAGACCAATGTCTATGGCACTGGAGATCTAGCCTTTTGCTTTTTACCTATATATTAATGATAATTTACTATGCTTATACCAAGACTTAGATGTTTTCTTTATAAGATCAAAACTCACATAGAAATTTGATGACTTTTTGAGTCCTGTGGAAAAACCTAGTCAAGCTCCAATGTATTATTTCAAATGGTATTTGAATCCCAGGGGATGTTTCAATGGGATTCCAGAAATCTGGACTAAGGGACATATTTTTATCAATACATTACTTATTTTATTATTTATATTAAAATTTTTATTGTCAGTCTTTCAGCAAATATTTGCTGCACACCTATTATGTACCATGTGGAGATACAAACATGCAACCTAGGCACAATTTCTCTCTCAGGGGAGCTTGTGGTTCAAGCATAACATAAACATCTGTTTCCTGAACTCTAACTAAATGGCCCCAAGAAAATCATCTGTATTATATACCCAATACATATGTCTAGCTAGTCTTATTATTAAAAAATGTTGTCTAACACAAAGTTGTTCTTTTTTAAGTTATTTTCTTAAGTAATTCATTTGGGCCCTAGGAATTGAACAAGTTTAACTTTCTGGAAACCTTTGAGACAAGTTTGTGGCTTATGCACAGCAGTGTTGGCCATTATGGGAAGCATATTTTAAGCTTCATTCCTGCTCCATTTTAAGCCCTCATCCTCATTTTTACATATGCTATTTTGGATTTTCTATAAACTAACTTAATTCCTTTCCTGAATATGGTAGGATAAATATAAATGAATGAGCAAACTTGAATGAATAAGTACACACATGCAAATACTTCTCTACCACTGCTCTTACTACACTGTAATGATTTGTTTCTCCATCTCTCTTACTACACTTGTGTTTCTTCAAGAATGACTGGATTACATCATCCCTTCAGAGAGTCCATCTTTCATGGTGCTACCAGATTAATCTTCCTGCAACCTAAACTGTAGCTCTGATCACATCACTTTCTTACCCCGAGTCAAGTACTCCCCACCACTGACTATAGGATTAGTTTCCATTTGCCTAGTCCAGACTTATGAGTCCATTCATTCAATAGTCTATTCTTGAGTGTCTGTTAAGTATGTACAAAGTTCTAAGTTAAGGGAGGGGATAAGGGAAATGTACAAAAATGAAATTCATCTGGGAATGGACAACTTAATAGTAGAGGAAGATAGGTACACAAGTAACTATAAAACTGAAAGTGATAGGAACTTTAAAAAAGGAAAAATACATTTAATAATAGACGTACAGAGATGAGAAAGATTAATTCCGGCTATAGGAATCAAGGAAGACTTCATGAAGGAGGAGGCATCTAAGCTAAATTTTGAACAATAGGTGGGATTTTTAAGAGAAAAAAAAAATAGCAGGACGGTTATTCCTGGCAAAGGAAAATAGTATAAACTGAAAAAGACAAATGGGAAAGCTTCTTGGAATTCGGAAAGGATTATTTGGATGACACAGGTAGGTGAGGGAAAGAAGCAGAAGACTGAAAAGACTGGGGGTCATTCTGACATGCTCAGAGCGCTCAGTACACTGGGGGTCATTAGAGGCTTAGGAGCAGAATGACCTCATCAAAGCTGTGCTCTGAGAGACACCTCACAGGACATGAAAACTGACTGGAGGGAGGAAAAACTAGAGGCTGAGAGAGCAGCAAGAGTTCCTGCATACAGACTTAATTAGTAGTGGGTACCAGAATCAGATCCGCAGCAGTGAAAAATGAATGATGACTGGCCAATCATCATCAAAACGTGGGTGCTCAGTAAACCTATCGGAGACACTGAAATCAGACCCTCAGACATATTTTATCTATTTATTTCCTGTTTGACATATGAGCTTCTAAGTCCAGGTGACACAGGACATATCTGAAGCTTCAGGGCTACCATCAGCCAACCCAGTTAGGCTCCAATGTGTGGCACCTAGAGCTTCTGGCTCCACCACTGTCCAAGCCAGGTGAGCCCCATCCCCAGGCCACTTTGCCCGGGCCCCACTGTCCTCAAGGGGGCCACTGAGACTGAATAAACCATGCTTCCTTTCCATGCTTTCATCAGTTGGAACACTAAGTGTGTGTCTTCCTCTGTGGTTCTTGGACCCAACATGCACTGCCTTACTTCTTAGGCTTTATCCAACTCTCTGTTTCACCTCCTAAACTCAGACACAGTCACTTGGAATGGCTGCTAAATACCCAGCAAACTCTCCTATGTCCTCAATCTCTTCTCCTCAAGGGCACTCCTTCCCTTTCCTCTCTGGTCCCATCCGGCAGCTCTCTCAAGAAATGGCTGCTCATTGCCTTATATCATGTGATTCCTTGAAGGTTCTTCTCACCACCCTCACTTCTAGGCTCTACTTTCTTGTGATAAAAACCGCTCCTTTGAGGTTATGAACTTGACTGTAACAGCCTCCCTTTTCTGGTGCTGCCAACCAGTCAACTTCAAATCAGTCTCCCCCCTCATTCACCAATGTTAGTGCATGGCACATATCTTCTCTACCCCAAAAGTCCTGCAACTGTTTTTGGTAGATCTTAATGTCCATTTGGCTAACCCAGCCAACAATGTCTACATCCCTCCCAGCTTTCCTTTTTGCCAATTTCATTCTCCTCTGCTCCATGTCAACCACCCAATTCCAGGGTCTGAGAGACCCCTGGACTTTGTCATAGGCATCAACTGTTTCACCTCAAAAACTGCCCTTTCAGACAAGACCCCATCCTTCCAACTCACATGATACTTACACTGTGACTGTTCTCAACTCTCTCAGCACTCTAGCCCACCCACTACTCTTTTCCATGTTCTATCAGCCCTCCCCTTTCTTTAAGTTCCATGGTCCATATTTTCAAACACACACTTGTCAATTCTTTTCTTTTTTATTAAATATCATTGATATACACTCTTATGAAGGTTTCACATGAAAAACATGGTGGTTACGACATTCACCCATATTATCAAGTCCTCCCCATACACAACTGAAATCACTGTCCGTCAGTGTAGCAAGATGCCACAGAGTTACTACTTGTCTTCTCTGTGCTACACTATCTTCCCACACAACATGTGTACTAATCATAATGCCCTTCAATCCCCTTCTCCCTCCCTCCCCAGCTGCCCTCCCCAACCCCACCCCTTTGGTAACTGCTAGCCCCCTTCTTGGAGTCTGTGAGTCTGCTGCTGTTTTGTTCCTTCAGTTTTGCTTCACTGTTATACTCTACAGATGAGGGAAATCATTTGGTACTTGTCTTTCTTTGCCTGGCATATTTCACTGAGCATAATATCCTCCAGCTCCATCCATGTTGTTGCAAATGGTAGGATTTGTTTTCTTCTTATCACTTGCCAATTCTTAAACTCCCTCTGCTTTTTCATTCACTTGTCTGACAAAAATCCAACCCTGCAGTAAGCCAGGAGTCTATTTCAAGCTTGCCCCAACTGTTGGAGGAAACCACCTACAGGTGGCTCTTCTTTCCCCCTTACTTTTTTTTTTACCTTGCTATTTATTATTGAAGAAACCAGTCATTTGTCCTGTAGTTTCCTACAATCTAGATTTTGCTGACAGCTTCACCATTATTGCCTATGTTCCTCTATCTTTTTCCCTGTCAGAAATTGGCAGATAGATCTAGAAGTCTGAATAGATTTAGGTTTGATTTTTTTTGCCCAGATTTCACAGGTTATGTTACAAACTTGACCTGATGTCTGGCTGTGTCTCTTTTGGTGAGAGTAGCAGCCATTCCTAATTATTGCCTAGATCGATTACTACAGTAGGGCTTGCAAAAAAGGATGATATTCCTATCCTATCATTTTCTCCTTGTTTATTAGCTGGAACACTTAAAAAGAGAAACTTCCTCTTATCACCTATTTGTAAAGGCAGAAGAGCTGCTTGATTTTTCAACTTTTATTCTCCAAAGTAACTAATGATTTTTTGTTATAATTTTCATTATTAACTTATTCTAATATTCTTCAAGGTATTCAATGCAGTTTTTTTAGAGTCATGAGTTCATGGATATAACATAGCCCACTAGATAGTGCACTTGACATGTTCAAGTCTCCTAATCAAAAACAAAACAAGTCCCTCAGTGGATCCCTCGCCTCCTTTTTTCAGCCGACCTGCCTGGTGTCATTTGTACTAACACTTCTTCCTGGCCTCTTACTTGCTTCTTAACACTCTTTAAACTGGAGTGTGGAACCACTACAAACAGCTCTCGCTAAGGTTACCAAGGGCAGCCACTTTGCTAAAGGCTGACTCCTCAGCTTCATTTTACCTGACATTTCAGTGCTGTTGACCCTTCCTTCCTCCTTGAAGGACTCTCTGACACTGTAACGTCCTGGTTCTTCCCCTACCTCTCTGGCTTCTCTCCATCTCTGCCGGTTTTTCAAGCTTATCTGCTTACTCAACTATGACACATTGGCAGTTCTAAGGCTCAGTCTTGGAACATTATCTTCTCCCCTATACTCTCTGCCAAGATGACCTCATCCACACACAGAACTTACTTACCACTTATACAAAGACATCTCACAACACATTTCTTTCATTACCTTTAATCTCTCCTTCTAAATTCTAATATATATTTAACTGCCTACATGATGGCTCCCCTTTGAATGTCTCAAGAGTATTTCTACTTACAATATACAAAAATAAAGTCAGGAAATATGGGGAAAAAACCGTCACCATCTTCTAGTCAATGCCCTTGACTAGCATTCTCCAACTATATGCACAAACCACTGTCATCTCTGCCAGCTCCATTTACCTCAGCTGCATATCCCACCTACCACCAAGTCTTGATTTATTTCCTGAATACCTTTCAAATGTGACTGCTTTCCACTTAAACCAACACTACAAACCTCATCCAAACTACTGATACCTCTCATCAAGACAACTGCAAGCATACTGATAAGACTGACCTTTCTCCAAACCATTCTCTATCATGCAGCCAGTGTAGACATGATCATGCCAAGCCCTGCTTAAAACCCTTCGATGGTTTCCCGTGAGCCTTAGGATAAACTCCTAACATGGCCTACATTCTGTAACTCGCCCGTACCTATTCTTCAGCTTCATCTAGAATCTACTATACTTTACTATACTCTCTGCCAAGATGATCTTGCTCCCCTAGAAGGTCACACTTCAGTTCCTTGTCTCACTATGGGTTTTTCATGCTGAAGGACCTCTGTACATGCTGCTCCCAATGTCTGAAATGCTCTTTTTGCCTTCAAATAATTAACTCATTCTTCAGACAGGCACTCGAGTTACTTGCCTTTTCCTGGCCAGGTCGTATCACAGGCTATCAAAGCATCTTGAACACAGCTTTTATAGACTTGTCATAGCTGCAAATTCACACTTTTTAATATGATTTATTGGTTAATGCTGATCTCCATTGCCAGATAAGTTTCATAAGGACAGAAACTATGGTTGCTTTGCATTATCAGTGCCTGTCATATATTAGATGCTAATTCAAGCCTTCTTGCTATATGAGAAAAGTAAGCCCTTATTTTCTTTTTTATTACTATCTCTAAAAACATTCCTGATAGTCTGCTCACTAACAAGATTCTCTTCCAGACAAATCACCTTACATTGTATAAGATGTATTTTGTTTTTATTTTTCCTTTCTCTTTTTTTATCTTTTTTAAATTTCTCTTTACTCTCCCTAATAACGTAACAAAAATAAAAAACCTAGAATATATTTTTTACAAAATAGAAGATTAATTACAATTTAAAAAACTAAAGAAAGATTCTTTAAATTCTTATATTGAGTTAACCTAAAAACAACTGGAGATCAAAATAACATGTACTTGGTGATATGGCACCAAACAGAATTTAGGCTGCTTTGCTTTGTTCACCTCAGATTAAAGGCCAAGCTGTAAGGTCTAGTATACTAGTATCCATTGAAATACATCAACATTAGCATGTGATATATTCTGATGTGATTCCAGAGTCAAATATTATATAAATATGAAGCTGGACAATAAATAAATAAGATGCTTACACACACAGCTAGACTACACATAGATGGTATTTACTTGCTTCTAAAATGTATGTGCAAGAAGTATAACACTTTAAGAACTGATGAATCTGGACTGATTGTTCTGAATAAATAGACTGAACTATGAATTCCTGTTAGTGAGACCAGGATTTTTCACCGTATCCCTAAGATGGCATATAATTTAGGTTTATACATTAAGGGTAAGACATAGTAAGTTGTGTGTAAGCTCTTAGAGTAAAAAAAGAATATGCATTAACTTATCTTGGGCCACTGTCTTTTTCACTTTGTTCTCAGGTCCCCACTTACAAAATGAGCAAGGTGGACTAGCTTTCAGACTGCTCTACAGAATACAGTCAAGTCTCCAAGCCTTCCACTTCTGATATAGGCAGAGCAGATCTGCTTTTATCTGTTTAAATACTGATCTTCTACATAAGGTTTTCTTTAAATTAAGAATTCAGTAAAACATTACTTGAAAACTACTGGACAAAATGATGTCTTAGCTCTCTTCTGATATTAATATTCATGACAGAATTATTTCTTTAAGCTCCTACACTTTAAATATTTTAAAAGCAAATCCCTCTGAATATGGACATAGAAAACTCATGTGACAATGAGGACTTGATTTATTTCAGAAACATATTTAAATAGAACTAATGTTTTTACCTTGTGAAAATGCCATCCACAATTCCAATTGTTGCTTCTTCTGCTGGAACATAGGAGCCAATCTGAGCCATGATAGTAATCAATGCAACTTGTTTTATGTAGGAGCTCTTTCCACCCATGTTAGGTCCAGTAATTATCATTACTCTCTCTGAGTCCCCCTAGAAAATTAAAAAGCAATTTCACTTATTGTACCCCAGGGGCTTTTATGTAATAATTTATTCCATAAATGGGAATGCATTAGGCAAAAGACTGCTTTGTGGTATTTAAATGTGTTACCAATTAACTGTCACAAAGGGAAAGAGAGCCTCTTTGTCTTCAACTTGAACTGTCCTACTGAAGAACAAGAAGTTCTTACCAACACACAGTTGTTTCTGGGTATAAAACAAGAAATAACAAGAAGCAGCCTAATGAGATAACTACTATAGCTTTCTCATTAAATATTCATGAATGTTCCTATGTGCATGTTTTTTATATTGCTTACACTTAAAATCTATTGATTTCCATTTGTCCATCTTAAAAATCACAGGCACACAGGAATGGGTTGGTACCAGATGAACTTTTTCAGTTATAGATGGATGACTACTAAATAGATTTATAATACAAATTCTAGATATCACTTTTATCAGGATTAATTATTCACTGGTATTTCACCAGAGCATGTGAAGGAGGCAGAAAAGCTAAAACACTTGGAATGATTTAATTTCTATAACTTGCCTATGTTAACCAAGTACATTAATTGCCATATACATACCCATCCTAAGGAAAACTGTCCAACTGTAACCCTCTGCAGAGAAGTTAGCCCAACGCATCCATGTGCTGTGCTATGTGAACCCACCACATTGGGCAATACCTGCCTGGTCTAGATTAGCCAGTCCATAACTAACCAACAGCCCAAGTGCTACGTAGCCTCACATAAAAGCTCTTCTGAAACCAGGCCAATCAAATAATCTCATGGGAGCCTAAGCTGAGAACCATGGAAAGGTTGATAACTAAAACAAAAGCTGAAAAGAAATATGGGAAAATAGCTTAATCACATCAATGTAGAGAATAATTTATTGAACAAGATAGGAAAATTAACATAAACAATATGTGGTAAAGGAAAAGAATGATAAATTTGATTAAAAATTTTAAAAACTCTGTTAAAAGTCACCAACTACAGAATGAAAAGGCATAAAAAAAAGAGGTAGCACTTCTAAATGTTAATAACACATTAAAGACAGTGGCGAAATGGACAAAGAATAGGATATTCACATAAAAAGAAACACAAAAGGCCCAAAATATATTCTTGGGGGAAAAAAGATGGCAGAGTAGGAAGGCAAGGCGGAAACTTCCTTAAACACACACACCAAGGAAGCAACTACAGCAAATACAACTAGCCCTGAAAATGACCTGAAGACTGCAGAACAGACCACCTACACCTGGTGAAGAAGAGATCACACAAAAGAAATGGGCAGATACATGATCAATCAGGACCCCAGCCCTTCCCCAATCCCAGACCACAGTGGAAAGAAGACGAATGGAGAACAGAGAGAGGATACATACTCAGGAAATCTGCACACCTGGCTCTGGGGATCTTCTCTGGGAACACAAGTCCACATTACGTTGGGTTTTGGTGATTAGAGGGGCTGAACACCAGGGAGACATGGAACACACTGGGAGGCTGAGACTCCAGCAGCTTGCAGAGGACAGGCATACTACAGGGGTCCTGCTGAGACCCAAAACAGAGGCGGCAGTTTGAAAGATTTGCCAGCAGAAGAAGGGGTGCAGAGGGGCAAGGGTTGGATGCAGCACTCTCCACAGGAGAAAGGACAGGTGGACAACACTTCCCCAGCCCTCCTTTGGCCCAACAGGGCAGTCAATCGCAGGAGACCCAAATGCTCCATTCCACCCCCGAATTGGTGTCTCAGCCTCAAGGCACTTCCCTGGCTGCCCTCTAGGACACTCAGCCCAGCAGGGTCAGACTTTCCCACTTGGCAGGGAAAGGGTGACTTTGCTGCCTGGCAGGCAGAAAGAAACTTTCCCAGCTTTCTCAGACTTCTCTCAGCCCAACTACAGAGGCACGTGAAGGAGCCAGTTCCACACGCTTCTTCCTCCTTGTGGGAGGTGCAGCCTGGTGCCACGTGCCACATTGCCAGGCACCCACCCCAAAGCCACATGACTGGCCTACCCACCCTGTTAGCCCAGCAGCCCTGCCATGGCTGCAGGGCAGGCAAAGGGTGGCCCCACCCACACAAACCCAGCAGAGGCACCCCTACTCTGCTCACAAAGTGCCTCCTGAGACAAACTACCATCCTCAGCAGACTAAAATAGACCTCTTCCAGCATACAGACAAAAAGCCAGCCCCACCCATAGCCCACCAACAGCAACTGGGACTCCACCCCAAAGGAGAAACAGGCACTGGAGAGTAAAGTCTTGAGTTTCTGGGCATCACAGGATACCTTTTTCATAAAGCCATTCCTCTCTAGACCAGGAAGCATAGCAAATCCATCTACTACAAAAAAGAAACACAGAAACCCTGACAAAATGAGGAGCAGTGGAATATATTCCAAACAAAACTACAGGATAAGACACCAGAATACAGCTAAATGAAATGGAGATCACCAATCATATTGATAAAGATTTCAAAGTAACAGTCATAAATATGTACACTAATTGGTGGAAAAGTATTGAAGATCTTAGGAAGAACTTCAGCAGAGATAGAAGAGCTGAAAAAGAGCCACTCAGAGCTGAAGAATACAATAACTGAAATAAAACATACAATGGAGGGAATGAATAATAGACTTCTGCAAGTAGAGGAGACAATGAATGAGATGTAAGAGAATAGGAACACAATGAAGCCAAGGAACAGAGAGAAGAAAGATTCTATGGGAATGAAAGAATGCTAAGAGAGCTGTGTGACAACGCCAAGCAAAACAATATTCACATAATAGGGACACCAAAAAGAGAAGAGAGAGACAAAGGGACAGGAAGTATCTTTAAGGAAATAATTGTTGAAAACTTCACCAGTCTGGGGAAGGAAATAGACACTCAGGTCATGGAAGCACAGAGAGCCTCTAACAAAAAGAACCTCAGGAAGACAATACCAAAACATAATTAAAATGACAAAGATTAGGGGTAAGGAGAGGGTACTGAAATTAGCCAGAGAGAGAAAAAAGATTACTTATGAGGAAAACCCCATCAGGCTATCAGCAAACTTCTCAGCAAAAACTTTAAAGGCCAGAAGGGAATGGCATGAAATATTTAATGTATTGAAATAGAAAGATCTTCAACCAAGAATCCTCTACCCAGCAAGACTACCATTCAAATTTGAGGAACAATTAAACATTTTCCAGATAAATGAAGGCTAAAGGAACTTATAATCACTAAACTGACATTACAAGATATATTAAAGAGATTTCTGTACATGGAAATGTTCTTAAGCCTAAAGAGTTTTCATCAGTAAAAATAAACCCACAGTAAACATAGTAGACCAATTACTTATCAAAGAAGTACAAAATTAAAGCAAAAAAAAGTAGTAAAATCAGCTATACACAAAATCAGTCAAGGGATACACAAAAAATGTGGATTATGACATCTAATACATAAAGTGTGGAGGAGGAAGAATAAGAAAAAGTACTTTTAGATTATGTTTGAAAGAGAGCAATCATCAACTTAATATAGACTGTTATATACTCAGTAAGTTATCCAAGAACCTTATGGTAACTACAAAACTAAAATCTAAAATGGATACACAAAAAATAAAAAAGAGAAACCCAACCACAACATTAAAGAAAACCATCAAATAACAGGAGAAGAGTACAAGAGAGGAAGAAAGGATCAGAGAAGAACTACAAAAAAACTAGAAAACAATTAATAAAATGGCAATAAATACATACCTATTAATAAATACCTTAAATATAAGTGGACTGAGTGCACCAATCAAAAGACACAGAGTGGCAGAAATTGATAAAGAAACAAAACCCATCTATAGGCTGTCTACAAAAGACTCATTCCAGACCCAAAAACATACACAGACAGATAATGAAGGGATGGAAAAAGATATTTCATGCAAATAATAGGGAGAAAAAAGTAAGAGTAGCAGTACTTACATCAGACAAATAGACTTTAAGACAAAGAAAGTAACAAGAGACAATGAAGGACATTACATAGTGATAAAGAGGTCAGTTCAACAAGAGAATATAACCACTATAAATATGTATACACCCAACATAGGAATACCTAAATATATAAAACAAATATCAACAGAAAGAGGGAAATAGACTGGAACTCATTCATATTAGGAGACTTTAACACACCACTTACATCAATAGATAGGTAAACCAGGCAGAGAATAAGTAAGGAAATGGAGGCAATGAGCAACACATTGGAGCAGATGGACTTAACAGACATCTACAAAACACACTGCTCAAAAGCACCAGGATACACATTATTTCAAGTATACATGGAATATTCTCCAGAACAGCATACTAAGCTGCAAAAAGAGCCTCAATAAATTCAAAAAGATTGAAATTGTATCAAGCAACTTCTCGATCACAATGGTATAAAACCAGAAATAAATTACACAAAGAAAACAAAAAGCCCACAAACACATGGAGGTCTAAACAACATGCTTCTAATAATAGATCAATGAACAAACCAAAATAGAAATTAAGCAATACATGAAGACAAATGAAAATAAAAATACAACAGTCCAAAATTTGTGGCATCCCACAAAAGCAGTTCTAAGAGGGAAGTACATAGCAATACAGGCCTATCTCAAGAAACAAGAAAATCCCAATTAAACAGTCTAAGCTCACAATTAAAGAAACTACAAAAAGAAGAACAAATGAAACCCAAAGTCAGTAGAAGAAATGTAATAAAGATGGGAGCAGACAAATAAAATAGAGAAGAATGAAACAATAGAAAAAATAAACAAAACCAAGAGCTGGTTCTTAGAGAAGTAAATAAAACAGACAAATCCCTAGCCAGACTTATCAACAAAAAAGAGAGAGAGAGAGGACACAAATAATCAGGAATGAAAAAAGGAATGGTTACAATAGTACCACAGAAGCACAAAGAATTCTTAGAGAATTCTATGAAAAATTATATGCCAATAAACTGGACAACCTAGAAGAAATGGACAAATTCTAGAAAAATACAACCTTTGAAGACTGACCCAGGAAGAAACAGAAAATCTGAACAGACCAATTAACAGCAGTTGAATTCATAATAAAAAAAACTCCCAATATTCCAAGATCAGATGGCTTCACAGCTGAATTCAACCAAATATTTAAAGATGAGCTAATACACATCCTTAAAGTATTAGAAGTGGTAAAGCATCACTCTAATACCAAAACCAGACAAAGACACTACAAAAAAAGAAAATTTTAGACCAATATCCTTGATGAAGATAGATGCAAAAATCCTCAACAAAATATTAGCAAACTGAATAAAAAAATATATCAAAAGGATCATCCATCATGACAAAGTGGGATATATTCTGGGGTGCAAGGATGGTATAATATTTGTAAATCCATTAACATCATACACACCACATTAACAAAAAGAAGGATAAAAAACACATGATCATCTCACTAAATGATGAAAATGCATTTAACAAAATGCAATATCCATTCATGATAAAACTCTCAAAAAATGGGTATAGAGGATAAGTACTTCAACATAATAAAGGCCATATACAGCAAACCCACAGCAAACATCATATTCAATGGTGAAAAGTTGAAAGCTTTTCCACTAAGGTCAGGAACAATACAAGGATGTCTACTCTCATTACTTTTATTCAACATAGTGCTGGAGATCCTAGCCACAGTCAGACAACACAAAGAGATAAAAGGCATCCAAATTGGTAAGGAAGAAGTTAAACTGTCACTATTCTCAGATGACATTATACATAGAAAACCCTAAAGACTCCACCAAAAAACTATTAGAACTAATAATTAGATTCAGCAAAGTTGCAGGATACAAAATTAACACACAGGTATCTGTGTGTTGTGTTTCTATACACTAACAATGAACTAGCAGAAAGAGAAATCAGGAAAACAATTCCATTTACAATGTATCAAAAAGAATAATACCTAGGAATAAACCTAGCCAAGGAGGTAAAAGACCTGTACTGTGAAAACTATAAGACATGCATAAGAGAAATTAAAGAAGACATAAATAAATGGAAATGTATCTCATGCACATGGATACGAAGAATTAATATTGTCCCTATGGCCGTCCTGCCTAAAGCAATTTACACATTCAATGCAATCTCTATTGAAATCCCAATGGCATTTTTCAATGAACTAGAGTAAATAATTCTAAAATTCATATGAAACCACAAAAGACCCCAAACAGCCAAAGTGATTCTAAGAAAGAAGAACAAACTTGGGGGATAACATGCCCTGACTTCAAGCTATACTACAAAGCTACAGTAATTAAAACAGTATGGTACTGGCACAAGAACAGACCCATAGATGGATAAAATAGAATAAAGAGCCCAAATATAAGCCCATGCATATATGGCCAATTAATAAATGATAAAGGAGCCATGAATGTCAATGAGAAAAGACAGCCTCTTCTATGACTGGTATTGGGAAAACTGGAAAGCTACATGCAAGAGAATGAAACTGGATTACTGTCTTACCCCACACACAAAAGTAAACTTGAAATGGATCAAACACCTAAATGGAAGACATGAAACCATAAAACTCTTAGAAGAAAACATAGGTAAAAATCTTTGGAACATAAGCATGAGCTATTTTTTCTGGGACATATTTTCTCAGGCAAGGGAAACAAATCCAAAAATTGACAAGTGGAACTACATCAAATTAAAAAGCTTCTGTACAGCAAAGGACACCATCAGCAGAACAGAAAGGCAACCTATAGTATGGGAGAATATAGTCATAAACAATTCATCTGATAAGGGGTTAACATCCAAAATAAATAAAGAACTCATACACCTCAACACTAAAAAACAAATAACCCGATAAAAAATAAGTGGAGGACCTGAACATACATTTCTCCAAAAAAAGAAATTCAGATGGCCAACAATGCACATGGAAAGATGGCCCATATCACTCATCATATGGGAAATGCAAATCAAAACTATAATGAGATATCACCTCACACCAGTCAGAATGGCCAACATCCAGAAGACAATAAATAACAAGTGATGGCAAAGATGTGGAGAAATGGGAACCCTCCTTGTTGTTGGTGGGAATGTAAATTGGTGCATCCACTATGGAAAGCAGCAAAGAGATTCCTTAAAAAACTAAAAATAGAAATACCATTCAAACCAGTAATTCCACTTCTAGGAATATGCCCGAGGAAAACAAAAATCCCTGATTTGAAAAGATACATGCACCCTATGTTTATAGCCGCATTATTTACAATAGCCACATTAGGGAAGCAATCAAAGTTTCCATCAATAGATGAATGGGTAAAGATGTGGTACAGATACATAGTGAATGGATAAAGAAGATATGGTACATACATATAAAATATTCAGTGATAAAAAAAAGAAATCCTGCCATCTGCAACAACATTGTGGACTTAGAAGGTATTATGCTGAGTGAAATAAGCCAGGCAGAGAAAGACAAATACCATATGATTTCACTTATTTGTGGGATCTAAAACTAAACAAAACAGTAGTAGACTCATAGACACTGAGAAATGACTAGTGGTTACAATGAGGGAGGGGTTGGGGTGAGTGGGTGGGGAGTGTAAGGAGGATAAAGGGGCACAAAAATTCTCAATCATAATATAAGTTGGCTATGGAGATAATAGTACAGCATGGAGAATACAGCCAATGATTCTGTAACATTTTCCTAAGTTGATAGATAGTAACTGCACTAGTGGGGTTGAGGATTTAATAATCTGGGTAACTGCTGAACTACTGTGTTGTATACTTGAAACCAATAAAAGACTGTATATCAATAATACTTCAGTAAAAAAAAGTAAAATAAAATTCATCTCCTGCTAAAAGCCCCCATATAGCTCCCAGAGCACTTATAACAAAGCCCCAGATCCTCACCATGGTCTAAAGGCCATAACTGCTTCTCTGGCCTGATCTTCTCCCATCCCTTCCCTATGTTCACTCAGCACTAGCCAGACTTAATTTCTGCTCCTCCACCTGCGAGAAGAATGCCAAGCTCATTTCTGCTTTAAGGCCTTTCCATAGCTATTTCCAGCATCTGGAATTCTCTTCCCTGAGTTTAGATCCTTTTTGTTGTTGAGGTCTAAACTCCAATATCAACTCACTGGACAGAACCTTTCCTGACCACCCTATCTACTTGAGCCCTATCATTTCTCTATCATGTCAGCCCATTTTATTTTCTTTATACTTTTTATCCCTCTCTGAAAGTTTCTTAATTTTCTTGCTTATTTGTTTATCACCAGTTTCACTGCTAGAATGTAAGTTTCTATGAGAGTAGGGACTATGTCATAAGTTGGTCTTGGAGATAATAGTACAGCATGGAGAATACAACCAATGATTCTGTAACACTGAACATCTTATTGATCATCCCCACTGAGTAGAACGAGGCCTGGCATAGAGAAGGCACTTAATAAGTATTGATCAAATAGATGAATTTAAAATGTGAAAAGTACCAAACAGGGACATTCACCACTCTTACATTTCCAAAAATCATTTGAGGTCTCTATAAAAACTAGTCAGGAATATGACTTTCCTCTATGGTTCCCAAGATGATAAAGTAATTAAGTAAATGATCAAGCAATTTCACATACCTAAAGCACTCATCTACCTTTTAGTGAAGATCGTATGTATTTGAGGCACCACACATCATATGTTCCAGATAGGAAACACTCATTAAATCTATCTGGAAGACCGGTTAGGATGAGTAAGCATTTCAATACCGGGAATGCATCAAACTGGACTGGCTTAGTTACATAGCACCCAAACCTAGGCTAGATACTGAGCGTGACGTACTCACAGAGCAAGTTCCCAGAGAACCACAGATGGATGGATAAATGAATGACAGTGAATACAGCTTAAGTATCACAAGGGGACTCTGTCTTGATGAACACCTACTTTAGCCAGTCAGCTAGCAACTGCACCTACGACTGCTTTGATGAACCTTTGGAGAAAGTAGAATTTCATTCTTAATAGTTTTGACCTTAGTGTTGACAATGCCTGTACAGCTTCAGTCAATAAGATCTTAGTATTGTGTATCAAAAGTCAAAGCATTGAATCTGAGCCAGTAGGTTTTGAGATAACTAATTAACTCCCACATTTAAGGCTATCTTCTGTGGGAGAAAAAAAGAAATGGAGATGAAAAAATAAAAGGAAAATTTTAAGGTATCATTAAAAAAACCACAGATAGTAAATGCCAGGCACTACACTAATCATTTTATATGTATGATCTCATTTAACTCCAACAACCTTCTCACAGGGTAATACTAGTATCACTGTTTTCCCATGTTACAGGTGAGGAAACAGAGGCATAGAGAAGCTAAGAAACAGCTACTAAGTAGTATAACTGGATTGTTAAGTGGAGACCATTCCCTGACAGATGTCACAAAGGGGTTCCCTGCTTAATGCCAGGGAATCAAAGTCAGTGCCAAATAGGAAACAAGTTTCTCTAGCTCAGAGCAAGCATCCTTGAGTCTATCACTGGGTATAACAGAATGTTGTTCAGTCAGGAGACCCTTAAAGTCAGGAGGACATGCCCAGCAGAAAAAAAAAAAAACTAAAATTGTCATGTGTTAATTTCCAAGACTTGGGCATCAGCTAATTTTCTGCAGAAAAAAAGTGTTTTCTTTCTTGACAAGTACAAATACTGACATGAGTCTTCAAAAAAGAGTCCTGGTAGGACTATTTTTATAATAGCTGCAGACTGCTGAAAGAGTTTGGCAGTTTCAAAGTGTTTTATTCCCTGAAAATGTCAATCAACGGCAGCTTACAGTAAGAGACTCCCTAGCGAAAGCCTCCTCCAGACAATTCTCAGCCAAATCCTTGCACTTCAACCCAAGATGAACTACAGACAGAAAGGGGGAGAATGAGACTAGAGAGAAGTAAAGGCTGTGTGTTGAGATGCCGAGGTAAGGGTCCGAATCCTTCTGACACCTGGATACTGCCCAATTTAACATTCCACTGAGAGCTAGTTGTTACTTCATCAACACCTCATTTTATAGATAAAGAAGCCAAAGCCCAGCAAGTACAGTAACCTATCCAAGATGATAGCAAAATAACAGCAAACCAGGATTTGGATTTACATCTCCAATCACCGCTGGGCACTCTCCCAGTACACTGATGTGCCAAAAAGTGGTACACAGTAAGAATCTAAAAACAGAACAAAGGAAGTGCTAGAATAGAAAGAGATTATTTCTGGCCAGTGATGGTGAAGGATCTAAGAAAGTGGTTATATATTTTGGGTCTTGAAGGATGAATAGGAGTTTAATCACTGGAGATGGGTAGGAGACAGGAAGACAGAAGAGGAACTTCTGCGCAGACACAGCAGTGCAGATCACAGCACTTTAAAAAGTAATCAGTTGTCATACAAATGTCCTGTTTCATCTTACTGTTTCAGAAGGAGGAAGAAAGGTGTACTAGAGTGAGAGAAATGACAGAAAACAAGGTTCAAATGCCCTTACATTTCCTCTAATTTTTAATGACATGATAGATTGTGCTGTGTAAAAAATACATTTCTAGCAAAATCTATGAGAATAAGCTGGACATGGAATTAAGTTTAAAACTCAGACATATTTTATAGTGTACATTATTATTGCTATGCCTGGTAATTAGGTACAAAAAGTCAATAGTTTATGAATATTATTGTAACTGGTTTTACTTTTAACTTCTATATAGGCAAAGCAAGCATTTCTGGGGAAGCAAGTAGTATTTGTGCTGGGAGGAGGGAGGAAATGGGACATTTTTAGTCCTTGGTCCCCTCCAGTACTCCCTCATCTTTACCAGTTTCAGGCATCATTCATGTAATAGCTATATGAAGCACCTACTGTGTGCCACACACAGTGCTAGGGACTGAGGTACCTGCGGCCCCATCTTAATCACAGGAGCAGGGACTGCAACCAGGACTGCAGTGTCCAGACAGTCCACTCTAGAACACCTGGGCTGTAATTTCCCTAAGGCTACAGGGATCCACAGGGATCAAGCACTTCCTGGGAATCTTGTGCTTGGCACATTTGACTCATTTTCTTCCCTCCCACAAACTGAGATACTGTCAAACACAGTTTTCCCTTTCACCCTCCCAATAAGGTATATTTCTATTATTTACATTAAACACAAAAACAAACCCACAAAGCCTCCAACTTGAATTCCTGTCAAAAATCCACCCATGAGAAAGTCATTTGGTTTAATAAGAAACAATCCTGAGAGTGCAGTGGTGTTTCCCAAGCACAATGTCTTGGCACACACTGTGGTGGTCTGCCTCACAGGTCACAAGTATGATAAGATGCTGACCTCCTAACCCTCAAAGTGTCAAGCTGGCAGGAGGTGCTGGGGCAGCCAGAGGTCCTGGGCCAACTGCCTTTTGTTCCAAGCAACCTATTCCTTCTTTTATTCCAGTATCATCAAACTATTATCATTTTCTAACTGTGCTGCAAAGTGAAAAGGGTTGGGAAGCACTGGATTGCCTTAGAATAATTTTAGGTTTTGAGAATAGCTCAAGAGCACACAGCTTGGGTAACCTCTGTCAAATCCCCCTCTCTGGGTTGTAGGTCATAATTTACTCACAAGTATGAACAGGTGGTTACACTAAATGTTCCCTAATTTCCCTCCTAGTTCTACAGCATAATATTCTCAGGAGAAAAAGAGGCAACAATTTAAAGGGAGCC
Source organism: Manis pentadactyla (assembly GCF_030020395.1). Taxonomy (NCBI): domain Eukaryota; kingdom Metazoa; phylum Chordata; class Mammalia; order Pholidota; family Manidae; genus Manis; species Manis pentadactyla. The sequence goes on from NC_080020.1 coordinate 78,879,100, forward strand.
TTGGAGACTGTTCAAGACTTCTAGCAAATCCTTGCTTATTTGACAAATCTGACTGGGTGCCTGCTCTGTGTCAGAGAACTACGACTAACAGTGGGATTACAACTAAACCAGTGAAGCATATTCCTTGTTCTCATCAAGCTCGTAGTCCACTGAGAACCACAAACAAAAAAGACAGTTATAATTTAGTGAAGTAAGTATTAAAATGGAGAGAAGCACAGAGTGTGGGGTAAGTGATGGGGTACCTGCCCAGCTTTGGTTAGAGAAGAGGTGGCCCAAGACAACACAAGAACACACAGGAGCTGGAGGTGGGCTGGGGTGGGCTGTGGGTGTGCGTGAGCCAGAGTGGATGGTGTGGGGAAAGATGACATTCTCGGCAGAGGGAAGACCATCTGCCATGTCCCAGACGCGCAGTCACTTGGGAGCTGTATGGCTAGAATGTTAAGCATAAATTTAAATGGAAGAGTGGTATGACAAGTCAGGCAAAGCTCTGTGGCTGCAGAGCAGAGAATGAAGGAGAGGTGTGCAAGACAGAGGTGGGAAGATCAGCTGGCTGCTAACGCTACAAATACTCAGATCATGTAGTGAATCAGGGAAGGAAACAAAAGTGGATTTAAGAGTCTCCCTTTTGATTCTGCTTGGAGAAGTCAAACAAGGCTTCCTACAAGATGAGGCAGAACTAGGTTGTAAAGAATAGGAACGAATATACAATAGCATCTTATTACCACTGTATTTGTATTTTTTTGATGTTTAAACTATAACTCTAAATTCCAAAAATAAGGTAAGGAAAATATGTTTAAAATATTCTTGAAAAGCTCTCTTCATTTAAACCTACTTTCAGTGAAACAACTCCCTCAGTGTTACTGCCTGAGAAGCCTTCATCAGCCTTATACAATCTTTTTATACAATCTTCCTGAGGGATAGAGCCATAATCTAAATTCCCTGTAAACACATAACAATCATTCTAAAATCCATTAACTCCAGCTCAGCTCTCTCTCCTGGTTTTTTTTACCAGCTTCACTTAGGATCCTCACCCAATATCCATTGAGCACCTCAAAGTCATAGTTTCTATTTGATTTTTTGCTATTTTCTTGCCTTCTAGAAAACCTAATATAGAAAGTCAAAAAAAATCTGTTACTTTGTTTATTGACCATTTAGATATCCTCTACTTTGAAATGCCTGCTCAGACTGGTTGCCAATTTTTCTACTAGGTAATCTGTTAGTTCCCTCAAAGCCATTATAAGTATTCTACTGGTGTTTATTTATTTGGATACATCTCTCACCAGATTAGGGAGGTACCATGTCTCTTTCTTCTTTATAAGACTGACATCAAGGGCAATATTGACAAAAAGTAAGTGTGCCAAAATCTGTAAGAATAAAATATTCATAAAATAGTGAATGCTAACAAAAAATTCAGAAATAAATGCAAGGTTATGAAATGTGAAAAAAAAAAAGACTATTCTTAAAACTGGGAGAGAAAAAGTGAGCAGAAAGTTGGCTAGTTCAGAAGCACTACAGTAAGTTCATGTAATACAGAATCCAGTAAGTGTACTTATAATTACATCTACAAAAGACCACTTCTTTTTAAAACAACAATGCCATTTGACTTCCAGGAAATTATTTTCAGGCTATATTTTAAATTAATGCCTATAAAATATTTTAAATTGAATATTACATATTGCTCTTTTTCAACATTCTCTATATACATAAATTTATACCCTGCAAAATTGAATGCACTTCACCATAGCAACAGTTCTATATCAACTCCTACTCAAGTTAGAAAAAGCATATGTAAAAGAAATGAATATCCTGGAATATTCTGAGGTGCCTGGTGGAATGAATCACTCCATATTTTTATTTTTTGCAAATATTTAAATATGAGTTCAATGTTTCTTTAAAATGGTCTCATAATTAGACAGAATGCTATTTTAGTTTCTCAAATCTTGCTTTATTAAATAGTATGATACATTTCTTAAAAGAAAGAGGGAAAGAGGTAAAAATAAAAAGTTAAGAAAAAAACAAAAAAACAATGTCAAGGATAATATACTTGGGATCAAATTGGTTGGCATGCTGGGGGATGTGAACAGTAACAGAAAAGATGTTTAAGTGATTTTTGTAAATAAAATATAAACCAAGGTGCTAAATGTTACAATTACATTACTTTCTCAAGAAAAACTATTCTCTACTGTAATTACAGGAACTGAAAAAGTAATTCTTGGGTTCATACAGTATTCTTTTATAAGACAATAAAACTATTAGTACTTATTAACTTGGTTTGATAAATTAAGTAATTTACAAATTCCCTAATGAGAGTGAACAAGTTTATAGCCATTGGGGATCAGATTACATACTGAACAACAAGTCTTTGTAGGATATCACAATGTAATGTTAAATGAGATATAATTCAAAGAGTTTCCTTTCACTTACCACCCCAGTGGCAGCCAGATTTACCGTGTGCATGTTTGTCATCCTTGCTCTCAGCCTAAGATGGAATACTCTACTATGTTCCCAACTCCCTGGCTGTTCTAGGCTTCCTTTCTCTGACCTAATTTCCAACTGATCCCCTACATTCCAACTCTCCCACCATCCTCTGAAAAATTCCTAAATCATTCTGTTCTAATCCCCTTAACATTTATTTCATACGGCTTAAACCAAAACCTGGCCATTATTCCCCTACTGCCTTCATTTGGAGGCTGAGCTTTCTGCCAGGTCCTACACATACAGGCCAGTGTTCAGAAGCTCTCCCTTTTGCTTCTTTAGGGCTCTCCTGAGGTAGGGCAGAGACAGGGGACAAGCATCATGATTAACTTTTTGGCCTATGATGAAAAAATGCCAAGATAAAAACAGTATAGTAAGAACAGGAGGGACTCCATCTTGAGGCTAAGATTCCATTTTAAAACCAGGGAGTTAGGAAATAAGATTACTAATATATTATATGGTAATCAGCCAAAAATCTATCTTAAGGCAGGGCAAGCAGTCCTAACTGATAAATTCACAGTGCTTGAGGGAAAACCATTATCTTGGAGAACAGGATCAATAAATTCCCTGTGTTAAGTTTATCTTACAGAATTATCTAGAGGACTCACTGGATGGTGACATAATGTCTCTCACTGGAGAAAGACATCATGAGACCACATGTCCAGGCTACACTACCACCCCCACCCCACCCTTTGTACCATTCTTGAAAGCCTTTAAAGACAGAATCCTAAACCCTTAAGGGAGCCTCCTCTCTGAGGCTGCCTGCACTCACCTTTATCTGAGTGTGCTTTTTCCCTTAAATAAAGACCTCTCTCTGCTCAAATAATTGTGTTTTGTCTCTGCACTCTTCCGGTGGTAAGCATCTGTTAATCTGTTTGCTATTTCATTCTATTTTCCAGACTTAAGCACAAGTCTTTACCCTCTCTGTTCTACTTCAGACAAGTAGGGAAGGGCTAAGATCTCTCATTTGGGCTTGCAAGTTCCCTGTTGCCTGGGTGACCCAGACAGGACTGCAGCTATACAATCATGCTCTTTAGTAGGCTGTCTGAAAATCTCCTTTCCTTGCCCTTTAGAAGTTCTCACAGCATAACCTCACTCCATCCAGTGCTCTGCAGCTCCGCCAAACCCTGGGGTGATAGGGGCTTAGTTCCCATGCTGTGCAGATTCAAGTGGGCACTGGACACCAAGTGACTCTGGCTTCAGGAGCTGGCAAGGGATTTGCCCATTGCTAAGCAGGAGTTCAATGACCTTCTGTATCCTCCCTGTGTTCTTCCTTGCTGTCTGCTGCCCGTATGGCTGCTGTCATTCCCTACTACTCTCACTTTAATGAATTCCTTCCTTACCTAAACTCTTCCAACCTGTTTGAGAATTCTTTCCCGTTCAGAGTCAAGAACCCTACCCTGTCCAGGTTGAGGTTTCACCTAGTGTTGCGGGAGAGACCTCCCCAGATGCAGCAGGTGCCTAACAACACAACCACCTTCCTGTCCTCACAGCAGGCATCTACAAACCTCCAAGTCACCAGTCCACCCACCCATTGGGATCTCTGATACCTTCATCTTCCCATACAAATGCTGCTGTTATCTTAGATGACTTTAACATTCGCATAGATGACTTCTTCCCAAACTCTGTTCCTTCATCTCCTCATCTCCAAAGCCCTTTTTTCCGCTACCCATCTTTGATCACCATACCCAGATCTTGCCATCTCCAGAATACTACCTTTGAAATCTTTAAGTTATGCATTTCATGCTCTGATACAAACTCTCTCACTTAACTCCCCTCTACATGCTAGTTTCTTGACTCATCACCAGATTATTTTACTCCATGCTGACAAAGACTCTTACTTTGACCTCATTCTAGTCAGACTCCTCCTGAGCCCTCAATCTTCTCAGTGTTGGCCTAGAATAAATGCACACTGATTTTGTTTACCTTCCCCACTAAGAGATCAGAACAGACATTAGCATGGTTTCTAACAGCTCAAGGCCACATCCTTAGCATGACCCCAGGCCACTTAGGTGACTGCCTGAGGAAGCACAGTACTCCCAGGAGAATTCACTGTTTGTTCCAGCCAAAATCTGGTGATAGGCAGATGGGCCCCTGAACCTCCTCTTATAGAAGTTACTTGAGAAAGCTTACCATTATAAATATTTTCTCTGCCCCTTTGAGATGTAAATCTTCCACCACCAAGAACTATCTTCTCAAGGATGTAAGAGCCATCTCTTTGAAATGCAAACATTCAAGGAAATAACTCTCCCTTTCTTTCCCAGTCCATGTAGGAGAGTACAAACACCAGTTGCCAGTTAGTAAACCCAGATGGCTTTCACATTAACCAATCCCCTTTCCCACTTTTTATAAATTTCTATTTTCCTGAACCTGCTCAAAACACACACACACCTCCCACCTCCTTCCTCCTCCCTATTCCCTCATTGTCCCTTTAATACGTCCAGTCACCTCTGTACAAATTGAAGTTGAATTCAGCTCACACTGGACCCTTCCCTACTGCGACTATATTACTGAATACAATCTACCCTTACCTTTTTAATTAGTGTAGGGCTTTATCTTTAACAATGTACCTGTCAAACACACACACACATACATGCCACACACACCCTTTCTCTCTCTTCCTTCCACAAAGAATCACTTTTTTCCCCAGCTTCAATCACTCTCTTGCTAGTATTCGCAATCCTTTAGGAAAAAAATAAAAAATCCTTAACACGGCATGTAAGTAAACTGGCCTTGTTCTTATTTCTGAACACTTAGTCCTTCACAGTCGGCGTTCTATCTTACAACACTCACTTCCTTGAAAGCACCCTGCTCTGCCTCACTTCCAGCTTCTGCACGCTGCGTTTTTGGCTTGGAATGCCTGCTCCACTTCCTTGGTCCATACTGCCTCACTCTTCAGTATCTCATCCCTGAGAAACCTTCCTCAATGCTTCCCCAGCCTGGGTCCACCTGCTACATGCTCCCATGATACTCTGGCTTCCCATATCATGGCACTTGCCAAGCTGTATGATAATAGCCTGGGCATATTCTCTGCTAGACCACAAGCTCTCTGGGGGCAGGGAATATTTCTGTCTTCCTTAACACTCTCTGTTCTAACACTTGCTTCACTACCTGGAGAGCTAAACAGGCACTCATTAACCACGTGTTAAATGAATAAATGTTTAAGAATGTCCAGCTTATATGGCAAAAATTCTCATCACTGAACTAAGCTCAAGTATTTCCACTTCTTTCACAGAACATCTGAAAATAGTGGAACATAGGGTAATATCTATAATGTTATACACTAAGAGGAATTTATGAAACCATGGAATGATTTGACCCTGTTAGAACATTTGGGCATTTACAAATGTAAAATATTTTTGCAGGGTTACCTAGGTGTAAAGGAAATTTCCCGCCTGGCCTTAATAGTACCCACTATATATAAACATGAGGCTGTTTGCTATCTATGGGATGGCTGCTCAGTCACAGGGGTACTGCCCCAGGGGAGGGGTGGAGAGGAAATGCCCATTCTCTCCTCTCCTCAGTTCCTGATACGTAATTGGTTGGGCATCTGCCAGTCACATAGAGGTCCCCCAACAGAGTTCCTCCCACAGCTAGGGGAAGGGAAATCAAGGGCCATGAGAGTAGGGAGAGAACTGTACAAGCCAGGAAGCTGAGAGCTGTGAGAATGGGAGAGAGCAGAGAAGGGAAGCACAGAGGGGGAACTAGGAGGGAACAGTGGCTGGTGGAAAGAAGCCATGGAGCCCTGGTGCTAGGAAAGGATTAAGTCTGTGATGGAGAGCAGGAGGGAGCAGCACCAGCCAGAGCCAAGAGAGACTGAGACCTTCAGCTGTGAGAATAAATATGATATGAACTTCTTTTAAAACCCCTAACTTCTTGCCCTTGTCTTTATTCAGTTTTACTGAATTCATAGGGAATTTGCCCCAGGCGGGGAACCACCTCCTCCCAGAGCAACACTAGGCTAACTAATTAGGACTGATCCTTTAGTTGCTAAATCTTTCCATTTATGGATCAATCTCTCATCGGAAATGGCACCAATTCTATATTTGGTCACAAATATAAAGCTATAGGCCAGGATTAGTCCATTTAAAGCCAAAGTTAAAACTTGGGTAAACTATTAAATACTTATTTCATATTTAAAAGTTTGGGATCAGTTATCTTTTACTCATTTTTTGACATAACGTGGTACTTACTGATAAATTTGTACTATTGGGAACATACTGATCCTGTTCTCCCAGCAACACGTCAATCACAGGGTGCCGGCCATTTTTTATTATGATTTTCCTTTCTTCTTGTAGCGTTGGTCTGCAAAAAGAAGCATGTTTCCATTTACTAGGCATAGAAATAGCTTTACAAAAATCTCTAAGATAGTGTGAAAAATAGACTTTAAGAACATACAACCAGAATCAGGCTTTGAGTATAAAAGTTAAATTTTAATTATTGTAAGAATTTGGAAGACAATTATAATCATCATAATGGTTGGTGCACAAACTTCAGCAGTTTTACCACAGCTCCATTATTGAGGTCTACATTGACAAATCCTTTCTGTTTTTCATTTTTCTACAATTCTCTAAGACCAATATTTTCATTAGTAAAAGGTAGAGTTCAGTTTAGTGCTATTTAAATCATTTTCAGTAATAACACAATAAAGAAAATCATGTAAAATTATTTCTAGATTTATTATATTCATATAAATTATACGTTGGACTTGGGATATTTCACTTTTATTGATGCAAAAAGTATTTTTTTGGTCTTGTTTTTTAAGCTTTTATATTTCTATGTTTCTATCTATAGCTTCAGCTGTTGATCAATGCCTCTGTGAGCACTACCCTACTCTCATTCTCTCCAAAGTTTACCACTGAGATCAGTTTGGTGTCACCCTCCCCAGACTTCTTCTATGCATTTAGGTTTACATATACTCATTTCACCAGCATGTGATTTCTTTTAAAAAAACAACAGAATCATTCTGTAATATATCATTCCACAACTACTTTTTCCCTACTTCACTCTCAATACAGATCTCAACATATACTATATGGGTCCAATAGACTCTTTTTAAAAATATATTTTTAAGTTATTTCAAAAATAATTTGAAAAAAATAAAAGATGCAAAATAAAAAATAAAATAATAATTTGCAGAAATGAGAATAAAGGGGTAGAAAAACAAAACCTCCTAACAAATTTTCATTAGAATTTAAACATAGCAAATCTCAAATTTTTATTTCATATTTTCCTGGTTTTTGAAGAAATATATACTTTGAGCAACACACTCTGAATGTTATTAACTGCTTATCAGCTGTCATGCATACACCTCGACCACAGTCTTTTATAAATAGTAATTCTAGATTTCAATAATTCCTAATAATCTTTATCATTATTTCTGGTTCTTTTCCCACTTACATGTACAAAAATCTAATACTTGAATTTTTTGAAATCTTCTAAAGGTCATAATTTTGTTGAGTTTGCTCCAAACTGCAAAACATTTTCATTTTTATATCTATAAGTGCAAATTAGAACAATTGATAAAATGAGTATTTTTATTTCACATCATCTAGTAAGTTTTGGTGCTCAAGCATAGAGAATAAAAGAATACTACCACAAATCCTTTTAGCAAAACAGGCTGGCCCAGGTTCTTATCACTAAATATTGCAACTTAATCATAACACCAAGAAATACTACTTTTCTAAGTACTTAAATTCTTCTTAAATATGTCTGGCTAACAAAACCCCAAGAACATACACTCACATTACTCAAAGAAAGTGATTAAAGTATCTTTAATCAAACAATCTGAAACTGTCTTTTGGAAAGAGACATTTAAATTTGTAGGAAAAAGACAATGCTTGGATTTTTATCTAGGAGGGTTATGAATTTACTGTAAAAAAAAAAAGAGAACATTTGTGATACCAATATTAAAATTAAAATCCTAGATGCTCTGCCAAGTGAAATTAACATATCATATTCATGACATTGATATGACTTCCTAGGAAGGTTTTTACTTTAGAATAAAATTTTGAGTGATTTGTTTGCTCTAAAATCTAAACTGACTTATTCTGTTGCTATCAAAATTATATAATGACAAAACACTTCCTGGTAGAGTAAGGCAAGTGACAATTCAGAAAGCTAAGATGATATACTAGGATAGGATAGTTATAGCAAGAAATATATGAAAATCATGTTGATGATATCTTATGGCATTGAAGAATAATTGAGGAAATCTGGATTCTGCCTGCAAAGAATGAAACACTGAACTTGAACATGTTTACTTATTTTATATTTTTAAAATTGTATCTTTCTCCTTTAAATGCTCCAGGAAAATAATATAATCTATATCAGTAAAACAATATACTATGCAGAATACAAATTGGATAGGAAGACTTAAAATAAGAACTTTCGGCTAAAGGGTTAGACCGTAGTAAATAAAATGTTCTGATAGCATTTAGAAGGAAAATATTGTAATTATGAAGCTAAATAACTAATTTGAACTAGCTGTAGTAGCTCAAATGCACTAAAATCTTTAAACAAGTTGGAAATCTAAGTGGAAAAAAGGCATAAACTCTGGATACTTAAGTACTAGCTTAAAATGCATTTTAAATAAAAGTTTCCTATTTTTGTGGATATGTACACTCAATTTCATTTCTGCTAAATGAGACTGATTATATTACTTAAAGCTTATAGTGTGATTTTTTTTCCATTTAACTTTTTTCAGGTGGATTTTTCTTAATATAAAATATATGGTATCCAATTTGGAAAGTATTCTAGCATGTGAAATATTTCCTGAAATTGTCTATGTGGTCCTCCTACTAAGGACAAAAAGGTTGGATTAAGTATAGAAAACAGCTACTTGAAGACCCCTAATAACTAACAAGGCAGTAAAGAATTACCAAGTCAGGATCTAGGGTAGGACAGAGGCCCAGGGAGGATGTTTGCTGATTTCTGAGGGAAATTAAGGCTTTTACTTCTGAGGAAAATAGTGGCATGGCTGAGCACTATGGAGAGCTTGGCTCTACACTGAGACTCCAAGGGGCTGCACACCAGTCATAAGAGTATATCTGAAGAAAGAACTGCAACCTTTGAACCTTTGGATCATCTCAAGCCCTTATGTGGATTAAGTGATGTCAGTGTCTTGAGATGCCTGAAAAAGCAAATGTGACTCTTTCAGAAGAAATATAAAATCAAATTATTTCTACAAGTGACTTTGTAAATGACCTAAGATAATCAAAACAAGCAGGCATTCAAGGAACAACATGAATGAAACTGAGCAGAAACCACAGGCAATAAAAACAGACCCACAAGGACTCCAGATATTGATTTATCAGACACAGACTTCAAGATAACTAAGTTTATTATGTTCAAAGAGACAGACAAATTGAGAATTAAGAACCAAAAATGATTTTTTTAAAATAATAAATTATTATGGGTATAGAAGATAAAAAACACCTGTATGTTCAGATATTTTTATTAAAGACATAGAATTTTTATAATACTTGATTCTTTTTGATTTTTTAATAAATATCTTTGAATAATAATATCTGCTATTTAGTAAGTACTAATTATTTATGCCTGGTCCTGCTTAGAAGTTTCTTACTTTTTTATCTCATTTAATCTGTACCACATCTCTTAGAGGCAGATATTAATTTCTCAGTATAGAAACTGAGGATCAGCAAGGTTAATTAATTTGTTTAAGGCCAACTGTTGAATAACCAAGCTAATATTCAAACCAATGTCGGTTTGATCCGAAGTTAATAACTCTGAAGGACATGCCTAAAAGAAAGCTTCAAATTTTACTTATTCAAATCAAGGGGTCCTCTCATATATATACTGGATGATGCCAAAAGAAAAATCTTTTTTTTTCTTTTTCTTAGGACCAAACTTGCATACAGTAAATACTCTAAAATGTTTGTTAAATCTCTGATAAGTATAGGAATTAATCATACAGTTTTACAGTGATGTAATAAGGGATACATTTTCACTCAGATGGAGTTTTGTCAAAACTATATCATAGTACAGAATTCCTACAGCTTTAAGATTTATCCCATTTACTAAATCATAATTTTACTTCTTACATTTATATTATGGATACCTGAGACTTAAAAACGTAGACCAGTATTAGTGACAAGATAGGCTAGAACCAGACCTTCTAACATCAAAACTAAATTCTCATTTTTATATCACACTTAAAATTATATATTATTTTAAATGACATACTGTCTGTAACAGATATGCATATTTAGGTATACATAGATACACATATACACAGAGAGAGATGGTATAATTCAGTGTGGAACAAACCATATACCCATATACACAGCCTTTTTACACTAGCTGCAGTACAGCAACAGCAAATGGCGAAAGGCCACAGGAAGAAAAATCAGATGGGATCAATCAGGCATAACTGTTTCAGTGGAAAGAGCTTTATCTGCACCCACTAAGTGTTTTGCCTGACACTGCAGATACACTCCACCCAGAAAGGGACAGCAAAACATAAATGAAACAAAACAGCAAACTGAGTACCTCTTGGATCTATAACTGGCATAAACAATTCCTCCAACTCTCCTCCCACAAAGTAAATAAATGCTTTCTTCACATTAAACAAACTATTTTTTAACATCTATTATGAACACTCTGTAGGTATAGAGGACATTTAAATGTAAAAAAAGATATTTGGCACAAGCTAGAGAAGAAACCAAGATATGCAGGAAGTATGAACAGCAAAACATATATCTACTAATAAACTCTGTATGCCATAAGCACTGATGGAATATCACTTTTGTTTTATTTTTAGTCCTCACAATAAGCCAGTGAGTTAAATACATTCTTAATTTTCTATAGAAGTATATGAAGAAAAACAGAGGCTATGTCCTAGAATGAATATATTTTGTCACCTCCAAAATTCATATGGTGAAACTTAATGCATACTGTAATGGTATTAGGAGGTGGGACCTTTGGGAGGTGATTAGGTCATACGGGCAGAATCCTCATGAATGTGCTAGTGCTTTTCTGAATGAGACCCCGGAGAGTCCCCTACAGGGCAATGCCCACTGGAGCCACAGAAAGTCACCCACCAAAACTCCAGCCTGGTGCAGCCTTAGGAGCACGCCCAGGCACAAAGTGCCGGCAAGATGTGGGGCCAGCACAGAGAACCACCTCAAGTACAAGGTGGCCTAGGGTTTGCTTGGCAAAGCTATGGGAATAGGACTGCAGCCCCAGGGGGCCTATAGGGCAGAGCATTGAGCCAAAGATATGGCTGAACTTAAGGTTTGGGACTTAAGAGCAATTTGAGAGCAATAGAGAACAATTTGCCTCAGAATGAATCATACCTAAAGTCTCAGCCATATCTGATTTAAATGATATTTAAATGAAACTTTTATTGAAGTTAAACATATTATAAAGTGTTCAAGTCAAAGCTAACAAATGAAAGGGTTGCTTCTTTATAAAAATGTCACCTACATAAACTAAAATATTGAACTATATCACATTCACTTCTAGAGTGATAGTGAGCATCTGCTTTCACTTACTCAATGATAGAGCAAGCAAGAAAGGAAGCTGTTAATTTTAAATCATGCTATTTATGCATTATATTTAGCTGTACCAAGGATCCAATATACTTGAATAATTTTAGTATTTTATAATAAAAACACTAAAATTAATTGAATAATGCCATCTCACCTAAAACACTGAAAAAGGGGGAAAATAAAAAATATATTACCTGCAGTAATCTCCTTGCTTAGCAACCTTGGCCAGGGAGAAAATGCAGTCAACAGTTGCTAGGTGATGTACTGCTTTACACAAGGAGTGATAATGTTCACTGAAATTCCTACAAAAGCAAGAACAAAAAGGTGAGCAAACTGATTTCTTAGACCTATAAAAGTTGTACAATTAGTAATCACTTTATTAGCTAAGAAGAGCATTAACAAAATAACCAGGCATACCTAGCACTTGAGAAAGATGGAAATTACAATGAACTACTTTCCTGTTTAATATAACTTGTTTGCTGAGGATTCTTTTTGTTTAATTTGGGTAGAAATATATACATTTAAAATAGCTTCTATAAAGAGATATCTACTATTAATACCATACTGCACATTTCATCTGATCATGACATTTCAACTTATACATAATTAACACAAATGTGATGATCATTTTCATTTAGCTTGAATAACATCACAAACTACCCATAAGGGTCAGTTTCCCTTTGTGCTTCTCCTTCACAGCACCACCCAAAATAGGAATAATAGTTTCATTACCTTTCTCTCACACTGATTAGAAACTTCTGGATAGTACAGCCCATGTCCATCTGATTTGCCTATCCATATAGCCCTAACATCTAGCCCATAACCTTGGCATAAAGTAGACGTTGTAACACATTTTGTTGAAGGCAAGCAAGAAGAAAGGTACTTTTTTCAGTGATCTTCAGTTATCTTACTAATAATGCACATAGAAATTATTTTAGATTTGTTTTTAAAAAGATAGTGGTCACTGACACGAATCTCCAGCTAATTAAAAAACTGGGTATCTAAAAGCTTAAGAGACTCTTTTCTTGAAAGACTTTTGCAGAAAAAATATAGGAATATATGCAGGTGTTTTCTTTTTTCTTTTGCTTAAATTTTCTCATTATCTCATATCACAGGTATTTCTTACATCCTCTCTTTAAAGAAGATCCCCACCTCCACCCCAGGCAAGGGAAACAAAAGCAAAAATAAAGAAGTAGGACTCTATCTAAAAAGCTCTGCACAGCAAAGAAAACCATCAACCAAATGAAAAGGGAACATACTGAATTGAAGAAGGTATTTGCAAATGATATATCCAATCAGAATTAATATCCATAATATGTAAAGAACGCATACAACTCAACACCAAAAAAAACACAAATAACCCAATTAAAAAATGAGCAGAGGACTTGAATAGACATTTTCCCAAAGAAGACATACAGATGGCCAACAGACACATGAAAAGGTACTCAACATCACTAATCATCAGGGAAATGAAAATCGAAACCACAATGAGATATCACCTCACATTAGTCAGAATGACTAGTATCCAAAAGACAAAATAACAAGTGTTGGTGAGGATGGAGAAGAGAGAACATTGTGCAGTGTTATTGGGAATGGAAATTGCTCCAGCCACTATGGAAACAGTTCCAAGAAATTAAAAATAGAAATACCATACAACCCAGTAACTCCACTTCTGGGAATTTACCCACAGAAAGCAAAAATAACTGATTCAAAAAGATAGATGCATATCTGTGTTTACTGCAGCAGTATTTACAATAGCCAAGATGTGGGAGCAACCTAAGTGTCCACTGGTAGATGAATGGATAAAGATGTGGTGTATATATACATATAATGTATGTGTGTATATATATAAAACAAATGTATACAGTGGATGTATATATATAATGAAATACTACTGAACCATAAAAAAAGAATAAAATCTTACCATTTGCAACAATATGGATGGACCAAGAGAGTATTATGCTAAGTGAAATAAGTCAAAGAAAAATAAATATATGATTTCACTTACATGTAGAACCTAGAAAAATTAAAAAATGAACGAACAAAACAGATATAGACTCATAAATACAGAAAACAAACTGATGGTTGCCACAGGGGAGAAAATGAGAAGAGGGCAAAATACGTGAAGGGGATAGAGATACAAACTTCCAATTATAAAGATCAGTCAGTTATGGGAATGAAAAGTACAGCATAGGGAATAGAGTCGGTAATATTGTAATAACAGATAGTAACTACACTTTTATAGTGACAGATGGTAACTATACTTATCATGGTGAGCCTTCCATAATGTATATAACTGTCAAATCACTATGTTGTATACTGAAACCAAGACAAAATTTTGTGTAACCATTCTTCAATTAAAAAAAGACAAAATTTTGTGTCAACTATTCTTCAATAAAAAAAAAAGATCCCCACCCCACAAAAAAAATAGTATTATGCTCAATGCTTCTCCTAAAATTTCTCTATTTTACTGTGGGTTTCAGAAACTTTGAGATTGAGTTTGTTTGTATCTTCAATCCAAAGGTTTTTAGAGGGCTTCATAGCTTGAAAAGGATATCCCAATTAAGCTATCATGTGAACAGTTATTCTCATATTATCACTATTTTTTTTAATCTGATTTAATTTTTCTAGTGATACTAGAATAAGGTATTCTATGTAAATGACTTTTTCAGATACTAGAAACATTTTAAGTATCCAGCTTTGCTTTTGTGTTGTTTGTGAATTGAAAAATATATTTATAGTATATTTTATACTTGAGTAGACAGAGCATAATGAATATAATTACCTATTTCTCACTGAATTAAAGTTCATCAAAACAAGCAACACAAATCCTACAAGTCTGTGCAAAATCTCAAACATAAAGGAGAATGACCTCTGGTATTAGCCAGGCAGCATTTAGTTGCCACCTTAAAAATGATTCTTAGCTCTGAAGAAGCCACATCTGCCCAGCTGCCCAGCGATCATGCCTTGTCATTCCTGATCTGGCTTCAAGTTTACATCTGACCACTCACTTACCCCATGGACTGTGACCTATTCTGTCCCTGTTCTAATTATGGACCCATCTGGTCTTCCTGTCCTAGCACTCTCTTTTTTTGGT
Source organism: Manis pentadactyla (assembly GCF_030020395.1). Classification (NCBI taxonomy): domain Eukaryota; kingdom Metazoa; phylum Chordata; class Mammalia; order Pholidota; family Manidae; genus Manis; species Manis pentadactyla. Next base: position 78,894,184 of record NC_080020.1, read on the forward strand.
ATCCTTTGCCTCTCTGCATCTTCATGTGAGTGTGTGAGTAACTTTGCCACTAAAAATCAGTCATTCTCAATCTCTCCTTCTCAGTTCTTGTACAGGCCACCAAAACCCTAATTTGCTACTACACAGCAGCCTTAGGTTTGATGGTAACTGTCCCTGATGATCTTCTAATTTCCAAGATTGAAATGAGTGCCAGAACTCTCAGTGGGTACAATTTCAGTAACATAAAAAGGGAGGGTGGGAGGACAGGGAGAGATAAGGTAATTATTCTGATGTGGATAACAATGTTCCTTCTCATGTCAACTGTATAAATAAGACATGTGAGCAAAATGCACTATCATAAAACTTAAACATCACCATCAAAACTCTTACAAGCCTTATTTGGTTTCCAGGTCTTTGTCATTTGCTATACTTTGCCACATTTCAAAGAGATATCCATTTTTAGAAAAATAAAAAGCTGAAAAATGGGCAAATTAGATAACAATCTGATAGACTGGGTTTATGTCATAACAACATGCAACTTGATCACTAAACCACCCACCAACTTGAGGATGAAGCCAAAGTGCTACAATTTAATCTCTGGTCAAAAGATTGCTGGGTCCATGGGAAGCAGACTAAGGCACTTGGAGCTTCAGCTGTTACAACAGTTTGCCATTAGATGTTGCTTAATGATATCTGAAGTTAATTTTAAAAAGGAAAGTATTTTTATTTTCTTTAAGCAAACACATTTCTAAAATATTTGCACTACTATATGAAAGATGTTACAATTAGATTTTTGAAAAATTTGTAATTGAGAAGATTATTCAGTATTCATAGGCCATCTTCTAGAACACAAGAGATACATTTTTGAGACAGGGTTCCATTCACAGGGTTTCTTACAGCCTTGATTTCTTGCAATATATTGATCAAAAGTAGTATGACTAGTACACAATAGTATTTCAGTAAGAGACAAATACACTTGTATAGCTGGTATTCAATCCTCTGATGTCAGGTTCACTGAGGTTAATCACTTTCTTAAATTACATCATATTCACACCATCTGGCACCTTAAGAGTACACATAAGTATCAATGCTGTTTTTAAGTGGGGGAACTTAAGAATCTTGCTATAAATGCTCTAGCTAAATCCCAGCTAATATTTTTTTAGATAAAAACTTTAAGATATTTTTTTATATTGAAAGTAATATATACATATTATAGACTTTCAATACCATATATTTGCAAAGTCAATTAAAATCTCCAGTAATCTCACTATCCAGAAATAATCAATTAATACTTGAGACTATATATAGTCTCAAATATATAAACATACATAACTACATATGTATATACATTCATGTGTGTGTGTGTGTGTGTGTGTGTGTGTGTGTGTGTATAAATGAAGACATTTCTCCAAAGAATATATACAAGGGGCCAGGAAGAATATTAATATTAATAAATAATGTATATATATATAATATTTTAAAATACAAAGATTTGCATATTGTACATGTATGTGAATTAACAGAATCATATCCTACTTTAATGCTGTTTTGCATGCTTTTCTTCACTGAGCAATGTATCATGAGTATCATATTCCTCTGTGATGTTATATTTAATGTGAGCTCACTCTTAGAAACTCTCAAGTACAGCAAAGGAGTGGTATGATGAAAGCAGAATCCTCTTAGGTTAATTTGGTAGAAGGGCCTGGGCAGAAGGCTGATCCAGTAAGAATGGTATGAGGTAATAGCAGGGTGCTAGAACAGAAGGGGCCAATCAAAGAGACATTTCAAAGGGAAAAAAGGCAAACAGGAATTTGGTAACAAAATAAAAGGACAAAAAGGAAGAAAGAATCAGGGATATTGCTAAAGTTTTTAGCCTGGGAGATCTGAACTTTGTTTAGTCTAGAATGACAGGGAGAACATAACCCTGGTTTACAAAATCATGTATTTTATGAAGAATGAATATGAATTACCTCACCATATTCCAGGACCCCAGAATGTGCCTATGAGTTTTGAAAAAAGTAATTTTAGTCCAATTTTCATGTCCTCAATGTACTACTAAAGGAAAATCCAGGAAAACTGAGAGGTTCATGGGACCCAAACATGCTTAAAATGGGAAGTTGAAAGAAAATGGGAAAAGGAATTGAAGAAGCTATATTTTCATCCCTGGATTCAAGACTCTGAGTCAAGATAACCTCAAAAGATACAGGATAAGTAAATTGTAATCACTTTCTGATCTTCTGAGCCAAGACTCCTCTGGGCAAAAAGAGATGGCACCAACTTACAACCTTTTAAAAACTGCCACATAATATCTTTTTTTTCCACTTGTCAGAATGGTTACTTTAAATGGAATAAAGCTCCCTGAAAGACCTCACTGAATATTTACTGTTTAAGTTTTTAAAGAGAAAGACTAACAGATTTCCAGTTAAAGTGACGCTTATGGACGCAGGCAGACTATCAGCTGATGGTAAAGGGCACACATCCCACCACCAGACACCCTGAGTTCAATCTGGGCTCCAATCTATGCCCTTACTATGGGCAACTTCTTATTCCTGCACCTCATTTTATTCATTTATAAATGATTATTACAAACTGTGGTAATAATATTTCACTCACAGGCCTCTACTGAGGAATAAATGAGCATTAATATATATATAAAGTGCTTAAATGAGTGGTGTCCGGAGGATGGTCCTATGGACTCATGAAAGTCAACTGGGTATATCTCGTCCCCATCCCATCCAGCAGTAGCTTGGAATCAGCCATGATGGGACTATTTATACAACAGAAATCAGCAAACACCACAAACACTATTACTCTTCCAGAGAGCTGGCTGTTAACCATTTACCAGCACACCAACACTAGTACAGGAGAAGGGGCCAATATGACTTAAACCTGTCAATATGAACACATGACTTTTAGTATATCCAAAACATGAGATATTTTTTGAGAAAACAGCAAGGAATCTGAAAAAATATCTCATAAACAACAAAAAAGGTAAAGAATTAGTCTAGATTCAAACAGACTAAAGAAACGTAATAACTAAATAAATGCAATGGGTGAAGAGTTGATTAGAATTTTTCATTTAGAAATTTGAGGTAGGGGAAAGTTGAGGAAATTCAGTATTTCTTAAACTAGTACTTGTCTCTCTTAGGTATGATAGTGGTATTAAGATTATACAGCAGAATATCCATGTTTTTAGAAGATGTGTGCTTAAGTATTCAGAAGTGAAGTAATATAATGTTTAAAACTTAAGACATTTCAAATGGTTCAGGGGAAAAAGTATATGAGAGAGATATAAAAGAAATGTGGCACAATGTTAATACTTGATAAATCTAGGTAAGGATAAATAGGTATTCATTTCAACTTTTCCATAGATTTAAAAATTTTCAAAATAAAGTCAGGAAGATATATAGAAAGTAAAAAAAATTTTTTTAATGGAGATAAAAACAAAAAATATGCTGTTATCTATTACTTATTGTCCATATTTGCCCAATTCTGAAAATGGCAAGCCTTTATATAAGAAAAGTAAACAAAGTCAAAGGTGGAATTTCAAAAAGTGACCCTACTAAACATCCTTTAGCAACAAAATGTTAGTATATAGTAACAATAAATCATATTTGGTTTTTCCCCAAAACTAAGATGAGCTTACATTTCAATGAATTAAAAACAAAATCAGAGGACACATGTACTCAACTATTTTATAGCAGATCACAAGCAGTAATCTCTGTTTTTCTTTTTGATGGAAAGACTTTCTGGTCTATTTCTCATGGCAAAAAGTCAAATTATATTTTCATTGTAAACTCACTCTAGAAAATCAAGCCATTGGGCACTGCAGTCGAGGACTAGCTGCTCCCGGAGCTGATTCAGATGTCTGTAATTCTCTACAATAAAAGGAGAGTGAAAGCGGCTCACAGCTTTTGTGCTAGAAGAGGGGGAAAAAACATAAATAGGAAATCAAGGTTACTAAGAAAACAGTAATGCCATCACTTCAGAAAATTAAAGTAGTTATTTATTATTCTCTGATGAACCTTGAAAGTAAACAGCTGTAAATAGAGAACATTCTTTTAACTGTGATCCTGAACTCTACGGATTCCAAAGATCTTTGTCATAAAGTACTTGAAGTTCATAGGACTTTGTTCAGGAGGTTTTTAAAATGCATTTCAGATTATATCCATATGGCAAGTCAAAGTTTAGAATTTCTAATTCGTATGCAAGAAGCTTTTTTCTTTATAATAAATGAAAATGCTTGCTTTTTTAAAAAACATCACAATAAATATGGCAAAATAAGTTCTGACAAAATTGGGAGGTGGATATATTGGTGAAGATCATCTTACTATTTGTATTTTATATTTTTCTGTATGATTGAAGTATTTCAGTGAAAAATGCAAAATATTATTCATTATAAGGAATAGCAAAACACTAATTCAGGAGGCAAGAAAAGATCTTTGTGAACTAACTGCAGTGGCCCTGGACAGGAAGAAATACCAAGTGCTCCTCTTCGGTGCTCGGTTGTAACCCTGCTTCTCCCTCAAGAGGCTATAGTGCAGAACAGGGGACACCATGGGTCCCCAGGCACAGAACCCAGACCAAGGCTCCAACTCTGCCACTTCACTTACGCTCTAGCTGTGTGGCTCTAGGCAAATACAACTGGCCCTCTCCAAGTATGACTTGCCTCATCTACTAAGTGGAGATAATAATAGTGTCTACCTCACAAGTCCTGCTGAGAGGATCAGACAGTGCTTAGCAGAGCACCCATATCATTGGTACTCAAAAGAGTTACACCGTGATGGTGGTGGTGATGATGGTGGTTGCTGCTATTAATGTTATTTATTACTATGATGGGACCATTAAGAAGAAAAGGTTGAGTGCTGGGCAGGTGACAACAGAGTGTATACTGACTGTTTTTGCTCCCCGACTCCTATCTGTCACAGTTATCTTTAATTTGGCAAGTTACTGGACGAGGAATGAGTTTCTCACATTCAAAACCTGACTAATGATGTTCTAAGCCATTCCTGTCAAGGCTCCAATAGCAAAACAACAGATTAAAAAATAACAATGAACCTCCCCCAAACCATCTTATTTATTGATTCAGTTAACATCATTGAATATTCAAAAGACACTAGCACTGACTTATGCTTGCTTGTTATTTTGAAAGTATGTCATCTAGATTTTTCTGCAAACATAATTTATCATAGCTTTCTCACCCGAGAAAATTCATTTAGTGAGACTTTCCAGTTATTGTTCTAGATGACTAACATGATTTTTAGTAATTTCTCTTCATAAAGCATACTTCCATTCATAGTCTGTAGTACAGGATGAAAGGAGACAAAGGAAAGAATGCCTGCAGTGAACAAAACCTAAAATCAGTACCCTAATCTCATTTACAACTTCTGGTAACGTAGGACAAAAAGGATGGTGTTAGAGCTAAAGAGACATGTGATTGTGCCTTCAGGATCATTTGATAGTGGCAATGTATAATAAAGAGTTTTCTTTTTTAATTAAAATAATAAATTAATAATCATTCGTACATCATGCCAGAGTTGTCTTCCATCCTTAACAGAATTCCTTCATGCCATCACCAGCTACTACTTTTCCCCTATCTGACACAAATGAAATATTCTCATCTAAAATTCATGCAAATATATTAACAGCCTAGTAGTAATCAATATTCTGTGGAAGAGAACTGCTCTATACAAGGATATATTTCTCCAACACCACTTCTTTAAATGAGTCTCCTCTTGGGAATGAATGCTTAACCAAGGGAAAAAAACAGTCTCAGTGTGGCCCTCAAATTCTGTTGCTGCCTAGTTTATTTTCATCAAATTCATGATATAACTTACAACATAAAGAACTATTACAATTAGATACCATTGAAAGCATCAAGAATAAAGAAATGTGGAGCTCAGTGAGGTAGAAAATGAAATTTCAGCTTCTTACAAGAAATGTCAGGTATAACATTCATCAAGAAGTTCAAGCAACCAAACTGATCTTATAATTAAAGGTTCTCCAACTTTTTTCATGTGTTTAAAGTGTACTCTGAAGTATAAGAATTAAACAGTAGTTCGTAAAACAATGAAATAAATGCACAAAAATAATATACCTTTGGAAATGTTTTAAAATCAATGATAAGAAAAAGAGTTTAAAATAATTATTTCCTTTGTTAAAAGTTCCATAAGAAACCTGAAGGGGAAGAATTGCTTTTAAATGTCAAGGATACTATTATCAGTCCAGCAGCTTGAAGGTATACAGATGTCATTAAAATTCACATCAATAAAAAAAGAATTATTTTTAAACTTACCTTCCAACCTTAACCCAATCACTTGGTATACAAGATACTGCAGAATTCTTTATTTCAATCATAAACTAAAATAAATACAAATAAAACTCAGATATTTTAATGATTAAACATTGTATTTTCAAAGCTTTTCAAAACCATGCTATAAGTTTTGTAAATATTACCTTAAACATCCAAAATAAATCCAGAAAACATTTAAAATAAAATCAACCAGGAAGCAAGTGATCAACTGCTATCATACTCTTAGTTTCTTAGCATCAATTACATATCATCTCTTCTTCCTGTTCAGTTTCCTGGGTTATTACAATGAAATTCAATGTTTCAAATAAATGAACAAACACATTTTTTTATATAGAAACCCAGAAGCTTTGTGGCTGTCACTAATTTTGAGGTGCTACAGGAACTTTTCTACATTTATCAGTTTTATAACATTTCAGGTATTTGTAATATTCATATTATTAATAGTATCAGTCTAGCTCTTGAGTTTACTTTTGTATGTAGCTTTTACATTAATGATAATAGAACTAATGGTTAATTTTAAGAATTTTCAATCTCAGCAGAAATTTTGGAACCAATGATGTCCTCTTACATAGGAATGAATACAACTTCAAGTCTGCCATGCCCAGTTAAATAGATAAGAGTAAAGAGCTTAAATATGTCCCCATTGACTACAAAATATAACTGAGGGAAAAATCCACAAAATAAATATTGATAGGAAAGATAAAATCAATTTAAGACTATGCCAACAAATTCTGCTTCAATATTATTTTTAAATGTTTTATGAGATGTATTAAATTAGTCTTTTTATAAAATAATTCTGAAAAGAGATATGCCAAAGACAAACAGCAAAATTTAGGGACATGCTGGATCCCTAATATTTGGAAAGGCACATCTAGATCCATAATGACTACTGCAGAGCTCCACTGGAGTTACTGCCTAAGGGAAGCTGGACATTTGGAAAAGAAGCTAAAACTTTCCCAGTGAAGTCACTGGACAGCCAGATACTCTGGTTTACTTAAGTAATTTGCCTAACATGGCAGCATGTTGGCAACGGATTCAAATCGGTGCCTATACATATTACAAATTGCTAGTGGTCACAGACCTTTGGAGCACCTAGGAAACAGTCTGGACCATAACTGTTTAATCTCTAAGTATCAAGGGACTACTCTAAGGACTGCTGCTCAAGCAAGCCATATACAGAGACAATACAGGATGGAAAATAGCGAGAGGCAGGAAAGCCCAAGTGGACCTACTGCCTGTCACACCCCTGGGGTTGCTTCCTCAGATGGATGCTGCTCCTGGGTCCTTTTCAGCCTGTGTATCTTCCCCAATCTGTCATCAACTAGCAGTTTCTTTCTCCTCTACGCTGGCTATGGAATAGGAAATTCTCTCTGCTTCCTTTTACAAACATTTTAAGAACGAGCAGATAGGTCTTTTGTTTAGGGATTTTATTGCTAAAGAAAAGGAAACTAAAACTGGAAATTTAACATATGTTTCAGAAATCTGAGAAAGTTCTCATAGCAACTTTCCCTGCTCTGTAGTTCCTGACTTTGTTTGTTAGGTGGTATTGCAAGAAGTCTGCCTTGACTTTTTCTAGCAAACTTTCATATTCTTCTCTAGGGATTCAGTTCTGTCAGTTATGTCAGATGGTGTTACTCAAACTGTAGCCTGTGGTATCACTGGGCTGGCATCATTGCTATTTACTGAAATTCTTAACTCACTCCAGGAGCTGCTGTTTTCTCTAATACTATATACTTAACCCATTCCTGCTTCCCCCTTTTCTTTCTCACCCTCTCCTAAGAATATTCAAATTTTTTTTAGTTTAGAAGATTTAATAGAGAATGCTTTCCATATCTTAAACATACTAAGCAGATATCTGGATATGTTACATGCTGAGAATTAATAAAATATTTCTAAATTTTATTCCAATATTTCTTTCTTTTTAAGAAAAATAATATTTATAAATACTGCCCCAAATCTAAATATCATCCTATATCCACACCCATTCCATATCTGATTCACGGCTAAGAGATAATTCTCTATATACATAAACAATGAGAGAGACAGTCACAGAAGCAGTGAACTATGTAAAGCTATATAAATTTCTGCTTTCATTACTTTCTTATAAACAAATACTTTCAGAGTAAGACAAAATAATGCTCAATAAGGCTGAGTGTTCTAATGACTACACAAAAACTGGAACAGAGGTGAACACTGTCAAAAGTAACACTGACTTGACAAATTTTTTACTAATAATATCTATGTACCACAAGGGGCTGCTGTAACAGATTTAACAAATTATTACAAAGTTATATGTATGGAAATGAAATTTCAGATAGAAGGGTATTAAATAAGAAGCACATACATATATATAAAGTAAGGGTTTTCCTCTCCCTTTTTCCCTCACTTCTCAGAGGCAACCATATTTGACAGAGTCTGTTCTTAGTCCTTTAAGTATCTCTAAATAACTTGCTCATACTTTCAGTATAACTTTTTAAAAACAGAATTTGATTATAACATGTCAAATATGTAGAATTCATTTGGTGTTGAAATGCACAGAATCAGTACTTCTCAAAAAAGTTATAAAAATGATTCTGTACTGATATATTATTAAAATTCTAGACGTTTTTAAAAACCAACAAGAATCCATCCAACTGTTATTAACTAAGAAATTTCTTGCCTCAAACTCATCACTTTAACCTAGTAAAGGTTAAGTAAAGAATAATAAGGTAATTTTTCTTCCTCCCTAATTACATATAACACTATTTGCTTGATCTCCAAGTTGTGCTTTCTCTTAAACTTCAGTACCACACTGATGAAAGAATAACTAATCTACTATCCTTTATGTATTTCTGATCAGTTTTCTCCATTTTTCCTTTAAAACTGCCAGCTGAATCCAGGACTGTCTTCCCAAGACTTCAGCTTTATTTTAGTATGAGTAGTATGAGCTCTAAATATCTGGATTTTATCAACTAAAATCCACAATGATGACAAATCCCTTGTGTTAATATTTGTGAGTTGAGTGAAATAATGACATGGTAGAAAGATTTGAGTCAGGCAAACCTGGGCTAGAATTGGGGTTCTGAATTACCTAAACTATTTCAAGCCTCAGTTTTCTTTCCTGCAAAACTGGAATAATCCCTTTTTGTGTTGTCACAAGGATTATTAAATAATACATGCAATGTTTAGCACCACTCTGAACTTTAACAAGTGCTTGATAAATGGTAACTACATTACTATTATTATTATTACATGAATAACACTTGCATATGGCTTATGGTTAGAGAATACTTTCACGTATTTTAACTCATTGGTCTTCATATTAGTCTCACAACAGAGGTCACTCTTCCATGTAGAGGTAGAAGTGGAACTCAGAATCAGGTTTCCCCACTGTAATACAAGGTAATCACTTTTCTATTACATATCTTTTATTAATGTTATTATGCAGTTTTGGTCATCTCATTTTCAACAAATAGCCCACAATAGTGGCACTAAAGTCACTTACAGCTTTGCAAGGTCTTGATTGCACAGTAAAACCTAAAGAAACAACTAAATATTTAATATTTAGTGTGTGTGTGTGGTGGGGCTGGGGAGATGGGACTGAGTGTAAAAAATATTGTTCAATCATTTTTCTGTTACATAGAGCTCTATGTGGAATGTACTAAGAAATGTCTGCCTGAGTATAACATCTTAATTTTAGTCTAGAGGACTGACTGGCTAACTTAATCATTGGTCTATTAAATGGCACAAACTAATTATAATAAAGATTATAATTTACTTATAATCATACAAATTAACAAGCTCTTGACTAACTAAAGCAATGCAAATATTTAAAATTCTGATTTGAAATTAAGGTTTTCCCCACTAGGAAATATCTATTTTTTTAAATCCTGAATAATATGTTCATCCAATGGAAATTATTCACAAATTTTTTTTTTTACAGTGGATTCTTGATTCATTTATTCTCTTAGCAGTCCATTATAGAGGCCCCTACATTAAGCTCAGTACTCTTTTTTTATTAAGGTATCATTGATATATAATCTTATGAAGTTTTCACATGAGCAACATGGAAATTATTCACAAATTTCTTAATTTGCTATTTTAGCAAAATAGAATTTCTCAAATTCTCTCAATTGGAATCTTTATATTTCATTAAATGTAAGATGAAGAAATAGCATGCCTCAATACTTAGAACAGGACCAAAATATACAACCACATTTTAGAAGCATACTTCCTCCTAGTTCTTTCTCATTTAGATATTAATATCAAACTTTAAACAGAAGTACACATACCAAAGAACACATTCTAAACAGCAATATAGAACACTCACTGAATGTAGGTTTTCACTATAGTTTTGTGTTTCGGGGTTTTGTTTTGCTTTTTGTTTTTTTAGCAGGCTATATACTCCTAACTTCAAAAGGAAGCCCAGCCATTTAATCACTGTGTGATGCAATATAAGGGGTTCAATTCATATCATTTCATCATCTGCAATCCAGGGATCAAAGACTAACTTCTGTCTCCTGGATTTAGGATAAATGAATTCTGTGAGTTATTATTTACAACAGTCAAGGTTTCCTATAATATAATCTCAACAGATGATATTAAAACATGTAACATTAAGTTGCATGATTTTACCAAGAGTCTGAAGTAAATAAACATATAAAATACTGTTATTAAAACAATTTTTATAAAAGAAAAGATATTGCAACATATTTTCAAGGAACAAAACAAAATCTGAAAGAAAAACTTTTATCCTATCCTCAGTTATTTACATTTTAAAACAATTTTTCTACTTGAGGAAAACTAATGCAAAATAAAAGTATATTTGACATTACCTCCTGTCCTGATACTGTCACATATTGTGCAGAAGGATTTTTTAGTATTTTTCGTATTTCTTGCAAATGTATTTGGATCTTGCCAATAACTTCTTGAATTTCATCCTTCCTCTTTTTTATTAAAGGGAAGTCAGAAAGGTCTTTGAATAATTCTGTTTTATCCCCAATTCTAAATGAAAACATGCAAATACATATATTGAAGCATATTGCTTATACCAATTATCAATTGTTTTTCATAGCATGATGGAAGATCAAAAGGTTGGAAGTTATGAAAACAAGGTTCTAATTCAAGCTCTGCCACAAAATATTTATGGTAAGTTTGTTAATTTCTTTGAAGATAGTCAAAATTACCCTAACATCATTTTTGTTTTGCAAGTTCCCAATTCCCATGGTGAAACCAAGAGATAAAATTAAATATTGGTTGTTTGCCTATTCAGAAAATAAATGAAAATGTAAATGATAAAGAATCTTTTTTCTTTTATATAGAGTTCTTTTGGGATGAATTATAAAATGACTACCTCTTAAAAGATAAATTTATTTTTGCAGTTTCTCAATATAAGGCAGACCATCCCTGAACATCTAGCAAATGAGTACAAGATGCCACCTCATACCCATTTCTGGATGAATAAACTACTACCACTTGCTCTGCCTGGACTTCGTCTTGTTAATCATCTGATACCTGAAGAAGTACTACATCTATCCTACATGATGAATTGCCTAAGTTTTGGACAGCAAAGTATTACTTCCAACAATGCAGAGAAAGCCTTTAGCAACCAATCACATTTTCTAATTTCACATTCAATTTCTACCCATTACTTCTATGGAGACTTAATAATCCACATACCAAATGGCAAAGACATTAGATTATTTTCACTGCTGGAAAAGAAAAGCTAAGAGTCTGCTACTTACTTGGCAGCTTGCTCATTAAGAATCTTTAAGTAATGCTCCACTGGAGTGAGGAGTTCAGGAATTTCTAAAATAAATGTCTGGAGCAAGTCTGACTGAATGTGAGAATTAACAGCAGGTATTAATGCTTGAAATTCTGACTTCAGGTGATATAGGGTTTTGACAATCAAGAAGAACTCTTGGGTAGAACACTGAAAATAGAAATATTTTTTACTTAAATAGCATAAGATACGTGAACATGAAATTTAATTAGTGGTCTTTTTAAAGTGAAAATCAGAATAAAAGAATTTTAGGTTATCCTATAACTACTTAATTGAAATAAAGTATTATTGATGCCTTGTAATGTTAAATCAATAAACACTTTATAAAATAGTATCTTAAAGTTATAAAGAAAATGATTTGAGCCATGGATAGTAAAATACTTGTTCCGTACTTTTTCATTTTGAAATATATAGCATAAATACAGTAAAGAATGTAAAAAATATAAAGGAGAATTCTGGGAAAGTATCTGTAAGACATATGAGAGATAAAGGGCAAAATTCTCACAAGTACAATGGTTTCTTACAAATCGACATGGAAAAGATGAAAAAGCCAAAGAATGGCTAGGTGAATAATTGGCTCAAAAAGAAAAATGTCCAATGAGCACAAGATTAACCTCACATATATTAGGACAAGCAAATTAAAACAAGATAGCATTTTTCACTTAGAATTTCAAAGACTTAAAAGCCTGAAAATCATACAGGTGTAAAAAGACACTTTTATACACTACTTGTAAAGGCACAACCTTTTTGAAAGCAATTTGGCATAACTTCATAATATAAAAATGCACACACCCTTTGACTAAATTCCACTTTTAAGAATTTAACTAAAAATATAACAAGTAGTGAAAAAATGTTTGCGCATCAGAATATTTGTAGTAGCACTGTTGGTAATACATTAAAAAGATAAGAAACAAATATCCAGCAGCTATTAGGAAAAATTCATACAGTGTAATTACTATGAAACAGTTAAAAAAAATTAACACACACACATACTGACATTCAGATTGATATGGAACTCCATAATTTCAACATGTTAAATTAGTGTTTATAGTATATACCATACATCTATTTATACAGTAAAATTTCATCTGTGAACCTTTTTTTTTTGGTATCATTATGTACAATTACATGAGCAACATTATGGTTACTAGACTCCCCCCATTATCAAGTCCCCACCACATGCCCCATTACAGTCATTGTCCATCAGCATAGTAAGATGCTATAGAATCACTACTTGTCTTCTCGGTGTTGTACTGCCTTCCCCATGCCCACCCCCCCTACATTATGTGTGCTAATCATAATGCCCCCTTATCCCTCCCTTTCCATCCATCCTCCCCAGTGCCTCTCCCTTTGGTAACTCTTAGTCCATTCTTGGGTTCTGTGAGTCGGCTGCTGTCTGTTTTGGTCCTTCAGTTTTTTCTTTGTTCTTATACTCCACAGATGAGTGAAATCATTTGATACTTGTCTTTTTCCACTTGGCTTATTTCACTGAGCATAATACCCTCTAGTTCCATCCACGTTGTTGCAAATGGTAGGATTTGTTTTCTTCTTATGGCTGAATAATATTCCATTGTGTATATGTACCACATCTTCTTTATCCATTCTTCTACTGATGGACACTTAGGTTGCTTCCTTTTCTTGGCTATTGTAAATAGTGCTGTGATAAACATAGGGGTGCATCTGTCTTTTTCAAACTGGGCTGCTGCATTCTTAGGGTAAATTCCTAGAAGTGGAATTCTGGGTCAAATGGTATTTCTATTTTGAGTTTTTTGAGGAACCTCCATACTGCTTTCCACAATGGTTGAACTAATTTACATTCCTACCAGCAGTGTAGGAGGTTTCCCCTTTCTCCACATCCTCGCCAACATTTGTTGTTGTCTGTCTTTTGGGTGGTGGCCATCCTAACTGGTGTGAGGTGATATCTCATTGTGGTTTTAATTTGCATTTATCTGATGACTAGCAATGTGGAACATCTTTTCATGTGCCTGTTGGCCATCTGAATTTCTTCTTTGGAGAAGTGTATGTTCAGCTCCTCTGCCCATTTTTTAATTGGCTTATTTGCTTTTTGTTTGTTGAGGTGCATGAACTCTTTGTATATTTTAGATGTCAACCCCTTACTGGATATGACATTTATAAATACATTCTCCCATACTGCAAGATGTCTTTTTGTTCTACTGATAGTGTCCTTTGCTGTACAGAAGCTTTTTTAGTTTGATATAGTCACACTTGTTCATTTTTGCTTTTGTTTCCCTTGCCCACAGAGATATGTTCATGAAGAAGTTGCTCATGTTTATGTCCAAGAGATTTTTGCCTATGTTTTCTTCTAAGACTTTTACGGTTTCATGACTTACATTCAGGTCTTTGATCCATTTCGAGTTTACTTTTGTGTATGGAGTTAGACAATAATCCAGTTTCATTCTCTTCATTTGTAAATCTTTAAATTATATGCATTATCCCATAGAAATAAAAATATGAATAAAATATTTCTGGAAGAAAATACATGTAACTTGCTCTAGTTTCTTCTGGGTAGTGAGTATGTGGGAATGGTAGAGGGAAACCTTTTATTCTAAACTCTTGTGTATACTGTTTTAATTTTTTAACATGAACATGAATCATTTTTACTTTTGAAACTTCTGATAGCGGGCTTAATACATGAATCTAATTTCACTGTATCCTGAAACTACAGTCCCAGACTGTTTAAAAAGGCATAAAGCCTCAAAAATAACTAGGAGAAAAGACAAGAGCACATCTTAGGAGCTATAAAGGAAATGGACTTAAAAGACTCAAGATATTTGAATTTTAAGCTGGCCAAAGAAAACAACACAACTGGAGTTACATAAGAATCCTAAAAGACTGAGAAACTGGTGGCACAAATTATCTTTGGAAGTAGAAGCAGGGCAGATGAGCAGAAGTAGCAGCAATCAAATCCCTCAATAACCTGTTCTTGACCATGCCACTGAGCAACCACCGTTCTCCTGTTCTACAGAAGACTACTTTTATTCTCTGGAGAAGGTTAAACAGAGAGTATCTGACCTAGCTTCAAGAGCAGTGAAGGATGAGTGTATCTCCAAAGGCAAGGGATTAAGAGATGAGTTGCAAACTAGATGCAAAGATTCCCAGTTTTCCCTATCTAGCTCAGAGAACACTGCAAGACAGTCAGGAAGCTGAAAAAGTCCCTAGGGGATCTCACAATCCCAATGGGAAAATTCTAAAACTACTATAGCCAGAATTTGTCCAATAAATGGACTGGCTACTTCATTCTACAGGTCACCTCATATTTTGCTAGCCACATACATTCAACTCCACAGACCTTCCCTATCAGCATTTCAGTTCTCTACTCTTTAAAAACGATCAGACAACAGATAAGAAAATTATAATACAAAATGCAAAAACCAAAACAATCGATCAATCAATCAACAAATACTAGAGGGAATAGAGCCTACTCAGATAGAAGAAAACTACTGAAAAAAAATTCATAATATCCTCAGTTAAACAGAGAACACACACTGCAATCATGAAAAAAAGAATGGGATAACTTTTTTTTTTTAAGGAACATTCAGAGAACAAGATTTAATAAATCCAAATGATAGAGCTGCCAAAAAGAAATGAAAAAAATAATTCAGGAAAACTTCCCAGAAATTGGTTGCCAAACTGAAAGGGCCCAATATGATGGATGAAAACAGAACCAAATCAGGCAAATCATCATGGAATTTCAGCACTGGAAATGAAGAGAAAATCTTCCAGCTTCCAGGAGAGGAAAAAAAAAAAGAAGTCACACAAAGGATCAGAATGACTTCAGACTATTCAACAATAACAGTAGAAGCTAGAAGACTATGGAGTAACACAAAATTTAAAAGAAAAATAATTTCAAGCCTAGGATTTTATACTGAGAGTAGAAAAAAAGACATTTCCAGACATCAATGTTTCAAACATTTACTTCCCATACCCTTTCTCAGATGTCCTAGAGGATGTACTCCACTAAAATGAAGGAATAAACCAAGAGGAAGTCATGAAATTCAGAAAACAGGATTCAATTCAAGGGAAATAAAGAGAACCTAAGGAGTTAGCCATACAACAGTTGCAGAGGGCAACCAGCCCAGGCAGGATCAGGTCAGAAGGCTGAAGAAAACGAAATTCAGTATTTGACAAAAATAAGTATCTTGAGATTAGAGGGTAATTTAATAGTAAGCATACATAATAAGGAAAATACATAAAATGGATTAATGCTAAGAACATATTTAGAAAGACTATTATTAACTTGAAGAAATGAAGTAATTTATGCAGAAACATAAGTTAGGTCCAAGCAAACAAAAGTTAAGTTCAAAGTGTATCATAAAGCATCTCTTCTCCAGAAAGGCCACTATGTGCTGGGAAAGATACATATAAGAAGATTGTATAAATGTAGAGCCTAGCATTTTGGCCTTTTAATGATACATTTAACAAAAGTGAAGAACTAAAAATAAACACTTTCAATGTAATTTTTGAATAATGACCTCTTGTCATTATTATAATTTGAGATGAGAAAGATTAATGTTTCACACTCAGGTATGATAGGAAGTGAAAACCAAAAGAGTTTTGCAATCAAGTTGTAAGTGCCCAAGGTAGGTTGTTCTTAAGTTTCTTAAGCAAAACAACTCAGTGGAGCAGCAAGAAAGCTGAGGATAAGGGTAAAGTCATTGCTTCTGGAGTCACGTTCAACCCCATTTCCAGTGGCACACGTCTCTGTGGAAGAGCTTTGGAACACAGCCACAAGTGCAGAGGCAGATCATCACAGGACTGGAAGAACCACAGCCTAAGCTCCATATCACAAGTGTGGCTTTGGGCTTACACCAGCCTGGCTAAGAAATTACTCTAGCCCACAAATTTTGGAAACGCCCTCCTTTCAAAATTTACTAAGTGCTCTAATCCTTTAAATGTATATAACAATCTTAGCAGTTATGAATCACTCTCTTACAAATAGTTATGAGCAAAGTTAGTATG
The DNA here is from genome assembly GCF_030020395.1 of Manis pentadactyla. Taxonomy (NCBI): domain Eukaryota; kingdom Metazoa; phylum Chordata; class Mammalia; order Pholidota; family Manidae; genus Manis; species Manis pentadactyla. The sequence continues at coordinate 78,911,217 of NC_080020.1, forward strand.
ATTCCAATGACTAGCACTATTTGTAAGATTTGGCTTAGAAACTTAGTATCAAAAGAAAGAAATGTTTATTTTATTTCAGGGTCAGCCCAATTGGTATCCTTTATTATCATCATGAAAATACCCAGGTGTGCTTATTCCACGGCACTTTCCACACGACCATAAGGCATAGGCTCACCACTTCACCACTTCCATAACAACCAAGCAGTGTTCTTTTCCTTACTGTTTTATGAATTTCACATAATTTGCACAGTCTGTACCCAGGATATCACTCACCATTTGGTATATACAGCAGAAGCTTATTTACAGTAATCTAATGATAAAGAACAGACATGTATTTGATGGTGTGTTCCAGGAGCCAGCTAACTAATCTATAAAAATTTGGTTTAAAGAGTTCACACTTCCTAAAGTTGGTTTGTTACAAAATCATTTTTAATCTTCATATTTCAAATCAATTTTCAGGCAAATTCTTGAGTGTAAACATTAAAACAGCTTCTGAATGAGTCATGAAGTTCCTTCAGTATACTTTGAAACTCTAAAATAAAAGTCACTCTTGTTCTACATTTTGGTTACTTCTGAAACGAACTAGATTCTATACCATATGATCTCACTTTTTTGTGAAATCTGAACACAACAACAACAACAAAAAACCAAACTCCTTGATACAAGGAACAGATTGGTGGTTGTTAGAAGGGGTCATGGGGCGGGTGGCTGGGGGTTGAAACGGGTGAAGGTTGTCAAAAGGTACAAACTGACCAGTTATAAATTAAGTAAGCCCTGGAGAGGTAATGTATAACATGGGGACTATAGTTAATAAACTGATTGTATATTTGAAAGTGAGATCTCAAAAGTTCTCATCACAAGAAAAAATACACTTCATAACTACGTGTGGTGAAGGGTGTTAACTAGACATACTGTGGTGATCATTTCCGAATATATACAAATATGGAATCATTATGTGGTATACCTAAAACTAATATATGTCAATTATAATTGAATTTTAAAAAATTATATTCTAGTTTACCAGAGTTTTAAAACTTTCCTACATACAACAACCCTATGAAATGCAAACATCAGAGTAAAGTTTAAGAAGAGGCAACAAGATAAAACATGCCATCTTGATGTCATGGATACTCTGATTCAGCTCTTTCGATTAGTAATTGATAATTTTTTCAGCTTTGCTCCTATTTTCTCTTGAGAAAAACAGAAATCTCTAAAATCTGTCAGTGAATACTTTTAGGTACTGAAGACAAGGTGCTTGCAGATCTGAGCCAAGGATACAAAATAACAAATGGTTTGACATCCATTCTCTGTAACCTCAGAAAAGTTAATCCTAAAACTTTCAACATTGAGGACAGCCTCTGCTACTGCCAGCAAAATGACACAGTGCACCAAGAGATGGTACAATAGACCACTGGCCCCATAACCAACTCATGCATTTTTTTTCCTAGGGATTTTTCCTAGGTATTTCCTGATTCTAGTTTATTCTTTATTTTCAAATTTTAGCTGAAGCATATGGAACAGCTACATAAGTCCTCTTTATGTATTCAAATATTCATAGAAGTAGTACTTACCATCCTAGTAAAACTTAGGGAAAAGGCCAAAAAACAAGTGAAGACTAATAAAATATTGGTCACAACTAAAATTGGGGCATATAAAAATTGTTCTACAATAAAATTATTAAATTGGCAAGGATTTAGATTTGAGTAAAAAATAAAATTTGCTTATGCAGGGGAAAAAATGTGATGGTAGCCAAAACGACATCAAAAATCCTAATGTCCAAAAGTGAGCCACTAAAACCCAGTCATGTACCCTGGTTTAAATACTAATTCTCATTTATTAACAAGTTACCAACCCTCTTCTCAGCATCATCTTAAGCCAAGGTAATGCAAGCTAGTGCAGCATTTTAAACAGACATCAGTATATAAATTTCCCATCAGTAAGAAGGGGATAAACATAGTATCTTCTCAATCTCTAACATTTTTTATAAAGTTTTTACAAGCAACAAAGGGTCTAATGCATGTGAATGACTTCTGCATTCAGTAAAACACTACAAAATTTGATTAACAGTTATAAATGTAACTAATTGATACATAATTTTTTTAATTTTAGGCATATTGTGAAGATAAAACAAATTATTTTCCTAAGTGTGGAAAACCTCTCATTATTATTATGACTTAAACTATAAAGCTCAAGTGATTTTTTTCTTTGGTTATGCCAAATAAGACATTGTTCTGAGGTCAAGATAAATAATGTATCTTTTTAAAATTAGCTAGACTAAGTAAATTTTCTAGTTTTACAATCATCCACACTTTGAGGATGAAACATGAGAATATTCTATCTTATAAAAAGAATGGCCTCTATGTGTTGCTGTAGTTAACAGAAGTGAGCAACTTTACTTTTTGCAATGCAAACATTGGAATAACCTCAATTTGTGCAACTAAGCTTTCTAGGGTTCTCTCCTGTTCTCTCATGGTATCTGCATAAAATAAGAACAAAGCTCTGAGATGTTTTCCTGTGCCCTGATGTCTGGTGTTCTGATGTTGAAGAACATAATCAGTTTAACAGATTTGATTTCATTACACTCACTTTTTTGTGATAAATGCTACAGAGTCCTCTCTCTATGTCAGGCAGTTTATGTAGATGATTATCTATCTGACCAAACACACTGGATTCTGAATGGAGAACTTCGGATACAGCATCAAGTCGAGCATTTATTTCCCTGTGAGAACAGAATAAAGCAATTATCAGGTATATTAAGAATTCAGAATGAAGATATTTCTCGCTCTAATGCCACTGTGACCACAGCCTCTTTGAAAAGCACAGAGACTCCTCCCCCATATCTCTGGCCCATCCCTTCCCCTTATCATTTGAATCAAAGACTAGGTAATACAAGGAAAGTCATTAGCTAGATGGGGCAAAGCCTGGCTCATTAGGATTTCCTTTCCTCCTGGGCAAACACACAGACTACATTTCCAGCCTCCACTGTAGGTATGGCCCCGGTACTCAAGTTCTAAGCAGGGAAATGTGCTTAGGAATGATTAAGTCACTTCTAGTCCTAGCCCATAAACCTCCCCTGCTGTGTGAGCTCACATTACCTTTTTCCCCACTGCCAACTGGATGTTGAGCCCGGGGAAATCTTGTAAACCAAACCACCTGTTGACTCCACCAGCCTTAGTCTGTGAGTAGAGCAGACTCTCCACTCCCACATCTTCTACCAATTGCACTTTAAATTAGCAAGAAATAAACTTGCATTGTATTTAAACCACTGAAACTGAGGATCTATTTGCTGCAACTGCTTGCCTTTCCTTGGCTAATAGAGTAGGTCCACAATGGGCAACTGAATTTTCTACCCTGATTGAAATGACTGATCATTTCAATCAAAAACCAACTCATTCTGTTAACCAACTGTTCTTACAGAAGACCTGGTGGTGTTGGTTGAACTGACCAACTGTTTGAAGCAGGGTTGGGCATGCTGAGCCTAAGCAAAGACTGGGAGCAACAGAAACTGCATAGGATATGACATTAGGAGACTGGCAGGAGGCCAGGGTTGCAGGACTATCAGTGGCTACACCCTAAGTGATGGACAACTTGGGAAGAAATGGTGAGGCTCTGTCAACTTAAAACCTGACTGACTAAATGTGTCCTAAATGGGATGCAGCCCACCTCGTACCTATAAACATCAGAGGCCTGCACTATGTATAATGGCTATATGTGCTATTAAAGACTGAGATAGATAAACATATCTACTGGATAATGGGCTCTCAGTAAATGTTTTTCAAGTGAAACAAGCAAATAAAGAATGAATTAACATTTGGGAAGAGAGAGAGACATCAGTGACTGAAGACACATTTGTCTATCAAAGTTCTGTTGATACCACACACATCAATGAGAAAGGTAAACCTTACACAAGAATTCTGTCTAGAGGACTTAAGTGCTTTTTATCTTTATTATCCTTAAAACTCCCCTGTGAGGTCACATGTGTTCATGAAACAAGTAGTAACTTTAGGTCTCAGTTTTTTTTCCAACTTCTGCTGGCTCATGCTCTGCTATGTAGAAGAAGCATTTGGTTTAGCATGATGCAGTAGAACACGCCAGAACTTTGTGGACACACAGACTGGTTCCTCCATTCTCAGTGGAGTGGCTTCTTAAATCCATCCACTTCTCTCCATCTCTACTGCAATTACCTTAGTCTAAGTCTAATGATTTTCTCACAAAGACTACTAAAACAGTCTCCAAACTTTCCTCCCTACATCCATTTCTGTTCCTTTTCCCAGACCATTCTCCACACTGTAGCCTGAGTTGTCTTCCTAGAAGCCACATCTGTTCATGTCATATCTCTGCTTTAAGAGCATCAATGACTGGCTCTTAAGCTTAGATTCAAATCCTTAGCTGACCTGCAAGATAACTGACCCCTGCTTACCTCTCAGTCTCACCTCAGATCACCTGTCACTCTCTTCCTCTCACTCTAAGTTTCAGTCAGACAGAACTTGTACCCGTATCTTGGTCACTTCCAAGGTCTCTGACACCAGGGCTTCCTCATTTGCTGCTCACTCTGCTTTGGAGACTCTTTTCCTCCTTCCTACTGTCTTTCAGCACTACTTTGTTTGGCAAACTCCTATTTACCTTTCTTCTGAAAGAGCCTTCTAGACTCACTAGACCAGATTTAATCCTTTGCCATCCTTTTCCTTACTACCCTCTATTTTCTTTCCATAGTGGAAATAATCATTGTATTTACTTCTTCACTGTCTCCTCCTCTACCCAGTGAGAATAGGGATCATTTCTTTAGTCCCACAGTTCTGGGATCAAAATGTGTGCTCAACAAGGAGTTGTTGTATTCAATTCAATTCAGTTCAATGACTACAAAAAAGAAATCAAAAAGAGATGGAAAAAATAAAAAATTAAATTTTTTTTTGGCATAGGATTATAATAAAATAAATCAATGTTTTACCCTAACATTTGCCAGAAATGCTACACAAATATAAATTTTTATTAAATAATGCACTCCTGCACAAGTGGAAGATCACATCAATTGGAATAGACTAAGTTGATGCTACAGATGGTATGAGGAAAGATAAAATAATGCCATCTGTGAGCATATAAAACAGCCTACAAAGAAAGCTACTCTCTCAAAAATTATACAGGTTGTCTGAGATACAGAAAGATAAAAGCAAAATAGGTTAATAAAAATATGGATCACATCACAAAGTCAGAAGATTTTTTTTTAAATAGACATAAAACTATAAATTTCTTAGAAAAAGACTGAAACAGTTGTGTTAAATTAGGTTGTAATCTGGGAAACATACAAAGGTTTTTATTTTAGCCTAATGACAACACAGGCAAAAGTATGTTCATTATAAGTCATTTTGGTTTTAACCCAGCCTTCATTTTTAGGGGAGGCAGTAGTGCTCAGAGGGTAAAAATTTGGATTGTAGAAGGCAAGTGACTTCAGTTGAAATCCATGATCTACTATTTACCAGTTATTTAGTTTTTCCCTAGTTTCCTAATCTATCAAATGAGAATAGTAATGATCTCTAACTCTTGAACTGTTACAATAATTTGGTGAAATAATACATGTTAAGCACTAGCACAAACCTGGTACATTCTAACTATTCAATACACATTAACTGTTACCATGGTCTTTCTTTGCTTCTACAAACTGTTTGGTAGACACCACAAAGAACAGCGTGAGGAATGGAGAAACTGCACACAAAATATAAGGTTGGAAATACGTGTAGACAACCCTTAAGGCACAAATATATAAAAAAGCATCTTGGGCAAAGTGAACAAGGAAGGATTACACAAGGAAAGCTTGTCTCAAGTGCTAAATCTGACTGGTAGTGTTGACTTGAAGTGCTGTGTTGAGATTGGTTAGTAGGTTGCATTGGGAAAGAATGCTACAACCAATTACAGATACCAAACACAGGCAGGAAGAAGGTGAGAGGGTGTATGGGACTGTTTACCACAAATTTCTCTTCACTGGGGCAGCTGTAACTTCACATCTCCTACATGCAGATAAAAATGCAAACAAATAAAAATGACTTTAATCACTTTACTAAAATAAAAGAGTTTGCATACCTTAGAACTGTTCTTTAACTAACAGCAGTAACAAGACTTTCCAAATAACTGTAATAAAACATGTCAGGCCACCAGAACAGAGAACAATTTTGGTGCAATCAATGAGAGAGTCAGTGATTATGACAGTCAACAAAATAGGATGTAGCACTGTCAACTAAATGATAATAAAGTTAATGGCTTGCAGTATTCTACACTTGATCTTACCACATGGTACATTCTAAACAAAGAAAAAGAAGGTACCTGAGTCATTTCACCCCATGTGACAAAAAACAATGGACTTGAGGTCCTGCGGATGACAAAGATTCTTCTTTACCATTAAAGACCCAAGGACTAAATGTGGGTGTCACTGGAGTCCTTCACATTTGAAGATGAACTGGGAGATGATGCTATTATCTATTTTGTGTGGCTGTCACTCAGAAACATAGTACTTGACCTAGAGCTATTGCTATTGTAAAGACATGTGATGGAGTCTGTACCTGCTGGTTGCTATTTGTGGAGAGGCCTCTATAATTCTAACACAAGGTTATATGGCAGGGGAAAAGCTAAAATACCAGCTGCTGGGGAGGCTGTTTTTTCACTGTTTGTCCTGATTTTTTGTTGTAAGATCTGCTCTAAAGACAGATGATATAAAATGAGTAAATAAAATTCAGACATTAACACATTGGTCAGGCAATATAGCTAAACCAACTATCTAAACAGCTTTCTAATAGAAACATAAGAGGGCCTATGGTTACTTAGATCTACCTAGGTTTACCTTTCACATACACCATTCATTCACCCATTCTTTCAATGAACAAATTACTAGATGCTTACAAAGAACCAAATGTAGAAGTAGTAGAAGATGTACAGGAAGATGAAAAGTGAAAGTGTAAAAGCATCACAGTAGGAGCTAGAAAGATAAACAGGGACCTGATCATGGGAGTTACACAGGTCACACATGAGCTTTGACTTTATCCTAACAACAATGGGAGCCAGAGGCTAATGTTTGAGAGATAAATGTCTTTTATCGCATTGTTTCTCTGCGCTACACTCTAGGTAATTTTTTCAGACATTAACTTGTATTTCAGTTACTACAACTCTTCTTCTTTACCCCACTCCCCATTTCACAATGGTGGGAAGACTGATTAGGAGGCTGTTTCAGTAATGCAGGGGAGTGACATTGATGATCTTAACTTGGGTAGAGGATGGAGGAATAGAAAAAGCACGTAGTTTTAAGAGATATCAAGAAGGTAAAATTAACAGGAGTTGTAATAGACTAGATAATGGAGGGAAGAGGAAGGAAGAATTACTTGGGTAATAAGATACACTTGAATTATCCACAAATATCCACAGATCATGAAAGAAAGGTTTTATGTTATTTATGAAATTACATTTTAAGAGTTATTCTTAATATGTACCATGTTGCAAATTGTAAATCACTCAACAAGCTTTAAAAGATTTGTATTACTTGTGTTCTAATGAGGCACCATTTTAACAACAGACAACAATTCACCCTTTTTAGAATATTAAATAGAAAAAGTTTCCAACAACTATCCTCCATTATTAGTTTAGCCCACATACCTGAACTTTTGAAAAGAACATGATATGACTTCTGCTTTTGCTAATGACAAGAATAGGTACTTTCAGACCATCTCTCCCACTGAGGACAAGTTAAAGAACTGAAGGAAATATAAAAGCATGCTCAGAAAAGCATTAAAGAACTACTATATCAAAAACTAAAATAAAGTAAGAACCCGGAGAAATAACCCAGCAATCAAACCCACTTGCACACTGAAGAAATATGCCAGAAGAAATATGTGTAAAACTGTACTGTTCTCATAGTTAGAGTGAACTTGCACTGCACGTTAGCATCATTTGAATGGACTAAAACATATCAAACATGGAACCTGAATTAAGATGGTCCCAGATTGGTAGAGTCACCAAGAACCTGGCAGAAGCAAACACCTGTCCTCTCTAAGAGAAGGCATCTTCATACTGACCCTCACATTATTATTAAAAGTAAATTTCCAAATAATCTAACCAAAACACAAAGATAGTCAAGCATATAAAAGAAACCACATGAATAAAAACCAATAGAAAAAAAAGAAAAGAAGAACAGACACGCAAACTCCCAAGCTTTGGTCAGGGGACGGGTGGTAGTGAATGATAAAAAATAATCAATAAATCCAAAAGAAAGCAAATGAAGTAAAGAAAAGGTGGGAAAATTAAAAATCAAATCAGTTATATAATTTTCATTGCTTTACAGGTAATAATCCTTCACTCTCTGGCTCTTCGAAAGCTTTTTATCTCTGATTTTAGGATCATATACTATCACTTGACTTAGCAAAATGTTGATTTCTTTTCTGTTTTCAAATGTCCTTTGAATTCACTGTGCTTTCGAAACCTAAGGATTAGCACCTTTCATGAAATCTGAGAAACTCTCCATCCTTTATTATCTCTTTGAATACTGTTTCTCTCCCTACTCTAATTTTCTTCTTCTGGAAATATGATGAGGATTATGTTAAATCACCTAATACTCCACTTGTCTTTCAATCTTTAATATTTCACCACATTGTCTCTCTGTGTTACACTCTAGGTAATTTCTTCAGATATTACCTTGTATTGTACTTACTAGAACTATTCTTCTTTAACCCACTCACCGTTTCTGAAAGTTGTATGTGGTTCTTTTTAAAAATCAGTCTTATCTCAGCAATCCCAGAAAAAGATGGTGGAGTGAGAAGTGACACAGAAACCTCCTCCTAAAACCACATATAACATGAAAATATAGCAAATACAACTAATCTTGAAAGACTAACCAGAAAGAAGGCTGCAACAGACAGCCAACATCTGGGGAAAAGAGAAGACCCATAGAAAAGGATAATGTAGCAAAACGATGATCTGTTAGGACTCAAGCCCTCCCCCAACCCCAGCTCATAGGCAAGAGGGAAAAAAAACACTGCAGAGGGAGTAGAAGCCCAAGACTGCTAAACACCCACCTCTGGAGATCAGCTCTAGGAGCACAAACCCACATTACATGGTGCTTGGGTGATAAGTGGGGCTGGAAAGCAAAGACAGGTGAAATACCACAGAGACTGAGATTCCAGCCGCTTATGGAGAATTGATACCCACAACTGGCTGCTCCAGGACAAAAGAAAGGCTGGCACTTTGAAGGACTTCGCAACAGCGAGAGGGCTGCAAAGGGGCAAGGATTACACAGAGCTCGCTGCTCAGGAGAAAGGACAGGTGGACAAAATCGTCAGAGCACACTCAGCCCAGCAAATTGGGAACTTTCAGGAGCTTCAGGCACTCCATCCTCCTGGCTGGCAATACAGCACCAAGTTCCCCCACTATGATACACAGCCTGCCACTTCTTCCTCCCAGCCAGCAGCAGTTTGCAAACCTGCTGTCCCCGCCATCATGCCAGAACAGCCAGAGGGCACCTATGGCAGCTACAAGGGTGTAATGCAGAGGCACCTCCCTGCATGCTTGGCCCACTGGTCCTGGCAGTGGAGGAAGGCACTGCAGCCGCGAAGCAGGAAAGAGCTCTTTCCTCTCAGCAGGCACCAGTGCCATTCACCCCAGCCATAGCTGCAAGTGCTGGAAAGCTCCAGAGAGTACAGCTTCTGGGCACTAGAGGATGCCACCTACACAAAGTTATTATTCCATAATAATCATTAGAAATATGAAATGGCAAAAAAAATCTTGTACAAACCACAATCGCTAAAACAGCAGAAAGAAGGCTAAATGAAACTGAAACCACCAATCTTCTTGATTAATATTTCAAAATAAAAATCATAAACATGCTCACAGAGCTACAGAAAAATACAGGATATCAGGAAGGACTTCAAAAAGAGATAGAAACTTTGAAAAATACATTATCTGAAAAGAAACACACAATGCAGGGATTTAAAAGAAGATTAGATAAGGTAGAGAAGATTATAAATGAAACAGAAATTAGAAAACACGAATACAAAGAAGCTGAGCCACAGAGAAAAAAAAGGATCTCTAGGAATGAAAGAATAATAAGACAACTCGGCAACAATACAAATGGAACATTTGCATTATAGGGATACCAGAAGAAGAGAGAGAAAAACAGATAGAGAGTCTCTTTGAGGAAATCATTGCTGAAAATGTCGCCAATCTGGGGAAGGTAACAGTCTCTCAGGCCATGAGAGTTCACAGACTTCCCAACACTAGAGACCCAAGGATGACAATAACAAGACATATAATAATTAAAACAGCAAATATAAAAGACAAGGACAGATTATTAAAAGCAGAAAGAGACTAGAGGAGAAGATGGCGGTGTGAGTAGGGCAGCAGAAATCTCCTCCCAAAACCATATATATTTTTGAAAATACAACAAATAAAACTACACCTAACAGAGAGACCAGAGGATACAGTACAAAAGCCAGGCTACATCTACACCTGCAAGAACTCGGCACCTCCCGAACAGGGTAAGATACAAGCTGCGGCCTGGCAGGACCCAAGAGCTCCCCCTACCCAAGCTCCCCGGTGGGAGAAGAGGAGTCGGAGAGGGGAGGGAGTGGAAGCCCAGGACTGCTAAATAACCAGCCCTAGTGACCCACACCGGGAAAGCAGACACACATTGCATGGTGTGCTGGATATCAGGGAAACGGAAAAGTAAAATCTGTCAGTGGGTCCCCGCAGCCGACTCCCCCAGGACAAAAGAAAAGCGAGTGCATTTTGAAAGTCTTAAAGGGACAGGGGCTTCACAGCTGGACGGAATCATCCCAGCACACTCAGCCCAGCAGCTGGGAATCCTGGGGAACATCAGGCACTCTAACCCCCTGGGTAGCAACGCAGCTCTGAAACCCCATACAGTGATAAACAGCCTGCCATTCATTCCCCTTCCCACATGGCCCCGGCCAAGCAGCCTGAGAGCAGCCATACCCGCAGGAGCCGATCAGAGCCTCCTCCCGGCATGCAACCACCTGGGCCACACTCAGGCCGCCGATGGTGAGCAGCTGCCCGGTGCAGTGGGTAAAGGGGTGCTGTTCTCGCAGGAGAGCACACCGGCGCGCCTGCCTCTCACCGCAGGGCTCTGGGCTTCCCAGCCTGGCGCAGCTCAGGAAATTAATCTGGAGCCTGCTCTGGGGTGCGGGTAACCAGCACAGGCAGCTAAAGGAGGGCAAGGCTACCAGCAAGAAGGAAGGGACTTTGTCCTCCCAGCTAACACACAAGCTACCTGCCTACAACTACCTCTACAGGCACGAAAAGGCAGAAGAATTTGATCGAGTCCAGAATCACCCAAACAACACCTGAGAAAGGACCGGGTAAGATAGATTTAACCAATCTTCCTGAAAAAGAATTCAAAATAAAGGTCATAACCATGCTGATGAACCAGCAGAGAAATATGCAAGAGCTAAAGGATCAAGTCGGGAGGGAGAATGCAGAAATAAAACAATCTCTGGAACAATTTAAGAGCAGACTGGATGAGATGAAAGAGGCCATTAACAGAATAGAGATCAGAGAAAAGGAACACAGAGAAGCTGAGGCAGAGAGAGAAAAAAGAATCTCCAGGAATGAAAGACTATTAAGAGAACTGTGTGACCAATCCAAATGGAACAATATTAGCATTATAGGGGTACCAGAAGAAGAAGAGAGAGAAAAAGGGATGGAAAATGTCTGAAAACTTCCCCAAACTGGGGGAGGAAATAGTCTCTCAGACCAAGGGAGCCCACAGATATCCCAACACAACGGACCCAAGCAGAACAACACCAAGCAAATATTGAACCAAGAATACTATATCCAACATAATTATCATTTAAATATGAAGGAGGGATTAAACAATTCCCAGACAAGCAAAAGTTGAGGGAATTTGCCTCCCACAAATGGCCTCTACAGGATATTTTAAAGGGGCTGCTCGAGATAGAATCACTCCTAAGGCCAAATAGATGTCAACAGAGAAAATAAAATCACACCAAAGAAAGAAGGTCAACCAAATACTAACTAAAAGCAAGAAATAAAACCAACTATGCACAAAACCAGTCAAAGGAAACACAAAAGAGTACAGATTAAAACACCTAACATACAAAGAATGTAGGAGGAGGAATAAGAAAGGAGAGAAATAAAGAATCATCAGACTGTGTTTATAATAGCTTAATAAGCGAGTTAAGTTAGATGATTAGATAGTAAAGAAGCTACCCTAGAACCTTTGGTAACCACAAATCTAAAGACTGCAATGGCAGTAAGTACATATCTTTCAATAATCCCTCTAAATGTAAATGGGCTGAATACACCAATCAAAAGACACAGAGTAATAGAATGGATAAAAAAGCAAGACGCATCTATATGCTGCTTACAAGAGACTCACCTCAAACCCAAAGACACACACAGACTAAAAGTCAAGGGATGGAAAAAGATATTTCAGGCAAACAACAGGGAGAAAAAAGCAGGTGTTGCAGTACTTGTGTCAGACAAAATAGACTTCAAAACAAAGAAAGTAACAAGAGATAAAGAAGGACACTAAATAATGATAGAGGGGTCAACCCAACAAGAGGATATAACCATTCTAAATATATATGCATCCAACACAGGAGCACCAACATACGTGAAAAAAATACTAACAGAATTAAAGGAGGAAATAGAATGCAATGCATTCGTTCTAGGAGACTTCAACACACCATTCACTTCAAAGGATAGATCCACCAGACAGAAAATAAGTAAGGACACAGAGGCACTGAACAACACACTAGAACATATAGACCTAATAGACACCTACAGAACTCTACACCCAGAAGCAGCAGGATACACATTCTTCTCAAGTGTACATGGAACATTTTCCAGAATAGACCACATACTAGGCCAAAAAAAGAGCCTCAGTAAATTCAAAAAGAATGAAATTCTACCAACGAACTTCTCAGATCACAAAGGTATAAAACTAGAAATAAATTGTACAAAGAAAACAAAAAGGCTCACAAACACATGGAGGCTTAACAACATGCCCCTAAATAATCAATAGACCAATGACCAAACTAAAATAGAGATCAAGCAATATATGGAGACAAATGACAACAACAGCACAAAGCCCCAACTTCTGTGGGATGTAGCAAAGGCAGTTTTAAGAGGAAAGTATATAGCAATCCAGGCCTATTTAAAGAAGGAAGAACAATCCCAAATGAATAGTCCAAAGTCACAATTATTGAGATTGCAAAACGAAGAACAAATGAGACCCAGAGTAAGCAGAAGGAGGGACATAATAAAGATCAGAGAAGAAATAAATAAAATTGAGAACAATAAAACAATAGAAAAAAATCAATGAAACCAAGAGCTGGTTCTTTGAGAAAATAAACAAAATAGATAAGCTCCTAGACAGACTTATGAAGAGAAAAAGAAAGTCAACACACATAAACAGAATCAGAAATGAGAAAGGAAAAATCATGACGTACCCCACAGAAATACAAAGAATCTTAGAGAATACTATGAGACTCTATATGGTAAAAAAACTGGAAAACCTAGAAGAAATGGACAACTTCCTAGAAAAATACAACCTTCAAAGACAGATCAAGTAAGAAACGGAAAATCTAAACAGACCAATTACCAGCAACAAAATTGAGTCGGTAATCCAAAAACTACCCAAGAACAAAACCTCTGGGCCAGATGTATTTACCACTGAATTTTATCAGACATATAGAGAAGACATAATACCCATTCTCCTTAAAGTTTTCCAAAAAACAGAAGAGGTGGGAATACTCTCAAAGTATCCCCAGCATCACTCTAGTGTGAAGCCAGCATCACTCTAATACCAAAACCAGGCAAAGACACCACAAAAAAAAGAAAATTACAGACCAATATTCCTGATGAATATAGATGCAAAAATACTCAACAAAACATTAGCAAACCAAATTCAAAAATACATCAAGAAGATCATACACCGTGATCAAGTCAGATTAATCTAAAGGGTTGTAAGGATGGTACAACATTCGAAAATCCATCAACATCATCCACCATATCAACAAAAAGGACAAAAACCACATGATCATCTCCACAGATGATGAAAAAGCATTCGACAAAATTCAACATCCATTCATGATAAAAACTCTCAGCAAAATGGGTATAGAGGGCAAGTACCTCAACATAATAAAGGCCATATATGACAAACACACAACCAATATCATACTTAACAGTGAAAAGCTGAAAGCCTTTCCTCTAAGATCGGGAACAGGACAGGGATACCCACTCTCCCCACTGATATTCAACATAGTTCTGGAGGTCCTAGCCATGGCAATCAGACAAAACAAAGAAATACAAGGCATCAGGATTGGTAAAGAAGAAGTCAACCTGTCACTATTTGCAGACGACATGATATTGTATATAAAATACCCTGAAGACTCCACTCTAAAACTACTAGAACAGATATCTTAATTCAGCAAAGTTGCAGGATACAAAATTAATACACAGAAATGTGTTGCTTTCCTATACACTAATGATGAACTGGCAGAAAGAGAAATCAGGAAAAAATTCCTTTCACAATTGCATCAAAAAGAATAAAATACCTAGGAATAAACCTAACCAAGGAAGTGAAAGACCTATACCCTGAAAACTACAAGACACTCTTAAGAGAAATTAAAGAGGACAATAACAAATGGAAATTCATCTCATGCTCTTGGATAGAAAGAATTAATATTGTAAAAATGGCCATCCTGCCCAAAGCAATCTACAGATTCAATGCAATCCCTATTAAAATACCAACAGCATTATTCAATGAACTGGAACAAATAGTCTTAAAATTTACATGGAAACACAAAAGAACCTGAATAGCCAAAGCAATCCTGAGAAGGAAGAATAAAGCAGGGGGGATCTCACTTCCCAACTTCAAGCTCTCCTACAAAGCCACAGTAATCAAGAAAATTTGGTACTGGCACAAGAACAGACCCACAGACCAGTGGAACAGGATACAGAATGCAGATATTAACCCAAACATATATGGTCAATTAATATACGATAAAGGAGCCATGGACATACAATGGAGAAATAAAAGCCTTTTCAACAGCTGGTGTTGGCAAAACCGGACAGCTACATGTAGGAGAATGAAACTGGATTATTGTCTAACCCTATACACAAAAGTAAATTTGAAATGGATTAAACACCTGAATATCAGTCATGAAACCATAAAACTCTTAGAAAAAAACACAGGCAAAAATCTCTTGGACATAAACATGAGAGACTTTTTCATGCACATATCTACCTGGGCAAGGGAAACAGAAGCAAAAATGAACAAGTGGGACTATATCAAGCTGAAAAGCTTCTGTATGGCAAAGGACACCACAAATAGAACAAAAAGACATCCTACAATATGGGAGAATATATTCATAAATGACAGATCCGATAAAGGGTTGACATCCAAAATATATAAAGAGCCCATGCATCTTAACAAACAAAAAGCAAATAAGCCAATTAAAAAATGGTCAGAGGAGCTGAACATACACTTCTCCAAAGAAGAAATTCAGATAGCCAACAGACACATGAAAAGATGCTCCACATCACTAGTCATCAGAGACATGCAAATTAAAACCACAATGAGATATCACCTCACACCAGTAAGGATCGCCACCATCCAAAAGACAAACAACAACAAATGTTGGCAAGGTTGTGGAGAAAGGGGAACCCTCCTACACTGCTGGTGGGAATGCAAATTAGTTCAACCACTTTGGAAAGCAGTATGGAGATTCCTCAAAAAGCTCAAAATAGAAATACCATTTGACCCAGAATTCCACTTCTAGGAATTTACCCTAAGAATGCAGCAGCCCAGTTTGAAAAATAAATATCCACCCATATGTTTATTGCAGCACTATTCACAATAGCCAAGAAATGGAAGCAACCTAAGTGTCCATCAGTAGATGAATGGATAAAGAAGATGTGGTACATATAAATAATGGAATATTATTCAGCCATAAGAAGAAAACAAATCCTACCATTTGCAACAACATGGATGGAGCTAGAGGATATTATGCTCAGTGAAATAAGCCAGGTGGAAAAAGACAAGTATCAAATGATTTCACTCATCTGTGGAATATAAGAACAAAGGAAAAACTGAAGGAACAAAACAGCAGCAGAATCACAGAAACCAAGAATGGACTAAGAGTTACCAAAGGGAAAGGGACAGGGGAGGATAGGTGGGAAGGGAGGGATTGGAGGGGGAAGAAAGGGGGCATTATGATTAGCATGTATAATGAGGCGGGGCACGGGGAGGTCTGTACAACACAGAGAAGACAAGTAGTGAGTCTACAGCATCTTACTACACTGATGGACAGAGACTGTAATGGGGTATGTAGGGGGGACTTGGTGATGGGGGGTGTCTAGTAAACATAATGTTCCTCACGTAATTGTAGATTAATGATACCAGAATAAAACAAAAATTAATTTTTAAAAAAAAGCAGCCAGAGGGAGAAAAAAGACCACATAAAAAGGAAAACCCATCACGCTCTCATCAGACTTCTCAGTAGAAACCTTACAGGCCAGAAGGGAGTGGCATGACATATTTAATGCAATGAAACAGAAGAACCTCAAACCAAGAATACTCTACCCAGCAAGATTATTATTTAAATTTGAAAGACAGAGTAAACAATTTCCACATAAGCAAAAGTTGAAAGAATTTACCTCCCACAAACCATCTCTACAGTCTTTTTGGAGGGATATTCTAGATGGAAGTGCTCTTAAGGCTAAATAGCTGTCACCAGAGAAAATAAAACCACTGTAAAGGAAGTAAACCAATTAATTACTAAGCATATGGAAAATTAAATCAACTACCCACAAAATCAGTCAAGGGATACACAAAGAGTAGAGAATATGATGCCTAACATATAAAGAGTGGATGAGGAAGAAAAAGAAGGGACGGGAAAAAAAAGAACCTTTAACCTGTGTTTGAAATACCATACTATGCGAGTTAAGTTAAACTGTTAGTAAAGAAAATGCCCTTGAATCTTGGTAACCATGAATCTAAAGCCTACAATGGCAATAAGTACATATCTATTGATAATCACCCTAAATGTAAATGGACTGAATGCACCAATCAAAAGACATAGAGTTACAGAATGGATAAAAAAGTAAGACTCGCCTATATGCTGCCTACAAGAGACTCACTTCAAACCCAAAGACATACACAGACTAAAACTGAAGGAATGGAAAAAGATATTTCATGCAACTAATAGGGAGAAAAAAGCAGGTGTTGCAGTCAAAACTGCTTGTATCAGACAAAATAGACTTCAGAACAAAGAAAGTAATGAGACAAATAGTAACATTACATAATGATAAAGGGGTCAGTCCAACAAGAGTATATAACCATTATAAACACCTATGCACCCAACATAGGAGGAATAAATACTAAAAGAATTAAAGGGGGAAACAGAAAGCATTCAGTTTAGGAGACTTCAACACACCATTCACCCTAAAGGACAGATCAACCAGACAGAAAATAAGTAAGGAGACAGAGGAACTGAACAACACATTAAAACACATGGACCTAACAGACATCTACAGAACATTCCATCGAAAAGCAGCAGGATACACATTCTTCTCAAGTGCACATTGAACATTTTCAAGAATAGATCATATACTAGGCCACAAAAAGAGCCTCAGTAAATTCAGAAGGACTAAAATTGTACCAACCAGCTGCTTGGACCACAAAGGTATGAAAGTAGAAATAAATTATGCAAAGAAAATAAAAACACCCACAAACACATGGAGACTTAACAACATGCTCCTAAATAACCAATGGATCAATGACTAAATAAAAACAGAGATCAAGAAATATATATGGAAATAAATGAAAACAAATCAACACCCGAAAAGTTGTGGGATACAGCAAAGGCCAGTCTAAGAGGGAAGTACATTGCAACACAGGTTTACCTCAAGAAAGAAGAGCTACCCCAAGTGAACAGCCTAAACTCACAATTAATGAAACTAGGAAAAAAAAGGACAAATGAGGCCCAAAGTCAGTAGAAGGAGGGACATAATAAAAAATAGAGCAGAAATAAATAAAATTCAAAATAAAACAACAGAAAGACTCAATGACACCTGGAGCAGGTTCAACAAGAAAATAAACAAAACAGATAAACCCCAGGCAAGACTTCTCAAGAAAAAAGAGTCTACACATATAAGCAGAATCGGAAATAAGAAAGAAAAAAATAACTATGGACAACACAGAAATACAAAGAATTATTAGAGAATACTATGAAAAATTATATGCTAACAAATTGGATAACCCAGAAGAAATAAATAACTTTCTAGAAAAATACAACATGCCAAGGCAGACCCAGAAAGAAATGGAAAATCTGAATAGACCAATAACCAGCAATGAAATTGAATTGGCAATCAAAAAACTACCTAAGAAAAACCCTGGACCAGATGGCTTCACAGCTCAATTTTATCAAATATTTAGAGAAGACCTAATACCCATCCTTCTTAGAGTTTTTGAAAAATAGAAGAGGGAATACATTCTATGAGGGCAGCATCACTCTAATACCAAAACCAAGCAGACCCCACCAAAAAAGAAAATTACAGACCAATATCCCTGATGAACATAGATGCAAAAATACTCAACAAAATATTAGCAAACCAAATTCAAAACTATATGAAGAAGATTATACACCATGATCAAGTGGGATTCATCTCAGGGATGCAAGGATGGTACAACATTCGAAAATCCATCAACATCATACACAACATCAACAAAAACAAGGACAAAATCACATGTTCATTTCAATACATGTTGAAAAAGTATTTAACAAAATTCAACATCCATTCATGACAAAAACTCTCAACAAAATGGGTATAGAGGGCAAGTACCACAACATAATAAAGGCCATATATGACAAACCCACAAGCACTATCACACTTAACAGTGAAAAGCTGAAATCTTTTCCTCTAAGATTGGGAACAAGGCAAGGATGCTCATGCTCACTCTCCCAACTTTTACTCAAAATACTACTGGAGATTCTACCCACAGCAATCAGATGACACAAAGAAATAAAAGGCATCCAGATTGGTAAAGAAGAAGTTAAACTGTCACTGTTTGCAGATGACATGATATTGTACATAAAAACCCTAAAGAATCCACCCAAAAACTTCTAGACCTAATAACTGAATTCAGCAAGGTTACAAGATACAAAATTAATACACAGAAATCTGTTGCATTCCTATATACTAACAATGAACTAACAGAAAGAGAAATAAGGAAAACAATATCATTTAAAATTGCATCAAAAAGAATAAAATACCTAGGAATAAACCTAGCCAAGGATATGAAAGATGTATACCCTGAAAACTACAAGACACTCATGAGAGAAATTAAAGAAGACACCAATAAATGTAAATACATCCCATGCTCATGGATAGGAAGAATTAATATAAGACCATCCTGCCTAAAGCAATCTATAGATTCAATGCAATCCCTATCAAAATACCAATGGCATTCTTCAACAAACTAGAACAAATAGTTCTAAAATCCATATGGAACCACAAAAGACCCTGAATAGCCAAAGCAATCCTGAGAAGGAAGAATAAAGCTGGAGGGATTACATTCCCCAACTTCAAGCTCTACTACAAAGCCACAGTAATCAAGACAATCTGGTACTGGCACAAGAACAGACCCATAGATCAATGGAACAGAATACAAAGCCAAGATATAATCCCAGTCATATATGGTCAATTAAAATACAATAAAGGTGCCATGGATATACAGTGGAGAAATGACAGCCTCTTCAACAACTGATGTTGGCAAAACTGGACAGCTACATGCATGAGAATGAAACTGGATTATTGTCTAACTCCATTCACAAAAGTAAACTCAAATGGATCAAAGATCTGAATATAAGTCATGAAACCATTATACTCTTAAAAGAAAACAGGCAAAAATCTCTTGAATATAAACATAATCAACTTCTGGCCCAATACATCTCCTCGGGCAAGGGAACAACCAAAAGCAAAAATGAATAAATGGGGCTACATCAAACTAAAAAGCTTCTGTACAGCAAAGGATATCATCAGTAGACCTAAAAGGCATTCTACAGTATGGGGGGAACATATATTCATAAATGACATATCTGATAAGGGGTTAACATCCAAAACATATAAGGAAGTCACATGCTTCAACACCCAAAAAGCCAATATCCCTATTAAAATAGAGGTGGAGGATGTCAACAGGCACTTCTCCAAAGAAGAAATTCGGATGGCCAACAGGCATATGAAAAGATGTTCCACTTGCTGATCATCAGGGAAATGCAAATTAAAACCACAGTGAGATATCACCTCACACCAGTTAGGATGGCCAACATCCAAAAGAGAAGGAACAACAAATGCTGGTGAGGATGCGGAGAAAGGGGAACCCTCCTACACTGTGAGTGGGGATGTAAATTAGTTCAACCATTGTGGAAAGAAATATGGAGGTTCTTGAAAAAACTAAAAATAAAAATACCATTTGTTCCAGGAATTCCACTCCTCAGAATTTACCCAAAGTAAACAAGATCCCTGATTCAAAAAAGACATGTACCCCTGTTTATCTCAGCACTATTTACAATAGCCAAGAAATGGAATCAACATAGGTGTCCATCAGTAGATGAATGGATAAAGAAGATGTGGTACATATACCCAATGGAATATTATTCAGCCATAAGAAAAAAAACAAATCCTACCATTTGCAACAATGTGGATGGAGCTAGAGGGTATTATGCTCAGTGAAATAAGTCAGACAGAGAAAGACAAGTACCAAATAATTTCCTTCATTTGTGGAGTATAACAACAAAGCAAAACTGAAGGAACAAAACAGCAGCAGACTCACAGACTCCAAGAAGGGACTAGCAGTTACCAAAGGGAAGTGGGTTGGAAGGGTGTATGGGGAGGGGGAGAGAGAAGGGGATTAAAGGGCATTATGATTAATACACATAATATAGCAGGGTCATGTGCAAGGAAGTATAGCACAGAGAAGACAAGTAGTGACTCTATAGCATCTTACTATGCTGATAGGCAGTGACTGCAATGGGGTGGGGAGGAATTGATAATATGGGTGAATGTAGTAATCACAATGTTGCTCATGTGAAACCTTCATAAGATTGTATATCAATGATACCTTACTAGAAAAAAAGTCAACCTTATCTGTTTTGATGGCATTTTGCTATATGCTCGTGTTTTTCATTCTCTTTTATATTTCTTTTACCTCAGTGGTTTGATATTTATCTTTAAAATCCCATTATCTGAATGTGTTGGGATTCTAATTCTGCTGTTTATGATTTCTCCTGACTCACTGATGACTACGTGTTTCCCAGTGTCTTTTGCAATTATGATTCATGAGCTCACAGTAGACCTAGACTGAGAGTATCTCTTCAGGGAGGATTTGCACTTGCTTCTGCTAGGAGCCCTGAAGTACAATGGGGCCTTTTTTTTCTTTATAATTTTACATCTTTGAAATTGCCAGACCACACAAATAGTACAAATTGGAATAGCAAATCTGAGTGAGGGTGGGCCAGTGGCTAAGAATTCTTGGAAACCTTTCCCTTTGATGAGACTAGGCCAAAACAGACAAATTTATTTTTCCCCTCTCTTTAGTAAGATTCTGATCCTTTCCGTGTCTCACATTACTATGGACTACCTAATGTAAAGAGACACAAAGTCTTGACTCCTGTTTCCCACAAGTCTTTCTAAAACCCAATCCTTTGGATTACCAACATCTGCAAAGGACTGAGGTCATCAGAGTCAACTCACTGCCATTTCTAGCTCCTTTTTCCTTTTATTCCCTCAGTTTTTCCTCTTATTTTTATAACAAGCTCAGCTATTTCCTAAAAGGATGTTTGTTATACTTTACACAGTATATCTAGTTATTTCATATAGGGCAGTACTTCTATGACATTAAAACCATAGAAAATGAAGTCTTCTCACAGCATTTGAGGGGACGTATTCTGAAAATTCCCATCAACAAAGGCACAGAGAAAGGTAAAGCTGGAAAAGATACATATCTTTCCCTCCTCATTCTCTTCTGTATTTCTCTTCCTCAACCCAAGTGAAAGTTGCCATTTACTGCTGGTCATTTGTGTCAGTCTAGATTCCACTAGAGGCCCTGATACTACAGATCAAAGCAGAGACCTGCTAAAGGTCCCTGGATATATATACATCCCAAGAGATGCTAGTTAACCCATATGCAATAACAGACAGGGCAGACAATTGGATAAGAGGCCTTCAAGGTCACTTTTTTCTTGGCAGCAACAGTGTCTCTTTGTGCTCTCACAGTCACACAGCACAGGCAAACAGGCATGGGGTGAACACCAGCTAATCACAGCTCTCAGTTGTGTACCACCTAGCACTCCTCCTTCCCACTTATGATCAGTATTGTATCTCACTGGGCTGAATAAAATCAGAGTCATAACGGGCAAGCACTGGGGTGTCAGAGTCATGGAACATGGGAAACCACAAAGAATAAATAAAACCTTCTAATGTGGTTAATTTCAAGAAGTTCCAAGCAGTTAAAAATGGCATTTATTTTTGTTAATGTAAATTAAATGTTAAGTGGAAGAAATACACAATATTCGATTACTTTGTTATTTTGGCCAGGGCTATGATTAAGAAATATAACCATTAATACTCCAAATGTATGGGTTTACCAAAATAAAATCATTTAATTAATTTCAGAGAATTAATTGTAACTAAAATGTACTTGGTGCTTTAGGAAATAACACAAAAATGCAGTCAACAGCCAAGGACCTATTTCCTAACCCCAACAATTTTCAATTTTCTTAATTTTAATTATGTATGTGATTTATATGCCAGAAATAAAGTTAGCATGCTTAATTCTCCTAAGCATTTTTCTAAAACTCTAATTTGAAATACGGAAGATTCTTCACTTGCTCTAATCAGGGTATTGAAATATACAGTCAGTAACAGGAAAATATTTAAAAACTTTAACTACCAGCATCTCCTTTTCACTGGGATATTATACCTTGGCCAAATTACATTAGAAACTCCTTGAACATGGGAACAATGTCTTGTCATAGAGAGTGAATGATACAAAATTTAAAATAACTATTTTATATCATCAAGGGAAACAAGCAAAGTACAAAGTACTCTGTTTATTATGTCCTCATCTATGTAAAAAGGGAGGGGGTGATATATATCCATATTTGTTTATTTTCTTTTTAAAGCAAAAAGTCTCTGGAAGCATACACAAGAAAACAAAAACCACAATTATCCAATAGGAACTGGCAAATGTAGGGCAGTAATGAGAGGCAAACATATACTGTGTATCTTTTCACATTTTGAAAGTCTGAAACTATGTGAACGTATTGCCTGTTCAGAATCTAAATAAGTTAATTTATTTAATGTTAAAAAAAGGACCCTACAGTTAAAACAATACAAAGGTAAATTAAAAATAGCCATACCTGACAACAGATTCCTAGATTCACTAAATATTTCTTCTTTGTCACTGATAAACATTTGTTAACCTCCCTTGCAGTTAAGGGAGGCCATAAGAATGACTTCTAGCCAATGAGATGTGAACAGAAGTGATATTTGCCACTGTGAGAACTGGCCCATAAAAACCAAAACCATATCCTCTATGCTCTTTCATGTTCTAGTGGCTGGATGTCAGTATCTGGGATGACCTCAAAAGTCACAGGTTTAAGACTGAAAAGTCTATTGACCCAGGAAGAAACAGAAAATCTGAACAGACCAATT
The DNA here is from genome assembly GCF_030020395.1 of Manis pentadactyla. Lineage (NCBI taxonomy): Eukaryota > Metazoa > Chordata > Mammalia > Pholidota > Manidae > Manis > Manis pentadactyla. Next base: position 78,934,950 of record NC_080020.1, read on the forward strand.
AACAGTAACAAAACTGAACTGGTAATCAAAGAACTCCCAAAAAAACAAAAGCTCATAACCAGATGACTTCACAGCTGAATTCTACCAAACATTTACAGAAGAGCTAATACTGATTCTTCTTAAAGTACTCTAAAAAGTATTAGAGGAGGGAATATTTCAGTTTCATACATCACATTAACAAAAAGAAAGATAAAATCGTATGATCATCTCAACAGAAAAAAGCATTTAACAAAGTTCAACATCCATTCATGATAAAACTCTCAACAAAATGGGTATAAAGAATATGTACCTCAACACAATAAAGGCCATATATAACAAACCCACAGCTAACATCATACTCAATGGTGAAAAGCTAAAAGCTTCACCACAAAAATCAGAAACAAGACAAGGATTGCCACTCTTGCCACTCTTATTCAACATAGTACTAGAGGTCCCAGCCACAGCAATCAGACAAGATAAATAGATAAAAGGCATCCAAATGGTAAGGAAGAAGTTATATAGTCATTATTTACAAGTGACATATTATATACAGAAAACCCTAAAGATTACACCAAAAAACTATTAAAATAACTGAATTCAGCAAAGTAATCTATTACATTCCTATATACTGACAACGAACTAGCAGAAAGAGAAATTAGAAAAGGAACTCCATTTACAATTTCATCAAAAAGAAGAAAATACCTAAGAATAAACCTAACCAAGGAGATGAAAGACCTATATTCTGAAAACTACAAGACACTCATGAGAGAAATTAAAGACACCAATAAATGGAAATCTATCCCACACTCATAGATAGGAAGAACTAATATTGCCAAAATGGCCATTCTGCCCAAAGCAATTTACATATACAATGCAATCCCTATCAAAAACCCACAGTATTCTTCAATGAACTAGAACAAATAATTCTAAAATTCATATGGAACCACAAAAGACCCCAGTAAGCCAAAACAATTCTGAGAAAGAATAACAAAGCTGGGGGGATTACATTCCCTGACTTCAAGCTCTACTACAGTGCCACAGCAATCAAGACAATTTGGTACTGGCACAAGAACAGACCCATAGACCAATGAAACAGAATAGAGAGCCCAGATATAAGCCCACACATACATGGCCAATTAATATATGATAGAGGAGTCATGAATATACAGTGGTGAAAAGACAGTCTCTTCAATGACTGGCATTGGGAAAACTGGACAGCTACATGCAAGAGAATGTAACTGGATTATTGTCTAACTCCAAACACAAAAGTAAACTCAAAATGGATCAAAGTCCTGAAGGTAAGACATGAAAGCATAAAACTCTTAGAAGAAAACACAGGCAAAAATCCTTTGAATATAAGCATGAGTAATTTTTTCCTGGACACATCTCCTCAGGCAAGGGAAACAAAACCAGAAATAGACAAGTGGTACTACAACAAACTAAAAAGCTTCTTTACAGCAAAGGACACCATCGGCAGAACGAAAAGGCAACCTACAGTATGGGAGAATATATTTGTAAATGATTTATTTGATAAGGGATTAACACCCAAAATATATAAAGAACTCATATGCCTCAACACCCAAAAAACAAAGAACCCAATCAAAAAATGGGCGGAGGACCTGAACAGACATTTTTCCAAAGAAATTCAGATGCCCAACAAGCACATGAAAAGATGCTTCACATTGCTAACCAACACGGAAATGCAAATCAAAACCACAATGAGATAGCACCTCACACCAGTTAGAGTGCCACCATCTAAGAAACATGTAACACGTATTGGCAAGATGTGGAGAAAAGTGAACCCTCCTACACTTTCAGTGGGAATGTAAATTGATGCAACTTCTATAGAAAGCATTATGGAAGTTCCTCAAAATACTAAAAATAGAAATACCATTTGACCCAGTAATCCCACTTCCAGGAATTTACCTTAAGAAAACAAAATCCCTTATTCGAAAAGATATGCACCCCGATGTTTACTGCCATATTATTTACAATAGGCAAGATATGGAAGCAACCAACGTGTCCACCAATAAATGAATGGATAAAGATGTGGTACATATACACAATGGAAATTACTCAGCCATAAAAAAAGAATACTGCCACTTGCGACAACATGGATGGACCTAGAGGGTATTATGCTAAGTGAAATAAGCCAGGTGGAGAAAGACAAATACCATATAATTTCACTTATTTGTGGAATCTCAAAACAAAACAAAACAAAACAAACAAAACAACAGTAGATTCACAGGCACTGAGACTGGTGTTTACCATGGGGAAAGGTTAGGGACCAGAGAGGGTGAGGGGGATAAAATGGCACAAAAATTCTCAAACATAATATACGTTGGTCATAGGATGGTAGTACAGCATGGAGAATATAGCCAAAGATTCTGTAAAATCGTCCTATTTTGACAGATAGTAACTGCACTAGTGAGGGTGAAGATCTAATAATACAGTATTGAACCACTGTGTTGTACACTTGAAACCAATATAAGATTGTGTATCAACTACACTTCAGTAAAAAAGAAAAAGACTGAAAAGTCAATGGAGTGCCTAAAAGCCTATGTGACAATAGTTCCATCCCACCCTCAATCTGGAAAAGTCATGAATCCTTTAAGCAAAGAAGAAAAAGAAGAAATTAATTTCCATTCTGTTAGAACCTATTAAACTTTTTGGGGACTTTTTGTTGACCATTAGTTTCTGTAACCAATGCACTACCTTTAGGGGTTAACAAGCATGTTAATGTTCACTTAGTCAATCAGAACATGAAGCTGAGCTTCCTATGTTCCCAGGGCTTAGTGAAGTTTAGAGCATTAAATAAAAGAGAAAGACTGTGATTCAAGCCCAACCACATAAAATGCTAATGACTGTGTCATTCTGAAAGGAGAATCACACAAAGACTCTACCTACTCACCAGAGATGCCTACAAATTCTCCTCACAATCTTGACAGCAGCTACAAGAAAAAGACAAGGCGAGTACCAAATTGAGAAGAACTGATTGGCACAGATCCCAATAGCTGACAACACAGGCACACAGCCAACCCCCATCATCACAGAAGCCTCCAGTAGGGTCATCTCATGACTGTCTTCATTTTAATGCTGTATAATATTCTAATGTATGAGTAATTTATTTTTCTATTCCCCTACTAATAACTAGGTTGCTTCCAATTTTTTTGCATTATATAGACTACAGCTATTTTCTTGACCATATAATTGAAGCTAGGAGCCATATTAATCCTTTATAAATATTATCTCATTTGTTCCTCACATCAATACTATGAGGTAGTTATTGTAATTCCTATTTTACAGGTGAAGAAATAGTATAAAATTTAAAACTTGTCCAAAGTGACACAACTGAATGAGGGAATCAGAGCTAAAGCTATAGCCTCATTAACTCCAAAACCATGCTTTCGGTAGCCCCCACTGCTTGGCTGAGTGGGGATAATTAATCCTGGATAATTAAGCTGAGTCTCAGTTTTTCTCATCTGTAAAATGAGGCAGTAACTATCTCATAGAATAGTTGAAAGAATTAACAGACATAACAGAATTTAAAATGCAGCACAGTTAAACACTTTCCACTATGCCATTTTTTTGTCCACTTGCTGGATCCTTCTGAGCTTTAAGTCTTCTGCCTCTCCCATACAAAGACTCATTTACACAGTAACCAATCTTACCTCCTAAGCCTCAGCCCTTCCCCTTTTCCATATCTGCTACTTTTCTTTCCTCAAGTCTTAGATATGAACTTCAGCTCCTTTCTTCCCAAACATTTCCCTTGCTTTTAAAATATATATAAATGTTTCTTTTCCATCCCTAAAATCAGCATGACATTTTGCTTATATATCTTTACCTGAAGAGATATAGTCCAGAATGTTTTTGAAAGAGAAGACAGATGGGTAATTTGGATGATTTTTCAGACTACTGTACTTTAGGCACAAAATTGCAAAACATTTGCAATTTGCAAAAGTCAATGGTTCTTTCCAATGTCACTTCTTACGTTGAACAAATGTGTAATAAATACATTTAAGTGATAATCAAAATGGTTGTTTCCATTCAAGACTTGAGTACATTCAATCTACTTGTGCCAAAAGGAGGAAAGACATTAAATGAATGAGCCTATCTGTTATGGATTGAATTGTGTCCCCCAAAAAATATGTGCTGAAGACCCCTAACCCCCAGCACCTCAGAATGTGACCTTACTTGGAAATAGGGTAACTGTATATGTAATTAGTTCAGTGAGATCATACTGGAGGCCCCTAATCCAATATGACTACATGTTTACTAAAGAACATCATGTGAAGAGAGATGCTCACAGGGAGAACACCATGAATGTGAAGGTGGAGATAGAAGAAATGCATCTACAAGTCCAGTAACACCAAAGATTACCAGTAGACTACTAGAAGCTGGGAGAGAGGCCTGGAACAGATGTTTCTTCACAGGCCTCAGAAAGAACCAATCCTACTGACACCTTGACCTTGGGCTTACAGCCTCCAGAACTGGGAGACAAGTTTATGTTGTTTAGGTCATCCAATGTGAAGTACTTTGTTACCCCTAGCAAACTAAGACACTATTTAAATCACTTATTATGGAATTTAATTCTACAAGTATGGCCTTAAAGGGCTGTAGGAAAATCACAGTGCACCCAAATATTTTCAAGCAGTATTTCCAACACAACTCAGATGTGTTTAGAGTTGTGAGTGAGGCCTTTTACACAATACTTAAAACTAGCTATGCCTAATGTTCAATATGGCCCTTTCCTGTTACCCAGGCTGGCTTCCTTTACTCAGTCACACAACTTTCCCTTAGTAACTTCTATCTAATCTAAATCCACTAAGAATTTGATAAGAATGAAAGATGTCATCAAACCATTTCTTCCAGTGTGAAGTACAATGTCTTCATACCTGAACACAATTACCCCACTGAAAGGTAAGAAATACTTTTTCAAAACCAATTCTGGCAAACTATAGCAAGAAGTCACATAAGGGAAAACTGCTTCTAAGGATCTTTTAACATGCAGTTTTTCTTATAAAAAAATTAACTTTCCTTGCATAGGTGTGCCTTTATTTTCAAAGCCTACTTAGAACCCTAAGATTTTCAAATAGATTCATCTGTTCATAATTTCTTATTCATCTATTATATTAAAAACACAAGAGCCCAATAAAATACATAGGGTGGATAGGGATGGGATTAAAGATGGCAGTGTGAGAGGAGAAACAGTAGCTTCCTCCTAAAACTGGGTACAATTAGAAAATTTAATTGGCGCAACAAATCCTGAGAGAGCAACAGGAAAGAGGATGGCATCAGACTGCACATACCTGGAGAAAAGAGCACACCTCACCGAACGGGGTAACGTACCAGAGCCCTCCACAACCCCAGCTCACTGGCGGGAGGAAGAGAAATGGAGCAGGGAGGGAGTGGAAGGCTTGGGACTGTTGAATACCTAGCTCCGGAGATCTTCTCTGGGAGCACAAACCTGCATTTCATGGTGCTTTCATGAGACTCGCATGACTACTGTGTTGGAAAGTTAATACAGGCAGATTTCCTGGGGAGACCGGGATTCCAGCCGCTGGTGGAAAGCAGGGATCCATACCCAGCTGCTCTGGTACAAAAACATACCTGTGTGACCCGCCCACTGGCTCAGGCAGTGCAGACAAGCACAGCAGCCGGGAGGCGGAGAACAGCTCCTTCCTCCCCACAGGTACCAGTACCGCTCCTCTGCGACCCCCGACATAGCTTCAGGGGCTGAGCAGCTCCAGAATAGAGCTTCTGGACACTAGAGGGCACCATATACAAACATGAAACTCCAAAGGAACCTTGTCCAGAGTATAATTATTAATACAACTCCCAAGAAAGATTTAAATGATATGGACCTCGTGACCCATCCAGGAAGGGAGTTCAAAATAAAAATCATCAACATTCTAATGGAGGTATGGAAAGACTTCCAAGAACTCAGGAATGAATTCAGGTCAGAGATCCAATCGTTGAAGAGCACGACGGAGGGTATTGAAAGGAGGTTGGATATGGTGGAGGCGAAAATAAATGAAATAGAAACTAGAGAAGAGGAATACAAAGAAGCTGAGGCACAAAGAGAGAAAAGGATCTCTAAAAATGAAGAATATTGAGAGACCTGTGTGACCAATCCAAGAGGAACAATATTCACATTATAGGGATACCAGAAGAAGAAGAGAGAGAAAAAGGGATAGAAAGTGTCTTTGAGGAGGTAGTTGCTGAAAACTTCCCCAATCTGGGGAAGGAGATAGTCTCTCAGGCCATGGAGATCCACAGATCCCCAACACAAGGGACCCAAGGAAGATAACACCAAGACACGTACTATTTAAAATGAGAAAGATCAAGGATAAGGAAAGACTGTTAAAAGCAGCCAGAGGCAGAAATAAGATCACATACAAAGGAAAGCCCAACAGGCTAACATCAGACTTCTCATCAGAAACCTTACAGGCCAGAAGGGACTGGCATGATATATTTACTGACATGAAGCAGAAGGGCCTGGAACCAAGATTACTTTATCCGGCAAGATTACCATTTAAATTTGAAGGAGGGACTAAACAATTTCCAGATAAGAAAAAGCTGAGAGAGTTTACCTCCCACAAACCATCTCTGCAGTCTATTTTGGACGGACTGCTATAGATGGAAGTGTTCCTAGGATCGGATAGCTGTCACCAGAGGTAGGAAAACCACACTAGGGAGGGTGGAGCAGCTGATTGCGAGGCAAATGCAAAATTAAATTGACTATCCCCAAAGTCAATCAAGGGATAGACAAAAAGTAAAGAATTTGATACCTAATATATAAAGAATGAAGGAGGAAGAAAAAGGAGGACAAATAGAAAAGAACATTCAGATTGTGTTTGTAACAGCATAGTAAGTGAGTTAAGTTAGACTTTTAGACAGTAAGGAAAGTAACCTGGAACCTTTGGTAACCACGAATCTAAAGCCTGAAATGGCAATAAGTACATACCTATCAATAATCACCCTAAATGTAAATGGACTGAATGCACCAATCAAAAGACATAGAGTTACAGAATGGATAAAAAAGTAAGACTCGCCTATATGCTGCCTACAAGAGACTCACCTCAAACCCAAAGACATACACAGACTAAAACTGAAGGAATGGAAAAAGATATTTCATGCAAACAACAGGGAGAGAAAAGCAGGTGTTGCAGTACTAGTATCAGACAAAATAGACTTCAAAAACAAAGAAAGTAACAAGAGATAAAGAAGGACATTACATAATGATAAAGGGCTCAGTCCATCAAGAGGATATAACCATTATAAATATATATGCACCCAACACAGGAGTACCAGCATATGTGAAACAAATACTAACAGAACTAAAGGAGGAAACAGAATGCAATGCATGCATTTTAGGTGACTTCAACACACCATTCACTCCAAAGGACAGATCCACCAGATAGAAAATAAGTAAGGACACAGAGGCACTGAACAACACACTAGAACAGATGGACCTAATGGACATCTACAGAACTCTACACCCAAAAGCAACAGGATACACATTCTTCTCAAGTGCACATGGAACATTCTCCAGAATACACCACATACTAGGCCACAAAAAGAGCCTCAGTAAATTCCACAAGATTGAAATTCTACCAACCAACTTTTCAGACCACAAAGGTATAAAACTAGAAATAAATTGTACAAAGAAAGCAAAAAGGCTCACAAACACATGGAGGCTTAACAACACACTCCTAAATAGTCAATGGATCAACGACCAAATTAAAATGGATATCCAGCAATATATGGAAATAAATGACAACAACAACACAAAGCCCCAACTTCTGTGGGACACAGCGAAAGCCGTCTTAAGAGGAAAATACATAGCAATCCAGGCATATTTAAAGAAGGAAGAACAAACCCAAATTAATAGTCTAACATCACAATTATCAAAATTGGAAAAAGAACAAATGAGGCCTAAACTCGGCAGAAGTAGGGCCATAAGAAAGATCAGAGAAGAAATAAACAAAATTGAGAATAAAACAATAGAAAAAAATCAATGAAACCAAGAGCTGGTTCTTCAAGAGAATAAACAAAATAGATAAGCCTCTAGCCAGACTTATGAAGAGAAAAAGAGAATCGACACACATCAACAGAACCAGAAACGAGAAAGGAAACATCACAACGGACCCAACAGAAATACAAAGAATTATTAGAGACTACTATGAAAACCTATATGCTAAGAAGCTGGAAAACCTAGAAGAAATGGACAACTTCCTAGAAAAATACAACCTCCCAAGACTGACCAAGGAAGAAACACAAAATCTAAACGAACCAATTACCAGCAAAGAAACTGAAGTGGTAATCAAAAGCTACCCAAGAACAAAACCCCCGGGTCAGATGGATTTACCTCAGAATTTTGTCAGACAAACAGAGAAGACATAATACCCATTCTCCTTAAAGTTTTCCAAAAAATAGAAGAGGAGGGAATACTCCCAAACTCATTCTATGAAGCCAACATCACCCTAATACCAAAACCAGGCAAAGTCCCCACCAAAAAAGAAAATTACAGAACAATATCCCTGATGAATGTAGATGCAAAAATACTCAACAAAATATTAGCAAACCGAATTAAAAAATACATCAAAAGGATCATACACCATGACCAAGTGGGATTCATCCCAGGGGTGCAAGGATGGTACAACATCCAAAAATCCATCAACATCATCCACCACATAAACAAAAAGAAGGACAAAAACCACATGATTATCTCCATAGATGCTGAAAAAGCATTCGACAGAATTCAACATCCATTCACGATAAAAACTCTCAACAAAATGGGTATAGAGGGCAGGTACCTCAACATAATAAAGGCCATATATGATAAACCTACAGCCAACATCATACTGAACAGTGAAAAGCTGAAGGCTTTTCCTCTGAGATCAGGAACAAGACAGGGATGCCCACTCTCCCCACTGTTATTCAACATAGTACTGGAGGTCCTAGCCGCAGCAATTAGACAAAACAAAGAAATACAAGGAATCCAAATTGGTAAAGAAGTTAAACTGTCGCTATTTGCAGATGACATGATATTGTACATAAAAAACCCTAAAGACTCCACTCCAAAACTACTAGAACTGATATCGGAATACAGCAAAGATGCAGGCTACAAAATTAACACACAGAAATCTGTCACTTTCCTATACTCTATCAATGAACCAATAGAAAGAGAAATCAGGAAAACAATTCCATTTACAATTACATCAAAAAGAATAAATACTTAGGAATAAACCTTACCAAGGAAGTGAAAGACCTATACTCTGAAAACTATAAGATACCCTGAAGAGAAATTAAAGAGGACACTAACAAATGGAAACTCATCCCATTCTCTTGGATAGAAAGAATCAATATCGTCAAAATGGCCATCCTGCCCAAAGCAATCTACAGATTTGATGCAATCCCTATCAAATTACCAACAACATTCTTTAATGAACTAGAACAAATAGTTCAAAAATTCATATGGAAACACCAAAGACCCTGAATAGCCAAAGCAATCCTGAGAAAGAAGAATAAAATGGGGGGGATCTTGCTCCCCAACTTCAAGCTCTACTACAAAGCCACAGTAATCAAGACAGTTTGGTTACTGGCACAAGAACAGAGCCACAAACCAGTGGAATAGAATAGAGACTCCAGACTTTAACCCAAACATATATGGTCAATTAATATTTGATAAAGGAGCCATGGACATACAATGGGGAAATGACAGTCTCTTCAACAGATGGTGCTGGCAAACTGGACAGCTACATGTAAGAGAATTAAACTGGATCACTGTCTAACCCCATACACAAAAGTAAATTCGAAATGGATCACAGACCTGAATGTAAGTCATGAAACCATAAAACTCTTAGAAAAAAACATAGGCAAAAACCTCTTGGACATAAACATGAGCGATCTCTTCATGAACGTATCTCCCTGGGCAAGGAAAACAAAAGCAAAAATGAACAAGTGGGACTATATCAAGCTGAAAAGCTTCTGTACAGCAAAGGACACCATCAATAGAACAAAAAGGTACCCTACAGTATGGGAGAATATATTCATAAATGACAGATCCGATTAAGGGTTGACATCCAAAATATATAAAGAGTTCACACACCTCAACAAACAAAAAGTGAACAATCCAATTAAAAGATGGGCAAAGGAGCTGAACAGACAGTTCTCCAAAGAAGAAATTCAGATGGCCAACAGACACATGAAAAGATGCACCACATCGCTTGTCATCAGAGAAATGCAAATTAAAACCACAGTGAGGTATCACCTCACACCAGTAAGGATCCCCACCATCCAAAAGACAAACAACAACAAATGTTTGGCGAGGTTGTGGAGAAAGGGGAACCCTCCTACACTGCTGGTGGGAATGCAAATTAGTTCAACCATTATGGAAAGCAGTATGGAGGTTCCTCAAAAAGCTCAAAATAGAAATACCATTTGACCCAGGAATTCCACTTCTAGGAATTTACCCTAAGAATGAAGCAGCCCAGTTTGAAAAAGACAGATGCACTCCTATGTTTATCACAGCACTATTTACAATAGCCAAGAAATGGAAGCAACGTAAGTGTCCATCAATAGATGAATGGATAAAGAAGATGTGGTACATATACACAATGGAATATTATTCAGCCATAAGAAGAAAACAAATCCTACCATTTGCAACAACATGGATGGAGCTAGAGGGTATTATGCTCAGTGAAATAAGCCAGGCGGAGAAAGACGAGTACCAAATGAGTTCACTCATATGTGGAGTATAAGAACAAAGAAAAACTGAAGGAACAAAACAGCAGCAGAATCACAGAACCCAAGAATGGACTAACGGTTACCAAAGGGAAAGGGACTTGGCAGGAGGGGTGGGAAGGCAGGGATATGGGCAGGGAAAAAGAAACGGGGCCTTACAATTAGCATGTACAATGTTGGGGGTGCATAGGAAGGGATGTGGAACACAGAGAAGACAAGTAGTGAGTCTACAGCATCTTACTACGCTGATGGACAGTGACTGTAGTGGGGTTTGTGGGGAGGGACTTGGTGAAGGGGGGAGTCTAGTAACCATAATGTTTTTCATGTAATTGTAGATTAATGATAATAAAATGAATTTAAAAAAATTTAAAAATTTAAAAAATATACATAGGGTGGATATATAAAAGATTGAAAAGACCATATCAAATCAAAGAAGCAGAAGATATTCAAATATGGAACCTCAAAAAAAATGAATTTGATATAATTTAATTTTAAAAGGCCTTAGGAATAAAGACTTCAGAAGGACATTGAAGAATCTTCTTTTCTACAACTAGCACAACTGATAAAAAGTATAGCTCACAACACATAAGAAAGCATAACCTACTTATAAAATCCAATGTATTTTCAGTAATGTAAAATCCAGTCTCAACAATCTAAGTGAATTAATTCTTCAGTTCAGTCAATAAGTACAGAGTGAAAATCACTAGCAAAATTCTGCAGCAAAGGGACCATTTTATAGAATAACAGTTGGTGAGGGTAGAAAATCCTCTGAAACCTGAAACACTTGGTCGTGGATTTATGAACTGTGTGATTTCCCTGAGAGCTGAAATAGGCTAAAAATATAAGGAAGATCTTAAAGGATTTACAAGAATTCATGGATGACTGACAAATAATGGGTTCTTAGAGAACTCTGGAAGATCTGCCAAGGCTAAATTCCTTTGATACCAATTATTTGTTCCATGATCTCACTACAGAAGAAAGTCAGGCCCTAAACTAAACTTTTGCTGCCAGTGTCAGAGACAGAATATTAGCCTGGATGAACGATTGATGCAATCAGCATGGCACTGATGTTAGGGTAAAAAAAACAAACAAACAACAATAATAGATCTACAGCTGAACCACTTTCCTCTAGCTATTTATTTGGAATAGGTTGCAAGTGCCATTAAGATTTAACTGGAATTCTTCTGAAGTAGATTTTGAAGGATTGGGATAAAAGTTTTTAAAATGTGTCCTAAAATAAAAAGGACAAAGGAAAAAAGTTTTCTGTGTTTGTTTCCAGCTATGTAAGTGTTAGTCCAGACTCAAGTTCATACCTAGAAGGCATCATGATTCAATGCATGGTATATTTACTCTCAGCCTTTCTGGGCAGGCAGGGTCACACATGATTTAGCCCCTAAAAAGCCTTCAAAATGGTCTCCTCAATTTATCTCAAATTAATCATGGTTATGCAAGTCAAATTTCACAAAGGAAATAAAAATCATCATTTGCATGAAAACTCTGCTAGGGACTCTCTTTCTGCTGAATATTTCAACCAAGCCAAAAAAAAAAAAATTGCTATGGATGCTTAGGTAGATGTCAGCCAGAATGCAACACCCCTCACATTGTCTGCAGACTGTCTGCAGAAAGCCCTCTTGTTTGCTTTGGCTCCATGAGGTATTCTTCTCTTATTTGAGTAACAAACGAAAGTAGGCACTTCTACTTCCAAAATTTCTTCTTTACCTAGTCAGCTTTCCCTGTCTGAAGGTCTTTATGGTCAAGAAGAGAAACTGGAAGTGACCCAGTAAAAGCTGAAGTGATCTGGTTATCATCATCATCAAACCAGTGGAAAACTTATTATTAACACCAACAACATCTGCTATCCTTTACTGAAGACAACTATTTACTAAGCACCAGTAAGAGAGACTGTTACATAGTTTAAGAGACACTGCACATAAAGCCTGGCTTACTTCTTGCTATATAATAGAGAGCTTAAAATGGTACGTAGGATTACTGTCTGTTTTTATTCTCCACAGCAGCCCTGTGAGGAGGTAGTTTATCATTCCAAAGGGGACAACAGTGGTGGCGGGGAGTGGGAGGGTGGTTAGTGGGACTGACACACTCTGTAGGCAGAGCCAACACATAGCAATTCTCTTAGCCACCACACTCTCTCTTAGCCATCTGTCTGGTCTATCCATTTGGGAAGTTGTTCAGAATGATGGTTAAGTGCCCACTTGAGCTCTGGAGTCAATGCTGGTTTTAAAGCTAGGCTCTTCCAGCTGGGAAGCACTGAGCAAGTTATTGAAGCTCTCTGACTCTGTTTACTCATCTCAAGGACCTATCTCAAAGGATGATTCTGAGTATTAAATACTGGTACATGTAAAAGCACAATAAATGGCATTGATTCATTCATTAAACATTGATTGCACCCCTACTAAGTGATAGGCACCATTCTAAGTCAGAGCCCCCAAACTGATCTGCATATCAGAATCATCTGGGGAGCTTTTAAAAATTCCAACTGCCACATCAGTGTAGACCAAATAAGTCACAATCTTGGGGGGCTGGACATAGGTATCAGGGCTTGTGATGTTTCCCAGATGATTCCAATATGCAGACAAGCTTGGAAACCACTGTTTTAGGCACTAGACTCAGCTTCCTTTCCTGAAGGAGCTCCTCGTTTACTCATTCTACATTCCTAAACATCACAACTGACACCTCTTTTGGATTCCTACTGTTACTGCTTAAGTTCAGATCCTCAGGAAATTTCAGTGAACTTGCTAACTTGCCCACCCCACCACCACTTTGTCCTCTCCTACACACAAACCTAACTCTTGATCTTATCACTCTCTTGCTCAGAATCATCAGGTGAACTTCCTCTGGCTACTAACTTCTCAGCCTAGCCTTGAAAGCCCTCAAAAAAGGCAGCCCCCTCTTCCTGCCCGGCTTATGCTACTGATGGCCCAAACTAACTGGGTAACTCACATGCCCCTGACACACCCCATGTCTTCCTATCTGCAAGCAGGCTCATTCCTGAGGACAAGGAAAAAATCCTAACAATATTACAGTCTATTGCCAAATACAAAATAAAATCTTAAAAGTGTGTTCTTATAAACTATGGTAACCTTGGTTTTAAGGAGGCTAACATATCTTTAATTTGACAATTTTATATAATGTCAGGTTAAACACCTAAAAAAGAATGTTTTACCTTAATTTAAGGAGCGGCTGAGTCACCCACTTCTTTAACTTCCGTCTCCCAAATGAAGTTTTGGTATGGTCTAAAACCCAAAGTAAACTTCCTTTGGTTTTCATATCAGTCTGAGAAAGACCAGAAAACAAGCTTGATTAACCAGATTTTGTACCAAAATCACTAGTTGTTCATGTGCCCTAATTTTTCTCCATATACCCCAATTTCAAAACATGCTCAGCATAAAGTACAGCTCATAACAGGTGTTCATGTAATGTCTGATGAATGAATATATATACATACATATATATACACACACTCACACACACAATGTAAAGTGTTGGTATTTTGCGGAGAAAAGAAATAGTCTATCTATACTTTTTAGTAAAGTCTCTGTGTAGTTTTTAATTAACTAATAATAAGTTATTGCAAAGCCTCTATGGAAACCTATGTTTTTCCGAAGCATCTGAAAATAGAACTTTACTTTCCTGTCTTGTAAAGTACAGTGAAGATAATCTTCCTTTAGCAATTCAGTATCTTCCACCGGCCTGAGGAATGGTACCATTCTAAAGAGCAATGCTGTCCTGACAGTCAGGCCAGCTGACTATTTGGAGATAGAGGTGAACCTGCACTGCACTCTAAGAATTAATCCTGGAAGGGTTTTATTTTAGTCTATTTCACTAAATCCTTAGCAAAAGTTTACCTATGCTTTGCCATTTGAAAGTCAGGCCATAAAAAAATTTACAACTAGAAATGATAGTTAATTTTAACCAAGTTTTTTCATCATATTATAAAAAGTCAATTAATAGGTTTAAATCCTATTTGGAACATAAAATTGCAGTTTTCACCTGATACCATTTTTAACTTTTTCTTTTTCTTTTCCTTTGAAATCAACAAGCATGTCCTTACGGAACACCTACAAGCTCAGCAATATGACTGGCAAAGGTATATTAAGACTTGGTCCCTCCCTCAGGGCATTTATATCAAGGTTTAGGAGAAAAGACTCATAATTAGGATAAATGCCACCTGGCAGAAATCTATCATAACAGGTATGGCATAAGCTCCCCAGGCCTCAGGAATTTGAAGTGAAGCATGCAAGGAAGCTATGTCAGTCATGGAAGGCAGTCCTGAGGATGAACTGGACAGGGAGAGCTGACCTCTGAGGGCAGTCCAGATAAGCAAACACACCACCCCCTCCTCCCTTCTCAGACAAGAGCCCAGCAGGCCTGACTGCTGTCACGGGTCCCAGGACAAGGATGGTCCTGGGAATCATTTTCCTATTTCCTGGCACCACTGGAGAAGGAGGCCCAGACAAGAGAGGAGAGACAAGTGAGACACAAGTCCCATTATATACCTGTGCTCTCCAGGACACCCAGCCCCAAATTGTTACCTCTTCCCATTGCTCCATGCAAGAGAGGCCAAACAAGTGCAAAGACAAGCAAAATATGTTCATTCTCAGTTCCTGTTTCTACATGGACCCAAGTCCTTGATAATGAAAGGGTTTTTAAATGGTATTTTTATTATAGGTGATTTTTTGCCTTAGGAATTTGATTTCAGAACTGACTCTGAAGTAGCAGGATTTGAACAAGGAGGATGTAGCAGAATAAGGAAAGCTCGGAATGCAAGGGCTGTGTGTGTAGACTCTGACTGTGAGCTCTGCTTCACCCAAGAATTGTCCCTTTACTCCTACACTTGTTTCCTGTCATGGAGATGTACATAGAACTGATGAGAAAGACTTGTGGGAAAGATTCGTAACACCTAGATGATGGAATGACAAGATAGAAATGTTACTGAATATATTAAAGCTGGCTCTAGTATACAAAGATAGCTTGAAAGAGGGAGAAACTAGTTAATAATACACAAATCCAGGAGTCAGGAGAATAAATTCAGCATTTACTTTATTCACAACAGTAATAAATATTTCTGAAGAGTTTTAAACCATTTTACTCAGATGACTTAGCTTATACACTACTTACTCAAATGACTTGGAACTGTTTTTATTTCTATGACTTTATGTTATAGTAACATTAGGTTTGCAATATGATATCTCATTTGTAAATGATCATTTAACAAATTAAAGTAATCATTTTAATATCTCCATTATCTTCCTAATCCATTAATAAAGGGCAAATAAATAATGATGAAAGTTAGTGAGGTGAAATATGACGCATCTTACGGTCTAATTGAGTATCACAGTAACTTGTTTCATAGGCTGGACAATGAAAGAAGACTGCAGACATTTCAACAGAAAGTTAAAGGCATGCAGAAAATCTAATCAAGCAGAGAAAAAAAAATCTACTTATTAACTTTCAAAGATGATGCCCTTCCAAAGAAACATTTGATGTAGAGATCAGTCATTAAAAAGGACAGCTCCCAAAGTAACACCAAGAGAAATATTTTGCTTATTTGATTCTTCAAAAAGTGGGTGCTATAGTTATCTACTAATACATAGACAACAGGCAGAGGGGTCAGTTGAAGACAATATTGCTGTTTTCACCTGCACTTCTAAAAACAGACTGCTATTTTATTCCAAATTTTTTCAAAGCCATTTGAATCAACTAGCCCTTATGTTTACCTGACCTGATTCTGTAGGATTTCAAGATTCTTTAATGTTGTTCCATTAATTGTCATAAATTCCATTGCACCTGATAAGTGTTTAAAATTCCTGTAAAAGAATGAAATATGAACCATAATGTAAGTGCATAAAGTAATTTTAAAAACTGATTTAGGCAGTAGAAATATTCTAGTAATATTACAATGAAAGTTAGTTCTTTGATAGGATACCAAACCAAAAGGAGCAAAACGAATATTCATTGGAAGATTTTCTTCCACTGACGCTGGTAGATGAAATAGCCATGAAACAGGTTGATGCAAAAGGATAGTTGCTCTCACACCAAAAACAAGAACAAGGAAGGGATGTAAATGATGGCCACATTATTTTTTTTAACATTTCCAGGAATAGAACCAAACACAGCCTTTTATCATTGGCAGAACAAGTGGTGTTATCTTCAAGAAAAGCTATGCAATTAGAAAAATATGTCAAGGTACTTAAGCAGTCCTCCTTATTCTTTAGCATGAGATCATCTTGATAAACCCTTTAACAGCTTTTAATCAACATTCTCATTAAGTGCAAAAATATTTTTTACTCTCTAATTAGCAACACACATTAGTGTGACTAACGTTTTAGCAGAGTACAAAACTGAAAAAGTGGCAGAACTTATTTCCTTAAACTCTAAGAATTCACGTCACATTATGTCCCTCTATTGCAAACTAGCTAAAAGTTCAGTAAGTTTCAGAGACTTGAGTATTGAGTTGCAAAATGCTTGTGTGCACAATTCCAATTTTATCCTTATTAGCTTTTGATGTTAAAAATTATATTAATCGATGTTTTACTAATGCAGTAATTTAATTTCCTTTTATAAGACATTTCTATCAAGAGCACTTACAGACTTGATAGCTTATTTTTAAAGACAAGAAAAATAATGACAAGTCATTAAACTATCTGGAGGGAAAGCATAAGTGTTTGCTTTATAAATGTAATGCACTTATCATGGATGTAATAAGATTTAAATAAAATAAATCCAGTTTCCCAAGCCTATTATGTAAATAAGCCTTCATCCAGGAATCTAAAGACTAAAATCAGAGCCCAGTGAGTTAGTACTCACTGAGACATGTCTACACTTCTGGCTGACTCCCCCAGCTAGAGCTCCAGAACCCTGAAAGAGAAGTAACTTGCTGCATATTAGCTACATTGCCTCATAACAACACTGTCCTTTGGAGGTATAATTTATCTGTGACAGGTTTGACCTAGCTTCCAAAGGACGATAACTTGTTAATACTTTTCAGAAGTAAGCAACTTCAACACTGATTGCAGGTATGCATAGCCCATTCTCTCCTGAGCAGTTAATTTGCCTCACATTACAGCAATTTTGTTCTTCGGCTATTTTCATTAATAGATCTAAGCTCCTTGAAGGCAAGGGTTATTTATGTCTTACACATTTTGCAGCACCTGCAGAGCCTAGCAGAAAGCAGATGCTCAACAAATGTCTGCCATCTTCCTATGAGGAAGCCAGTTGGGGTTTGTTTGTTTATTCGTTTTGAGTCATACAGCTCTGAAACGTCTGTGAAATACCCAGGGACAGTAATAAGATGTAAAACATTATTTTCAGGAAGAAACAATTAGGAAGTAATTTGCTGTGTGTTCACGCAGGTGACAGGTGTTCACACATCTTCATGGTCAAAAGACCCAAGTTGGAAGAGCTGACAGTCTGGTCTCTGTAGTATCTAACCAGTTCTTATGTGTTTAGGCAAGAGTCATTTACTTCCCCTGTTCCTGACAATTAGATTTAATCTACACCCTAGGGGTGGTTGACTAATTAACACTTGAGTAACTTTATCAGCCAGACTTTAGTGGGATACTCAGTTGGCATGAAAGAAAGACCAATTAAGAGCCCACTATCTAGCACCTTTCCTAAGAACATCTCAGCTAGCTGCCTTCAGGCACCAGGAATACCAAAGGTGTAAGATAAACAAGTGGCATTTAAGATGTGTGGACTCTCCAGAAAATTCCACACAGTTGCTCTCACCCGCACAAGAACTTGTAAACCCACATGTCTGTTCCTGAAGGATGGCGTCTTAGGTTTAGGATTCTGAAAGCATCCCCTGTTCAGCCAGTTACCTAAGAGTTTTGTCACCTAATGCCAACCAAAAGTGAAATCCCGCTTATACTATGCCTCAAGTGAACCTCTGGAGCATGGCACTGAGATAAGAAAGACCAAAAACTGGAATTTCATGGAACTTGCTGAAGAGTTTACATGACTGCTTTTGTGACTGCTTGCTAAGAAGTATTTTTAGGTGTGGCAGAATTTGGTTTGGACGAACACACCACCCAGTATAGAGAGCACTGGGGGAGGAGACTTAGAACCTTCACCTACATATAGTAAATGGAGGCTCCCAATATCTACATCTGCACTGATTATAATAAAAGAGATCAACTACTGGGCAATATTAGACTGATTCCTATGGAACAATAATTACCTATATTATCAAGCAATATAACCACCTATATTAAGCAACTATAAGAATTAACTATGTTTTTGGGTTTCCCAGATGTTTGATAGTGTATTCAGGAGTTGGGACTCTTCCTTTCAAATACAAAAGAAATTTCCTTCTGTTAGTACCTATTTCCATTAGGAATTATACATATTTTTAAACTCAGGATTGTATCTGCCAGATTCTGAGTAATTCAATGGCATATGATCACAGGTTTGAAATACCCAAGAAATTCTAAATTATTTATCCTTTTGGAAGAAGCCAAACTTTATGTGCTTTGAAGTGAACCTCATAAGCAATGCCTGGCTAGAATTCATGCTGTGAGAACCTGGATAGAAATCTTATAAGTAATATGGGAAAATACTTCCTTAATATTTCAGACAACAAAAATACAAAGGATGCTTTTTTCCTTGAGTTTTATAATGGAAGGAAAATGTTCTTGCTGAAAACTTGCCAGAGAAATTTAAGATTATAAATCATTCCTACCCCACTTTTTTAAAAAACAAAAACCAATCTTTGTGATTTAGACAAAGGCAGTAAATGTGCAGACCTTACCTGAAACATCAACCCCTAACAAAGAGACTATTCAAATATTATTAATATTATTTGAAAATGGAAAAAGACCAAAAAAAAAAAAAAACCTACCATGTTACATATGAAACCTACAGTGGAAAATAGTTTCCTATGTACAGTTTTCAGAGTTCATACATTCACCATTTGTCTAACCTTTTGGTGGCTAATTTTATTTATGAATTATAAATTGTATTATAACATAAATTTTCAGTATTATTATAGATTCACTTTTAATTGATTTGTAATTAAACAAAATGAGTGTCTTTGCACTCCTAAATGCTTCCAATAAGTCTATCAGGAAAATAAGAAGATGGTTATATAATGAGTACCCAATGATTTGCTAGAATACACAAGACTCCACATACAGTCATACTCACAACTTTATTACAGGCTAAGGATACAAAGCACATCAGGAAAAAGAAACTGCAAATAAGGCAAAGCCCAGAGAAAACCAAGAGCAAACTTCCAAGAGTCGTCTCCCAGTGGAGTCACACAGCATGCACTTAATTTCCCCAGTAGTGAGTTGTGACATGTATGAAATATCCACTAGAGAAGTTTGTTAGGCACTCAGCACCCACAGTTTCTACCAGGATCTGATCATGCAGACATCCTCTCCTAACCATGTACCAAAATTCCAGCTCCCAGAAAGAAAGCAGTTGTTCAGCATGAACCATGTTGTTTGCATACAGCTTAGACAGTGAGCCATTCTTGTCAGGGAATGCTAGAAACCCCCAAATGCAAGGCCTCAGATGCCGCTTAAGGGCCAAACTGTCAATTAGGTCTAAGGAAAGTTGTCTCATCAGGTCTGCTACATTAGCTGTCTCCTGAGCATCTCTTTTCAAATCGTATTTCTCTTGAAGTATGTGTATTATGTTTATTCACTCTTGTATTGTTCTAGCTTACTTTTATCCCTAAATTGATTTTTCTTTAATAACAATTCATTCTTAAATTCTATTACTCATTTCAAAGCTTCATATTTCTCATTTGTTATTTCACATCTAGTATCATTTTCTTAATGTCTTTTAGCTCAAGCTGCAGTCATAGGTTATAGTTCTTATTTCATATGTGGGCGTACCTTCCTGACATGCATTCATTTTCTATAGTAATGTTATCCTAAACCTTATTCTTTATTATCTTATAATAATTTTGTATGCGACTTGAATTTGGCCCTTTACCTATGGATAAGTTTTAGGTGACAAATAGTTTTCCAGAAGTTTTAGAACACAGGCATTATTTATGATGGCTGTTTTACCTTTACACATCTCCCTCTTCTGCTGTGTATGTTTGGTGTTCAGTTACAGCTCCTGACTTCTGCTTTCATTCATGAAAGATTAAATGCATGAGAATGAATTAAAGATGGCGGCATGAGAGGTGAGACAGAGGCTTCCTCCTAAAACTGCATGTAATACAAAAATCTAATCAATACAACTGGTCCTGAAAGAGCAACAGGAGAGAGGACTGAGCCAAACTGCATACACCTGGAGAAAGGAAGAAAGCTCATGGAACAGGGTGACGTACCAAAGCTGTGGCCCGGCGGGAATCAAGCCCTTCCCCCACCCCAGCTCACCACCGGGAGGAAGAGAAATGGAGCAGGAAGGGAGTGAAGGCCTGGGACTGCTGAATACCTAACTCCGGAGATCTGCTCTGGGAGCACAAACCTACATTTCATGGTGCTTTCCTGGTTCTCTTGTGATTAGGGGGTTGGAAAGCTAAGACAGGCAGAATACCTGGAGAGACTGAGATTCCAGCTGCGTGTGGAAAGCAGGAATCCATATCTGGCTGCTCTGGGACAAAAGAAAGGTGGGTAGTCTGAGAGACTTGATAACAGCAAGAGGGCTGCTAAAGGGGCAAGGATTGCACAGAACTTACTACTCAGGAGAAAAGACATGTAGACAAAATTACCCGGGTGCACTCTGCCCAGGAGGTTGGGAACTTTCACGATCTTCAGGCGTTCCACTGTCCTGGCTGGCTGCACAGCTCCAAGGACCCCCTCCATAATACACAGCCAACTGTGCCTTTCTCCCAGCCAGACCCACCTGGCTCGCAAACCAGTAAACCCTAACCTGGCATTAGGCCAGCCAGAGGAAGACTTGTCTACAGCAACTACAAACACAAAGCATAAAGGCTTATACCTGTGTGCTCGGCCCACTGGTTCAGGCAGTGGAGACAGGCATAGCAGCCAGGAAGCAGGAAACAGCTCTTTCCTCCCCCCAGGCACCAATACCACTCCCCTGCCACCTGCGACATTGCTTCAAGGGCTGAGCAGCTACACAGAGTAGAGCTTCTGGGCACTACAGGGCACCATATACAAATATGAAATGCCAAAGGAACCTGGTACAAAGCAAAATTATGAATACAACTCCTGAGAAAGATTTAAATGGCACTGACCTCATGAATCTTCCTGAAAGGGACTTCAAAGTAAAAATGATTAACATTCTCATAGAGGTACAGAAAGATATTCAAGAACTCAGGATTGAATACCGGTCAGAATCCAATCATTCAAGAGCACAATGGAGGGTATTGAAAACAGATTAGATATGGTGGAGGAGATAATAAATGAAATAGAAACTAGAGAAGAGGAATACAAAGAAGTTGAGGCACAGAGAGAAAAAAGGATCTCCAAGAATGAAAGACTATTGAGAGAACTGTGTGACCAATCCAAATGGAACAATATGGGCATTAAATGGGTACCAGATGAAGAGAGAGAAAAAGGGATAGAAACTGTCTTTGAGGAGTTAATTGCTGAAATCTTCCCCAATCTGGGGAGGAGATAGTCTATCAGGCCATGGACATACACAGATCTCCCAACACAAGGGACCCAAGGAAGACAACACAAAGACATATAGTAATTAAAATGGCAAAGATCAAGGAAAAGGACAGACAACTAAAAGCAGCCACAGAGAGAAATAAGATCACATACAAAGGAAAGCCCATCAGGCTATCATCAGACTTCTCAGCAGAAACCTTACAGGCCAGACGAGAGTGGCATGATATATTTAATGCAATGAAGCAGAAGGGCCTCGAACCAAGAATACTTTATACAGCAAGACTATCATTTACATTTGAAGGAGGAATTAAACAATTTCCAGATAAACAAAAGCAAGAGAATTTACCTCCCACAAACCATCTCTACAGTCTATTTTGGAGAGACTGCTATAGATGGAAGTGTTCCTAAGGTTTAATAGCTGTCACCAGAGGTAATAAAACCACAATAAAGAAAGTAGAACAGCTAATTACTAAACAAATGTAAAATTAAATTAACTATCCCCAAAGTCAATCAAGCGATAGACAAAGAGTACAGAATGTGATACCTAATATATAAAGAAAGGAGGAGAAAAATAAGAACCTTTAGATTGTGTTTGTAATAGCATATTAAGTGAGTTAAGTTAGGCTCTTAGATAGTAAGGAAGATAACCTTAAACTCTAGTAACCACAAATCTACATCCTGCAATGGCAATAAGTAGATACCTATCAATAATCACCCTAAATGTAAATAGTCTGAATGCACCAATCAAAAGACATAGAGTCACTGAATGGATAAAAAAAACAAAACCCATCTATATGCTGCCTTATAAGAGACTCACATTAAACCCAAAGACATACACAGACTAAAAGTGAAGGGATGGAAAAAGATTATCATGCAACTGATAGGGAGAAAAAAGCAGGAGTTGTAGTACTTGTATCAGACAAAATAGACTTCAAAAGAAAGAAAGTCACAAGAGACAAAGAAGGACATTACATAATGATAAAGGGATAAATCCAAAAAGAAGATATAACCATTATAAATACCTATGTACCCAACACACGAGCACCTACACATGTGAAACAAATACTAACAGAATTAAAAGGGGAAATAGAATGCAATGCATTCATTCTAGGAGACTTCAACACTACACTCACTCTGAAGGACAGATCAACCAGACAGAAAATAAGTAAGGAGACAGAGGCATTGAACAACATATTAGAACACATGAACCTAACAGACATCAACAGAACTCTACACCAAAAAGCAGCAGAGTACACATTCTTCTCAAGTGCACATGGAACATTTTCAAGAATAGATCATATACTAGGCCACAAAAAGAGCCTCAGTAAATTAAAAAAGACTGAAATTGTACCAACCAGTTTCTAAGACCACAAAGGTATGAAACTAGAAATAAATTACGCAAAGAAAACGAAAAATCCCACAAACACATGGAGGCTTCACAACATGCTCCTAAATAACCAATGGATCAATGAGCAAATAAAAACAGAGATCAAGCAATATATGGAGACAAATGACAACAATAACTCAACACCGCAAAATCTGAGGGACACAGTGAAGGCTGTGTTAAGAGGAAAGTATATTGCAATACAGGCCTACCTCAGGAAAGAAGAACAATCCATTATGAGCAGTCTAATCTCACAACTGACAAAACTAGAAAAAGAACAATTGAGGCCCAAAGTCAGTAGAAGGAGGGACATAATAAAGATTAGGGTAGAAATAAATAAAATCGAGAAGAATAAAACAATAGAAAGAATCAATGGAAGCAAGAGCTGGTTCTTTGAGAAAATAAACAAAATAGATAAACCCCTAGCCAGACTTATCAAGAAAAAAAGAGTCTACTTACATAAACAGAATCAGAAATGAGAAAGGAAAAATCACTGTGGACACTACAGAAGTACAAAGAATTATGAGAGAATACTATGAAAAATTATATGCTAACAAACAACCTAGAAGAAATGCACAGCTTTCTAGAAAAATACAACCTTCCAAGACTGACCCAGAAAGGAACAGAAAATCTGAACAGATCAATTACCGGCAACGAAATTAAACTGGTAATCAAAAAGCTACCTAAGAACAAAACGTCTGGACCAGATGGCTTCACTGCTGAATTTTATCAAACACTTAGTGAAGACCTAATACCCATCCTCATTAAAGTTTTCTAAAAGAGTAGAAGAAGAGAGAATACTTCCAAACTCATTCTATGAGGCCAGCATCACTCTAATACCAAAACGAGGCAGACACCACAAAAAAAGAAAATTACAGACCAATATCCCTGATAAACACAGATGCAAGCACACCGAATTCAAAAATACATCAAAAAGATCATCCATCATGATAAGGGAAGATTTATTCCAGGGATGCAAGGATGGTACAATATTAGAAAATCCATCAACATCATACATAACATCAACCAAAAGAAGGACAAAAACCAACTGATCATCTCCATAGATGCTGAAAAGCATTTGACAAAATTCAACATCCATTCATTATAAAAACACAACAAAATGGGTATAGAAGGCATGTACCTCAACATAATAAAGGTCATACATATATGACAAACCCACAGCCAACATTATACTTAACAGTAAGAAGCTGAAAGCTTTTCCTTTAAGATCAGGAACAAGACAAGGATGCCCACTCTCCCCTCTTCTATTCAACATAGTACTGGAGGTCCGAGCCACGGCAATCAGACAATACAAAGAAAGAAAAAGCATCCAGATTGGCAAGGAAGAAGTTAAACTGTCCCTGTTTGCAGATGACATGATATCGTACATAAAAAACCCTAAAGAATCCACTCCAAAACTACTAGATCTAATATCTGAATTCAGCAAAGTTGCAGGATAGAAAATTAATACACAGACATCTGTTGCTTTCCTATACACTAACAATGAACTAGCAGAAAGAGAAATCAGGAAAACAATTCCATTCACAATTGCCTCAAAAAGAATAAAATACCTAGGAATAAACTGAACCAAGGAAGTGAAAGACCTATACTCTAAAAACTGCAAGACACTCATGAGAGAAATTAAAGAAGATACCAAAAAACGGAAACACATTCCGAGCTCATGTATAGGAAGAATTAATATTGTCAAAATGGCCATCCTGCCTAAAGCAGTCTACAGATTCAATGTAATTCCTATCAAAATACCAACAGCATTCTTCAATGAACTAGACCAAATCATTCTAAAATTCGTATGGAACCACAAAAGACCCCAAATAGCCAAAGTAATCCTGAGAAGGAAGAATAAGGCTGGGGGGTTTATGCTCCCCAACTTCAAGCTCTACTACAAAGCCACAGTAATCAAGACAATTTGGTACTGGCACAAGAACAGATCCATAGACCAATGGAACAGACTAGAGAGCCCTGTTATAAACCCAACCATATATGGTCAATTAATGTACAATAAAGGAGCCATGGACATACAATGGGGAAATGACAACCTCTTCAACAGCTGGTGTTGGTAAAACTGGACAGCTACATGCAAGAGAATGAAACTGGATTAGTGTTTAACACCATACACAAAAGTAAACTTGAAATGGATCAAAGACCTGAATGTAAGTCATGAAACCATAAAACTCTTAGAAGACAACATAGGCAAAAATCTCCTGAATATAAGTATGAGCAACTTCTTCCTGAACGCATCTCCTCAAGCAAGGGAAACAAAAGCAAAAATGAACTCATGGGACTACATCAAACTAAAAAGTTTCTGTACGGCAAAGGACACCATCAACAGAACAAAAAGGCATCCTACAGTATGGGAGAATATATTTGTAAATGACACATCTGACAAGGGGTTAACATCCAAAATATATAAAGAACTCACAAGCCTCAACACCCAAAAAGCAAATAACCTGATTAAAAAATGGGCAGAGGATATGAAGAGACAATTATCCAAAGAAGAAATTCAGATGGTCAACAGACACATGAAAAGATGCTCCACATCATGCTATTCATCAGGGATATGCAAATTAAAACCACAATGAGATATCACCTTCTACCAGTAAGGACGGCCAGCATAGAAAAGACTAAGAACAACAAATGCTGGTGAGGATGTGGAGAAAGGGAACCCTCCTACACTGCTGGTGGGAATGTAAGCTAGTTCAACCATTGTGGAAAGCAATACAGAGGTTCCTCAAAAAACTAAAAATGGAAATACCATTTCACCCGGGAATCCCACTCCTTGGAATTTACCCAAAGAATACAACTTCTCACATTCAAAATGACATATGCACCCCTATGTTTATAGTTGCACTATTTATAATAGCCAAGATATGGAAGCAACCTAAGTGTCCATCAGTATATGAATGGATAAAGAAGATGAGGGTACATATACACAATGGAATACTATTCAGCCAAAAGAAAGGAACAAATTCTACCATTTGCAACATGGATGGAGCTGGAGGACATTATGCTCAGAGAAGTAAGCCAGGTGGAGAAAGACAAGTGCCAAATGATTTTCCTCATTTGTGGAGTATAACAATGAAGCAAAACTGAAGGAACAAAATAACAACAGACTCACAGACTCCAAGAAGGGTCTAGTGGTTACCAAAGGGGGGAGTGTGGGAGGGAGCATGGGGAGGGAGGGAGAAGGGGATTGAGGGGTATTATGTTTAGTACACATGGTGTTGGAGGTCACAGGGAAAACAGTGTAGCACAGAGAAGGCAAAGAGTGAATCTGTGGCATCTTACTACAGTGATGGACAGTGTCTGCATTGCGGTATGGGTGGGGACTTGATAGTATGGGTAAATGTATTAACCCCATTGTTTTTTCATGTGAAACCTTCATACAAGTGTATATCAATAGTACCTTAATAAAAAATTAAATAAAAAATAAATACATAAACGCATGAGAATTGCCCTTTAACCATAAACAATTAGAAAACTGGACAATTATGTATGTTTTAAAACTGTGTTCAAGTGTTAGACATCAGGCAGCCAAGAATTTTGATCCCTAAGAGAAGAAAAACAAATGAGGGAAACACTGACTGACCCCTGGGAAGACCAAGGAAACTAGAATTTGTGAGACAGAATGCCAGAGACGAGAGAGCAGCACACCCAGAGCTCCAGAGATCTGCAGAAGGGTCCTCTCAAGTTTCTGGCCACATACTGATCCTAAAATGTGAGGGGAAACCTCCATGAGGTCAGGGAGAGCCACAAGAAAATAGGACGATGATGAACAGGGTTCACACAGGGCTGAGAATATTTCACTCCCCAAACAGCGAGAGTGGAAAAACCTCACAATACATGTGACAATAGGTAGATGTCTCAGAAGGATATTGCTTTAGAAGTGGGATTAAAATTGACATAGACAAGGATTTCCCTTGTCTCATACCATTTAAATATATATGTGTGTATAGGTATGTATGTATGTTATATTGAGATATCATTCACATAACATGCAATTCATCCACGTGGAATATGCAATTCAGTGTTTTTTAGTGTACTGACAAGGCTGTGCAACCATTATCACTATGTAATTCCAGATATTTTCATTAACCCCATCCCTCCCAAAACATCTATATACATTAGCAGTCACTCTCCATGTCCCCCCAACCAAAACTGCTCTAGGCAACCAGTAATCAACTTACTATCTCTATGTATTTGCCGATTCTGGACACTTCATACAGTTGACTCTTAAGCAATACAGGGGTTAGGGACACCAATCTCCTTCTCTCCACTGCACAGTTAAAAATCTGCATATAAATTGACTCCCAAAAACTTAACTGCTAATAGCTTACTGTTGATTTTATGGTAGTAATGATAAAATATACTAGTAACCACATATATTTTTATGCATTCATGACATACCTTTTTCTTAATTTTTCCAATATTTCTAGGTTATGCAATTCATATGTTTTTTTCAAGTTGCTGCAAATCTCCAAATATTTTTCCAATATATTTGTTGAAAAAAATCTGTGTATAAGCAGACCCATGCAGCTCAAACCCATGTTGTTCAAGGGTCAACTACAAATGAAATCACATAATATGTGCCCTTTTGTGACTGGTTTCTTTGGCTTAGCATCATATTTTCAAGGTTCATCCATCTAGTAATATTTATTGGTGTTTCATTCCTTTTTGTGGTTGAATAATATCCCATTTTATACATGTATCATATTTTATGCATCCATTCATCAGTTGATAGACATTTGGATTATTTCCACTTTGGGGCTATTATGAATGATACTGTTACGAACATTCATGCACAAATTTATGTGTGGGCATACATTTTCATTTGTGTTAAGTAACACATCTAGGAGTAAAATTATCAGTTTATATGTAAAGTGTATATTAAACATTGTGAGGAACTACCAGACTGTTTTCCAAGGTAGCTATACTGTTCTAGAATCCCACTGGCAATGTCTGAGGGTTCTAATTTGCCCATATCCTCATCAACATTTTTTTAATTATTATTACAGCTCTTCTAGTGAGTATGAAGTGGTACCTCACTGTGGCTTTGATTTGAATTTACCTGATGGCTAGTGATAGTGAGCATCTTTTCATGTGCTTTTTGGTAATCTGTATGTTTTCTTTGGAGAAATGCCTATTCAAATCTTTTGTCCATTTTTTAACTAGATTATTTGTCTTTTTGCTATTGATTTGCAAGTATTTTTCATATATTCTACACCAAGTCCCTTCAAGACACATGACTTGCAAAATTTTCTCCTTTCAGTTGGTTGCCTTTTCACTTCCTTGATGGTGTGCTTTGAAGAACAAACATTTTTCATTTTGATGAAATCTAATATATCTATTTTTTCTTTTGTCACTTGTGATTTCGGTATCATAGCTAAGAAACTGTTGCCTAATCCAAGGTCATGAAGATTTTTCACCTATGTTTTCTTCTAAGAGTGTAATAGTTTTAGCTCTTACATATAATATAGGTCTTTGGTCCATTTTGAGTTATTTTTTATTATGACATGAAATAAAGTAATATAAAGTTCATCCTTGAAAGGTGAACCTCCTACACTGTTGGTGGGAATGTAAATTGGTTCAACTGTTGTGGAAACCAATACAGCGGTTCCTCAAAAAACTAAAAACAGAAATACAATTTGATGCAGTAATTCCACTCCTAGGAATTTACCTGAAGAAAACAAGGTCCCTGATTAAAAAAGACATATGCACCCATGCTTACTGCTGCACTATTTACAATAGCCAAGATATGGAAGCAACCTAAGTGTCCAACAACAGATGAATGGATAAAGAAGATGTGGTACATATACAAATGGAATATTATTCAGCCATAAAAAGAAAAAAATGCTGCCATTTGGAACAAAATGGATGAATCTAGAGGGTATTATGCTCAGTGAAATAAGCCAGGTGGAGAAAGGCAAGTACCAAATGATTTCACTCATTTGTGGAGTATAAAAAAAAAGCAAACAGAAAGAACAAAATAGCAGTAGAGTCATAGACACCAAGAAAGGGCTAGCAGTTACCAAAGGGGTAGGATTGTGGAGGGTGAGGGGGAGAGAGAAGGGGATTAAGGGGCACAATAATATGCAATCACAATATAGGTACGTCACAGGGATGGTAGTACAGCACCAAGAACACAATTAATGACTCTATAACATCTTATTACATTGACCTATATTGTTACATTGAGTCAATTATTACATTGACTCTATAACATCTTAATACATCTTATTACATTGATCAATGGAGGGGGTAAGGACTTGATAATATGGGTGAATGTTGAACCACTGTGCTGTGTAGTGAAACCATCATAAGATTGTATATCAATAATACTTTAATTTAAAAAATGGAAATGTCATTAAAAAAAAATCTCATCCTTTTGCATGGATATCCAATTATCCTGGTGCACTTAAAAAAAAAAAAAACTATTCTTTCCCAGTTGAATTGTCTTAGCACTGTTGTTGGAAATCAACTGACAATAGTGTATAGGTTTACTTCAGGACTCTCAACTCTATCCCACTGATCTATGTCTGCCCTATGCCAGTACCACACAGTCTTGACTACCATCGCTCTGTAGCAAGTATTCAAACAGGAATACATGTCTTCTAATTTTGTTATTCTTTTTCAAAATTGTCATGGCTATACTTTGTCCACTGAATTTTCAAAATTTTAGGATCCGCTTGTCAATTTCTGCAAAGAAGCTAGCTGGGATTTTGACATACATGCATTGAATGTATAGATCAATTTGGGAATAGTGCACTCTTAACAATACTAAGCCTTCTGATCCATGAACCTGCGATGCCTTTCCATTCACTTAGGTCTTATTTAATTTATTTCAACAATGTTTTAATACTTTTCAGAGTATAGGTTTTGTATTTCTTTTGTTAAATTCATTCTTAAGTATTTTATTCTTTTGATACTATTATAAATAGAATTATTATTTTCACTTTTGGATTCTTCACTGCAAGTATACAGATACACAAATTATTTTTTTATACTGAGCTCATATCCTGCAAACTTAGGAACTCATAGCTCTAACAGTTGTATGTGTGTTTATTCTACCTATATATGTAGGATTTTCTATATATTAATTTCATGTTATCTGTAATAACAGTTCTGCTTCTTCCTTTATAATGTAGGTACCTTTTACTTCATTATCTTGCCTAATTGCCCCAGCTAGACTTTCTAGTACAATACTCAGCAGAAGTGGTGAGAAGATACAACCTCATCTTATTCCTGTTCTTAAAGGGAAAGCAATCAGTCTTTTACCATTAAGTGTGATGTTGGCTGTGAGGTTTTCATAGATGGTTAGTCAGGTAAAGGAAGTTCTCTTACAGTTCTAATTTGTTGAATGTTTTCATAAAGAAGGGGAACTTTCCTATCTATTGAGGTGATCATATAGTTTTTGCCTTTCACAATGTATGCTGATAAGATGTATTATATTAATTGATTTTCAAATTGGTAACCCAAGCCTGTGTTGTTAGAATAAATCCCACAGTCATGATGTATAATCCTTTTTATGTATTGTTGGATTCCATTTGCTTGTATTTTGTTGAGGATTTTTGTACCTATATTCATTAGTCTATAGTTTCTTTTCTTGTGATGTCTTTAACTGATTTGGGACTATTGACATTTTGGGCCAAGGAATTATTTTTTTGTAATGGGATATGCTGTGACTTTTAGGATATTTAGCAGTACCTCTGCTCTCTACCCACTGGATGTCACTGAAATAGCTTATAAATTTTACTTTCACAAGTGGAAGTAAGTGCTCTATTTATCATCATGATATAAAAACTTTTCTAAGAAAAAACTTTTGCAGTTCACCTGGGGTGGATTTTCTCATTCTTTCCCTAATTTCCGAAATCTATTTGAAATTCTGACCACAACAGTCTTAATAACAGTCATTTGAAATGAAAGAAAGCACTCATTTCCAAAAACAAAACCAATTCCTTTAAAATGTCATCAATTTAAGAATCAGGCTAGTTCTGTCATTATAACTATCTAACATCCCTCATGCCCTATTTCTTCTATTAATACTATTTTGTTCTGGAACAAACCTACTTAAACTCTCAAAACAAACTTGGAATGTCTAAATTTGCCTTGTCTTATAAAATCTCACTTAAATCCATCGTAAGAACAATTCCTGGAATGGCGTATTTCCTCAAACATCCTAAACTTCTAACTGTAGAGGCACCAAGACCCTTAACTAAATACATTATCAGGATTCTAATGAAATATGCAGCAATTTTTGTGAGACCATTTGCAATACAAGGCAACTAAATTTTCATCCAACCGCATAGCTCTTGAAGTAAGTATAATCATGCCTTATGCTGCTGAACATTTAAAGTAATACAATTGAATTTTAAATACACAAGAACATTCATGTTTTCCGAAGTAATCAGCTTTAGAGGCTACACTCTTTTTCCAAAATATAAAAACTGTGGCATTACTCTTTTAGAATAATTTTCAGAGTCAAACCACATGCCACACATAAAACATCATTGTTTATATTTCTTCTTTAAGTATAACAATAGTACCAGTTTGATCACCATCTTTATTCATTAATCTTGGCTCCCAGTGACATTTTGGCTATTTCCAATCAAGTTCACACTCACAGAATGAAGAATTCCTTCTTTCTTTCCTTTTCTTTCATTAATGTTATATTTACTGACAGCATACTAGCTGCTGCACATATGCTGGGGGACAGAAATATATAACATATGAGGGCCTAACACTTTGGATCTCTCTCTTTCTTTTTTGTCTTTGGACTATGGAAATGAGAAGAGGGGACCACCTGACAGACAAAACACATATACTAGGTCACCAGATCCAGTTCCCTGAACACCCCCTTAACCAGCAAATATAAGATGAAAAAAGTTCAGCTTCACAGAATTTATCAAGTCAGGCAATTTAAAAATGACCTATTTTAATTTGGGTACATATAAACATTTTATTATATTTGAATTAAATATGAGGAGGATGCAATGTTGTTGGCCCTAAATTCTGCTACTTCTAAATACATGAGAGACTAACGTTTTTTAAAAAGTTGGTTTCTGTATGCAAAATTAATTATACCAAATGAATACTTCACTGCTTGGTGATAATAAAAGAGCAATTAGTCACTAATTCTAGCTCACTTAGAAACTCCCTGTCACGAGCAAGCCAAATGGTAGGTAGCTTGTTACCCTTTCTTTACAGGGCTCCAAAACAAGCAACCACACAGACAATCTTTGCAATAAGTCTCCTATTACTGGAGCTTAAAGCAGAATCCAATGAAGTATAACACTAAGCTGCTAGTCTTTTTTATAAAACACTTCAACCATATTAAAACACATATAGAGTAACCTAGTTAACCAAGTTAACTTACAACAACAACAAAAAAATAAAACTTCAATTAGAACTCTCTGTGCCATTCTCCCCACCAACATTTTTTGCTTCTCCTCCTTCCCCACTTTAGAAAAAATCTTTCTTCTAAATTGTTGTTCACCATTCCTAGGCCTACCTTTACACCTTCCCTATATACATATGGATTCTTATGCAATATATAATATTTTTTTCAGATGTTTCTAACTTCATATAATGGTATGTACTATGTGTCCTTCGGCAATTTTGTTTTCCGCTCAATATGTTAATGATAATTTTAAAAATATTGATACATGTAACTCTAATCCATTCATTTTCATTGCCATGTAACATTACTCTGCAAGAATGACTAGTGAATCCTATTGATAGGCATTTAGATTGTTTTTAAACAGACAAAACTGCTTCCAGAGAAACGTTATTCTCTTCTATCCTAAACATCGTATCGAACACACACCAAAAAAGACATTACAGTAAGACCCCCGAGGGACCTCCCTTTCTTCTGCCCTCCCCAATGACCTCAAACCAGCACCACCTCTTTATTCCCCAAATCATATTTGGTCATTTTACTAAGATAGCTCCTACCTATCCACCCACCTCTGCTGAACAGGAGGCAGCTTACTTATCCAGGATCAATATGAGAGGGTAATTCTTCACACAGCCAAAGACCAGGGGCTGGTGAAGGTGGACTGCAGAAGGGCAAGAAAATTATCCCACTAACTTTTTTTATTCCACTGATTTTTAAAGTAGCACTTTCCTATAATGTCAATTGCCAGCTTTTAAATCTGTGAACTCTACAAAGTTAATCACTCTTTTAAAAAGCTGTCTGTGTTAGTAGCTGTCCTCTTTATCTCCAACTTTATGGTCTATGAAATAAGAACCAAGAATAAGAAAGGCAGTGAAGTTTCATGAATGTTTTTTAATAGCACTTCTTAACACTCCTTGTCAGTTAATGGTGCTATAGAACATAAAACACACTTTTGTAGTCAAAACTATAATAAATAGCAATCATGAATACAAATTTGACAGAATTCTTAAGGATTCTATAAATATTTCATATCAGATAATATATGTAATATTCTTCAGCAACAATACCACACAGTTTAGCCTTGCCCCTTAATAGGGTATTCTATCAACAGCAGGTAAAACTCTCCTCTCTGAGTACAGTACTTACCAAACTCAATTTAAGAAATGTTTTTAATTTTCCCTTTTCCTTATTTTTGAGAAATCACTTACTTTGGTTTAGAAAGTACTTTTTCCAAGTTAAACTCTTTGAGGTATCTTATTATGGCAGCCAAAGAACAAATCACAGGCTTCTCCAAGTTAATGATGCCAGAAAAACTTTGAGAACCTAAAAATTAGAATATTTACCTTCATTAAAATTATTACTCACCATTATTAATAACAAGCATTAAGTTAAATAAAATATAATTTAAGGTTATTGAAATAATAATTTCAACAATACCTCCTAAAGTTGCCCTTTGGATAAATGGAGAGGATTATGAATACCTAAGGCATAGAAAAAAGAGTGCTTTTTGAAGATGGAATGAACCTTTTTTGGAGAGCAATAGAGTAACTTTCTCAAAATATAAGATGTTCATTCCCTTTGACCCAGAAATACTCCAAAATGCATGCCAAAGACATGTATACAAGGAAATGAGTTGAAAAATTTTTAGTAGTAGTAAAAACTTAAAGACAACCTAACCAAACACCAATAAGGTAGTAGTTAAAGTCTGTTAAGTACAGATCATTATGCATCTACTAATAGGGATGACCTCGAGCTATTTATAACGATAGAGAAAAACATCTACAATACATTGCTAAGTGAGCAAAGAAAAGGTGTATGATTACTGTTGTCCCTCAGCAGGAACACTGCAACAGCTTTACATCTGGTCTCCCAGTCTCACCTCTGTGCTCTAGGATATGTCCAACAGAGCAGCCAAAGGAGTCCTTTTGAAAATACACATCAGATCATCAGACTACTTTGCTTAAAAAACCCTCCCACATCCCCCAACTCACTAATAGAAGCAGCCCAAGTCCTTACAGTAGCCTGCAGGCACCACACAAGCTGCCTTCCATCTCCTCTGCATCTCTGAACTCACCTCCTAATATTCTCCCCCTTAGGTACTTTGTTCCAGCACCCAGGCTCCTTGCTATTCCTTAAAGATACCAGGCACTTAAGATATGTTCTACTTACTGTTGTCTACCTGAAAAACTGCTCCTTTACATGTCCACTTGGCCTTCCACCTTAACTCAGTCAATCTTTGTTCAAATCTTTGTTCAAGTGTCCTATTCTCAGTGAGACCTCCTTCACCACCTTATTTAAATTACACCCTTCCTGCTTTATTTTCTTCATAGCACTTATCACCTTCAAACACACTAAGTTATTTTACTATACATCCCTATTAGAATGTAAACTCCAGAAGGGCAGGAATTTTTTGTATGTACTTTTATTCCTTATTGTATGTGTGATGTCTCATATAATGGGCAAAATTAGTTGAAAAAATAAATCAAATCTGTGGCATCTTGCTGCACTGATGGACAGTGACTGCACTGGGGTATGGGTAGGGACTTGATAATATGGGTAAATGTAGTAACCACATTGTTTTTTCATGTGAAGCCTTCATAAGAGTGTATATCAATCATACCTTAATAAAAAATAAAAAATTAAATTAAAAATAAAAAGTAAAAAAGAAGAAAAAATAAGTCCAAGTTATATTGAACAAATACACAGAACTATGTACATATATTTGTGTATTTGTACATTTTAAATAGTCTTAAGGATTTAAGGAGAGTGACTTACTTTTTTTCTTCATATACAACTATGTTTTGACTGTTTTTGCAACAGGTATTTATTACTTTCAGAACTAAAAAAAAATCAAAATATCCTTTATACATTAATAATACAAAATACCTTATTAATTTTATTAATTTCAACTACAGCTTTTTACAAAACTAAGGTACAAATAGTTAAAATCTTTTCCTCTTCTAATGAGAATTTCATCTTTTAACTTTCTAGCTCTTTTTCCCAGGAAACCTGATAAAGATGAAGTGCCAAAGTGTGTGAAGTACTACTGCGTATGGTAAAATGACCTGAAATCAGGAAACTCCATCTGGACTAGGAGGAACTATAAATACCTAATTCCAGAATTTTGGCTTTCCTTGAGCACAATGACTCTTTGAACCTGGCATGTCCTTTGTAGAAATTCCAGCAAGTGACAGGATTCCTGTAGTGCATGGGCACGTAAACCAGGGCAGATCTTGTACCCACCTAGTAAGAGTCTCCTTTCTTCGCAGCTGAGCTGTTACCAGGGGAGGGTGGGCAAATTAAGTTCTCAATAGCTCTGAGGACAGCTACAACTACTGAAGAGAGGAACAAGCGCCCTTGCTGACAAGCTGGGTTTTCTGTCCCATATCCTTGTAAATGAAGCCAAAGTGGCTTATGGTAATCTTGTGACTTTGTCCTGTCTGAGCATAACACAACAATCCCTTGGCGGTATCTCAGACTAGTGTCAGAAGTGGGTTACCCACTCAGACACTCAATTTACTTTGGCCAAAGCACCATGACATTAGAAGAAATGGGGAGAGAAATGCTAACAAGAAACTGATGCCTGGGGCAGAGCCAAAACTGATCTACCCATGACTGGTCCATCCATGGTCTAAAGGTGAAAGCCCTGCTACAAGTGATAAGATATAAAAATGGACCTTAATGTAAGCTAAACTGACAGAAATGAGGGGTACAAACCAAATCAAGCACTGACACCTGGCCAAGGAATTCTGAATTAGACAAAAAAATGTTTACCTAACCTATTAAGATCCCATCACCAATGTTCTCATGTTTTAATTTTAATTAAAGTAACAACCTGTTGGAAGCGCTCACCTTCATCAGATTTATCCAAACATTCTATAAAATCTCAAGGAACATGGGCCATCTTTTAAAAGAAGCAAAAAGGCAAGTGGGTCAGTAGCTAATTGCTTACACTCTAATGAATATGTCAAAAACATGAAGTTACTAAATGGTCATAACTACAAAGGAAGAACTTGCAGGGGTGTTTCTGATGAGTAAAAGAACTGTGAACTCTTCCCTCTACTTCTTCCAGTTATTTATTGGTAACTACCTACTTTTCATTAAATTGAAAGTCCAACTTAAATTTGCACATGTATCCAAATCTCAACTCAATTAAATTTGAAAACATATGGCTAACATGTATAAAATATTTACCTTTGATCTCAGCTACATCTTTTGCATAAAACTCTGTAACTTCCTGGAAAGCATGGCTGTATTCAAAATACATGTTATCCATCCTTTCCACTCGAATTCTGTCATCCCGCACACTGAAAGAAAAAGATGGAAATATCAAAGATAATAATCAATGATCTTCAACTATCTGTATTTAGGCCTTGGCCTGACTAAGGAAAAATAAAGACTCAATCCTTATTCTCTCCTAAATTAAAGTAAAAGAAAGTTTCCCTGTCAAAAGGCCCCACTTCATACAATATAATTACTACTTTTTACCACTAGTATGTCATATCACCTAGTGCATTGTGAACTTTATACATGTTATCAAGAACTCATTAAAATTAACATCAATTACTTAAATAAATACGAAAGGGAAAAAAAATGGAAAGGCATCTCTAATTTAATTGCATCATTTGTTCAAAGTATTCTAGCAATAGAACATATGAGGTAATTCTTTGAAATAGCATCTTTGTCTGGTTGGCTTTTTATGAAGTTCATTTGTACTATACCCTCCAGTCAAATACAGTAAAATCCCCCTTAGGTCAACTCTCTCTTAATTTAAAGGGGTCCTATAGTCTCTTTAAAATGTGTGTGTGTTTGTGTGTATACATATATTTGCTTTAGAACATTTTTATTTAAAAAATAATAAAACATTACAGATAGAGTTGTTGCTACACACAGTTTCTCAGTCACATTCATCTCTACCATCTTCAGAGGTAAACACTATCTTTTATTTGGTGCATATTATTACCATGTGTGTTTTTATGCTTTACAACATATTTTAGCATCTTTATATAATATATTGTACTATTTTATTTTTTAAATTTTATAGAAGTGGTACTTCATTACACCTAACATTCTACAACTTGCTTTTGTACTATTTTATTTCTAAGATTTATACATGAAGACAGATGTACCTCTTTTAATTTTTAACTGCTGCTAAGTATTCTATTATTTCTTATACTTTTTAGTAAATTTTTTAAGATTTGCTTTTCAAATTTAATTCATCTGATTTTATTTTGGGGGGATAGTATGTAGTTAGAAATATAATTTGATTTTCTATATGATTATCAGTTAGTGATAAAAGCACTTATAGAACATTCCATCTTTTCCTACTGATTTATAAAGCTACCACGAATGCAGATCACATTTTTATATATGTGTGACCCAGCTCCTGGCTTCTCTATCCTGTTCCTCTGATCTTTTTGTCTATCTCTGTATCAGGACCACAGTATTTAATTTCCATGGCCTGGTATCATTTTTTGTGGCTAGGCACCTACCTTGCTTTTCAAGACTGTCTTGGCTACATCTGGACCTTTGACTTTATTTATAAATGTTATATATTGTCATATTTCATAAAAACCTTATTGGGATTTTGACTGCATATGCAATGAATGAATTCAGAAAGAAATGATACCTGAACAAATTGAGATATCCCATTGTTAAAAATGGCAAAATTTCTTTATTCATGTCTTTTATATCTAACAATAACATTCTGTAATTCTCTCCTTGTTTTATATAACTTTGGTTGTGTTCACTCTTAGATATATTACAGATTAATACTACTGTGAAGGGAATCTTCTTCTATTACATTTACTAAAGGGTTATCACTGGTGTACATGAACCTCTTGATTTTTATATGCAGAAACTGTGCTGAATAATCTACTAATTGATTTCTTATACTTTCTATGTATACATTAATATCATCTGCAAAAAGAAAAGATTGTTTTGTCTCTCCCTTACGATTTCTAGTCTTCATTTATTTTTCCTGTCTCATTACTACTGTCTAAGACCTTCAGGACTGTGTTAAACATAATGCTAACAGGCATCCTTTGTCTTCTTACTGATACTAAAGGGAATGCTTCTAAAATTTCAACTCTTAAGTATGTTAACTGTAGGTTTTGGAATAATTGACTCATTAGACTAAGGTTTGATAAGTTTCCAAGTTTTTACAAAAGATGTTTTGAATTATGAAGGATGGTCAAATCTTACTTAATGCTCTTTCTACATGTGTTAAATGATCACACAGTTTCTCTCAATTACTTTCTTAATATATTATTCATATTTTCTGATGCTGAATGACTCTTGCATTCCTGGGATATATCATACTTGTCATGATGTTTTGTTTGACTTAAAGAAAATTCTAAACTTGAGGACCCAAGATGGCAGTGTGAGTAGGACAGCAGAAATCTTCTCCCAAAAACATATATATCTTTGAAAATACAACTATTCCTAAAAGAGAGACCAGAAGATACAGGACAACAGCCAGCCTACATCTACACCTGAGAGAACCCAGCACCTCATGAAGGGGATAAGATACAAGCCGCGGCCCGGTGGGACCCGAGCAACACCTGTACCCTAGCTTCCCAGCGGGAGGAAGGGAGTCAGAGCAGGGAGGGAGAGGGAGCCCAGGACTGCTAAACACCCAGACCTAGTCATCCACACTGGGAACGCACACATACACTGCATGGTGTGCTGGATACTAGGGAAACAGAACAGTAAATTCTGCCAGCAGGTCCCCACAGCTGGCGCCCCTGGGACAAAAGAAAAGTGAGTGCTTTTTGGAAGTCTTAAAGGGACAGGGGCATCACAGCAGGACAGAAGCATCCTGGCACACTCAGCCCAGCAGCTGGGAATCCCGGGTAACTCTGGGCGCACTAATGCCCGGGCGGTTGGGCAGCTCAGAGGCCCCTCATGGTGATAAACAGTCTCCCGCCTGTTTGCCCTCGAGCACGGCCCCACCATAGCTGAGCAGCAGCCAGAAAGCAGCCACACTCACAGCAACCACGTGGAGCTTACTCCACAGTGGCCGGGCAAGAATCACAGACCCTGTCGGTGCACAACAGCCCAGCACAAGCTGCTAGGGTTGCCGTTCTCCCAGTAAAGGAAGGCCAGGAGCCAGTGGAAAGGGACTTGATTCTCCCAGCTGACACATGCGCCAACTGCCTACAACTACCTCTATCGCCATAAAAAGGCAGAAGAATTTGATAAAGACCAGACTAACCCACACATCCACCCCTGAGAAGGAATCTGGGGAGAAAGATTTAACCAATATTCCTGAAAAAGATTTCAAAATAAAGGTAATAACCATGCTGATGGACTTGGAGAGAAATATGCAAGAGCAAAGGAGGAAGAATACAGAACTAAAACAATCTCTGGAAGGACTTAAAAGCAGAATGGATGAGATGCAAGAGGCCATAAATGGAATAGAAATCAGAGAACAGGAACGCAGAGAAGCTGACGCAGAGAGAGATAAAAGGATTTCCAGGAATGAAAGAATATTAAGAGAACTGTGTGACCAATCGAAAAGGAACAATATCTGCATTACAGGGGTACCAGAAGAAGAAGAGAGAGAAAAAGGGATAGAAAGTGTCTTTGAAGAAATAATTGCTGAAAACTTCCCCAAACTGGGGGAGGAAATAGCCTCTCAGACTACGGAAGCACACAGAACTCCCAACACAAGGGACCCAAGGAGAACAACACCAAGACACACAATAATTAAAATGGCAAAGATCAAAAACAAGAACAGAGTATTAAGGCAGCCAGAAAGAGAAAAAGGTCACCTACAAAGCCAAACCCATCAGGTTATCATCAGACTTCACAACAGAAAACTTAAAGGCCAGAAGAGAATGGCATGATATATTTAATGCAATGAAACAGAAGGGCCTTGAACCAAGGATACTGTATCCAGCATGATTATCATTTAAATATGAAGGACGAATTAAACAATTCCCAGACAAGCAAAAGTTGAGGGAATTTGCCTCCCACAAACCAACTCTACAGGGTATTTTAGAGGGACTGCTCTAGATGGAAGCAATCCTAAGCCTAAACAGATGTCACCAGAGAAAGTAAAATCACAGAAAATAGAGCAGAACAATCAAATACTAACTAAAGACAAAAAATAAAATCAACTACCCACAAAAGCACTCAAAGGAAACACAAAAGAGCACACACACACTCAAAAAAAAAACACCTATCATACAAAGAATGGAGGAGGAGGAATAAGAATGGAGAGAAATAAAGAATCATCAGACTGTGTTTATAACAGCTCAACAAGTGAGTTAAGTTAGACAGTAAGATAGTAAAGAAGCTAACCTTGAACCGTTCATAATCACGAACCTAAAGCCTGCAGTGGCAATCAGTACAAATCTTTCAATAATCACCCTAAATGTAAATGGAATGAATGCACCAATCAAAAGACACAGAGTAATAGAATGGATAAAAAAGCAAGATCCATCCATATGCTGCTTACAAGAGACTCACCTCAAACCCAAAGACAGCACAGACTAAAAGTCAGGGGATGGGAAAAGATATTTCATGCAAACAAGGAGAAAGAAGCAGGTGTTGCAGTACTAGTATCAGACAAAATAGACTTCAAAACAAAGAAAGTCACAAGAGATAAAGAAGGACATTATATAATGATAAAGGGGTCAATCCAACAAGATGATATAACCATTATAAATATATATGCACCCAATACAGGAGTACCAACATATGTGAAAGAAATACTAACAGAATTAAAGGAGGAAATAGAATGCAATGCATTCATTTTAGGAGACTTCAACACACCACTCACTCCAAAGGACACATCCACCAGACAGAAAATAAGTAAGGACACAGAGGCACTGAACAATACACTAGAACAGATGGACTTAATAGACATCTATAGAACTCTACACCCAAAAGGAACAGGATACACATTATTTTCAAGTGCACATGCAACATTCTCCAAAATAGACCACATACTAAGCCTCAAAAAGAGCCTCAGTAAATTAAAAAAGATTGAAATTCTACCAACCAACTTCTCAGACCACAAAGGAATAAAAGTAGAAATAAATTGTACAAAGAAAGCAAAAAGGCTCACAAACACATGGAGGCTTCAAAACATGCTCCTAAATAATCAATGGATCAATGACCAAATCAAAACAGAGACCAAGCAATATATGGAAACAAAGGACGACAACAACATAAAGCCCCAACTTCTGTGGGAATCAGCGAAAGCAGTTTTAAGAAGAAAGTATATAGCAATCCAGGCATATTTAAAGAAGGAAGAACAATCCCAAATGAATAGTCTAATGACACAATTATCGAAATTGGAAAAAGAAGAACAAATGAGGCCTAAAGTCACCAGAAGGAGGGACATAATAAAGATCAGAGAAGAAACAAATAAAATTGAGAAGAATAAAACAATAGAAAAAATCAACAAAACCAAGAGCTGGTTCTTTGAGAAAATAAACAAAATAGATAAGCCCCTAGCCAGACTTATAAAAAAAAAGAGAACATACACACACAAACAGAATCAGAAATGAGAAAGGAAAAATCACAACAGACCCCACAGAAATACAAAGAATTATTAGAGAATACTACAAAAAACTATATGCTAACAAGTTGGAAAACATAGAAGAAATGGACAATTTCGTAGAAAAATACAACCTTCCAAGACTGACCAAGGAAGAAACAGAATATCTAAACAGACCAATTACCAGCAAAGAAATAGAATCGGTAATCAAAAAACTACCCAAGAACAAAACCCTGTGCCAGTTGGATTTACCACGGAGTTTTATCAGACATACAGAGAAGACATAATACACATTCTCCTTAAAGTTTTCCAAAAAACAGAAGAAGAGGGAATACTTCCAGACTCATTCTATGAAGCCAGCATCACCCTAATACCAAAACCAGGCAAAGACACCACCAAAAAAGAGTATTACAGACCAATATCCCTGATGAACATAGATGCAAAAATAATCAACAAAATATTAGCAAACCGAATTCAAAAACACATCAAGAGGATCATATACCATGATCAAATGGGATTCATCTCAGGGATGCAAGGACGGTTCAACATTCAAAAATCCATCAACATCATCCACCACATAAACAAAAAGAGGGACAAAAAGCACATGATCATCTTCATAGATGCTGAAAAAGCATTCGACAAAATTCAACATCCATTCATGATAAAAACTCTCAGCAAAATAGGAATAGAGGGCAAGTACCTCAACATAATAAAGGCCATATAAGAAAAACCCACAGCCAACATCATACTGAACAGCGAGACACTGAAAGCATTCCCTCTAAGATCGGGAACAAGACAGGGATGCCCACTCTCCCCACTGTTATTCAACATAGTACTGGAGGTCCTAGCCACGGCAATTAGACAAAACAAAGAAATACAAGGAATCCAGATCAGTAAAGAAGAAGTCAAGCTGTCACTATTTGCAGATGACATGATATTGTACATAAAAAACCCTAAAGACTCCCCTCCAAAACTACTAGAACTGATATCGGAATACAGCAAAGTTGCAGGATACAAAACTAATACACAGAAATCTGAGGCTTTCCTATACACTAATGATGAACTAATAGAAAGAGAAACCAGGAAAACAATTCCATTCGTAATTGCATCAAAAAGAATAAAATACTTAGGAATAAACCTAACCAAGGAAGTAAAAGACCTATACCCCGAGAACTACAAGACATTCTTAAGAG
The DNA here is from genome assembly GCF_030020395.1 of Manis pentadactyla. NCBI lineage: Eukaryota > Metazoa > Chordata > Mammalia > Pholidota > Manidae > Manis > Manis pentadactyla. The sequence goes on from NC_080020.1 coordinate 78,978,730, forward strand.
AAATTAAAGAGAACAATAACAAATGGAAATTCATCCCATGCTCTTAGCTAGGAAGAATTAATATTGTAAAAATGGCCATCCTGCCCAAAGTAATCTACAGATTTAATGCAATCCCTATCAAATTACCAACAGCATTCTTCAACAAACTGGAACAAATAGTTCTAAAATTCATATGGAACCACCAAAGACCCCGAATAGCCAAAGCAATCCTGAGAAGGAAGAATAAAGTGGGAGGGATCTTGCTCCCCAACTTCAAGCTCTACTACAAAGCCACAGTAATCAAGACAAATTGGTACTGGCACAAGAACAGAGACACAGACCAGTGGAACAGAATAAAGACTCCAGACATTAACCCAAACATATATAGTCAATTAATATATGACAAAGGAGCCATGAACATACAATGGGGAAATAACAGCCTCTTCAACAGCTGGTGTTGACAAAACTGGACAGCTACATGTAAGAGAATGAAACTGGATCATTGTCCAACCCCATACACAAAAGTAAATTCAAAATGGATCAAAGACCTGAATGTAAGTAATGAAACCATAAAAGTCTTAGAAAAAAACATAGGCAAAAATCTCTTGGACATAAACATGAGTGACTTCTTCATGAACATCTCTCCAGGCAAGGGAAACAAAAGCAAAAATGAACAAGTGGTTCTATATCAAGCTGAAATGCTTCTGTACAGCAAAGGACACCATAATAGAACAAAAAGGCATCCTACAGTATGGGAGAATATATTCATAAATGACAGATCCGATAAAGGGTTGACATCCAAAATATATAAAGAGCTCACGCACCTCAGCAAACAAAAAGTGAACAATCCAATTAAAAGATGGGCAGAGGAGCTGAACAGACAGTTCTCCAAATTAGAAATTCAGATGGTCAACAGACACATGAAAAGATGCTCTACATCACTAGTCATCAGAGAAATGCAAATTAAAACCACAATGAGGTATCACCTCAAACCAGTAAGGATCCCCACCATCCAAAAGACAAACAACAACAAATGTTGGTGAGGTTGTGGAGAAAGGGGATCCCTCCTACACTGCTGGTGGGAATGTAAATTAGTTCAACCATTGTAGAAAGCAGTATGGAGGTACCTCAAAACGCTCAAAATAGAAATATCATTTGACCCAGGAATCCCACTTCTAGGAATTTACCCTAAGAATGCAGCAGCCCAATTTGAAAAAGACAGATGCACTCCTATGTTTATCACTGTACTATTTACAATAGCCAAGAAATGGAAGCAACCTAAGTGCCCATTAGAAGATGAATGGATAAAGAAGATGTGGTACATATACACAATGGAATATTAATCAGCCATAAGAAGAAAACAAATCCTACCATTTGCAACAACATGGATGGAGCTAGAGGGTATTATGCTCAGTGAGATAAGCCAGGCAGAGAAAGACAAGTACAAAATGATTTCACTCATAAGTGGAATATAAGAACAAAGGAAAAACTGAAGAAACAAAACAGCAGCAGAATCACAGAACCCAAGAAAGGACTAACAGTTACCAAAGGGAAAGGGACTGGGGAGGATGGATGGGAAGGGAGGGATAAGGGGGGGAAAGAAAGGGGGCATTACAATTAGCATTTATAATGTGGGGGGAGGCACGGGGAGGGCTGTGCAACACAGAGAAGACAAGTAGTGATTTTAGAGTAACTTACTATGCTGATGGACAGTGACTAATGGCATATGTGGGGGGGACTAGGTGAAGGGGGGAGTCTAGTAAACATAATATTCCTCATGTAATTGTAGATTAATGATACTAAAAGAAAAATAAAAAAATCTAAACTTGATTTCTTAGTGCTTCCCCCTTACTACCCCCAGAAAACTGTGTCAGCATACCTAGTTCCGAAAGTTTTTTCTGTTCTACTACAACATTAGGCAGGCATAAGCTGATTCGGGAAGAAATCTAAGAGGGAGGATATTTCTCTCATCTGTACTGCTGAAGGATTTTTCTACCTTAATCCACTGGAGAGATAGTATCAGACTAAACTATTGCAAAACTCTTATCAATTTTTATCTTCCTGTAGACTCCGTAATACCTGAGTTTTTAGAAGCCTGCAGCAAAGCTGTAATTTAGCAACTCAAAAAACAATGAAGGACCTTACATGAGTTCCTTAATGCTTTTGCACGAGTTCCTAGAGTAAACACAAAAGGTAGCTGGTTACTCAATTACTGTTCTAATTAATGTTTTGTTTGATAAGCAGATAAGGATTTAGAAACCCATTAAATTTGATAAAAATGGACTTGTCATTTATCCTTGAGGCTTTCATAGGAGAATTACAAGAATGTTAAATTCATCATTCTATAATCTGTATATTAAACATTCTCATGCAAACTTTTTTTCCTCCACAAATTGGTTAGAGTTATCTCATGTCTGTATTTTCCTAAGATTTCTTAATTGCAGAAAGTTACAGTAAATTCAAATCACTGTATCTTGTAAACAAAAGTCCACCTGACACACAGCATACACAGTAAGTAGTATCTAACCAAAATTTTGTCAAACTAGATTTTAGTACATTTCTACTTTAAACATAGACTGTTGGTCTTGATTTCTCAAAACTGTAATGAATGGAATTCCTCCATCAGAATCACCTGCAATAAATATTAAAAACACAGATTCCACACCCCAAAAGTGTTTGATCTGAATTCAGCAGGAAGTTAGGGAAAAAGGGGTATTTTTATACTTAACAGGGTTCCCAGGATGATTCACAGGCAAATGACACTGAAAACGCAAGTCTGCATGAACAATACTGGCAGCCACCACAGGGCTGGAGTACAAAGTGGAAGTGTACATCTTCTCCAATAATAGTCTATTATTTCAGCTGCTCTATTAAAAGTGGACAGTAAATGTCTTTTCACCAAAAAAATTCAGGAAGTCAACATCGGTCATATAATTAATATGGTCAAATAAGTTATAAAACACCTCCCTGCCTCAACACCCAAAAAACAAATAACCAATTAAAAAATGGGTGGAGGATCTAAACAGATAGGCACATGAAAAGATGCTCCACATTGCTAATTATCAGAAAAATGCAAATTAAAAACACAATGAGATAGTACCTCACACCAGTTAGGATGGCCAACAGAAAAGACTAGGAACAACAAATGCTGGCGAAGATGCAGAGAAAGGGGAACCCTCCAACACTGCTGGTGGGAATGCAAGCTAGTTCAACCATTGTGGAAAGTAATATGGAGGTTCCTCAAAAAACTAAAAATAGAAAAACCATTTGACCCAGGAATTCCACTCCTAGGAATTTACCCAAAGAAAGCAAGATCTCAGATTCAAAAAGAGACATGCATCCCTATATTTATAACTGCACTATTTATAATAGCCAAGATATGAAAGCAACCTAAGCGTCCATCCGTACATGAATAGATAAAAATGTGGTACATACTATTCAGCCATGAGAAGAAAACAAATCCTACCATTTACAACAACATGGATGGAGCTAGAGGATATTATGCTCAGTGAAATAAGCCAGGCGGAGAAAGACAAGTACCAAATGATTTCCCTCATTTGTGGAGTAAAACAACAAAGCCAGACTGAAGGAACAAAACAGCAGCAGACTCACAAACTCCAAGAAGGGAATAGTGGTTACCAAAGTGGAGGGGATGGGGAGGGGCTGGGGAGGGTAGGTAGGTAGGGAGGGGCACTATAATTAGCACTCACAATAAAGGGTAGGTCATGGGGAAGGCAGTAGAGCACAGAGAAGACAAGTTATGACTCTATCGCATCTTACTAAGCTGATGGACAGTAACTGCAATGGGGTCAGGGTGGGGGACTTGATAATATGGGTGAATGCTGAAATCACAATGTTGCTCATGTGAAACCTTCGTAAGATTGTATATCAATGATACCTTAATTTAAATTTTAAAAAAATATACAGAATTTTATTGTTGTTAACAACCATTTGATCAATAAATATGAGAGATGCCCTCACCAAAAAAAAAAAAAAAAAAATACATGAGCCTACATTGGAAATTGGAATGACTCAGCATATCCAATAAACCATCCAAAATTGGAAAAAAAAAAAAAAACCTTCCCTTTCCCGCCCTCTGCAGAGGCTGCCTGTGGCCCAGGGTAGATGCCTCCTGCATGGAGAGGAAGCTGACAGAAGTTGCGCTCCTCTCTGGCTCTGGTGGGACCCCCATTCTCTGCTGGCTTGGAGGACTATATTCAGGAACCAAATCTCAATCAGTTTACGGGATATGCCACATTGTACTGTTTTAAGTTAAGATTTCTAATTTTTAAGACCCATTTCATATCTATGCCTCTCTGTTGCCAAATACATTGTTTTTGAAAAATTAAGTGGTGATAAAACTCTCAACAAGTGTGGAGCCCACAATAATAAGATGAGAACTCCAGACCCAATAATATCTTTAATGTTAACTTGGACGTAAAATTGATGACTCTCTGATGTCAAGTAACGGACCACCTACAAAGATTCTGAACAATCTGAAAGGTTCAATTGTGACCAAACAAATGTCAGTTTACCAATTTTATGATCCTTGCTAACTTTAGAGACTATAATATTTATAGACAAAAACAGCCTTGTTAAAGGCTGAGAATCTATTGTAGGAAAACTCACAAGGCCTCTTCGGATAGGGTACTCATTGATAATAAAAATACTGATTGAGTTCCAAGCTTCATGGCTGAATTATTAATTATCTTTTCTGAGGAGAGAATACAATAGAGGCCTAGACTGAATAAAACAGATTATATAACAGTTATAAGGTATAATGTATATTATGTAATATATAATGTATATTAGAATTAGTATAAAATTCATTAATATTATCACTGCTTATAGTTGGGAACTATCACCACTTTGCTAGAAGACTAGGACATTATGTACAATTACAAAAACAACCACTAAAACAAAAACATCAGAACAACTTCATAAAGAGAGCATAGAAATCAGACCACATAGTGAAAGATTCTTTAAAAGATATAAAAGTAAGAAAATGAAACAATATGGAAAACTGTCAAATATATCTGCTATGCAGACAAATATAAATGGTCTGAACCCAAATATTAAAAGAAAATTAATCTTAGAATGGATTACAAAGAAAAAAAACCCTCTATACTACAAACAGGATCAAAGCGTAAAGTAAATCAGAAAGGTTAAAAAAAAAGGATGGCTAAAAAAGTTGCATAGATGGATATACTAGGCAAATGTAAATAAAAAGAAAGCATGGTACAAGATTTTATTATTGGGCAAGATAGAATTCAAGTCAAACAGCATTAAACAAGACAAAGAGCAGTACACGACAAAAGGACTCAATGAAAGAAAAACTTTTCACCTCCATTCTTAAAATACAGTTAGATTTTCAAACCACTGGAATATTACTTCTTAAAAAAATAAGAATTGTTTATTTAAAAAGTGAGAGAAAGAAAAGGAAAGGATGCATTAAAAGACTTATAAAGGAGCTCTCAGATGTGCGCCGACTTCCCTGGACAGGAACCTGGGGGCTGGGAGCCATCCTGCCACCTTGTGGAACAGAAGAGGAAGGAGAACTCAAGGAGGAGAGACAAAGAAGAGCCCCTAAATCCACCTTGATTTTGGCCTACTTTCAACTTTTCATGTACATGAGCCAATAAAACTTTTAAAAGTTCAGTAAGAATTTTTTTTAATTCAACTTTTAAAAATTCAGTATAAACTCACTAGAAGTATGAGATTTTCGAAAGGAAAGAGACTTTCCATGTCCAGAGAAAAAAGAGGACATAATCACAGTTTCTTAGAAAGATGGTAACCTCCACCCAAGTCCACATGGCCAACAATGAACCAAGGTGAGGAACCCAGTCTGACTTCAGCTGGTTTGGTCTGAAGCCAACTAACCAACAAGCAGATAGAGTACAAGTCAGAGTCTGGAGACCAAGAGGGCCCCCTACCCAACTCTCCCCACGAAAGCAGAGGTAAAGGGACCTTGGCCACCTTACCACTGGGCACTAAAACTTAAAATCAGATTTAGGGTCCATGGGTCCTGCAGGATTTGAGAGAGCTAGGGTAAGAAACACGAGAGGTCCTTCCCCTGAAGACAGACTGAGGAGGGAGAGGGAGGACTGAGCATTCCCTCATTCACTGTGTGAACTCCACAGGGCCTCAGCTAGAGGCCTAATGCCCAGGAGGTGATCAGGCCAGCACACCAGGCAGCTGTGCCCCGGGAAGGACAGAGACGGGAGTTATAAGCTTAAAGTAAGAGTTCGGCACTAAATGAACTTGTCTTCCTAAACTTTTCTCTAAGCTTCTGGTTTTACTTTTACTTTTCTTTATAGTAGTTAATTACCTTTTAATTTTTTTCCTTTTCTTTCTTTAAGAGAAAGCTTCAAATTCTAATCCGTCTTGGCAAACCTGATAGGAAAGTAGTTCTATTTGCAGTGAGGTCAGCAAAACTCAAACTTAGGAAACCAAAGAGAAGGTGAAAATGTGAAAGGGGAGGGAATGAAGACAGAAAGCCCAAGGGCAGAGTGAAGCCACTCATTTCTGCCCATAGTCCTGACCTCTTCCTTGATCCTGGAAATCTTCTCTGAGGATGAATTCCCTTGTAAAAACATTTTAAAACATCCATCCTTTCTTAATCTTTCAGCCCATCACAATCCTGGGTCTTTTTACCACCCATCTCCACATACCATACCCCCAGCCCTGTAGGCACCTTCTTATTTAACAAGTGGGCCAAGACTCATCTCTAAGATGCTTCCTCAGAAGAACAACTACATGTGAGGACAGCGTGCTTTCTACTGGGTACGTGGGACTGTGGTTTGTAATCAACACCTTTAGAAATAAAGCTACTTTGTTCTAAGCACATATGCTTTTTTGTCAGAAACTTTACTGCCCAAGATAGAAATACAAACTGTAATATACATTATAAAGGCATGAAAAATGAACCTAAATAATGTTAATTGTGCCACAAAACATTATGTCTTTTGAAGTCCAGAGGCAGAGGAGAAGGAAGGGAATGGTTGTCTCCTTGTGTGTTTTTCCTGAGACGCCACATAATGTGGTGGGTAAGAGCACAAGCTTCAGGGGTGGAGCCAAGATGGCAGCGTGAGTAGAGCAGAGGAAATCTCCTCCCAAAACCACACATATCTATGAAAATATAACAAAGACAACTCTTCCTAGAATAAAGACCAGAGGACACAGGAACACATCCAGACCACATCCACACCTGTGAGAATCCAGTGCCTCGTAAAGAGGGTAAGATACAAGCCCCGGGCCAGTGGGACCCGAGCGCCCCTCCCCTCAGCTCCCGGCGGGAGAAGAGCAGGCAGAGCGGGAGGGAGACGGAGCCCAGGACTGCCGAGCACCCAGCCCCAGCCATCCGGACCAGAGCGCAGACACAGTGCGTCCGTGGGGCCCTGGATAACAGGGAAACAGGGCAGCAAGAACAGTGAGCAGGTACCAGAGGCCTAGCGCCGGATGACATAAGAAAAGCGAGCAGCCATTTTCTTTTTTTTTTTTTTATTCTGTTTTGTTTTGGCGAGCGCTTTTTGGAAGTCTTAAAGGGATAGGGACCCCAATACTAGGGAAACAGGGCAGCAAGACCGGAGAGCAGATGCCTGAGGCGGGCGCGGGAGAATAAAGAAAAAGGAGCGGCCATTTTTTATTTCTTTATATATTCTTTTAATTTTTTCTTTTTTTTTTTTTTTTTTTTTTGTGGTCGTTGTTTTGTTTTGGCGGGTGCTTTTTGGAAGTCTTAAAGGGGCAGGGCAGGACACTTAATCCAGAGGTAGTGAAACCGGGGATCTCTGGATACGCTAATCCCCTGGGATGCAGGGAGCATGGAGGCCCCTTACGGAGATAAATAGCCTCCCGGCCGCTCCCCCTCCAACGCGACTCCACCACTTTGGTGCAGCCGCCGGAGCCAGGCCACGCGCACAGCAACAGCGGAGATAAACTCCATTGCAGCCGGGCAGGAAGCAGAAGCCCTGTCTGCACGCAGCTACCCAGAACAAGCCACTAGAGGTCGCTGTTCTCCCAGGAGAGGAGGGCCACAAACCAACAAGAAGGGAAGTTCTTCCAGCCGTCACTCGTCCCGGCTCTGCAAACTATTCCTATCACCATGAAAAGGCAAAACTACAGGCAGACAAAGATCACAGAGACAACACCAGAGAAGGAGACAGACCTAACAGTCTTCCTGACAAAGAATTCAAAATAAAAATCATAAACATGCTGACAGAGATGCAGAGAAATACGCAAGAGATATGGGATGAAGTCCAGAGGCAGATCACAGATGCCAGAAAGGAGATTACAGAAATGAAACAAACTCTGGAAGGGTTTATAAGCAGAATGGATAGGATGCAAGAGGCCATTGATGGAATTGAAACCAGAGAATAGGAACGCATAGAAGCTGACATAGAGAGAGATAAAAGGATCTCCAGGAATGAAACAATATTAAGAGAACTATGTGACCAACCCAAAACGAACAATATCCATATTAAAGGGGTACCAGAAGAAGAAGAGAGAGGAAAAGGGATGGAAAGTATCTTGGAAGAAATAATTGCTGAAACTTCCCCAAACTGGGGGAGGAAATAATCGAACAGACTACGGAATACACAGAACCCCCAACAGAAAGGATCCAAGGAGGACAACATCAAGACACATAATAATTAAAATGGCAAAGATCAAGGACAAGGAAAGAGTTTTAAAGGCAGCTAGAGAGAAAAAGGTCACCTATAAAGGAAAACTCATCAGGCTAACATCAGACTTCTTGACAGAAACCCTACAGGCCAGAAGAGAATGGCATGATATATTTAATGCAATGAAACAGAGGGGCCTTGAACCAAGGATACTGTATCCAGCACGACTATCATTTAAATATTACAGTCGGATTAAACAATTTCCAGACAAACAAAAGCTGAGGGAATTTGCTTCCCACAAACCAGCTCTACTGGACATCTTACAGGTACTGCTCTAGATGGGAGCACTCCTAGAAATAGAACAGAACAAAATACCCAACATATGAAGAATGGAGGAGGAGGAATAAGAAGGATCTCCAGACAGTGTGTATAACATCTCCAGACAGTGTGTATAACACCTCAATAAGCGAGCTAAGTTAGGCAGTAAGATACTAAAGAGGCTCACCTTGAACCTTTGGTAACCACGAATTTAAAGCCTGCAATGGCAATAAGTACATATCTTTCAATAGTCACCCTAAATGTTAATGGACAGAATGCACCAAACAAAAGACACAGAGTAATAGAATGGATAAAAAAGAAAGACCCATCTATATGCAGCTTACAAGAAACTCACCTCAAACCCAAAGACATGTACAGACTAAAAGTCAAGGGATGGAAAAACATATTTCAGGCAAACAACAGCGAGAAGAAAGCAGGGGTTGCAGTACTAATATTAGACAAAATAGACTTCAAAACAAAGAAAGTAACAAGAGATAAAGAAGGACACTACATTATGATAAAGGGCTCAGTCCAACAAGAGGATATAACCGTTCTAAATATGTATGCACCCAACACAGGAGCACCAGCATATGTGAAACAAATACTAACAGAACTAAAGGGGCAAATAGACTGCAGTGCATTCATTCTAGGAGACTTCAACACACCACTCACCACAAAGGATAGATACACGGGGCAGAAAATAAGTAAGGACACGGAAGCACTGAACAACACAGTAGAGCAGATGGACCTAATAGACATCTACAGAACTCTACATCCAAAAGCAACAGGATACACATTCTTCTCAAGTGCACATGCAACATTCTCCAGAATAGACCACATACTAGGCCACAAAAAGAGACTCAGTAAATTCCAAAAGATTGAAATCCTACCAACCAACTTTTCAGACCACAAAGTCATAAAACAAGAAATAAACTGTACAAAGAAAGCAAACAGGCTCACAAACACATGGAAGCTTAACAACACGCTCCTAAATAATCAATGGATCAATGACCAAATCAAAATGAATATCCAGCAATATATGGAAACAAATGACAACAACAACACAAAGCCCCAACTTCTGTGGGACAAAGCAAAAGCAGTCTTAAGAGGAAAGTATATAGCAATCCAAGAATATTTAAAAAAGGAAGAACAATCCCAAATGAATGGTCTAATGACACAATTATCGAAATTGGAAAAAGAAGAACAAATGAGGCCTAAGGTCAGCAGAAGGAGGGACATAATAAAGATCAGAGAAGAAATAAATAAAATTGAGAAGAATAAAACAATAGCAAAAATCAATGAAACCAAAAGCTGGTTCTTCGAGAAAATAAAGAAAATAGATAAGCCTCTAGCCAGACTTATTAAGAGGAAAAGAGAGTCAACACAAATCAACAGTATCAGAAACGAGAAAGGAAAAATCACGACGGACCCCACAGAAATACAAAGAATTATTAGAGAATACTATGAAAACCAATATGCTAACAAGCTGGGAAACCTAGGAGAAATGGACAACTTCCTAGAAAGATACAACCTTCCAAGACTGACCCAGAAAGAAACAGAAAATCTAAACAGACCAAATACCAGCAACGAAATTGAAGCGGTAATCAAAAAACTACCAAAGAACAAAACCCCCGGGCAAGATGGATTCACCTCAGAATTTTATCAGACATACAGGGAAGACATAATACCCATTCTCCTTAAAGTTTTCCAAAAAATAGAGGAGGAGGGGATACTCCCAAACTCATTCTATGAAGCTAACATCACCCTAATACCAAAACCAGGCAAAAACCACACCAAAAAAGAAAACTACAGACCAATATCCCTGATGAACGTAGATGCAAAAATACTCAACAAAATATCAGCAAACCGAATTCAAAAATACATCAAAAGGATCATACACCATGACCAAGTGGGATTCATCCCAGGGATGCAAGGATGGTACAACATTCGAAAGTCCATCAACATCATCCGCCACATCAACAAAAAGAAAGACAAAAACCACATGATCATCTCCATAGATGCTGAAAAAGCATTTGACAAACTTCAACATCCATTCATGATAAAAACTCTCAGCAAAATGGGAATAGAGGGCAAGTACCTCAACATAATAAAGGCCATCTATGATAAACCCACAGCCAACATTATATTGAACAGCGAGAAGCTGAAAGCATTTCGACTGAGATCGGGAACTAGACAGGGATGCCCACTCTCCCCACTGCTATTTAACATAGCAATGGAGGTCCTAGCCACGGCAATCAGACAAAACAAAAAAATACAAGGAATCCAGATTGGTAAAGAAGAAGTTAAACTGTCACTATTTGCAGATGACATGATACTGTACATAAAAAACCCTAAAGACTCCACCCCAAAACTACTAGAACTGATATTGGAATACAGCAAAGTTGCAGGATACAAAATCAACACACAGAAATCTGTGGCTTTCCTATACACTAACAATGAACCAACAGAAAGAGAAATCAGGAAAACAACTCCATTCACAATTGCATCAAAAAAAATAAAATACCTAGGAATAAACCTTACCAAAGAAGTGAAAGACTTATACTCTGAAAACTACAAGTCACTCTTAAGAGAAATTAAAGGGGACACTAGCACATGGAAACTCATCCCATGCTCGTGGCTAGGAAGAATTAATATTGACAAAATGGCCATCCTGCCCAAAGCAATATACAGGTTTGATGCAATCCCTATGAAACTACCAGCAACATTCTTCAATGAACTGGAACAAATAATTCAAAAATTCATATGGAAATACCAAAGACCCCGAATAGCCAAAGCAATCCTGGGAAAGAAGAATAAAGTAGGGGGGATCTCACTCCCCAACTTCAAGCTCTACTATAAAGCCATAGTAATCAAGTCAATTTGGTACTGGCACAAGAACAGAGCCACAGACCAATGGAACAGACTAGAGAATCCAGACATTAACCCAGACATATATGGTCAATTAATATTTGATAAAGGAGCCATGGACATACAATGGCAAAACGACAGTCCCTTCAACAGAGGGTGCTGGCAAAACTGGACAGCTACATGTAGGAGAATGAAACTGGACCATTGTCTAACCCCACATACAAAAGCAAACTCAAAATGGATCAAAGACCTGAATGTAAGTCATGAAACCATTAAACTCTTGGAAGAAAACATAGGCAAAAACCTCTTAGACATAAACATGAGTGACCTCTTCTTGAACATATCTCCCCGGGCAAGGAAAACAACAGCAAAAATGAACAAGTGGGACTATATGAAGCTGAAAAGCTTCTGTACAGCAAAAGACACCATCAATAGAACAAAAAGGAACCCTACAGTATGGGAAAATATATTTGAAAATGACACATCCGATAACGGCTTGACGTCCAGAATATATAAAGAGCTCACACGCCTCAACAAACAAAAATCAAATAACCCAATTAAAAAATGGGCAGAGGAACTGAACAGACGGTTCTCCAAAAAAGAAATACAGATGGCCAACAGACACATGAAAAGATGCTCCACATCGCTAATAATCACAGAAATGCAAATTAAAACCACAATGGGGTATCACCTCACACCAGTAAGGATGGCTGCCATCCAAAAGACAGAGAACAACAAATGTTGGCGAGGCTGTGGAGAAAGGGGAACCCTCCTACACTGCTGGTGGGAATGTAAATTAGTTCAACCATTGTGGAAAGCAGTATGGAGGTACATCAAAATGCTCAAAACAGACTTACCATTTGACCCAGGAATTGCACTCCTAGGAATTTACCCTAAGAATGCAGCAATCAAGTATGAGAAAGATCAGTGCACCCCTATGTTTATCGCAGCACTATTTACAATAGCCAAGAATTGGAAGCAACCTCAATGTCCATCGATAGATGAATGGATAAAGAAGATACGGTACATATACACAATGGAATACTACTCAGCCATAAGAAAAGGGCAAATCCTACCATTTGCAGCAACATGGATGGAGCTGGAGGGTATTATGCTCAGTGAAACAAGCCAAGCAGAGAAAGAGAAATACCAAATGATTTCACTCATCTGTGGAATATAAGAACAAAGGAAAAACTGAAGGAACAAAACAGTAGCAGAATCACAGAACTCAAGAATGGACTAACAGGTACCAAAGGGAAAGGGACTGGGGAGGATGGGTGGGTAGGGAGGGATAAGGGGTGGGGAAGAAGGGGGGATATTAAGATTAGCATGCATGGGGGGGTGGGAGAAAGGGGTGGGCTGTACAACACAGAGAAGGCAAGTAGTGATTCTACAACATTTTGCTATGCTGATGGACAGTGACTGTAAAGGGGTTTATAGGGGGGACCTGGTATAGGGGAGAGCCTAGTAAACATAATATTCGCCATGTAAGTGTAGATTAATGATACCAAAAAAAAAAAAAAAAAGGCAGTTCCTGTGTGGTGACCTCCAATGAGTTCTACACAAGGGTATAAAGGGCATATAAAAGTGTAGGCAAAGGGTCTGTTTGTGTTTATACAGAGGATCAAAGGCTAATTGGACTACCCCGAAAATCAATTAAGATATGATATTAAAAAGAACCTCCAACATCAGCACTCTCTGGAAGACTCATGCCAGAAGATGATCATCAAAAAACCCCAACAACGATCCACGCACTGCTACAGCTGTAGATGCACTCATCCCACCAGTTCCTGGACTTGCCATGGGAATGAAGAAGGAGATATCTAAGCTGGCCTGTGCATACAGTAAAACAACAAATTTGACTGGATCTATACTGTTGGAACTCAACCAAGAATTAGGAGAAGTGCAAATTGTAGCACTCCAAAATCTTACAACTACAGACTATTTACTGTTAAAAGATCATATGGGATGTGAACAGTCCCTAGGAATGGGTTGTTTTAATTTGTCTGATCTCTATCAGACTGTTCAAGTTCAGTTGGACAATATCCACCATATCATAGATAAGTTTTCACAAATGCCTAAGGTGCCTAACTGGTTTTCTTGGTTTCACTGGAGATGGTTGGTAATTACAGGTATGCTTTGGTTATGTAATTATACTCCTATTATGTTAATGTGTGTGCGCAATTTAAGTAGTAGCTTAAAACCTATACATGCTGAAGTTACTCTACAAGAAGATATGTCAACGAAATAATCAATCTTCCCATGTTTTCTGCCGCCTGCTACTTCTATAGCTTTTCTTCTTCCTTCCTAATTACAACCCTTAAATAGAATTCGTGCCTCATATCAAATTTACCGAGTATCATAACTCCTCCAAGTGGTAAAGATACCTCAAGACAAATGCTGGGCATAGAAGCCACAGGGCATAAATATGCAAAGAAGTAAAAAGCTAACCTTTTCAAACAATAAGGCTTCCCTCTCACTTACCAACTTTACATTTCCCTGCATGGCCCCGGAAGATGACTGGTTAGCCAGAGACGGGTAAGATTCCTCAAGGGAGGAACAACCTAAGACAGGCACAGTCGCAGGGGGGCCATCAGGTGAGAAATTGGGGATCAACAGATGTGAGGCTTAGAACCTCACCCCCCCTGTTCTGAGAGAAATCTTCTGCATCTGTGGATGTTTTATTGCCCTTGTCTAGCTTGGATTAACACATAGTCTACAGGCACACACCTGATCATCTACATTTGCTCTCTTACAACACTAAACTATGTTTTCTACCTTTATCTTGTATCTACCTACCATTTCAGCATTTTATTGAAAATAATAATAATAAAGAGAGAAATGTGGTATCCACATATAAATCAAGTATAAAAATCAAATGAGTATTCATATTTGAACTGACTGTTTATAGTTCATAATGCATGAGCAAAACCAAAAGTTTCTGTGATGACTGCCCTTGTACTGTTCACCATGTAACTTACTCACTATGGAAGAATTTGTTCTCCATGTAAGAACTTGTTCGTTATGCTTCAGAAGATTGGAGACTGACGAAAATTAGGCTTGGGGTGCATTAATGATTGTGCATAGAGCATTGACTCCCCTGTACAGAATTTTATTGTTGTTAACAAGCATTTGATCTATAAATATGAGAGATGCCCTCACAAAAAAAAAAAAAAAAAAGTACACACTTCCAATTGTAAAATGAATAAGTAACCGGGATATAATGTATAGCATAAGGAATATAGTCAAAATATTGTAACAACTTGGTATGGTGATAGCTGGTATCTAGAATTATCATGTATATAAACATTGAATCACTGTGTTGTACACCAGAAACTAATGTAATACTGTGTGTCAACTACCCTTCGATAAAAAATAATTATCTACAAAAAAAAATAGAGCACATGCTTCAGAGCCAGGATGTCAGGGTCAAATTCCAGTTCTTCCACTTACTAGTTGTATAACCCTGTTTAACTTAACATCTTTTTGCCTCAGTTTTATCAGCTATAAAATCTGTATTAAAAGACTAGGCTCCCTCACAGGGCATGTAAAGATTAAGTCAGTCAATATATATAAATCCCTTAGAATGGTGCCAATACATAGTATTAGCTATTGCTATTATTATTAATATTACCACTACCACTCAAGAATACGAGATAAATGTGGTCACATGCACAAAGGAAACGGAAAAAAAGGGAGAGAGCTTTAGGACAGAAGTAATTGGGCAGGATAAGCACAAAGGAAAGAACACATCAGCAGTAAGGAATATTCTCAATAGCTATCAAGACATGTATCTAACAGCACCTTTTCCACTGCAGGGAAACAGAAAATGAAGGTAAACAAAAGCTAACACACGATTTCAGAAGTACCACTGGCCCTCCCCAAAATACCACCTCACCTACTTCTGATACTTGAAATGCCTTTAAATAAACACAAAACATTTTCATTTCACAAGTAGAAACAAAAGAAGTTACTCAAAGGTCACTTCAATAGCAGTCTTCAAAGATGAGAAAGCAAGAGGTATAGAAAGGCTTATCTATACTAAGGTTACTTTTAAAGGTAAAAATAAGAAAAATTAACACAAGTTGCCAAACTCTAAAATCAATTACTTAAGACAGTACAAACTGTGCAATGCTTACGTATTTTCCTAATTGTCCCACAAATTCCTTAGCTTGATTTAATACACACACATACACACAACACACACACACACACACACACACACACACACACACAGTCACTGTTTTATATTCATCTCTGATTGGGTCTATTAGAGAGAAGTTGGTAGTATAGTAGGTTTCTAGAGCTCCCATCCCACCCTGTGTTTCTAATATGTGGTAAATAACTTCTGAGACCAAAAGCAAAAACAAAAACACACTTTCTTAAACCCCTACCATTATACCATGCCCAAAAATTAAATTGAAATATTTAACATAGCTAAAAGTAAAGGCTAAAACTATCAAACTTCTAGAACACATAAGAGAAAATCTTCATTACCTTGAAGTAAGCAAAGATTTCTTAGGACACAAAAAGCACTAACCAAAAATTCTTCTCAGGTCATCAAGAAAATTAAAAGGTAAGCCACGGACTGGGAGAAACTATTTGAAATACATATATCTGACAAAAGATTTTTATTCAGAATGTAGAAAAATTACTACAGCTCAATAATTCACAAGCAACCCAATTTTTTAAATGGGCATAAGAAGGTATAGGAACAGCCAATAAGCACATGAAAACATCACTAGTCATCAAAAAAAGCAAATCAAAATGAGACACAGCTTCACAGCCACCATAATGGCAAAGATTTTAAAGACTGGCAAAATCGAGAGTTGGTGAAGATGTGAAGCAACAACTCTCATACCCTGCTGGTGGGAGTGTATGAGTGGGACCAACTTTGAAAATAGTTTGACTATTTCCTACACAGCTAAAAATATACTTACCCATACAGGCCAGCAATTATACTCCTAGGTATTTACCACAAATAAAAACATGTTCATAAAAAGACTAGTGCACAAATGTTCTTAGAAACTTCACTGAAAATAACCAAAAACCCAAGTGAATGGATGTACAAATTTTGGTATACTCATAAAATGCAATACTAGCAAACAATAAAAAAGAACAAACTATTGACACATTCAACAGCATGAGTGAGTTTTCTAGGTACTATGCTGAAAGGAGCATACAAACGTGTACACACTATAATGATTCCATTTAGGTGAAACTCTGAAACAGTCTAACAGGATCAGTTTTTGCTTGGAGTAGGAGGTGGAGGTGGGGAGAAAATGACTGCAAAGAGGGACAGAGAGAGAGAGAGAGCTTTCAGGGAAGATAAGAAATGTTCTACATCTTAATTGGAGTGGTTGTTATATTGATGTATATATTTGTCAAAACTAATTTGACCCATACACTTAATTTCGTTGTATGCAAATTATACTTGATTAAAGCTGATTAAAAATAAAATTTTTAATATTTGTCATATATAATTTATAGCTGAAAATTTTCTATTAAAAAAATCTGAACAATTAGACTAACAAATTCCTGTGTAAATGTGTACACCAAATATATTTTTAGAATAAGATTCTAATTCCAGTATTTAAAAGCAATGGTGTGGATAAGTATCTCATTTTGAAGGAAAATATTTAACTTCAAAAAGTACATTCTGTATGCTTTGAGATAATCATAGTTTAATTTCATCCACTATTTTTTATGTGTGTACCTGTGTGTGTGTGTGTGTGTGTGTATACATATAAAATCATCCTAACACAAGGTAAATTTTTTAAAAATAATTTATGCTTTCTGTAGCTCAAAAACATTTTTTTCAATTGCAAAAAAATAACAAAATCATTACCTGTTATATTTGCCTTTGAGGAAAAAGCAAAAGAAACCTGACTTTTCTGAACAGTCAATAGTCCTACTTAGCCCTGAAGAGGATTCTCAGCATTAAAACATTTCAGATCAGTGGAAATTCATCTCTAACATTATTTTCATGCATGATTAAGAATATTTTTTGAGCAACAGACACAAAATCAAGACCATTTCACTCAGATTATATGCCTTTTGAGTTCATAAACAAGCTCAAACCTGCATCAAACAACCTAAAATAACAAATCTTCCTAAAGTTTTTCTCTATAAATACTACCTCTGATATTATGTCCAGAAAAAGCTCCTTCAAAACTCAACAAATTGAGTATCAGGAATTCACAGTATAATAAATAAAAAGTTATATACAAATAATACACCATTTAACTGGTATCTCCTTTTCAATTCAAGTCAACAAATCTTCATTATTAGGTGCTTTAGGAACAAACAGGAAAAAAGAAGAAAAAAGAAGGCCTGTGCCCTGTGTTATGGGTTAAACTGTGTCCCTCTAAAATCTGTATGTGGAAGTCCTAACCCCCAGTACCTCAGGATGTGACTTTATTTGGAGACAGAGTCCGCCATATGACTGGTGTCTTAAAAAAAGTGAAAATTTGGATACACAGAAGGAAGACAATATAAAGAGACATAGGAAGAAGATGGCTATCTATAAGCCTAGGAAAGAGGCCTGGCGGTTCCTTTCCTCACCTCCCTTAGATGGAATATTTCAATGTGCAGAGGGCCTTGGAAATAACTAAGGAAAAGCAGCCCCAGGAAAATGACAGAATGTGATAAGAGGCTAAGTTCTGTGTCTCTGTGCGACTGTAAGTAGGTGGGAAGGAGGCAGAATATGACAATCAACCTGCAGGCCAGGCTGTTCCCACTGTTCCATGGAAGGTAGAAGAAATAGAATTTTATTATGAATGGGTGGGCAATCTCTTGTCTTACTGAATTTAATCTCCCACAACTAAACTTTGTGATATCTGTGGGTTGATAGTTGAGTTACATAAAAGACTGTAAAGTATACTTAGCTATAAGGTAATTCATACATAAATGATACTCGAGTTAGCAACTAGAAACTGCTCATACTTAAAAAGGGCAGTAATCACTTTATCATATACTCCCAAACTTCCAATACTTCACTCAGAACCACAACCAGTATTTACATGCCTATTTGCAAGAAGAGGTACAAAGTATTACTTAACTACTTAAACAGTATTAAGTCCATGTCATTTTTCAGCTAGTTTAAAAAGTGAAGCAGAAGAAACATCCAAGGAACAGTGGTCTGACTTAATCCCAGTAGACAGTGGTCTGACTTAATCTCAGTAAATAGCTACCAATTCACAAAAGTCCTTTAATGCCACAATCTACCACGAGAAAACATTTTACATCATTACCCAATACCCACCCATAAACAGAGCTTATTACTCTTACACAGCTACTGTAACAAATAACTCCAAGCTCAGTGGCTTAAAGCAACAGACATTTATTATCTCACAGTTCTGTAGGTCACAATTTCCACACTGGACGCACTGGGCTAAAATTAAGGAGTCAGCAGAACTATGCTCATTCCTGGAGGCTCTAGGATAAAATCTGACTCCTTGCCTTTTCCATTTTCTAGAGGCAGCTATACTCCCTTGCTCATGGCCTCTTCCTCCATCTTCTAAGCCAACGTTGAGGGGTCAAATACTCACACCACATCATCTGACTCCTCTTCTGGCTCCCTCTTCCCCAGCTAAAGAACTCTTACAATTAATTGCCCCCACCTAGATAATCCTGGGTAATCTCCCTATCTTAAAGTCAGATGAGTAGCAACCTTGATTAACCCTTGCCATTTAACCTAATTTATTCAGATTACAGAAATTGAGACATGGATATTTTTGGAGGACCATCAGTCAGCCTACCACAGACAGATGGATAGATAGATACATGCATACAAACATACATACATACATGCTACTTGACCACCTGCACCTGTTTTCCCATTTGTCAAAATCTATAACTTACAAATTACATAGAATAGTAACTACTTCAAAGGGTCATAATGAAGATTACATGAGTAATGAGCAATATCATAGAATATACCTAGTATATAGCTAACTATATTTTTACAAATTCTTATTTCATCTTTGTTTAAACTTTTCTCTCATTGTGAAATGTAACTTGACCACCTGTACCTGTTTTCCCATTTGTCAAAATCTATAACTTACAAATTACATAGAATAGTAACTACTTCAAAGGGTCATAATGAAGATTACATGAGTAATGAGCAATATCATAGAATATACCTGGTATATAGTTAATTCTATTTTTACAAATTCTTATTTCATCTTTGTTTAAACTTTTCTCTCATTGTGAAATGTATGTGCTCAACACCTGTACAGTTATGTGTTGCCTATTATTCTAGGCCCTCTCTTACATAAAGTTTCCCTACATTCTATAAAACTGCATCATCTAATTCAGTAGCTGCTAATCATGTGTGGCTACAGAGAAGCAGAAACATGGCTAGTCAGAGTTGAGATGTGCTGTAAGTCTAAAATACATACCGGATTTTGAAAACTTAGTATGTAAAAAGGAATGTAAAGAATTAGTATATAAAGAAGAATGTAAAAAAACTACATGCTGAAATTATATTTTGGATATACTGAAATAAAATGCATTATTAAAATTAAGTTCACCTATATCTTCTTTGTTTTTAATGTAGCTACCAGAAAATTTTAAATTACATATGACTCACATTTGTGGGTCATATTCTATTTCTACTAAGCAGTACTGCTCTGTTCTCTCCCTCTCATGTACTCCCTTAGAATTTATTTTTCTCTCCTATCACACAATATATCAATCTGCTTTGAACTGGAGCAATTTGTGCATATGCTGGCTCTCCAAAGAGACTGGTAGCCCTACTGGGGAAAGGTCACTTATCTTCTAATCTCATGATAAGATACACTGTAATTGTACAATAAATGTTTGTGAAGCTGAATGAAAAGGGAAACACATTATTCAGTTACTGTGTTACTTGCATACATTTGACTGATTGTTAACAGGAATGACCAGAAGTCAATTTGTGGCTCTCTGAAGTAACTTTTTCTTGGGTTAAAGACAGGATTAGGATCGACAACAAAGGGAGAAACAAAATTTCACTGAACAATACTTAGATTACTTACAATGCACTCATCTATCTTCAATTCTATTCATTTTTTTAAAATGGACACTGCAACCATAAAATTGTCTTCATAATCCACTAATGACTTGTGACCACAGTTCAAGAAGTACTACTAGACACATACCATCTTAGAAATGTCACGTGACACTAAACACTCCCAGGCTACCAATGACCCCACCGGGTAAGGACTAACCCTGTGTTGTGGTCATGGTTCAACATGGCCATCACGGAAGGCATTCAGATCCACTCACCCATCATGCATTCTTCTCTCTACCATCCTGCCTGTTAGGGTTGGGGAGAATCTAGTATAACCACAGTGTGTTCAGGGTCATGTCCACACCCAGGATATGCAGCACCCACTCAGCCTGGCCAGGAAGAGTTGGTCAGAGCTCAATGTACAGAGAGAATTCTTGATGAGGGAAGGAATTCTATAAACTTGTCAGAGTTTTTTGAACTGCTGGAGTCTGGGGAGCTCAAGCAAAACTGGAGAAATGTCATCAGCCTCAGTATTATATTAAATACCAGACAAGTATTTTTCTTAAAGAAGATGAGGGGAGGAGGGGTAAGAAGAAGGAGCAGGGAAGTAGAGAAGAAAAATGGTAGAAGGAGAAAACATACCAGGACTTCACAGTCTTTCACTACTCTAGGGCTAGTGATTACAAAGAACCCACAAAAAGAGTATGGGAGGGAGAAGAGAACAAGAGATAAGAGAATAACCTCAGAGTAATCAAGAAAAATAATGGAAATTAGTATGAAATTTCTCTTCAGCAGGGAGGTTTGACAGGAGTCACTGAAAAGACTAACGGTTAAGTTTAAATCCACAAAGGTTCAGATATAAGCAAGCTCAGAGGGGCTGCAAACCAAGCTAGCCTCAATATTTTTATTTAAGGTAAATAGTTAAAGAATCTTGTTAGAAGGGAAGAAAGTGACAGGAATCTTAGAAGTATGAAGAAGGAAAGGGAAATGAAAAATAACAGATGAGATCCTAAGGACAGATGGCTACCTGTATTAAGAGTTCACCAGCATCAAACAGGACTGGGGATCTCATGGGCTTGTCCTCTTACTATCTCAGTGACCTTGTAACTTCAGAATAAAATGCTTTAGTTAATAAAGAGACTTTATGCAGTTAAATCCACAACCCCAAATGAACTAGTGTATTTACAAAAATCAAGTAGAAGTAGTAAAACAATTCTGCAAATCTCACACAACTGCCTTCTCTTCCAGCAGCATGGCCCTGCCTTGGGAGTTCTCTGTACTAATCAGCAAGACAACTCCTCCAGACTTCTCGACTACTGTTTCTTCCTGCTATTCAGCTACTATCAATAAACCTATTTACATGTACACCCTATTTATTATTTTCAAGTAGAGATATTTCTGAAGAGTTTTATACTCAGTGAAAATGCACAAACAGGTTATTTAGATTAATCCAAGGAATGAAGAAGATTAGAAAGATGGAATATAAAAAAAGAAAAAAAAAAGATTTCCTATGACTAATACAACAGAAAAGGTTTCAAGTGCGAGAAATGAGGTGAGGACCTTGTCATCAGTATCATTCTTTAAAATAGTTACTTAATTCCTTGTCCAGGTTAACTTAGCCATGTAGATTCTATTAATATTTACTGTAAGGGAATGTCCATAGAAATGTCAGGATGCTCAAGTAAACTAATTTAAAGTGATACTATTTTCAATTATTTTGAAGAAAAACAATGGGGAAAAAATGATAGGTACTTAATATAGTCTGCCCAAAAGAAGTAAATGCATTAACTATATCCACAGCATTTAAATATATATTTATCATCATATATGTTATATGTATAAATTCCCAGCTACAACACCCTCCATGTTTATAAACCTGTCATTTTTCCTAAGAAAAACAAATAGGAAATACTTATTATTCTCCCTATTCAAAAACTTACTTGTTTAATCATACATTCATCAAGCATTTATAAAGCACCTACTACACATAAGCTACTATAATAGGTATGGGGGACACAAAAGATCGTTCTGATAATTCTCTGCCCCAGCCTTCCTCAGACTTTTTAACAGGAAACTCTGTATTCAACCCTCCTTAAGTCTTTTTCACTTTCACCACACCTTTCTCTCCAAACTCCACATCTGTCCTGCCTCAGGCTGCCATGCTCACCCTCGCAGAGCCACCAACCAAACCTGCTTCTGTTCCTGAAGACAGCCTGGCTTTCTCACACCTCTACCTGCCTGGATGCCATTCTGCAAGTCTCAGTTCTGGCGTGCTCTTCTGAGAAGCCTCAGCTAACTCCTTCAGGTAAAGCTTGATGTTCTAATGCTACCAGTCACTTTAGAAGACCTTAACAATGGGCACTTCCATTACAATTATTTATTTTCATGACCACCACCTCCCTAGACTTTAAGAATCTGGAAGGTAGTGATCATAAACTTGGCACACAGCAAGTATCCAACAAACATTTTTAAGAATGAGTGAATGAATATACAATAATGTGCAACTCAGGGAATATATCAGTAAGTTGGGAATCTACTGTAAACATCTATCAATACAGATATTTTTATAGGGATAAGAAAAGGACAATCAAATAGAATTTACTACTAGCTATCTAAATTAATAAAATTAACTTGAAAGCAGAAAGAAATACCTTAATAAGAAAGGTGAGCTATTATGAAAAATAGCAAAATAGCAGCCCATCTTCAGGGAATTTAAATGCCCTTTCTAAGGCACTGATTCATTATCTGTGTTTCTCTAAAACTCTGGTTTGGTTATTTTTCATCCAAGCATTGGTCCCATTTATATTTGACCTGGCTCAAACACATACATATAGGATCTAAATGATAAGAAGCAGATAAATGTGACATATATTACAAACAGATTATTACTACAACCCAATAGTTTTTGTTAAATCAACTCAAATTTTCTTTAACTCAAATACCAACTTAAGAATCTTTCTACACCATAAAAATTTATGAAATCACAGGTTTGATTCACTAATTACAGATTTTAAATACACCTCAAGTAAATATTTAACCCTCAAAGTAAAAAAAGTTTATTTGTGAACCACCTGGAATCCTATCAGGAAAGTTCACCAGGTGCAGCTTAGCTCTACCTGTGGTGGCCAATGCCCTGTACAACCCACCTGTGAGCCTTCCCTATCTTAGGACCGCTCCTCTCTGCCCTAGGACTCCACATATGATTTATGCCCTTTTCAAGGCTTGCTAAATTCACATGGTATGGTGTGACCTTCAGCTACTTTTGATTTTCAACTTTAATGATTAATTTTTTTATAATAAGCAAGAAAGGAGAAACTTTATAAGAACGTAATATGACCTAATCATCATGACATTGTTCTGGAAGCCTGGCATTTTTTTGTAGGTTTAGTTCACCAAGAAATGGCCTTTTCCCACTGAATGTGTTTTTAAAAATATTCCAACATGCATAAACTTTAGGTGACACTAAACACATATGAAGCTATTTTACATTATTAGAAATTTGAAAGGGAATTTTATTTTTCTCTCAATCAGATTTTCCCAGGTACAAAACTCAAGTTTTACTATGGTAAAGATTTGCACATTGGCATTGCCAATAAAATGAAAGTGCTTTTGAAATTTTATTGTTATTAAACTAAAATAATGCCAAAGAAGTAAAGTTCATTCATACACAGAGCAATCTCTGAAACAAGATAATGACCAGAAGGACTTCTGTTTCTGGGAAGGAGGAACAGACATACTTTTCCTTATTTCTCCCGCTGAGGACCACTTGCCAGACGTTATATATAAAAGACACATAAGAAGACTCTGAAAGGTGAAGAGAAAGCAGGCTAGCCAGGGAACTCAAGACCTGAGTAATGACACAGTGGCGAGCTCCCTATGTGTACTTTTGCCACATATAACCCGGACTTGAAGCTGAAGAAGCTGACAATGTGGAAAGGCCAACAGCAGACCAAAAAAGCCTCAACAAGCCCACTCCCCCTAGATAAACACACAGGAAAGGTTCAGCTAGGCAAGACAGAAAATTTTAGACAATAATCACTCTACTCTAATCAAAGACTAAAGAAAAATTTTTTAGTGGCTCAACCCCCACAACCACACCCATGCTAGTAAAGGCCAAGAGGTGGCCCAGACTTACACTCTCATCACCCTAAACTGAGGCACTCCAAATCCCCGCTGGGCTTGAGTTACACAAGGCCATGGAGGGGACCAAGACTTTCATTGCCACTGACTGGAAATTAGTCCCTAATCCCCTCAACGTCAGTGGAGAGCAGACAAGGAGCCTGGGCTTCTATGCCCATCAGGCAGTAATCAGGTTTCTCTCCTCCCCTGGAGGGTGGTATCAGAGAGGGCTGAGTGGGGATCACATGGGGAGGCAAAACTCCCACACCCACCCTGCAAACACAAGAAGCATCCCTCTTCTAACTGGGCAAAGCCAATTTGAGGAAACTGGATTCTGCCTCTACCTGGCAAAAGTAAGGCAGCAAGCACTCCCATCCTGAAGCAGTGTCAGAGAAAACCAGCTAAAACAGCTTTAAATAAAACCCCCAGTCTCATAATATTGGTTTCAATTTAAAAAATCACTCTTCATACCAAGAAACAGGAAGATCCCAAACTGAATGAAGACAATAGTTCCCAACACCAAGATGACAGTGATGCTCGAATTATCTGACAAAGCTTTCAGAGCACCCACAACAAAAATGCTTTAATGACCAATTACGAACTCTGAAAAGTGGTGGGTGGCACCACCATACTTGAAACACATGAAAAAATAGAAAGCCAGGGCAAAGAAAAAGCTTCTGCAAAGAAATAGAGGCCATAAAGAGAAAACAAAAATACTAGAAGTGAAAAATATGATAACTGAAATAGAAAGTTCAATGGATGGACTCAACAGCAGAACAGAAGGGACAAAGGAAAGAATCAGTGAACTGGAGAAGAAAACAAAAGAAATAATTCAATCTCAACAACAGAGAGAATACGGACTGAAGACAAAAGAAAAAGAATAGAGCTTCAGTATATTTAGGACTATAATAAAAAAATATAACATTCTTGCCATCAGAGTCCTAGAAAGAAAGAAGAAAGAAGGCAAACTGAAAAAAACTCTTGAAGAAGTAAGTACTGAAAAATTTACAAGTTTGGCAAGAGATATAAACCAACAAATTCAAGAAGCTGAGAAAACCCCAGACAGGATAATGCCAAAGAAATCCATACCAAGATACATCATAATTAAATCTCTGAAAACAAAAAAAAACAAAGATAATATCTTGAAAGTGGCAAGAGAGAAACCCTATCTTAGCTACAGGGGAAAAACAATCTGAAGCAGTGAATTCTCATCAGAAACCATGAAGACCATGTATTCTTCAAGCTCTGAAAGAAAAGAACTGTCTACCCAGAATCCCATGCCTGATGAAAATAACTTTCAAGAATGAAGAGGAAGTCAAGTTATTCTCAAATGAAGGAAAACTAAGAGAATTTGTCACAAGCCAACCAACTCCTTAAGAATGATTACCAGAAGTTCTCTAAACAGAAAGAAAATAAAAGTAGGAGGAGCCTTACAACATGAGGAAAGAAGAAAGAACACAGTAAGCACAAATATGGGTAAATAAAATAGGCTTTCCTCCTCCTGAGTTTTCTAAGTTATGTTTGATGGCTGAAGCAAAAATTAAAACACTTTCTAATATAGCTCTACCTGTATGTATAGGAAATACTTAAGACAATTATATTACATATGGGGGATGGTAAAGAGATGTAAATTAAGATATGGGTTCTCTCATTCAAACAGGTAAAATTATGACATAAATAGACTGTGGGAAGTTATGTATATATAATGTAATACCTAAAGCAAACAATAAAAAAGCTGTATGTGATTTAGTAATTGTTTCCTTAGCTTGTACTTTCTATGTGTGTTGGGTTGAGGAAACATTTTCAAATCCTGAAATCATAACAACATTCTCCTATATCTTCAACTGAAAGTTTTCTGTGTGGCTTGAGGCAGGGTTTCATTCATTTATTTATTTTCTATACAGATCAAGTTTGTCCATGCAGCATCAACTGAAAAGCACACCCTGCCATGATGTGGAAAGGCCACCTTTGTCACATAACGTTTTCATGTACATACAAATATTTCTTCTCCATCTTCCTTCTATTCCATTGTTCCATTTTATTCTATGCCAATTTCATATTATCGTACCAATGTTTTTTAAAAAGTCTTGAGTTTTTTAACTCAGTAAGTCACAATATAATAAGCAACTGGAATCAAATAGGGTGGCGAAATGAGCAAGATTTTTTTCCTTTAAAATAGGTTCTGCTTTTACTTTTACAACAAACATGCACTGCTTCTGTAACTTAACAAATTCAAAGAAAACAAAACTCTTACCCAAAATGATAAATAAAAGGAGCCAGTATGCAAGTTGAAGAAACATCAAAATAAAGTATAAGTGCCTCCCACTAGTGCCTAGCATCCTCCATGAAACAGCCACAGTCTTCCTCTCTGGCCTTTAACACACCATCATTTGGCAAATGTAGATGAGTAGCTCTCACATGCTAGACTATGTCCTAGGCCATTCTTCACCCATACACACCTGGCACTCCAGTCAACTTGTTCATAACTCCCTTACCCGCCCTGTGTTCACATTTCTTTGAATGCCCTAATTCTAACCAGCCCCACCTTCCCACCAAGTTTAGGGGCTTTGGCATACTTACCTGTATGCCACCCAGTGTTTGATACAGCATCCTGCACTTACTTGGCTCTTAATATCGAGGAATCATATTGACATGTCTTCACATAGCCCTTGAAATTCAACTTATTAAACTTTGACAGAACAAACTGGAATACTGAAAATGCTAAATTCACACCTCAACTACTAGCCACTTAACATTTCCAACATGTGGAGCATTTCCTCTTAATCATGTTAATCAGCAATACCTCTCTATTATTTTGCTCTCATCCTTCAAAAAGATTTGATTCTTTTTAACTAATGCTAAATTCAATTAACAATAAAAAGTTGGACTTTAGCCATAACACAGACACCTAGTTTACACAAAAATTCCTGATAACTACATGCATAGTCTCATGGGGGTAATTTCATTATGATAGTAAAACTTTTACACATTTTCTATTAAAAACTTGAAAACCAAAGTACAATGCACAGAGAGGTACTCAAGATAGCAGCATGAGTGGGGCGGCAGAAATCTCCCAAAACAAGGTATATTTTTGAAAATACAGCAAATACAACTATTCCTAAAAGAGAGACCAGAAGATACAGTACAATAGCCAGGCTACATCTACATCTGCAAGAACTCGGCATCTCACAAAAAGGGTAAGATACAAAGCCGTGACCCAGCGGGACAAGAGCCCTCCCCCCACCCCAGCTCACTGGTGGGAGGAAAAGAATCAGAGTGGGGAAGGAGTGGAAGCACAGGGCTGCTAAATAACCAGCCCTAGTAATCTGCACCGGGAGCACAAACAGACATCGTAGTGTACTGGATATTTAAGAAACAGAAAAGTAACATCCGAGATGGAGACTGTGGGTGGGTCCTCACAGTGGGCTCCCCTGTAACAAAAGAAAAGCCAGCATTTTAAAAGTCTTAAAGGAACAAGGATTTAACAGACGGACAAAATCGTTCTGGCATGCTCAGCCCAGGAGGCTGGGAATCTTGAGGAATTTCAGGGACTCTAACCCAGTGGGTGGCAACACAGCTCCAAAGCCCATCATGGCGATAAGCAGCCTGCCATTCATTCCCCACTGCTGGCACTGCAAACAAACTACTGACTCACCATTGCTGTGGACCAGGCAGGAAGCATCACTGCCCACAGCAACTATACAGAGTCTTCTCCCAGTGTGCACCTAAGTGGGACAGACTCAGAGACTGTCACCAGCACACAGCTGTCTGGCACAGGCTGAGGAAGCCGACGCAAGGTCCAGAAGGCACGAAGGGGGCACCAATACCAGAGAACACACCCAGCATGTCTGTGACCCCTTGCAGAGCCCTAGGCTATCCCAAAGGCCACCCCGCCCAAAGCAGCTCAGGAGATTATCCCAGAGACTGCTACCAGTGTGCAGGTAAATGACAGACAGTGGAGAAGGGCAAGGCAAGCACCAAGCAGGATGGAAAGTTGTTCTCCTAGCTGACACATGCACCACCAGGCAGCAATCACTTCTATCACCATGAAAAGGCAGAAGAATCTGGTCCAGTCAAAAATCACTCAAACAACACCAGAGAGAGAGCCTAGCGAGATAGATATAAGCAATCTAAGAATTCAAAAGAAAAGTCATAACCATGCTGATGGACCTGCAGAGAAATATACAAGAACTAAAGGATGAAGTCCGGAGGGAGGTTACAGAAATGAAACAATCAATAGAAGGACTTAAGAGCAGACTGGATGAGGTACAAGAGACGGTTCATGAAATAGAAATCAGAGAACAGGAATACACAGAAGCTGAGGCAGACAGAGATAAAAGGATCTCTAGAAGTGAAAGAATATTAACAGAACTTTGTGATGAATCCAAACAGTACAAGACTCACATTATAGGGGTACCAGAAAAAGAAGAGAGAGAAAAAGGATAGAGAGTATCTTTGACGAAATAATTGCTGAAAACTTCCCCAAGCTGGGGAAGGAAATAGTATCGAAGACCATGGAAGCCCACAGATCTCAGAACACAAGGGACCCAAGGAGGACAACACAAAGACGTATAATAATTAAAATGGCAAAGATCAAAGGCAAAGACATGGTATTAAAAGCAGCCAGAGAGAAAAAAGACCACCTACAAAGGAAAACCCATCAGGCTATCATCAGACTTCTCAACAGAAACCTAACAGGCAAGAAGAGAATGGCATGATATATTTAATGCAATGAAAAAGATGGGCCTTGAACCAAGAATACTGTATCCAGCAAGATTAGCATTTAAATTTGAATGAGGGATTAAACAATTTCCAGACAAGTAAAAGTTCAGGGAATTTGTCTCCCACAAACCACCTCTACAGGATATTTTAAAGGGACTGTTCAAGATGGAAGTACTCCTAAGGCTAAATGGATGACACTAGAAAAAATAAAATCACACCAAAGAAAGCAGACCAACCAAATACTAATTAAAGGTAAAAAATAAAATAAACTACTCACAAAAGCAGTCAAAGGAAACACAAAAGAGTACAGAATAAAACACCTAACTATAAAGAGTGGAAGAGGAAGAATAAGAAGGGAGAGAAATAAAGAATCATCAGACTGTGTTTATAAAAGCAAAATAAGTGAGTTAAAGTTAGACGGATAGATAGTAAAGAAGCTACAATTGAAACCTTGGTAACCATGAATCCAAACACTGCAATGGCAATAAGTATATATCTATCGGTAATTACCCTAAATATAAATGGACTAATTACAACAGTCAAAAGACACAGAGTGAGAGAATGGATAAAAAAGCAAGCCCCCAGGGCGGAGCCAACATAGCAGCATGAGTAGGACAGTGGGAATCTCCTCCCAAAAACATATATTTTTGAAAATACAACAAATACAACTAAACCTAAAAGAGAGACCAGAAGACACAGGACAACAGCCAGACTACATCCACACGTGCAAGAGCCCAGCACCTGGTGAAAGGGGTAAGATACAACCCCCGGCCCGGCGGGACCCGAGCACGCCTCCCCCCAGCTCCCGGCAGGACGGAGAGGGAGCCCAGGACTACTAAACACCCAGCCCCAGCCACCCGCACCAGAGCGCAGACACAGTGTATGCATGGAGGGCTGGAAACTAGGGAAACAGGGCAGCAAGACCTCTGAGCGGGTTCCAAAGCTCATGCCCCTGTGACAAACAAAAGCGAGTGCTTTTTGAAAGTCTTAAAGGGACAGCGACGTAACAGCTGGACAGAAACAACACAGGTCACAGCCCAGTGGCTGGAAATTACAGGGAAAATCGGGCGCACTAACCCCCTGGGCAACAGCTCTGAGATCCCTCATGGAGGTAAACAGCCAAACAGCCCCCCTGTCCATTACCCCACCTGGCGCTGCGAAAGCAGAGAAACAGCCTAAGGCAGACCACCACCACAGAAAGGGAGATTCCTCCATATTGGCCGGGCAAGACACAAAGACCCAGTCTACATGCAATTACCCAACACAAGCCACTAGGCGTCGCAGTTGTCCCAGTAAAGAAAGGCCAGTAGCAAGTGAAAAGTTTGGCCCTCCCAGCTGACAGTCAATAGCACCTGTCAACATGAAAAGGCAAAAAAATATGATCCAGACAAGACTAACCCAGACAACTTCGGCATCTGCTACATCTTCCCCTGAGAAGGAACCTGGGGAGATAGATTTAACCAGTCTTCCTGAAAAAGAATTCAAAACAAAAGTCATAACGATGCTGATGGACTTGCAGAGAAATATGCAAGAACTAAGGAAGGAGAATACAGAAATAAAAAAAGCTCTGGAAGTACTTCAAAACAGAATGGACGAGATGCAAGAGACCATTAATGGACTAGAAAACAGAGAACAGGAATGCATAGAAGCTGATACAGAGAGAGATAAAAGGATCTCCAGGAATGAAAGAATTCTAAGAGAGCTGAGTGACCAATCTAAAAGGAACAATATCCACATTATAGGGGTACCAGAAGAAGAAGAGAAAAAGGGATAGAAAGTGTCTTTGAAGAAATAATTGCCGAAAACTTCCCCAAACTAGGGGAATAAATGGCCTCTCAAACCACACAGGTACACAGAACTGCCATGACAAGGGATCCAAGGAGGGCAACACCAAGACACATAATAATTAAAATGGCAAAGATCAAAGACAAGGACAAAGTATTAAAGGCAGCCAGAGAGAAAAAAAAGGTTACCTACAAAGGAAAACCCATCAGGCTATCATCAGACTTCTCAACAGAAACCATACAGGCCAGAAGAGAATGGCATGATATACTTAATGCAATGAAACAGAAGGGCCTCAAACCAAGACTACTGTATCCAGCACGAATATCATTTAAATATGAAGGAGGGATTAAACAATTCCCAGACAAGCAAAAGTTGAGGGAATTTGCCTCCCACAAACCACGTCTACAGGGCATCCTACAGGGACTGCTCTAGATGGGAGCACTCCTAAAAAGAGCACAGAACAAAACACCCAACATACGAAGAAGGGAGGAGGAGGAATAAGAAGGGAGAGAAATAAAGAATCATCAGACCGCATTTATAATAGCTCAACAAATGAGTTAAGTTAGACAGTAAGATAGTAAAGAAGCTAACCCTGAACCTTTGGTAACCACAAACTTAAAACCTGCAATGGCAATAAGTACATACCTTTCAATAATCACCCTAAATGTAAATGGACTGAATGCATCAATCAAAAGACACAGAGTAATAGAATGGATAAAAAAGCAATATATATCCATATGCTGCTTACAAGAGACTCACCTCAAACCCAAAGACATGCACAGACTTAAAGTCAAGGGATGGAAAAAGATATTTCATGCAAACAACACAGAGAAGAAAGCAGGTGTTGCAATTCTGGTATCAGACAAAACAGACTTCAAAATAAAGAAAGTAACAAAAGACAAAGAAGGACATTACATAATGATAAAGGGCTCAGTCCAACAAGAGGATATAACCATTATAAATATATATGCACCCAATACAGGAGCACCAACATACCTGAAACAAATACTAACACAACTAAAGAAGGAAACAGAATGCAATGCATGCATTCTAGGAGACTTCAACACACCACTCACTCCAAAGGACAGATCCACCAGACAGAAAATAAGTAAGGACACAGAGGCACTGAACAATACACTAGAACAGATGGACCTAATAGACATCTACAGAACTCTACATCCAAAAGCAACAGGATACACATTCTTCTCAAGTGCACATGGAACATTCTCCAGAATAGACCACATACTAGGCCACAAAAAGAGCCTCAGTAAATTCCAAAAGATTGAAATCCGACCAAACAACTTTTCAGACCACAAAGGCATAAAACTAGAAATAAACTGTACAAAGAAAGCAAACAGGCTCACAAACACATGGAAGCTTAACAACACGCTCCTAAATAATCATTGAATCAATGACCAAATCAAAATGGAGATCCAGAAACATATGGAAACAAACAACAACAACACAAAGCCCCAACTACTGTGGGACACAGCAAAAGCAGTCTTAAAAGGAAAGTATATAGCAATCCAGGCATATTATAAAAGGAAGAACAATCCCAAATGAATGGTCTAATGTCACAATTATCGAAATTGGAAAAAGAAGAACAAATGAGGCCTAAGGTCAGCAGAAGGAGGGACATAATAAAGATCAGAGAAGAAATAAATAAAATTGAGAAGAATAAAACAATAGCAAAAATCAATGAAACCAAGAGCTGGTTCTTTGAGAAAATAAACAAAATAGATAAGTCTCTAGCCAGACTTATTAAGAAGAAAAGAGAGTCAACACAAATCAACAGTATCAGAAATGAGAAAGGAAAAATCACGACGGACCCAACAGAAATACAAAGAATGATTAGAGAGTACTATGAAAATCTATATGCTAACAAGCTGGGAAACCTAGGAGAAATGGACAACTTCCTAGAAAAATACAACCTTCCAAGACTGACCCAGAAAGAAATAGAAAATCTAAACAGACCAATTACCAGCAACGAAATTGAAGCGGTAATCAAAAAACTACCAAAGAACAAAACCCCCGGGCAAGATGGATTCACCTCAGAATTTTATCAGACATACAGGGAAGACATAATACCCATTCTCCCTAAAGTTTTCCAAAAAATAGAGGAGGAGGGGATACTCCCAAACTCATTCTATGAAGCTAACATCACCCTAGTACCAAAACCAGGCAAAGACCCCACCAAAAAAGAAAACTACAGACCAATATCCCTGATGAACGTAGATGCAAAAATACTCAACAAAATATTAGCAAACCGAATTCAAAAATTCATCAAAAGGATCGTACACCATGACCAAGTGGGATTCATCCCAGGGATGCAAGGATGGTACAACATTTGAAAGTCTATCAACATCATCCACCACATCAAAAAAAGAAAGACAAAAACCACATGATCATCTCCATAGATGCTGAAAAAGCATTTGACAAAGTTCAAATTCCATTCATGATAAAAACTCTCAGCAAAATGGGAATAGAGGGCAAGTACCTCAACATAATAAAGGCCATTTGTGATAAACCCACAGCCAACATTATATTGAACAGCGAGGAGCTGAAAGCTTTTCCTCTGAGGTCGGGAACTAGACAGGGATGCCCTCTCTCCCCACTGCTATTTAACATAGTACTGGAGGTCCTAGCCACGGCAATCAGACAAAACAAAAAAATACAAGGAATCCAGATTGGTAAAGAAGAAGTTAAACTGTCACTATTTGCAGATGACATGATACTGTACATAAAAAACCCTAAAGACTCCACCCCAAAACTCCTAGAACTGATATCGGAATACAGCAAGGTTGCAGGATACAAAATTAACACACAGAAATCTGTGGCTTTCCTATACACTAACAATGAACCAACAGAAAGAGAAATCAGGAAAACAACTCCATTCACAATTGCATCAAAAAAAATTAAATACCTAGGAATAAACCTAACCAAAGAAGTGAAAGACTTATACTCTGAAAACTACAAGTCATTCTTAAGAGAAATTAAAGGGGACACTAACAGATGGAAACTCATCCCCTGCTCGTGGCTAGGAAGAATTAATATCGTCAAAATGGCCATCCTGCCCAAAGCAATATACAGATTTGATGCAATCCCTATGAAACTACCAGCATCATTCTTCAATGAACTACAACAAATGAAACAAAAATTCGGGGTCTTTGGAAACACCAAAGACCCCGAATAGCCAAAGCAATCCTGAGAAAGAAGAATAAAGTAGGGGGTATCTCACTCCCCAACTTCAAGCTCTACTATAAAGCCATAGTAATCAAGACAATTTGGTACTGGCACAAGAACAGAGCCACAGACCAATGGAACAGACTAGAGAATCCAGACATTAACCCAGACTTATATGGTCAATTAATATTTGATAAAGGAGCCATGGACATACAATGGCAAAATGACAGTCCCTTCAACAGAGGGTGCTGGCAAAACTGGACAGCTACATGTAGGAGAATGAAACTGGACCATTGTCTAATCCCACATACAAAAGCAAACTCAAAATGGATCAAAGACCTGAATGTAAGTCATGAAACCATTAAACTCTTGGAAGAAAACATAGGCAAAAACCTCTTAGACATAAACATGAGTGACCTCTTCTTGAACATATCTCCCCGGGCAAGGAAAACAACAGCAAAAATGAACAAGTGGGACTATATGAAGCTGAAAAGCTTCTGTACAGCAAAAGACACCATCAATAGAACAAAAAGGAACCCTACAGTATGGGAAAATATATTTGAAAATGACACATCCGATAAAGGCTTGACGTCCAGAATATATAAAGAGCTCACACGCCTCAACAAACAAAAATCAAATAACCCAATTAAAAAATGGGCAGAGGAACTGAACAGACGGTTCTCCAAAAAAGAAATACAGATGGCCAACAGACACATGAAAAGATGCTCCACATCGCTAATAATCACAGAAATGCAAATTAAAACCACAATGAGGTATCACCTCACACCAGTAAGGATGGCTGCCATCCAAAAGACAGAGAACAACAAATGTTGGCAAGGCTGTGGAGAAAGGGGAACCCTCCTACACTGCTGGTGGGAATGTAAATTAGTTCAACCATTGTGGAAAGCAGTATGGAGATACATCAAAATGCTCAAAACAGACTTACCATTTGACCCAGGAATTCCACTCCTAGGAATTTACCCTAAGAATGCAGCAATCAAGTTTGACAAAGACAGATGCACCCCTATGTTTATCGCAGCACTATTTACAATAGCCAAGAATTGGAAGCAACCTAAATGTCCATCGATAGATGAATGGATAAAGAAGATGTGGTACATATACACAATGGAATACTACTCAGCCGTAAGAAAAGGGAAAATCCTACCATTTGCAGCAACATGTATGGAGCTGGAGAGTATTATGCTCAGTGAAATAAGTCAAGCGGAGAAAGAGAAATACCAAATGATTTCACTCATCTGTGGAGTATAAGAACAAAGGAAAAACTGAAGGAACAAAACAGCAGCAGAATCACAGAACTCAAGAATGGACTAACAGGTACCAAAGGGAAAGGGACTGGGAGGATGGGTGGGTAGGGAGGGATGGGGCGGGAAGAAGAAGGGGGGTATTAAGATTAGCATGCATGGGGGGGTGTGGAAAGGGGAGGGCTGTACAACACAGAGAAGACAAGTAGTGATTCTACAACATTTTGCTATGCCCTGACTGTAAAGGGGTTTATAGGGGGGACCTGGTATAGGGGAGAGCCTAGTAAACATAATATTCGTAATATAAGTGTAGATTAATGATAACAAAAAAAAAAAAAAAACAGTTCCTGTCTGGTGACTTCCAATGAGTTCTACACAATGGTATAAAGGGCATATAAAAGTGTAGGCAAAGGGTCTGTTTGTGTTTATACAGAGGATCAAAGGCTAATTGGACTACCCCGAAAATCAATTAAGATATGATATTAAAAAGAACCTCCAACATCAGCACTCTCTGGAAGACTCATGCCAGAAGATGATCATCAAAAAACCCCAACAACGATCCACGCACTGCTACAGCTGTAGATGCACTCATCCCACCAGTTCCTGGACTTGCCATGGGAATGAAGAAGGAGATATCTAAGCTGGCCTGTGCATACAGTAAAACAACAAATTTGACTGGATCTATACTGTTGGAACTCAACCAAGAATTAGGAGAAGTGCAAATTGTAGCACTCCAAAATCTTACAACTACAGACTATTTACTGTTAAAAGATCATATGGGATGTGAACAGTCCCTAGGAATGGGTTGTTTTAATTTGTCTGATTTCTCTCAGACTATTCAAGTTCAGTTGGACAATATCCACCATATCATAGATAAGTTTTCACAATTGCCTAAGGTGCCTAACTGGTTTCCTTGGTTTCACTGGAGACGGCCGGTAATTATAGGTCTGCTTTGGTTACATAACTGTACTCCTATTATTTTAATGTGTGTGCACAATTTAATTAGTAGTTTAAAACCTATACATGCTGAAGTTACTCTACAAGAAGATACGTCAAAGAAATAATCAATCTTCTCATGTTTTCTTCCACCTGCTACTTCTATAGCTTTTCTTCTTCCTTCCTAATTACAACCCTTAAATAGAATTCATGCCTCATATCGAATTTACCAAGGAGCATAATTCTTCCAAGTGGTAAAGATACCTCAAGACAAATGCTGGGCATGGAAGCCACAGGGCATAAATATGCAAAGAAGTAGAAAGCTAACCTTTTCAAACAATAAGGCTTCTCTCTCACTTACCAACTTTACATTTCCCTGTATGGTCCCGGAAGATGACTGGTTAGCCAGAGACGGGTAAGATTCCTCAAGGGAGGAACAACCTAAGACAGGCACAGTCACAGGGGGGCCATCAGGTGAGAAATTGGGGATCAACAGAGGTGAGACTTAGAACCTCACCCCCCCTGTTCTGAGAGAAATCTTCTGCATCCGTGGATGTTTTATTGCCCTTGTCTAGCTTGGATTAACACATAGTCTACAGGCACACACCTGATCATCTACATTTGCTCTCTTACAACACTAAACTATGTTTTCTACCTTTATCTTGCATCTACCTACCACTTCTGCATTTTGTTAAAAATAATAATAATAAAGAGAGAAATGTGGTATCCACATATAAATCAAGTATAAAAATCAAATGAATATTCATATTTAAACTGACTGTTTATAGTTCATAATGCATGAGCAAAACCGAAGGTTTCTGTGATGTCTGCCCTTGTACTGTTCACCATGTAAGAACTTATTCACTATGTAAGAATTTGTTCTCCATGTAAGAACTTGTTCGCTATGCTTTAGAAGATTGGAGACTGATCAAAATTAGGCTTGGGGTGGATTAATGATTGTGCATTGAGCATTGACTCCCCTATGCAGAATTTTATTGTTGTTAACAACCATTTGATCAATAAATATGAGACATGCCATCTCAAAAATAGAAAAAGAAGTACAGACTTCCAATTGTAAAATAAATAAGTAACCGGGATGTAATGTGTAGCATAATGAATATAGTCAAAATATTGTAACAACTTGGTATGGTGATAGCTGGTAGCTAGAATTGTCATGTATGTAAATGTTGAATCACTGTGTTGTACACCTGAAACTAATGTAATACTGTGTGTCAACTACCCTTCAAAAAAAATAAAAAATAAAAATAAATTAAAAAATTAAAAATATTTAAAAAAAGCAAGCCCCATCTGTATGCTGCTTACAAGAGACTCACCTCAAATGCAAAGACATACACAGACTAAAAGTAAATGAATGAAAGATATTTCATGCAAACAATAGGGACAAAAAAGCAGGTGTTGCAGTACTAGTATCAGAGAAAATAGACTTCAAAACAAAGAAAGTAACAAGAGATAAAGAAGGACATTACATAATGGTAAAGGGGGCAGTCCAACAAGAGGATATAACCATTATAAATATCTATGTACCCAACACAGGAGCACCGACACATCTGAAACACATACTAACAGAACTAAAGGAGGAAATAGAATGCAATGCATTCATTTTAGGAGACTTCAACACATCACTCACTGCAAAGGACAGATCAAACAGACAGAAAACAAGAAAGGACACAGAGGCACTGAACAATGTATTAGAACAGATGGACCTAACAGACATCTACAGAACTCTACACCCAAAAGCAGCAGGATACACATTCTTCTCATGTGCACATGGAACATTTTCCAAAATAGACCCATACTAGGCCATAAAAAGAGCCTCAGTAAATTCAGGATGGAAATTGTACCAATCCGCTTCTCAGACCACAAAAGTATGAAAGTAGAAATAAACTATGCAAAGAAAATGAAAACACCAACAAACACATGGAGGCTTAACAACATGCTCCTAAACAATCAATGCATTAATGACCAAATTATAAGAGATCAAACAATATATAAGAACAAATGAAAAGAATAGCATAACATCCCAACATCTGTGGGACGCAGTGAAGACAGTTCTAAAGGAATGTATATAGCATTCTAGGCCTATTTAAAGAAGGAAGAACAATCTCAAATAAATAGTGTAAAGTCACAGTTATTGAAATTGGAAAAAGAAGAGCAAATGAGGACCAAAGTCAGCAGAAGGAGGGACACAATAAAGATCAGAGAAA
The DNA here is from genome assembly GCF_030020395.1 of Manis pentadactyla. NCBI lineage: Eukaryota > Metazoa > Chordata > Mammalia > Pholidota > Manidae > Manis > Manis pentadactyla. The sequence goes on from NC_080020.1 coordinate 79,017,740, forward strand.
ATATAAATAACATTGAGAAGAATAAAACCACAGAAAAAATAATTGAAACCAAGAGCTGATCCTTTGGGAAAAAAAATGAAATAGATAAAATCCTAAGCAGAATTATTAACACAAGAAGAGAATCAACACACATAAACAAAATCAGAAATGAGAATGGAAAAATCCTGAAGGACCCCACAGAAATACAAAGAATTATTAGAGAATACTATGAAAATCTATACACTAAAAAGCTGGATAATCTAGAAGAAATGGACAACTTCCTAAAAAAATATAACCTTCCAAGACAGACCAAGGAAGAAACAGAAAATCTAAACAGACCAATTACAAGCAAAGAAATTAAAGTGGTAATCAAAAAACTACCCAAGAACAAAACCTCTGGGCCAGATGGATTCACCATTGAATTTCATCAGACATATAGAACAGACATAATACCCAATCTCCTAAAAGTTTTCCAAAAAATAGAAGAGGAGGGAATACCTCCAAACTCATTTCTATGAAGCCAGCATCACTCTAATACCAAATCCAGGCAAAGGCACCACAAAAAAAGAAAATTACAGACCAGTATCCCTGATGTATATGCAAAAATACTCAACAAAATATTAGCAAACCGAATTCAAAAATATATCAAGAGGATCATACACCATGATCAAGTGGGATTCATCTCAGGGATGCAAGGATGGTACAACATTCAAAAATCCATCAACATCATCCACCACATCAACAAAAAGAGGGACAAAAATCACATGATCATCTCCATAGATGGTGAAAAAGCATTTGACAAAATTCAACATTCATTCATGATAAAAACTCTCAACAAAATGGGTACACAGGGCAAGTACCTTAACATAATAAGGGCCATATATATGGCAAACCCACAGCCAATATCATACTTAACAGCGAGAAGCTGAAAGCTTTACACCTAAGATCGGGAAAAAGACAGGGATGCCCACTCTCCCCACTGTTATTCAACATAGTTCTAGAGTTCCTAGCCACGGCAATCAGACAAAACAAAGAAATACAAGGCATCCAGAAGTCAAGCTGTCACTATTTGCAGATGACATGATATTGTACATAAAAAACCCTAAAGACTCCATTCCAAAACCACTAGAACTAATATCTGAATTCAGCAAAGTTGAAGGATACAAAATTAATACACAGAAATGTGTTGCTTTCCTATACACTAACGATGAACTAGCAGAAAAAGCAATCAGAAAAATAATTCTATTTACAATTGCATCAAAAAGAATAAAATACCTAGGAATAAACCTAACCGAGGAAGTGAAAGACCTATACCCTGAAACTACAAGACACTCTTATGAGAAATTAAAGAGGACACTAACAAATGGAAATTGATCCCATGCTCTTGGCTAGGAAGGATAAATATTGTCAAAATGGCCATCCTGCCCAAAGCAATCTACGGATTCAATGCAATGCCTATCAAAATACCAATAGCACTCTTCAATGAACTGGAACAAATAGTTTTAAAATTAATATGGAACCACAAAAGACCCTGAATAGCAAAGCAATCCTGAGAAGGAAGAGTAAAGCAGGGGTTATCTTGCTTGCCAACTTCAAGCTCTACTACAAAGCCACAGTAATCAAGACAATTTGGTACTGGCACAAGAATCAACCCACAGACCAGTGGAACAGTATAGAGTCCAGATATTAAGCCCATATACGGTCAATTAATATATGATAAAAGAGCTATGGACATACAATGGGGAAATGACAGCCTCTTCAACAGTTGGTGTTGGCAAAACTGGACAGCTACATGTAAGAGAATGAAACTGGATCATTGTCTAACCCTGTACACAAAAGTAAATTCAAAATGGATCAAAGACCTGAATGTAAGCCATGAAACCATGAAACTCTTAGAAAAAAACATAGGCAAAAACCTCTTGGACATAAACATGAGCAACTTCTTCATGAACATATCTCCCTGGGCAAGGGAAACAAAAGCAAAAATGAACAAGTGGGACTACATCAAACTGAAAAGCTTCTTTCTGTATAGCAAAGGCTCTTCCTAGCCAAGAGCACGGGATGAATTTACATTTTTTAGTGTCCTCTTTAATTCCTCTTAAATCCTACAGTGTGGGAGAATATATTCATAAATGACAGGTCCGATAAAAGGTTGACATCCAAAATATATAGAGTTCATGCACCTCAACAAACAAAAAGCAAATAATCCAATCAAAACATGGTCAGAGGAACTGAACAGATAGTTCTCCAAAGAAGAAATCAGATGGCCAACAGACACATGAAAAGATGCTCCACATCGCTAGTCATCAGAGAAATGCAAATTAAAACCACAATGAGATATCACCTCACACCAGTAAGGACCACCACCATCCAAAAGACAAACAACAACAAATGTTGGAGAGGTTGTGGAGAAAGGGGAACCCTCCTACATTGCTGGTGGGAATGTAAACTAGTTCAACCATTGTGGAAAGCAGTATGGAGGTACCTCAAAAAACTCAAAATAGACATACCATTTGACGCAGGAATTCCACTTCTAGGAATTTACCCCAAGAATGCAGCAGCCCAGTTTGAAAAAGATAGATGCACCCTTATGTTTATTGCAGTACTATTTGCAATAGCCAAGAAATGGAAGCAACCTCATTGTCCATCAGTAGATGAATGGATAAAGAAGATGTGGTACATATACACAATGGAATATTATTCAGCCATAAGAAGAAAACAAATCCTGCCATTTGCAACAACATGGATGGAGCTAGAGGGTATTATGCTCAGTGAAATAAGCCAGGCAGATAAAGACAAGTACCAAATGGTTTCACTCATATGTGGAATATAAGAACAAAGCAAAAACTGAAAGAGCAAAACAGCAGCAGACTCACAGAACCCAAGAATGGACTAACAGTTACCAAAGGGAAAGGGGCCAGGGAGGATGGGTGGGATGGGAGGGATAAGGAGGGGGGTGAAAGAAAGGGGGCATTATGATTAGCATGCATAATGTGAGGGTGGGGGCACGGGGAGGCCTGTACAACACAGAGAATACAAGTAGTGATTCTACAGCATCTTACTATACTGCTGGGCAGTGACTGCAATGGGGTATGTGGGGGGAACTTGGTGATGGGGGAGAGTCTAATAAACATAATGTTCCTCATGTAATTATAGATTAATGATACCAAAAAAAAAAAAAAGTCTCCCCTGTCTTCACAGTACCTCCTCTAGTATTTCCAGCCTATGTGCCTCAGAGGTTATGTCGTTTATACACACACACAAAACATACCCTTCCTTCCTCTCCACTACCAGTTCATAGCCTGCCATCCTGCTAGTGTCCCCAGCACCACCCCCCTGCTCCACAAAGCCTTCCTTGACTGTACCAGAGCCCAGGAAGCTCTCATTTCTCTGAACACAAAATTCAGCATCATCTGCTCTGTTCATCTGATTTGCCTCAAAAATCAATTTCTCTGATAACGAGTAAATATGAACTATGGTCTGTTTATTGTTTCCTACAGCTTGCCTCTCAACCTGTTTTATAAACATGTAACATCCCTAAGCTAAAGAGATTTTAACTGCAGTTACTACAGTGCTTAAAACCACTGCTTTCTCTTTGTTTCTATGTATATATTATTATGACAAATGGGAAGGGTAAACAATTTAAGATAGTAACACTGATTTCCTAAGCTCCAAATGAAAAGCTTACAAATACATTTTACATAGATAAAGATAATTAACCTAAGAAAAACTGACAGTTACTATTTAGAAATAATTTTAGCTTAGTACCATCTTTGTCTAATAGTTATTTTAAATTACCATATGATACAAAGTAAGTCAGTCTGTACCTTGAGATATAAAAATAAATGAGATATTTAAAAAATGATGCTTTAATATTAATTAATTAATCAAATGTGAAGGTTTTGATAGCCTTTACACTATAATCCACAGAATATAAAATCCTTTGGAGACCTCTTGTGGTCAAAATTAAGAATACAAAAAAAAATACTAGAATGTATATTCTGTAATTCCAAGCCATTCTTCTGCCTTTTCTCACACAGCTTTATGGCTTCCTCAGTATTAATACAATATCAATCAGTGACAACAAAAACTTCTACTTTTACCTCAAGTTTACAGCAGAAAAAGGGGATTCTAAGTCTGAGGCTTAGATTGGCAGACAAGAATCTTACCAATCACTGTTTAAAACAGACAAGAAGATACCACCAAAAACAAAAGAACTTTTCTCCCTGAAAATTCAATGCTACACTGTTTACTGGCAGTAAATATGGAACAGAATTTTGGCAAGCTACGGTGTTCATACCTAATTGAAAACATTCCCTATCCCCACTGCTGGGTTTTGTTTTTTGTTTTGCTTGCCTTTTTCCTTCATTAGGCTATGATTTGTATGTTAGGTTGACAAAGGCTAAATTCTGTGGATATTAAAATGGACCCACAAGCATTCAAGGGCAAATTAAGGTAAGACCATACAGTAAAGCGAAATAAAGGAAAAGTGAACTAAAAGCTGAATCCTAAAAATTAAATTTTAAAGAAAAATAAGCTGAGTAAAGTAGAATATAGATGATTACTGAAGTATTTTCAGAATGGGGGAGATCCTGCTAAGTATAAAAATAATGGAATGCTGCCATATGGCTTAATTACTCCAGACAGTTTACTAAAACACATAGAAATAGTGAATTAAAATACAATACAAAATGTGTCTTAAAAAGAGTCAAAAAAAAGGAAGGAAACCCCCAAAGGCCATGAACACTATAAGGAGCAGCTGTAGGTAGGAGCTGACACAATAAAGGTTATGCCCAGGGGTAGAATAAGAAAGTCCAACATAGTTTTGATTGGAGTTCCAGAGAGAAGAAGGGAGAGGCAATATTAAAAGAGATACTGGTAGGAATAATAGTAAGAGCAATGGATTCCATCTATAGAGAGTTTTCTATGCCAGCCACTATTTCACTTTACCTATCTTGATTTATTTAATCCTCATAACAATCTTATGAGGTAAGCACTCTTATTATACCTATTTTAACAAAAAGGAAACTGAAAGAATATAGTTGAGTAAAATTCACCCAACATCACTAAGGGGGAGAGCCAATTTTCCAACCTAAAACCTGTCACAAGAGCCACGTTGTTTGACCACTTGACTTTTGAATTTCCATTATTCCATTCTGTCCAAGATACAGATCAGCTTTAGGAACTCCACAGAAATGTGAATTAACTTATGATTTTGCTTAGTCCAATATGCAAATCAAATAAAAATTACATGTGGTCAGTAAATATAGGAAAAATTACATCATCTCAATGCTAAGCAGAGAAATACAAATTAAAGCAAGGCAAAGGCAGTCGCAAATTTGGAAAAGCACACATATGACAAACTACCGTAGGTATGCCAAATGGCTTTTGAATCTCATCTGTTGAATAAACATTAGGAATATCACCAGGCAATGCCGCTCCCAGCCAAAAACTTCAGTTTTGGCAATGTCGTTGTGGAACGTTTTGATATTTTATTGATTTTTGCCTTCATTGTTTTATAAAACTAAGTGGATATCAGAAAAATGAAAGTGTTGATTCAACTGTTCGATTTTAGTCTCAACTATACCTGAGTTAATTTAGTTATAAAGAAAAATGAACAAAACCAAAGACATGAAATACTGTATATCTAGTTTTATAAGACTGTCTTTAAAAAAATGTTTAGAGATTTTATTAAGTTTGTTTAGTTCTTCAAGAACAGCACACTTATAAGTCTACTGTCTGACTTAATTATTCAAGTTTTCATTGTCAGAAGGGATTAAGTATAAAACAAGGGAACTTGATGCAAAAATTTTAATCCATCCAATTGGCAGAGATTACTTAAATGATTACCCCCAATATCAGCAAGGATTCAAACAATCCTCCTATACTAGAGTATAGGTATATGATGGAAGTATGCATTGATATGATAAATCTAGCAAGTAATGAAGAGCTTTATAAATGTTTATACCCTCAACCCAATAATTTCACTTTTAGGAATTTAGCTTAAAGAAATAATCAGAAATACACACAAATATTTCTATGCATGTATATTCATCAGAGTAATATTTATACTAATGAAAAACTGAATGCAACATAACAAAAAGGGAATGGATATATTATTCATTTATATGACTGAATGTTATGTAGTCATTTTGTTTTCATGAAACCCACTGAAATAATCAGCAGATGAAATGATGTTCTCTAGGATTTGCTTCAAAGAAATAATCCAAGGAGGGAGGGAGTTGGGGCATGAATGAAATGCGACTGGGTAAGTTGAGAAATCTGAAGCTGGTTAATGGATTCATGGGAGTTCACTACACTACTATGTATAATTTTGTGTTATGTTTGACATTTTCCATAATAAAGTAAAAAAATGTATGGGGAACTTTAAATAAAATAAAAAAAGGATACAAACCTGATTTTGCCTCGGGAATTCAAGTTCAAAAACAAAAAAGGAGATACACATACATGGAAATAATAAACCAAAATGTTTAACAGTAATTATCTCTGGGTTATAGGATTTGACTTAATATTTTTCTTTTTTTTGTAACTCTCAATTTTTCCTAAATGAACATGGATTAGTGTTACAATATAAACAAGGAATAATGTTATAATCAGAAAAATATATTAGGAAAGTTACTTTGAAAGAAGTTCAATTCAAATGGAAAAAAAATACTCATCACTCTAAGAACAAAGAAATACATGGAACTTCATCAATTAGTTTGATTTTCCAACTGATTTGTCAACCTACTAAATGAAAATCTTTATGGGCTCCCCTGAATGAAGTCCAAATTCCTCCATATGTAAAGTCCTTTCGCTCCAGTCCCAACTCACCTTTCCAGTCCCTTCTACCACTACACTCCTCGAGAATAGAACCTTCCCAGCTAGGCAACTTCATATTTGTCCTGTACTACATCATGCTTTGTGAATGCAGTTAGAGATGTACACATCTGCCTCTCCTGGGGGATTATAAACTCCACCAGACATAGACCACAGCCACATCTTCTTCCTCCATATGCCATGGTGCCTAGCACACTGCCTCATAAGTAAGAAGTATGGCCTAACAGCTTATAAACAGAACTTCTGGACAGAGCCACAAATCAAAACTTGCAGCAAGACAGGCATTTTCAAAATTACATAAACTGTCTAAGAAAGGAACTGTAAATTATCTCAAATTGAAAATTAACTATCAAATAATGTCATAAAACCCCTTTAAAAAGACCAACTTCTAAAGTCCTACATTAAAATGTTGTTATGGGTAATTTCCTTTTTCTTTTTTGGAATTTCCACTACTATTATAGAAATAACTTTGTAAGTAAAACTTTTTTAGCAACTTTAATTAGGACCAGCTTTGGAATTAAACCCAAGTTTCAGAATCCACGACTGCCCAGGGTGTGCCCACTTACCTCCCCGCTGTGGCTCTGCGGATGAGCAGCTCTGTTCGCTCAGACAAGTGCGAGGGCAGCAGGAGCTCCACGGGCTGCAGGCACCACATCCAGGTCTCCAGCTCCGTCCGGGAAGCAGAGTCCCAGAAACTGTCAAACACAACCTCACCTGTGGCAGGCTGCACTCCCTGAAAACAAATAAAATATAATGTCACACACAATATATTTTTTCCCAGTTAGGCTATGACATGGCATAAACAAACACGCAAGGTACTCCATTTCTAAAGTTTTTGAAAGCCTGTCTGCTTTCCAAGACTCTTACATAAGAAGTCAGATCACCAATATCTGAACTATGCTAGATGGGGCTTTAGAGAGACACTCTTAAGTCCTGAATCTAATACACATGATGGAGTGACTGTGACAAATCACCACGCCCCACTGCAGTTCCTCCTCTACAAGAATAAATCAGTCTACTTTCCATACAGGGCCTTTGTAAGGGTCAAATCAGAAAATAAACATGAATGCTTTGTAAACTATAAAGCATTGAACAAATAGTTGCCATCATAAAAGTAATGAGTGAGATGTTCCTAGTAACCTGGCCACCAGAATAGCAGTAAATTATCATTTCATTATATAAAATTAATAAATAGAAAGTATAATTTTGGCAAAAAATTCAAATACAACAAACTCTGAATGAACCCCAAGTAAACAGTCTATCCAGGGAAATAACCATGAAAACTAAAAGCCACCCTGTCCCCTCAAGCCAGTAATAGCAAAGATAAATTGGAAAAGAGTGTGGTTTGGAAGTGGTGAAAATTTACCCAAGGTTGTAGGGCGATAAAGTGGTGGAGCCAAGATTTTTATGTAGTCTGACTCCACAGGCCACACTCTTATCCACTAACGATGCTTAAAAAATGCACGGGGCCAGTTACAGACCATGTTAGCTAACAGGAGGAAAAACAGCCAATCTCTACACTAGTATGTTGCTGATGAAAGCCAACTGACACAGCCTTTTCAGCAAACAGCCTAGCGTCTTCTAGAAAGTTAGAAACATCCATACCCTGTAACTCAGTAATTCCCCCCGCTAGGTATACACTTTTGAGAAACTCAGGTATGTATATACCTGAAGATATGTACAAAAAGGTTTATAGCAGCATTCTTTATATAACCAAAAACTGGTAAGAACTCACATATACATCAACAGAAGAATGAACAAACTGTAGATCAAAAAATGAAATACAACATAGCAACAACATGACAGAACTGCTATAGTAACACATGTAAACACACCTTGTAAACAAACAGTAGTTTGTAAACAAAAGCACCAAGACCCAAAAGGATATATACAACATGTTTACATTTGTACCTAGCTTAAGGTGATAAAACTGGAGCTAAAAGCAAGGAAACTTATTATCATAAAAGTCTGGATTACATTAACTCTGCAGTTAAGGGGCCCTTTAGAGGCAGTGTTACATTTCCTGGTCTAGGTGCTTATCTCACTGCAATTATACAGTAATTATGCATTCTGTTTTATGAATTTTTTTCTCTTGAATATTTTACAATTTTTTTTAATCCCTCATTTTTGGTGAAAAGAATTTACTTAATTATAGCCCAGAGGCCTTTTCTAGTGCCCAGACAGCTGGACTCCAAGTACATTAGTATATATACATACATTTACCTCCCAACCTACACTAAACATTTACAAAAGCTATTTACAAAAGTTCAGGTAACAAATGTATTATCCACAGAAATCCCTCTTTGCTTTTTTAAATCAAAGAAATGGTCTATATTATAATATTGACAGCATCTATTACTTCTGTGTGTGACACTGAGGAAGCAAAAGCCAGACTGCATAAAGCTGCACATTGCCCAAACTAAAAGTAAAGGGCCTGGTCACAGCAGTACCACAATAGCAAAGCCTTTGGTTTTAGACTACAGTACCTAACAGATGACTCCTAGGTAGTGACTGGGGAACATGCAACACCATACAACAGAAAAAAAAACAACAAAAACAGTATGGAGAGGAAAGGAAGAAAAGATCCACTTTAGCCACATTGAGTCTGAGAAGTCAGGGCAAATCCTGAGTTCCTTGACCAACAAAGAGTTGGAGCCTGAAGCTCAGGATAAAGGTGCAACTTGGACCCAGAGGTCCGGATGTCATCAGGCCAAAAGTGGATGTTTAGGTCAAGGACAGGTCCAAGAAAACACCTGAGAGGCAAACTATCATTTCTCATTTTTTTCACATCCCAGTTCACACACTAGAGTTAATGTTGGCAGTACGACAAGGGTATTTCTAAAAGCACTAAGCAAGAGTTGTATACTATCAACTCTGTTCTTTAGACTGAGTTTCAGGTAAATAAAAAATAGCACATTACATAAGTTGAAACTTAAAAAAAATAGCCTTACTATATGTGAATAGATCCAACTATCTGTGGCTAGATAAAAGGTACTTCTCAAGGATAAAAAAATCATTTAGAGCCACCCAACAGTAATGCTAACTCCCTGAGAGAATAACATTGGTTAAGCAAATGTCAAGTTAGCACAAGATTATGAAGCCAGAATAAGGTATTAAAAGGTACTCTGGAAACATTTGGATTGTAAGAATTTTTGTTGATATTGCAGCTGATTGTAAAATTTAGAAAAAAGAGAATTAGTTATTATTTAAGCAAGGAGTTTTACTTTAGCTCAACCTACAATGGAACAAGGGAATCTAATAGTTCTAAAGGGCCCTATAAAGTATAAGATTGAGTAGAGTCCAGGAAGATCTGTAAATGGGCAAATTTATTCACAGACTGCCAGAAGGAAAAATCAATAATAATTTGATTCACAAATATTTATCTGGAAGACTGATTGAAACTATTCCTAATATTAACTAAATATGGAGTTTTGTATTAGCCAACTATCCTTTCCTCTAAATCTATATACAACAGTCCCATAATCATTTGTGTTTAATTTCAAATCCCTAGAGGAAATCTATGAAACCCTTTGCTACCCACATGTGTGTTTGTTTAATATTCTGCTATCTGTATACTGTGTACATCCATGCTTATCACTATGTCTATATTCAACCTTAAGCTCCTAGAATACGAGGACAGAAACTATCTGGATCTCTCTGCAGCAGAGTGCCAAGTAGTCATAGGAGAATGATATAACATAAAAAATTATGAAAATAAATGTTTTTCTAGTACAATTACTTGGGGACACCTCATCAGATATCCTCATTATAAACCATACAACACTGCTCATATTTAGAGATACCATTTAAAGAACATCCACCATTCATTCTTCACCTACAAAGTACTTACCACGATTCCAATGAAAATGTTCCCCTTTTTTTTGCCCTTAACATTTTCCTCATTTTCACAGATACACAGGAGATAGCTGGTAGAAGTATCAGTCATTATCTCATCAACATTTACAGCGTCATCCAACTTGACTAAAGGATTCACATGTAGTAATTATTAAAGAAAAATATATTCTACATTCCCATTAATATTAACTGTTATCTCCTTTAAAGTAATGGTTCATTTTCCCAGGCATTTTTGCTCTGTGCAAAAATCTTCCATGCAGCGTTCAGTCTTCTGAATTACTCTTAGTCATAGTCACATGCCTTTTCTTCCCTAAGATACATGACTCGGATGATCTTCTCATTTCCAAAGGGCCTAGGAGAATACACCTTGCAAAGGTCCAAATATTAACCTACTTCTGTACTTGGATGATGCTGAGACTTGAACCCTTAATCCCATAATGTTTAATCCCACAAGTGAAAGCATGAAAGCACTAAAAAATGTAAATTACCTTCCTCCTTAAAACTGTCTAACAGCTCCCATGAATAGCAAGAAAATTTTTTAAAGATATACAAGAATCAAAGAAGAAAACAGAAATGTGTGTGTGTGTGTGTGTGTGTGTGTGTGTAGTGAGTGAGACCATTAACTGAATTTTCAGGGATAAATGCTGATTTTGTACAAAGTCAGTCTGGAAACATCCAACTTGGGCATCTGCAGATAAGAGCTATGGGAGCAACAAAAGAAAAGCAGGGAGGAGTACACTTTGAATGAGAGACTCACGTTCAGGGAAAAGAAACATTAGAATTAACACATCCCTATAGTGGTATAAGTGAAAATTTAAAATAAATAAATAATAATAATTTTTAAAAAGAAATAATTATTTAATCATTACATTATTATTATTTAATAATAATTAAAAGAAATAATTAAAGAAACATTAAAATTACCCCATCCTTACAACATGGAATAACACAGAGCTGTTAATGGTTTGGGGTACATTTTGAGTGATAGCTGTTCTCTACTCATGATATTAGAACAAAATAGTATTTATAATTTGGGTGGAAGCTAAGCAGGTCTATAAATAAGAAGATTCATAATAAACCATACAAAAATAACACTTTCACACAGTATCATTTAAGACCTTACCCCCTACGTTTTTTAATTCTGAGATCTGACCCCATCTCATAGTACACATTTTAAACTGCATCCTTATCTCAATTTATACATAATTATTTGGTTTTTAAAAACTGACAGAATTTTATGACTTTGCTATTAAAATCATTTTGCTTCAAATAATTCATTGAATTTATGAATGAGCATAAATTTTGGGGCAACATTGTGCACACTGAGGATTCCTGCACGATGACAAAGCTTACAAACCATTTTCAAAAGTAACAAAAGTCTTTATGAAGCTAACAATTAACAAAGATGGCCTATTATTATGTTTTATAAGCAGTTAGCTGTGTGCTAACTGTGTGAAAAGAGCTGTCCTTTCACATTTTGAAGTTAATAAGTTATTCTTTAGGTCTCAGTACAATCTGGAGGAGCTTGTAAGTGCTAAGCATCTAACCACTGCCCACGGAGAACACGCGATTTCAATTTAGTTGCTAACCTGCTATCATCTTCTACTGGGCTCTTTTTCTTTACTCTTAAAGTATGATGAATTTTCCTTTTACTGCAGCATCTGAAAAATACTTGTTTCCAGCCATTACCAACCCTTCCCTCTTCAGTAGGTACCAAAAGTCACCTCATCAAAAAGGTACCCATTCAAATAACAGTTTTAAAAAGGTGCTATTTAAAACAAAGCCCTTGTAAGAGTTAAAAGAAAAATTCCTATTCAAAAAGGATATCTTCTCCAATAAGTGTAGATTTCGTATAAAGAGCACTCAGTTTGCGGGAAAAAAGAGAACTTTTGTTGTTCCCAATGGCCTTTAATGCTGCAGTTTCAGTTTGCTTCACGACTCCCACCTTCAACAAAAATAAGAAATACTGAACATCAAACATGATGAAAATTTTTTAAAAACCTATTTCAAGATTTTAAAAGATTTAAAAAATTTTAAATCTGAAACATTTAGAATAAGCAAATTAGTCCACAATGTCCCAATGTAGGGCTTAAGTAAGAAGCACCACAAGGAGATTGCAAGTGGGGATAAATCACTAGGAAACACTCTACTACAATTTTTTTTAATTTACCCTAAAAATCCAATATGTTAGAAACTCATAAAATATGTAATAATTACGACATACTTTCATTTCCTCAAAATGCCAAATCCCAGAACCAATTACAGTCTACCAAAACACGTTTTCACTCTGGAAGAGCCAATCCTTTCCCCACAAATTGAAGCCAAAGCTGACCTTATACCCCTTTGCCACAAGGCGGCGCACGTGAACAAACAGTCTGTGAGTAGGTATGCTTGCTGTCATGAAGTTGTGATCTAAATGGCAATAAATATTAAGTTCCCGGGCTGCAATCTAAAAAAATTTTAAAAGAGAATATTAATAAATTTCTATTTCAAGATTCCCTGTGTGGTGTTTATTCACTTTGTTAAAAATCCATCAAGGTATACACTTAGGATTTGTGCACTTCTCTGTGTCATATAACAATAAAAAGTTTAAAAGACATTCCTTAGATCAAAACCGTACAGTGTTGAGCTTCCCTTGTACAAGGACTATTCAATGCAGAGAGCACAAGACTGTAATTGAGTAAGAATTTGCTACATAGCACATGCAAATAACTGAAAATTAGGAGATAAGAGAATATCTGTAAATTATGAGCCCACTTGGACAGAGGGCATCTGTGAGGAAGTAAGAAGAGAACCCCCTGGTCTGGTTAGCTAATTAATGATGAATGAGGGACAGAACCAGGAATGTGGAACCAGGCAGCACCACCCAACTTCCTGCTTTCCTCTGGAAAGCAGCGTGGCTCAGATATTGCCCACGGGGCCATGGAACTCTCATTCCAACACTCTTGCTCCCATACCCCACCCATCTCTGAAACATTAGTTCATCACTGCAGAGCAGGAAAACATCAGGCTTTCCTGAGGTCTGTGCTGGATTTACCACTTCACTTGAAGAGAGTGGAGAAGAACAGCACTTCCTTGCACCCCTTCAGCTCTAGAAGGCCAACTACATATTTATTCCTGTCCTCAAGAAAGCTACTGACTGTTTCAAAGTCTACTTTCATAACACAGCATAATGCCACCTAAACTAGAGAACACCACTTTCCTACCTTACCTTAGGAACTGGAAGTAAAAAGTTGGCAAAGTCTTCACTTCCTACCACGAGGCAGCAAGTGGGCCACCCCATTGCCCTCCAGTGATGACTGCTCCAACCAGGCCTCACACTACATTCTCATCACAATCATCCGTGACTCCAACACACAGCATTGTCAGCCACACCTTCCCTAAGCTTGCCCACTAAATGCTCAAATTCACTTCTAAGCTTCTTAACTTAGACCTGCATCAATTCAACACAAACCCAACTCAGACTAAGCTAGCAAGATGACTGACATACAAAGAGGCCTGTTAAGACTTCAAATCCTTCTGCAGGTGGCTGTTCCTGGCTATGAAATTTCAAAACTTAAGGTTTAACAGAGAAAATTCCATACATCTCAACACTCAAGAATCTTCATCAGGAGTATCGTAGATATTCACACAATTACAGTTCATTCATTAATTAATTCATCCAATCAACTTTTGGTGGATGAAGGCACTGGGCCAAGCACCATGGATAAAAAGCACCAACATTCCAATAGGGCCCCTCACCTCCTTCTCCACAAATCTGGTGCCCATCACATTTGCTTGTGCTTATTTTTAATTTTTACTCAAGAAGATGACATTTTTAAAAGGCAATTGATCACATTAGCTTTCTCATAAGGTCAGAAAAGGAAACAAAAGTTTATGGAAATATTTAAGCATGGACAAGAAAAACATAACAGTGTTTGAAAAAATTACTTACCTCCGCATCTTCCCCAAAGAATCTATACTTATATCCACATTCCACACACAAAATTGCATCTTTCTGCTGCTGCTTCATTTCTATGTATTGTAATTCTAATGGTGTGTAGATGGTTTTGGCCCGTTTGTTAGATGGTTTAGAATCAGAAGTTTTCTGTAAGTTTTCATAACTCTTATGTGATGATCCAAAATGACTGAGATCAAAAAGTGTCTTGGCCTGGCAACCAAAAGACTTTTATAGTTAAAAAATATAAACCATAATAGTTCCCAGGGAGAGAGAATGCAAATTTGGCACAAAGCTAACAATTGATGAATCTAAGTGAAAGGTTTAGAGGAGTACATAGGATGTTCAAGCAAAATTTTTTGAGGTTTGAAATTTTTTCAAAGTAAAACACTAAAAAAAAAATGAGCCAAACTAAACTACCATATGATAATTTAAGCAAATTTTGAAAGCCTAAACATTTTCAAGTTCTATATACTTGTTTCAAATTTGATTTCATTAAACCTATTGTAATTCATATTTTGCTTATTCCTTACTTATTCCTCAATGTGCAAGGCAGAAAAATTCAGCAGGCACCAATCTGTCAGCGGTAAGGCCAAACCACTTCGAACAAGCATGCCAGCAGCTGCACTGGATGTTTTCAATTTCCAAACACAATCTAAAAGGTTGTGTATTCCATTAATCTTTATTCCGTGAAAGAACCACAATTTTTTGTTAGTAAAGAGATATGAGAAAGCATTTTTGGAATGCATAAAGCACAAGGTCACATTTTCAATATTAGTCTTCCTGCTATCCTTACTTCCTCATTGAAAACCATAATTAATTCCAATTTGAGCTTAGAACAAATTTTGTGCATATGAGACTCTTTTATACAAAAGGCATATGAAAACACCTTTTTTCCTAATGATCTAGGACAAGTCAATGGCTCTTAGGCTGGCTGAAGGAGGAGTTCATGAATCTGAACCTTGTGGGACGGAATGTGAACTTTTGAAACCTGTATACAAAACTGTGTTGATCTGAGTATGTTTCTGAGTAGAGTCCATAGCTTTCAGTCCGTAGCTTTTCAAAAGTCCATAGCATTTGATTTAAATTACTCAAATAAATAAATAAATAAAAAGTAAAGAGGTACGCCTCTAGTTCAATGGTTCTCAACCATGGCAATACTAATGTACTGACTAATAAAGAGAGCTTTAACCAATATCTATGTCCAGTCCTTAGTGAAAACCAATCAAATATGATTCTGAAGAAAGGTTCCTGCTTTCAATATTATTTTAAAGTTCTCCCAGTAATTCTAACTTAAAGCTGGGCTGGAAGCCACTACTCTGAATTGTAGATTTCAATGATGAAGCAAGAGTCCAAATTCCCTGATTTTGCAAAGATAAAAAACTAATAAATCACAAAATAGTAGAAGAAGTAAAGATCCCATATGTATTTGGTTTACCTTTTAATTTCCTTTTATCAGCCAAGCTTTCAACTGAAAACCTCAAAATACCTATATAAATTGCCCATCACAATATTCTAGGCCAATCATGGAAACTATGAGGGCTACATTACTTATCAATAAAGAATCCCCCAAGTCAATGGCTCCTAATCCAGGCTATACATCAGAGTCACCTGGAAGGCTTATGTTTGTTTTAACACAAACCAATTTATCCCCCTTTTAATACATACTAAATCAGAATCCACAGGGACTTAAAAAAATTAATAAACTAAAAATCACAAGCTCCCTTAGCTAATATGGATGATCAGCAAGTTTGGGAGCTGTTGCCCTGATTGAACCCCTAGGACCTATGTTTTGGATAAGTGGATATTCATCTATATAGTAATTACATACCTCTTGACGAATTTGACATTTGGAATCTTCAGAAGAAACTGCATTCTTTGCATGTAGAAGACTGATATCATCAAAATCAGTACATTTTGGCAGAACTGCAAACCTCTCCTGAGGGGGCTCTGTCTGCACTCTATTTTGAGGGAGGGCAGAATCGCAGCAGAATTCTTTCAATTTTTCCAGAGACTTTAAAGCAATCCTGGTCTTCAGACACTTCTTTGGCTCTTAGTTAGCAAATTAGAAGAAAATATAACAAGAGAGTATTCTGTTCTCATTATGTCAATTTATAACCAGCATAGGATTTTCAAAGAGGGAGCTTCTCACTAAAGCAATGAATCTATCTCTAATGTGATAAGGAAATAAAGAAACATTGGACTCAGGACAAAGATGGCATAGTGAAATATACATCTAATTTCACTTAGTCCTAAAATCCCATTAAAAACTACAGTAGAGTTTTGCTTTTTTTTTTTTTTTTAGATATAAACCCATAAGGAGAAAAAAGGAGAGATGAATATTGCAAATCAAATACCTCAAGCTAGAAGAAAATACGAATGAGCAACTTAGCGTACATGAAAAGCTAAATCCTAAGTCAGTAGTGAAGAAAACCAAGAACTAATCCTACTTACAATACAAAATGCTTAAAAGGCTCAGGAATTAGGATACCAGTAACTCTGGAAATGGAATAAAGGGAGGTTCTACAATAAAAAGGGCTGGTTCCAAGTAATTTGATCCCTACACCCCTACCCCACTCCAAAGGTAAAGGTAAATGGCCTTCCTCCACCTCAGCAGAGGACTAGGGATTTCTCTGGAAAAGGCAAAACAAGCCCAGCTGAGATGGTGTACCGTGCCTAAGCCAGAAAGTAATGGGAATACAGGCTTGCGGTATGCTGAGAAACCCAGCCTCTTCCTCACCAGCTCTCAGAACATAGCCAAGCAGAGCTCCCCACTCCAGTCAGGAACAGGCAAGACTCTGGACTGGGAAAACTGACCAACTATATGGGAAAGACCTGAGGACATTGACACCAGAGGTCCACCAAGGAAACCAGATCCCTATCCCCCCACACACTCACTGTCCTGCCTCCACAGCTGTCCTCATAATATTCTTTCTCCCTGGATTCCCACATGTCAAATTGTAGTCCTCTTCAAGACCCATCTCACAACTACTTTTTCCATGAAACTATCTGGTAATTCCCCCATCTGCAAATCATCTTTTCTTTCTCTGTATAACAAGATCTTGTGTTCATCTATAAAAAGATCACATCTCTCTATGGCACTTATCACAGTCGGCCAATTAGCAGTTACTCATAAGCCAGCAATCCATAAAAGAAGGAAAGCCATCATTTACTGACTATCTACCATATGCCAGGATACATTATTTCTCCCTTTAGAGTAATGCTATTAAGCAGCTACAATTAAATATAAGGAAAAAGACTGCATTTATCATCTCTTCCTTTTCTTTCCCTATTAAAGCAAAGACACTCTGAGGGCATGAGTTGTGTTTTGTCCAATCCTAAAAGTTTAAAACTTTTCACATTTATATTTTTTCAGATACACACTTTATCTTGTCTCCTGCTAATCTTGTAGCTACAAAAGTGTACATTTGAATCTCTTTTCAAATTACCCTCCTCTTTTCAAAATGTATCTACAAGTCTGGTCAATGGTTACACAAGTATATACATATGTCAAAAGCTGTACACTAAAAATTTGTACACTTTATTCTATGTACCTCAATATAAAATCCTTAAAAATGAAAAAAAATTAAGTACACTTTAAGTTTGTATATTATACAAGAACTTCCTTCCTATGAATACAAAAAAAAACTTTCCCAGGATGGGAGTGGGGTACAAGTTGGTGAGGTATTCATGTAAAAAAAAGAATGTGTAAAACTGAAAGTTAAAAACTGAGAGGAAATAGCCAGGGATGGTGGCTTGTGGATATTCCTGTCTTTTCTTCCTTTATTTTTATTTTTATGCTAGCAGCGAAGTTCATATTTCTGAAAACTTCCATGCTGTATGGCCTTATTTCCACAAGCTCTGATGTTCACTTGGCCATTGGCAGCACTGTGGACCTAAGACAAGGGGAAAGAGAGAAAGAGAGAGAGAGAGAGAGAGAGAGAGAGAGAGAGAATATGTGTGTGTGTGTGTGTGTGTGTGTATACAGACCCCTTGCTGGCTTACTTTCATGCCCTTCTCCCTGTGTGTGTGTGTGTGTGTGTGTGTGTACACACCCCTTGCTGGCTTACTTTCATGCCCTTCTCCCTGTGTGTGTGTGCGTGTGTGTGTGTGTATACATCCCTTGCTGGCTTACTTTCATGCCCTTCTCCTTACCATCTTTCCCCAACCCACTACCCTTCTCCCACCACTGCCAACCAAGATCCCACCATGAAGCTCCATCTCTGAGCTCTACTCAATTCAGAAAGACTTAGTTCAGGCAATGATCATGGATTGAGCCCTTTGTCTAACATCTCAGCCCTCTGGAGGAAGTAAGAATATCAGAGCCATGATGGGTGAGAATTAATAATCATTGCCCCAGAGCTCACCAGGGTTCCCAGATTTTACTGAGTCACTTCCTCCTTCCTTTTCTTGGACTTTCTTTGCTTTCTTGTTAACAGGCCCATCATTCTCCAGTGGTCTCTTTTTACTTCTGTCAATTTCTGCAACCTATATTAGAAAGTGATGTGTTATCTCTAATCTCAAAACTCGGCATATGGGAAATCATCTGAACTTTACTTCTGAATGGTACTTTGGTACTTTGAGCTCTGGAAAAACCTATGGGTGAAATGTTTTTATCTTCAAAAACAAGGTAAAGACTGGCAGGTCATGGGCCTCAGAGCCTCAAGCTCTGCTAAAATTAACTAGAACCAAGACTGTTACCTTTCTGCACTCAATCACCCTTCACCTATCTCAGATTATTAATGACATAATCTCATTGGATCAACCTACTTACAAATGTTAAATAAAATACCTTTAAGAAAAAAAAATCCATTTAAAAAAGGTGGAATTAGATAATAAAAGAACACTACCATTTTTAAATGTTAATTATAATTTAGTTTCATGTTCAAATTTGGCTTATGTGCACTAATAAAGATGCCACAAGATTATGAATTATTTGTTAGCAGGAAATCTGTCAAAAACTTTAAGTCCATTAGGGGGAGCACGGGGAAGTCAGTATAGCACAGAGAAGACTAGTGATTCTATAGCATCTTACTATGCTGATGGACAGTGACTGTAACGGGGTATGGGGTGGGGACTTGAAAATGAGGGGAGTCTAGTAACCATAATGTTGCTCATGTAATTGTACATTAATGATGCCAAAATAAAAATTAAAAAAACTTCAAGTCCTTCACTAAATACCCTCTAAATGGTGGTTATAAAACTCAGTGAATTTATGAAAACGTAAGACAATCATCAAAAAACAAAGACAGAAGAGGAGCAATCATTCCATGGAAGAAATATAATGAGGAACAAAATATTGCAGCAGCCAAGCTGTCACCAGTATTAACTTAGAGGGTAACTAAAAGCTACCTTCCACATTCTCAGATTGAGAAATACTATACTAGGGAGCCCCAGGCTTAGGCTGTGTCCCTAGGCTCACCCTTAGGCTTTCCCCTGCGGCAGTGCCCCTGGTAAAAACAAAACAAACAAAAAAACGACTTATTTTACTCAGTTAAAAGGTGGCAAAAAACTGGAAGGATCCAATGACTAACCGTTCACATAGGTACCAACCTAAGAAACTTATCCTCCCAAATTGTTATCAGGCTTTACAATGTGAACTGCAAGGGGTGTAGTTGCTAGGGAACTGCACAATATGACTTTACCCTAGTCGCTCAAAATATTTTGCAACTGCAAAATACTGTTGTACCCTTAAAAACTAGGGACTTAAATTAACGCCAGTTTCTTCTAGTTACCTAAACCAAACACATACAAGTAAAGCTCCTCTTCAACCTTCAGTACAGGGGGAAAAAAAAGATGGGAGGTTATCCTTTGCCCACAGGCCCCAACCCTCATCAGAATGGGAGTCAGGGGGCCTAAGCTCCCGCCTACGGTCTGCTATTAAGAAACCGTGTAGTCTTGGCCTGGATCAGGTCTACTAACCCAAAAGCCTTTGAACTACACTTCCGTAATTGAGGGCCGGCCCGGCTTTCCCAGGCTTCGCCTCTCAGAGTCCCTCCCCTTTCTCATCCGGAGCTGTCATCCCGCCGACTCTCGCGTACAGTCCCTGTCGCCTATAGCCCCTCCCTCAGGCACCGCCCCCTCTCCTTCATGGCTCCGCCCCATCCGGGACCGTACCCACCGAGCATGGTGGCAGCTGAGGAGGTAAAGTGGACGCTGGAGGCGCTGCGGAGTCAGAGTAAGGG
Organism: Manis pentadactyla; assembly: GCF_030020395.1. Taxonomy (NCBI): domain Eukaryota; kingdom Metazoa; phylum Chordata; class Mammalia; order Pholidota; family Manidae; genus Manis; species Manis pentadactyla. Next base: position 79,038,536 of record NC_080020.1, read on the forward strand.
TCAGCCTCTGGCGCGCCCGTCGGGGAGGAGGTGGATTTCAGGCTTCCCGCAGAATGGAAGAATCTGCTCAAAACCGCTTGCCTGGCAGGGGCTAGGCCGGCGGCAGCGGAGCCGCCAGAGGCCGGCTTCCGGTGCGACATCGCAGGGCAGGGACTGACAGCCCCGGGGAAGAGCGCGAACCCGCGGCAGCAGCTCCCAGGCGTCTGCGGGCGCGAGCACGTCGCGACCCTGCCGTGCGCCGGGGCAGTGGGTGGGGAGAGGGCGGGGCCTTGCAGGCACTCTTTGGACCAAGAGGGTTGGGTGGCCACAAATTCGCGCCGAACGCGGCGGGGAGTCGGAGTCGCGAGCTAGGTGGGAGGTATATACTGCCGCTGTCATGGTTCGTCCGCTAAACTGCATCGCTGCTGTGTCCCAGAATATGGGCATCGGCAAGAACGGGGATCTGCCCTGGCCCCCGCTCAGGTACCTGCCGGGCAGGGGGCGGGGGGCTAGGTGTGGGGGCGCCGCGGCTGGCGCGAGCTGCCCTGCTTCGCTACACCTGGGCTTGGCTGCCCGGGGGCGACTCGCCGCGGGAGCATGGAGTCGGACGGGAGACCAGAGCCGCCAGGATCTGGGCCTGGGCTTCCTTCCGTTAGGAAAGGGAAGCTAAATTACGGATTTCGGTTCCTCTCCTGCTGCCTGTAAGGCTATTCCTGCGCGGCTCTCAGCCCAAAGCAAGGTCCCAGTCCTGGAGACCCCCCACCCCACCGTTTGTCGGGCGTTTTAGAGCTTCAGATCACGAGATTATGTTGCAAGTAACACTGTATTTCTTTAACTTGTAGGAATGAGTTCAAGCATTTCCAAAGAATGACCACAGTCTCTTCAATAGAAGGTAATACAGGATTTTTAATTAAGGCTCGCCAACTTGAGCAAGTTTATCAGTGCAGATTTTACCTAAGTGATAGTTTTCCGTATTAATCTGGGACCTTTTGCCGTATCGTTGATCTGTACGCAGGTCCCAAGGTTCATTTAAACTTGTTTTTTTGTTTGTATTTTGTAGACGTTCTTTGAAATTTTCTGTAGGGGCGCGTGCCCAATCGATATGTTATTGAGCGGAACTGTCAGCTAAGTAAAGGCTTCGGGGTAGGTTAGCTCTAGGAAATGAGGCCAGAGGAGGTCTTGGAATAGCCGCTGGAAGAGATAAGGACTTAAGCAGGACATTGGAGAGGGTAAAATTACAAAAGTCGGTGGCATGTTACTGGATTTGAAGATCAAGAAGTGAAAGGTGGTGCAGGAGAACATCAGGGATGAATTCTCAAGATTTCCTAGAATCTGAGTGACATGAAGAAAAAAGGAGTAGACAATAGTGTGCAATGATGACGATTTTGAGGTGCCTGTAGGATATCCAGGATAAGTATAGACAGGAAACTAGGTGAATTAAGCCACTGGAGAGAAGATAACCAAGGAGAAGAATATAGGGGTTGAGGTTCCCCGTTCAAAATCTGAGACGTCTGTAATATCTTTCTGTGTTGACAGATAGTAACGGCATTAGCAGCGGTGAGGATTTAATAATGTGTGTAACTGTTGAATCACTGTGTTGTATACTGGAAACCAATATAATATTGTATATCAACAAAACTTCAATAAAAAAGAAATTTAAAAAGAAAACAAAAATATAGGAAAAAAGACTGAGACATATTTTTAGTCATAGAGGAAGAAAGTACCAATTCAATAGGGGAAACTAAATCTGAAGGGTGCAGGACAGGACAGATACAGTCCTGTCACCTTGGATTAGGCACTTAAGTCACCAGTAGCTACAATATAGCAAGAGCTTGAAGCTAAGGAATTGGCATGAACCACTATCTAGAATGCTAAGTATGTATGGTCAGGTAATAGGCAGAGCATCCAGTGCCTGACCTCTTTGCTGATTTTCAGTAAATACAGTATTTCCTGGATGAATGAATGAAAAGCATACTAGGGGTGTCTTGTTTTGTTTTCTTATTGGTGGAGGTGAGTGGAGGGGTATGGGTTGTTGTTAAGTCTCCCAGAGTCCTTCACTCACTATTTCTATTGAACACCACCTAAAGCTCTGCCCTTGAAAATGCAGCACATATTGTGTAGGGGTACCATGAGTTATTCAACCTTTTTTGGTTAAACTCTTGGAGGAAGAAAAAATTTTCTCAACATTTGGAGGTAATATTTGGTTATGAGTAATGAAACAATATGGAAAAAAGCTTAGTCTTACTACTTGTGATTTGTTAATGTTAGTGTTTTTTTTTTTAATAAGATCAAACTAATGATTTTAAGAAAAAAAGTCTATTAACCCAAAAGCCTTTGAATTACACTGAGGGTATGCACTCCTTTTGGTAGTCTCTCAGAACATATCAAGAATCATAGAAATGTACATATTCCTGTATTTGGATATCTGACTCTCAAGGTCTTCTTTCTCCTAAGTAATTAAACCAAAAATGGAAGCTACATGTATCAAGTTTTTATGGAAGCGTTATACTTAAAAGATAGAGGCACAATTTAAAGTGTTTTAAGCAAACTTAGTGGAATAGTAAGCAACTATCATTAAAATTAAAACAATGTAAATCTACAAAGTACACAAATATGAATAATATTGTTATATCAAACAGTTAAACTTACAAAATGCTTATTAGATGCTTAACATTGTTTTAAGTCTTCAATTCCCCTCAGCAACCTTAGAAGTAGAAACTATTGTTGTCTCCATTTTATGAACAAGGAAAGTAAGGTGCAGAAGATTAACATGACTTGCTAGCAGGTAACAATATATTCAACTTGAGCACTCTGCCCAGAATCTTCTGTCTTCCCTATTATTTCAAACGTGATTGCAGTTGATTAAAACTAAATATTGGATATAAATTGAATAATGCCAAAGGAAAAAACATTATATTTTAATAATGGGTGATAAATGTAAATTTTGGTAAAGCTGTTTTAAATTGTAATTTTTTTGAAACAGATCCACTAGATGTCACTATGACAATCATCTCGGCATATGCATATATGAATATATATATGTGTGTTGTGTGTGTAAATACATATATATCCAAAGTATACTTATTCTTACTATGTGATTTTATAGGTAAACAGAATTTGGTGATTATGGGTAGGAAGACATGGTTCTCCCTTCCTGAAAAGAATCGACCTTTAAAGAACAGAATTAACATAGTTCTCAGTAGAGAACTCAAGTAAGTACTATAAAATAAATTCATGAGAAAAGTATATCCCATTTCCTTGGTGGAGATCAGTGTACAACAAGATAGAATAATGTGAATGTAGCTCAGTTGATGGGTGGGGAGGGGTAGTTAATAACATTAAGACTGCCTAAGTCAACTCCATTGGCTTCTGCATCCTTCACTCCACATGCATGTATCCCAGTTCCTGTTTTGTTTCTTCTGTTGTTTACATGGGTCCTAACCCACTACAATAACTTCCTGACCCTTGAGGGCTTTTTGTGGGGGAAGGGAAAGGGTGTGTGACTGAATTAGATCTTAAGGGAAAGTTTGGGTTGACATCATAGTAGTTCTAACTTGAACTAATAATGTAGTCATAAAAAAAGCAGTATCCTAAGGCACTGTGCTTGAGAACAATGATCCTAATATTCCTTTCTCATGTGTATTAGCCAGGATTGAACCAAAGAAACAGAACTGGTAGATAGGTAGGTAGCTAGCTAGCTAGCTAGATTTTTTTTTAAGTTTTGCAAAAATTTGCTTTCACAATTGTGGGAGGTTGGCTAGGCAAGTCCAAAAATCTGTAGGGCAGGCCATCAAGAGGGCAAGCTGAAACTGCAGCCTCCCTACATTAAATTACTGATTTTAATCACATCTACAAAATACTTCCACCAAAACACCAAGATTAATGTCTGAATAGCTGAGAACTGTAGCCTAGACAAGTGAACAAACACATCAAAGACAATCTCACACTATGGGAAGAAGAAACATATGACGATAGGCTAAGGGGGTTCAGGCTTATAAAGATTTTCTCCCATGTGCCTTCTAGAATGGCATAAGTAAAAATCTGTAAGAAAGTATACCAGAATATTTGCATTAATTGCCTCTGGGCAATGGGGAATATGTTGATGTGCATCTTGCCATCTGCCTCAGTCTCCATAGTGTTCTCTTCCTTCTGGTTGCTAGGATATTCTGATTATTTCTTAGTAGAATCCAAATTCAATTCACAGACTATATTACCATTCCCAGAGACTCTTTAATAATATATTCTTGAATATTACTCAAGTTTATTTATGGCTAGCTTGAGCTAAAACAAAGAAATCTCAGTGGGGGAGATGTTCAGTTGAGCCAGCAAATCTTCTCAAATGATGAGGCTGATTTCTTTATGAACCCCCTGTGGTGTATGTAATTGGGTTTGGTTGTTTCTTCTATATTTATGTATAATATTTGTTGGTGTGTTTCACTTTTTTTTTTTTTTTAAAGCAGAGAGGACATTTTTTTAAAGTCTGTTATCAAGCATGCCAAGGAATAGGGATATCAGTTAAGAAGAAATTTTAGAGTTCATTTTTGTCATTCCTTCAGCTTCCCTACTTGCTGGTCAATTCCACACACATCCTGAGCACCTGCTAGATCCTGAATAAAAAAGAGATTTGCACATAGAAATCTTTATTGTGCATACACACTTTTAGAGATACTCAATTTTTCACCACTACCCACCAATGTAAGAAGAAACTGATTCCTCAAGGTAACCCCAAAATTTGCTATTGGATATTGGTTGTTTGAGGTAACTATTTACTTAATAAAATGTAGAGGGGGAAATGTTTTTCCAAAGCTTTCTAGACAATCACACTATAGGTTTAAAAGAAATATATACAGCCACACTGGGAAAACATTACCATTTTCTCAGAATGTTAAAATACTTATACGATCCAGCAATTCCATCCGTTGGTATATACCAAACAAATGAAAACATATGACCACAAAAAGCTAGTATACAAGTGTTCATAGCAGCATCATTCATAATAGCTTAAAAATGGAAGTATCCCAGATGCCCATCAGCTGATAGATACTAAAATGTGCTATATCCATACAATGGAATATTATTACACAATAAAAGGAATGAAGTACTGGTATATAAAACAACAGGGGTGAACTTTGAAAATAGTATTCTGAGTGAAAAAGCCAGACACAAAAGGCCACATAATTCAGTCTACATGAAATGTCCACAATAGGCAAATCCCTAGAGACCGAAAGTAGGGTATTGGTTGCCTAGAAAGGGTGGGAAGTGGGCAATGACTTAATATGTACAGGTTTTCTTTTTGGGATGATGGAAATATTCTAAAAGTAGATGGTGGTGATGGTTGTACAATTCTATGAATATACTAAAAAGTTTCTGAGTTGTACACATTAGAAGGGTGAATTGTATGTGATTTATATCTCAATTAACTTTTTCTTTACATCTTTAGAACCAAAAATTAAAGGAATTTAGTGCAGTGCTGTAGCTTTGACAGCATCTTTTACAAATCCAAAATTGCCTCCATAATATAAGACAATGTAAATTGTCTTCCATCCATAAAAGTTAGCTAACATCTCATGGTATAATAATTTTTTATGGTCTATCACATTATTCACAGTGATTAAAACTTTGTCCCCTCTTTAAAGCTGCTGTTCTCTCCCCACCACTCACACACTTGATATAGCCAAGACTTAACCCTCCTAGCTTCTAATACCTGCTGTGGCACCCATTAACATTGAGGCTTTAGGCTTTATTAACTTTAAGCCTTGATGAATCTCAGTTTCCTTATCTACTAAATTATAGTGACAGCTTCTTAGGGTGACTTTGAAGATTAATTGAAATTATACATATTAAATTTCTGGCACATAGTAGAAACCTGTAGATACAGATTCTACTTCCCCAACCATTGCTACTTTAGCAAAATTACCTTACTGTATAGTTATAGAAAATATTAATACGAGAACACAATGAACAGGCTTGTGATCTCATTTTAACTTTAATATATCACTTTGTTGTTCTTTCCTCAATCTTGAGACAAAAAAATCCCCTCCTATTGAAATTAATCCCCTCCCTTACCCTACTGCTTTGTTCTAGACTCCATTTTTTTCTGATATCAAGACTTTGCTCTGTTTTCTGCCTTTTAGCATTTAAACATCACCCCAGATTACTTCTACCTTCAATTTTCTTGGAGCTTTCTTACGTTAAGTAAAGTGTAAGGCTCAGTATTGTCTACAGTGGTCTGCCACTTTTGTGTTAAGCACTTACTTTTATGTCCTTTGAGCCAAAGGAATCTCCAAAGACTCCTCTCCCTCATCAGCCCACCCAGATGATACATCACCTCTGTGCGTGCCCACCTAGGATACTCCACACATCCTTTTCACTTTACAGCCACTGCTGAGATATGTCTTTGCCTGCCATTACCATCTTTTTGATATAAGAAATGCTTATTAAAAAGAAAAATCTCTATTCCCAGTATGTGGCATATCCCCTAGTGAAGTAGGAGTTCAGAAATGTTCACAAAATGAATGGTCCATAGGCGATTCGTAAAAATAGACCATCCTACATAATACTGCATTGTAACCTGCCTTTTTTCCCCACTTGATACATTGAAAGATAAATTTCTATAAATATTTTTAGTGACTGCATAGTAGTCAGTAGTATTTAGTTATGTGGATGGAGCATATTTGAACCAATTTTTTACAAGTTAGAAATCACATTTTTAAAGACAGTATAAAAAGTCTTAAGTTGAACATATGTCTGAATTCTGGTTAAGGTGTGATTGTAGCCTAGAGTTTTTTGCTTTTAGGTGCTGTGGGTAAAATTGTAACATTTCCAGAATATCTCGCCTGGCTTTAGTACATCTGCATATCAATAGTGTTTGGTGGTGGAAAGAAGTATGGCTTTAGTGCATTTGCATCATTCCTCAAGGGTGGAGAGAAGTTCATCTCCATATCAGTGGGAAATTACCTGGGCAATGGAGGACTTGTCTACCTGAGAGGTGAGGGGGAAGGCCGGTTTTTGGCTTCTGCTGGAGCAGCAGAGAGAGATGGCCGGACTGCAGTTTTGTAAGCAATAAAAGGGTTTTAAAATTTATTTCTCCCTTTGACTGATTTTGGTTTTTAGAGGTATTTTGCACCAGGATTTCCTCTCCCCGGACTTACAGGTGCTTTCCTAGCAGTCCCCAGGGAAATTGGGGGAGATATTGCTCGTCTGGGACCACACTTTGACTTCTGCCATGTCATCTCACATCAGACACAGGTGGAAAAGAATTATGTTTATATGGTAGCCTGGGATAGTCAGATGAGGCTGCTTAAGAACAGAGGACACTGGTCTGAGGGAATGAGAATGTGACACCCTTGGAGACCATAGCCACCGGTTGAGAATCTATTGTCTGTGTAAGAAATTTAGTTCAGACTCCAACGTCAGACTGCTGGAGTGCAAATTCCAGGTCCACCATTTCTAGCTGTGTGACCATTAGTTACTTAACCCCTCAGCCTCAATACCCTCAATCTATAGAGAGTAATAGTAGCTACATAGGACTGCCAGTACCATTAAGTTGTGTGATGCATGTAAAGTGCTGCCTGACCCTACTGCTTGGGAGAGCAGGTGGGCACTTGATAAGTATTAGATATTTTGTTTCTAATATAACTATCCATCAGCTGAAAAGCAGCCTCCCTTGAAAAGGGTTTATAAGGAAAGGGATGGAAGTATCAGCAGAGTGCCTGTTCTGTGTGTTTACTCAATCCTTATGGCAACCTTCTGAGGAAATGGAACACCCTCAGATTAGAGGCAAGGTAACCACATGCCTCTTACACAGAATACTTATGCTACCATATACCAACTCTCCCTTTTCACTTTATAGCCACTGCTGTTGGTATATGTTAGCGTATTGGTCAGAGAATCCAATTTTTATTGGTCTGAGATAATTACCAGAGGAATTTAGCAATGAAGTGAGTAACAATATTGCATGCCTGCTATATCCTGTTTGTGCTGCATTCGTTTCTAGGATCTGTGCTGTAAAGGAGCTAATAAACATTAGCTCAATTTTTTCCTTATTGTATTTATCTCAGGTCCAGTGTTTACTATGTAACATTTCTAAACTAAGTAGCAACATTTTGCAGAAGCATTTCCCCTGTGTCTTTGTTATAAAATCTGAATTCTTTCTCTTACAGACTCAATACACAAGGGTAAAGTAGTCTTCACCTTAATCACTTGAACCATTTTTAAGCCATTGTTACACAATATGATTGTCCCTTTCTTTGAAGTACACATCAACCATTTATACTAACTTCTAAATCATTTTTCTATAATCCACCAACTTCTAGGACATACTTCCAGTTATCCTCATATTTCACTTCCTAAATCACCATTTTCCATAAGACCCTATCTCCTGTCATCTTTCCTGACTTCAACATTCAGTTACTAAAACCACCTTGATTCTGTTTCAGTTAATCTAATCTTCTTTTTTATTATTAACTGGACAGTCTTATCCCCTACTCCAGATCTGTTTTTTCTAGATTCAGTTCTCTTCCTGAACAGCCTAGTCCGACCTAGTTGCTGCAACAGCCTTGATAACATAGAGGATCCCTTAGCTCATTTAACTCTACCCTGGCCTCCATGTCTTTTTCCATCTTTTAGTCAAAATGTATTCTTTGTGCTCTCTTAACTCCAGGTGACAGAGTGAAGTAAATAAAATGCATATCAAGGAGGTGAGGGAGGATGCAGCCAAGAGAATAAATAGTCCCCATTAGTTCTTAATCATTATTATAATACTAGTTTAAAGGCAATTACATAATTGTAAACCATTGGTCTACGAACTTGACATTGAATTGTAATTTCTGTTGTCTGTCTAGTTACTACGAATGCTTAATTATGCATGTTTCTTCATTTATAAAGGGCATTGTAAAACTACCTGACCCCACCCCCCAGAAAAAAACAGTTGTAGGGGTTGTGAGAGATTAAGGTGAAGATGCAACCGTGAACTTAATTAATTTTACCCTTTTGGATTTTTTTTTTTTTTTACACCATTCCCTTTATTTTTTTTTTTGCATGGAGAACAAATTCTTACATAATGAATAAGTTACATAGTGAACAGTACAAGGGCAGTCATCACTGAAACTTTCGGTTTTGCTCATGCATTATGAACTATAAACAGTTCAAATATGAATACTCATTTGGTTTTTATACTTGATTTATATGTGGATACCACATTTCTCTCTTTATTATTATTATTTTTAATAAAATGCTGAAGTGGTAGGTAGATACAAGATAAAGGTAGAAAACATAGTTTAGTGTTGTAAGAGAGCACATGTAGATGATCAGGTGTGCGCCTGTAGACTATGTGTTAATCCAAGCTAGACAAGGGCAATAAAACATCCACGTATGCAGAAGATTTCTCTCAGAACGGGGGGCTGAGGTTCTAAGCCTCACCTCTGTTGATCCCCATTTTCTCACCTGATGACCCCCCTGCGACTGTCCCTGTCTTAGGTTGTTCCTCCCTTGAGGAATCTTACCGTCTATGGCTAATCAGTCATCTTCCGGGGCCATACAGGGAAATGTAAAGCTGGTAAGTGAGAGAGAAGCCTTATTGTTTGAAATGGTGAGCTTTTTATTTCTTTGCATATTTATGCCCTGTAGCTTCTATGCCCAGCATTTGTCTTGAGGTATCTTTACCACTTGGAAGAATTATGATACTCAGTAAATTTGATATGAGGCACGAATTATATTTCAGGGTTGTAATTAGGAAGGAAGAAGAAAAGCTATAGAAGTAGCAGGCAGAAGAAAACAAGGGAAGATTGATTATTTCTTTGACATATCTTCTTGTAGAGTTACTTCAGCATGTATAGGTTTTAAGCTACTACTTAAATTGCGCACACACATTAACATAATAGGAGTATAGTTACATAACCAAAGCATATCTGTAATTACCAGCCATCTCCACTGAAACCAAGAAAACCAGTTAGGCACCTTAGGCATTTGTGAAAACTTATCTATGATATGGTGGATATTGTCCAACTGAACTTGAACAGTCTGACAGAAATCAGACAAATTAAAACAACCCATTCCTGGGGAATGTTCACATCCCTTATGTTCTTTTAACAGTAAATAGTCTGTAGTTGTAAGATTTTGGAGCACTACAATTTGCACTTCTCCTAATTCTTGGTTGAGTTCCAACAGTATAGATCCAGTCAAATTTGTTGTTTTACTGTATGCACAGGCCAGCTTAGATATCTCCTCCTTCATTCCCATGGCAAGTACAGGAGCTGGTGGGATGAGTGCATCTACAGCTGTAGCAGCGCGTGGATCTTTGTTGGGGTTTTTTGATGATCATCTTCTGGCATGAGTCTTCCAGAGAGTGCTGATGTTGGAAGTTCTCTTTCATATCATATCTTAGTTCATTTTCAGGGTAGCCCAATTAGGCTTTGATCTTCTGTATAAACGCAAACAGACCCTTTGCCTACACTTTTATATGCCCTTTATACCCTTGTGTAGAACTCATTGGAGGTTACCACACAGGAACTGCCTTTCTTTTGTTTTGCTTTGTTTTGTTTTGTTTTGTTTTTGGTATCACTAATCTACACTTACATGACAAATATTATGTTTACTAAGCTCTCCCCTATACCAGGTCCCCCCTATAAACCCCTTTACAGTCACTGTCCATCAGCATAGCAAAATGTTGTAGAATCACTACTTGCCTTCTCTGTGTTGTACAGCCCTCCCTTTTCTCCCACCCCCCCATGCATGCTAATCTTAATACCCCCCTACTTCTCCCCCCCCTTATACCTCCCTACCCACCCATCCTCCCCAGTCCCTTTCCCTTTGGTACCTGTTAGTCCATTCTTGAGTTCTGTGATTCTGCTGCTGTTTTGTTCCTTCAGTTTTTCCTTTGTTCTTATATTCCACAGATAAGTGAAATCATTTGGTATTTCTCTTTCTCCGCTTGGCTTGTTTCACTGAGCATAATACCCTCCAGCTCCATCCATGTTGCTGCAAATGGTTGGATTTGCCCTTTTCTTATGGCTGAGTAGTATTCCATTGTGTATATGTACCACATCTTCTTTATCCATTCATCTATCGATGGACATTTAGGTTGCTTCCAATTCTTGGCTATTGTAAATAGTGCTGCGATAAACATAGGGGTGCACTGATCTTTCTCATACTTGATTGCTGCATTCTTAGGGTAAATTCCTAGGAGTGCAATTCCTGGGTCAAATGGTAAGTCTGTTATGAGCATTTTGATGTACCTCCATACTGCTTTCCACAATGGTTGAACTAACTTACATTCCCACCAGGAGTGTAGGAGGGTTCCCCTTTCTCCACAGCCTCGCCAACATTTGTTGTTGTTTGTCTTTTGGATGGCAGCCATCCTTACTGGTATGAGGTGATACCTCATTGTAGTTTTAATTTGCATTTCTCTGATAATTAGCGATGTGGAGCATCTTTTCATGTGTCTGTTGGCCATCTGTATTTCTTTTTTGGAGAACTGTTCAGTTCCTCTGCCCATTTTTTAATTGGGTTATTTGTTTTTTGTTTGTTGAGGCGTGTGAGCTCTTTATATATTTTTTACATCAAGCCTTTATCGGATGTGTCATTTTCAAATATATTCTCCCATACTGTAGGGTTCCTTTTTGTTCTATTGATGTTGTCTTTTGCTGTACAGAAGCTTTTCAGCTTAATATAGTCCCACTTACTCATTTTTGCTGTTGTTTTCCTTGCCCGGGGAGATATGTTCAAGAAGAGGTCACTCATGTTTATGTCTAAGAGGTTTTTGCCTATGTTTTCTTCCAAGAGTTTAATGGTTTCATAACTTACATTCAGGTCTTTGATCCATTTTGAGTTTACTTTTGTATATGGGGTTAGACAATGGTCCAGTTTCATTCTCCTACATGTAGCTGTCCAGTTTTGCCAGCACCACCTGTTGAAGAGACTTTCATTTCGCCATTGTATGTCCATGGCTCCTTTATCAAATATTAATTGACCATATATGTCTGGGTTAATGTCTGGATTCTCTAGTCTGTTCCATTGGTCTGTGGCTCTGCTCTTGTGCCAGTACCAAATTGTCTTGATTACTATGGCTTTATAGTAGAGCTTGAAGTTGGGGAGTGAGATCCCCCCTACTTTATTCTTCTTTCTCAGGATTGCTTTGGCTATTTGGGGTCTTTGGTGCTTCCATATGAATTTTTGAATTATTTGTTCCAGTTCATTGAGGAATGTTGCTGGTAGTTTCATAGGGATTGCATCAAATCTGTATATTGCTTTGGGCAGGATGGCCATTTTGATGATATTAATTCTTCCTAGCCACGAGCATGGGATGAGTTTCCATGTGTTAGTGTCCCCTTTAATTTCTCTTAAGAGTGACTTGTAGTTTTCAGAGTATAAGTCTTTCACTTCTTTGCTTAGGTTTATTCCTAGGTATTTTATTTTTTTTGATGCAATTGTGAATGGAGTTGTTTTCCTGATTTCTCTTTCTGTTGGTTCATTGTTAGTATATAGGAAAGCCACAGATTTCTGTGTGTTGATTTTGTATCCTGCAACTTTGCTGTATTCCGATATCAGTTCTAGTAGTTTTGGGGTGGAGTCTTTAGGTGTTTTTATGTACAGTATCATGTCATCTGCAAATAGTGACAGTTTAACTTCTTCTTTACCAATCTGGATTCCTTGTAGTTCTTTGTTTTGTCTGATTGCTGTGGCTAGGACCTCCACTACTATGTTAAATAACAGTGGAGAGAGTGGGCATCCCTGTCTAGTTCCCGATCTCAGAGGAAATGCTTTCAGCTTCTCGCTGTTCAATATAATGTTGGCTGTGGGTTTATCATAGATAGCCTTTATTATGTTGAGGTACTTGCCCTCTATTCCCATTTTGCTGAGAGTTTTTATCATGAATGGATGTTGAACTTTGTCAAATGCTTTTTCAGCATCTATGGAGATGATCATGTGGTTTTTGTCTTTCTTTTTGTTGATGTGGTGGATGATATTGATGGACTTTCGAATGTTGTGCCATCCTTGCATCCCTGGGATGAATCCCACTTGGTCATGGTGTATGATCCTTTTGATGTATTTTTGAATTCGGTTTGCTAATATTTTGTTGAGTATTTTTGCATCTACGTTCATCAGGGATATTGGTCTGTAGTTTTCTTTTTTGGTGGGGTCTTTGCCTGGTTTTGGTATTAGGGTGATGTTAGCTTCATAGAATGAGTTTGGGAGTATCCCCTCCTCCTCTATTTTTTGGAAAACTTTAAGGAGAATGGGTATTATGTCTTCCCTGTATGTCTGATAAAATTCCGAGGTAAATCCATCTGGCCTGGGGGTTTTGTTCTTTGGTAGTTTTTTGATTACCGCTTCAATTTCGTTGCTGGTAATTGGTCTGTTTAGATTTTCTGTTTCTTTCTGGGTCAATCGTGGAAGGTTGTATTTTTCTAGGAAGTTGTCCATTTCTCCTAGGTTTCCCAGCTTGTTAGCATATAGGTTTTCATAGTATTCTCTAATAATTTTTTGTATTTCTGTGGGGTCCGTCGTGATTTTTCCTTTCTCGTTTCTGATATTGTTGATTTGTGTTGACTCTCTTTTCTTCTTAATAAGTCTGGCTAGAGGCTTATCTATTTTGTTTATTTTCTTGAAGAACCAGCTCTTGATTTCATTGATTTTTGCTATTGTTTTATTCTTCTCAATTTTATTTATTTCTTCTCTGATCTTTATTATGTCCCTCCTTCTGCTGACCTTAGGCCTCATCTGTTCTTCTTTTTCCAATTTCGATAATTGTGACATTAGACCATTCATTTGGGATTGCTCTTCCTTTTTTAAATATGCTTGGATTGCTATATACTTTCCTCTTAAGACTGCTTTTGCTGTGTCCCACAGAAGTTGGGGCTTAGTGTTGTTGTTGTCATTTGTTTCCATATATTACTGGATCTCCATTTTGATTTGGTCATTGATCCATTGATTATTTAGGAGTGTGTTGTTAAGCCTCCATGTGTTTGTGAGCCTCTTTGCTTTCTTTGTACAGTTTATTTCTAGTTTTATGCCTTTGTGGTCTGAAAAATTGGTTGGTAGGATTTCAATCTTTTCGAATTTTCTGAGGCTCTTTTTGTGGCCTAGTATGTGGTCTATTCTGGAGAATGTTCCATGTGCACTTGAGAAGAATGTCTATCCTGTTGCTTTTGGATGTAGAGTTCTATAGATGTCTATTAGGTCCATCTGCTCTACTGTGTTGTTCAGTGCTTCCGTGTCCTTACTTATTTTCTGCCCGATGGATCTATCCTTTGGGGTGAGTGGTGTGTTGAAGTGTTCTAGAATGAATGCATTGCAGTCTATATCCCCCTTTAGTTCTGTTAGTATTTGTTTCACATATGCTGGTGCTCCTGTGTTGGGAGCATATATATTTAGAATGGTTATATCCTCTTGTTGACTGAGCCCTTTATCATTATGTAGTGTCCTTCTTTATCTCTTGTTACTTTCTTTGTTTTGAAGTCTATTTTGTCTGATATTAGTACTGCAACCCCTGCTTTCTTCTCACTGTTGTTTGCTTGAAATATGTTTTTCCATCCCTTGACTTTTAGTCTGTACATGTCTTTGGGTTTGAGGTGAGTTTCTTGTAAGCAGCATATAGATGGGTCTTGCTTTTTTATGCATTCTGTTACTCTGTGTCTTTTGATTGGTGCATTCAACCCATTAACATTTAGGGTGACTATTGAAAGATATGTACTTATTGCCATTGCAGGCTTTAAATTCGTGGTTACCGAAGGTTCAAGGTTAGCCTCTTTAGTATCTTACTGTCTAACTTAGCTCGCTTATTGAGCTGTTATATACACTGTCTGGAGATTCTTTTCTTCTCTCCCTTCTTGTTCCTCCTCCTCGATTCTTCATATGTTGGGTGTTTTGTGCTGTGCTCTTTCTGGGAGTGCTCCCATCTAGAGCAGTCCCTGTAAGATGTTCTGTAGAGGTGGTTTGTGGAAAGCAAATTCCCTCAGCTTTTGTTTGTCTGGGAATTGTTTAATCCCACCGTCATATTTGAATGATAGTCGTGCTGGATACAGTATACTTGGTTCAAGGTCCTTCTGTTTCATTGTATTAAATATATCATGCCATTCTCTTCTGGCCTGTAGGGTTTCTGTTGAGAAATCTGATGTTAGCCTGATGGGTTTCCCTTTATAGGTGACCTTTTTCTCTCTAGCTGCCTTTAACACTCTTTCCTTGTCCTTGATCTTTGCCACTTTAATTATTATGTGTCTTGGTGTTGTCCTTCTTGGATCCTTTCTGTTGGGGGTTCTGTGTATTTCCGTGGTCTGTTCGATTATTTCCTCCCCCAGTTTGGGGAAGTTTTCAGCAATTATTTCTTCTAAGATACTTTCCATCTCTTTTCCTCTCTCTTCTTCTTCTGGGACCCCTATAATATGGATATTGTTCCTTTTGGATTGGTCACACAGTTCTCTTAATATTGTTTCATTCCTGGAGATCCTTTTATCTCTCTCTATGTCAGCTTCTATGCGTTCCTGTTCTCTGGTTTCAGTTCCATCAATGGCCTCTTGCATTCTATCCATTCTGCTTATAAACCCTTCCAGGGTTTGTTTCATTTCTGTAATCTCCTTTCTGGCATTTGTGATCTCCCTCCGGACTTCATCCCATTTCTCTTGAGTATTTCTCTGCATCTCTGTCAGCATGTTTATGATTCTTATTTTGAATTCTTTGTCAGGAAGACTGGTTAGGTCTGTCTCCTTCTCTGGTGTTGTCTCTGTGATCTTTGTCTGCCTGTAGCTTTGCCTTTTCATGGTGATAGGAATAGTTTGCAGAGCTGGGACGAGTGACGGCTGGAAGAACTTCCTTTCTTGTTGGTTTGTGGCCCTCCTCTCCTGGGAGAACAGCGACCTCTAGTGGCTTGTGCTGGGCAGCTGCGCGCAGACAGGGTTTCTGCTTCCTGCGGGGCTGCTATGGAGTTAATCTCCGCTGTTGCTGTGGGCGTGGCCTGGCTCAGGCAGCTACTCCAAAGTGGTGGAGTCCCATTGGAGCAGGAGCGGCTGGGAGGCTATTTATCTCCGTAAGGGGCCTCCCTGCTCCCTGCAGCCCAGGGGTTAGGGTGCCCAGAGATTCCCGGATTCCCTACCTCTGGATTAAGTGTCCTGCCCTACCCCTTTAAGACTTCCAAAAAGCACCCACCAAAACAAAACAATGACCACCAAAAGAAAAAAACTTTTAAATTAAAAAAAAAAAATTTTTTTTTTAATTAAAAAAAAAGGTGGTAGCTCGTTTTTCTTTATTCTCCGGTGCCAGCCTCAGGCCTCTGCTCACCGGTCTTGCTGCCCTGTTTCCCTAGTATTGGGGTCCCTATCCCTTTAAGACTTCCAAAAAGCGCTCGCCAAAACAAAACAGCAAAAAAGCAAAAAAAAAAAAAAAAAAATGGTCGCGCGCTTTTCTTATGTCGTCCGCCACCCGGTCTCCAGTGCCCGCTCACTGTTCTTGCTGCCCTGTTTCCCTATTTTGGGGTCCCTATCCCTTTAAGACTTCCAAAAAGCGCTCACCAAAAAAAAAAAAAACAGAGAAAAAAAAAAAATGGCCGCTCGCTTTTCTTATGTCCTCCAATGCCAGGCCTCTGGTACCTGCTCACTGTTCTTGCTGCCCTGTTTCCCTAGCATCCAGGGCCCCCTGGGCACGTACTGTGTCTGCACTCTGGCCCGGATGGCGGGGGTGGGTGTTCGGCAGTCCTGGGCTCCGTCTCCCTCCCGCTCTGCCTGCTCTTCTCCCGCAGGGAGCTGGGGGGATGGGCGCTCGGCTCCCGCGGGGCCGGGGCTTGTATCTTACCCCCTTCGCGACGCGCTGGGTTCTCTCAGGTGCGGATGTGGTCTGGATATTGTCCTGTGTCCTCTGGTCTTTATTCTAGGAAGGGTTTTCTTTGTTATATTTTCATAGAAATATGTGGTTTTGGGAGGAGATTTCCGCTGCTCTACTCACGCCGCCATCTTCCGCCCCTCCCCCTTTTGGATTTTTAATTACAGAAGTAATATGCTCATTTTTTAATGCTTCATCCATTTCTATATTGTTTGAAACATGAAAATCCTTTCTCTACTCCCCACTTACCACATATTAACAGTTTGAAGATCATTCCAAACTAATCAAACATACTACTCTTTTTCCAACATTTTATCATGCAACTTTCAAACATACAGAAAGACCTTTACAGTAAACACCTGTATACCCACCACATCATTTTACCATTAGCATTTTACTATGCTTCCTTTATCATCCATCCATCAATGGCTCTTGTTTTTTTTTTAATGCATTTCAAAGTAAACTGCAGACATTAATATTTTTTCCTAAATACTTCAACATACATACCCTTAGAGTTAATATCTCTTTAGTTTTATTATTTTGAGATAAATATTATATACAATGAAATGTACAGGTCTTAAGTGTACATTTGCTAAGTTTTGACAAATACATGCTTCTATATAACCACATATCAAAGATACAGAACATTACCATCACCCCTACAAAGTTCCCTCATGTCCCTTCCCAGTGAATCTTTACTCCATCCCTCCAGAAACAACTACTAGGCTGATTTTTTTCCCACCACAAATATCACAAGATATCAGAAGTGTTTTTGGTTTTTGATTCCTTGTGGACCATATGTACACAAATATAGGTTGAATTATTGGTCATAGGCCATACTAATGTTAAAAAAATTTTTTTTGAAAGGATTCATATTTATGATTTAGTTTTATAATTACTGTTCCCTATTCAGATTGTTTGGACAAGTATGAATAGGTTTTCTAGAAATTGCTGCTTTTATCCTCAGGGAACCTCCACAAGGAGCTGATTTTCTTGCTGAAAGTCTGGATGATGCCTTAAAACTTATTGAAGACCCAGAATTAACAAATAAAGTAGACATGGTTTGGATAATAGGCGGCAGTTCTGTTTATAAAGTAAGTAAATATACCTCTAAATATAAAGAAAAGTTCTATCCCACTTTTCTGTCAGTTTCCTTGCAATCTGAATTTTTTAAGAAATTAAGCCATGAGCTCTGCCTCAACACCAAAAAAAAACAAATAATCCGATTAAAAAATGGGCAGAGGGCCTAAACAGACATCTCTCCAAAGAAGAAATACAGATGGCCAATAGGCACATGAAAAGATGCTCCACATTGCTAACCATCAGGGAAATGCAAATCAAAACCACAGCTGAGATACCACCTCCCACCAGCTAGAATGGTCACTATCCAACAGACAAGAAATAACAAGTATTGGCGAGGATGTGGAGAAATGGGAACCCTCCTACACCGTCGGTGGGAAAGAAATTGGTGCAACCGCTGTAAAAGTAATATGGAGGTTCCACTATAAATTATACATATTGTCAATTTGAATTAATTCATTTTTTTAGACTATTATGCAAACCAAATAAAGTATAAAGTAACTTTTTAAGGCTGTACCCATTTATTTTCAATTGAAAATAAGGATTTCCAATTTTAAAAACATTAAATCTTCCCATTAGAATTGTACTTGCATTTTTCTACTCCCTGGATGTGCCCTGGTACATTGAGTTATCCCCTTTTTCAAGGATAAGTATGTCTTTTACTGAGAAAGGGATGGGGTGCTTAGTTGATACACACTGACTAAATGTGTGTGAATTCGTTAAAAGCAGAAAACTTCCCCTCAACAATTCTCATATGATGTGAGGGCATGGGAAAAGTATTATATGATTTCATATCATAAGAGAAAATAGTAGGTAAAAGAGAAAACATTCTTCTTTCTTAATATCAACTGACTTCCAGCCTTCAGAATTTTTGAGGATAATAAATAGACTATTTTGGTTCCTTTAAAACACTACTGGAAGATAAAAGATTTACTGGGAGGAAAAAAATCAGCCCCTACCCTTTGGTGGCGTGTGGTAATATATGTACACTGAAATTTCGTTAGAAAGAAGAGGTATATACCAGGATCTTAGATGAGATTATAAAAACTATGTTGCTTAGGTTCCTGTTTCTACAACCTTTTATTTTCTCCACTAATATTAGGCAGAAAATGGACATGTCCCTTTGATCTTTCAGCCAAGTATGAATTTTTTTAAAAAACAAGTTATTTTTTATTTTGTTCAGTATTCATTTTGAGTGATTTAATACCATATTCACTTGAAAATGTTTTCTTTAAACAATATATAAATACTTAAGATTAAATACATTTATATAATGTGATACATCTGTGTGTAAGTAAATAATAAGGAAGTAGAACCTCCAGGTGATAATTTTGTATTATCCACCTACCTCACATCCCAGTAGCTTGTAGAACATTTAGACTTATCTTCCCATGGGTCAAACCAGGCCCACCAGCCAGTCAGTGTTAAGTTTCATTGGAACACAGCCACAACCATTGGGTTAATATTGTCTGTTGCTACTTTGCCTACAAATGTTAGAAACCATATGGCCCACAAAAGCATAAATGTTTGCCATCTGACCTTTTACTGAGAAGGCTTGTCATATAGCGTTTACTTTAACGCAGACCTTCAGATACTGTTGTGGTTGGTCCTGCTCAATTTTTCTAATTTTTAATACAGTAAGAATTGGTAGAATATTTATTTGGTTGGGGCAAGAGAATAAATTATTTAATATATACACTAGAGTGTTAAAAATAATTTTGTTCTGTGCCCTTATTTGGAATTACAAGGATAATAAATACTTGAAATTGTGTATGTGTGTGTCTGTATTTTTTTTCTTATAAGCTATTTTTTCTGGTTTTTTTCTATTTCCTATAAGCTATTTTTAAACTAAAATGCTCAGTTTTCAAAATCTTGCAGTTTCATGCTAAAATCACAACTGCATAGTTGTTTGAGCACGGAGCCCTCACTAAAGCTGTGCTCGGTCTGATCCCTTCTGGCCTCCCCCTTGCCCCCAGCTCCCAGAGGGGCTTTCAGGCTCAGGGAAGATGTTGTGCTTGTTCCCACCCTCAGGTCTCTGCACTACCTATTCCTGACTCCTGGGATGCTCCTCTCTGCTCTTTGCATGGCTACTACATGCCTCTCTGCATGGCATATCCTGTTTTTTCCTATAACCTATTCGAATAGATTTTCCTATAATCTTTTCAAAATCAGAATGCTTTCTTGGAACTGTCTAGTACTCATGACTTTTTATTAGAATTTGAAGATCCATTCCAGGGTAGTTTTTTCTGTAGAAACTATCACCAGTACTCTAGGCAGTGGTTAGAAAAGTCATTAACTAAAAGGCCAAATACAAATTAGCAGCAAGAGGCAGAATAAATTACCTACTAGCATTGTAAGTACCTCCTAACAAATGAAAGTATTATTAAGTTATACATAAGTGTACCAAGTATGCCCTTGGGATTTTCAGAAGTCAAGTTTTCATGAAATTATACTGTGTTATCCATATATACATATGTGAATTTTTCTATGGAGTAACTAATTCAGGGTTTTTTATTTTTAAACCACCAAAGTAAAAAGACAAAACTGAATGCTTATATAAAAAAAAGAAATGTAAGCACTCTAGAAGCCAGAATATATTTAAAACTCAACTCTCCTAGCTATTGATGATGATTAGTCCTATTCTCAACATAAGGCCTACTTTGCAGGGCCCCAAAGTAAAGAATAGGTTATTTAAATAACATACTTTAGAGGTAACAAGTTATGGAGCATATCTTTATATAGTACAGACTTGACTGTGTAATTAAAACAAAAATCTTAAAGTTTCTATTTTGTTTTGACACACATTGATGAGGAAATTGATGAGTTTTGTTTTATTTCAAAGGAAGCAATGAACAAGCCTGGCCATGTTAGACTGTTTGTAACAAGGATCATGCAAGATTTTGAAAGTGATACGTATTTTCCAGAAATTGATTTGGAGAAATATAAACTTCTTCCAGAGTAAGTAAACTATTGTCAATATGAAGCACTTTCTGATTTCGTGCTTTGAACTATAGGAAAGAGGTGTCTCTTCAGATAGAATTTGGGGTAGTAATGTGTTTTAGATGAACATAATGGGAAGTTCTGGAAATCTGCTTTAACAGACTTGGGAATGTTCCAGTTTTCATGATTTTACTGAAATCTAGAGAGCAGTTGTTAGTTGATTCTATGAGATCTGTGTTTAGCACCACACACTGTCCTAGGGTCCTGGAGAAAGTGTTCAAAACAGACTTGTTACTACTCTCCAGAAGATTACATTCTTTGTAGGAGAGGAGGAGGGTGGCAAACAATAGATAAATAACAAAAGAGTTGCTCTATGGATAACTAAAATACTGTGGTGTGGTAAATATCTTACAGTCTGAGAAGTCCTCACTGAAGAGTGATGTCCACGTGGAACTCTAAATGTCAAGAAGTCAGTCATGCAAAGAGCAGAGAAAAGCATCCCAGGAGTCAGGAACAGATAGTGCAGAGACCTGAGGGTGGGATCTTCCCTGAGCCTGAAAGCCACTGTGGGAGCTGAGGGCAAGAGGGAGGCCAGAAAGGATCAGACCAAGCACAGCTTTAGTGAGGGCTCCACACTCAAAAAACTATGTACTTGTGATTTTAGCGTGAAACTGCCTGATTTTGAAAACAACATTTTAGTTTAAAAGCACTTTTCAGCTATTTCCTCTGAAGAGTAAAAATAAAAGATTAATTATATCAACACTTTCAGACTAGCTTTTAACACATTCTTTCAAATACACTCAGTTGAATCCAGTCATTATTCTTTTGGTGTGAGCTTATTTGTGGAAATAACTCCTAAAAGAACATTTAATCTGAATAAATGGATGGCCAAGCTTTAGAGTAATAGTCTGTTATTCTGTAGAGTAATAAGAAGTAGCCTTGAATCAAATGAAATGTGTGACTGATTTTCTTGGGCTCTTAACTAGCTCTAAAGAAAACTGAAAATCAATAAGAACTCTAAAAGTTTTCTAAACAGCTAAAGTATAGGCATTTGCTTCTAGTCACCAAAAGTAACTACTTAGAAAAATCACACTTAGTGATTTCACATTTCTTTATATAAAAATCAGTTGTATTTTGCTGTTGCACCCTATAGATTTTCTCTTATACTGTTTATATGATTATTGACCACTGATACCCCTCATTTCTTCTTACCTTTCTCTTTGCTGTTAACAAAAAGATTAGATTACTGTGTGAATCAGTTTCATATTAAATACCTTTCCAGTTCATATTGCTTTCAGTCAGACCTCTTTACAAAGTTACTACCCTTCAGCATCCTTGATAGCTTAATGCAGATACCATTCTGGCTCTCTTCTTCACTGAGACATGATTCAAACATCACCACATTCACCCATTGGAAGTATATAATTCAGTGGCTTAGACTATTCACAGGGTTGTGCAACCACCACCATAATCTAAGTTTAGAACATTTTCATCACCCAAAAAAAAATCCCCTACCCATATGCAGTCATTCTCCACTCCCTTCCCCTCCTAGCCCTAGGAAAACAATCTGTTTCCTGCCTCTGTAGATATATCTATTCTGGTCATTTCCTATAAGCAGAATAAAATAATGTGTGGTCTCTCTTAGATTGACATCTTTCACTTAGAATACCATGTAAAAGTTCTTCCATAGAACTTGCTTCACAAATTTTCTCCCAATACCTGAATCATCTTTTCCCTTTCTCAGTGATACCGTTCGCAGCACAAAGGTTTTTAATTTTGATGTTGTCCAATTTGTCTATCTTTTCTTTTGTCATTGTCCTTTTGGTGTCATACCTAAGAAACTGCTTAATCCAAGCTCACAGATTTACTTCTATGTTTTCTTCTGTTTTATAGTTTTAAGTCTGTAATCCGTTGGAGTTAATTTATCGACCATGTAAGGAAGGGGACAAGTTCATTCCTTTGTAAATGGCTATCCAGTTGTCCTAGCACTGTACTAAAATTGTTGAAAATACTGTTCTTCACCCCATTGAAATGTCTTGGCACCCTTGTTAAAAATCAGTCGACCATAATGTGAGGGTTTTTTTTCTGGACTCTCAGTTCTATTCCACTTGTCTGTATGTGTATGTCAGTACCACACTGTCTTGCTTACTGCATCTGTGTGATAACTTTTGAAATCAGGAAGTACCAGTCCTCCAAATCTGTTCTTTTTCAAGATTGTTTTGGGTATTCTGTGTCTCTTGCATTTCCATATGAATTTTATGATCAGCTTGTCAGTCTGCCAAAAAGCAAGCTAGGGTTGTGATATAATGCAATTGCCTTGTATCTGTAGACCACTTTGGAGAATATTGCCATTTTAGCAATATTTAGCCTTTCAAACTATGAACATTTCTTTCTAGTCATGTAGGTCTCCTTTAATTTATTTCAGCAGTGTTTTGTAGCTTTCAGTATACAAGTCTTGCACTTCACTGTTAAATTTATTCCTAAGTATTTTATTCTTTTTGATGCTATTATAAATGGAAATTTTTTCTTAATTTTATTTTCAGATAGTTCATTGGTAATATACAGAAATACAGTTGATTTTTGTTTATTGGTTTTACATTCTGAAAACTTGCTGAACTCATTTACTAGTTCTAATTGTTGGTGGATTCCTTAGGATTTTCTATATTCAGGATATATCATTTGCAAATAGAAATAGTTTTACTTCTTAATTTCTAATCTGGATGTTTCTTTCTTTTTCTTGCCTAATTGCCCTAGATAGAACCTCCAGTGCAATGTTGAATGGAAGTGGCAAGGGCGAAACATCTTTGCCTTTTTCTCTTAGAGGGAAAGTTGTAGTCTTTTACCATTACATACAGTGTTAGCTGTGGGTTTTTCGTATATGCCCTTTATTATATTGAGGAAGATGTCCTCTATTTCTGTTTCGTTGAGTATTTTCATCATGAAGAGTATAGGATTTTGTCAAATGCTTTTTCTCAGTCTATTGAGGTGATCGTGTGTTCTTATCTTTAATAAGATAAATGCACTAATTAATACTTAAAACAATATTAATGTGGTGTGTTACATTGAATGATTTTCACATTAAATTATTTTTGCTTTCCTGGGGTAAATGTTGGTAAATAACATGTCCTTTCTATATGTTTCTGCATTCAGTTTGCCAATACTTTGTTCAGGATTTCTGCATTTATATACATAAGGGATATTGATCTATAGTTTTCTTTTTTTGTAATGTCTTCACCTGGTTTTTGCATCAAGATAATACTGACCTCACAGAATGAGTTGGTAAATGCTCTCTTTCCTCTTCTGTTTTTTGGAAGAGTTTGTAAAGAATTGGTATTAGTTCTTCATTAAATGTCTTAGAAAATTTTAATGGTGTATAGATTTAGATAGGAAATTGCTATTGAAAGCTGAAATCAAAGGAAATTGGCTCGAAAATGAACATTGTAATCAAAGCTCTTGAAGAAAATGAAAAGCCTTTTTTTCCATTGAAGCATTTAATGGTCATCTTACTTTCAAACATGTACCACCATAATAACAGCCTCTTTAACCTGGGACAGAGAAAAATCCCCTAAGGCGGAGATCTAGAGGAAGTCAGTCTTTCATGATGTAGAGAAAAAGGAAACCCTGAAAACAAAAAGAATATATTTGTCCCTGGAAGTCTTTAACATTGTTTAATTCCTGAGCTGCTCTCTTTCCAAATTTCTGTACATTAGGGGACTTAGAATTGCTCCCTACTGTCCACAAATGAACTCTTCCCCCTTCTTCTTTCCCCACAGCTACCACTTAGATTAGGACCCCCCACCCCCACGTTATCCCTGTCTGTAGGCCTCTGGTGGTTATATAGGTTTCAGATCAAATGCAGTATCTTTTATTAACACCATACTTCCTGGCAGTAAAAGCACTAGTATCATGAAATAAAGATGAAAGAGGACTACTGTGAAGCAGAAAGAAACATAAAATTATGTTACAAGTTGGCCTAACTAAAGTTAGAATGTAGATGAAGCCACAAGTAGTGGCAATCTAAAAGCAAAAGTTAATTTTAACGCGGTAAGATGTTAAAGGAAGTACTTTGTGTCGGCTGTTTCCCCCACGGGTCATTGCCTATACAGTCATTCTTTTGACAGCATTGAGCCGGCCTGTCCTCTAAAGCTCTGCCTGCATTCATCTTGCCTGGAAGAAATCTTTCTGTATCAGACTCTTTCACACTAGGCTTCAACTAAACCAGCAGGCCCAAGGATTTTATACCAGCAGTTTTCTGCTTAATGAGCCCCAAACAGGCTTCTCCTTGTAGTTCACAGCCTTCCATGTGACCATACAGTCAAAGAGGACAAAGACCAGAAGAAGCCTTTGAGGTAGGAGTTGGCTGCCACTGGAACAGATGCCCCTTCTCAGTGGACCACTGGAAGTAGGATTTAGGTGGGCTGATGTTCCTGCTTCCTTTACTTCCTAACGTTCAACAGGATCCTGGTATATTTGTCCACGTTATTTGTACATTCCTCTCCTCCTGAGCCTTTGCTTCCTATAGAGTCTTCATTTTATTTTAATTGTAATTTGTTTCTTGTAGATAACTTGTTTCTTGTAAATGCAGTTTGAAGAACTCCATTTACCTATATCTTAGACTTTCCATCAAATCATATGTATATTATCCTCATGATGCTTTATCAGTTCAGATCTTAGGTTTTTTCACATTCATTGGATTCTTAATGCTTGAAGATTCTAGAGGGGAATCTACCTGGGTAGTACTTAACAAACAGGAGGTATTTCCAAGTCCTGTTAGACTTAACCTCACAGTTTAAGCGTGGCTCTTAGGCAGTTCAGAAAAGTTTGCTCTTCAGAAAAGTTTGGAATTATGAGGTAGTTAATAATCATTATTAAAACATACTGAATATGTGAATATTATAGAAAATAAAATTAATCTTAAGCAGAATTAATTTTAGTCTCACAGAGAAAATTAACATCAATACTATGGCAAGTGACCATATCCAGCCAATAGCAGAATTATTTCTAACTTACTCATTTCTAACTTATTCATGGTTTTAGAAATAATTTTGATACTTTGTTTTTCTGTTACTGACAGTCTTGATACTCTTGAAAATTTACACACACACACACACACACACACACACAAATGTCAACATTGCTTTAGATAACTCATTCCAAAGAAACTAAAATTATGTTAAAAGTTGGCCTAATAAATAAAATCATTTCTTTAAGAAGAGAAAAACACTGTACTACCAAAACTGTGGAAGAGAAACAACTCAGAAAATGGTTAGTAAATATAGACATAGCTTCTTTCTCTGAAATACAAATTATTCAAAAGATAACACCTTTTTCTTTCCTTTACATGTTATTATGTATTGTTACTTCATGTCTCTAACTTATTTTTTCCAAATGGCATAACCTCTAAGTAGTCAACAGAAGATTAATATCTATTATTACTTGTGCTGGATATCATAAGAGATTTAAATTTTTTCCTGTATTATCCTTGCCTACAAAGGTTTTAGAAAATAGTTAAAGGGGACAAAACAGTGATATTATTGGGTAGCATTTATAGAGTACTTAATACAAGGAACTTCCTCACAGTGCTAAATTCTTTACAAGGATGGAGACTTGTTATTGATAGCCAAGTGTCACACAGTGGAACCAGAGTCAAGCCCAAGTCGGCTCAAGGCAGGTGTCCCTGCCTCCCCTCCCCTAGAGCCTGCTGGGGTTCAGCCCACACAGCACTGAGGAAGTGTGCCGAGCCTTGGGCTGGAGATTGGCATGGCCAGTACAGCCTTCAGTGGAAGACCTGGGTCTTAGTTTTTTGTTGGTGGTGGGTTTTTTCCAGCGGAAAAAAATTTTCTGTGGTAAAAACAACATGAGATCTACCTTCAACAAATGTTAAGTATACAGGATAGAATTGTTAACTGTAGGCACAATATTGCACAGCAGATGTCTAGAATGTCATCATCTTGCATAACTGAAACTTTATACTCTTTGAATAGCAACTTCTTATTTTCCCTTCCCCCAGCTCCTTTCAGCCACCCTTCTTCTCTGTTTCTGTGAGTTTGACTGTTGTAGATAACCTCATATAAGTAGAATCATGTAGTATTTGTCTTCTGTGACTGGCTTATTTCAGTTAGCATAATGTCCTCTGATTTCATCCATGTTCATCCAGGATTTCCTTCTTTTTTAAGGCTGAATAATATTCTATTGTGTGTATATACCATATTTCCCTTATTGATCTGTTAGTTGTCATTTAGGCAGTTTCTGCATCTTGGCTATTGTGAATAGTGTTGCAGTGAACATAGGAGTACAGGTGTCTTTCTGAGACCCCAATTTCAGTTATCAAAAAAGAATAAATAACAAGTGTTGGTGAGAATTTGGAGAAATTAGAACTCTTATGCACTGTTGGTGGGAATGTAAAATGGTGCAACCACAAAGGAAAGCAGTATGGTCGTTCTTCAAAAAAATTAAAAATAGAATAACCATATGATCCAGCATTCCCACTTCTTGGCATATACCCAGAGGAAGGCCTGGATTTTGAGTTGGAAGCTGAAGGTAACACAGACCTAAGTCAGAGTTAGGGAGTAAAATAGATCAGATAGAAACAGTTATTCTAGTAAAGGATTGTAGCAAGCCACACATTGGGAATTATAGTAGTTAGTGTCCATTTAAACAGAAGTCAGGAGTCTATTACCATGCAGGGCATATAACTTCAGTTCTTCTCTAAATAGCTAAAGGTGGTGGTTTTCTGTTGCTCACATGAAGAATTTGATATCAAGTGTAAGACTTGCAAAATGTTCTTGAGAAATTTCGTATTAGCTGGGTGATAGAGTGGAAAGGTAAAAGAAACTGCTAACAGTAGTTAGCTTGGGAGAGAAGAATTAATCCAGAAGGAAAGGCAGAGGAGAAATTACACATTTTATTTTCTAACTTTATAGTTTGAAATTTTTTCTTTCCATTTACATACATAGTATATTTGCATACTCACCCAATTTAATAGTGGCTTACCAGCATGAAGAAAAAAGGAAGGAAAAACTTATGTTTACCTTATGCATTATTGATTGCCTTTTGGCTGAGAATTAAGGAAGCTATCTTTTTAATTGATAAATTATTTAACTATACTACATATTTTTCTTCTACAGATACCCAGGTATTCTTTCTGATGTCCAGGAAGAGAAAGGCATTAAGTATAAATTTGAAGTATATGAAAAGAACAATTAATGTGAAGATAATTTGGGTTTTATTTCAAGTTGTTCTCCCTCTCCTCCAATTACGTATTTTAACATTAAGGAAAAAAACACTTCTGCTGACTTCAGATCTATGGATAATTATTTCTAAGCATTTATTTTTATGATTAATCTTAACTAGACTATATTGGATACCATTTGTGAAGTATTTCTTGCTGTAACTGTCTGAATGCCCAGCAGGGACCAGCACCTGCCTCGGGTAGCACATCTACCAAGACACCAAAGTGGGAGAGTTCCGTGATATCATGAGCTGAAACCCGGACCTATAGAAATAGGACCTAGACAGATTTGTTCGAGGTCAGAAATGGATTATAAACAAGAGCTAGAACCCCGATATTACTAGAAAATTAGATCAAAATAGGGACTGTTAATTACTCTATATATATCACACTTCTGAAAAAAGTTGTTTTCACTCTGATGGGAAATCCGGTTAAAGCTCCAGTATATTCCATAGGGACAATAGAGAGGAGACTCCCTCTTTGATGGTGAAAAGACAAGGTCTGAGACCTTTAAAACCTCTGTTTCTGGTCTATAGTAAGATACCATGGGATGTTAAAATGATACAATAGGCTGCTTTTTGCAAATAAGAGTAATCTAATAACAAGTATGTGTCTAAGAAATTCAAAGAGGTAATGAATTGAAAATGGATACTGCTAGAAATCAAAATTAGTAAGTTAAGAACTAAACTTCAGAGAATTAAAAAATTAAAATTAAAAGCATGTTTTACCCATCCTGTTAGCAATGATCCAGATGATTAGTATCCAAAGATAAGAGCATTTTCTGCCTTGTTAACTAATACAACCTTCTTAAGAGTGTAAGCTAACAATATCAATTAAAATTCAAAATATTCCGGGTTTGGACACAGAACTTTGACTTCCAGAAATTAATCCTGAACAAAGAGATGGACCCACTTATCATGTTGAGAATTTCATAATGTATATAATTGTTGAAGCACTGTGTTGTCTACCTGAAACCGTTGTAATAGTGGTATCAACTGTACTTCAATAAAAGGGAAAAAAAGAGATGGAACCCCAAGGTGGTGATGATATTAGGGGGTGAAAGCCTTCAGGTAATGATTAGGTCATGAGAGTGGCACCTTCATGAATGGAATTAGTGTCCTTAAAAAAGAGGACCCAAGAGAAATCCTTTGCCTCTTCCTCCATGTGAGGTCACAGTGAGAAGAGAGCCCTCGGTAGGGAGCAAGGCCTCCCCAGCCCCTGAATCTGCTGACACCTTGGTCTTGGACTTCCCAGGCTTCAAAACTGCAAGAAATGTTTGTTGTTTGTAAGTTACCCAGTTTATGGTATTTTGTTATAACAAACCGAATGGACTAAGACACCCCTAAATCTGATAACTGTTTGGGGACAATATGGGACGAAAAGTGGGGATAGTGGTATAAGAACTAAGTCTCATCTATTATATGAGGAAATCCTTAAATACTGTGTAAAGTAAATCAAGAAATGACAAAATGATTATTTGAGGGAAAAAACAGAAGAAACCACTAAAAATGAGTCATTGATCTGAGGAATTGGGAGGGGTGGTGCAGGAGACTGCCACAGATTTTTGTAAGCTTCAAGAGTCTTTCAAAAATACATGTATTAATACATGCATTCATTTGAAAGACTACCAAAAATAATTAATCTGGAAAAAAAACGATGAAGGCTACACCTGAAGGAAAAGCTTAAGAGAATGGAAAACACCTGGTCTCTAGAGGACAACTGGCATTTAATTTAACCATTTTCATGTATTTCTTTAATAAAAACAATTCTTTCTTAATATGAGGTTTCACTAGTTTGTAAGTGCTGGCCTCCTGTTACTCTTTGAACACCTCACATAAAATTCCAAAGACTTTTACAGGAAATCACCTCCACGGTTTAAAAATGTAGAAAGGAAAACATACAATAAGCCAAGGATCACGCAAAATTCCAAAGGCCAGTTATTAGAAAACCATCAGGCTTTCTCAGTTTGTTCATCTTTCAAGACAGAATCAAGTCATGCTTTTTCCAGATTGATTTATGAAACAGCACTATAAGGTGATCATAATTTAAGGCAAAAATGTAATTAATAAAACACGTTCTAAATATTCAGCTTAGCACATGTTATGTTTCTGTGACATTGAAATTAGGTAATATTCCCAAGTCCTAACAGGCAGTGTGTCTCCAAATGCCATCCCCAATATACCTATATCAGGGATGGATCCTAGAAGCTGTGTTTTAAACACCCCAGGTGACTGAAGCCTACTCAGGGTTGTAAGTGACAGAGTGCTTTTGTGCTCTTAAGCGGGGAGAGCGGGACTGAAATTTTACCTCCTATCTTAAAGACCTCTAAGTGAAGCAAAAGCAAACAGCAAATCATATGAAGTCAACATAAATGAAATTGGAGAAGATAAAATTGTAAAGGTTAGATCTACATGTTGCTGATGTGTGTTAAGAATTAAGGACTTTTATTTATTAAATATGTAATAAAGTACATAATGGAAGTATTTAATATCAGTAGCTCAAACAGATATATAGTAAGCAAACTCAAGAACGGGTGACCCATAATAAGATGCATTTTTATACTTAATAAATTAAAACTATACAGCAAATGACCTAATGAGCAACATGACTGTGAAGGGAAAGGTTGGCTGGCCAGCTCCTGAAAGTATTCAGAAAAATAATGTTCTTTGAAAGATTGGACCTTGTGGTCAAAGATGTTCCAGCTGGGAGAAAAAAAAACATAAGTGAGTACCAGGAATAGAATTAGAGCTTCTCTAATGAAAAGATTGCTCATGAAGGGGAATATAGAGCCTCTGGCCAAACACAAAGGAAAGAAACCTTCTGCATGAAGTTGGGCTAATCTGTGACAAAGGTAAAAGTGCATTAGTGACCATCTCTAGTTATCTGCTCCTGCCCTTTCTGATCCCCAGGAGACCTCATGAGGACCAGGCAGTTTTTGTCAGTACACTGACATTTCTTAATCTCTTTATTCTTCAGAGGGGAAAAAGAACAAAATCACATAGTGATACAGTATTTGCAATGACTTTGCAGTCAGTAATCAAAGTAAATGTGAAATTTATTTACCGGAAGACAAATGTTAGGTAGTCTCTACTTCTTCACTCCAGGCCATAGGACACACCCAGATACACCCTGAAGGAAGAGAGTTAGTCTGTAACGAGGAGACTTGATGATGCTGGAACTCAGAAGACTGGAGAGGCACCTAC
The DNA here is from genome assembly GCF_030020395.1 of Manis pentadactyla. NCBI lineage: Eukaryota > Metazoa > Chordata > Mammalia > Pholidota > Manidae > Manis > Manis pentadactyla. The sequence continues at coordinate 79,069,778 of NC_080020.1, forward strand.
CAGCCAAAGTCATTTGGGAAAGGGCCCTGAATGAGACTTTTTCAGCCCTGATCATAGCCCCTTCAAAGGGCCAAAGTTTGCCTGCAGGTTGGTTCTTCACTGTCAGTCCTCTTTGACAGGTAAATTAGCAAAACTTAAACTTGAGATTTCACGCTCCCTCCGCCCACCACGTCAGCATTTTATCATGACTATTTCAAGAACATAGAAAAGTTGGAAGAATTATATGTTTAACACCCATCACCTAGATTCTATCATTAATACTTTGCTTTCTCTGCATCATCACAAATTTAGTCATCCATCCATCTATCCATCTTATATTTTGATGCATTTATAACCTATAAATGTCAGTATGCTTCATCCCAAGATTTTTCAGCTTACATATCATAGTTCAATATTTATTTATATTTTTGGGCGTAAAATTTACATAGCAAAATGCAGATCTTAAGCATCCTACAGGTTTTGGCAAAGCATGTGCCTATATGACCCAAACCTCTGTCCCTCACCCCAGAAATCTCCCTCATCCCCTTCCCAGTCAATTCCCAACCCCCCAAAGCAACCACTATTCTGGGTTTTTTCCTCATAGATTATTTTTTGCCTATTCATGAAACTCATGAATGGAATCATGCAGGATGTACCCTTTTGGCCTGGCATATTTCATTCAGCATTTGAGATTCACCCATTTGTTTCATGTCTCACTAGTTTGTTCGTTTTCATAGCGGATGAGTATGCCATTGTTTGGCTGGGCCACACTTGATCTGTTCTCCTATGAAGGACATGTGGACCACTTTAAAGTGGGATTTGAGCCTGGTGTTGAAGGATCTAGAGAGGTGGTGACTGAGAATCAAGAGGAAGGCAGCGAGATGCTCCAGGCAGAGGGAAAGCAATGAAGAAACTTTACCTCCAGACTCCAAAACCAAAGACAAGGCCTTACCAAGGGAGGGCAGGTGTTAATCAGGGTCCACCTCCATCAGGTGCCAAGTTCTCTGCCAGACTGCCAGCTATTTCAAAGCAGAAACTATCTTATTTACCTTTGTCTTCCCTCAACATGTCTAGCATCTCAAAAATATTGACTAGATAAAGAGATAAGCAGATAGATTAAAAAATGAGTCAAACAATTTTGTGTCATCTTTGGAACCTCATAACCTGTATAATACTCTTTACGAAAATCAGGTTCAGATTTTAAACAAGTTACAACTAAACTATTCAGAAAAAAAAAGAGATAATCAGTACTCAGCTTTTTAATGAATTATTCTTTAGTTGGTTGTATTCTATGAGGACTGAGTAGAATGCCCTGCTAACTTACCTCTTACTCCCTGTGTATTTGGTGGCCGAGTATCCTAAGTGAACACATAAGAAGACAAAATACCTAAAGAGGAAATAATCAACTTCCCATGGTCCTGAGCCACTCTGCATCCACTTTCCTCCCACATTACTCGGGGCTCTACTCTCTAAAGCTGATAAAAAGTATTCAGATCATGTGGCACATGAAAAGTTCACAACATACCAACACAGTTCTTGGGGGAGGCGGGGAAGAACCCTACAACCCGGAATTTAAATGTCATATTTAATTTCTGTCATAGTCAATCTCATTATAATAAATTATATATGACATCTACATTTGGGGTTCATCTGGCATTTCATTTTATTGGCCACATTGCTTAAATTATATCCCCAATAGATTAAACCAAGCGATGTGCATGTACCCTGCGGTACATTAGAAGTGAAAAGCATGCTGTTCATCTCCTGTGCTGGTTAAGGATTCATGCCCTTAGCAAATAAACTCCAAACCTCAATAACTTGGCACAATAGAATTTTATTCCTCGCTCACATCAAGTCCAGTCCAAGTGCTTCTGCTCGACAGCTCTCTAGATGGTGATTCAGGGATCTAGGCTCCTAGTGCATGGCTTGTCTTCCACTAGGGATTTCCAAAGTCGTTGTCAAAGAGGAAAGAGCATGGGGATTCACGTGTGGGTTCTGGTGGGAGTGGGGGCAGCCTAAGAAGTGGCACACACACTTTCTGCACATTCCACTGGGCAAAACTTTGTCATGTAACCACACCCAAATACCAGGAGGCTGGAACATGTAGTCTAGCTGTGGACCAAAAGGAAGTGCAAACAGGTTTGACAAACATCTAGCCAGTCTCTGCTACACGCATAAAGGGAAAGAGACAAATACCAGGCTTACAACTTGACTTTTGCTTTCCCCCATTTCACTATTTTTTCATCTGTTCTGGGATTAAGAGATATGGCTGAACCAAAAGACTAAGAACAACAAATGCTGGTGAGGATGCGGAGAAAGGGGAACCCTCCTACACTGCTGGTGGGAATGTAAGCTAGTTCAACCATTGTGGAAAGCAGTACGGAGGTTCCTCAAAAAACTCAAAATAGAAATACCATTTGACCCAGGAATCCCATTCCTTGGAATTTACCCAAAGAATACAACTTCTCAGATTCAAAAAGATATATGCACCCCTATGTTTATAGCTGCACTATTTACAACAGCCAAGATATAGAAGCAACCTAAGTGTCCATCAGTAGATGAATGGATAAAGAAGATGTGCTACATACACACAACGGAATACTATTCAGCCATAAGAAACAAATCCTACCATTTTCAACAACATGGATGGAGCTGGGGGATATGCTCAGTGAAATAAGCCAGGCGGAGAAAGACAAGTACCAAATGATTTCCCTCATTTGTGGAGTATTAACAACAAAGCAAAACTGAAGGAACAAAACAGCAGCAGACTCACACTCTAAGGGACTAGCGGTTACCAAAGGGGAGGGGTGGGGAGGGAGGGAGAAGGGGATTGGGGGGTACTATGATTGGCACACATGGTGTGGGGGGATAATGGGAAAGACAGTGTAGCACAGAAGACAAATAGTGACTCTGTGGCATCTTACTACACTGATGGACAGTGACTGCAATGGGGTATGGGGGGGACTCAATATGGGTGAATGTAGTAAACATGTTGTTTTTCATGTGAAACCTTCATAAGAATGTATATCAATAATACCTTAATAAAAAATAAGTTATGGCTGGGTTTGGAAATGCGTCTTGTTTCTAGTGTGGGTCCTTGAGGCATTGGAAACCAGGAGACTAAAAGTTTGGAGTTAATTCTAATTGTTCTTTGTGGTTGTGAGAAATATACGCAGAGTTCAGGTCTTAGGAAAGAACTCCGTATTTCAGGAAAGTGACTCATTCATGGGCAGAGATAGGTCTCAGAATGAGTAATACCATTCTTTGCACATGGAAATAATTTTATCATTTAGAGCCTTTTTTTAACATTGCACATTAGGCTTGGGTCATAGTTCTGTAATACTTGTATTCTTATTGCCTATGTCCATTATATTTGGTAAAAGTGTTCTTCTATTGTGGGGTATATTCTTGTTTGACCTTTGCATCTAGACTAGGAAGACTGTTCCCTAGTAGGCCATTAGTAACAGGCTTCTCCACATTCTGTCCTCAAAACTTAATTCTGGAAGCTCTTTGTTCCAGATTGTAAGGGGAGGGGGTCTGAACACTGCAGGCCCTCAATGTATGCTCCCTGCCTGTCCTCTCACCACCCAGAGTTCTCCTCTGTGCCTCTCCAGCCAGCCTGACAACCTAAACATCTTTCTCACTTCGTAGCATTTGAGTTCAAATTAAGAATATAGTCAGTTCACTTAGTATAAACTCAGAGGGGCAGAAAGCAGAGTGATCTAGACAGAACAGTTCTGAATTTCCATCTTAAAAACTTAAGCTATTACTCAGGTACATAAATGTCATTGTATTGGTCAGAGTTTTCCATAGAAACAGAACCAATAGGATATACCTAAATTAAAATATTTATTTCAAGGAATTGACTCATGCAATCGTGAGAGCTGGCAAGTCTGAAATCTGTAGGGCAGGCCAGCAAGCTGGAAATTGAGCCAGGGATAATGTTGCAATCTTGAGACAGAAGTTCTCTGAAAAATGTAATTTAGCTCTTAAGGCCTTCAATGGATAAGATTAGGCCACATTGTCAAGGGTGATCTACTTAAAGTCAACTGATTGTAGGTGTTCACTGTATCTACAAAATACCTTCACAGCAACATCTAGATTCATGTTTGAGTAACTAACCAAGTACCACAGCCTGACCAAATTAACCCAGCAAACTATCACAGTAATCAAAACAAAAAAATGTGATTGTGCTATATGCCTCCTTGGAGATACTTCCTTTTCACATTAGAAACCTTTAAAAAAAAAGGCAACTCTCTTAAGCACAAATGTCATATTTGTTGGTCTATCAGGATGCTTTTCTTAAAGAGTTTGTGGTTCAGTCTAAACAGAATGTCAACCACACTGGAGATCTTTTATTTGCGACTGGATCTTAATTTGACACCTCCGTCTCCAATAGTTCAGTGATTTTCAGAGCTTTGATTAAAAATGAAAAGTGAAGTCCAGCTTTTAAGCTTGTCTCCCCTATATCCCTGAAATCCAGCTCCAATAGGACATATCCTTCTTGCTTTTTATCAGTGCCTCCAGGTATTTACAGCTTCAAAAAGCATTCCTTTGGAAAATGAAGTCTGAAAATATTCAAAGGGCTAGCCTTCAACTCTACAAACTTTTGACAATAGTGTACATTGAATACAGTTGGTCATGATCTGTTTCTTTTCATAACCTGTGGTTTGTGAGTGATTTCTGGGAAATGTTGATTATAAGATAAGCTCTCTTCAGTCAGTTTCAAAAGGTGACTCCCAGGTAGGTAACTGTCTAGTAGAGGCATCTTTTCAGAGAAATGAGGGGGTGAGTAAACCCCAATTGACTCACCATTGTCGCTGTCCAGAGTCGTGGACCTGCCCATTCAGCTCTTGAAAAGCAGCACAGAGTGCCTGCCCGGAGCATTGGAGAGCCTGTGACCCCCACAGGCATGTAGGTGGGGGGCAATGGGGGAGCTTCAGAGCTTTGTATTCTGACTTTTCTACACAAATTCTAAAGCCAGGGAAGAGGGCAAGAAAACAAGCCAGGCTTCACACGAGCCAGCCCTCAGATCCGTCCTTGAGTCACTCTGTTAAGTGGAACAGGGTAATTGTCTCGTTGGAGACCTGCAGAAAGAGCTCGTGGGAAAGAACAGTTTGTGCCTGGAATATATTCATTAACTTGTGTGTCAAAAGGCCACACGTGGATAGAAACCATGATCTTGTCATTCTTTGCACTCTGCAGCCTTGGGACTTGAAGGGCAGAAGCCCACGTGCGTGGGTGGCACCTGTCTCCCTCTCCTGGCCCTTCCCAGGCAACAGTTGGAGGGGGTAGGAGGGGTCGGCCTGAACTCCCAGAGATTTCGGTCAAAAGAGAGCAGAAAAAGAGGGTGCCTGTACAAATAAGCACTGCCTTAAAGGCCTGTTTTCTGTTTCTTGGGGCCCTCCTACTAATCTAGCTTAAATTGAGAGGGGATTTGGTTTGCCTCACTGGCTGTTTCCACCCACTCACATTCACAATTATAGTTTTTTTCATTGTCATTTAAGTACATTTCATATGCATTATTTTTTCATGGCCCTCTGCTAAAATCTGCACAAACACTGTCCTTCACCGTAAAGTAGTGGTAAGAGTGCTGGCCAGAGAGAACGCCTGGGTTTCAATACTGTGACCACCTGGGAATGTTCATTAATAACCTTAGTTGCAAGAAGCAAATCCCCACTGGAATCACCACCTAACCTGGTTGGGTGGGACAGTGTGTCAACTGTAAAGATACACACACAAATTGAAACTGAAATGTGAAGGCCATGGGAAACCAGGGGGGCTCCACTGGTTGATAGTTGTGGTTTCTTCCTGCTGTGTCTGATTTCCTAAGTGTGCCCTTCATAACTCCAGGCTACCACCCAAAAGGTTTGTGTTTGGGATCCCACTACTAACTCTTCATTTTCTCTGTTTCTTAATTCAAATTTTCAAGCAATAATATGATTGTCCCAGCTTATCTTTTAAAGTCAGGTCTTAAAATAGCCCAGTGAGGATTGGCTGCTTGTAGGACAAGGACCCTCCCCTTGCCAGTCAACTGCCTTGAACAGCCAACTTCCATCCTTCTCTAAATGATGTGGCGGGGCAGGCATTCTGAGGTGTAGCTGGTCCAAAACACTTGGACAGGTACTTAACCTCTCCAAACCTGGGGTCCTCAACTGTATTACAATAGTAGCACCTGCCTTAGTCCACAGACTTACCACGCATTCACTCAAAAATCATTTATTAAGCTCCTATTGAGTGCTTTTCAGGCACTGTGCTTAGCAATGGGAACCAAACGTGAATATAACATGCATATCTGTCCCCACGGAGTTGACCATCCAGGATCTAACAAGATTGTATCTGAAAATACAGCCCCTACCCCTCCACCTGCAGCCCCACTGCAGATTCAATATTCAGATTCCTTCATTCATTCTTTAATTCATCAAGGATTTCTTAAGCATCTACCATAAGTTACAACAGCATTAGGCATCCAACATAAGCAAGATATGGTTTCTGATCTCAAGCTCATGGTCTGTTTGAGAAATAAACATGCAAGCAATAACGGTGCAAAAGCAAAAGTTAGCAGGTAGAGTACGAAATAATGGACAAGGGAACCTCAGCTTCACTGAGGAAATCAAAGGAGGCTGCTTAGAAGTGACACCTGAGCTGAAATTGAAGGATGAGGAGGAGTTTTTCAGGTGGTTAAACACTGGAGAGTGATAGGAGGGAAAGAATTATGGACATTCCAAGCAAGGAAAATGACATGCAAAGTATAGAAGTTGTAGAGATTATGGGGAGTTTCAAAAAATAGAACACTAAGGTTGCTGAAACATAAAGTTTAAGAAGTATGGCAAAAATAAAGCTAGAAAATGAGAGGCCAGATTACCACATAGAACCTTGCTAAGTAGTTTACATTTTATCCCATGCCCCATGTGCAGTCATGAAAGAATTTAGAGTAATGGATTAACCTCAGTAATTAATCTGAAACATCTTAGATATTCTTTTTACCGAAAGCATGCTGGAAGACAGAGCAAGGCTGGATTGGAGAGAAGCAAGACCAGAGGCAAAGAGGCAGCAGCAGAGAGATAAAACAGCCTCCTGGAGAGACACTGAGGGCCTGAGCTGATGAGGTAACAGTGGGGAGGACAGGAGAGGGGCATCTCCAGAGAGTTTTAGAAGGCAGAATCCACAGAACTTGGTGATTGTTTTGGAAGTTGGGAAGAAAAAGAGTGCGAAGATGATTCCAAAATTTCTAGCCTGAGAGACCAGGGAGTAGAAGGATGCTGGGCCCCAGAGAGGGAGTTCAGAAAGGAAGCAAGCAGGGAGCCCCTAACACCATTTCAACAGGTGGGGTTTGAAGTGCCTCTGAAGCAGACAGAGATGTTGAGTGGCCCTGCAGCTGTTTCTGCAGCCTGTTGCCCAACACAAGAGGCTGGCAGGAGATCTAGATGTGAAGGCATCAGTATGTGGAAGTTTTTGGGACCATGAGTCAAGAGAAGGTACAGTGTGAGAATGAAAGGGTCCATGGAGGGGACTGTGGATGGACACCAGCCTGCAGGGGTGAGGACAGTGAGAGAGGACTCACTGTGATCGGAAGAAAACCCCACCTTCCCAAGGCCTAGCTGGTTACTCCCATCCTGCCACTTAGGAGTATGCTTTGGACAGAGACAAAATAAATCATTATTCCCTGACAAAAATTAGTAGATTAGAAACTAAGAATTCCATCTGGTCCAGGGTAAGGATAAGCTGTATTTTCAAAGTTTCAGTGGTTTGTGTGTGTGTGTACATGCATGTATGAGTATATGGAAAGAGAGAAAGCAGATGTGGCAAAATGTTAGCAAATCTTGAATCTAAATAGAGAATTGTACACAGACTTAGAGTGACTCCCATGCTCCCTCCTCCTAGTGTTATGCACTTGTGTGAGTCCCTATCCTTTAGTGTGAGCAGGACCTGTGACTTTTCCTAGACAATAAAATATGGCAAAAGTGACAAGATGTACATGTTTATATGCATATAGTTATGTGGTTCAGTTACATAAGACTAGCTTCTTAGTGGAGTCTCTTTTTCCTTTGCTAGCTTTGAGGAAGTAACTGGCCATCTTGGGGAACCCCACATGGCAAGGAACTGTGGTGGCATCTAGGAGCTAAGAATGGCTTCCAGCTACAGCCAGCAAAAAACTAAACCTCTCAAACAACTGAATTTTGCCAATAACCTGAGTGAGCTTACGAGTGAATCATTCCACAGTTGAGTCTGGTGAGACCACAGCCCCAGTGAACACTTTGTGCTGCCTTGTGAGACCCTAAGAAAAGGACCCAACCAAGCCATCCCCAGGATTCTGACTCACAGAAACTGTGAGATAATATGTATTGTTTCAAGTGCTAACTTTGTGATAATATTGTGCAGTACTAGGAAACTAATACAGTGTGTGATGGTTAAAGGTATGTGTCAACCAGGTATTTGTTCAAACATTATCCTGGATATTTCTGTGAGGGTGTTTTTGAATGAAATTAACATTTAAATAGGTAGACTGAGTAAAGGAAGCCCACCTAACATGGGTGGGCCTCAACCAATCAGTTGAAGGCCTGAGTAGAACAAAAAGGTTAACCTTTCTCCAGGTAAGAGAAAATTCTTCCTGCCTGACTGCCTTCAAACTGGGACATCAGCTTTCTTCCTGCAACCTTCAGACTTGAATCAAAACCTCAGTTCTTCCTGAATCTCAAGACAGATGGCCTTTGAACAAGAACTACACAATTGTGGTTCTCAGGCCATTGGGATAAATAAGGATATACAGATATCATTGTAATATTCTTTCAATTTTTATACATACTTGAAAATATTCAAAATAAAAATTGGGGAAAATGTTCTGGAGTCAGGAAGTGTCAGCAAATAGTTGAAAGAGGCTCCTATGAAGATTCACTAGACTTTCTCCCTCCCTTAGTCTCCACCTCCCTCCTACCCCTTTTTCCCCTCAGTGAATCTACTTTATTTAATATGAGACTTTAAAATACACAATAGAGACTGTAGTTAAACATAAATAATAAATCTACCCCTTTTTTGTGCAAATGTATGCTCTATAAACATCACACTGATAGAAGGCTTGGCCTTAACCTTTGTTCTGCAAATGTTTCAAAATTTTTTTTACTGCCACATTACAAGATAAATGTCAGTCTAAATGAAGGCTTTTCTGTAAAACTCAGCAGCTTCACAGATGGCCTCTAATTCATAGTCATAAAAGACAAGACTGAATTTTTTCTGGTGAAAATAATTTCTAAAGCTCTTCTTAAGTTCCCACCAGAACATAATGCTACTCTTGATGCTGTATGATGTCAGTTAAATAAATTCAGACACTGTCCTCCAGGAGTTATCAACCCAATTGAGAAAATTACATAAAATCAAGGTTTTATCTAATATTAATATAACCACTTTCTTCACCACATGTGAACCTCAGTGATTACACATGGCTCAAAAGCTGTTTTCTCTGATGTGACTTGATGAGTAACCCTATACAAAATGTGAATAAGGTTAGCCAGAGGCAAGTAATGCAGATACACCTCAAATTCATTTTCTGAAAAACATACTTTAAGGGAACCTATAACCATTGAGATTATATTTTTAAGGAGGTCTGTCATAGAGTAGAGCAGCAGTTCTCCACCATGGCTACACATTAGAATCACCTGGGTAGCTTAAAAAAATACTGGTGCCTAAAACCCCATCCCCCATCACAGAGAGTCCAATTTGGGTATGGGGTGTGGCCTGGACATTAGGATTTTAATTTTCTCTAGTGATTCTAATGTGCAACAAAGGTTTAAGAACTACTGTAGTAGAAGCTCAGTACATACTGAGTGAATGAATGAACTCTACATATCCTTAGATTACATTCAGAAACTAACTTGAATCAACAGTACTAAAAGATGGTCCCCCATGATCTAGGCTGATCAAGCTATACCAAAATGCATAAACCTAGAGGAAAAAAGAAATATGGAGAAAAGATTCAAAATGCTGTCAGACTAGGAATAGCTATAATAATAGGTGATGTTGTTGAATCTGAAAAGACCAGGGAACATGAGCGCTGCCTTTATATAACTTAAGGGTACAGCTAAAAGCAGAGACAGGGTCATAGATAACAGCTAAAGGAAGCTACAGAACTCATGTGTCTCAACACCCAAAAAACAAATAACCTGATTAAAAAATGGGAGGAGAACCTGAACAGACATTTTTCCAAAGAAGAATTACAGATGGCCAACAGGCACATGAAAAGAAGCTCCACATTGCTAATCATCAGGGAAATGCAAATTAAAAACACAATGAGATATCACCTCACACCAGTTAGAATGGCCACCATCCAAAAAACAAGAAATAACAAGTGAGGATGTGGAAAAATGGGGATCCTCCTACACTGTTGTGGGAATGTATATTGGTGCAGATACTGTGGAAAGTAGTATGGGAATCCTCAGAAAACTAAAAATAAAAATACCATACAATCCAGTAATTCCACTTCTAGGAATTTACCCAAAGAAAACAAAATCCCTGATTTGAAAAGATATATGTGCCCCTATGTTTACTGTCATTTTATTTACAATAGCTAAAATATGGAAACAACCAAAGTGTATATCAATAGAAGAGTGGATAAAGAAGATGTACATATACACAATGGAATATTACTCACCCATAAAAAAAGAAATTCTGCCATTTGGACAACACGGATGGACCTAGAGGATATTATGTTCAGTAAAATAAGTCAGGCAGAAAAAGACAAATACCATATGATTTCACTTACTTGTGGAACCTAAAAACAAAACAAAATGAACAAAATAGCAGTAGACCCACAGACACTGAGAAGTGACTAGTGGTTATCATGAGGGAGGGGCTGAGGTGGGTGGGGGAAAGGAAGGGATATAAAGAGCACAAAAATTCTCAATCAGGGGGGAGGAGCCAAGATGGTGGCGTGAGTAGTTCAGCCGAAATATCCTCCCAAAAACATACATATTTTTGAAAATACAACAAATACAACTATTTCTAAAAGAGATACCAGTGGATACAGTACAACAGCCAAGCTACATCTACATCTGCGAGAACTCAGCATCACATGAAGGGGGTAAGACACAAGCCGTAGCCTGGTGGGAACCGAGCACCCCCCCTACACCAGCGCCCCAGCGGGAAGAAAGGAGTCGGAGAAGGGAGGGAGTGAAGGCCCAGGACTGCTAAACAACCAGCTCTGGTAGTCCATACCGGGAGCACATAAACACGGTGCATGGAATGCTGGGTATTAGAGAAATGGAAAAGCAAAACCTGCAAGCAGGTCCCTGCAACTGGCGCCCCTGGGACAAAAGAAAAGCGGGTGCTTTTTTGCAAGTCTTAAAGGGACAGGGACCTCACAGCTGGACGAAGTCAGCCCAGCACACTCAGCCCAGCACATGGGAATCCCAGGGAACTCTAGGCAACCTAACCCGCTGGGTGGCAGTGCAGCTCTGAAGGCCCTCACAGCGATAAGCAGCGTGCCAGTCGTTCCACCAACTGGCGTGGACCCCAACACACCAGCCCAGTATAGCAGGAGAGCAGCCGCATGCGCTGACGGCGGCAGCAGCAGAGGGGCCCAGGAGCAGCCTGTGTAAGCACACAGCCGTGGCGAGCAAGCAACCTGGGAGCAGCCTGTACATGCCGGTGACGATGGCGCCACAGGGGCCTGGAAGCAGCCAATGTGAGCCCACGGCAGCGGCAACCGAGCAGTCCGGGAGTGGCCTGCATGAGCCTGCAGCGGTGGCAGAGGAATGGCCCAGGAGTAGCCACAACCCCAGCAGCCACCCAGAATCTCAGCCAGGTGCACAGCCGCCTGGGTCAGACCCAAAGGCCATAGCCAGTACACAGCTGCCCGGCAAGGGTGCCACTTTCACATGAGAGCACACCCGGCGTGCCTGCCATGCCACACAGGGCTCTGCACTACTCTGACAGAGACCCTGCCCACAGCAGCTTAGGGGATTAACCCGGAGGCTGCTCCAAGAGTGCAGGTAACAGACACAGGAAATGGAGAAGGGCAAGGGGACCAGCAAGCATGAAAGGACTTTGTTCTCCCAGCTGACACATATGCTACCTGCCTACAGCTACCTCTATCATCATGAAAAGGCAGAAGAATTTGGTCCAGTCCAAAATTACCCAACAACCCCCAAGAGAGGGCCTGGGGAGATAGACTTAACCAATCTCCCCACAAAAGAATTCAAAATAAAGGTCATAACCATGCAGATGGACCTGCAGAGAAATATGCAAGAGCTAAAGAACCAAGTACAGAGGGAAAATACAGAAATAAAACAATCTCTGGAAGGACTTCAGAGCAGACTGGATGAGGTGCAAGAGGCTGTAAATGGAATAGAAATCAGAGAACAGGAATGCAGAGAAGCTGACACAGAGAGAGATAAAAGGATCTCTAGGAAAGAAAGAATATTAAGAGAACTGTGTGACCAATCCAAAAGGAACAACATTCACATCATAGGAGTAACAGAAGAAGAAGAGAGAGAAAAAGGAATAGAAAGTGCCTTTGAAGAAATAATTGCTGAAAACTTCCCAAAACTGGGGAAGGAAATAGTCTCTCAGACCATGGAGGCCCACAGAATTCCCAACACAAAGGACCCATGGGGGACAAGACCAAGACATATAATAATTAAAATGGCAAAGATCAAAGAAAAGGACAGAGTATTAAAGGCAGCCAGAGAGAGAAAAAAGGTCACCTACAAAGGAAAACCCATTAGGCTATCATCAGAATTCTCAACAGAAACCTTACAGGCCAGAAGAGAATGGCATGATATATTTAATGCAATGAAACAGAAGGGCTTTGAACCAAGAATACTGTATCCAGCACGATTATCATTTAAATATGAAGGAGAGATTAAATAATTCCCAGACAAGCAAAAGTTGAGGGAATTTGCCTCCCACAAACCACCTCTACAGGGTATTTTAGAGGGACTGCTCTAGATGGAAGCACTCCTAAGGCTAAATAGATGTCACCAGAGAAAATTAAATCACAGCAAAGAAAGTGGACCAACCAAATACTAACTAAAAGCAAAAAAATAAAATCAACTACTCACAAAAGGAGTCAAAGGAAATGCAAAAGAGCACAGAATAAAACACCTAACATATAAAGATTGGAGGAGGAGAAATAAGAAGGGAGGGAAAGAATCATCAGACTGTGCTTACAATAGCTTAATAAGTGAGTTAAGTTAGACAATTAGATAGTAAAGAAGCTAACCTTGAACCTTTGGTAACCACGAATCTAAAGCCTACAAAGTCAATAAGTACATATCTCTCAATAATCACCCTAAATGTAAATGGACTGAATGCACCAATCAAAAGACACAGAGTAACAGAACAGATAAAAAAGGAGGACCCATGTATATGCAGCTTATAAGAGACTCACCTCAAACCCAAAGACATACACAGACTAAAAGTCAAGGGATGGAAAAAGATATTTCATGCAAACAAAAGGGAGAAAAAAGCAGGTGTAGCAGTACTGGTATCAGACAAAATAGACTTCAAAACAAAGAAAGTAACAAGAGATAAAGAAGGACATTACATAGTGATAAAAGGGTCAGCTCAACAAGACGATATAACCATTACAAAATATATATGCACCCAATACAGAAGCACCAACATATGTGAAACAAATACTAACAGAATTAAAGGAGGGAATAGAACGCAATGCATACATTTTAGGAGACTTCAACACACCTCTCACTCCAAAGGACAGATCCACCAGACAGAAAATAAGAAAGGACACAGAGGCACTGAACAACACACTAGAACATATGGATTTAACAGATATCTACAGAACCCTACACCCAAAAGCAGCAGGATACACATTCTTCTAAAGTGCACATGGAACATTCTCCAGAATAGATCACATACTAGGCCACAAAAAGAGCCTCAGTAAATTAAAAAAGATTGAATTCTACCAACCAGCTTCTCAGACCACAAAGGCATAACACTAGAAATTAATTGTACAAAAAACCAAAAAGTCTCACAAACACATGGAGGCTTTACAACACACTTCTAAATAACCAATGGATCAATGACCAAATTAAAACAGACATTGAGCATTATATGGAGACAAATGACACAGCATAAAGCCTCAACTTCTGTGGGACACAGTGAAGGCAGTTCTAAGAGGAAAGTACATAGCAATCCAGGCCTATCTAAAGAAGGAAGAACATTCCCAAATGAATAGTTTAAAGTCACAATTATTGAAACTGGAAAATGAAGAACAAATGAAGCTGAAAGTCAGCAGAAGGAGGGACATAATAAAGATCAGAGAAGAAACAAATAAAATTGAGAACAATAAAATAACAGAGAAAATCAATGAAACCAAGAGCTGGTTCTTCAAGAAAATAAACAAAATAGATAAACCCCTAGCCAGGCTTATTAAGAGCAAAAGAGAATCTACACATATCAAAAGTATCAGCAATGAGAAAGGAAAAATCACAACAGACCCCACAGAAATACAAAGAATTATTAGAGAATACTATGAAAATCTATATGCTAACAAGCTGCAAAACCTAGAAGAAATGGACAACTTCCTAGAAAAATACAACCTTCCAAGCCTGACCAAGGAAGAAACAGAAAATCTAAACAGACCAATTACCAGCAAAGAAATTGAAGCGGTAATCAAAAAACTACCCAAGAACAAAACTCTGAGCCAGATGGATTCACCGCTAAATTTTATCAGACATATAGAGAAAACATAATACCCATTCTCCATAAAGTTTTCCAAAAAATAGAAGAGGAGGGAATACTTCCAAACTCATTCTATGTAGCCAGCATCACCCTAATACCAAAACCAGGCAAAGAAACCACAAGAAAAGAAGATTACAGACCAGTATCCCTGATGAATGTAGATGCAAAAATAATCAACAAAATATTAGCAAACTGAATTCAAAAATACATCAAGAGGATCATACACCATGACCAAGTGGGATTCATCTCAGGGATGCAAGGATGCTACAACATTCGAAAATCCATCAACATCATCCACCACATCAACAAAAATAAGGACAAAATCCACATGATCATCTCCATAGATGCTGAAAAAGCATTCGACAAAATTCAACATCCATTCATGATAAAAACTCTCAACAAAATGGGTACAGAGGGCAAGTACCTCAACATAATAAAGGCCATATATGATAAACCCACAGCCAACATCATACTGAACAGCGAGAAGCTGAAAGCTTTTCCTCTAAGATCAGGAACAAGACAGGGATGCCCACTCTCCCCACTGTTATTCAACATAGTACTGGAGGTCCTAGCCATGGCAATTAGACAAAAGAAAGAAATACAAGGAATCCAGATTGGTAAAGAAGAAGTCAAACTGTCACTATTTGCAGATGACTTGATATTGTATATAAATAAACCCTTAAGAATCCACTCCAAAACTACTAGAACTAATATCAGAATTCAGCAAAGTTGCAGGATACAAAATTATTACACAGAAACCTGTTGCTCTCCTATACATCAACAATGAACTAACAGAAAGAGAAATCAGGAAAACAATTCCATTCACAATTGCATCAAAAAGAATAAAATACCTAGGAATAAACCTAACCAAGGAAGTGGAAGACCTATACCCTGAAAACTACAAGACACACTTAAGAGAAATTAAAGAGGCCACTAACAAATGGAAACCCATCCCATGCTCCTGGCTAGGAAGAATTAATATCGTCAAAATGGCCATCCTGCCCAAAGCAATCTATAGACTCAATGCAATCCCTATCAAATTACCAAAAGCATTCTTCAACGAACTGGAGCAAATAGTTCAAAAATTCATATGGAACCACCAAAGACCCCGAATAGCCAAAGCAATCCTGAGAAGGAAGAATAAAGTGGGGAGGATCTCGCTCCCCAATTTCAAGCTCTACTACAAAGCCACAGTAATCAAAACAATTTGGTACTGGCACAAAAACAGACCCACAGACCAGTGGAACAGAATAGAGACTCCAGACATTAACCCAAATATATATGGTCAATTAATATACAATAAAGGAGCCATGGACATACAATGGGGAAATGACAGCCTCTTCAACAGTTGGTGTTGGCAAAACTGGACAGCTACATGTAAGAGAATTAAACTGGATCACTGTCTAACCCCATACACAAAAGTAAATTCGAAATGGATCACAGACCTGAATGTAAGTCATGAAACCATAAAACTCTTAGAAAAAAACATAGGCAAAAACCTCTTGGACATAAACATGAGCGACCTCTTCATGAACGTATCTCCCTGGGCAAGGAAAACAAAAGCAAAAATGAACAAGTGGGACTATATCAAGCTGAAAAGCTTCTGTACAGCAAAGGACACCATCAATAGAACAAAAAGGTACCCTACAGTATGGGAGAATATATTCATAAATGACAGATCCGATTAAGGGTTGACATCCAAAATATATAAAGAGTTCACACACCTCAACAAACAAAAAGTGAACAATCCAATTAAAAGATGGGCAAAGGAGCTGAACAGACAGTTCTCCAAAGAAGAAATTCAGATGGCCAACAGACACATGAAAAGATGCTCCACATCGCTTGTCATCAGAGAAATGCAAATTAAAACCACAATGAGGTATCACCTCACACCAGTAAGGATCCCCACCATCCAAAAGACAAACAACAACAAATGTTTGGCGAGGTTGTGGAGAAAGGGGAACCCTCCTACACTGCTGGAGGGAATGCAAATTAGTTCAACCATTATGGAAAGCAGTATGGAGGTTCCTCAAAAAGCTCAAAATAGAAATACCATTTGACCCAGGAATTCCACTTCTAGGAATTTACCCTAAGAACACAGCAGCCAATTTGAAAGAGACAGATGCACCCTTATGTTTATTGCAGCACTGTTTACAATAGCCAAGAAATGGAAGCAACTTAAGTGTCCATCAGTAGATGAATGGATAAAGAAGATGTGGTACATACACACAATAGAGTATTATTCAGCCATAAGAAGAAAACAAATCCTACCATTTGCAACAACATGGATTGAGCTAGAGGGTATTATGCTCGGTGAAATAAGCTAGGCAGAAAAAGACAAATACCAAATGATTTCACTCATATGTGGACTATAAGAACAAATAAAATACTGAAGGAACAAAACAGCAGCAGAAACACAGAACCCAAGAATGGACTAACAGTTACCAAAGGGAAAGGGACTGGGGAGGATGGTTAGGAAGTGAGAGACAAGTGGGGTGGAGAAAGGGAGCATTACGATTAGCATGTGTAATGTGGGTGGGGCATGGGAAGGGCTGTGCAACACAGAGAAAACGAGTAGTGATTCTACAGCATCTTACTATGCTGATGGACAGTGACTGTAATGGGGTTTGTGGGGGGGACTTGGTGATGGGGGGAGTCTAGTAAACATAATGTTCCCCATTTAAGAGTAGATTAATTATACCAAAAAAATTAATTAAACAAAAAATTCTCAATCATAATATAAGCTGGTCACAAGGATGGTAGTACAGCATAGAGAGTAGAGCCAATGATTCTGTAACATCCTCCTTTGTGGACAGTAACTGCACTAGTGGGAGTGAGGATTTAATAATATGGGTAAATGTTGAACCACTGTGTTGTATACTTGAAACCAATATAAGATTGTATATCAATGATACTTGAATTAAAAAACAATTGTGAGATGGGATGTGGAAAACATGAACTCAGAAATGAAGTGAAGAAAATTTCAGAATGATCTTATTAATAACCTTAGAAAATTAAAGAATATTGCATTTCTGTAAAATTAGTGGAAGATGCTATAGAAAAAGAATATTCAGATGCCAAGAAAGAGTTCTTAGAAATTAAAAAGTATTTTGCTTTGTACTAAAAAAAAAAAAAAATCAATGATCTGTGTAAGCTCAAGAATCCTTAGCAGCATGCACCATTCACTAGACTACTTGATAAAACACTTATTATTATACTACTGAACTAACCACCTGGATTCTGCTGACAACTGTGTATGTGAAGTACTTCCTTTTGATATTTTCAGTAATTCTCAGTTTTTAAAAATAAATAAATAAAATATGCTGTTAGTAATGAAAACTCTTATTAAGTTGAAAGGTAAATTTGAGGAAATTCTACCAAAAGTAGAACAAAAAGACAAAGAGGTGAATGACAGGATAGAAATTATATATATATATGACTAATCCAAAAGGGTTAACGTGCAAAAAAATAGGGGACTCAGAAAAATAGAATAGAGAAAATGGAAACAAATTATCAAATAATATAAGAAAAATTCCTAGAAGTGAAGGACAGGAGTATTCATAGTAAAAGTTCCTATACTACTGAAAGCACAGCAAAAATACATTTTAGAAACCCACATTAAGGCACATCATCATTGTTTCTGAAGATAAATTCTTACTATCACAAGGCTTGAAGAAAGTAAAGTCAAAATGGAACAATAAAGAAGGGTCTTGCCCAGACTGTGAAATGCAAATCCATACAGTGCCCTGCTTTCATAATAGACATTTCTCTTCAACAATGCTTTAAAAAAATCATAAAAACATTATAAAAGTTTAACATTTTAAGGAATTCTATAGTGACCTTTTTTCATTAGTATGGTAATCAAGATTCTATGATATAAACGAGGCTGGAACACAGAGTAGATGACTAGAGAAAGGAACCCAGGAAAACAGGCATCCCTTAGAACTCTGCCTAGTGGATGATGAATGCCTACTGACTGCATATAATCCCGGTATACTACATGCAAGTAACAAATTTTTCAAGATAACTTCTAAAAGCTCCAAAATTCACTCAATAAAGGACTGATTCCAAATTTTACAAATGCTACAACTGAGCAAAGCATATGTCTGTAATATGAGCAATCATAAAAATGTACAAAATTAAAATGAGTTTGATAGTATGTTTCTATTGATGATTTTTCTTCACCAAAATTTTTCTTGATATTGTTATGTTATTTTTGCAATTTAAAAATAGAGTTCCTTATCTTTTTCCTGTAAAATAATTGGTCCCAAGTACAAAATGATTATTTTAATTCATTTTGTTTACTCTCATGTTCTAAGATAATTTTGTGAAGACCTAAGTGTTTCATTTAGTATTATGAGAAGTAAAATGTTAAGGGATGTTCAAACTCTGTAAAGTTGAATAGAATAGCATTTGGATGACAGGATATAATTACAGATCACTAAGAATATGGTACAAAATGTACCAAATCCCACCTCTTCATACTTAGCAAAGAACAGAGTGCTTCAGTAAGATATGAGATTAATAAAATATTGAAAGAAATAATAATTCTGGAAGAACCAAGTCTTCCTAGTTAGAGCTATCAGAGTTGGAAGAATTATTACTCATATTTAATAAAATTTATATCAACCATAATGGACCATATTCTGTACTACATGTGTATCATTTAATTGAAATCTGTCCTTTATTTTCATGTTACTGTTTTCCAAGAAGTATGTCCAAATACTCCACCTAAATGTATAAGACCCCTATGGGCAAATAACCTATCCTACATAACTTTCAGTCTTAGTTCAAGTTCCCTCTAAAGCAGAACCTAGACAAGGTATGAGAACAGGTAGTTTATTTGGGATTTGATCCTAGGAAGCAGAAATGAGAATAAAGCAGGAAAGGAAGAGAAGTCTTTGCAGGGTCCATTCTCAACAGCACTGTTAGGTAATGGGGTCCTGGCTGAAATTAGAGGTGTTCCAAGAGGATTGGCATGGGACACTGAAAGCATGTGCTCTACTCACATACCTAGAATCTTGCCCTATACTCTGAGGAAAAGTTCTGAGACATTGAATCCATTCCAGACTTGCTGTTCCAATCAGTGATATCATCAAAGATCATCTGAAAGTTGCACATTGCCTTTTACAACTACTTCCAGGACTCTTCATTTTGTCAGGTCTGAGTGCCTTTGGAGCAAATAACAGAAGCCTTCTCGTGTGAGCTTAAGTTAAAGGGGTACTTATTAAGAGGCTATAGGAAACCTAACATAAGCCTCAGGCTAGGTTTGGATTTTGGATATTGGAAAGCAGCACTTTTCTCTGAATACTGGTTTCTTCTCTCTGCAGAGTTAAAATGAGCCATCATGTTGAGTGGGATTGTCGATCACTCATCTAATGCTTGTTGCCTGCACTGGGGTGGCAATGTCAGTGATTTGGAGATTGGAGACATAACCCTGCATCTCAAAGAACTTAGAATTTTGTTAAGAAAGGAAAACACATAAAGAACAGTGTACATACAAACTAGGGACCAAATGACTGCTACCACGTAAGTATTACAAGAGTTCACAAAGGGATATGCCATAGTGATTGGGATGGTCAGCAAAGGCTCCATGGAGGAGGTGAGCTGGGTTTCCAAGGAGGTGTAAGATTTAGAAAAGCAGAGAGGAGAAGAGGGGCAAGAAAGGACAAAATGAACAAGCAAAGAATCAGAGGAAGGAATGGATCCAGCCCATTTCCAAGCAATAACTTGGCCAGTGGCAACACACTGCCATCCACACTGATGAGCTCCTTCCTGGAGGCTGGTCTGGATGGTAAACCAGAGGTTAGGCTGTTGGAAATGTCTTCTTGTTTTTTCCAAACTACAATTCAGTTGTTGCCTTACCTGGGATAAGATCTGAAAACTGTCTACACAGAATGTGGCTTTGGTGATATCCTAGGTGAACTCTCTTACCTAATCACAAGTAGAATCAACCAAAAATAGGATCAAGGAACACTTAAAATTCAGCCACAAGAAAGTGTTCTAACCCAAAAAAGATGATTTTCTTTTCCAAAAAGACATCACTCTTAGATATTTTTCCACAGAACTTAAAAGAAACTATATTACATTAGTCTGAAGTCCTCAAGATCCATTTTATCATTTCATGCTTAAAATGATTTCCTTTGAATGGGAAGCAAAACCAAAAGTGACATTAATTCTTGGTTAATTTTCTAGTTCTTAACCTCCCTATTCTTTGAGAAATAGAACATCCTTGAATTAAATCCATAAACCATCTAATGATTTTATTATGTAAGGAGTAGCTGTTATCACCTTAAAATATATACCAGTAGATTTATCCCACAACTCGGTAAAAAGATTCACCAAATATTTTCAAAGTTTCTAAAAAATATATGTTTAGTATTGTGTCTTAGCCTGGTGATCACCTTTTAGTTTTCTCTCTTCCTTCTACATGCTTAACTATCAGCTACAGCCTTGTAGGAATGATTCTTGCTTGAATTCTTCTTCTTCCTGGAGTAATATATACTGAACTTTTCCACTAAGGTTTGTCCCACTTTTGTCTGGATTTTCTAGTCTTCCCTGTCTTGGGGCACCCCCCCAACCCACTACCCCGTTCCCTATGTAGTCACCAGATGGGTTGGAGACAGTTTTGGTTTCTTTACCTACTCCAGATTCTTTGCTCATCCTTCACTCATCCAGCAGTATAATTTTTAAAAATAGTAAGAAGATCTATATTGGGCATAAATCAAGTGATAAACAAAATGGGACTCTAAATGGCAAAAGCATGCAGAAGAGATAGATGAGTTATCCTGAAGCACATCAGTGCTTTCTACGCATCCCATCTGTCCATATTGTAAAGTTAAAGCATGCTTCATGGTGGTGACGCCTGGGAAGACAGCTTTATTTTAAATATTGATTCTCAAGCCTAAATGATTCAAATTCTGTCCTTCCAAATAATTTATTAGTTCTTTATTTTGGGGGAGGGGGAGGGAAGGGCATGCATGTAACTAATACCTGCTGAACATAAAAAAGCAAACACCTCAAACAGAAGGACTAATTCTACATTATGACCAGATAGTGTCATAGACTGGTGACAAGTCCAATTGCTACAAGATTCTACTAGACATGTCAATATGTGAGACCAAAGAAGAGAAGACAGACCAAAGTTCCAGAAGTTAGAGCTCAATGCATGAGATTTTAAGAGAAGTGACAAATTCCAACAGAGTTGGTTGTTTGGTTTTTTTTTTTTTTAAGTGTTTAAACACTTAGGCTCCTTGTCCACACATTCCTGAGA
Source organism: Manis pentadactyla (assembly GCF_030020395.1). Taxonomy (NCBI): domain Eukaryota; kingdom Metazoa; phylum Chordata; class Mammalia; order Pholidota; family Manidae; genus Manis; species Manis pentadactyla. The sequence goes on from NC_080020.1 coordinate 79,091,727, forward strand.
CAAAATGAGAGATTCAGGTTTAGCCCTGCTCTGAGACTATTCTGTTCTTAGAGAACCCTGTAATCCAGCAGTGTCTCAACACCTAGTCAGCCTTTTCATATGGCAATGCTCTGACCTCATGACCTGATTCTGTGACTTCCCTGGCCTCATAGCAAAAAGAGACCTTTTTATCTCAGTTCTGCAAACTATATACCTGGTTTTGTCTCTCCCTTCCCCACCCTGTTTTTCTAGCCAAGTAACACAATTCTCCAGAAATGGCGACTGAAATAATCCCTCTCTTCTACTAATTGGCTATACAACTTGGGGTAAATCATTCAGTCAGCCTGAACCTCAATTTTATTTTTTGTAAAATGAGGGGTTTGTATGAGATAGTTTCCAAGATCTCTTTGAATTTTAAAATACCCCTGCCTTTCTGTCAGGCTGAGGCGCTGGCCTGTCCCTGATAAGTTATTTGTCCATTGAAAGGGTGCACCGAGCAATCTCATTACAACACAACATTCTCCATGCTTTCCTGTCAGTGTATAGTTTTAAAATTAATTATTTCTGGTTCAGAATTGGACCAGGTACAGAATACTATATATCTTATTCTCACATAGAGTATAGAACAGTTAGTATTTTTGCAAATAATGAAATTAAAACCAGCTAACTTATACAGAGGAGAAATTTATTGGAAAGATACCAGTTGTCTCAAAGAATTTCAGGAAGACTGGAAAACTAGCCTTGGAAACAGAGACACAGGGTTGTGTGGCATAGTCAAGATCCTAGCAGAGGTTCAGTCAGTGTAGGGTGATGGCCTTGGCATTATCAGCCCTGGACAAACGTCACCATCCACTGAAGTCTCATTTCTAACCAGCCATTCTGAATGATCTCAGACCGTCTCTGGCCTTATCACTCCATGATGATCCAAAGTCTGGGAAAAAAATCTCTGATTGGCTGAACCTTGGTCAAATATCCACACACAGATTCAAGGGGTCCAAAGTGGGATTATTTGCTCCTCCCCAGCTTCCAGAATAAGAAGCCAGATCCTGGCCTCCACTCTTCTTGACTTGCCAAAACAGAAAATGTTTGGATGCTGGACCTCAGAAATGACATGTTCACTACACAGTTTTCTCACTTATGATTTCAAATTCAACACATCCTGGAGGCATAGGTAAGTAAGAGGTCAATTATGTTATGGAGAGGATTGCACCTGATTATTCCAGCATTACTTTATCTCTTCATTGATTTACATAAATCCATAGTTGGTCCAGTTAATGAAAATACTGATATTCGTCAGCATACTCACTAATATATTGGGCTAGCTTTTCATATTAATATGGCTCCTCTGCATGACAAAATGAGTGTTTGGAATGAATAATGAATCATAGGAAAAAAAAAAAAACATCATTCTGAGCACAAGCTGTCATTGATTTTTTAACGTAAAAGCAATAGCTCATATTGAGTCCCAGCCTACAGTTCTTCACAGAACTGAAGTTAATTTCTCTAAGACATTGCATTGTCCTGGTTTTGCAGACCAGCTAGAATGTCTGAGTTACCTGGAATTCAGGTGACAGATGTCAGAAGAGACACTAGAGTTAAGTCCTCTCAGCCTCTCCTAGAACAAATCTAGTAAGTTTCAGAAACAATTCTTCCACCCTGAAAACAAAAGGGGCAAAGAGGCTCCCACCGACTGCTGCCATTAGGTGGGACCCCTCCCAGGGCCAAGGCAATAGAAGGGAGTTTTGTCAAGGAGCTCAAGATTAAGACAGTCTTTCAGAGAAGAATTTGTCTGAGGAACTGCTGGGGAGTCAGCACGTTAGAGGTCTTTTGCTGTTGTTCTATCATTAAGACATTCAGGGGCCCACTAAAGAAAGCCTCCCTAAAGAGAAATAAGCAGCCACCAACCCAGAGTCTTCTATTCTGGAATGCAAAGCTCCCTGCTCTGGTCCACCCAGGGGCCCTGACTCCCAGTCCACAGAGGAAGCGGGTCCTGCCAACTGCTTAAGGAAGTGTCTATTCTGGTACAAACACTGTGATACAGGTTTGGATGTATGTAACAGGGACTCTCAGTGACTTAATAGAGTTTGTTTCTCCCTGTGTAAGAGGCCCCCTACTCTTCACTGATATGATACCTACTTGTCATTCAGGTCTTATGGGAAATGTCACCCCTTCTGAGAACCTTCTAACTTCTCTGTCAAAACAACGACCATACTTTATGTTATGGATTTTTTAATTTCTCCCCACATTAGAAGCAGCAACACAGAGAAAGGCGCCATATTTATTTTACTCATCATCACATTTCCAGAGAGCCACCTCCCACCTGCACATTACAGGTACTTATTTAATATACTGAATGTATCTTTGTTGAATGTTCTTGAGGGTCACAGGAATTGATACCTCTGGTTCATCATACATAGGGCTATTGCTCAAAAGATTTCAAAAGAGGAAATAATACAAAAAAAAAACAGGGCAGTGGTAACCATTTATTCCTCTAGCATAACTGCAAATTTGGAAGACAGCAAAAACAAATATTTCCATTTGAAAGATCTCCCTGTACAGCAGGGGCTGGCAAACTTTTTCAGTAAAGCAACAGTAAATATTTTAGTCTTTGCAGGCCATATGATTACTTGTTGCAATGACGGATGGTCCCCAACTTTCAGTGATTTGACATTTTGCCTTTATGATGGTGCAAAAGTGTTACACATTCAATAGAAACATTACTTCATATTTTGAATTTGATCTTTTCCTCGGCTACCCATATGCTATATGATATGCCCTCGTGATGGGCAGTGGCTGCAAGCTGCATCTTCTAGCAGCCCTATGATCACAACGGTAAACAACTGCTACGCTTAGAACCATCCTGTACCCGTGCAACCATTCTCTTCTTCACTTCCAGTACAGTATTCAATAAATTACATGAGATATTCAACTTTATTATAAAATAGGTTTTGTGTTAGGTAATTTTGCACAACTGTGAGCTAATGTAAGTGTTCTGAGCACACTTAAGGTAGGCTAGGCCAAGCTGTGGTGGTTGGCAGGTTAGGAATATTAAGTGCATTTTCAAAGGTACAATATTTTCAGCTTATTTAAGTTTATCAGAACTTAACACCATCCTAAATTGAGAAAGAGTTGTATTCAACTCTGCCATGAGAATGAGAGAGCCATAACCACCAATATGTAAACTAATGAATATGGCTGGGTTCCAATTAAACTTTATTTAGGAATGCTGAGAGGATTCAAGACAGCAGCATGAGAGGTGAGACAGAGAACTCCTCCCAAAACCACATATAGTATGAAAATATGGTTAATACAACTAATCCTAAAACAGCAACACGAAAGAAGGCTGCACCAGAGTGCACATACCTGGAGAACAGAGCAGACCTCACGAAACAGGGTAATGTACCAAAGCGTTGATCCAGCAGGACCCAAGCCCTTCCCCCACCCCAGCTCACCGGCAGGAGGAAGAGAAACAGAGTGGGGAGGGGGTGGAAGCCTAAGACTGCTGAACACCCAGCCCTGGAGATATGCATTGGAGCACAAACCTACATTGTGCGGTGTTCTGGAGGTTGGTGGGGTTCGGGAACTGGGACAGGCAGAGTGCTTGAGAGACTGAGATTTTGGCTGTTTGTGAAGGAAGGGGATCCCCATCCGGCCACTCTGGGACAAAGGAAAGGCGGGTGGTCTGAGCAGCTTCCTAGCAGCTAGAGGGCTGCTGAAGGGGCAGGGATTGCATGGATCTTCCTGCACAGGAGAAGGGATAGGTGGACAAAGTTGTCTGGGCGTGCTCTGCCCAGCAGATTAGGAACTTAGAGGAGCTTCAGGTGCTCCATCCGCCTGGCTGGCTACTCAGCTTTGAGGCCCCCCCACTGTGACATGCAGCCTGCTCCAAATTCCTCCTGGCCTGCCAGCATGGCTTGCAAACCAACAGTCACTGCACTGGCAACACACCAGTCAGAGGGATGTCCCACCTACAACAGCTAGAGATGCAAACCACAGAGGCTCTCACCTGTGTGCTCAGCCCACTGGCTTTGACACTGGAGACAAGCACTGCAGCCAGGAAGCAGATAACAGCTCTTTCTACACACCAAGCACCAGCGCCACTTCCCTGCGACCCCCAACCACTCTCCAGTGGCCGAGCAGCTCCAGAGACTAGAGCTTCTGGGTACTAGAGGGCGCCACATAGAAATATGAAATGTCAAAGGAATGTGGTTCAGACCAAAATCTCACAAACCCCAGAAAAAGGGCCAAATGAAATGGAACTCATCAATCTTCCTGAAAGATAGTTCAAAATAAAAATCATAAACATGCTCATGGAGGTACACAAAAATATTCAGGAACTCAGGAACAAATTTAAGCCAGAGATTCAATCATTAAGAAATTCCATATCTGCAATGAAACATACAATGGAGGAATTTAAAAGCAGATTAGATGTAGTAGCAGATATGGTAAATGGAATAGAAATTAGAGAAGAGGAATACAAAGAGGCTGAGGCACAGAGAGAAAAAAGGATATCTAAGAATGAAAGAACTGTGTGATCAATCCAAAAGGAACAATATTCACATTATAGAGGTACCAGAAGAAGAAGAGAGAGAAAAACAGATATGAAGTGTCACTGAGGAGGTAATTGCTGATAACTTCACCAATCTGGGAAAGGAAATAGTCTCTCACACAATGGAAGCCCACAGATCTCCAAACACAAGGGACCCAAGGAGGACAACACTAAGACATATAATAATTAAAATGGCAAAGATCAAAGACAAGGACAGAATATTAAAGGCAGCCAGAGAGACAAAAAAGATCATGTACAAAGGAAAACCTGTCAGGCTATCATCACATTTCTCAGCAGAAACCTTACAGGCCAGAAGGGAGTGGCATGATATAATTAATGCAATGAAAAAGAAGGGCCTCAAACCAATGATACTCTACCCGGCAAGGTTATCATTTAAATATGAAGAAGGGATTAAACAATTTTCAGATAAGCAAAAGCTGAGAGAATTTACATCCCACAAACCACCTCTACAGTGCATTTTGGAGGGACTTCTATAGATGGAAGTATTCCTAAGGCTAAATAGTTGTCACCAGGGGAAATAAAACCACAGCAAAGTAGAACAATTAAATACTAAGCAGATGTAAAATCAAATCAACTACCCCCAAAGTCAGTCAAGGGATAGACAAAGAGTATAGAATATGATACCTAATATATAAAGAATGGAGGAGGAAGAAAAAGGAGGAGAAAAAAAAGAACCTTTAGGTTTTGTTTGCAATAGCATACGAAGGGAGTTAAATTAGACTGTTACATAGTAAGGGAATTACCCTTGAACCTTTGGTAACCATGAATCTAAAGCTTGCAATGGCAATAAGTACATACCTATTGATAATCACCCTAAATGTAAATGGTCTGAATGCACCAATCAAAAGACACAGAGTCAGTGAATGGACAAAAACAAGACCCGTCTATATGCTGCCTACAAGAGACTCCCCTTCAAACCCAAAGACATAAACAGACTGAGAGTAAAGGGATGGAAAAAGATATTTCATGCAATTAACAGGGAGAAAAAAGCAGGAGTTGCAGTACTTGTATCAGACAAAATAGACTTCAAAACAAAAAGTAACAAGAGACAAAGAAGAACATTACATAATGATAATGGGGTCAGTCCAACTAGAGGATATAACCATTATAAATATCTATGCACCCAACACAGGAGCACCTACATATGTGAAATAAATACTAACAGAATTAAAGGGGGAAATAGAATGCAATGCATTCATTTTAGGAGAATTCAACACACTGCTCACTCCAATGAACAGATCAAACAGACAGAAAATAAGTAAAGAGACAGAAGCACTGAACAATGTATTAGAACAGATGGACCTAACAGACATCTACAGGACACTCCATCCAAAAGGAACAGGATACACATTCTTCTCATGCACATGGAACATTTTCAAGAATAGATCATATACTAGGCCACAAAAAGAGCCTCAGTAAATACAAAAAGATTGAAATTGTACCAACCAGCTTCTCAGATCACAAAGGTATGAAACTAGAAATAAATTACACAAAGAAAATGAAAAACCCCACAAACACATGGAAGCTTAATAAAATGCTCCTAAATAAAAACAGAGATTGAGCAATATATGGAGACAAATGACAACAATAATTCAACACTGCAAAATCTGTGGGACACAGTGAAGGCCTTGCTAAGAGGAAAGTATATTGCAGTAGACGCCTACCTCAGGAAAGAAGAGCAATCCCAAATGAACAGTCTAAACTCACAATTAATGAAACTACAAAAGGAAGAACAAATGAGGCCCAAAGTTAGTAGAAGGAAGGACATATTAAAGATTAGAGCAGAAATAAATAAAATTGAGACAAATAAAACAATAGAATCAATGAAAGCAGGAGCTGGTTCTTCAATAGATAAACCTAAACCCTAGCCAGACTTATCAAGAAAAAAAGAGAGTCTACACACATAAACAGAATCAGAAATGAGACAGGGAAAGTCACCACAGACAACACAGAAATACAAAGAATTATGAGAGAATACTATGAGAAATTATATTCTAACAAACTGGATAACCTAGATGAAATGGACAACTTTCTAGAAAAATACAACCTTTCAAGGCTGACCCAGGAAGAAACAGAAAATGTAAATAGACCAGTTATCAGCAAGGAAATTGAACTGGTAATCAAAAAACTACCTAAGAACAAAATGCCTGAATCAGATCGTTTCACTGTTTAATTTTATCAAACATTTAGTGAAGACCTAATACCCATTATCCTTAAAGTTTTCCAAAAAGTAGAAGAGGAAGGAATACTCCCAAACTCATTCTACAAGCCAACATCACTCTAATACCAAAACCAGGTAAAGACTTCATAAAAAAAGAAATTACAGGCCAATGTCCCTGATGAACATAGAAGAAAAAATACTCGACAAAATATTATCAAACTGAATTAGAAAATACATCAAAAAGATCATCCATCTTGATGAAGTGGGATTCAAAGGATGGTACAACATTCAAAAATCCATCAATATCATCCACCACATCAACAAAAAGGACAAAAACCACATAATCATCTCCATAGATGCTGAAAAAGCATTTGACAAAATTCAACATCCATTCATAACAAAACTGTCAACAAAATGGATATAGAGGGCAAGTTCCTCAACATAATAAAGGCCATATATGACAAACCCATAGCCAACATTATACTTAACAGTGAGAAGCTGAATGCTATTCCTTTAAGATCGGGACCAAGAAAGGGATGCCCACTCTCCCCACTTTTATTCAACATAGTTCTGGAGGTCCTAGCCACAGCAATCAGACAACACAAAGAAATAAAAGGCATCCAGAGTGGCAAGGAAGAAGTCAAACTGTCCCTGTTTGCAGATGACATGATATCATACATAAAAAACCCTAAAGAATCTACTCCAAAACTACTAGATCTAATATCTGAATTCAGCAGAGTTGTGGGATTCAAAATTAATACACAGAAAGCTTTTGCATTCCTATACACTAATGATGAACTAGCAGAAAGAGAAATCAGGAAAACAATTCTATTCACAATTGCATCAAAAAGAAGAAAATACCTAGGATAAACCTAACCAAGGAAGTGAAAGACCTATACTCTGAAAACTACAAGACACTCATGAGAGAAATTAAAGAAGATACCAATACATAGAAACACATCCCATGCTCATAGATAGGAAGAATTAATATTGTCAAAATGGCCATCCTGCCTAAAGCAATCTACAGATTCAATGAAATCCCTATCAAAATACCAACAGCATTCTTCAACAAACTAGAGAAAATATTTCTAAAATGCATATGGAACCACAAAAGACCCCAAATAGCCAAAGCAATCCTGAGAAGGAAGAGTAAAGAATTATGTTCCCTGACTTCAAGCTCTACTACAAAGCCACAGTAATCAAGACAATTTGGTACTGGCACAAGAATAGACTCATGGACCAATGGAACAGACTAGAGAGCCCAGATATAAACCCAAGCATATATGGTCAATTAATATCCATGGATATATAATGGGGAAATGACAGCCTCTTCAACAGCTGGTGTTGGCAAAACTGGATAGCTACATGGAAGAGAATGAAACTGGATTATTGGTTAACCCCATATACAAAAGTAAACTCAAAATGGATCAAAGACCTGAATGTAAGTCATGAAACCATAAAACTCTTAGAAGAAAACATAGGCAAAAATATCTTGTGTGTAAACACGGGGAACTTTTTCCTGAACACATCTCCTCAGGCAAGGGAAACAAAAGCAAGAATGAGCAAATGGGACTACATCATGCCAAAAAGTTTCTGTACAGCAAAGGACATTACCAGCAGAACAAAAAAGCATCCTACAGTATGGGAGAATATATTTGTAAATGACATATCTGACAAGGGGTTAAAATCCAAAATATATAAAGAACTCATATGCCTCACCACCGAAAAAGCAAATAACCCTATTAAAAATTGGGCAGAGGATATGAACAGACAATTCTCCAAAGAAGAAATTCAGATGGCCAACAGGCAAATGAAAAGATACTCCACATCACTAATTATCAGGGAAATGCAAATTAAAACCACAATGAGGTATAACCTCATGCCAGTTAGGATGGTCATGATAGAAAAGAATAGGAACAACAAATGCTGGCGAGGATGCAGAGAAAGGGGAACCCTCCTACATTGCTGGTGGGAATGTAAACTAGTTTAACATTGTTGAAAGCAGTATGGAGGTACCTCAAAAACTCAAAATAGAAATATCATTTGACCCAGGAATTCCACTCCTAGGAATTTACGCTAAGTGTCCATCAGTGGATGAATGGATAAAGAAGATGTGGTACATATACACAGTGGAGTATTATTCAGCCATAAGAAGAAAACAAATCCTACAATTTGCAACAACATGGATGGAGCTAGAGGGTATTATGCTCAGTGAAATAAACCAGGTGGAGAAAGACTAGTACCAAATGATTTCACTCATCTGTGGAGTATAAGAACAAAGCAAAAACTGAAGGAACAAAACAGCAGCAGACTCACAGAACCCAAGAATGGACTAACAGTTGCCAAAGGGAAAGGGACTTAGGGGAGGGAGTTGGAAGGGAGGGAGAAGAGATATAAGGGACATTACGATTAGCACACGTAATGTAGCGGGGTCGCACATGGAAAGCAGTATAGCACAGAAAAGACAAGTCCATCTTACTAGGCTGATGGACAGTGACTGTAATGGGGTATGTGGTGGGGACTTGATAGTGGGGGGAATCTAGTAACCACAGTGTTGCTCATGTCATTGTATATTAATGATACCAAAAATAAAAGAATGCTGATACTTTAATTTTATGTCATTTTCAAATGTCATGAAATATTCTTTTTCTTTAGATTGTTTTCAACCATTTAAAAATGTAAAAGCATTCTTAACTCAGGCATCTATCAAAAAAGACAAGGGCTGGGCTAGGCCCACAGGCTGAAGTTTGCCAATCCTTGTCAAACAGCACATTTTTGCCAAAGGAGAGTCTCTAGCTTTGGTTCCTTTCTGTAGGCGGTCTACACGTTCAGTGCAATTCACATTCACAGGCACCTACCATGTGCCCAGCACTAGGCCAGAGGTGGCAGAGAGGCTAAGAAGGTTAAGGCTGTTCTCTGCCTCCAAGACTATATAACGTGGACCAAAATAACTGTGACATAGGGCTGGCAGTGGAAGATAATTCTGAAGAGAAAAAGAAAGTAGTGAAGGATCCACAAACTGTGGACTGCAGTCTGTGGTTGGGGATGGGTAGTACATCCTGACAAGGAGGCCTCTGAGAGGGAGTCACCGGCCATGTGCACTCAGAAGCAGCAGCACTCAGTCTGGCTGCACCTCCAGGGGATCCCAGCGCATCCTGGGCAGTGAGGCCAGGAAGGTATGTGTCAACTGTGAGGGACCCTCAGGGGCCAGCAGAAAGCCTAGTCTGGTGGGCAACTGCAAACCAGTGGGGATGACTAAACTGGTACCAACAATGTATCGGCTTTCTAATGTTCTCACTATCACACTATTAAAAAGTGGTTTCTGAAGATATCTGATTCTATTTTCAGTTACTAACTTACCAAATTTTTTACCTGACAAACCCTCCTGGGAAAAAATACATTGAATTCAAGGACACTGAGGAGGGGAACAAGCCATTGGTGGATTCCAGCAGAGGGTTAGTGTTTTCCCAGGGCCCAAAATGTACAAAAGTTGTCATTGTATGGTAAAAGAAATCATAAAGCAAGAATGAAACGACAATTGCAATATTCACTAGATTTTGGGAAAACTGAACTATCAGTCACATGCCCTGCCTTGCTCCATCCTAAGTAAGAAAGCCTTGTTTTGTCCCTGAAGAGAAAATTACTCAATATTATACTGCCCCTTCCCTTTCAGGTTTGAAATAGGAGTCTTGTTGGAAATCATGAATAGCAGAATAATAAATCACCCTTTCATACTAACATAATGTATAAGAAGCAGGAAAAGTCAAATCAGGTTACAAGGATGGAAACTGAATTCTCCTTCAGTCAGTTATAAAATGCCACCTTGCTTATCCAACCAAAAATTCAGGACAAGTCTCTTGGAGTGCCTCCTATTAAAAGATATCATCTTGGAACATAACATAGGAGGCTCAGGAAATGGAAGTACCATTAATCTGCACACAGTGATCACCTCCTGCACACTGATGCACAGGCTGATGGCAGAGAAAAAGTCCAATTGATGGTACCAGATGAGCTGTCCTGGGCAGAGACTCAGAGCACTGCAGCTCTGCCTTCCATTCAGGAATTCCCCCGACTGCTCCTTTCTGCCAGCTCTATCCATCACCTTCCTCCTTTCCCTAGTCTTGGGATTAAGGGAATCAAGTGCTGATGGAGGGTCAATCAGTGATGAATTTGCATAAACTGCAGTGACGCAATATCGACATTTTGTAATTAACTGATTTTTTAAATAGGATTACATTTATAAGGTTCGAATTTCAACAATTATAAATAGATATGAAGTAAAAACCAAACACAACAAAACTCTTTCCAATTACTCTCCCCCAATCTCTCAGTTCCCCTCTCTGTTGGTAGCTATGTTATTATAATTTCCTAAATATCCTTCTAGAAAAATGCTATGCATATTATAAGTAAATGTGTTGTTAAAAGATACTATTTTAAGTTACATAAGTAACTACATTAGTTGAGGTAACAGGCTGGAATGAATAAGTCCCAAATGCAATAGCTCGAACAAAATAGAAATTTCTTTCTTTCTCATATAAGAGTCCAAGGTAGGCATCCTCGGTCAATAGGTAGCTCTGTACTACACTTTTGTTCAGGGGTCCAGGCTTTCTGGCAACTCTGCCATCTTCACAAAGTAGCTCCAAGCATTGCCATTCTGCCATTGGATGGGGGAAGGAACAGGAGATAAAAAGCCAGGGGTATTCCATGATGGGCACTTCACTTCTGCTTACTTTCCATTGGTAAAGGTTTAGTGATGTGGCCTTATCAGTTGCAAGGGAAGCTGGGAAATGTGGCTATATTGCAGCTACAGCTCTGCTGTACTCTGGTGGTTGTGTCTTGTTAAAGAGTTTAGCCACTGGCCCACTCTCTACAGCGTGATCACCTAATAACGCTTTTCCAGACTGCTGCCAAGTGCCTCTGCCAAGAGGGGGCTGCAACCATGAACTTAAATCCCCTGAAGTACAGTTAATATAAGGTTGTAAAGTTCAGCAAGCTGTTACTGCAAAAGAAAATTACCATGGCTATTCTGCCCACCAAGTAAATACTCTCCCCTTTTTTGAAGTATTTAACAAACATTTTTATAGTGGTATGTTCTGTGCTTTCTAAAAACCAACTCATTTAATCTTCATAATAAACCTCTGAGATAGGCACAGCTATGGTCCAGTGCCCAGTTTACAATTGAGGAAACTGGGATATGGTGAGGTTAATTATCCAGTCACAGTGGAAACCTATGCTAGTCTGCATTTTTTACCAACAAAACCTTAATTTTATTGTAATTTCAGTGAACTCAGTAAAAAAATTCTCTCTTCCCTTATAGGTAGAGGTAACCATGTGACCCAGTTCAAGCCAATGAATATAAGGGGATATCATTGAGTAAGGCACCAAGGAAAACTATCATTTTACTGAAAAAAATGAAACAAAACAAAAAAACAGGAGAAACAGGAGAAAGATGGCATATATCTTTTGCCCTTTGACCCTTATCCTTCTTTTGGTCTGGAATGTGGAAATGATGCCTGGAGGTTAAGCAGCCATTCTGTGACCATGGGATGAAAACTGAGGATGGTTTAACAGGAAGAGAGAAGGAACCAGCTGCACCAGTCCCAGACTTCTTTGCTATGTGAAAATATATATGTATAGTCCCATTTGCTTAAAACAGTAGAAAAATCATCACTGATATTTAAATCCAGTAGAAATCATTACTGACTTTAAAAAGTGATCATTACTGATATTCAAATCCAGATCCTGATTCTGACTGCCCCAAAGTCCATAAATCAACTATTCCTTTTTAGGGGTATACCAACTGGCCTCTCCTTCATTGGGCCTGCCCTGTGTCCTCTTGTCAGAGTCCAACACTCATTCCCTCTGCATCAGGCCCCAGTGCCAACTCTTCCCAGATGAAGTCAACCTTCCCTGTCCTGATGCACAGCAGTCTAGCTCCTCATGGTGTTGAAATTCTGAATTCCAGAATAGGATTTTGGATCTACCCATTTCGATTCTGAGAAAGCATTCCTGAGACCAGGTAATCCCACTTTACTGCTGTACCAGCAGTTATACTTGCTAAGCCATTTACAAAGTCCAAGAAAAGAATCATAGGCTTCTAAATTTTGGAAAATCGCAGCCTTTTTATAATATCATAGAAACCAATGTGCAGAAGGACCAAACAAAACAAAACAAAACAGGCCTCTCAACTCTGAAGGGCTCGCTCTTCAATCCAAAAGAGACATTTAAATATTCATCTGTTCAGATATAGAGCAGATTCAGAGGCCCAGCTCCTACTCTCAGGGAAGAGATGGCTTGGCCTAAGGACTGTGGCCTAAGGACCAAGGCTGGACATAAAACATTGCTATCTGGTATCCTTCAAAGGCTATTAAGAAGCTATTACTCTTAATCAGCATGCTTTCTTTCCTGCTATCAGGAAGGGCATGGTGTGTGGGGCCTGCCTGTAGACAGCTGGGGTTTGGCAAGACTGGGCACATACAAGTCTACGGCTCATAGATTTTAAGGGTAGACTTGTAAATGGAGGTGTTAGCCCTCACATCCGATCTTTTTAGTACATCAGGCATTTTTTTTTCTTCCCAGAACAGGAAAGCAATCTTCTCCCAAAAATGAACCAGAAAACTGCTGGCAGCTTGGAAATAGCAGTCCATCCCTACTCTAAGCTGTTACGGTTTATTAAATGGGGAAAGGCTCAGCCACAGGGCCTCTCCATATTCTAAGACAGTTTAGAGAAAGAGATGGACTCGAAGAAAGGAGTGAAAAGGGACCAGGGGAAAGAAAATTATGAATGTAGGAAGAAAATATGCTGTCTTGCTTAGTGCGACAAGAAGCTTAATATTTAATGTTTTCCTACAGCCTTTCCCATCCTAAAGAGAACACTCCCCAAAAAGTATCTACTGTATTTAAATCTTTTTTTTAATGAAAAAGGCCTTGAAAAATAAGCATGTGTCTCAGGAGCTGAAGCTAACTATTTTCTTGTATTGATGAGAAGATCAGGGGCCATAGGCAGTGAAGGCAAGGAGAGAGCTCCAGGCTGCTGGCCAAGGACCAGGAGCAGAGCCACCCCCTCCTCTGGGCCAGCCCAGTGGGTCCCAGGAACAGGAGAGACCAGGACGCAAGAGCCTGAACCCTCACCCCCTGCACTCCCAAGCCAGCTGTGTGGTATTGCATTGTCCCTTATCTGCCACACATGACTTAAGGCTTTCAAAAACTGTCCCTAAACCTTCTGAATTATGAATTTTCACCTTAATAAAAAAATTTTCTTTAAAAAAGATACTTGAGAGCAGGGCGGAAGATGGCGGCGTGAGTAGAGCAGCGGAAATCTCCTCCCAAAACCACATATATCTATGAAAATATAACAAAGACAACCCTTCCTAGAATAAAGACCAGAGGACACAGGACAATATCCGGACCACATCCACACCTGAGAGAACCCAGCGCCTCGCGAAGGGGGTAAGATACAAGCCCCGGCCCGGCGGGAGCCGAGCGCCCATTCCCCCAGCTCCTGGCGGGAGAAGAATAGGCAGAGCGGGAGGGAGACGGAGCCCAGGACTGCCGAACACCCAGCCCCCGCCATCCAGGCCAGAGCGCAGACACAGTACGTGCACAGGGGACCCTGGATGCTAGGGAAACAGGGCAGCAAGAACAGTGAGCGGGCACCGGAGGCCAGGTGCCGGAGGACATAAGAAAAGCACGCGACCATTTTTTTTTTGCTGTTTTGTTTTGGTGAGCGCTTTTTGGAAGTCTTAAAGGGATAGGGCCCCAAATACTAGGGAAACAGGGCAGCAAGACCGGTGAGCAGAGGCCTGAGGCTGGCGCTGGAGAATAAAGAAAAACGAGCGGCCACTTTTTTTTTTTTTAATTTAAATTTTTTTTTGTGTGTGTGGTCATTGTTTTGTTTTGGCTGGTGCTTTTTGGAAGTCTTAAAGGGGCAGGGCGGGACACTTAATCCAGAGGTAGGGAATCCAGAGATCTCTGGGCACCCTAACCCCTGGGCTGCAGGGAGCAGGGAGGCCCCTTACGGAAATAAATACCCTCCAGGGCGCTCCCCCTCCAACGCGACTCTACCACTTTGGAGCAGAGGCCCGAACCAGGCCACACCCACAGCAACAGTGGAGATAAACTCCATAGCAGCCGGGCAGGAAGCAGAAACCCTGTCTGCGCGCAGCTGCCCAGAACAAGCCATTAGAGGTCGCTGTTCTCCCAGGACAGGAGGGCCACAAACCAACAAGAAGGGAAGTTCTTCCAGCCGTCACTCGTCCCAGCTCTGCAAACTATTCCTATCACCATGAAAAGGCAAAGCTACAGGCAGACAAAGATCACAGAGACAACACCAGAGAAGGAGACAGACCTAACCAGTCTTCCTGACAAAGAATTCAAAATAAGAATCATAAACATGCTGATAGAGATGCAGAGAAATACGCAAGAGAAATGGGATGAAGTCCGGAGGGAGATCACAGATGCCAGAAAGGAGATTACAGAAATGAAACAAACTCTGGAAGGATTTATAAGTAGAATGGAGAGGATGCAAGAGGCCATTGATGGAATAGAAACCAGAGAACAGGAATGCATAGAAGCTGACATAGAGAGAGATAAAAGGATCTCTAGGAATGAAACAATATTAAGAGAACTGTGTGACCAATCCAAAAGGAACAATATCTGTATTATAGGGGTACCAGAAGAAGAAGAGAGAGGAAAAGGGATGGAAAGTATCTTGAAAGAAATAATTGCTGAAAACTTCCCCAAACTGGGGGAGGAAATAATCGAACAGACCACGGAAATACACAGAACCCCCGACAGAAAGGATCCGAGGAGGACAACATCAAGACACATAATAATTAAAATGGCAAAGATCAAGGACAAAGAAAGAGTTTTAAAGGCAGCTAGAGAGAAAAAGGTCACCTATAAAGGGAAACCCATCAGGCTAACATCAGATTTCTCAACAGAAACCCTACAGGCCAGAAGAGAATGGCATGATATATTTAATACAATGAAACAGAAGGGCCTTGAACCAAGGATACTGTATCCAGCATGACTATCATTCAAATATGACAGTGGGATTAAACAATTCCCAGACAAACAAAAGCTGAGGGAATTTGCTTGCCACAAACCACCTCTACAGAACATCTTACAGGGACTGCTCTAGATGGGAGCACTCCTAGAAAGAGAACAGCACAAAACACCCAACATATGAAGAATCGAGGAGGAGGAATAAGAAGGGAGAGAAGAAAAGAATCTCCAGACAGTGTATATAACAGCTCAATAAGCAAGCTAAGTTAGGCAGTAAGATACTAAAGAGGCTAACCTTGAACCTTTGGTAACCATGAATTTGAAGCCTGCAATGGCAATAAGTACATATCTTTCAATACTCACCCTAAATGTTAATGGACAGAATGCACCAATCAAAAGACATAGAGTAATAGAATGGATTAAAAAGCAAGACCCATCTACATGCTGCTTACAAGAAACTCACCTCAAACCCAAAGACATGTACAGACTAAAAGTCAAGGGATGGAAAAACATATTTCAAGCAAACAACAGCGAGAAGAAAGCAGGGGTTGCAGTACTAATATCAGACAAAATAGACTTCAAAACAAAGAAAGTAACAAGAGATAAAGGACATTACATAATGATAAAGGGCTCAGTCCAACAAGAGGATATAACCATTCTAAATATATATGCACCCAACACAGGAGCACCAGCATATGTGAAACAAATACTAACAGAACTAAAGGGGGAAACAGACTGCAATGCATTCATTCTAGGAGACTTCAACACACCACTCACCCCAAAGGATAGATCCACTGGGCAGAAAATAAGTAAGGACACAGAAGCACTGAACAACACAGTAGAGCACATGGACCTAATAGACATCTATAGAACTCTACATCCAAAAGGAACAGGATATACATTCTTCTCAAGTACACATTGAACACTCTCCAGAATAGACCACATACTAGGCCACAAAAAGAGCCTCAGAAAATTCGAAAAGATTGAAATCCTACCAACCAACTTTTCAGACCACAAAGGCATAAAACTAGAAATAAACTAGAAATAAACAAAGAAAGCAAAGAGGCTCACAAACACATGGAGGCTTAACAACACACTCCTAAATAATCAATGGATCAATGACCAAATCAAAATGGAGATCCAGCAATATATGGAAACAAATGACAACAACAACACAAAGCCCCAACTTCTGTGGGACACAGCAAAAGCAGTCTTAAGAGGAAAGTATATAGCAATCCAAGCATATTTAAAAAAGGAAGAGCAATCCCAAATGAACGGTCTAATGTCACAATTATCGAAATTGGAAAAAGAAGAACAAATGAGGCCTAAGGTCAGCAGAAGGAGGGACATAATAAAGATCAGAGAAGAAATAAATAAAATTGAGAAGAATAAAACAATAGAAAAAATCAATGAAACCAAGAGCTGGTTCTTCAAGAAAATAAACAAAATAGATAAGCCTCTAGCCAGACTTATTAAGAAGAAAAGAGAGTCAACACAAATCAACAGTATCAGAAACGAGAAAGGAAAAATCACGACGGACCCCACAGAAATACAAAGAATTATCAGAGAATACTATGAAAACCTATATGCTAACAAGCTGGGAAACCTAGGAGAAATGGACAACTTCCTAGAAAAATACAACCTTCCACGATTGACCCAGAAAGAAACAGAAAATCTAAACAGACCAATTACCAGCAACGAAATTGAAGCGGTAATCAAAAAACTACCAAAGAACAAAACCCCCGGGCCAGATGGATTTACCTCGGAATTTTATCAGACATACAGGGAAGACATAATACCCATTCTCCTTAAAGTTTTCCAAAAAATAGAGGAGGAGGGGATACTCCCAAACTCATTCTATGAAGCTAACATCACCCTAATACCAAAACCAGGCAAAGACCCCACCAAAAAAAGAAAACTACAGACCAATATCCCTGATGAACGTAGATGCAAAAATACTCAACAAAATACTAGCAAACTGAATTCAAAAATACATCAAGAGGATCAAACACCATGAGCAAGTGGGATTCATCCCAGGGATGCAAGGATGGCACAACATTCGAAAGTCCATCAACATCATCCACCACATCAACAAAAAGAAAGACAAAAACCACATGATCATCTCCATAGATGCTGAAAAAGCATTTGACAAAGTTCAACATCCATTCATGATAAAAACTCTCAGCAAAATGGGAATAGAGGGCAAGTACCTCAACATAATAAAGGCCATATATGATAAACCCACAGCCAACATTATATTGAACAGCGAGAAGCTGAAAGCATTTCCTCTGAGATCGGGAACTAGACAGGGATGCCCACTCTCTCCACTGTTCTTTAACATAGTACTGGAGGTCCTAGCCACGGCAATCAGACAAAACAAAGAAATACAAGGAATCCAGATTGGTAAAGAAGAAGTTAAACTGTCACTATTTGCAGATGACATGATGCTGTACATAAAAAAACCCTAAAGACTCCACCCCAAAACTACTAGAACTGATATCGGAATACAGCAAAGTTGCAGGATACAAAATCAACACACAGAAATCTGTGGCTTTCCTACACACTAACAATGAACCAACAGAAAGAGAAATCAGGAAAACAACTCCATTCACAATTGCATCAAAAAAAATAAAATACCTATGAATAAAAATAACCAAGGAAGTGAAAGACTTATACTCTGAAAACTACAAGTCACTCTTAAGAGAAATTAAAGGGGACACTAACAGATGGAAACCCATCCCATGCTCATGGCTAGGAAGAATTAAAATCGTCAAAATGGCCATCCTGCCCAAAGCAATATACAGATTTGATGCAATCCCTATGAAACTACCAGCAACATTCCTCAATGAACTGGAATAAATAATTCAAAAATTCATATGGAAGCACCAAAGACCCCGAATAGCCAAAGCAATCCTGAGAAAGAAGAATAAAGTAGGGGGGATCTCACTCCCCAACTTCAAGCTCTACTATAAAGCGATAGTAATCAAGACAATTTGGTACTGGCACAAGAGCAGAGCCACAGACCAATGGAACAGACTAGACAATCCAGACATTAACCCAGACATATATGGTCAATTAATATTTGATAAAGGAGCCATGGACATACAATGGCGAAATGACAGTCTCTTCAACAGATGGTGCTGGCAAAACTGGACAGCTACACGTAGGAGAATGAAACTGGACCATTGTCTAACCCCACATACAAAAGCAAACTCAAAATGGATCAAAGACCTGAATGTAAGCCATGAAACCATTAAACTCTTGGAAGAAAACATAGGCAAAAACCTCTTAGACATAAACATGAGTGACCTCTTCTTGAACATATCTCCCCGGGCAAGGAAAACAACAGCAAAAATGAACAAGTGGGACTATATTAAGCTGAAAAGCTTCTGTACAGCAAAAGACACCATCAATAGAACAAAAACGAACCCTACAGTAAGGGAGAATATATTTGAAAATGACACATCTGATAAAGGCTTGACGTCCAGAATATATAAAGAGCTCACACGCCTCAACAAACAAAAAACAAATAACCCAATTAAAAAATGGGCAGAGGAACTGAACAGACGATTCTCCAAAAAAGAAATACAGATGGCCAACAGACACATGAAAAGATGCTCCACATCGCTAATTATCAGAGAAATGCAAATTAAAACTACAATGAGGTATCACCTCACACCAGTAAGGATGGCTGCCATCCAAAAGACAAACAACAACAAATGTTGGCGAGGCTGTGGAGAAAGGGGAACCCTCCTACACTGCTGGTGGGAATGTAAGTTAGTTCAACCATTGTGGAAAGCAGTATGGAGGTACATCAAAATGCTCAAAACAGACCTACTATTTGACCCAGGAATTGCACTCCTAGGAATTTACCCTAAGAATGTAGCAGTCAAGTATGAGAAAGATCAGTGCACCCCTATGTTTATCGCAGCACTATTTACAATAGCCAAGAATTGGAAGCAACCTAAATGTCCATCGATAGATGAATGGATAAAGAAGGTGTGGTACATATACACAATGGAATACTACTCAGCCATAAGAAAAGGGCAAATCCAACCATTTGTAGTAACATGGATGGAGCTGGAGGGTATTATGCTCAGTGGAACAAGCCAAGCGGAGAAAGAGAAATACCAAATGATTTCACTTATCTGTGGAATATAAGAACAAAGGAAAAACTGAAGGAACAAAACAGCAGCAGAATCACAGAACTCAAGAATGGACTAACAGGTACCAAAGGGAAAGGGACTGGGGAGGATGGGTGGGTAGGGAGGGATAAGGGGGGGGAGAAGTAGGGGGTATTAAGATTAGCATGCATGGGGGGTAGGAGAAAAGGGAGGGCTGTACAACACAGAGAAGGCAAGTAGGGATTCTACAACATTTTGCTGTGCTGATGGACAGTGACTGTAAAGGGGTTTATAGGGTGGACCTGGTATAGGGAAGAGCCTAGTAAACATAATATTCATCATGTAAGTGTAGATTAGTGATACCAAAAGAAACAAAAAGGGCAGTTCCTGTGTGGTAACCTCCAATGAGTTCTACACAAGGGTATAAAGGGCATATAAAAGTGTAGGCAAAGGGTCTGTTTGTGTTTATACAAAGGATCAAAGCCTAATTGCGCTACCCCGAAAATGAACTAAGATACAATATGAAAAAGAACTTCCAACATCAGCACTCTCTGGAAGACTCATGCCAGAAGATGATCATCAAAAAACCCCAACAAAGATCCACGCACTGGTACAGCTGTAGATGCACTCATCCCACCAGTTACTGGACTTGCCATGGGAATGAGGAAGGCGATATCTAAGCTGGCCTGTGCATACAGTAAAACAACAAATTTGACTGGATCTATACTGTTGGAACTCAACCAAGAATTAGGAGAAGTGCAAATTGTAGCGCTCCAAAATCTTACAACTACAGACTATTTACTGTTAAAAGAACATAAGAGATGTGAACATTCCCCAGGAATGGGTTGTTTTAATTTGTCTGATTTCTCTCAGACTGTTCAAGTTCAGTTGGACAATATCCACCATATCATAGATAAGTTTTCACAAATGCCTAAGTTGCCTAACTGGTTTTCTTGGTTTCACTGGAGATGGCTGGTAATTACAGGTATGCTTTGGTTATGTAACTATACTCCTATTATGTTAATGTGTGTGCGCAATTTAAGTAGTAGCTTAAAACCTATACATGCTGAAGTTACTCTACAAGAAGATATGTCAACGAAATAATCAATCTTCCCATGTTTTCTTCCGCCTGCTACTTCTATAGCTTTTCTTCCTCCTTCCTAATTACAACCCTTAAATAGAATTTGTGCCTCATATCAAATTTACCGAGTATCATAATTCTTCCAAGTGGTAAAGACACCTCAAGACAATTGCTTGGCAGAGAAGCCACAGGGCATAAATATACAAAGAAATAAAAAGCTAACCATTTCAAACAATAAGGCTTCTCTCTCACTTACCAACTTTACATTTCCCTGTATGGCCCTGGAAGATGACTGGTTAGCCAGAGATGGGTAAGATTCCTCAAGGGAGGAACTACCTAAGACAGGTACAGTCGCAGGGGGGTCATCAGGTGAGAAATTGGGGATCAACAGAGGTGAGGCTTAGAACCTCAGCCCCCCATTCTGAGAGATATCTTCTGCATATGTGGATGTTTTATTGCCCTTGTCTAGCTTGGATTAACACATAGTCTACAGGCACACACTTGATCATCTACATTTGCTCTCTTACAACACTAAACTATGTTTTCTACCTTTATCTTGTATCTACCTACCACTTCAGCATTTTATTAAAAATAATAATAATAAAGAGAGAAATGTGGTATCCACATATAAATCTAGTATAAAAATCAAATGAGTATTCATATTGGAACTGACTGTTTATAGTTCATAATGCATGAGCAAAACCGAAAGTTTCTGTGATGGCTGCCCTTGTACTGTTCACCATGTAAGAACTTATTCACTATGTAAGAATTTGTTCTCCATATAAGAACTTGTTTGTTATGCCTCAGAAGATTGGAGACTGATGAAAATTAGGCTTGGGGTGGATTAATGATTGTGCATTGAGCATTGACTCCCCTATACAGAATTTTATTGTTGTTAACCATTTGATCAATAAATATGAGAGATGCCCTCACAAAAAAAAAAAAAAGTATACACTTCCAATGGTAAAATAATAAGTAACCAGGATGTAATGAATATAGTCAAGATATTGTAACAGCTTGGTATGGTGATAGCTGGTACCTAGAATTGTCATGTATATAAATGTTGAATCACTTTGTTGTACACCTGAAACTAATGTAATGTAATACTGTGTGTCAACTACCCTTCAATAAAAAAAATAATTATCTAAAAAAAATAATAATAAGATACTTGAAAAAGTATGTGAAATATAGGCAAAAAAAAAGGTCAGTCAAAAAAGACTGGCTGTTTCAATGCTGGCTCCCTCATCCATCCCCACTGCAGGTCACTCCCTCCCAAAATCCGGTTTGCTCCCTCACTACACCATGGTGAGTGTTAAAGCCCCACTCCAGCCCTGTTTCCCATGGTGGGTGTGTCACTCTCTCTGTGGTTACCTTTGGCATATTTTATTCAGTCAGATGTAGAGAGTATCTTTTCACCATCACCCCCTACTTTGTAAGATGAGGGTATCAGAGACCCTACTTTCCTTTCATTCACTTCCTTTCTCCAACGCCCTGCTCTATCATCTATACTTTTAATTTTTTTGTATCATTAAGGTTTATAAAAGGTTTGTCTTTTCTGAAATTATGTCTTCTGTGCTTTGTCTTTGAAGTTAAAGATCCAGTAAATGCTTATAGCGTTCTGATGCCAATATAGCTTACTGTGCTCTTTAACAACTGTTTTCCAAGAAAATGTCCCAGAACTGAACAACATGAGTTTCCAGATGCAAAGGGCTTACTAAGTAAGTGCCTTTAACATTACATAAAAATAGACCCAGACCAAGGCAAATATTAGTGAAAGTATAGACCACTGTAAAAAATAAAGAGTAAATTCTACCTGTTTCCAAATTGGGGGATTCAGGGCAAGGAGTGGGGGAAGGGGAAGTACAAAATAAAAGATCAGGAATTAGGATAGCTTCAGATTTTCTCTCAGTAATGCTGGGAACTAGAGGAGGAATGCCTTCAGATTTCTGAAGGACAATTATTTTCAACATAAAATCTATACTCAGAAAAATAATCAAAAAAGTGTTAGTGTAGCGGGCGGAGCCAAGATGGTGGTGTGAGTAGTTCAGTGGAAATCTCCTCCCAAAAACATATATATTTATGAAAATACAATAAATACAACTATTCCTAAAAGAGACACCAGTGGATACAGTACAACAGCCAGGCTACATCTACATCTGCGAAAACTCAACATCACACGAAGGGGGTAAGATACAAGCTGTGGCCCAGCGGGACCCAAACGCCCCCAACCACAGAACCCAGCGGGAAGAAAGGAGTCAGAATGGGGAGGGAGTGAAAGCCCAGGACTGCTAAACAATCAGCTCTAGAAATCCGCACCCAGAGCACAGACACACGGTGCACAGGTGCTGGATATTAGAGAAAAACTGCGGGCAGGTCCCCGCAACCGGCGCCCCTGAGACAAAAGAAAAGAGAGTGCTTTCTGCAAGTACTAAAGAGACAGGGACCACACAGCTGGACGAAGTCGTCCCAGCACACTTAACCAGCAGCTGGGAATCCCGGGGAACTTTAGGTGCCCTGACCCCCTGGGCAGCAGTGCAGCTCTGAAGCCCCTCATGGCACTAAGCAGCCTGCCAGTCGTTCCCTCAACTGGCGTGGACCCCGACACACCGGCCCAGTAGTGGGAGAGCGGCAGTATGCACTGGGGGTGGCGGTGCCAGAGGGGACCGGAGTGGCCCGCGCACGCCGGCGGCACCAGAGGAGACTGGGAGCAGCCTGCAAAAGCCCGCCGCAGCAGTGACCAAGCGGCCCGGGAGCGGCCCACACACGCCGGCGACCGAGGCACCAGAGGGGCCCAGGAGAGACCCGCGCAAGTCCGCGGTGGCGGCAACAGAGCGGCCTGCATGTACCGGCAGCAGCGGCGCCAGAGGGGCACAGGAGAGGCCCGCACGCACCTGCAGCAGTGCCAGAGGCGTCCGAGTGTGGCCCACACGTGCCGGTGGAGGCAGCGCCAGAGGGGCCCAGGAGCGGCTCACGGGAACCAGCGGCAGCAATGGAGGAGCAGCCCAGGAGCAGCCGTGCTCCCAGCAGCCGACTGGAATCCCAGCCCAATGCACAGCCACCCGGGCCAGACACAAAGGCTGCTGCTGGTACACAGCTGCCCAGCAGGGGCACCACTAGCATAGGGGAGCGCACCTGGCATGCCTGCCACTCCCTGCAGGGCTCTGCACTGCTCTGACAGAGAACCTGCCCACAGCAGTTTAAGGGATTAACCCGATGGCTGCTCCAGGAGTGCGGGTAACCGACACAGGCAGGGCAGAAGGGCAAGACAACCAGCAAGCAGGAAAGGACTTTCTTCTCCCAGCTGACACACCAGCAACCTGCCTACAGCCACTGCTATCACCATGAAAAAGCAGAAAAATTTAGTCCAGTCTAAAATAGTCCAGACAAACCCTGAGAGAGGATCTGCAGAGATAGACCTAACCAGTCTCCCTAAAAAAGAATTCAAAATAAAAATCATAAACATGCTGATATATCTGCAGAGAAACATGCAAGAGCTAAAGGAGCAAGTTCAGAGGGAGACTACAGAAATAAAACAATCTCTGGAAGGACTTAAAAGCAGAATGGATGGATGCAAGAGGCCATTAATGGAATAGAAACCAGAGAACAGGAACGCATAGAAGCTGATGCAGAGAGAGATAAAACGATCTCCAGAAATGAAACAATATTAAGAGAACTGTGTGACCAATCCAAAAGGAACAATATTTGCATTAGAAGAAGAAGAGAGAAAAAGGAATAGAAAGTGTCTTTGAAGAAATAATTGCTGAGAACTTCCCCAAACTGGGGGAGGAAATAGTTGCTCAGACCACGGAAGCACACAGAACTCCCAACAGAAGGGACCCAAAGAGGACAACACCAAGACACATAATAATTAAAATGACAAAGATCAAAGACAAGGACAGAGTATTAAAGTCAGCCAGAGAGAGAAAAAAGGTCACTTACAAAGGAAAACCCATCAGGCTATCGTCAGACTTCTCAACAGAAACCCTACAGGCCAGAAGAGAATGGGATGATATATTTAATGCAATGAAACAGAAGGGCCTTGAACCGAGGATCCAGCACGATGATCATTTAAATATGAAGGAGGGATTAAACGATTCCCAGACAAGCAAAAGTTGAGGGAATTTGCCTCCCACAAACCATCTCTACAGAGTATTTGAGAGGGACTGCTCTAGATGGCAGCACGCCTAAAAAGAGCACAGAACAAAACACCCAATATATGAAGAATGGACGAGGAGGAATAAGAAGGGAGAGAAATAAAGAATCATAAGACAGTGTTTATAATAGCTCAATAAGCAAATTAAGTTAGACAGTAAGATAGTAAAGAAGCTAACCTTGAACCTTTGGTAACCACAAACTTAAAGCCTGCAATGGCAATAAGTACATATCTTTCAATAATCACCCTAAATGTAAATGGACTGAATGCACCAATCAAAATACACAGAGCAATAGAATGGATAAAAAAGCAAGACCCATCTATATGCTGCTTACAAGAAACTCACCTCAAACCCATAGACATGCACAGACTAAAAGTCAAGGGATGGAAAAAGATATTTCATGCAAACAACAGGAAGAAAAAAGCAGGTGTTGCAGTACTGGTATCAGACAAAATAGACTTCAAAACAAAGAAAGTAACAAGAGATAAAGAAGGACATTACATAATGATAAAGGGCTCAGTCCAACAAGATGATATAACCATTATAAATATATATGCACCCAACACAGGAGCACCAGCATATGTGAAACAAATACTAACAGAACTAAAGGAGGAAATAGAAAGCAATGCATACATTTTAGGAGACATCAACATGCCACTCACTCCTAAGGATAGATCCACCAGACAGAAAATAAGTAAAGACATGGAGGCACTGAACAACACACTAGAACAGATGGACCTAATAGACATCTATAGAACTCTACATCCAAAAGCAACAGGATATACATTCTTCTCAACTGCACATGGAACATTCTCCAGAATAGACCACATACTAGGCCACAAAAAGAGCCTCAGTAAATTGAAAAAGATTGAAATCCTACCAACCAACTTTTCAGACCACAAAGGTATAAAACTAGAAATAAATTGTACAAAGAAAGCAAAAAGGTTCACAAACACATGGAGGCTTAACAACATGCTCCTAAATAATCAAAGGATCAATGACCAAACTAAAATGGAGATCCAGCAATATATGGAAACAAATGACAACAACACAAAGTCCCAATTTTTGTGGGACGCAGTGAAAGCAGTCTTCAGAGGAAAGTATATAGCAATCCAGGCATACTTAAAGAAGGAAGAACAATCCCAAATGAATAGTCTAATGTCACAATTATCGAAATTGGAAAAAGAAGAACAAACGAAGCCTAAGGTCAGCAGAAGGAGGGACATAATAAGATCAGAGAAGAAATAAATAAAATTGTGAAGAATAAAACAATAGAAAAAATCAATGAAACCAAGAGCTGGTCCTTTGAGAAAATAAAGAAAATAGATAAGCCTCTAGCCAGACTTATTAAGAGAAAAAGAGAAGCAACACACATCAACAGAATCAGAAATGAGAAAGGAAAAATCACGACGGACTTCACAGAAATACAAAGAATTATTAGAGAATACTATGAAAATCTATATGCTAAAAAGCTGGAAATCCTAGAAGAAATGGACAACTTCCTAGAAAAATATAACCTTCCAAGACTGACTAAGGAAGAAACAGAAAATCTAAACAGACCAACTACCAGCAACGAAATTGAAGCGGTAATCAAAAAACTACCCAAGAACAAAACCTCTGGGCCAGATGGATTCACCACTGAATTTCATCAGACATATAGAGAAGGCATAATACCCATTCTCCAAAAAGTTTTCCAAAAATAGAAGAGGAGGGAATACTTCCAAACTCATTCTATGAAGCCAGCATCATTCTAATACCAAACCAGCCAAAGACCCCACCAAAAAAGAAAACTACAGACTAATATCCCTGATGAATGTAGATGCAAAAATACTCAACAAAATATTAGCAAACTGAATTCAAAAATACATCAAGAGGATCATACACCATGACCAAGTGGGATTCATCTCAGGGATGCAAGGATGGTACAACATTCAAAAATCCATCAACATCATCCACCACATCAACAAAAAGAAGGACAAAAACCACACGATCATCTCCATAGATACTGAAAAAGCATTTGACAAAATTCAACATCCATTCATGATAAAAACTCTCAACAAAATGGGTACAGAGGGCAAGTACCTCAACATAATAAAGGCCATATATGATCAACCCACAGCTAACATCATACTGAACAGCGAGAAGCTGAAAGCTTTTCCTCTGAGATCGGGAACAAGACAGGGATGCCCACTCTCCCCACTGTTATTCAACATAGTACTGGAGGTCCTAGCCAGGGCAATTAGACAAAACAGAAATACAAGGAATCCAGATTGGTGAAGAAGAAGTCAAACTGTCACTATTTGCAGATGAAATGATATTGTATCTAAAAAACCCTAAAGACTCCCCTCCAAAACTACTAGAACTAATATGGGAATTCAGCAAAGTTGCAGGATACAAAATTAATACACAGAAATCTGTGGCTTTCCTATACACTAACAACGAACTAACAGAAAAGAGAAATCAGGAAAAAAAATTCCATTCACAATAGCATCAAAAAGAATAAAATACCTAGGAATAAACCTAACCAAGGAAGTGAAAGACCTATACCCTGAAAACTACAAGACACACTTAAGAGAAATTAAAGAGGCCACTAACAAATGGAAACCCATCCCATGCTCCTGGCTAGGAAGAATTAATATCGTCAAAATGGCCATCCTGCCCAAAGCAATCTATAGATTCGATGCAATCCCTATCAAATTACCAACAGCATTCTTCAATGAACTTGAACAAATAGTTCAAAAATTCATATGGAACCACCAAAGACCCTGAATAGCCAAAGCAATCCTGAGAAGGAAGAATAAATTGGGGTATCTCGCTCCCCAACTTCAAGCTCTACTACAAAGCCACAGAAATCAAAAGAATTTGGTACTGGCACAAAAACAGACCCACAGACCAGTAGAACAGAATAGAGATCCAGATATTAAACCAAACATGTATGGTCAATTAATATATGATAAATTAATATATGATAAAGGAGCCATGGACAGTCTTTTCAACAGATGGTGCTGGCAAAACTGGACAGCTACATGTAAGAGAATGAAACTGGATCACTGTCTAACCCCATACACAAAAGTAAATTCAAAATGGATTAAACACCTGAATGTAAGTCATGAAACCATAAAACTTTTTAGAAAAAAACATAGGCAAATATCTCTTGGACATAAACATGAGCGACTTCTTCATGAACATATCTCCCCGGGAAAGGGAAACAAAAGCAAAAATGAACAAGTGGGACTATATCAAGCTGAAAAGCTTCTGTACAGCAAAGGACACCATCAATAAAACAAAAAGGTATCCTACAGTATGGGAGAATATATTCATAAATGACAGATCCGATAAAGGGTTGACATCCAAAATATATAAAGAGCTCACGCACCTCAACAAACAAAAAGCAAATAATCCAACTAAAAAATGGGCAGAGGAGCTGAACAGACAGTTCTCCAAAGAAGAAATTCAGATAGCCAACAGACACATGAAAAGATGCTCCACATCGCTTGTCATCAGAGAAATGCAAATTAAAACCACAATGAGATATCACCTCACACCAGTAAGGATTGCCACCACCCAAAAGACAAACGACAAATGTTGGTGAGGTTGTGGAGAACGGGGAATACTCCTACACTGTTGGTTGGAATGTAAATTAGTTCAACCATTGTGGAAAGCAGTATGGAGGTTCCTCAAAATGCTTAAAATAGAAATACCATTTGACCCAGGAATTCCACTTCTAGGAATTAACCCTAACAATGCAGCAGCCCAGTTTGAGAAAGACAGATACACCCCTATGTTTCTCACAGCACTATTTACAATAGCCAAGAAATGGAAACAACCTAAATGTCCATCAGTAGATGAATGGATAAAGAAGACGTGGTACATATACACAATGGAATATTTATTCAGCCATAAGAAGAAAAGAAATCCTACCATTTGCAACAACATGGATGGAGCTAGAGGGTATTATGCTCAGTGAGATAAGCCAGGCAGAGAAACACAAGTACCAAATGATTTCACTCATATGTGGAGTATAAGAACAAAGAAAAACTGAAGGAACAAAACAGCAGCAGACTCACAGAACCCACGAATGGTCTAACAGTTACCAAAGGGAAAGAGACTGGGGTGGATGGGTGCAAAGGGAGGGATAACGGTGGGGAAAAAGAACGGGGGTGTTGCAATTAGCATGTATAATGTGGGGGGGTATGGGGAGGTCTCTATAACACAGAGAAGACAAGTAGTGATTTTACAGCGTCTTACTATGCTGATGGACAGTGATGTGAAGGGATATGTGGGGCGCACTTGGTGAAGGGGGGAGCCTAGTAAACATAATGGTCTTCATGTAATTGTAGATTAATGATACCAAAATTTAAAATTTTTTTAAGTTAAAAAAAAAGTGTTAGTGTAGAATAAAGACATTTCCTGATATGCAAGGACTCAAAATTTCACCTTCCACATACCCTTCTGGGAAGTTACTGGAGATATGTGCCGACAAATGAGAGGAAGTGAGTTAAGAAAAAGGAAGGCACATGACCCGTAAGACAGGATCCATCCGGTAGATCCCAGAACAGTGCCCGGTGACAGCAGAGCAGCAGTTCCAGGAAGCAGTCAATCAAAATTTGAAAAGGGTGAGGTAAAAGAAGATTCCAAAGATTTGACTATATACTTGAGAATTTGAAACAGCTTAAGTAACCAAGGCAGAGAAACCTAAGGGGGGTGTGGGGAGTGGAAAGGAAGAATAAAGTAGTTTGGGAGAAAAAAAGCTGCTCAAGAAAGGAAGACAGTTTTAATGATGATGGTGACTACCACGGTGATAACCATGGATTTTTAATTCAAAATTGCAGACTAACCACACATCGCCTCTCTGTTTTGAGATCTGAATTGAATACCGAGTAAAATGAATTGTAGTATAAATCACAACATTGAAGAGACCTGGAGGAGCTTCATCAGTTCAAAGTGTTCAGCTTATTTCTGGAAGGCAGAAAGTAGATGGAGGAATTTCTGATCAGGATGCTTCTCAAACATATGCATCTACTTTTACTTGTTCCTAAAACCCCACTAAAACATATTTTTAATGGGTAAAACCAGATAATCCTACTTTATCAGCCACAAAGTGGATGTGTCCAACTTGGTTTTCCCACTGTGGGTCAGTTCTGTCTCTCGGCCCCCATAACCTTAGGTCTTAGTGAATTTCACGTACCTGGGAGATGGAGCAGCACCAAAGACAGCAGGAGGAGCTTTGAGATCCCTTCTGTTCTTGGTTCCCTTCCTGAGGGGCCCTGAGTAAACCAGAGAGCTTCTTGGAACCCTGGTGGTCTCATTGATAAAATGGGGATAATAACATCCATCCCATCTCCTACAAGGGTGTGGTTGCTGGACTAAAGTGAAACCAGAAGTAAGGAGACACTCTGTGTCCTCATCTTCAAGCCTTGAATGTTAAAGTCAGCTTCCTTTAATATTCAAGTTACAATGATGGCACGGGCATGCTTGACCAGATTAGCAGGCTCTGCCATCCCATCCCGTCCTCACCTTATCTCACTTACTGGGGTAGCCAATCCACACAATTCTACCATCAGTCATGAAACAGAACAGTCCCCAGAGCCTGAAGAGTGGACAGGGACATAGCATGGGGGTGGGAGGGCAGTCCACTGACCACAGGGCCTTGGCCCAGGGCAAAATGTGGCCTCTTCACAATTATGTTATTGCTGTTCCCAACCATCACAAAGGAGGGTTGTCTTCCCTAACATATCACTCAGCAGGGTGCCAGGCCAAACGGACTGCACTGTCATTCTCTGTATGAAAGCCCCTTGCCCCAGACATGTTGGTTGTGCCAGAATGGTGGTGGCCAAGGTGCTGTTTCAGCACCAGCCTCCCTCTGCTGCCTACCAGGCCTGGCACAGACATGTTGGTTGTGCCAGAATGGTGGTGGCCAAGGTGCTGTTCCAGCACCAGCCTCCTCTGCTGCCTACCAGGCCTGGCACAGCCCCCAGATCAACAGCGCCAATCTCCCAGGTGAATCAAATCTCATGGCTTCATTGTCCATTTTTTTTCAGTCCAGCCTCTCTCCATTCATCCAACATGTTCTAACACTCTGTTAATAGGTGTAGTAGGCTAAATAATGCCTCCTCCCCAAAGAGGTTCATGTCCCAATCCCTGGAATCTATGAATATGTTACCTTACACGGCAGAAGGAACTTTGCAGGTGTGATTAAACTAAGGATCTCCAGATGGGAGGTTATTCTGGGTTACCTTAGTGGGCCCAGTATAATCACAAAGGTCCTCACAAGAGAGAGGCAAGAGGGTCAGAGACCAAAGGAAGCAGAGGGAAAGAAAGACATGTGACAAAGAAAACAGAGTTGAGAGAGAGCAACTGAAATTTGAAGATGGATTAGGAGGCCATCAGCCAAGGGCTGTAGGTGGCCTTTAGAAACTGGACTAAAGGCAAGGAAATCAATTACCCCCTAAGGCCCCCAGAAGGCACTTAGCCCTGCCAATGCTTTAATTTTAGTCATCATGTAAAACCCAATGTGGACATCTGACTTCCAGAACTGTAAGAAAATTAATTCGTGATGTTTTAAGTCACTATCCCTGTAATCTATGAATATTTTACCTTACATGGTAATAATATAATAATTACTATAATGATAATTTATTGCAAGAAACAATAGGACACTAATGAAACAGGGGTGAAATTAGATTATCTTCTTTAAAAAATTGTTTGGCCATACCTACAGAAGCTGAACATATGTGTATATGCATATGTTTTCCCTAGGTGTGCACCCAATGGAAATGTGTTTATTTGTTCACTGAAGACATCTACTATAATGTTTCTAGCAGCACTATTTGTAAGGTCCCAAACCTGAGAATTACCCACATGTTTGTCAGTAGCAAAATGAATAAATTGAGGTACATTCACATGGTGGAATACTATACAGCAGAAAGAATGACAAACTATGACCATAGGCAGCATGCATCTTTTAAACATAGTGTCAAGTGATAGAAGCCAGACAACAGAGTATATTCTGATTCAATTGCCATAACTGCAAATACAAGCAAAAGTAATCTATGCTGGTTGAAGCGACCACCCTGTACAACTCCCTAAAGGGAAGACATAAGGAAGTCCTCTGGAGAGCTGATAATGTTCTATCTCTTGATCTTAGGATGCTTCAGTTTGTGCAAAATCATTGAACTTGTGAAATGTGCACCTTTTAATATGTACTATACAGTAATAATAACTTTTTTTTTTTTTAATGGGAGAACAGAGACTTGTGCCTTCCTGCAGATTTGCCCAGTTCCTCTCTGGGAACTTCCAATTTCCCCAAACAAATGGGTGTGGGCACAGAGTAACCCAGATCCAGGATTCTGGCTCACTAGAGCCCAACTCTAGGTTAAAATGCCTTGTGATCTTGCTTTACGTATATTTACTAAAGGGCCCATCTCAATGGGTTATTCTCCTAAAAAGGAGGCCTGCCTGGAGGTAAGTCATCTTTCTCCCTTTGAGAACTCAAAACTACAAACTAGTTTTGATTGACTTATATGCACAGCAAAAAAGAAAAAGTTCATGGTCTTTTCTCCACCGAGATGATCCCTGATAAATGAAAAGTTAAAACCACTGCTTCTTAATTTTAATCTTTCCTTATCCTGCAGTGGAGTTTTAACACATGAAATATATATTGTGAAATTTTGTTCAACTGTTAAAATTTAATAATAGGGTAATAGTTATAAATTCATAAAACAAAAACAAGAATGGTTGCTCCCACCAACACCCCAAATTGAAGTGAGACTCTGGTTTTATCTAAAGCGGGTACTGGGACAGGAAGGGGGAAGAAGGACCCGTGGGGACAGACACACGGACCAGCCGCGTGGATATGAACTGAGGGGAGGGATGCAGATACAAGGGGAACCAGAGGCCATGAATACAAGGGTGGCTGTCTCCCCACAGTTGGGAAGACACTGCCTTTCCTGCTCCTGATCAAGTCGCCCAGGTCAAAAGGGGGTGGCCGGGTCAGGGAGTGTGTGTGTGTTGGAATGGAGGGGCGGGGGGAGAACTTCCAACAGAAAGCGGAGCTTCGGAGACTAGACTTTGGCCCCCCGGGTCCGAAGACACTTTGACCCTGCCGCCCCCCACCTGCAGCGCAGTCCTGAGCGGGCGCGTCACTCCCAGCGGAAACGCCGCGCCGCCAGGGCGTCTCGCTAGGTGCGCGTCTTCGGGCCCCCGCTCCAACCTTCGCGGCTAGGAGCTCACCGCCCGCCTCTCTCCTCCGAGCAGGGGCGGGGACAGGGCGGCACCTACCGGGATCTGCGACTGCAGTCGCAGAGGAGCAGCCGAAGACCATAACCCAGCCGGGACGGCACCCTGGGGTCACCAGCGCGGAGGGTGCGAGTCGACCCAGGAAGATGGGGAACGCTGCCGCCGCTTCGAAAGCTCGTCCCAGGTCAGTGTGCGGCACCATCTCTGCAGGCTGCACTTGGGGAAACTTTGGTTTTCCATGTTGGCTGCCTGGAGCAGGGCATCGAGGGCGCAGCCCAGGGCCCCACGGCCTCCGTGCGCCCCGCCAGGCGCGCTCAGGCCCTGGGAGCCCGCATCTCCCGTGCCCTGACACTGCAGTGCCCCGAGCGGGGACCGAGACCCGGCACCAACCGTGGGCCGGCGGGTGCAGGCACCTGTCCAGAGACCATGTCCCGTCATATCGGGGCGCGCTCTTAGCGAGACTACTCTCGCGCCTCCCGAAATTCTTGCCTGTTCTCGGTTCGGGCTTTGCTGCAGTTCCAGCTTGGACCCTGGCGGGATGCGGCTTTCACCTCCTCCTTGGCCTTGCAGCGCCGGGGAATAAATGCGGGAAGCCCGCGGCGGCGGGATGTCGGGGAGGATTCGGGCAGCAGCTCAGGGTCGCCGCTGCTGCGGCGGAAACGGAGCGCGCTCGGCCGCAGGAGCGCGCAGGTCGGAGGGTCCGAATTGGGCGCGTCTCTGCAGGTGCCTCCTGTCGCCAGTCGGCTGAGGTGCGGGATGGGCGCGGAGGGCGATCTGGGGACTGTGGAGCTGTTCGCAGTCACTGGCTGGACAAATGGGAGCCACGCAGGGGTAAGCAGCCCGGTCCTTGGGCGCCTCTTGGGCGCACACAGTCTTGGCGCCAGGACCCCGGACCCTTTACCGGAGACCCGAGTCCTGAGGTGCACCTGCCCCAGGATGAGGGCAATGGCTGCTCCCCGCGGGCGCGCCATTTCCCAAGGGAGGGCCGCGTCTTCCGGGCAGGCTGTGTGGGGACCGCTCTGCAGCGGCTCTGGGCAAAACCCCTTCTCCTAGATGTCGATCTCCTCAGTTCATCAGCTGCCTGTCTCGGCTCAGAGACGAGGCGACGAAACGCGCACCCGACCCCCCACAGTGCCCCGGCACTGTCGCCCCAGTCACCTTCCTTTGCCCTTCTCCGACAGCACCTCGGGCTCACTCCCTCCAGCTCTCAGTTCCGACAGCACCTCGGGCTCACTCCCTCCAGCTCTCAGGAAAAACTGAAGAAGCGAGCTCGGTTCCTGGAGCCAGCGGGGGACAGTGGAGGCGCTGCGAGAATCCTCTACAGCCTAGAAATCCCATCACCTTGGTTCTGAGAGACTTGGACGTATAGGTGCGTGTCTGTATGTGTGTGTGCTGGGAGGGGGGTGGGTCTGCTGAGAGAGGTGGAGGTGTAGCTGCTCCAAAGGCCTGGGGACAGCCTAAGTAACTAAAAGACACCAGCTCTTTGGGGGGCGGGGAGGGGGTGGGGTTGGGGAACACCACCAGCTTTTTCTCTCTTTGGGCAGTTTCTAAAAATCTTTTACAAGCCGGTGCCAAAGAAAAGACACTTTTCCTAGTAAGTCATTATATTTTCTAGGACAATCTCAGATGCACCTTTTGTTCTGGGGCTGCCCCTTTCCTTTCTGTGTGGAGACACATATTTTTCTTGTGACAGTCAAGCTTGTCTCGGTCCAAGTGCCACTGGCCCCTGCATCCAGGCCTTGGGCTGCCCACTGCAACTCTGGAGGTTTCAAACCTGTCTGGGAAGGGCAGGACAACAGACCTCCAGTTCCTAGCCCATTCTAGCTCAAGGCTGTACTCTTCTCTAGACCTGTGGGCTCCCTTTACCCCTCTCTAGGCCATGTTCCTGTGTCCCTCCTCTAATGGCTCAGTGCTTCAGTTATCTCTGCAGCAGGAAAGTTGAGCATCAGATCCTTGGAGACGATGAGGGGCACAGCTTAGTGGGAGCCTGAGGCAGGGGCTGATAGCAAACAGAAATGAGAGCTTGTTGCAGTTTCTCCAAGTGTGCACAGCAAGCACCCCCTATTGAATATCTGGGAGTGCAGCCTGAAATCTTATTTTTAACAGTCTCTCCATGGGATTCTTTGCCCACAGAAGGTGGAGGACCCACTGGTATAGGCACCCTGGTTGCCCATTGTCAGACCCTACCCTCCAGGGGATTCACATCTAGTGATGTACGATGTACGTTTAGAAACCAACATTTGTTGAATTCCTAAGTGGCAGGTGTATTAGAATCTTTTGAAAACCTCACATTTATCATCTATAAAGTAGATATCCCCACTTTAGGTTAAGAGGAAACTGAGGCTCAGAAGAATGGCTTCCCAAGGGTTGGTAATTTGGGAAGAGACACAGCCCGCTGCCTCCTCTGAGCACATTCTGGTCCCCTTGTGGGCAGCACTAGATAGGGCAACCTGGGGCAACGGTGAAGGGCTGAATTTTGAGCTTGAAAGCATTTGCTAATTTCCACCCTGTGGTGCTTCTCTCCCGGACAGACAACTAACTTCATGGCAAGTACGATCCTGTTTGGAGGTGGGCTAAGAGGCTCACAAAAAATAACATTTCTCTGAATAAAAGGAATACTGGGGGGTGGTTTGGGGAGATAAAGCCACAGGAAAGGCCAAGCCTCACACCTACAAGATGTCTCTTAAAACAGCTCAGCCCAGGTGGCACTGCTGTGTTAGATACCACACAAATCAGGTACTCAAAACAGAACCCTATTCTGTGGGAAGGTGTTATCCAAGAAGCAGTAACCAGAAGAGAAGGGACAAAGGAACATCTAATTAAGTCCTGGTGAGCAGGTAAGAGGAGTGATTTGGGAGAGTTCGCCCCCATTTCCTTCCTCAGCCTCTGTGTTTGCACAGAGTAGGGGCTGACCCAGGTAGTGCCATGGTCCTTCCAACCTCAGCATCCTTGCAGGATAAGCTGAGCCCTGCAGGTGCGCATGCACGCATGCGCGCGCGCGCGCGCGCGCACACACACACACGATTACCATGCAGAGGATCCACACCAGACTCTTTTATAGACTCATAATCAGTGAAATATGATTAACCGAACAAACATATAATGTCTTAGCGTGGAATTAAAAAACTCGACTTTAACAAGATGATAAAATGGCATATTAGAGAGATGTGTAGAACAAATTATTAGTATTTATGTAACTGAATAGCTTTGATTTCCTTCAGTAGGAACTGACAGCTGGCTGACAAAAAACCCACCCAGGGAGAGAAAAGACATAAGTGAAGTATGAAATTTTGAATAACGTTTTCAGGTAACTTTCTATTTCCATTTAGAGTGGGTGTCTGGAGAGGCGAATGTAGTTATGGTTTGAATTCTTCATTTATCGACAGATATTCTTCATAATGCTTTAATTCTAAGATCCAGTACTTTTTCTTTTCCGGGCTTCCAGTCAGCTGGTAGCAGAGCAGACAGCTGGAAATCCCACCATTCAGCCTATAGACTCTCACTTTATCCCCTGTTTCCAGCATACTGCCTCCAAGTTTGGGGCCTTTCTCTGATCAGTCTCTGGAGAGAATAAATCTTTGTTTTCTCTCCTGTAAGAGTGGTTGTCTACTCAGTCGGGGGTAAAGTACCTGGGATCCAGTTGTTCTATCCACAGACTCTGAATCATCCTCTCCCTTTCAGCCCTTTGCCTCACTGCCACTTTCTGTGTCACGTGATACCTCTAAATCCCAAACTTCATGGACCCTGCAGGTAAGCTAGCTCCCTTCTCATCGGGTGACACCTCCCCAGGTGCTATGCTAAGGCAGTTTACCACACCACCATCTCCCTCTTTTTCCAAAGCTTATTCAAAATTGTTCATCTGATATCTCTCCTCCAGTTTTTTGTTCTTCAGAATATACATTTTTAATTTTAAAAAATAAACTGTAATTTTACTGGGGTCTTAAGAATAGGGTCTTAAGGCACTAAAAGAGTATTAGTAACTATGCCATGATGAATTGCTAGTAATGTTAAAGACATTCTAATTTTAAAATAAAAAGCAATTTATCAAGCTGTTTAATATCTTATAATAATGCTGAAATTATTGTATTTGGAAACTATAAGGAATATGCACTTAAAGGATATCTCAACTATAATAGTAGGCTATGGAATGGTCTTCATCACAGGTAACACTTACCTCTATGAAGAGTAAGTGGGGAAGTCACACTTCAGTATCAGCATTTTTGATGTGCAAATGGTTGAGGCAAAATAAAAGATCTGGAAGAAGGTGAAGGCATGAAGACAAGGGTATTATTCCAATAAGGTAGTGATTACAAAATGAGATACCAGGAAGTCGAACATGTATACATGTGGAGAATAAAGTATCTGACCTCTTTTTTTGTCTGAAAAAATTAATGTTTAAATAATTTCAAATTTTCTCTACTGAATGGGAATAATTTTAAAAGTGGGTGATCCAATGGGCTTTAGGAGTCTTTATAACCAAGGGTAAGCCTTTGTTGTTTTTGCTAGAGAGTCCTCTAGTACTCAGGGGAAGGGGTCTGCTTATGTCCACATGGCAGATAGATTCACTAGTTACTACTTTCCAAGGCCTGGAGCCCACAGCACTCTCCCTCTCCACAGGACCACAGTGGGACCACTGCCCACCTCAGGCTCCCCACCCCTTCTCCCAGAACCTCATGACGCCAACCTTGGTGAGAGGAGTTATGACAAAAAGTGGTCAGGTTTAGTGTTGTGGAGGAAGGCCTTTGCATGAGAATAGATGAAAAGGTTTAAATCATTCCAAAAGATTCTTATAAGACTCTTTTTTTAAAACAAGATTGACCCAAATACTGGAAATATTGACTGGTATCTGGCAATTTGTTCTCATTTGAAAATCTGTTTCTCAATGCCACTTTTGGTCAAAGGTGTTTTTACATGATTGATGCTGTATCTCTTCCTGAATTGCACTTACTAAGTGGTTTCTATATTTGGTATTATGTTCCAGCTCAATTGTCTAAATCTCTTTGCTTTATTAAGCCCGTTTGTATATGAAAAATGCTAAAAGACAGTTTCTTTTGTGATGATTTTCTCAGATGAGCTCTTTCCAAATGTTTTGCATTCAGAA
Source organism: Manis pentadactyla (assembly GCF_030020395.1). NCBI lineage: Eukaryota > Metazoa > Chordata > Mammalia > Pholidota > Manidae > Manis > Manis pentadactyla. The sequence goes on from NC_080020.1 coordinate 79,130,141, forward strand.
TAGACTTCTGAGTTGGAATCCAAGCTATCAATCAATCCTAAATTACTAACTTCTTGAGTTGCAGGTATGTCTAGCTCTGGAATAGCTTTTAAAGAATGTTGCACAAGAGGCAAAAATCACACCATTCATTTTCATGTATTTATGTATGTATATTCTGAGTAGGTGTTCTTTGTAACATCATGAATGATACTAAACTGAAAATGAGTAAGTACATTCTTTTGAATACTGTCTTTCAGGAGCTTACTGGTTGAAACTCCTTGAAATTCTAGGCACAAATACTATTGATGATACTACAAAAACTAAATTATGTTGTAAAATGTAAGAATATGGCTCTTTTAAATTTTAATTATGAAACATTTCTTAGATAAATGCTTCCTTTTCTGTATATATGCTCTATTTTACAATAAATAGATGAATACTATCCTGCAGAAGAGTATGTGAAATATGTATTAAGAATAAAATGGACACCCATACACACACCACCCAGATTAAGATACAGAACATAACCTGAACCTTAAAAACCTGTGTTCATCCCAAATTGCATTGTTCTCCCTACCGCCACCAAGAAGTAACTTTATTGTGACTTTTGTATTAACCACTCCCTTTGCTTATTTTTCTTTTCTCTTTTCAAGTGAGTCTTGTTCCCTTTAAGCTTTACTGCGGGATGATCTGTTGGCATGTTGGGGATTCTGTGGTCAGTACTCGGGTAGTTTCTCCTGGGCAGGTCAAATTCCTGAGAGAAAAGAATAGCAATTTTCTCCTGAGGACAAGGGTATTTCTACCAGCTGTCTTGGAGCTGAGTTGGGGAAGGAGGCTGTGAGTACCTTTGTTCTGTGGTCAGGAAACATGCAATCACTTATTCCTCCACATTCTTGTCCTTTACATGGAAAGTGTCTCCCAGTCTAGAGACCCTCTGTTCCACCATTTCTGGAGCACAAACCTCTGGCCATCTGCTCAAGAGAGAGGTACATTTTCCTGTGTATGAGTGGCCTGGAGTGAAGGAATGACCTGAGGCAGTTCCTCTAACACTTTAATGTGGGGATCTACTTAAAATGTAGGCTGTGATTTAGGAGGTCTAGGGTGCAGCCTAGGCTGCATTCTAACAGGCTTCACGTACTGCTTCTGCTGGTCCCAGGTAAGTTCACACTTCCAGCAGCAAGGACCTTGGGATCTAACTGCTTCTCCAGCAGCTTTTCACCTAGTCCTCGTTGCTTTAGCTGTACTCTCCACCCCCAAGAGCTAGAGCTGCCTGCTGCTGCCTCTCTCGAAGTCCATAGTGTACATGGGCTTAGTTCTCAGCTCTCCCACCAGTGACTCAAGGCACAGCCTTTGCAGGTTGGCCAAGTCAGTTACCACTGGCCCAGCTGCTTTCTGGCTTCCAAAATGTCACTGTCATCTTCTCTCCTTTTCCTGTTATCTTTGTGAGCCTATGTCTTATTAAAAATTATTTAGTTTTAGGGGGTTTCAGGAAGGGGCAAAATTAGATATTTGTGTTCTGCCATGTTCACCCTAACTATAACCATCTGCTAAAATATTTTCCTGAAGTTTGGTATATTGGCATAAATAAAGCCTGATTTATGACAAATAATTTTGCTATTTAACTTTCTAGGTCTTTGCACAAGGAATGTCCTCTACTCTCTTCCTTCGTCTGCCTACTGAACTCTTAGGCAGTCTTCAAGACCCAGCTCAAATGACTGGCGTCTGAATGCCCCCCTTCAGTCCCATGCCATTAAGCCTGGAGGTTCTCATGACTTTAACTCATAACCAGCTGTTTCTGTAGTATCTCTTCTAAACAACTATGCAAGCTCCTCAGGGCTAGGGCTTGTATCTTTGTAGCTCAGTGTCCAGCACGTTTTAGGAGTTTATAGCTGTTTAACAATTGAATCGATTTCTGTGTGTGTGTCTATCTTGTCCCTTTTTCTTCACTTTCTTTCTGCTATTCTCTTCTGTTAAGAGATCATTATATGTATTATGTATTCTGTTATCCAATTGAAATTCATGTCCCACAGTCTTCATTTTAAAAATGAGTATAATTAATAATACTTCTTAGTTTCTAAAAGCCACCTAATTAAACAGATTTAAATATTATATAAATGTCATTTGTTTTTCTCCCCAGCACTAAGGACTTTTAAAAGAAATATTTCCTCAGTTCTAGGTAAGTAAATTCAAAATTCTTATCAACTAATAGAATTATTTGTTGAAGGAGTTTGAATATAAATTTAAAAAATAAACATATACAATTTTCAGTTTTAATGATAAAAAATGAAATGTTTATGAAGTCTCCATGTCTTCATTCACTTTTCTAGCCTAGAAAACTTCTTTTTCAGAGCAAATGTACTGCTGTCAAAATTTAACCGAACAGTATGTTGCTAACCCCATAATCTAGTCAGTGTATGATTAAATAATGGGATCAAGAAAAATACATAATCACATGCTTACCATTCCTACCTCAGTGTGAATTCCAGACATCTTGTCAGTAACTTTTATGTCTTATAATCCAAATACTTTTCACCCTTTAAAAGAAACAGAAATTCCCCATAAAATTGAAAATCTAGTATTAGTTGCATTATTTAACTAGAGCATGTTTAAATAATTTAATACAAGAAGTTTTTGCATTAAACTACTGTAAACATGTTATATTTTAATTGACTCAGTTGCTGTTACACAGAATTTTGGCTTTTTTGCTTAAATTTGCATTTTAGTATTATTTTTAAAATATTTTTCACAAGTAAAAAATAAGTGGATCACTGCTTAATTAATATGGGATTTAGGGAAGTACTAGGTTGATGTTATATCATAAATACTCAATGAACATTTTGAAAGTAAATGTAGTTTGTAATTCCCTAAAGGTTGTTACTATCCTAAAATTTCTTTTTTGCAATTCACTATTTTGTTGTGTATTTATTAATAACATAATCTCATTTGTGTCCTGTACACACACTTTAGAAATTGAATAAAAACATGAATATAAATCGAACCATTGATTCTGGCTAATCTTTTGTTCTTCGTCTTCTTTGATAACCAGGTATTGATTCTAACTTCTGAAGATGGATGAAGGTGTAGAGATTTCAAGTGATGGAAATTCCCTCATCAAAGCAGTCCATCAGAGCCGGCTTCGCCTCACAAGACTCTTGCTAGAAGGTGGTGCCTACATTAATGAAAGCAATGACCGTGGGGAAACACCTTTAATGATCGCTTGTAAGACCAAACATGTTGATCACCAGAGTGTCAGTAAAGCCAAAATGGTTAAATACCTGTTAGAAAATAATGCTGATCCCAACATACAGGACAAATCTGGGAAAACTGCTTTGATGCACGCTTGCCTAGAAAAAGCTGGTCCTGAAGTTGTTTCTTTGCTCCTAAACAGTGGAGCTGACCTCAGTTTGCAAGACCATTCTAGTTACTCAGCCCTTGTGTATGCTATAAATTCAGAAGATAGAGAGACCCTCAAAGTTCTACTTAGTGCTTGCAAGGCAAAAGGGAAAGAGGTCATTATAATAACAACAGCAAAATCGCCCTCTGGTAGGCACACCACCAAACAGTACTTAAATATGCCTCCTGCAGATATAGGTGGGGGTCACTTCCCAGCTGCCTGTGCTACTCCTTCAGAAATAGACATAAAAACAGCCTCACTGCCACTTTCACATTCTTCTGAAACTGAAATGACACTTTTTGGCTTTAAAGATCTGGAGCCCTCAGGAAACGGTGATGATACAGGGGACCCAGGCTCCCCTGGGAGAAAGCCTGCTATGGCCCCTAATGGGCCCAAGCTCCCCCAGGCTCCACCCTGGATCAAGAGTCCTCCCTCATTCATGCATCAGAACCGAGTGGCCTCCTTGCAAGAGGAGCTCCAGGATATTACTCCAGAGGAAGAATTATCCTACAAAACCAATGGGCTGGCACTTTCCAAGAGATTCATCACTAGGCACCAAAGTATTGATGTAAAAGACACTGCTCATTTGCTAAGAGCCTTTGATCAGGCCAGCTCAAGAAAGATGTCTTATGATGAAATAAATTATCAATCCTTTTTTTCAGAGGGAAGTCAGCAATGCGTTGAAATCCCTGCTGACCAGGATCCAGACTCTAACCAGACAATATTTGCTTCTACCTTAAGAAGTATAGTTCAAAAAAGAAACTCGGGGGCAAATCACTACAGCTCTGACTCCCAGCTCTCAGCTGGTCTTATCCCTACAACTTCAGAAGATGGCAAAGCACTTACAGGAAAGAAAAAGATCCTCTCACCATCTCCTTCCTTGTTGTCGGGATCCAAAGAATTGTTGGAAAATATCCCCCTAGGTCCCCTGAGTAGGAGAAATCATGCACTTTTAGAAAGGCGTGGTTCAGGAGCTTTCCCTTTAGATCACGGTATTACACAAATCAGACCAGGATTTCTGCCCCCCCTAAATGTGAATCCTCACCCTCTCATCTCAGATATTAATGCCAACAAGATTTCCAGCCTTCTTCCTTGTGGTCAAAAAGTGTTTATGCCAACAGTTCCTATTTTCCCTAAAGAATTCAAAAGTAAAAAAATGTTGTTCAGGAGACAATCTTTGCAAACAGAACAAATTAAGCAATTAGTAAATTTTTAAGAGATGGCTGGAAAACACATTTTGTTCAAATGTCTATATCAGAAAAACAACTTGAGAAGAAATCTCAAATCTTCATCCCTTTAAACCTTGTAATTGATTAGCCCATAAAAGTTAAGGAAATCAAAATGTACTGTGTATCATACTAGGTATTGTGGACACACAAATGATATAGTTTCTGTGAAGGGAATTCTAACAAAGTTATTTAGTAAAGTGATTTTTCTCAAAACCTCCAAAATTTAAGAACTTCCATGTAGTCCAAGTTTTTAATTTCAATAAAAATCAGCAAAGAAAGGTCACAGATGTTAGAGTTAACTTTTTTTTTAATTTCAGACTTTCCAAATATTTTAGTAGGCAACATTGTACTCAAGTCAATAATTTTTTTTAAATTTCAAATCAATAAATAAAATTGTAATTTTCCATAATGCCAAAAGCTTAAATGAAAACTGACAGCTATAAAATGCTCTCTGATCAATAAACCTAAGCTACAAGAAATAATTAACTAATTGCTAAAAAACCTTGACTCTAGGTAAGTGAAATCTAATTAAAATTTTAAAAGGTCAACCACTATAGTAGACTGGGGAGCTAATATTCACTGTGTCAGCTTAATCAGCGTCAAAACAGCAAGTTAGTTTTACAAGCTAATCATAATCTTTGCCGAGTATTCGTGTGCTGTTTTTTGCTTTATTTGCTTTTTAAATGTTCTCTTATGGCATTCTTTTTTCTCCATGTCTCTTAATTGCTGTTATTATTTTTTGAAGCCTATCCATAGTTTTCCACTGAATGATAATAGTGAATGATAACAGAAAAGTTAAAAATTCCTCTTCACTTATATCAAATTATTCTTGTTTTTCTAAGAACAAACAGATTTAAAAGTTTGGGATTTATCACAAATAGAAACTAAATGCTTGCTTCATTTTAAAAAAGAAAACCTGATAATTAGATTATCTTAGGTTAGCTAAAATTAAGAAAGCCAGTAGAAACTTAATTACAAAATGTACTAAATATTCAATCAGTATTAATATCTTTATTTCTGATATATAATTATTAGACATTTACATAATAAGTATAGTAAGGGTAATTTCCTTAGTGCGATGTTCCAATCATATAGTATTTAGTATCTGTGAGTAACTTCTAACAAGATTAATGAATACCATGCTACTACCATAAAATATTATACAATAACTATATTACCTATATGATTTCAAAATACAGTATTTATACAAAAAATCCTTATTTCAATCTAGCAGTTTTACAACAAAGAATAAATTAAAGTACACAAAACCTGAGTATAAATTTGATGATTGTCTTATCAATGTTATTTCATTGCCCTCTATCAGTAGAGGAGATCCTAACTGGCATGATGCTTTTCTTGGTAATTTGATATAAGCAAGTTGTAGTATACGGACTTATTTAATTTCTTGTGGGTTTTATTTGAAAAAAATAATGGAGGTTTTCCATTTAATGTTTTGAAGCACATTAATATTAATTACATTAGAAATATTTTTTGATTCAGAACCTAGAGTTGTACTTGATGTTTATATAACAATGCTTTTTGCAAACTTTATTATTGAGAAAAGGGCTTGGCTTTAAGTTATAAGGCAACAGTTTGGAAGAATATGTAAAATATTATAAGCAAAATGGTATCAATAAAGATTTAAAATGTCATGCTGATTATCACTGATTTTTATTTATTTCAGATTCTAATGACACATATTTCAACAAATCTCAAGAGAAATTGTACCTCATATCTTACTTTATTGAATAGATAGAAACTAAAGAAGAGTAACTTTTGTTGCTATGCTCATCCCAACTTGTAAAATATATTTAATAGGATTAAAACTCTGTTGGCCATATGTGGGAGAGTTTTTAGTTCTATCAGTCCCAAGAACATTTTAGGGGCTGAGGTAGTTTGAGTCTAGTTGTAAAGCCATCCCATGGGACTTTTCACTCTACTAAGCAGAATATACCTCTGGGATCCTAATGGTAAGACACAGATGTTTGCAACAGGAATCAGATACAGATATATCTGTTGTATTTTAACTTAACATAAAAGTATGATTTAACTTTAACTTAAAGGTACGATGACACTTAATTCATTAGTTTTACAAATATTCTTAGTTTTATGGCTAGGATTTCCAGAATACAGCTAATAATGATAGATGGTAAGGGTAATTTTGTGGAGAATATAAGGCAACCCCAGTTACAAAGACTAATGCTGACAGTACCCATCCACGCAGAGCCCAGGGAAGATGGCAAACACCTACTTGGCACAGTCTTTGTTGAAGATGCACCCATCAGACATCCATGGAACTTTAAAAATCTCAATGATTAATTAACTACCCTTATTCTGATTAAATACTCATTATGTAGCCTATTAATTTGATTCCCATATAGCTTGTTTAAAGGAAAGAATGAACTTGTCAGAGTGATGACAATTGCATTGACCATGCTTTTTATTTTTTGTATTTTCTGATGCTTTGATATCTTGAAGAGTGCTGACACTAGAGGGTCTGCTCCTCCAGGATGAGCTGGAGATAGAAAGCAACCTGCTCTAGCAGTACATCTTTCAGATGCAAACCAACCAATTCAGAGCCCATTCTCCAAACCCCTTTCATCAGGCTCCCACAGGGCTCTCACACTCAGGGCCACCCATCCACACACACCCTCATCAACCCAGGGTCAGGTACTGACAACTAGAAATAGCTTCTTCACCCCAGGGCCCACTGAAATTATTACACCAGCTAATCCTAAACCTGCTTACCCTACTGCCTCACCCATTCCTTTCCACAGAAACCATATTAAAGGCTCTTGACCATGTTTTCCCCTCCCTCCCTCTGCCTCCAGACAGACCCTGGTGCTTCCCCATGTGGCCCTGTGTGAAGTGGTATGTCTGCCTCCTCTTGGGAACTGTGAGTAACAAACTATCTTTTCAATGACAATTGTTTCCTCAACTGTTGGCCTCACCATACCTGAATAATAATAAAACTGACATTTTAAAACAAGAAGGCACAGTCCACTTGGAAATCATAATTCTTAACACATCAATATTTGAGTTTATATAGCCTTGTCTAGTGCCATTATTCCTTAGATCACATTTCTAAGTCTCCAGACTAGAGGGCCAGATCATGGACAAACATTTTTTAACAGATCAGATCAGGCTCTTTCCCATTTAGAGGTCTCTTGCTCATGTTCCTGTCTGAAAGGTCCTCTCTCACTAAGTCCACCTGGTGAATCTTACTCATCATTCACGACACAACTTTATTGTTTTCTCTCGATTAGAACAAACTGCTGTCTCTTACCACTATCTGGTGTATAGTTCCAACATGGCAGTTATAGTAAATATCCCTCTTACTGTTTACAGGTCCCCCTTCCTATTACACTGCAAGATCCTTGAGGGAGGAATCATTTGCACAGCCTCAGCCAATCAGACATTGATGCCTGCCCCCTTCCCTCCCCTCAGCTTTTCTATTGAGCCCTGAAGTCCTGTCACATGTCTTCTTCTTAAAAAACACACCTTACAGAACACTCAACTACTTTCCTTGCAGTGATTCATGAATTTATGACTATAAGCAGATAGTAGGCACCTACTAGGTAGATTTACATCTTAAATTTCCAGGTGAGAGATATGGCATTTTTCTATATACTCACTAGGTAAGTTTTCTTTAATTACAAGGAAAAAGTCCAAGACCCTAGCTCCAACAAGCAAATAAACAACCTGTTCTGAATAACTTTTAACAATTTTCCACCAGATAAATGAGTGTATATCTGGCAATTACAATTGCTAATGAGCAGTTACATCACTCTTACAGGGCCATAAGCCACTGGACTTTTAAAAGCTCTGATTTTTTTAACAGTGGACTCTCATACCAAAGTTATGATATGAAGTTCTCTTTTCCAGGGCTAGGACTGTTCTTCCAGGCTTGGGAGATAGCCCTCGGATGCTATGGGCTCTCAACATCAATACATTAGACCCACAGACACTGAAATAAATACTTATTTCAGTGTCTGTGAACTTCTTTCCAACTATTTTCCTATGTATATAAATGAATATAAAACTAAAATTTCACATAAATAGTATACTGTTTTACAGCCTGAAATGTCCTATAACATCTTTCCATTTTAATAAGTGTAGATTCTCAGTGTCCACATAGTATTGTATTGTATTCTTGCACATTCTTGCCTTTAAAAATATTAATTTGGTTATTAATGTTATTTAATAACCAAATTGAGAAGTGTCTGTTCAAGCCTTCTGCTCATTTTTAATTGGGTTGTTTAGCTTCTTTATAAAAATCAGATTCTGAGTAATGATCCCTTTGTCATATGTTAACAGTGTCTTCTGATAAGTCTTCAATTTTGATAAGGCCCATAATTCAACTTTTTTCTTTTATGGTTTGTGTTATCAGATATCATTGCCTTGATGGGTAGAGGAAATAGGGAAGAGTTGGAATTATCTTAAATTTTATATGTCAATTATACCTCATAAAGCTAAAATTAAAAGAAAGAAATTGCTGCCTACTCCAAAGTCATAAAAATATTCTCCTTTTTTCTCTTTTAAATGCTTTATGATTCTAAATGTTTTTCACATTTAGGCCTAAGATCCAACTCACATTATTATTTGTGTTACAGTGTGAAGTAGGGATCAAGGTAATTCTTTTCCATATGGATATCCATTAAAAATTTATTTTCTAACTCAACACCCAAAAAATAAATACCCTATTAAAAATGAGCAGAGGAGATGAACAGACCTTTTTCCAAAGATGACACACAGATTGTCAACAGGCACATGAAAAGATGTTCAACATCATTAATCATCAGGGAAATACAAATCAAAACCACAATGATGTCACCTCACATCAGTCAGAATGGACAAATGAATTTTATTTCAACTTCATTAAAATGTAGTTCATTTATAAATTCAATTCTATAAAAATAAAGCACAGTCACTTTAGACAATTTATAAATTAAGCGTTAATTTTTACTATGATTTTAAAGCTATTCTTTGTTGCAATTGTTAAAAATTTTTAATTATGAAATTTCACCTTTTGCTTTTGGCAATCAACCATAGAAAATGAAGTTTTAGGTGTTATTTGACTAACGGCACTGAATTCATTTAGAGGTAAAATTTAAACTAGAAATATAATTGTTTTCTTTGAGAATTTACATGCCTAGTATTTCATGTTGTATCTCTTACTGCTATCTACCTATCTATCTATCTATCTATCTATCTATCTCCAATGGTTATGACCAAGTAAGTCTAAAAGAAGGGAACTAATTTTACTTTTTGAGTACCTGCTATGTGATGAGCACTGAGCTCAATGACTCCATTTATAAAAATCTTGCTTAATCTTTATAACAACTCTACAAGACAATCCTCATTTGTTCCCCATTTTAGAAACAAGGAAATCAAGACTCAATAAGTTTAAATATTTCCCAAAATCTATGGCCAGTCAGGCTGGTAATGGAAGTCCATCTGAATTCAAAACCCAAGCTCTTTTCTCTACACAGAACTACTTAATTCTTTGGAGAAAATGGTTGATAAACAAAAGGCAAATTCCATAACTTCGGACATTCATTGGTAAATTACTTTTCAATAAATCAAAGAAGCAACATGTTTTTCTGAATACCTCGTTCAGGACTATACCAGGCATCAAAAAGGACAGTTAAGAATGCTCCCTTTGGTTCTGTAACATCTTTCTATGTTGACAGATAGTAACTGCAGTAGTTGAGGTAAGGATTTAAATAATGTAACTGTTGAATCACTGTCTTGTATACTTGAAACCAATATAATATTGTATATCAACTATACTTCAATTAAAAAAAAAGAATTCTCCCTTAGCATGAAGGACATCATAATCTAGCTGAGGAGACATGAGTAACATGTGTAACATATTTAGTGAAATATATTAAATAGTTAAAAGTAACTGTCAAAGTAAGATCTAGAGACAAGTGATGTTGTGGGAATTTTTTAGATGAAGGACTCTAAAAGTCAACTCAGTGTCCTACAACACTGAGTTGACTTTTAGAGTGGGGTGACAGTATGAAGGCTTTTGAAAGAGTAAAATTCAATAAAGTTGAATTTAAGAAGCCCCTGGAAGTTCTTAATTAGCATAAAGAAGGGGGTGTTTAAAGGTTTTCTTTAGCAAAAATACTCAGGGTATCTATAAAGAGAGTATGAGCAATGAAGTCATGAAGAACTAGTCCTTGAAATTCTAGTAGTAGAACAAGGGCCTGAACGAAGGTGGTTCTGGAAGAAACTTGCAAATCAAATGACGTATTACTAGAACTAAAATTATGCTCTCCAATAGTTTCTGTCAGGTAGGATATTAAAGATACTATGATCCAAATGAATACAAAAACAAAAAACAAAACAAAAATACATAGCTGTCAGCAGGCCCCAACAATATGGAAATTCTAGATCCATCTAATTTAATCTATACTATTATCAGTAAACGGATTTGATTTTGTTATGAGAAAGTTCCCCGCCCCTGTGAAAGTTAAAATATTTAAAAAGCCCTCTTATTCTTTTGTAGTCTCAGAAATAACCAGTTCTCCAGGAAAAAGGAAAGAAGATGCCATATTTTTGTGGAATCTCTGCAAAGCAATTGCGAACAAATGTGATCTATACCTATGTTATGACACATGAATTCTCTCAATTACTTTGTTCCCCATTTTAGAAACAAGGAAACCAAGACTCAGTAAGTTTAAATATTTCCCAAAATCTATGGCCAGTCAGGCTGGTCAAAATTCTTTTTTTTTTTTTTAAATTCCTTTTCCTATGATGTACCTTATTTACATTTTAGTCAAAATTCTTTTTTATGAAGGGTCTTCAAGTATCATTTTCCTAAATTATTACTACACTAGGCCTACCTAAGTCACTTCTTTCCAAATCTTTCAGGTAAGTACAATGTTTTAAGGACATATGCCTGATAGAGTAAACACTCAGTATTTTTTGATGGGATGAATTGGAGCATAAATCAATCATTATAATTTATATGGTAATTAATTCAGACCAAAGCAGATAAGGATTATGAAATCAAACTGTGAAATAACTTAGAAGAATCTTCTTTTTAGAGATCAACTTTGATTCCAATGGCCTGTTTAAATTCATGGTTTTGTGGTTCCAAAATGTCATAGAAAACTTGTTTTTTGTCAAAATGGTCTCTTATACAAAGTAAATCTTCAATGGAATAGGTATCATTTTTTCCAGTCCAAATAGTCAGGCTGTACCTGCATTAAAATAAGACAGAATTATATAGTTAAAAGTGAAAGATAAGAACTAATGATGAGGAATTCCATTGAGCTTAAATATAGTTATTCTCATTTATCTCTAACCCAAATTCACACGCTGAAAAAAATTAATTAGCAATAGTGGAATTATACTTTCTTGTTTCATTCCTTCATCAACATCAAAGGCAGAGGAAAAGAAATTCAGATTGCTGTTGTCTAAATTAGGTAACTGCTGTATCTGAATTACAGGAATGTTAAATGACTTTGGAAACCCAGACTGGTAGCACTGGAAATGGGCCAGATTCTGGATGAAAGAACGGAGGAGACTGTGTTACTGATCAAGGAAATCTGTCCTCTACACAAAAACCAGAGCTCTAACTTGGATTGTCTTCAGTAGCTTGGTTAGAGTCAAAAACATGACTGGAAGGGATTGTGAAGAGATACAAATGTCACTCACATCCCCAACATTCATATTCACTTATAAGTGGTCCCACTATCCCTTTCTGGGGTTTTTTGCATGAGATACAAGAATGCCAAGAGATTTCACTAAGAATGCCAAACAGAATAAATTTAGATAGATTTTGGAGTTTAAAAACTATAATATATGCAAATTTATTATGGATGTAAGAATATGATCAGAATTTTAATGTTACTTATATTTTAATTTCTCCCAGTGACATTACTCCTATTGCGTTAAAATCTAGGAAAATGCAAAGCTGGTAAGTAGTTTCATATTTATTTTCCCCATAAACATATCAGAATCCAGGGAAGAGTCTCCAAAGCTCCAAAAGTCTCCATATCTTCTACTTTATGATATGAAATTATAAACAAGTATTCTTGCTATATTGATACATTCCTGTCCCTTAAGACAGTGACATCATTTTGGAAATGTAACAAAGGAAAGTACTTTGGATTTTGTGCTACATGTTATTACGTGACAAACCAAAAAGAATTTTTAAACTTCAGCTGAGAATACAAAAAAGAAAAGATGATAATTACTTTAAAAAGCTATATTTTTGCAAATTACTAAGACTAATTGAAGGAGATTGAATCAGTAATAAAAAATTTCCCAAAGAAGGAAAACCCAAACAAGACCAGGTAATTTTACCAAATATTTAAAGAAGAATTAACACCAATTCTTCTCAAATGCTTCCAAAAATTTGAAGAGGAGGGAACACTCTCAAACCCATTTATGAGACCAGCGTTATCCTGACACCAAAAGAAACCTACAGGCCAATATCCCTGAATGAATAGATGCAAAAAACCTCAATAAAATGCTAGCAAACCAAATTCAGCAGCACATTAAAAGGATAATTATTCACCATGATCAAGTGGGATTTATCCCCTGGGATGCAAGGATGGTTCAATATACACATATTAATCAATGTGATACAGCACATTAATAGAATGAAAGAAAAGAATCATATCATCATCTAAACAGATGCAAAAAATGTACTTGACAAAATTCAACATCTATTCATGATAAAAACAACAAATTAGGCACAGAAGGAACATATCTTAACATAATAAAGGCCAATAATAACATAAACAAGCCCACAGCTATTACAATATTCAATGGTGAAAGTTGAAAGCTTTTCCTTCAAGATTAGGAATAAGACAAGGGTACTCACTATCATCACTTTTATTCAACATAGTACTGTAAGTCCTAGCTAGAGCAATCAGACAATAGAAAGAAAGAAAAGGTATCAGAATTGGGAAGGAAGAATCAAAATTGTTTCTATTTGCAGATGACATGATTTTATATATAGAAAATCCTAAAGACACAATCAAAAGACTTAGATCTAATCAATACAGTAAAGTTGTAGGATACAAAATTAACATACAGAAATCAGTAGTGTTTCCATAACACTCAATGAAATTTCTGGAAAATAAAGAAATTGATCCCATTTACAATAACATCAGAAACAATAAAATACTTAGGAATAAATTTAACTAAGGAGGTAATGCTTAAACTATGCTGAAAACTACAAGGCACTGATGAAAGAAATCAAAGAAGACACATATAAATGGATAGATAGCCCACATTCATGGACTGGAAGAATTAATATTGTTAAAATGTCAATAGTACCAAAAGTCATCTGCAGATTTAATGCAATCCTGATCAAGATTCCAATAGCATTTTTTAGAGAAGTAGAACAAATACTCAAAATTTATATGAAGCCACAAAAGACCCAAATAGCCAGATAAATCCTGAGGAAGAACAAAGGAGGAGGCATCACACTTCCTGATTTCAAGCTATACCATAAAGCAATAAGCATCACAACAGTATGTTACAGGCATAAAACAGACAAATGGAGCAATGGAACAGAACTGAGAGCCCAGAAATAAACCTAAGCATATAGAGTCAACTATTATTTGACAAGGGAGCCAACAATAGTCAATGGAGAAGACAGTCTCTTCAAAAAATGGTATTGGGATAATTGGATATTCATATCTAAAGAATGAAACTGGACCCATATCTTAAACCACTCACAAAAATTAACTCAAAGTGGATTAAAGACTTAAATTTAAGATCTGAAACCATAAATTCATAGAAGAAAACATAGGATTAAGCATCCTTGGCATGGGTCTTGGCAATGATTTTTTGGATATAACACCTAAAGTACAAGCAACAAAATAAAAAATAAGTGGGACTACATCAGAATGAAAAGCTTCTGCATAGCAAAGGAAACCATCAGCAAAGTGAAAACCTATGCAATGGGAAAAAATATTTGCAAACAATTTATCTGATAAGGGATTAATATCCAAAATAAAGAATTCATACAACTCAATTGCAGAAAAACAAATAACCTAATTTAAAAATGGGCAAAGGACCTGAATACACATGTCTCTAAAAAATATATACAAAAGGTTTAACAAGGTACATGAAAAGATGCTCAATATCTACAGTCATTAGGGAAATAAAAATTAAAATCACAATGAGATATCATCTCTTGCCTGTCAGAATGGCCATCATCAAAAAGACAAGAGATGACAAATGCTGGCATTGATGCAGAGAAAAGGGAACCCCTGTACACTGTTGGTGGGACTGTAAATTAGTATAGCCACTATGGAAAACAGTAAGAAGGAGCCTCAAAAAATTAAAAAATAGCACTACCATATGATCTAGCAACTTCACTTCTGGGAATATACCCAAAGAAAATGAAAACTTGAATAACTATCTGCATCCCCATGTTCATAGCAGCATTATTTACAATAGCCAAGACATGGAAACAACCTAAGTGTCCACTGATGGATGAATGGATAAAGAAATTGTGGTAAATATACAGTGGAATATTATTCAGTCGTTAAAAAAGGAAATACTACCATTTGTGACAACTTAGGTGGACCTTAAAGGCATTATGCTAAGCGAAATAAGGCAGAGAAACACAAATACTGTATGACCTCATTCATAAGTAGAATCTTAAAAAACAAAAAACAAATTAAAAATCCCCAAACTCACAGAAAAAGAGTGAGACTTATGGTTACCAGAAGTGGAGAGTGAGGGGAGGGAAAACTGGAGGAAAGTGGTCAAAAAGTATAAACTTCCAGTTATGAGATAAATTAGTAGAGATGTAATGTACTACATGATGACTGTATCTGACACTGCTGTATGATATGTAGGAAAGTTGTTTAGAGAGTAAATCCTAAGAGTTCTCATCAGAAAATTTTTTTCTTCTTTTCTTTTTATTGTATTTGTATGAGAAGATGGGTCAGCTGAACCTATTGTGACAATCATTTCACAATGATTATAAATGGTAATTATGGTGGTCATTGTAAGTGGTAAATCAAACCATCATGCTGTATGCCTTAAATAGCAATGCACGTCAACTATTTTTTCTATTTTTTAATAAAACTGTGGAAAAAAGGATACTAAAAAGAAAAACCTGTATTTTTCCTACAATGGCATTTTTACTGCTTTTGACTGCCATGGTGACAAACTTTATAAAAAGACACAGATATAGATTTAGGTTAAAAGAAGTGCCTTCCAGTGTTGGTTTGCCTTTTTTAATCCTCCCTCTATTATATTTAAACTGAAATAGAAAAAATAAAGTTGCCTAAGGGTATCTTAAATTGTATTCATTCAAATGAATTCTCAGGTTTCATTTTTTAAAGGTTTTCTTATTGTGTAATAACATACTTAGAAAAAATGTATAAAATATGAATGTGTATTTTAAGAAATTATTGTAAAATAAACTCCAGTGTAACCAAAATGCAAATTAAGAAATAGAACATCACCAGCACCTTAGGAGGTGCCTGATGTCACTGCCTGATCACAACCTTCTCTGCCCTGGAGTCCTCATGACTCTGCTTTTGTGGTAGCCAACTTCTTGCTTTTTACTTAATTCCTATATATGCATTCCTAAACAATATAATTTAATTTTTTGCCTGTTAATGAATTTTATATAAATGGAATCATAAGATATATAATTTCTTTTGGTCTTGCTTCTTTTGCTGAATATTGTTTGTGAAATTTATCCAAGTTGAAACATGTAGTTTCAATTTATTCCTTTTCTTTGA
Organism: Manis pentadactyla; assembly: GCF_030020395.1. Lineage (NCBI taxonomy): Eukaryota > Metazoa > Chordata > Mammalia > Pholidota > Manidae > Manis > Manis pentadactyla. The sequence goes on from NC_080020.1 coordinate 79,146,478, forward strand.
AAAACAGGTTAGCATTATCTAAGAGTTGAAAATATGAATACCCCATGAGCTAGAAATTCTACTCCTAGAAATTCCCTTTCTATATAATCTTTGTAAATGCAGGCACATATGCACTAGTGTGTGTGTGTGTGTATGTGTGTGTGTGTGTAAACATATGTATGTTCATAGCAACAGTCTTTGTAATAGCCAAAACCATGAAACAATAAAATATCATTCAATAATAGAACAGATAAATTGTAACATGCAAGTAATAGAATATATAGTTTTTTTAGAAATGCTGTATGAAAGCCCTTTTGAGTTACAAAAACCTTCCCCAACTCTGCCTAACCTGTTCATGTTCTTCATGGTATCTTTTGATGGAAAGAATTGCTGAATTTTAATGTATTCAAGTTACTCAAACATATGTTTTATGGCTAGTAGTATTTTTGCTTCTTGTTTAAGGATTTCCTCCTATCCCCTATGATATAAAGATATTTTCTAGTGATATATTCATTAAATCTTTGTTATTTTAGCTTCCATATTTTAAGAAGACTCTGAAAGAGATGGATTTAAGAGAAAACCAAATTTAGGGATGGAGAAAAAGAAATCAATAAAAAGCAAACAATGGAGAATGAAACAGAAGTAAAAGGACCCACTTTGCAATGCCATGGAGACAAAAGACAAGGGAGTTTCAAACTGAATCAGGGGGTGACCTGCAGTACTTATATGTTGCAGAGGTTAAGACTTTGGCTTAAACAAAGTGTGATCTTCAAAAGACAAATTTCAGGGGAGTAATTGACCACATAAGAAGTGGAAGATAAGGAAACTGAGGCAGTAGGTAATGAAAGAAATGGAATGATAGGAACTTCTTTCTTGGACATGGCAGCCTAAAGTCAACACTGCTTCCTTTTCCTCCTAGGAATCACCGCAAAACAGCAAAAAGAACAAAAAAATGAAAATAGAAACACCACCTTCAATGAATTAAGAAAGAGCTGAAACTATAAATTACTAAACAGGTGAAAAGGTTTCCAACAGCAATAGGGAGTAAAGCCAGATAGGTATGTAAGGAGGTGGGAAGAAGTTACTCATGTCTGCAGATTACTGAAAAAGCCTTTAAAGACCCTTCTAGATGACAGGTTTATTTCATCTAAATGCTTTGCAACAGTGAGAATCCCTGAGGTAAAAACGGGAGCTTTCTTAGATTAGGTCTTGACTCAAGAAGCAGAGAAGTCAAGGAAAACATTAACATAGGACAGACTTTCTTTGGAAACCCAAAATTTAAAATTTAAGCCATAGATGAGAAATTTTACTTGCAGATACTTCAACTGCCTACCTCCACTGACAGGAAGAAGTTTAAGGCTAAACAAACTCACACGTAAGATTCCCCAGGTCAGAAGGAACATAGTCTTGGTCCCTTTCCAATATGAACTTTGGGCAAGTAGCCTATCCTGAAAAAAATGACTTTCTTTACAGTAATACAGATATAATTGGCAAAGGTTTTACATAAGAGTACAATATAAGAAAAAAATAGTGGATGGAGAAATAAAAACCTTTAAAAAACCTAATTATCTTTAAAAAAAACTTTTTAAAGGTATCAGACAGCTGAAACAGATGTAAAACTGTGTATAAATGAATTTTAAAATCTGGATGAGTTAAACAATTTCTAGGAAAATACAATATATAAAAAATCGGCTCCCAAAGAGATAAAAAAAAAGCAAAACAGACTCCTTACCATGTAAGAACTGAAAAGGTTATATGAGTTAAGCTTTCCCCAAAGCACCAAGTTTAGATGGTTTCAGTGTTGAGTTTACCAAAACTCAGGTACAGGCCATTTCAATGTCATTTTTAACTTACCACAACACTTCCAAAGAAGGAAAGGGCCCTAGTTTTTTTTAATGAAGTGCACATGACATTGGTACCAAAAACTGAGAAAGAAAAAAGCTACTGACCAATCTCACTTCCAAACGCAGAAATTCTAACTGAAATATTTGTGATAAAATTCAGCAGCATGAGAGGTGAAGCCAAGATGGTGGCATGAGTAGAGCAGCAGAAATCTCCTCCCAAAACCACATGTATCTATGAAAATATAGAAAGACAACTCTTCCTAGAATAAAGACCAGAAGACACAGGACAACATCCAGACCACATCCACACCTGTGAGAACCCAGCGCCTCGCAAAGGGGGTAAGATACAAGCCCCGGCCCGGGACTCGAGCGCCCCTGCCCCCACCTCCCTGCGGGAGGAGAGGTGTCAGAGAGGGGAAGGAGAGGGAGCCCAGGACTGCTGAACACCCAGCCCCAGCCATCCGGAACAGAGCGCAGACACAGTGCATGCATGGGGTCCTGGATACTAGGGAAACAGGGCAGCAAGACCGGGGAGCGGGTACCGGAGGCCAGCGCCGGGGGACAAAAGAAAAGCGAGCAGCCATTTTTTTTGTTCTTGTTGTTGTTGTTTTGTTTTGGCGAGTGCTTTTTGGAAGTCTTAAAGGGACAGGGACCCCAATACTAGGGAAACAGAGCAGTAAGACCAGTGAGCAGGTGCCTGAGTTTGGCGCCGGAGAATAAAGAAAAATGAGCAGCCATTTTTGTTTGATTGTTTGTTATTTTTGTGGTCCTTGTTTTGTTTTGGCGGGTGCTTTTGGAAGTCAAAAAGGGGCAGAGCGGGACACTTAGTCCAGAGGTAGGGAATCCGGGGATCTCTGGGCACTCTAATCCCCTGGGCAGCAGAGAGCACGGAGGCCCCTTACAGAGATAAATAGCCTCCCGGCAGCACCCCCTCCAACACGACTCCACCATTTTGGGGCAGAAGCCCGAACCGGGCCACGCCCACAGCAACAGCGGAGATAAACTCCATAGCAGCTGGGCAGGAGGCAGAAGCCCTGAGCGCAGCTACCCAGCACAAACCACTAGAGGTCGCTGTTCTCCCAGGAGAGGAGGGCCACAAACCAACAAGAAGGGAAGTTCTTCTAGCCGTCACTCGTCCCAGCTCTGCAAACTATTCCTATCACCATGAAAAGACAAAAATTACAGGCAAACCAAGATCACAGAGACACCAGAGAAGGAGACAGACCTAACCAGTCTTCCTGACAAGAAATTCAAAATAAAAATCATAAACATGCTGACAGAGACGCAGAGAAATATGCAAGAGAAATGGGATGAAGTCCGGAGGGAGATCACAGATGCCAGAAAGGAGATTACAGAAATGAAACAAACTCTGGAAGGATTTATAAGCAGAATGGATAAGATGCAAGAGGCCATTGATGGAATAGAAACCAGAGAACAGGAACGCATAGAAGCTGACATAGAGAGAGATAAAAGGATCTCTAGGAATGAAACAATATTAAGAGAACTGTGTGACCAATCCAAAAGGAACAATATCTGTATTATAGGGGTACCAGAAGAAGAAGAGAGAGGAAAAGGGATGGAAAGTATCTTGAAAGAAATAATTGCTGAAAACTTCCCCAAACTGGGGGAGGAAATAATCGAACAGATCACGGAAATACACAGAACTCCCAACAGAAAGGATCCGAGGAGGACAACACCAAGACACATAATAATTAAAATGGCAAAGATCAAGGACAAGGAAAGAGTTTTAAAGGCAGCTAGAGAGAAAAAGGTCACCTATAAAGGAAAACCCATCAGGCTAACATCAGACTTCTCGACAGAAACTCTACAGGCGAGAAAAGAATGGCATGATATATTAAATGCAATGAAACAGAAGGGCCTTGAAGCAAGGATGCTGTATCCAGCACAACTATCACTTAAATGTGATGGCGGGATTAAACAATTCCCAGACAAGCAAAAGCTGAGGGAATTTGCTTCCCACAAACCACCTCTACAGGGCATCTTACAGGGACTGCACTACATGGAGCACTCCTAGAAAGAGCACAGAACAAAACACCCAACATATGAAGAATCGAGGAGGAGGAATAAGAAGGGAGAGAAGAAAAGAATCTCCAGACAGTGTATATAACAGCTCAATAAGCGAGCTAAGTTAGGCAGTAAGATACTAAAGAGGCAAACCTTGAACCTTTGGTAACCACGAATTTAAAGCCTGCAATGGCAATAAGTACATATCTTTCAATAGTCACCCTAAATGTAAATGAAATTAATGCACCAATCAAAAGACAAAGAGCAATAGAATGGATAAAAAAAACAAGACACATCTATATGCTGCTTACAAGAAACTCACCTCAAACCCAAAGACATGTACAGACTAAAAGTCAAGGGATGGAAAAACACATTTCAGGCAAACAACACGGAGAAGAAAGCAGTGGTTGCAGTACTAATATCAGACAAAATAGACTTCAAAACAAAGAAAGTAATAAGAGATAAAGGACACTACATAATGATAAAGGGCTCAGTCCAACAAGAGGATATAACCATTCTAAATATATATGCACCAAACACAGGAGCACCAGCATATGTGAAACAAATACTAACGGAACTAAAGGGGGAAACAGACTGCAATGCATTCATTTTAGGAGACTTCAACACACCACTCACCCCAAAGGATAGATCCACCGGGCAGAAAATAAGTAAGGACACAGAAGCACTGAACGACACAGTAGAGAAGATGGACCTAATAGACATCTATACAACTCTACATCCAAAAGCAACAGGATATATATTCTTCTCAACTGCACATGGAACATTCTCCAGAATAGACCACATACTAGGCCACAAAAAGAGCCTCAGCAAAATCCAAAATATTGAAATTCTACCAACCAATTTTTCAGACCACAAAGGTATAAAACTACAAATAAATTCTACAAAGAAAACAAAAAGGCTCACAAACACATGGAGGCTTAACAACATGCTCCTAAATAATCAATGGATCAACGAACAAATTAAAATAGAGATCAAGGAATATATAGAAACAAATGACAACAATAACACAAAGCCCCAACTTCTGTGGGACACAGCAAAAGCAGTCTTAAGAGGAAAGTATATAGCGATCCAGGCACACTTGAAGAAGGAAGAGCAATCCCAAATTAATAGTCTAACATCACAATTATCGAAATTGGAAAAAGAAGAACAAATGAGGCCTAAAGTCAGCAGAAGGAGGGACATAATAAAGATCAGAGAAGAAATAAACAAAATTGAGAAGAATAAAACAACAGCAAAAATCAATGAAACCAAGAGCTGGTTCTTCAAGAAAATAAACAAAATAGATAAGACTCTAGCCAAACTTATTAAGAGAAAAAGAGAATCAACACAAATCAACAGAATCAGAAATGAGAACGAAGAAAACACGACAGACTCCACAGAAATACAAAGAATTATTAGAGAATACTATGAAAACCTATATGCTAATAAGCTGGGAAACCTAGGAGAAATGGACAACTTCCTAGAAAAATACAACCTTCCAAGACTGACCAAGGAAGAAACACAAAAGTTAAATGAACCAATTATGAGCAAAGAAATTGAAATGGTAATCAAAAAACTACCTAAGAACAAAACCACCAGGCTGGACGGATTTACCTCGGAATTTTATCAGACACACAGAGAAGACATAATACCCATTCTCCTTAAAGTTTTCCAAAAAATAGAAGAGGAGGGAATACTCCCAAACTCATTCTATGAAGCCAACATCATCCTAATACCAAAACCAGGCAAAGACCCCACCAAAAAAGAAAATTACAGACCAAAAACCCTGATGAATGTAGATGCAAAAATACTTAATAAAATATTAGGAAACCAAATTCAAAAGTATGTCAAAAGGATCACACACCATGACCAAGTGGAATTCATCCCAAGAATGCAAGGATTGTACAACATTCGAAAGTCCATCAACATCATCCACCACATCAACAAAAAGAAAGACAAAAACCACATGATCATCTCCATAGATGCTGAAAAAGCATTTGACAAAGTTCACCATCCATTCATGATAAAAACTCTCAGCAAAATGGGAATAGAGGGCAAGTACCTCAACATAATAAAGGCTATCTATGATAAACCCACAGCCAACATTATATTGAACAGCGAGAAGCTGAAAGCATTTCCTCTGAGATCGGGAACTAGACAGGGATGCCCACTCTCTCCACTGTTATTTAACATAGTACTGGAGGTCCTAGCCACGGCAATCAGACAAAACAAAGAACTACAAGGAATCCAGATTGGTAAAGAAGAAGTTAAACAGTCACTATTTGTAGATGACATGATATTGTACATAAAAAACCCGAAAGACTCCACCCGAAAACTACTAGAACTGATATCGGAATACAGCAAAGTTGCAGGATACAAAATTAACACACAGAAATCTGTGGCTTTCCTATACACTAACAATGAACCTATAGAAAGAGAAATCAGAAAAACAATTCCATTCACAATTGCATCAAAAAGAATAAAATACCCAGGAATAAATCTAACCAAAGAAGTGACTGACCTATACTCTGAAAACTACAAGTCACTCTTAAGAGAAATTAAAGGGGACACTAACAGATGGAAACGCATCCCATGCTCCTGCCTAGGAAGAATTAATATCATCAAAATGGCCATACTGCCCAAAGCAATATACAGATTTGATGCAATCCCTATGAAACTACCAGCAACATTCTTCAATGAACTGGAACAAATAGTTCAAAAATTCATATAGAAACACCAAAGACCCCGAATAGCCAAAGCAATCCTGAGAAAGAAGAATAAAGTAGGGGGGATCTCACTCCCCAGCTTCAAGCTCTACTATAAAGCCATAGCAATCAAGACAATTTGGTACTGGCACAAGAACAGAGCCACAGACCAGTGGAACTGAATAGAGACTCCAAACATTAACCCAAACATATATGGTCAATTAATATTTGATAAAGAAGGCATGGACATACAATGGCAAAATGACAGTCTCTTCAACAGATGGTGCTGGCAAAACTGGACAGCTACATGTAGGAGAATGAAACTGGACCATTGTCTAACCCCATATACAAAAGTAAATTCAAAATGGATCAAAGACCTGAATGTAAGTCATTAAACCATTAAAGTCTTGGAAGAAAACATAGGCAAAAACCTCTTAGACATAAACATGAGTGACCTCTTCTTGAACATATCTCCCCGGGCAAGGAAAACAACAGCAAAAATGAATAAGTGGGACTACATTAAGCTGAAAAGCTTCTGTACAGCAAAAGACACCATCAACAGAACAAAAAGGAACCCTACAGTATGGGAGAATATATTTGTAAATGACACATCCGATAAAGGCTTGACGTCCAAAATATATAAAGAGCACACACGCCTCAACAAACAAAAATCAAATAACCCAATTAAAAAATGGGCAGAGGAACTGAACAGACAGTTCTCCAAAAAAGAAATACCGATGGCCAACAGACACATGAAAAGATGCTCCACATCACTAATTATCAGAGAAATGCAAATTAAAACTTCAATGAGGTATCACCTCACACCAGTAAGGATGGCTGCCATCCAAAAGACAAACAACAACAAATGTTGGCGAGGCTGTGGAGAAAGGGGAACCCTCCTACACTGCTGGTGGGAATGTAAATTGGTTCAACCATTGTGGAAAGCAGTATGGAGGTTCATCAAAATGCTCAAAACAGACTTACCATTTGACGCAGGAATTCCACTCCTGGGAATTTACCCTAAGAACACAGCAATCAAGTTTGAGAAAGACAGATGCACCCCTATGTTTATCGCAGCACTATTTACAATAGCCAAGAATTGGAAGCAACCTAAATGTCCATCGGTAGATGAAAAGATAAAGAAGATGTGGTACATATACACAATGGAATACTACTCAGCCATAAGAAGAGGGAAAATCCTACCATTTGCAGCAACATGGATGGAGCTGGAGGGTATTATGCTCAGTGAAATAAGCCAAGCAGAGAAAGAAAAATACAAAATGATTTCACTCATCTGTGGAGTATAAGAACAAAGGAAAAACTGAAGGAACAAAACAGCAGCGGAATCACAGAACCCAAGAATGGACTAACACGTACCAAAGGGAAAGGGACTGGGGAGGATGGATAGGTAGGGAGGGATAAGTGGGGGGGAAGAAGAAGGGGGGTATTAAGATTAGCATGCATGGGGTGGTGGGAGAAAGGGGAGGGCTGTACAACACAGAGAAGACAAGTAGTGATTCTACAACATTTTGATATACTGATGGACAGTGACTGTAAAGGGGTTTATAGGGGGGACCTGGTATAGAGGAGAGCCTAGTAAACATAATATTCTTCATGTAAGTGTAGATTAAAGATAACAAAAAAAAAGAAAGAAAGAACGAAAGAAAAGTGGGATTACTCCCTGATAGGATAAAACTAACTAAATCAACGATTAATGCATGCTTTAAATATCCTCAATTTTGATCACTTAAAGGGTGTCAGATGATCGGCTATGGAGGTACATTTTTCTGATAATATTCCTTTCTCTTAAAAAAAAAAGCAGTTCCTGTGTGGTGACCTCCAATGAGTTCTACACAATGGTATAAAGGGCTTATCAAAGTGTGGGCAAAGGGTCTGTTTGTGTTTATACAGAGGATCAAAGCCTAATTTGGCTACCCAGAAAATGAACTAAGATAAAATATGAAGAAGAACTTCCAACATCAGCACTCTCTGGAAGAGGCATACCAGAAGATGAACATCAAAAAACCTCAACAAAGATCCAGGCAATGCTGCAGTTGTAGCTGCATTCATCCCACCAGTTCCTGGACTTGCCATTGGAATGAAGAAGGAGATATCTAAGATGGCCTGTGCATACAGTAAAACAACAAATTTGACTGGATCTATACTGTTGGAACTCAACCAAGAATTAGGAGAAGTGCAAGTTGTAGTGCTCCAAAATCTTATGACTACAGACTATCTACTGTTAAAAGAACATAAGGGATGTGAACATTCCCCAGGAATGGGTTGTTTTAATTTGTCTGATTTCTCTCAGTCTGTTCAAGTTCAGTTGGACAATATCCACCATATCATAGATAAGTTTTCACAAATGCCTAAGGTGCCTAACTGGTTTTCTTGGTTTCACTGGAGATGGCTGGTAATTACAGATATGCTTTGGTTATGTAACTATACTCCTATTATGTTGATGTGTGTGCGCAATTTAAGTAGTAGCTTAAAACCTATACATGCTGAAGTTACTCTACAAGAAGATATGTCAAAGAAATAATCAATCTTCCCATGTTTTCTTCCGCCTGCTACTTCTATAGCTTTTCTTCTTCCTTCCTAATTACAACCCTTAAATAGAATTCGTGCCTCATATCAAATTTACCGAGTATCATAATTCTTCCAAGTGGTAAAGATACCTCAAGACAAATGCTGGGCATAGAAGCTACAGGGCATAAATATGCAAAGAAATAAAAAGCTAACCATTTCAAACAATAAGGCTTCTCTCTCACTTACCAACTTTACATTTCCCTGTATGGCCCTGGAAGATGACTGGTTAGCCAGAGATGGGTAAGATTCCTCAAGGGAGGAACAAACTAAGACAGGCACAGTCGCAGGGGGGTCATCAGGTGAGAAATTGGGGATCAATAGAGGTGAGGCTTAGAACCTCACTCCCCCGTTCTGAGAGAAATCTTCTGCATCCGTGGATGTTTTATTGCCCTTGTCTAGCTTGGATTAACACATAGTCTACAGGCACACACTTGATCATCTACATTTGCTCTCTTACAACACTAAACTATGTTTTCTACCTTTATCTTGTATCTACCTACCACTTCAGCATTTTATTAAAAATAATAATAATAAAGAGAGAAATGTGGTATCCACATATAAATCAAGTATAAAAACCAAATGAGTATTCATATTGGAACTGACTGTTTATAGTTCATAATGCATGAGCAAAACCGAAAGTTTCTGTGATGACTGCCCTTGTACTGTTCACTATGTAACTTATTCATTATGTAAGAATTTGTTCTACATGTAAAAACTTGTTTGTTATGCCTCAGAAGATTGGAGACTGACGAAAATTAGGCTTGGGGTGGACTAATGATTGTGCATTGAGTCCCCTATACAGAATTTTATTGTCGTTAAGAACCATTTGATCAATAAATATGAGAGATGCCCTCACAAAAAAAAAAAAAAAAAAGAGGACAGACTTACAATGGTAAAATAAATAAGTAACCGGGATATAACATATAGCATAAGGAATATAGTCAAGATATTGTAACAGCTTGGTAGGGTGATAGCTGGAATCTAGAATTATGTATATAAATGTTTTATCACTGTGTTGTACACTTGAAACTAATGTAATGTAATACTGGGCGTCAACTACCCTTCAATAAAAAATAATTATCTGAAAAAAAAAAAAAAAAGAACATATGGGATGTGAACAGTCCCCACGAATGGGTTGTTTTAATTTGTCTGATTTCTCTCAGACTGTTCAAGTTCAGTTGGACAATATCCACCATATCATAGATAAGTTTTCACAAATGCCTAGGGTGCCTAACTGGTTTTCTTGGTTTCACTGAAGATGGCTGGTAATTATAGGTCTGCTTTTGTTATGTAACTGTATTCCTATTATGTTAATGTGTGTGCACAATTTAATTAGTAGTAAAAAATATGCTTAAGTTACTCTACAAGAAGATATATCAAAGAAATAATCAATCTTCCCATGTTTTCTTCCGTCTGCTACTCCTATAGCTTTTCTTCTTCCTTCCTAATTACAACTCTTAAATAGAATTCGTGCCTCAAATCTAATTTACTGAGTATCATAATTCTTCCAAGTGATAAAGATACCTCAAGACAAATACTGGGCATAAAAGCCACAGGGCATAAATCTGCAAAGAAGTAAAAAGCTAACCTTTTCAAACAATATTGCCTCTCTCTCACTTACCAACTTTACATTTCCCTGTATGGCCCCGGAAGATGACTGGTTAGCCAGAGACGGGTAAGATTCCTCAAGGGAGGAACAACCTAAGACAGGCACATTCGCAGGGGGGCCATCAGGTGAGAAATTGGGGATCAACAGAGGTGAGGCTTAGAACCTCACCCCCGCTGTTTTGAGAGAAATCTGCATCCGTGGATGTTTTATTGCCCTTGTCTAGCTTGGATTAACACATAGTCTACAGGCACACACCTGATCATATACATTTGCTCTCTTACAGCACTAAACTATGTTTTCTACCTTTATCTTGCATCTACCTACCACTTCAGCATTTTATTAAAATAATAATAATAATAATAATAATAATAATAAGGGAGAAATGTGGGATTCACATATAAATCAAGTATAGAAATCAAACGAATATTCATATTTGACCTGAGTGTTTATAGTTCATAATGCGTGATTAAAACCGAAAGTTTCTGTGATGACTGCCCTTGTACTGTTCACCATGTAGGAACTTATTCACTATGTAACTTATTCATTATGTAAGAATTTGTTCTACATGTAAGAACTTGTTTGTTATGCCTCAGAAGATTGGAGACTGACGAAAATTAGGCTTGGGGTGGATTAATGATTGTGCATTGAGCATTGACTCCCCTATACAGAATTTTATTATTGTTAACAACCATTTGATCAATAAATATGAGAGATGCCCTCTCAAAAAAAAAAAAAATTCAGCAGCATGTGAAAGGAATGATACATCATGGCAGGTGGGGTTTATTCTGGAAATGTAAGGATGGTTCAACATTTTGAAAATTGACATAATTCATTTCATTAATAGATTGAGGGAGAAAATATTATTTTTGTAAAAACTGAAAAAGCATTAGTAAAAATTTAGTATCTGCAGGAATAAGGATACTTTGAAGTACAAGTGTCTGCTTCCCTTACTCTCTACAATACTATAGTAAATTATCAAATTGAGTCTTTGTTTGGATGATCTGTAAAAATTCTTTACATCTGCCTGACATATGTATTGAGGATAGTTTTATGTATAAAAACCATTCATTTGTGTGTATGAAAATATATCAAACATTCCTTTTACAACTTCTAGATTTTGTACCTTCCTAAGAAAGGTCTTCTCCATTTTGAAACTATATTAAAAAATCACCATTTTAAAAAATGTATTTAATGTTTGATGTTCAAGTCTTTAATTCCTCTAGAATTTATTTTGGAGGAAGAATTAAGCAACTAGTTTTGCTTTTCTACATAGTTGGCCTGCTATCCCAACAGCAGTTTCATCAGTTATTGAACTTTTGCTCCAATGATCTGAAATGCCAGATATTTCCTACACTAAGTTCCGTAACACATTTGGGTTTATTTCTGGATTTTCCCTGTTGTTCTACTGACTAGTCTATTAAAAAGATAGTATCAAAATTGTTTCAATATCTGTACCTTTATTAATATATCTTAATACTTAATAGGTGGTTCAGCTAATTTTTATTACTTATTAAAATAATTTTTTATAGAAAGGACTTCTGATATTACGACAGAACTTAAAGAGAAATTATTTTATCCTCATAACTTTTTGTGAACCTATAACATAATAAAAAAAAGATAAACGTTTACTGGGTACGTACTATGTGCAAAACCATTTGCTAAGAAATAGGGGTGAAAGACACGATGTTAAGTAAGTTAATGTTCATCAAGGAGCTTCATTCTAGTGAGAGTCTGTGTGCTTACAGAACCAGTGTTCATTTCCTTCTGTCTCTCTCACACAGTTTTTACATAATCAGTTTTCAGCCTGTTTCTGCTTCTATACCTCACACATATTCACATGCACACACTCTACCGTTAAACTTATACATACCTGTTTGATTTCTTTAACAGCCAAAGTAACTGAGAACAAGACTGCCTGACTAATGCTGCTCTGACAGGAAATGTTACTGGCTGACTTAGTTCATTACATATACATTCCATTTCTTTCACCATTGCCCAACTGTATCCTGAAATGGAAAGAAAGAAATTTAACTTTTCTAATCAGAACCCTAAAATTTAATTAATTAAAAAACTAAATTACATATGAATAGGTAAAATCATAGGTAATTAATAAAATTTTCCACTTGGATTCAGAGTGAATTAAAATATCACTTAATGCCAGAAAATATTTTGAGTGGAAAAAATACAAAAAAATTAAATCTAAAGTAACTGCAGTAGTGGAAGTGAGAATTTAATAATACAGGTAACTGTTGAACCACTGTGTTACAAACTTTAACCAATATAAGATTATATATCAATGATACTTCAACAACAAAAAAAATTAAATCTAAAATCATGCCACAAGTAACTTAAAAAACAAATTTAACAAAAACTTAAAATATTAAGAAGGTTTTACTAATCTTTCAAGACCAAAAAATGCAAATCTGACACTATATTTACTTCAAAGATTCTAAGGCTTTTCTCTTTTGAGGTACAACTGCTCCCATTAATATTTTCTATAAATTTAGATTTTTCATTTGTGCTAATTAAGTTTTCTTTTCTAAGAGAAAGATGGCTGCTAGGTATTTACTAACTGTTTAAGTAATAATGAACTTCAGTATTTTCTGGGATTTTTTTCATGGTTTTTTTTTGGCTAGTCCGAATTATTAATACATGTTATCTGAAGTAGAAATAGTAGTAAAAATGACTTTTATATATGTGTCTTAAATCAACCTAAGACATTGTGGAAAACAAACTGCCTCTTCACGAATAGCTTCAGAAAAAAAAAATCCATATTTTTAAAATAATGCGGAACTCTATCAAAAGCAGGTTGTAGTTAGCATTGGTCAATAAAGTAATATTTTACAGAAAGCCTATGTGAATAAGTTAGTTTAGCAGCTAAATTTCTCATGAAAGAAGGGAAATGTTCTGCTTTCCTTAAAATCTGGAAAATTGTATCTTCTTAATTAGAAAAAGAGATTGTTAACAAAGAAGCTATCCTTACATGACTATCAGCTTATAAACTCTCTTTTCTAAATTTGTGGCATTGGAAGTAAGGGACGATAAAGTGCATGTTGGTAATGACAAGAGGCCAGTGGAGGAAAAGCAGCCTGGAAACATTTAACATTTTTCATGACTGAAAGATCTAGATTACGGTCTAATTCAGTTCATGCCTGAGGTTAAAGCCATAGATATATTACACAATGACAAAGGAGTTTAGAAGCAATATAGAAGTTACTAGAGTGTTTCTAGTTTACCTTTCTAGATTATATGCTATAATCTTTAATGAAATGAATAAAGATTAAAATGATTAGAAAATTAGATTAGTTGAAACATATTATTTTTTGTCTCAATCACATTAATTGTTGGTCCAGGGGATTATAATCTAAATGTCCCTGCTTAATAGGTAGCAGTTACTCTAATCTTATGTTAGGTTTAAAAATTTAAGATCTAAAAACAAAATAGCATATAAGTAAAAAGCTAATGCTCTGAACAAGTGATAAAGGCTAACTTCTCCATAGGCTCTAAATAATGTCTTAGTTTATTTTTACCATGTGGCAGGTGTCCCAGGGCATCTGATTGCTTACTGACTTTTTAACCAGAAATCACTATCTAGGAATATATGAAGAAATAGAAATATGAATTCAAATACTGCAATTGGTTTGTTTCAACCAGAAAAAAAGAGGCTGAACATCAGGTTCCTCTTTAGGAATACATGAAGGGAAAAAAAGGACCCAGCCTAGAGGACAATCTCCTGGCCTCCCATTCTCCTGTCCAGCCAAAGAGAGCCTGAGGGCACTAATGTTCCAGCAGCCTATATTTGGAGACCCTTCCAATGTTTAGGGAGCAGAACTTGTGCTCTTCAACCACACTCTCCTACTTCTGGCCTCACATCACTTGAAAAACTTTTATTATCACTTCTTTCTCCTTCATCTGACATAAGGAGCTTGTTCCAAGGTAAAAAGAAAAACAAAGATTAATGAATGTTTTATAAGTTCAAAGAGAACAACTCAGGATTTGTTTAAAGCAAATAAAGAGGCAGCTTTGGTTACTCTGTACCTTGCAAATAAATATTTCCTATGGAAGCCTGGTGACAGAATGTCACCAACAAATGCAATGTCTACCTGAAATAATAGAAAGTAGGGTCATACATATACCTTTAGGGCCAGACCTTGCCATTAGGCTCTTAGATTTTGTGGAATATGTTTTTGGTTTTGTATTTAAAGGAGTAATTTTATATTTGGAGTACATTTTAATTTGACTAACAAGAAATACATTTTAAAAATTATTACCTTCATTAACTTTCTCAGGATGCCATCCTGTTGTCCAACCCAAGGAAAATGTCACATCTGGAAAGAAAGATGTCACTATGTCTATAAAAGATTTTGCATCCACTACTGTGCTATTTCCATTTGGACCAACAAGAATGTCAGCATTAATCCACACAGGACGCTTCAGATGCCTCTTCACATTTTCCAAGAGCCTCATGGATGGTTCCACAGCTGCCAGACTAAAAACATAGTTTGTTGTCAGTAAGACATATTCCTAAAGTAAAAGTAAAATAAAGTTCTTTTAGATAGTGGTTCTAATGTTCTCAAATTCATAATAAAAGTATAATACAATAATGCTTGAATTAAATAAAACCAAAGATCACATAGCACCAGAGGGGAAAGTTAACATAACGTCATATCTCAAAATGCTATCTTATACTTTTTATTCATGAAGGTACCTTAAAGGTTCTAGAATATATGGATAATGACACTACTTGTGGACAGAGAACTTCATTGGACTACAGTACTTATAATTCTGAATCTCTCCTGAACCTTTAATGCCTGAGTTCTTTTCTAAGAAAATAAGCTTTTTTTTTTTCCCTCCATCTCATAATATCCAGTCTTGGCCAGCATATTTTCCCCAAAGCTGAAATTCCACCAGCATATATTAGATGTCTATGACATGCAAAGCTCTGTACAGTTAGACATAAGGAGCTATGACACAGAACACAATAAAGTTAGAATTTAATACATGTATTCTGGTTTAAATGTAAATATTTTAATTACCACTATTATACACGATAGTGATGCTACTTTTCCTTACCAGAAACTTAAATAAGAAGATCATAAAACTTTACTAAGGAAAATCAAACTTTTTGTTGTAGTTTTTATTTTCTGGAACTTGAGAGTATAATTATAAAACTCTTCCAGAAGAGTGTATGTGGCAGGAAAGTCATAACATTTTTGGAAGGAAAAAAAAAAAAAAAAAAAAGACAATGGGTGAACTCCTAGCCTGGAAGACTCAAGATTATAAATACTACAAAATGATGCATCCCTCCCAATTAATCCGTAAATTCCATGTAATTCTAATTTAAAATACCAGTGGCCAATATTCTCAATTCTTCCATGTATTACTATTAAATTGACATAAGGTTCACCAAGATCATCATTTGAAGACAGAAGTCCTGACTAATTTACTACCTAAAATTGTCTTTCATAGTATTTACTTAAATTCCTAGGAAAGAATACAAACTTAGCTTTTATAGAATAGGGTTTTTTCATATAAAGTTACTTGTAGTCAATTTCTGAATATCATACCTATTGTTTTATTAACTTAGCTTAGAAATTGGGGATGACAAAATAATAATCATACTTAAAATTACAATAAACCATGTAAAATTATATTCTAAGGGAAAACTCCAGATAAAATTTTCAAATTACTAAGCAAAATAACTTTGGGGCACAACAAAAATTGGTAAAATTTGATTAATACGTCATTCAGCTACTCTAACAAAGGTAGCACAGAATTCTGGTTCAGAGTGTGATCTCTCTAACCAGGCTGGCAGCTCTCCTACCAACTAATCGGATCACAAGCAGGCTACACACCCCTCTCCACCTCTGTTCCCTCATCAAGAAAATGAGGATAATAGCAATAACCTACCCCTTAAGATTTTTATGATGAAATGAATTAACACTTTCAATGCTCTTAGAACAGTGTCTGACACACAATAAGAGTTCATATAACTGTTAGTTAAATTCATTTCACCTTCAAATAGCTTATGAACTAAAAACCTGCAAAATCTTTAGTGGCTCAGTCCTTTTGTGGTAGCTGCTACTAGCATTTATGAATGAATAAGCTGATCTATCTGGTGAGGAGACAAAGAATATATTACAAAGGACAATTCAGTGGGCAACAGTAAACATAAAAACACTGAAAACATGAAAAGGCAAAACAATCTAATATGTTAAGTCACAAAGCATTAAGAGCAAATGCTTTATGAGAACACATTAAGAGAACACTGAACTGGCCCCAGGGAACCTGGTATCTGGTCTTCCCTCAGCTCTCAAGCTTTGCTGTTGTCCTAAGGTAAATCACTTAACCTTTCTGGAACTGCCTTTGCCAATAAAATGAAGTAGAACCATTCACCACTCTAAAAGTTTTAAGACCTTAAAATAGGTCTGCCATTCACCAATAGAATAATGAGGCTTACTGGTATATTTAGCCCCATAGTAAGTGATTATAGAGTTAGCTTAGTAAGCCCTTCATGGGGCTTATGGTGACTTTTGTGATGTCACAACATATTCTTCACTTTACCTGTAATTTTTATACTGCCAAAATAGCACAAAAGTGAAATTTCTAATGATAGCCATGGAAGGAAACGATACTTAATTTTATTCTTCATTATCAGTGCTTCCAAATATTATTTTTAAGGAACTCTTTGGTTATTAAAGAATTCTACATAACTTCCCATACACAAATATAATTGAGTTATATTTATAATGCATTAAATACCCCAACTCCTTCTCTCTACTTTTTAATGAAAGTAGCATTTTAGATTTACCATTCTATTATCACAATAGTTATTATAAAATTAATTTTAACATCAAAGGGTTTTGAAGAAACCATTTTAGCAAACAATTCAGTGGGTCTTAGTGGGCCCATTCCTGAAACATACTAGTTTGCAATTCTATTTCCCATTGTTATTTTGTAACAACTAGAAGACCAAACATGTTTATACTAATACCTCTTAAAATCTAGCTTGATGCCTTTATTGCTTTTCATAACTTCAGTCAGCCATTCCTGTAAAGTATTATCACTGGTTGTTTCAGGAGGATGGGCCATGATTGGCTGACTATGTTCAGATCCATCACGTGGAAGAAGGACGTCGGCCTCTATCATATGAGCAGTACCTGTCCAAACAAAAGAGCTTAAGTTAATACTAACAAACACATACTGCAGGGGATCCCATGTCCTTCTTGAGGAAGATAAAAAGAAGGAAGGAAAACTAATATTTACTGAATAACTATTAAGTACTATGCTAGGCTTTTACATGATGTCCATACTTTTTACAGTTGAGCACAGAGGTGGTGAAGAGTTGAAGCCTTTCCCTAGGTCACACAGGTCTTTAGCTGTTGTCGTATGTTTAATTTTTTTCCTGGTACATAGCAGAATGAGTATACAAAGGGAGGCTTACTAAGTATTTGTTGAAGTTTCTGAGAATAAAGACAGTATTTTTATCTTCTCAGTTCTCAAATTAGAAACAGAAGATATTTATCACGTATGTTTGAAATCCTATGTTACAGATTCAGTTCTTTGACTTAAAGCTTAGCTGCTGTTTAAAAGTACACATTCCTGAAACAGGTAGTAAGCTTCACCAGTTGTGTGGTGTGAATGTGGTTAGCAGGCTGTGGTCGACTGCCTGCAAAGATGGTTGACAATTCCTCCCATACACACATACCTCTCTCCTCACCTCTTTCATCTCCCTTTGAGTCTGGGCTGGCTTTGTGGCTTGCTGTGACCAACAGAAGGTAGTGGAAGGAAAACTGTCAGTTCTAGGCCTGATCCTCAAAAGGTCTGGCAGCTTCTGCTTTCATCTTCTTGAAAGCCAGCTGTCATGTAAAGAAATTCAGGCAGGACTACTGAAGACCCAGAGACCTCAAGGACAGAGAGAAGCTGCAGAGGAGGAAAACTAAGACTTCCCACCTAACAGAGAGCATTAAGGCCTCTGACATGTGAGTGAGGCCATTTTTTAATTTCCAGCCCAGCTGAGCTCCCAGCTGAATGCAGCAACATAAGTGTCCCCAGCCTGTACCACATGAAACAGAATAACTGCCAGCTGACCCACAAAATTGTGAAAAATAATAAATCATTGTTATTTTAAGCCTAATATTTAAGCACTAAATTTTGAAGCTACTTAATTATACAGCAATAGAAAACAAACAGAAATAGTTACCTAGAAGTGGGACATTGCTGTAACAAAAACCTGAAACATGTGCCACAAAAGTTGGGATCTGGTGGACTCTAGGAATTCAGGTAGAGCACAGTTAATGGGAGTTGGAAGAGCAGTGAGGAAATCCTTATTGGAAGCTTAAGAACAGACCACTTGTTTTATATAGGAGTGAAGCTTTAGGCAACACTGTCACTTGTAGAAATTGGTAGAAGACAGAGAGGGTGCCTAGTGAATTTGTGGATTCAGCTAATGAGGTTTCTAGGCAGAATGTTGAAAGTGCCAACTGGCTACTTTTAGCTGCTTATGATAAAACATGGGAAGAAAGAGTTGAGTTAAATAATTAGCTATTTGGATTTTAATATGCAGAGGAAAATATTTCCAACTCATGACTTGTGCTGAGTTAGAAAATAAAACCCACCCTTTCCAGCTAGCAAGATTCTCAAAGTAAGAATCTTGGCCAAAAGTCAAATCCAGGATGCTGCTAGTAACTATGGCATCAGGGTCAAGATCAAATAAATGATTCTAGTGTGTGTGAATTATAGTGCAACTACAAGACCCTCTGTTAAGAACTCAGTAAGATGGCACATTGGGTACTCACACAGCTAGATAAAAGAAATTCTAGAATCTTAATGATATTGTCCCACAGCATCTTAACTAGCAGACCAAAGTAGAAAGAGGCCTACTTCCAAGAGATTTGGGAGTGAGGTTTTGGAATAAAGGAATGTTTGTAATTTGATATATAGAAAGCTCACTTCATTTTCAATGGAGCTGTATCCACATGGATCCAAAGGGACAAAGATAGTTCAAAATTAAAAGAGGTCTGTAGACTCAAATTTCTATTGGCAGGAAATTCGGCAGGGAATAGACTGAAGAAGCAACTCAGCTACAAATATGGGCTATTTTCCAACAAATACACGAAGAGATATTCAACATCATTAATCTTTAGGGAAATGCAAATATAAGCCATGGTGAGATACCAAGTCACACACACTAGGATGGTTACAATGAAAAAGAAGACAATAACAAGTGTTATCAAGGATGTGGTGAAATTGGAAACCTCATTCATTCTGCCGGTGGGAATGTAAAAAGATGCAGCTGTTTTAGAAAGTTTGGCAGTGCCTCAAAAAATTTAAAAAGTTATCATGTGACCTAGCAATTCCACTTCTAGACACATATACAAGAGAACTAAAAACATCTATTCACACGAAAACTTGTACACAAATGTTCATAACAGCATTATTTATAGCAGCCAAGACATGGAAACAACCCTAAATGTCTATCAATTGATTAATGAATAAACAAAACATGGTATAACCATACAATAAAATATTTTTCATCCACAAAAAGGAATGAAGTACTGATTTATGCTACAGTACAGATGAATCTTGAAAACCTACTAAGTGAAAGAAGTCTGTCATAAAAGGCCAAATATGAAGGAAAAATACAAGGTGCTACCCTGAATTTTGATTATGGGGTCAGGAAAAGCCTCCTTGAGGAAGTGACAATTCAGCTGATACCAAAAGATGTGTAAGAGGTTAGCCAGCAAAGTGTGTACAAAAGAGCATTTTAGGAAAGCATATTTATGAAGCCTGAGAAGGAACAGAGATTAGCCATGTGAGGAAGTGTAAGGCCAGCAAAGTTGGACTGTAAGAACTGTGAGCAGTGAGATTGGAGAAACAGGCCAGTTTATGTAGGACTTTTCAGGTTATTGAGATGGTCTGTTGAGGGGTTTGAGTTTGCTATCCCTGGTTCTTGTCCCTGCTGCAACAAAAAACTGAAGGGCAGAGACACAATAGTGAAGCAGAATGAAAGTTTTATTCAAATACACTCCAAAGGAGGAGTAGGTGAGAGTAAAGGTAGAAAAAGGCAGGTTTATTTGATTACACTTCAAGGGAGGAGTGGGCTAGAACCAAGAGAGACAAAGGTAGGTTTACTTGAATAAAGCAGAGAAGTAAAAACAGGGGGAGGAAAGGGAAGCTCATTGGACTGTTGCTTGGCATAGAGCACAATCCCTTACCAACTCCTAAAGCCAGTGTCACCTGGCATCCAGTGTCCACTTGATTCTGCAGAGCAGAAACTAAGTCCCTACTACCCCAGGAGTTGGGGGAACTGAAGAACACTGTAAGGAGTGAGATTATGTTCTGAGAACTTCCTAAAGGCAAAGAAAAGAAATTTTTCAAGCAGGCTATGAAGGAGCATAATCATATAGCTACAGTTCCATCTGGGTCACCCAGGTGATGAAAACTTGCAAACCCAAATAAGAGCTCTTAGTAGCCCCTCCCTACTTATCTGGAGGACAGAGAAAGTGACACACTCAAAGAATGCACGTGTGGGCAACCTCAGAAGAGGAGGCGCAGCCAAAAGCTGGGATTCTGTCTTTTAATGAGTTTCAAGGATGGGATAAAGGTAAAAGGTAGGGGAGCATAGGCTTGTCAGTCTCATGATAGACTCCAGTGACAGGCAATATGTCATTGGCTATAGTTAGTCCTCTAGGTAATTTTGTGGGACAAACTTTTTGTTCCCGTCTGTCTTGCCAGTGAGTTTCAGCCCTGGGCAAGTTCACTATGGATTCAGTGTGACCAAAGAAAATGACAGCAAAACATTCTTGGGGTGAAAGGGTTATACCCAACTTTATTTCCAGGTGGCAGGTCAGTCACTAAAATCCCATTCACTCAGAGCAAGTCTGCATGCAGCAAGCCACTCTCTGCCTCTGGGCCCCTCTGTCCACACAGCCGTCCTCTGGGCCCCTCTGTCCACACAACCGTCCCGCAAAGCCGTCCTCTGGGCCTCTCTACACAGTCGTCCCGCACAGCCATCCTCTGGACATCTCTGCACAGTCGTCCCGCACAGCCATCCTCTGGGCCTCTGTCCTTTGCTCTTCTCTCCTGCAGTCTTGCAGCCCTGCCACTGTGTCATGCCCAGAGCACTGGGTGGAGCTCTTTTTATAGAGTCAACAGGCATGTATTGCCCACAGGTGTGCAGTGAGCTAGTCAACCATGGCCAGGTGAGAATCCTGGCCACAGGAACTCTCATTTTATCCACACTCTCCAAGATAGGAGCCACTCCCAAGCACTGGGAACATCAGTTAAGACTGCATGCCCTGCCTTAGGCTAAGTCGTTGGCTGATTACGAAAGAATATGTTAGGAATCTAACCCCCACAACTCTCTACTCTTAGCCTCAAGATAAGTCCTTCTGGTTCCCACTATGCTATTCACATCTCAGCATTTTTAGGAAAATTAATTATGATGCTTGTCTCATATCTCTGCCCTATCTTACCTACATTGGCTAGAGCAAGTCTCAAGGTCAGCCCAGATTCAGAGCATATGGAATGAGCTCACATTGCAAAGGGTATGCATCCTTTCTGGCTCTCTGGCTTAATCTGATTAACTCCCTGAGTTCTTACTGAGTGGGATTCACCCTCTTTTAATTGGGCTCTTATCTGCCTTTCTGCCTAACAGCTCCACCCAGTCAGAAAACACAAACCAAAAAACTCTTTACCTCTGTGAAAGGAATAAAGACTGAGTGAAGAGGCCAAATGTTTAGACAAAAATATTTCCTCCTGGAAACCAGAGTGGCGGAACTAAATGACTTCCCATTCAACAGTTATATTTAAGGATTTTAAATGGAAAATAATTAAAGGGTTTTGACCAAAAGAAGCCTGATTTATGTTTTAAAATGTCACTTTGGATGCTGGGTAGAAAATGAACTTGACAAGAGCAACAGTGGAAGGAGGGGAAACGTTTTGGAGTGACTCATACACCTACTGGATGCTTATGGCTTACAAGGTAAGAGACATTCAGATTCAAGCTAATGAATTTATTATCTAAAATGTAAGTAGAAGTTTGGAGGTAGGTGGCCTCCAGGTGTGGTGTAATAAGCAGCATAATATTATCAGGGTTTTTATGTCCCTTTTCTTTACTGTCCTCTGTGTTGTCTTCACCTTAAGGCTAATTTCTATTATTATTGTAACACAGCTGCCAATACCACCTGGGCTACATGCTTTAATAGTCAAATATATCAGTTTTACGATAGAAAGTGTGGGTAAAATTACAGTATTTCCAGAATCTCTCACCTGGCTTTAGTTCATCTGAAAGGGCAAGCTCCCAGATTCTATTTCAGCCAATTGGGACCCGGATCCTACCTCAGCCAATCAGGACCTGGATCCTATTTCACCCAATTGGAGCTTGGTCTCTCTCCTCTCCATTCAGCAAAGAGCTCACCCACCACCCTTAGACCCTCCCAACTGACCAGAGCCACGACCTATCACCCCACCAACTACCCCTAGATCCAGCCAATCAGCCAGAGCCACGACCATCACCCCACCAACTGCCCTAGAACCCCATAAAACCTTTGTGGTATTGAAACTCGCTCTCTTTCTCTGGCATCTTGCCACTGCGTTGGTGTAGATGAGAGATTGAGCTCGAGCTAGCTCTAATAAAGGCTCTTTGCTTTTGCATTAGTGTTGGCTCCTTGGTGGTCTTCTGGGATTCCCGACTTTGGGCACAACATTTGGGGGCTCGTCTGGGATCCCAGATCCCAGAGACCCCCCAGGACCCCTGACCCAGAGAGCCCTGTGCCGACTGGTGAGTGCACTCAGTTATCTGTCTGTCTTTGTCTGTCACTGTTTTTGTTCGCGAACAAGCCTGAAGCCTGTATAAGCCTGTAGGAGCTCCAATCTTTATCAGGGTCGGCATTGACTTAGGCGGACACGCTGGCAGGTCGTCGACTGGGGGTCTTGTGAGACGTCCCTTGCCCCTGTCTGGAGGATGAAGTCCTCATCTATGAGGAAAGTCAGCTGCCACTGCAGGCCCTCAACTTACTTTCAGTTTTGCCTCCATGGCTGAGGCAGATTCTTCTCTGTAGGCGCCTGTTTGTTGTTTGTCATGCTTGTCTTAGTCTTGTTGACAGAAGCAATGGGACAGACTCAGATGACCCCCTTGTCTCTCATGACAGACCATTGTTCTCAGAAGTTAGGGAGAGAGCTCACAATTTGAGCACAGATGTCAGGGAAAATTTCGTGTTTTCTGCATCTCTGAGTGGCCGTCCTTTAACATTGGTTGGCTGCCAGAGGGAACATTCAATCCAACCACTCTTTTACAACCTCAGTGTGGAAGTCCAGAAGGGTCGGTGGCAGACTTTTTGTTCTAGTGAGTAGCCAGTTTTCAATGTCGGATGGCTGCCAGAGGGAACCTTATCATTATGTCTCAGTCTGTATATTTGTGTGTCTAAGTGTGTAAATGAAAATATCTTTCTACCTCCGGATGGTATTAATGAAATTGATTTAAAGACAAGCACTTGTGAAAATTAGGCATTCTAAAACTTCCAGAAAATCTGATAAAAAATGTTAAGCATTAATGCTAATTTGAGTTTGCTGAGGCGTGCATGTCCTTGTAGTTATCAGCTACCTAAGTTTACCAAAGGTCATTTAAGTCGATGTTATCTGCTAAATCTTTTAAGAATAAAATGCTTAAAGGCTTGGCTTTGTTTAATATTCAGTAAAGGTCTTATAAGTAATCTAGCATAGTTGTTACGAATAAGTGAACTAACTTAAAGTTTTGCTAAGTTAAGAAGATATACTTTGTGCTTAGTGAGAGATTGTGCTGTAAAGCTCATGGTTACAGAAATTATAAAATGTGTTCATAAATTTGTCAATCTAAAGAATGTTAGTTTAACAGTTTACAATAGCCCACTTCTCAGTGTTCACTGAAAATTAAGGTTTCTAATGGTTTTAAGTTCTAATTAAAACTACTTAAAGTAATAAAGAAAACATTTCTCTATGCTAAAAGATGTATGTTTTAATAAGAGAAAGTATAAGGAATGGAAATTCGTTCTACGTGCTAAAGAATGTGTCTTTTGATAAAAGAAAGTAACTTTGTTCTAAAGTACAGCTATTTATTTATTTAAAGGAAGACAGAGAGACAGAGACAGAGAGAGAGCAGTGTGGTGCAGCAGCGTGGTGCCTTTTATTATGGTGGATCCACTCAGCCTGCTGCTTTGTGGGAGGGTCAGGATGTTTAGAGATAAGGCGGGATAAACCCAGTCAAGCCCAGGCATAATTCTTACCGGTTTATGTGCTTGGGACCATGGGGCAAACGGAGAATAAATTACTATATTCTTACAGATATAGTCATCCTATGTGAAATTAAAGCAAGTGAATCTTGATATCAAGTACACAGCAAAATTAGAATTTTGTTTCCAGTTAAAAAGACAAAGTTTTCTTTAACTGTTAGTCTGCTCTTAATGTTGAAAGATTGCAAAAGGTTCTCTAATTGTTTTATCAAAGCAGTTTCTCATGCTTAAAGTCTCAGTGAGTTGCCAGAATATTTTAAAAAATGAAATCTTAATATTAAAAAGACTAAAAGCTAAAGTTTGTTAACAACTGTGTAACCTTTATTTGCCTTTGAAATATTTGGTTGTCATTCTGGTTAAATAGATAAGTATTGCTTCATAGCAACCTATAATCCTATTTAAGCAAGTGCCAAAAAAAAAAAAAAATTAAATGCAAAAAGGTGCTTTTACCTCTAGTTAACTCTGATATTTTCCAGAGGGCCCCTGGAACATGTCAGAGGAATTTTTTCTCATTAGAGAAAGTATTTGACTAATTTGGTTTATTTATCTGATATATATATATTTACCAGGAAAGCACTGTCAAAGAGAATGATGCTAAACTTTGTTACTGAATGTTTTGTGTTACAGAAATATCCAAATTTTCTTATATCAACTCTTATAGTAAGTTCTCATCAAGTCTTTAACCATTGTCATTTGTAAGTCTTTTGTCATTTATAGTCACTGTTTTATTATTCCTAAACTAGTAAAGAACTAGATTTCAGCAGAACAGGTATTAGTTACATAAGATTACATAAACTAAAGAAAATGATTTTGTGCCTTTTTGTTTCAAATGTTGATAAAGTGTTTTAAGCTTTTTCTCTGAAGCTGAGAACAGTTTAGTAAATGACTGTCTTTATAAGCAGAATTGCAACTTTGTCTTTCTCTCTACCTAATCCCTCCAGAACTTAAAAACTCAGTGACTATTTTTATGTTTCATGGCAGTATGTTTATTTGCATAAGTTCAATAAGAACCTGCATTCCTTGAAAGAAGACCAATTAAAAACAGAGGTTATACTACCAAGGCTTTAACTGGAATGTCATACCTGAGAGACACGTGCATAAACTCAGATATAGACAGCTTTAAAGAACTAAGGTTGACTTTATAAAGCCAACAAAGACCCTTGGAAGAACTGGCCTGGTACCTTGCTTACAGGGTTCCTAGCAGCCTTACCAGGTGAGTAAGGAAGGTCACTTCCTGGCAGGTTCAGGAACCTCAAGATGTTTTGGGGACCTCGAGAAGAAAAGAATTCACCTAAATCTACAGGTACTGCAGGCACAAGCTGATGGCAAGTCTGGCTTGGCTTTCTGGCCTCAAGAAGCCCTTAAAAGTTCAATCTGAAATTCCTTACAAAAAGTTCCAGCAAAGCACATTTAAAAGAGCCTATGTAATCAATTGCTCTTCTTACTGCACTTATGCAAATAATCAAGCCAAGTGTTAACCTGGTTACTTCTAATAAAAATGAGGGTGATTTTAGAGAAAAGTACTGTTTTAATAATGCAGTCTTATCTATACTAAATCCTAATACTAGTCATTGAGATGTAAACTTGATCCAGAATTCTAGTTTCCCCATGATACCTGGCTATGATTCTCAATTAGACTCTTAATATTTCTAGTTCTCATATTCAGCCATGCATTCTTAATCTCATCAAGTTTGTCCTTCCAGAATGGAAAATCCAACTCCAGATGTTGCTACTTAACTTAATAACAATTTGTTCTATCTTGCCTAGAAGCCACAAAACTGCAAATAGTAATAGAAATGAAACCCGGAATAGAAGCGCCAACCTTCCGAGGCCCTCTCAACTGACCAGTGATGGAGACCTAGCTGCACCCTTTACTGCGCCCCCTTCTCAGCACGAAGCAGCCAGAGTGGTCATCGCCCCTTTTCCCTAGCAGCAGCTAGAGTCTCTATCTGTAGAGGGGAGAATGAGACAGGGACCATAAGCTTAGACAGAATAAAGTGAGAGCCTCTGGAGAAAGCAAGGCAGGATATTTGCAATCAGAGCAACGTAACTACATGCTGGAAACCCCCCTACTAAAACTATGTTGAACATTAAGCTCTAGAATCATTCTTCAGTGAGATCAGTTAATGTTCCCCAGATAAAGAAGAGTAGCACATATTTTATTATGCTGATCATTTGTAATCGTGTATAAGATTCACTTTAGCATACTAAAAAGCCCAGGCCTATGTGCTCTTTCCTCCTTCTGATCTAAGTAGTTTTGCAAGCTGAGCAACTGACTTAGCTTGCAGACCCAGCTGTAGATGGCATAGTAAAAGGCAAGATTCTTTAGCAAATATACAATATCTCAGCCCACCTTAGAGGCTGGGCACGCAGTCTTTTAATGTGTGTCCGTACCAAGGCGCCAGTGTCCCAGAGAGAAATCAAGGCAGGAGATTATCGTTAATCAAGGACCTCTTGCCATCCTACTCCTTTTACTAACCCTTAGGCCCCGTATGATCAACAGGCTGGTCCAGATTGTCAGAGACCACATGGGGGCCATCCAACTCATAGTCCTCCTTGCTCAATACAAGCCCCTAGTAATCTTGTTACTCCTGCTTACCTGATAACTTATTAAAGATAGAATTAATACAGTCCAGCTAATGGTGCTAAGACAATAGTATCAGCCTTTATCTCCTTACAACTGCAAAACCTTATTAGACCCATGATTGGGTCCCTTCTTAGGATCCAGAGAAAGAGGGGAATGAAAGGGCAAGCTCCCAGATTCTATTTCAGCCAATTGGGACCCAGATCCTACCTCAGCCAATCAGGACCTGGATCCTATTTCACCCAATTGGAGCTTGGTCTCTCTCCTCTCCATTCAGCAAAGAGCTCACCCACCACCCTTAGACCCTGCCAATTGACCAGA
Organism: Manis pentadactyla; assembly: GCF_030020395.1. NCBI lineage: Eukaryota > Metazoa > Chordata > Mammalia > Pholidota > Manidae > Manis > Manis pentadactyla. The sequence goes on from NC_080020.1 coordinate 79,174,404, forward strand.
GCCACGACCTACCACCCCACCAACTACCCCTAGATCCAGCCAATCAGCAAGAGCCACGACCATCACCCCACCAACTGCCCTAGAACCCCATAAAACCTTTGTGGTATTGAAACTCGCTCTCTTTCTCTGGCATCTTGCCACTGCGTTGGTGTAGATGAGAGATTGAGCTCGAGCTAGTTCAAATAAAGACTCTTTGCTTTTGCATTAGTGTTGGCTCCTTGGTGGTCTTCTGGGATTCCCGACTTTGGGCACAACACATCTCCATATCAATAGGTGTTTCCAAGGGATGGAGAGAAGTAGTCCATATCCATATCAATAGGCAATTACAATGGTGAGCCAGGGCATGTCTGGACAGGCGAGGTTGGGTGGGGGCCCTTTTTCTGCAGTCAATCACCAGAGACATGGGAGAGCAGAAGTGGATGACTGCTTGTGAGCAATAAATGGGTTTCTCCCACTTTATTTCTCCCTTTGACTGATTTTGGCTTCAAAGGTATTTTGCCCCAGCATTTTCCCCCAGAGTTACATCTGGGGGTATTCAGCAGGACCTCTGAAACTGAAATCTGTATACATGGGTGTGACCGTTGAGCAGGCTGCCTCTAGAGATGGTGGGGAGATGCCCAGAACACCCACTGTGGATGGTGGGGGAGACCCTCGTGGCTGCAGTGGTAGAGGGTACAGCTTCACTTGGGAGCCCCTTATCTGTGAGGCTTCCAATTGGGGAGACCCTAGTGGGGAATTGGTCTAGGGTAAAGCACCTCTTAGAGGGGTGGGGCCTTCCCCAGAATTGGAGAAGAGTAGAGACACTGGAAGCTGTAGATAAGCCCTCCGTGAGACAGAAGACTGCTTAGAGGTCCCAAGTGCCATGTAGCAGCTGGGATTGTGGGATGCCTTCTCCTCAAGATAGTGGAGAGAGTTATGGAGGAGGGAGAGGGTTATCAAGGAGAGAAAGAGACTTTGGCAAGAGACACACTTCAGCATTGCTTGAAGGAGCTGGACTATGACCTATGTGTGTGTGTGTGTGGGGGATGCCCTTAAGAAAGAGAGACAGTTACTGAGAAGACAGGTTGTGCTCCTGGAAGATACGTTAGCAGCAGCAAGTGGGGAGACATCAGGAGAATCCATATTGCAGGAGGCCATGCAGGAGAGGGAGAAAAGAGCAGTGCCTTCAGCCCTGGAGACAGTAGAGGAGACATGGGGAGATGATGGGGTCTGTGGCCAAGGGCCGATCTGTTGCTGAGGCCATGGCCTGAGGCACCAGCCTCTCCCAAATTAAAGGCCCACCCAATAGAAACACAAAAACCGCGGGCTCCTTGGGGGGGGGGGGGAGCTGTCCCCTCCCAGGCTGTGGAGCACTCCATGCTCCATCCCTATACCCAGGATGAGCTGGCGGACATGAGCATTTGTTTTTGACAGAAGCTGTCAGAACCTCTGGACCTCTGCCTACATGGGTTTGCATCTCTGGGATATGGGGGTGTAAAACATTGTTATGTCAGGTTCTGAAATGGGTAGACTGGCTTTCCAGACTACTCACCCTTCCCTCTGGCAGTGGTTGCAAAGTGCCCATCACCTCAGAATCAGCTGCTTCTGGAATGGCTGACAGCAGCCATCAGGGCAGTTTGGCCTAATCAGTGTGATTTATCTTACCCACCCACTTGGCCACATGGAAGAACCCATAAATGATGCAGCTGTATCACTACACTGATGATATTATGCTCACATCTGATTCACTAGCAGATTTAGAAGGGGCAGATCGTAGACTGCTACATCTACAGGAGACAGGATGGGTGTGAATAGCACCAAAGTTCACAGACATAGTTTATCAGTAAAGTTCTTGGGGTTGTCTGGTCAGGTAAAACTAAAGTTATTCCTGAAGCAGTCACAGACAAGGTCCAGGCTTTTCCTACCCCTAGCACTGAGGCAGTATTACAAGAGTTTTGGGGTCTCGTAGGCTACTGGAGAGTGAATTCCGAAGTCCTTATACTGGTTGGTATGAAAGGACATCAGGTGGGACTGGGATGAAACATGTGCAGCTGCTTTTACTGGAGCTAAGCAAGCAGTCAAGGCTATGTAGGCCTTGACTATAATGGACTCATCAAGGCCCTGTGACCTAGATGTTCATGTAACCAAAGATGCTTTATGGATGGAGTCTTTGGCAGCAGCTTGAACAGACACGCCAACCTATTGGATTCTGTTACAACTATGGAAAGGAGCAGAGGTCTGGTACACCTTGATAAAGAAGCAACTGGCTACTGTTTACCACACCTTGCTGGCTATGGAGCCCATCACTCGAACAGCTCCAGCCAAGGTAATAACCACCTATCCCTTCACAGGGGGTGTGTGAGACTAGACCCAAAGGCCACAGAGTGGCATGGCACTGACACCTACACTGGCAAAATGGGGCACATATTTACAGCAGCATAGTGCCCTCTCTACTAGCCCCTTAAGTGGAGAACTCCAACGCTTATTGTGGCCAGTGACCTAGACCACTAGAAAGCAGGAAGAATTTGCTTCTGAGCCATTGGTAGCCAAGAATCCTTATCAGGAGGGAAAAGACCCTATACCTGAAGATGCTTGGTATACAGATGGATCAAGCTTCTAATTTTATAAGATCCAGCAAAAATGATTGAACAAGTAAAAGATCAAGCAAACAGTAAAATGGCATTTAGCAAAATATGCAGGCAATCCATTTCTCTATCAGTGCAGTCATAAAGGAGCACATAGGTCTTGGAATTCTTTGCTTAAGAATAATAGTTAGTCTCCAATTATTAACTCCATTCATTTCCCATGAGTAGAATAAAAATCACTAAATGGCAGTTTCAAGGTCTCAGGACCATGTAATATTCCTGGAGGTCTCTGTTAAGTCTATGAAGGGATGTTACAGAAAGAGGAGCAAGAGATCATGGTGCTTGGACTAGGATGATGACAGCAGAGGGGGAAAGATGTGGGCTAATTCAAAATGTATTTGGAAATAGAATTATAATGTTTAGATAACAGATCAGATGCAAGAAATAAAGAAAACAGAACAGATGACTCCTAGATTTCTGGCTTAAGCATCCAGGTGGATTACAAAGCCATTTACTGAGTTTGGAAGATAGTAGGAAGTACAGGTTAGTAGACATAATTAAAAATTTCATTTTGAATAACATATTTGATATGTATGTAAGCTCTCTAAGTAAAAACACCAAATAAGCAGTTGGACAGAATAATACAAGAGAGAGGGAGGCCTGGCCTTGGAGACATAGAGTGGGGAGCTGGCCATCCACTCTCTCTCTCATTCTCCCATGATTTGCCCTTGAATAGAAAGCTTCTGGAGGTCTGCTTTGCTTCTACTTTGGGAGACTGCCTGGGCACCTCAGGGAGAACCAGAGGAGGAAGTCTGCATTTCCAGATATATGTTCCCCCAGCTACAGGAGACCCAGCTTGTGACCACAGCCAGACACTGCCTTGCTTCTGAGCAGAGCAAAACAACTTTCAGCATTCCCCAACCTGTGATATCAAAAGGACTTTTTCTCATTATTGATTTTCCCCCAAGAAAGAGAGCAAAAGAAACGGGATCTAACTACTATTGGTTCAGCTATAATATCAATCTACTCAAAGACTAAGCAAAACAGATTTACTATTTTTTCCCAAACACCTACAGAAGAAAATCCCATATAGTTGCTAGTTACACTCCAAGTAAAACTCAAAGATGTATGCTATAGAAATGAAGTTAAACTTTCTATTTTGCCTATACTGTTTATATGCTTTAATGCAGCAATTTATTGTATTTTTATTAATGAATTTAGTTGATGACAATCACATTATTCTAAAGATGTTAACAAAGGCACTTTTTTTTTTTACTGCACTGTCATTGATATACAATCATACATTGGTTTCAAATATACAACACAGTGGTTCAACAGTTACCCATATTATTAAATCTTCACCCATATTAGTGCAGTTACTATCTGTCAACATAGGAAGATGTCACAGAATTACTGGCTGTATTCTCCATGCTATACTACCATCTCTGTAACCAATTTATATTGTGATTATGAATTTTTGTGCCCCTTTATCCCTCATACCCTCCAGACCCACCCACCTAACCCCTCTCCCATGATAACCACCAGTCACTTCTCAGTGTCTTTGAGTCTACTGCTCTTTTGTTCATTTTGTTTTGCTTTGTTTTTAGATTCCACGAATAACTGAAATCATATGGTATTTGTCTTTCTCCACCTGGCATATTTCACTTAGCATAATACCCTCTAGATCCATCCATGTTATTGCAAATGGCAGGATTTCTTTTTTCTTATGACTGAATAATATCCCATTGCATATCTGTATTACCTTTTCTTTATCCATTCAACTATTGATGGACACTTAGGTTGCTTCCATATCTTGGCTATTGTAAATAATGTGGTGATAAACACAGGGATGCACATATCCTTTCAAATCAGGGATTTTGTTTTCTTCCAGGTAAATTTCTAGAAGTGGAATTATTGGGTCTAATGGTATTTCTATTTTTAGTTTTTTGAGGCACCTCCATACTGCTTTCCACAGCAACTGCACCAAATGACATTCCCATCAACAGTGTAGGAGGGTTCCCATTTCTCCACATCCTCAATAATACTTGTTATTTCTTGTCTTTTGGATAGTGGCCATTCTGACTGGTATGAGGTGGTATCTCTTTATGGTTTGGATATTAGTGTTATGGAGCATCTTTTCCTTGTTGGCCATCTGTATTTCTTCTTTGGGGAAATGTCTGTTCTAGTCCTCTAACCATTTTCTAATCAGTTTATGTGTTTTTTGGTGTTGAGGCATATGAGGTTTTTATATATTTTGGATGTTAACCCCTTATTGGATAATCATTTCCAAATATATTCTCCCACACTGTAGGTTGACTTTTTGTTCGCTGATGGTGTCCTTTGATGTACAGAAGCCTTTTAAGTTGATGTAGTCATTTTTTATTGTTTCCCTTGCCCAAGGAGATGTGTCCAGGAAAAAAAATGCTGATACTTAAATTCAAGAGATTTTTTGCCTATGCTTTTTTCTAAGAGTTTTATGGTTTCATGTCTTACATTCAGGTCTTTATCCATTTCAAGTTTACTTTTTGTGTATGGAGTAAGACAGTAATCCAGTTTCATCTCTTGCATGTAGTTGTCCAGTTTTCCCAACACCAGTTGTTGAAAAGACTGTCTTTTCCCCATTGTATATTCACAGCTCCTTTATCATATATTAATTGACTGTATAAGCATGGGTTTATATCTGGGCTCTCTATTCTGTTCCATTGATCTATGGGTCAGTTCTTGCACCAGTATCATACTATTTTGATTACCATAGCTTCGTAGTATAGCTTGAAGTCAGGGGACATAATAACCCCAGCTTTGTTCTTTCTCAGGATTGCTCTGGCTATTCAGGGTCTTTTGTAGTTCCATATAAATATTACAATTATTTGCTCTAGTTCATTGAAATATGCCACTGGTATTTTGATAGGGATTGCATGGAATCTGTAAATTGCTTTGGGATAGATTTCCATTTATTTGTGTCTGTAATTTCTCTCATGAGTTTCTTACAGTTTTCAGAGTACATGTCTTTCACCTCCTTGGTTAGGTTTATTCCTAGATATTTTATTCATTTTGATGCAATTGTCAATGGAATTGTTTTCCTGATTTCTCTTTTTGCTAGTTGTTAGTATATAGCAACACAACAGATTCCTGGGTATTAATTTTGTATCCTGCAACTTTGCTGAATCCAGTTATTAGTTCTAATAGTTTTTTGGAGTCTTTAGAGTTTTCTATGTATAATATCACATCATCTGCAAATAATGACAGTTTAACTTCTTCCTTACCAATCTGGATGCCTTTTATTTCTTTGTGTCATCTGACTGCCATGGCTAGGACATCCAGTAATATGTCGAATAAAACTGGTGAGAGTGAACATCCTTGTCTTGTTCCTGATCTTAGAGGAAAAGCTTTCAGCTTTTCACCATTGAGTATGATATTAGCTATGTGTCTGTCATATATGGTTTTTATTATGTTGAGGTACGTACGCTCTATACCCATTTTGTTGAGAGCTTTTATCATGAATGGATGTTGAATTTTGTCAAATGCTTTTACAGCATCTAGTGAAATGACCATGTGGTTTTTATCCTTTTTGTTAATGTATCAGGTTGATTGATTTACAAATATTATATCATCCTTGCATCCCTGGAATAAATCCTACTTGATCATGATGAATCATCCTTTTGATGTATTTTTGGATTTGGTTTGCTAATATTTTGTTGAGGATCTTTGTATCTATGTTTATCAGGGATATTGGTCTATACTTTTATTTTTTCATAGTGTCTTTGTCTGGTTTTAGTATTGGAGTGAAGCTGGCCTCATAGAACAGGTCTGGAAGTATTCCCTCTTCTATTTGTGGAATACTTTAAGAAGAATGCATATTAGCTCTTCTTTAAATATTTGGTAGAATTCAGCTGTGAAGCCATCTGGACTTTTCTTTGTTGGAAGTTTTTTGATCACCATTTCAGTTTCATTGCTGAATGAACAGGGTAATCTGTCTGTTCAGAGTTTCTGTTTCTTCCGGGTCAATCTTGGAAGACTGTATTTTTCTAGAAATTTGTCCATTCTTCTAGGTTGTCCAATATATTGGCATATAATTTTTCATAGAATTCTGTAATAATTCTTTGTATTTCTGTGGTATCTGTTGTGACTGTTTCTTTTCCATTTCTGATTTTATTTGTGTACTCTCTTTTTTTCTTGGTAAGTCTGGCTAGGACTGTCTATTTTGTTTATTTTCTCAAAGAACCAGCTCTTGGTTCCATTGATTTTTTTCTCTATACTTTTATTCTTCTCAATTTTATTTATTTCTGCTTTGATCTTTATTATGTCCCTCCTTCTACTGACTTTGGATTTTATTTGTTCTTCTCTTTCTAGTTTCTTTAATTGTGAGTTTAGACTGTTTATTTGGGCTTTTTCTTGTTTCTAGTGGTAGGCCTGCATTGCCATGTACTTCCCTCTTAGAACAGCTTTAGCATCATCCCACAAATTTTGACTGTTGTATTTTTCATTTGTCTCTGTATTTTTGTTTTGATTTGTTCATTGATCCATTGATTATTTTAGAAGCATGGTGTTTAGCCTTAATGTGTTTGTACATTTTGTTTTCTTTGTGTATTTCTAGTTTTATACCATTGTGGTCTGAGAAGTTACTTGATATAATTTCAATCTTTTTAAATTTATTTAGGCTCTTTTTGTAGCCTATAATTGGATCTATTCTGCAGAGCACTCCATGTATACTTGAGAAAAATGTGTACCCTGCTGCTTTTAGGTGAAATGTTCTATAGATACCTGTTCAGTCCATCTGATCTAATATATTGTTCAGTGCCTCTGTGTCCTTATTTATTTTCTATCTAGTTGATATATTGATGTGGACAGTGTATTAAAGTCTCCTAAAATGAATGAGTTGCAATCTATATCCCCCTTTAATTCTGTTAGTATTTGTTATACATATTTAGGTGCTCCTTTATTGGGTACGTGGACATTTATAATGGTTATATCCTCTTGTTGGACTGACCCCTTTAACACCATGTAATGTTCTTCTTTGTCTCTGTTACTTTCTTTGTTTTGAAGCCTATTTAGTCTAAGTATTGCTACTCCTGTTTCCTGTTATTTGCATGAAATATCCTTTTCCATCCCTTCACTTTCAGTGTCTGTATGTCTTTGGGTCTGAAATGAGACTCATACAGGCAGCATATAGATGGGTCTTGTTTTTTTATCCACTCTGCTACCCTGTGTCCTTTAATTGGTGCATTAAGTCCAAGGTAATTACTGATAGGTATGTACTTATTGCCATTTTATTGTTTCCTGGTTGTTTTCATAGTTCCTCTCTGTTCCTTTCTTTCTCTCTTATACTTCGTTATTTGATGGATTTCTTTAATGTTGTGATTGATTTCTCTTTTTAAATTTTTGTGTATCTACTGTAAGATTTCAGTTTGTGGTTACCATAAAGTTCATGGATAGTTTCCTAACTAAGTAACAGTCTATATTAAGTTGATGATTGCACTATTTCAAACACAATCTAAAAGTACTTTTTCTTCTTCTTCCTCCTCCACACTCCATATATTAGATTTAATAATCTGCATTTTTTAAATGTATCCCTTAACTGACTTTGTGTATAGTTGGTTTTACTACTTTTGTTTTAATTTCATACTTGCTTGGTAAGCAATTGGCTTACTACCATTCCTGTGGGTTTATTTCTACTGGTGAAAACTATTTAGCCTTAGGAACATTCCCATATATAGAAGTCCCTTTAGCATATCCTTTAATGCTGGTTTAGTGGTTCTAAATTCCTTCAGGCTTCATTTATCTGTGAAATGTTTAATCTCTCTCTTTTATATCTTAATAATAATCTTTCTGGGTAGAGGATTCTTGGTTGAAGGTCTTTCTGTTTCAATACATTAAATATCTCATGCCACTCCCTTCTGGCCTTTAAAGTTTTTCTGAGAAGTCTGCTGATAGCCTGATGGAGTTTCCCTTATAAGTAACCTTTTTTTCTCTCTCTGGCTGCTTTCAATACTCTCTCTTTATCCTTAATCTTTGTCATTTTAATTATTATGTCTTGGTGGTGTTTTCCTGGGGTTCCTTTTATTAGGAGCTCTCTGTGCTTCCATGACTTAATGTCTCATTCCCCAGACTGGGTAAGATTTCAATAATTATTTCTTCAAGGAGATTTTCTATCGCTTTGTCTCTCTCTTCTCCTTCTGGTACCCCTATCATTTGAATATTGTTTTGTTTGGAGTTGTCACACAGCTCTCTTAGCATTCTTTAATTCCTAGAGATTCTTTTTTCTCTCTGTTCCTCCCTTTTGTTGTGTTCCTGTTCCCTAATTTCCACCTCATTGACTGTCTTCTCTACTTGCAGCAATCTACTATTCATTTCCTCCATTGTATATTTCACTTGTTACTGTACTCTTCAGCTCTGAGTGGCTCCTTTTCAGCTCTTGTTTCTCTTTGTTGAAGTCCTTCCTGAAATTTTCAATAGTTTTCCACAAATCATAACAGTGAGCATATTTATGACTGTTCCTTTGAAATCTTTATCATGAAGACTGGGGATCTCCATTTCATTTAGCCCTGTTCTGGTTTCTTATCCTGTAGTCAATTTAGCCCGTATTCCTCTGCCTCCTTATTTTGTCAGGGTTTCTGTGTTTCTTCTTTGTAGGAGATGGATCTGCTATGCTTCCTTCCTGGTCTAGAGAGGAATAGCTTTATGAAAAAGGTGTCCTGTGGTGCCGAGAAACTCAAGACTTTACTCTTCAGTGCTTGGTTCTCCTTTGGGATGGAGGCCCAGTTGCTGTTGGTGGGCTATGGGTAGGGCCAGCTTGCTGCCTGTATGCTGGAAGAGGTCTCTCAGTCTGCTGCAGATGGCAGTTTGCCTCATCTGGTCCTTTGTGAGCAAAGCAGCAGGGCTTCTGCTGGGATCTTCTGCTTATGGGAAGGGCCACCCTCTGCCCTCTCTACAGCAATGGCAGGTCTGGCTGGGTTCATGGGGTTGGCAGGGCAAGGGCACGGCAGCATGTTGAGCAGTTGCACAGTGGGAGTAAGTCACACACAGGCACACCCTGGTGGCAGTGAGGTGTACTGTACTGTACTGTACTGCACTGGGCTTGGCCACCAAGAGGAGAAAGGAGTGCTCAGAGGTGGCTCTTGAAGGCACCTCTCTTTTGGGCTGACGCAGGGCAGAGAAAGCCGGGAAAGCCTCCCTCTTCCTAGGCTGCAAAGTCTGATGCTGCTGAGCTGAGTGGGCTGGCATGCTGGGGATGCACAGAGAAGTGCCTTGGGGCTGAGCCACTAAAGGGGAATGGAGCATCTGGGGCTCCCAAGAATGCTTGGCCTGTTGGGCTGAGGGAGGGCTGGAGAGGAATGTCCACCTGCCCTTTCTCCTGCAGAGACAGCTCCATCCAACCCTTGCCCCTCTGGCACCCCTCCTGCTGCTGGCAAACCTTTCAAACTGCCGCCTCTGTTTTGGGTCTCAGCAGGACCAGCAGAACGTGCCTGTCCTCCATAAGCAGCTAGAGTCTCAGCCTTCCAGAGTGTTCCAACTCTCCCTGGTGTCCAGCTTGTTAATCACCAGAACCCAATGCAATGCGGACATGTGTTTCCAGAACAGATCTCCAGGGCCAGTTCCTGAAAACACTGGGGAGTCTTAAAGATAAATGGGTGTTTTTTCATGTAAATGAGAGACTTCTGGATGACACCCAAGAGCAGGGACTAGAGGATGAATCAACCAATGACTAATAATTTAGTCAATCATGACTATGCAATGAAGCCCTCACAAAAAAGCCTAAAAGCTTATCTTTCTCTTGGATCCTGCTCCTCTGTTAAAGAAAGCGCTTCCAGAATGCCTCCACCAATCTAGGCCCTAAGCTCCAAGAGGATAGAAGCTCCTTTACTTGCCCTATGTATCTCTTCATCTGGCTATTAACTTGTATCCTTTACAGTATCCTTTACTAAAATGATCAATGTAAGTGTTTTCCTGAGTTCTGTGAGCCGCTCTAGCAAATTAATCGAACCTAAGGCGGAGGTCATTGGAACCTCCAATCTGTAGCCAGTAGGTCAGAAGCACAGGTAACAGCCTAGGGCTTGCAACCTGCACCTGGAGTCGGGGGTGGAGGACAGTTTCTAGGACAGAGCCCTTAACCTGGGGAATCTGGTGCACTCTCCAGGGAGAGAGCATCAGAATTGAGTTGAGTTTTCAGACAACTTGCTGGTGTTCGAGAATCATTTGTTGTTATTTGTGGGATGACCTCCTCCCACACACTTACGCACACTGGAAATGGGTACAGGAACCCCAGTGGAGTTATACTACTATTACTGCTGTGTATAATACTATTATTGTTATTGTATATGAAAGAACACATAGCAAAGATTAAAAGTATCCACATGTGATTGTTATTTCTAGGCATGAAACTTTTGCATATACTATTACAAACTGAAATTTTTAGGATATTTTCCAACTTTTTAGTTACTGTTTCAGACAAATGAAATTTATTTTTTATTTTGACTTTGTATCCTGAAATTCCCTAAATTTACCTATGACTTACAATTACTTGCCTGTACAATCTTTTTTATTTTCTATACATACAACCATTTTGTCTGTAAATAAGTTTTGTTTCTTCCTTTTCCTCATTTTTAAAAATTGACCTATAATTCACAAACTACAAAATTTGCCCTTTGTAATGTATCGTTCAGTGCTTTTTAGAATATTCAGAAGATTGTGCAGCTATCATCACTATCTAATTTCAGAAAAATTTCATCATCCCCCAAATGGATATACTACCCTGTACCCATTAGCATTCACTTATTCCCTACTCCCACCAGCTCCTGCAGTTGTTAATCAACTTTTTCTTAAAGTACTGCTTTTTCCTAAAATTCATTTTTAATCACTGTGTAGTTATTATGTACTAGGTACTATTTTAGGTATTAGAGATTCAATACGAAACAAGACAAAGTTCTCCCTTTGAGGAGCAAAGAAAAGCAACTTCAAACAGTATCTTTACAATAAAATACATATTCAGATATATTATCCAGATACATAATTGTGGGGGATGCAAATTTTTACAATAAAACATGGTACTTTGACAGAGAAGACTCTGGCATCTTACTACACTGGTGAACAGGGACTTCAATGGTATATGGGGGGGATTTGATAATATGGGTGAATGTAGTAACCACATTGTTCTTCATGTGAAACCTTCATAAGAGTATATATCAACGATACCTTAATAAAAAAAAACATGGTGCTTTGAAGAATTTTCCTTTTGGACCACGTTATTTCAAGCTATGCTCCAGCACTCCAGTGACATGCTGTCCTACAAGTCACCCTTACTTACTGTTCAGTGCTTCATTCACTTGTGCCTTGTGGTTAGCTGCATGACACCAGATGATCTGGGCACCATCTTCTGTTGTGATCTGGTTATTTCTCAGAAAATATTCCAATATATTTTCACTCCAAGATCCTAAAATAACAGCATTTACATTTAGAAGAACTGACTATTTTTAAGGGTAAACATTTTCTTAATACAAAATTTAAACTGAAAAAACAAGTCAACAAAGTTATCTAATGGAACTACTTATGTTCATGTAAAAGATAACCTTCTATAGCCTCCTGGAGCAGAACTACCTGGCTTAAAACACTTCTAATTCTGCTGTCAAACAACAGAGGCACACAAATTAAGGACTTGCAAAAGCTGTGTAATGAAAAGCTAAAATAAAAGCTGACCCTTTGTCTGCATTTCCCACCCCCATCTAATTCCCAAAGAGGAATCAGACTGATCAGAACTCCTTCCCATTTGATCCATTGAAATTATGGATCAGTTAAATGTCAACATTCCTTCATTTCAACCACAGCCTCAAAGAGCAATATTCCTCCCCTGTCACTACTCCTTTCCAATATCATACTGGAAGTACTAGCTAATGGATTAAGACACAAAAAGATATTAGAAGTATACAGATTGGGAAAAAAGAAATAAAACTGTCTTTGTTCACAGATGACATGTCAATGCAGAAAATCCTAAAAAATCAACACAAAAACTCCTGGAATTAATAATTATAGCAAGGTTGAGGATATAAGATTAATATACCAAAGCTAATCAATTTCCTATTTACCAGCAATGAATAGCTGGAATTTGAAATGGAAAACACAATGCCATTTACATTAGCACCCAAAGAAACCAAAATACTTCGGTATAAACCTAACAAAATATGCGCAAGATCTATACAAGGAAAACTACAAAACTATGATTAATGAAATCAAAGAAGAACTTAAGTGGACAGGAAGACTCACTATTATCAAGATATCAGTTCTTCCCAACTTGATCTATAGATTCAAGCAATCCCATTCAAAATCCTAGTTATTTTGCAGATACCGACAAACTGACCCTAAAATTCAGAAGGACAGCAAAAAAACCAAAATAAGCAACATAATACTGCAGAAGAAAAATAAAGTGATGACACTACCTGACACCAATACTTACTGTAAAGCTACATTAATCAAGACAGTGTGGTATTCGTGAAAGAATAGACAAACAGATCAATGGAACAGAACAGAGTGTCCTGAAATAGACTCCCATAAACAGAGTCGGATGATCTGTGACAGAGGAACAAAGGCAATACAATGGATCCACATGCAAAAAAATGAATCTAGGCACAGGCCTTACCACACTTCACAAAAATTAACTCAGAATGGATTATAGACCTAAATGTAAAATACAAAACTACAAAACTCCTAAAAGATAAAGTAGAAAACCTAGGTGACCTTGGGTGCGGCAATAACTTTTTAGATACTACACCAAAGTCACCATCCATGAAAGAAATGAGGTAATGAATAAGCTAGACTTCATTACGATAAAAGAGTTCCGCTCTATACAAGACAACATCAAGAGTTGAAGACAAGCTACAGTCTGGGGAAGATATCTGAAAAAAACATCTGATAAAGGACTGTTCTCCAAAATACACACAGAACTCTTAAAACTCAACAATAAGAAAACAAACAACCTGATTAAAAAATGGTCAAAGACTGTCAGAGATACCTGACCAAAGAGGACAGATGGCAAGCATATGAAAAGATGCTCTACATCATATGTCATCAGGAAAACACAAATTAAAACAACAGTGAGGTACACCACATATTAAAATGGCCAAAACCCGGAACACTGATAACATCAAATACTGGTGAGAATGTGCAGCAACAGGCACTCATTCACTGTTTATGGGAATGCGAATCGGTACAGCCACTTTAAAAGATAGTTTGGCATGTTCTTACAAAACTAAACATACTGTTAGCATATAATCCAGCCATCATGTTCTTTAATATTTAGCCAAAGGAGTTGAAAACTCGTGTTCATACAAACACCTGCACATGGATGTTTATAGCAGCTTTACTTATAATTGCCCAAACTTGGAAGCCACCAAGATGTCCTTCAGTAGGCAAATGGATAAACTATGGTACAGCCAGACATGGGAATATTATTCAGTGCTAAAATGAAATGAGCTATCAGGCCATGAAAAGACATCGAGGAAACTTAAATGCGTATTACTAAGTGAAAAGAAGCCAAATCGGAAAAGGCTACATACTGTGTGATTTCAAGTATATGACACTGGAAAAGGCAAAATTATGGAGACAGTAAGATCAGTGGTTGTCAGGGATTGGAGTGGGGATGGGATATGAACTGGTGGAGCACAGAGGATTTCCCAGCAGTGAAATTACTCTGATGCCATAATGATGGATACACGTCATTACGCATTTTTCCAAACTCACAGAACATACACCACCAAGAGTGAACCCTAAAATAAACTATGCACTTTGGGTTATGATGTGTCAGTGTAGGTTTTAATTCCAACAAATGTACCTACCATTCTGGTGGAGTAGGGGGTATATGGAGAATCTCTATCTTCTGCTCAGTTTTCCTATGAACATAATACTGCTCTAAGAAAAGAAATCCTTTTTTAAAAGGTGCAATATTCTTGCCATCCTGGGCCGCCCCAAACGCTTTTCTCTTAGCGCCCATGCCTGGAATCAAAGTTCTAGGTTGGCGCCCGCTGAGAATGCGAACCCAGAGGATCCCCAAAAGGGACAGGTGCTACCAGAGGAGTCTTTCAAAACGCCCGGAACTACCTGCACGAGGCCGAAGAAGTGCCCCACCACGAGCCAAACGGGCGGACCAGGTCCCCGAGCGGAGCCGGGGAACGGCGCTTACCAGGGCCGCCAGCGGTCGCTGTCATGGTGACGGACGGCTGCAGCCCGCGCAGGCGCTGAGCGGTGGGCACCGCAGCTGATTCTTCACAGGTAGTGTAGAAACCCAGCTCAGAAGAGAACAAGAGTGTAGACAAGTCTCGGGCCGCTGCGGGGGCGGAGCTTCCGTCAAGCGGTGCGCACGCGCAGAGGCTGAGGCTCGGTTTCGCTCGTGCGCAGCGTCCGCCGGGCGCGACTGCCCTCAGAACGTCGCGGGAATTTCTCTTCTGGGAGTTAGACAGAAAACTGGTAGTTCTTGCGAAGAGCGCCGCGTCACGGAAAACAGCAACGGATGAAATGCCAAGATTGAAAGCAGTTGCTGGTGTGGGGTACCAATTTCCAAAATTGTATATATTTTCTTTTTAATTTTAGTAACATCGTCAAATGACATGGAATCATTTCTGCACAGAAATGAGTGTTTCTGCATAACGATACTGAACTGATAACTTGGAAGTCTTCTGCCCACCTCTTTCTCTACCAGAGTTCATTCAGAAAATACTCCTGGCAGCTGAATTCTCCCACCCGTTGCTTTCTTTGCCCTCCTTAACTCCTTTCTGCAGCCAAGCTGGGGCTGGAAAGAAGCGCCAGTGGAGTCAGAATGATTTGAATGCACAACATAGCACGGCCTTTTTCCGCTTCTGTGACTCTAGTACGACTCAGACTGTCAATTGTAAAATTAGGATAACAATACACCACTGGCACATAACACAAATGGCAGCCTTTCTCGCCGGCCCCTTCAGACTTCAATATATTTGAGTCTTTACAGACTTGGGTTGTAGTTATTTCAGCTTGTCTTCAGTCAGGCTTCCATATTCTTCTGGCAGTTCTCTAGCTCAATCAAAAAGATTTGGAGACTTTCGGAAAACAAAATTTAATGACTGACGTGGCCTTTAAAAAAGATTTTTATTTGATTGACTTGTATTTGATTTTCATTTCCTGAATGATAAAAAAAAGTTACACATTCGTGTATTCATAGAGTTGTGCAATCAGCAGCACAATCAGCTTTGGAATATTTTCATCACCCGAAAGCACTCACCATATCCTTCCCAACCCTACACAACCACCTTGCTGTTTCTATAGATTTGCATATTCTGGACATTTCATCAAAATGAAATCATACAATATATAGTCTTTTATGACTATAGGCTTCTTATACTTAGCATAGTGTTTTCAAGTACTTTATTTTTTATGGGTAAACAAAATTCCATTGTTTGCATATACATTTTATTTGTCCATTCATCAATTGATTGGTATTTGCATTGCATTTCCATTTGCATTGTTCCCATTTTCTGGCTAGTAATGAATAATGCTGCTATAAGCATTCATGTACAAATTCTGTGTGGAAGTATGTGGACTTATTTCTCGTGGGTATACATGGGAGTGGAATTGCTGGTTCATATGGTAACTGTGTTTTAACTGTTTTAAAAAGCTGCTACGCCATTTTACATTCCCACCAGCATTGTATGAGGGTTCCAATTTCTGAACATCATCACCAACACGTTACCTGTTTATTTTTATTAAGCCATTTAAATGGGTATGAAGTAGTATCCCATTATGACCTTCACTGCATTTCTCTAGAGACTAATCATACTGAGCAAATTTTCAAGTGCACATTGGTTATTTATATTTTTTCTTTGGTGAAATATCTATTCTAATAGTTTGCTTTTTTAATTGGATTATTTGTGGCTTTTTTGTGAATTGTAAACATTTTTATAAAGTCTGACTACAAGTCACTTAACAGATACATGATTTGAAATATTTTCTCCCATTTTGTAGGTTGTCTTCACTTTCTTGATGGTCTCATTTGCAGTTCAAAACTTTTTATGGCCTGCTGACTGGCAGTGTCAGATCAATATTTGCATAGATTTTACAGTAATTGACTCAATTAAAATAACTCTTCACTATCTATTTTTTAGAGCTGCATACAAGTATATGTGGTATGAAATGATGACATCTGAGTGTGGGTAAAATTACAATATTTCCAGAATCTCTCACCTGGCTTTAGTGCAGCTCCATATCAACAGGTGTTTCCAAGGGGTGGAGAGAAGTAGTCCATCTCCATATCAGTGGGTAATTACGTGGGCAAGTGAGGGTTTATCTGGACCCAAGAGGTTGGGGTGAGTAAGCAATAAATGGGTTTTAAACTTTATTTCTCCCTTTGACTGATTTCAGCTTCAAAGGTATTTTGCCCTGGGATTTTTCTCCTGTAGTTACAGAGATTTACTTGAAAATAGTCCAGCAAAGAAATAAAGGGACACAGCAAAAGTGGACAGTCTTAATTGTTGAATTTGAGGATTGTTGTAAGATGGGCACATGGAGTTTCATCATACTATTCTACTTTTGTTTGGAAATTTTTATAGCAAGTATGTGTCTAATTTTTTTTTTACACAAAGGAAGGGTTTTTTATGTTAAGGATACATGGTGCATTGAGGAAAGAATAACATATACAGAGCCTTAAGAGATTAGAATGTGAAAAACAGGCATTGAACTGAAGAATTTGGAGCTGCTTTGGATGGCATATATAAATAGGAATAAATAGTGTAATGTTAGTTCTGATTAATGCAATCTGGGTAGAGGTGAGATTAGAGGAATGGAATAAAATGAGGCCTTCTGGGAAGCATGACCTTTGATTCAGTACATGTAACTCATTCTTGAGTAATTGTATAGCCAGCCTTAGAATTATTTTTCACTTAAACATATATACATATAAACTCATTGTAAATGTTAGATTATATGATTAATGTATAGATATATATTTATAAATCATATTAAATATCTAACTTTTATCATTGTCTTGCCAATAGGTCTCAGCCCCAGGCAAGTTCAATGTGACCAAAGAAAATGACAGCAAAACATTCTTGGGGTGAAAGGGTTATAACCAACTTTTTTTCCAGGTGGCAGGTCAGTCACTAAAATCCCGTTCACTCAGAGCGAGTCTGTATTCAGCAAGCCAGGCTCTGCCTCTGGACCCCTCTGTCCACACAGCTGTTCTCTGGGCCTCTCTGCCTGCACAGCCGTCCTGCACAGCCGTCCTCTGGGCCTCTGTCCTCGGCACTGCCACCGCTCCAGGCTCTGCTCTGCTCTCCTGCAGCCTTGCATCCCTGCCACCATGTCGTGCACAGAGCACTGGGCGGAGCTCTTTTATATAGAGTCAACAGCCATGTATTGCCCACACGTGTGCAGTGAGCTAGTCAACCAGGGCCAGGTGAGAATCCTGGCCACAGGAACTCTCATTTTATCCACAATCATTTTCTGGCCTCTATTTTTTTGTTGACATACCAGACCAATCATTAATTTTCCTATCTATAAAACAGTCTGTTTTTGTAATCTGGTTGCCTTAATTTCTTTTTAAATATGCCAACATTGATAACTTCTATATGTGTTGATACTTGTCTTGGGTTTATTCTGCATTTCAGCAGACATTTTCCTACCAAAAGATGCCTTGTTATTGTGAACACCTAGGGATCCCACTAATTATAAATTCCCTAAATTGTCATTAAAAAAAAAATAATGTATTTCAATGAATTTTTAATGGCCTTCAACGTTGAAGTTAGTCAACTTCATAGGGTTTTGAGAATTGCAGTATTGTATTTCTTGGTTCCTATTAGCTGCTTAAAAATTTTTTTTCTTTAGCAAATTTATCAGGCATTAATTATCACCACTCACCCAATTAGCTGTGTTTTCTTACAGTGTTGAGTGAATCAAAAAAAATCATAAAAATCCCAGACTCATGGGATTAAAAATGAACCTTAGACATGACCTAGCACATGAACATTGGGCATAAGTGAGAATGGCATCAGTCAGAAGGTGACTAGCATTCTAGTTTTAGCTCTGTGATCCCCAGTTTAATAAGCAGTCCCCCGTCCTAGAATTAAGATTTCATTTTCGTCATTAGCATAAGTAGGGACACTAGATGAGAAGATCTTTATACTTCCTTCTGGCTCTGAAATTACAAGCAGCGCCATCAAAATTCTGCATAAGTTAATATAGCTTACTTCTTTTTTTGGAGAGTTCTAAGTGCCAGAAAGGTTTTCCTTAAATTCTAATTCATTTATTTTCGCGATGTGTGGCTTTAGACAAGTTACTCTTATTACCTAGTCTATCAAATTCACTAATAAGATGTGAGGAGGAGAAAGATGAGGGAATAGCTGATTAGTAGAGCAGTCAGAGCACACACACTTACCAGTTAAGTTTGCCATCTTATGTCAGTGCAGTTCGTGGCACCCTAAAACAATTACAATAGTAACTTCAAACATCACAGATCACAAATAGAGTAATAATGAAAATATTTGAAATATTGTGAGAATTGCCAAAATGTGACACAGAGACATGAAGTGAGAAAATGCTATTGGAAAAATGGCACCAATAGACTTGTTCATCAGAGGGGTGCCACAAACCTGGAATTTGTAAAAAAAACTTGGTATCTGTGTAGAACAATAAAATGGGGTATGCCTGTATCCAGATTTCAGACTGGCCACCATGTGGTGCATAATTGGGACAGATTAAAACAATACTACAAAAGTGCTGAAAACTAAATGATCAATGGAACAACTAAGCCTGGAAACCACATACCTGTTTACAACATAGTTTAGTGAATATTTTAAGCCCACTGTTGAGACCCTACTGCTTAGAAAAAATATTCCTTTCACAATATTACTACTTATGGACAATGCATCTGGTCACCCAAGAGCTCTGATGAAGATATACAATGGATTAATGTATTTATGCCTGATAACACCACATCCATTTTGTAGTCCATGGATCAAGGAGTAATTTTGACTTAAGTAATCAAGATTTAAATAGTCTTACTGTTTAAGAAATACATTTCCTAAGGCTTATAGCTGCCTTAAATAGTGATTCCTCTGTTGGATCTGGGCAAAGTAAATTAAAAACCTCTGGAAAGCATTCAGTGTTCTAAATGCCATTGTGAATATTCACGATTCATGGGAAGAGGTCAATATATCAACATTATCAGGAGTTTGGAAGAAGTTGATTCCAACCCTCATGAAAGACTTTAAGAGGTTCAAGACTTAAGTGGAAGAAATAACTGTAGATGTGGTCAAAATAGCAAGAGAACTGCAATGAGGAGTGGAGCCTGAAGATGTGACTGAATTGCAGCAATCTCATGATAAAACTTGAATGGATGAGGAGTTGCTCATGGATGAGCAAAAAAAGTTATTTCTTGAGATGGAATATACTCCAGGTGAAGATGCTGTGAAGATTTTTGAAATTACAAAAAATTTAGAATATTCCATAAACTTGGTTAGTAAAGTAGCAACAGGGTTTGAGACGATTGACTCCAATTTTGGAAGAAGTTGTACTATGGGTAATTTGGTACCAAACAACATCACATACTACTGAGCAATTATTCATGAAAGGAAAAGTCAATCATAGGAAACTTCATTATTATCTTATTTAAAGAAACTCCCACAGCCAACCTAACCTTCAGCAACTACTACCCTGACCAGTAAGAAGTCATTAACATTAAGGCAAGAGCCTCCATCAGCAAAAAAAAGTTGACTTGCTGAAAGCAGAGATGATGTTTAGCATTTTTTGTCAATAAAATATTTTAAATTAGGCTATGTCCTTTTTTGAGGCATAATGTTATTGTACACTTAATATACTAGTGTGTATTATAAACATAACTTTTACATGCACTGGGAGACCTAAAAATTCATTTGATTTACTTTAGTGTGATACTTGCTTTATCGTGGTGGTCTGGAACTAGACCCTCAGTATCTCCAAGGTATGCCTGTTAATGTATCCTGCAGTTCAGTATCCATTTTGCTGAGCTGCTTCTGGTCAGTTTCACACATACGCAGTTTGGGGGTGATCCCAGAATTTTATACATAAATTTGGAGGCTTCCTTTCTGCAGTTTCTTGCTACACTATTCCCCCACATTCCCTGATTCCAAGATCCCCCTTCTTGGTCTTCTGGCTATAAAGTCAGGGTGTTAGGCTTCCCACATCGTCAGTGTTCTACCCTGCAGTGTCTCCAACCATTGCACCAGTGGGTAGAGAGAGGGGTGCCGCCTTTTTGCTGTCTCTAGCTTGGTGTAGGGCAGGGAAAGTGCACAAGGCTCTGTCTCACAGGGGTCTACAACACATGGTGGGGAGGGACAGGTGGGGCTGCTTTTCTGCAGCTTCCCTTGAATAAGCAAGTACATCTAAAAGGGTTCTTTCTCACAGCCCCCAATGAGATTTCTGGTCCTCTGATGAGATAGCAAACTTTCCTTTGGACTCAGTGCCAGCTGGCAGTTCGTGTTCCTGTTATGTGTCTATGGGTAGATTCCATTTACTTTATTCTGTTTGGGATTTGTCTGGCTTCTTTAATCTATGGAGTATGTCTTTCATCATTTTAGGAATGCTTACACTGTATCTATAAATATTTGCTGGATCTATTCTCCCTTTTCTCTAATTAAACATATATTAGAACATCTCACTATAATCCTCTGTATCTCGTTTTTTCCATCTTTTCGTCTCTCCATTCTGCACTCTGGATAATTCTCCTGATTTATATTCCATTTTATAAATTCTCCCCATGGCTGTTCTGTTCTGCCATTTAAACCTATTTAATGAGTTTTAAGGTTTAGTTTTTATATATTCTTACGTTTGTATTGTTTTTTCCCAGTTAGCTCCATTACTTTTTAGTTTTCCATTCTCTAGTTACTCCCACCTATTTCTCTAAACACAGAAAATATAAATCTAATACCTAAGTCTACATGTTTGTTTCTGTACTTCTTGCCTCTGGAGTCGTTTCCTTATATGCCTTATTTCTTACTGTGTTAGTAAATGTTGTATTTGAAAAAGTTATTTGAGGCCCACAATGAAGTTACTTTGCTACAGAAAATTTTGCATGTTAAATTGCTCTTAGCACCTGGAGGCATCACCAGTGTGGGACCATCCTAAAGCAAGTTAAATGCCCAAGATTCTCTTTGAGTAATATAGGCAAATCTAAACTTGGCTGCCATTTTATGTAATTTATATTCCTAATTCATCCAAAGACCAAAACGTATTGGTGGGTGGGGGTGGGCGGGATCTCAGCCTATAGCCTATTGTGGGGACGGTCTTGTGTTAGCTTCATGATTCACCTTAGACTCAACTTGTGTAAGCCTTGAAATTTGATCTCTGTTGTCATCATCCCATAGGGCAACATACCCATGTAACTTCTCTTTTTCTCTTTACTTATAGTCTGGATATTCCTACTGTCTTAAAATATGCCTGATGTTTTAAGATGATATTTGTATTTTAATCCACTTTCATTGCTTTGAGCAGGAGCATGGATCTAAATATCCTAGTATGGAATCTCCAGAAATAGGTTTCCCACACCCACAATTTCATCTTGTTCCTACGTAACCAAATGCTATTCTTTCTCTTGGTATTCTCTGCACTTAGCACATACTACTTGTGTCATGGAATCGATAAATGTTGGTAAGAAAGATGCTTAATTATTCTTTTAGTTTTTACTTACAGCTGCTTAAATATACAGGTATATTCTATTCGTTATCTAATAAAAGTTGCTGCATAACAAATCACCAGAAAACATAGAGCTTAAAAACGGTGTTTATTATCTGTTAAGACAGTTTCTGAGATTCAGAAATCTGAAAGTGGCTTAGTTTGGTGGTTCTCATGAGGTTGCTATCAAATTGTTGGCTGGGGCTGCAATTTGAAGGCTTCACTGGGCTTGGAAGAGCTACTTCCACTCATGTGGGTGTTGGCAGGAGGATTCAGTTCCCCAACAAATGGGCCTTCCCCCCACAGGCTGCCCACACCCAGCACCTGACTTCCCCAAGAGAGAGTGATCTGACAGACAGACAGACAAAAAGGGAGGGATAAAGAAAGAGGAAAGAGAGCAAGAGAAAGAGTGGAGAGAAATGCAACAAAGATGGAAGCAACAGTCTTTTACAACATAGTCTTGGAAATGACACCCCATCCTTTCTGCTGTATTCTATTAGGAAGACCAAAAATAGTACAATGTGGGAGGGGTCTACACAAGGGTGTGAATATGAGGAGGTGTGGAGATCACTGTGGGCTGTATCTTGGAGGTTGGATAGTACATTATTTTACTAAATGAAAAGAAAAAAAAGCCTTTGTTAAATTCAGAGGTTCATAATAAAGCACTTGAATTAGACCTACTTCTTAATTTGTAAAAAAGTATGCAAATATGGTTGTGAATTTATCAATGCAAATGCAGAGTGTAAGCTTGGAGGCACCAGAGGGAGGGGTGAGCATGTCGGACACTGATGAAGTGCCGAAGTCCCCAGCTGCTGCCCCCTCCCAACCTGAAAAATGTGCCATAGGCTAGCCAATCCTCGCGCTGCTGTAAATCTAAGCTCTGCCTCCCCCTACCTTCTTTAAAAACTCGCTGCCTGCCCTGCTGAGCATGACTTCCCTGGCCTGTGACAGCCAGACCGGGGAACATCACCCGGGAATTGCGCTCAAATAAACTGCCTGGCCCTTTGTTGCCTCTCGTCGCCTGCTTATTTCGGTTAGAATTTATCTTACACAGAGAATGTTTCCCCAAATGTGTTAAATTGTACATAATTCCAAGCTAAATTCACAACACAAAATACAAAGAGAAGATTTAAAACTACTAAAAATGTGATGTGAAAAAAAAAAAGCCAATGTGTCAGTGGTAAAACATAAATTAGGTGGCACGATTTACTGTCTGGTAGGAAAAAAATAAAGATTTTAAATACAGGTCAAATAAAAAAATAACCTTGCAAGTGTTTTGGTAATAAAAGTTTTGTTTGAAGAAAACTAGTTCTCCTACCATAACATATGGTCATAATTCCAATAATGGATTTTCTTCTTGCCTTTCTGCAAGTAAGATACTTTTATCATTCATGAGTAAAAGCAATGAAACCTCTAAGATTCTAAATATGTATTTGTATTTGTTGCTATTGCACCTAAATCTGGGGAAGACACACAAGAAACTAATAAAAATGATTATTTGTTGAGATTGGGGAGTGAAAAAAACAAGGGAGATGCATACAAAGTGGAAAATAAAACATACTGATAAGTTTCTAATATTTTCTTCTGGTTTCTGAATGAGGTATATGTATTACCTATATGAAACTTTTTAAATTATGAGAAAAAAATTAAAACTTAGGATGATTTGAAGGTGTTTTGGTTAATTTTAAGATATTTCCATTTAAAATTTGAATCAAGTTATCTAAGTTACACTTGCTATTAATAAAAAGCTATGTTTGGTTCTCATAAAACAGTATCTAAATTTAGGCTATACTTAGGCAACTACTTTCATGATTAAATAATAAGGTAAGATATTCGCAAAGCACAGAAGATTAAAGTAAATTGCCTTAAACAGAGAGGTTGTTTTTTTTTTACATATTACATACTTTCCAGATTTTCAACTCTTGCCTAGACAAGTTTAATGTCCACTAGGACCCAGGAGGTTCACAGATTGCATTCTCATTTGGTATGGCTATCATCCTGGGTTGTTTTCCAACCACCTAGTCAAGATTCATTATCTATTATAAACAGTTACTTTTACTTTGTTATTTGCTACATGCATTCAGCTCCAAGAAAATAACTATTTTATATACCTTTTAACCAATGAAGCCTAATAAAGTGCTCTGCACATAGCAACAATATAGACACACAGTTTATTGTATGGCTGCATTAGACAAATGAAGTAGATTTTACTTCCTATTTCAAAATTCAGAGAAAGAGGAGTACTAAAAGGCCTAAGACCAAACACTGGCCATTACCCTGAGTATAAAGAATATTCTATTATTCGACTTAAAAAAAATTAAAATTTCAAATTAAGTACCAATGCGAAGAACATGACCAAGTAAGTAACAAATGCATTCAGAAACATACACATCTACAAAGAATACTTGAAAATGTGCCTCCAAAGGCACATAATTCCAACTTTTATTAACAAAGACTTTATGAAAACAAGTCCAAAGCTATCCCATCATGGGAAGAGTCCTCCACCATTTGGTTATTTTAAAGTAAGTTCACAAAAATGAAAAAAAATGTTCAGTATTCATACACTGTGAGCTACTTATATTACAAAATACATACTATATAAAGGAAACATAAGTTTGATATGCAGTTGTCTTTATCTTTTACCATTTCAATCACAGATTACATGTTGCCATTTTATTTGACATCTGCAAATTTTATGTTATTTATGAAGTAGCTACTTCCAGAAGACTGATATTCTCCTCCATATTGTGTCTTTGTCTAGTATTACTGGTGTAACTCAGTAGGACTATATGACCAAAATGACTAAAATTCTGAGTCTCTCCTAGCCTGAGATCTCAGGTCCTGAGTTACAACCTAGCTTGGTCTTCAAGTTAATATGCTCCATAGTATTTTTCTTAAAATAGGGCTATTCAGTGTAGTTTCTTTTTCTGGAGATATACAGTGTTTCTTGATACAAAAACATATATAATCAACATAAGAATTTTTTAAATCATTAATTACATTTTATAAACTTAAATGCAGAACTAAAATATGCCCTTTTTGTGACACAATATACTTTTATTTTGCTGTTTGAAGAGGAAAGTTCTGTAACAGTTTCAAATGCACAGAATTGAACTTACCTTAATAACCTGTTATAAAGAATAACTACCATATAAAGAATTTAAATATGCAAAAGTATTTAGTTCATTACAATTTATATTTAATACATTAGTGTCAATGAAAATATGCAGACTTGCCAAGAAATTTCTAAGGTTTAAAGGAGAGGTAAAAAAAAAAACCTATTTCAGGCATCTTTTATTGCTACATAATGACTACTTCAAGGGTCATCTGGCCTGTTGTCAGTCACTCTTAGAAGTGGTAAATACAGTGGTATACTTCAGAAGGATAGGAGGAAAAATAATGCAGTGCAATACAAAAATATTACCTATTTATTAATTATTAAAGATTTATAAAACACATACCAAATCACATGTTCTTGCTATAAAAACAATATACTTACAGAAGCACAAATCCTGAAGCACCCACAATTATTTTAAGAATAACCATTTAATCAAGAAAAAGATATATATATATATAATAATTTGAGAAGAAAAAAGGCAAAATTCTTATTTTAATCCACACAATGAGTTGATATAATCATGGAGGTAGGTCTCCACTCCAATTATACAAATAAGTTATCTGCCTTGTTCAAAGAATTATGTAGGTCTAAGATCTGGAAACTATACCACTGAAATACATTTCTTAACAGACTTAGAAATCAATAATCTAACTGGCATATACACAAAACAGCTATTTCCCTTGTAAGGTTACATCTGAAAAGGGCCTTCATTTAAATTGTTCTTGACATAAAGAGGTATACCTAAGTGCAGATACTTTGGCATAGCATTTAAATAATATACAATAAATGCTACAAATTTCTTAAAGACAGAAGAAATCTTTGTCTTTTTAGTACTTGTATTAAGTGTAAAGCTTCAAAAACTGTAGATCTCTTAAATTTTTAGAGATTTAAATATTGTGCTAATGATTTAAAAAGATCATTCCTGCCTAAAAAGCAAAGCTTACATGTTTCAAGCATCAAACATATTTACTCTTAGTGTTTGTGGCATTTCACTTTTAGTGCTGGAGTTAGTTTTAACAAGTCAGTTTGTCAACATACAGTATGACACACATCCTTTCACTAAAAAAGATTTTCTATAATGAAAAATACTAATTCTATTTCAAATGGTAAACTCATGGAGTTGGAGGTCCCACCATGGATCACAGGAATCAGAGCACTATCAAGATCATTTAGATAATGCTGAGGAAGAAGTTGGCCTTCAGATCCCGCCTGAAATTCAACCTGGAAAAAAAAATCTTGGTAAGTCAACCCTAGAAAGTAACCAGTCTTGTTTTTAGCTCAGCACATGAATATACAATAAACTATTTAAAAATATAATTCACTTTAAGCATGTTAAGAAAATACTTGATATTTTATTCATAAAATGTTTTATATTCTATTTATTTTACTCATCTACTACATAAATTACACTTGTATCTCCCACAGATATAAAAACAAAAAAAACTGTCACTACTTAATACTTTAGGTTTCTCAGCAAACACACAAACACATTGGAGGACCAAGGTTTTGAATAATTACCAACATGACTTAAATAAAGTCATGACTTCAATATTATTGTTGCAATAATACTGAATATTTGAATTTAATGTCACTGGTGAAAATTACATTTTAATACATCTGACTAAAAAATTAACAGTACTTACTCAACAATTATCAGATGCTTCTCTGAAAAAGGAATTTTTAACAGTGAGATGAAAATATCAGTTCTTTCCAGTAAGAACTATGAGTAGAACACATCCTGGCGGAAGCAAACCTTCAGCATATGAACAAGTTCATGTTTAGAGTAAACATTCTAAATCTGTTACATTGGATGTTGGAAATAAATATCCATTCGTCACCTATCAAACTGACGAAGTTCAAAAGTTTGATCACATACTGCTTTGGTAAAGATGTGGGGGAAAGAACTCACAAACTGTGATAGAAATATAAATTGGTATAACCTCTATTTGAGATTGTATGGTAATATCTATTAAGCATATACTTATATCTGGCAATTCTACTTCTAGGAATGTTTCTTACATACTCATGCAAAAGCAAAATATTGTGGATAACCTAAATGTCAATCCATTTGCCAAACACAGATAAGAACTAGTTAAATAACTTATGATACATTTCTATAATCAATTACTAATGTAGCATATATACAACTAACACTTATGCAACTGTTAAAAATATATAGTAATACAAAATATTTCTAAGATATATGAAGTTAAAGAAGTAAGGTTTAAAAAACATAAAGGGGAGTATCAAAAGGACACAGATACTTATTTGCTTGTACATGCAAAAAAAATCACAAATTGTGATTGCCTGACCAGGAAGGAAGGATGAGGGGGGAGTATGCAGGTAGAGGTATGGAGATAAAGGTAAAGGTTTGGGAGTCAAGGGTAGGAAAAATAGGAAGATCTTTCCAGGGCTAGTACCTTACACAACTCTACTGGGAACCACTTACATTGTAGCCTGGAGTTAGTACCTCCAGGGACTACCAATCACACAGACTACAATATAAATGCTCCTCTCTGGAAATGTTCAGTGAAGTGGTCCTGTTATAGATGCACTTGTGAAATAACAGAAAATATGTATCGGTCTCTTCCCCTGGTTTCTGGCACAGAACTCCTGAAACCCTTGAAATTTCCTAAGTAGTAAGAGTGCTAAGAATATCTCTTGTTCTATTTGTCTCTGACCTGACCCAGGGCTCCTAAAACCCTTGTAAATTCCTACATGATAAGAGCACTAGGAACATCTTTTGTTCTACTGAGATGACTCTGGGTCAGCTCCTGGTTGGAGGCTAGTCACAAGGCCAGCCATGATTAGAAGCTTCAAATTTTCAGCCCTGCTCATTGTCCAGAGAGGGGAGAGGGGCTAGAAATGGTGTTAACAATTGGCCATGCCTATATGAGGAAGTCTCCATAAAATCCAATAGTAAAGGGTTCAGAGAATTTTCAGGATGGTAAATACATCCACATTGGGAGGCTGATTAACTCCAATTCCACAGGGGCAGAAGCTCCTGCATTCTGGAGTCCCTCAGACCTTGACTGATGTATCACTTCATCTGGTTGTCCATCTGTATATCCTTAATAAACTGATGGACATAAGTAAGTGTTTAGCTAAGTTCTGAGAATCACTCTAGCAAATTATTCTAACCCATGGAGGGGGTAAATGGAAGTGCAGGAGATACCTAGGCATGCTATTGGCATCTGAAATGGGAAGCAATCTTGTAGGACTGAGCCCTTAACCTGTGGGATCTAATGTTATTTCTGGATAGACAGTGTCAGAATTGAGTTGAATTTTTGGATGCCCTGCTGTTGTCTAAGAACTACTTGTTATGGGGGAAAACCTCCACACTTATGGAGACCAGAAAGTCAGAACTGAAGTGTTTTGTATGAGTAGTACAGGAGACTCATAAGAAGAAAACAGGAAGAACAGGGATTTTCCCTACATAGGAAGGAAAAAAATGAAGCTTTTCCTTTTTTAACACTTTTAGAATTATGTAATTATAATCATGTGAATATAGAATCTAGTCAGAATAATACATTAAAAAACCTGCTTATCAAGCAGGATTGTTGTGGATCAGGAGTCAGCAAACTATGGCCTGTGGACCAATCTGGCCCACCAGCTGTGTTTCATTGTAACACAGCTGAGCCATAAGTGTACATACTGTCTATCCATGGCTGCTTTTATGAAAGATATCATACAGCCCACAGTTTCTAAAACATTTACTGTCTGGCCTTTTACCATAAAAAGTTTGCTGACCTCTGTCATAGAAAGTAAAGGAGATAATGTACATGAAGTATGTAGCACACACTGATTTTCAACAAATTATAGTTCTCTTCATTCCTCCCAAAATAAAAGGTTAAAGAAAAAACTTAAAATTATTTTAATATATGGTACATTCATTAAAAAAATACAGCACAATAACATGCCTCACCATATCCATGTCAATGGAAACCCTGAGGCCAATTTTATTCATCCCATTACTCTTTAGAGTTTGCAGGTGAGGGCACAGTGCAGCACTACAAGCTATGGCTATTTCTTTTGCAAACTGATAACGAGTTGCTGAAATAGATAAATCCTGGTCCTTTAGAAAGTAGAACACCTGAAATGTAATTAGGAAACAAGTCATGATTAAGATAAGAAGTAGTTTTAAAAATGCAACAATACTAATTTCAACTAAACTTTCTAATCAAATTGCAATGTTAGTGCCAAGAAAATCACTAGTTAAGAGCAATGAGAATGACTTATTTTTGCCCAAAGTTAACCTGTAGCACAAAAGCCTTGTTACAGAAAAAAAAAGCCTCAGGTTACAGAAGGATACTCCTGAGTCCACCTTGTATGATAACCATTGTATATAGATATCTTAATGAAGTTAAGATGAAACACAGAAACAGTGTTCTTTAATTTTTACATCCTCTATAGTTTCTATTGTGTTCAATTCATATAATCACAAATAGATAAGACATGAATAACTGACTGCCTGAACCAGAAAGCAGAGGAGAGGGATATGGAGGTAGTTAAGGGGTTGGCAGTCTATAGTTTCATAACCTCTTATTTTTAAAAAGTTAGAACATACAAAAATAACTTTCATATGTGAATGCTGATTACAAACTGATGTCTATACAATTATTTTTTATAAAATAAGAAAAAATGAAAATAATATGGTTGAATAACACATTACTGTACAAAGACGGCGATGCTGCCAAAACTTAACTGTGAGCTGTCAGGCAGCACCACTATACAGTAGCCTGATACAGTACTTTGGAAATCTAAATCAGGTGTATAAAGGCAATCTGGGGTGGAAATAATGTGTGTGTGTGTCAAGGTATAATGTAAAAAATGTAATAAGATACACTGTGAAATCTCCAAGTTAAAAGAACAGAAAGCATGTTCAGACAAAGCATGTAAAAGGAAGGAATCTTTTCTCAGTTACCTCAGTACACTTTACAATCTTCTCATCAGTTTCAAAATCTGCTTCCAGTTTCATTTTTTCACTTTGAATTCCTTGTAATGATGTTCCATCCACTGAACTAGTAACACTATGGAAAAAAAACATCACACGATAGAATTATTAGTAACAAAGTACTTTCTATGAAATGAATTATTAGATTTGAACAAATGGAATAAGGAAAAAAATTATGAAAGCTATAAATTTAAAATAGCAGTAAGAAATCTCAATTACATACAAAATAATTAAAACTGTAGTTCATATTAATTTACCAAGATCTCTTGATTGTGTAGCAAATTGTATGTACTTTTTCATATGCCTAATTCACACCTGAGGTTTAAAGTATCTTAAATAGTCTCCTAACAGAAAAGCTATCTCATGAATTTCAAAAACTCAGGAATCCTCTATCATTAGCCTTCTTTTTCCTTCTTTACTCCAGAACCCTTAGCTAATCTCAAAAAAAGTGAGAAAATGGATAATTGAATGTAAGGAATGGCAGTAACATTCTGTAAGGCCTCCAATGTACATATTATTTAATTCAGTATTTAGAGGGAATCAAAATAATACAGAATGAACATCCAAAGGGAATCCTTTACTTACTTGACAAAAAGAGGTACCATAAAACAAAAAAAATACCTTGCCTTTCTCAGCCCAGGCATCAAGTCCACACAATGCACATTTTATCATTGGCCCCCTACCACACTGAAAATCTTTAACAGTTTACTGCATCCTGGCCAAGAAAACTACAAGAGGTGAGTTAGATACACCTTTGAGGAAACAGACTACATTCATTAATTAGAGTATAAGCATTTAAATTAATGGTATAATTCAGTATTTATTCATAAAATATTTAATTTTGTTAACAAGATGTCTTCAATCCTTCCTCCTCCATCAAATCAATTACATTTTAGAAACAAAAAATTCCTACCCTTGGTTTCCTTTTTCTTCAGAATCCACCCAGCAGATATCCACATATTCTCTTAGGTCTACAGCATCAACCTTTCCACATGTAATTTTAAAGTCTTTTTGTTCTCGTAGAGCTAGCCGCAAGCCATCCATAGTCTCTGGAGTTATTTGTACCATTAAGCCATCTAAAAATGAGAGTTATGTTTCACATTTCTTATGCTAAGTATCAATTTATATGTCTAAGCCATAAAATCTGCTATCAAAACAGGTTCTGTGCAAAGTAAGTTTTAAATCATCTGCTGAATCACCTTAATGGCTGTTTGCCACTAGCAAATAAAAATATTTCACAAAGGATTTTTTTTCTAACTAATAAATAAAGGGAAAATTTCTGCTTCTAGCTATGATGTAATAACTGATACCAAACTGCCCTTTCTGATGCCAACCAACCAACCATAAAACTAGACAAAATGTATGAGGCAACTGTTTTCAGGTACTGGACAACAAGAAGTGCAATACTGTGATCCCTAAAGGAAAACTCAGAAGGTGAGCCCACAATCGCCTAGGCTCTCTGCTTGGGGGACTTGTAAAACTCATAATGGACCTATTGGGCTCACAAGTTAGAGTTAAGAGTTTGGAGAAGTCTGGAATCTTTAAGACACTCAAGAAGGGGGCACCAGAAAACTCTGTGTAAGGGTCTCTTTGAGTCCTTGTACTAGAACTGGGGACACAACACATTAATAGAATTGGACTTGATGAGGTCTAACAGAGAACAGTTGTCACAGGGTTGGGAACAGAACAGAGACAATAGAAGTCGAGCAATGTTGGGGATATTGATAGTCTGGGCCAACCAAAGTAGAGAGATCTTATTAGCACCTCATTAACTTGAACTGTAGCAAAGCCAAACAAAGCCCTTACAAAAATCTGTAGGCAAAACAGATTTGGAGAATGAACCCTGCAGTTTGTAAACACTTTTGGACTCCACAGACCTATCTATTAACAAAGTGAAAAAGAATACATAAGCTCATTAGTCATGAAAATGTCTGCTTATACATAAATAAGCTTTCTTCTGCAAAAGCTAATAGATCTAAAGTTTCTACAGCATATCAACAATGACAAGTACATAATCAAAAATTACCAGGCAGAAACAGGAAAATGTGAGCTCCAATATAACTGAAACCAATCATAAGATGGCCAAGACACTGGATTAAACAAACACTTAAAAAAATATTCTAAAATATATTCGAAAACCTAAAGAAAAAAACATTCAAAGAATAAAAAGAAAATATGGGTTAAATGAATAAACAGATAAAAAGAATCTTAACAAAGAAATAGAAAATGGAAAGACCAAAAGGAAATTCTAGAACCAACAGGTGTAATCTAACTGAAAATTGAAACCTCAAAATCAATTACATTTTAGTAACAAAAAATTCCTACCCTTGGTTTTCATTTTCTACTCAATCTTCCCAGCAGATATAAGAATGTAAAAAGTAACCTTTTTAGAACTGTGGAAATGAGCTAAAAGCTTGCAGCAATCTGGGCAGTACTTATTCAAGAAAAATGGCTGGTCTTGATAGGAACATTAATAGTAGATTAAAAAGAGCAAAAGAAAGAATCAACATGAAGAAAAGTTAATAAAAATTATCCAGTTTGAAAACCAGAAGAAAAAAAAAAAAAGGAGCATCAAAGACCATAGGATAGTATAAAACAGTCTATAAAAGATAAATAGCTATAGGTAGCTCCCAGGAGAAAACTGGCATGTCAAAAACAAAAAAGAGTGGTAAGAAATTCCCCAAATTTGATGAAAAATATTGATGCATAGCCAAGAAGCTCAATAAATGTCATCAGGATAAACACAAAGAAAACAATATTGAGGCACATTGCAGTAAAACTGGTAAAAATCAAAGATAAAGAGGGTATCTTGAAAACGGACTGAGGAAAAGGGTATGTTAAGTACAGGATAACAAAATTGTTACTGACTTTTCACTAGAAATAATGGAGACCAATGACAAATGAAATGATATCCTTAAAGAAAATAAAAATTTTCAAAGCAGAATGCTGTATCTAGCAAAATATCCTTCAAATAAGAAAACAAAATAAGGACAGGTTTGGATAAATGAAAGCCAGCCAACTTGTATTACAAAAAATGCTAATGACTCCTGGTGTCTGCTCCAACATGTAAAGAGCATGGAAATTGTCACTCCCATCCTCAAAACAAGAAAAAAACTAAACTGAAAATGAATAACTCTTAGATCTATCAGAGAATTGAGATCACAGGGCAAACTGCTCCCCTGAAAAGTGGAGCAAAATCAAAACCTACCATAAAAAAAATAACAAAAGAAAACATTAAAAAACTTGAAGATACATGGTAAGAAATAAGAAAAATTGAGTATCTCACATTCCATCATCAGAATGACAGATACATGTAAGATTGAATTATAAAGCTCACTTATACTTAAAAGGTGTTATTGACAAACATCAATCTAGACAAGAGCATTTACAAGCACTGCTTCCACTGGGAGTCCTCACCAATAAACAAGAAAAATAAATAAAAGGCATGATGACTATAAAGAAAGAAGCGAAATTACCATCCTTAGTGATAGTATACTTAGCTACATAGAAACTAAAAGAATCTATAGGTAAATTTTAAATAATAAGAGTTGGACCTGCTTAAAGATGACAATAAAGAAATCAATGGATTTCCATATGCCAGCAACAAACAGATAAAAAATTTAATTAAGAATGATAGCATTTGCTTCGGAAATAGAATCTGTAAGGTACAGGAATAAATCAAGAAAAGAACACAAGACCTATACAAAAACTATAAAATTTTACTGAAAGACATTAAACATTACCCAAGTAAATTTAAGGCAGCCCATATACAATAAAACCTGACAAGCTGATTCTAAAATTAATACAGAAAATCAAAGGGCTTACACTGGCCAGGGCATATCTAGAGGTATAAGGCATATGTGTGGCAGCAGAGATAGAAGAATTTCCTATAAAGCCACGTAACTGAGATTAATACAGAGGATAACATTAGTGAAATGCAAAGAACCTCTGAAAATACTCTCCAGAAAAAAGAACAAGGAAACTGATCAAAAATGTCACAAGCAACTTTTTCACAACTCCAGAGATTAACCAAAGGCTTGCAGCAATCTACGAGCATTTATTCAAGAAAAATGGCTGGATCCTGAGAAGTACAGCAAGGTTTGTGTCATTTTAACCTCCCTATTCTCATACTCTCCTCTCCAGCTCAGTGGAGAGCCTTAAGTACCAATAGACTGCTATTATGGTAAAAACCAGCAACCTGGTAGCCACGGGAGAGGGTAAAAGGGGGCTAAGAGCTTCTTCAAAGCCTCATTACCAAGAATTGTCAGTTTTTGACTTGTCAGGTGGTTCCCTAGAAGAGTCCACTTACAATGCTGTCTGTCTTTGAGATGACTCTAAGCTTTCCCTTGTTCAGTCTTTTCTCAGAGAGCACTTGTCAAAAACAATTAGCAGCCAGTGGTTAACACATCACAGCTGCCAATGCAGCAGTTAACAGCAGAAGCAAAGAACAGACCAACCAAACACTTAAAAGAAAAGCTGGAGATGAGACGTCTACAGGGCTTTGAAAAGCTCCAACATATTTCTGGGAATTTAGAAGGCCATACATAAGTGCAATACGTGTGTGAAGGAAAGACTTGAGAAGGCCCTAAACTGTCACCTCAGACTGACCTTTAGGCTCTGCACAAACAGGAAATGAAGGCTAACGCCAAGTTGTCATGCTTGAGGTAGACACAAATTTTGGTCATGTTCTAATTCTTACACTGTGTGATGATTTCACCTAAATTTGTGGTATTAAGCTTTGTAATTTATATGTTTTTTTTTAAGTATCAGATATATTTTTAAAAGGAAATGGAAAATACCTTTTATTAACACAATATTAAAGATGAAGCTCATACCTTCAACTATGCTGGATTTAGCAAGAAATCCTGAGGATGTTTTTAGAGCCCCATTAAATACCACAAAACTTGCACCAGTCACTGAATAAAAAAAGAAATAAAGTAAAATTGTTTATGTTGTAATCTGCCCTTTATGCTATATATTTGTTAAATGATAATGTGGAGTATAGCACATTTTTAAGTACTTGATAAATGCCATGCCTATACGACTTACCTTAGAAAGCTAATAAAAACAAACTAACCAAAATTAAGATAAAATACTCCATAAAGATTATTTAATGTTTGTATCCAATACTGATGGCCATTGTACTATTTTACATGGTTTTGTCTATGTCAGTGAGGGTGTGAAAATCAAATTTCACTACTGATGAAAGTATAAATCAGAACAATCTCTTCATAGAGAAGAACAATTTCATTATTACCTATTAAAATTACAAATACACTTATCCTTTGACACATCAATTCTATTTCTAGGAATTAATGGCACATACAAAAGTTATTCATAATACATTTTTATAAACAGCCAATGATTGGCAACAACTATGTTCATTAATAAGAAAGTTACATGATACACACATATAAAGTTGTAAGTTATGTGGAATGTGAGAGTTCACTCTATATTAACATAGAATAATCTCCAAGGTGTGTTAACAAAGAAAAAACAAGGTGCAGAATGGAACAAATGCTATGTGTTTAAAAAAGTGGAAGGAAGATGTGTGTGTGTATGTTTGGTTTAATATACACATAAGCAAAAATGCTTCTCTTAGGATATATAAAAAACTGTTAACACTGATTTGGTTGCCTGTTGGGAGGTGAAGAGAATAACTTAGGAGTCAAGGAGGGGAAGAGAGTAACTTAAGGTTCAGGAAGGAAAGGGGATTTACACTGTACATATTTATACCTTTTGAATTCTACAGCACATATATAGCTAGGCCACAAATAAATATTAAATAGTTGCTAAATTTTAATAACAAAAAATGTCAATGACATTAAGTAAAATAAGTACAATATAAAGATTATACAGCACAAAATCATCTATTTATCATATACTAATAAGAAAAAAATGTATTAAAATGTCAACAATAGCCATTATCTTGACACTTTTATACCTTTCCTTTTTAAAACATTTTTCAAACTTACTACAAATGAGTTTACATTATTTTTATAATTAGAGGAAATAATTTTATTAATAGCCAGCATGTCAGACTATTTTAATTGTCATTATATTATTTTATAATAATGTATCAATTTTATGGATTACTTGCTTCCACTTAACTTACCTCTACTGCAAGGATTTGGTAATCACAGCAGCACTGAGGCCATTCAGCCAGAACTGAGAGAAATGTCACTCATATATGCTACCTACTCCACCATTTTCATCATTTTTATACCTCTAGCTATTTACAGTTTTACAAATCATTCTTTATCTTTATCCACCCTGTGCTCCCCAAACTAAGAGAAGTTGTAGCAGAGAGCAGAAAATGGTGAAAAACACCCCATTCCAAGGAAAAATTACTGAAAATAAGCCTCCTATCATATGGGATACAGCAACCCTGAAGATATCAAAATAAATATAGTATACCAAGTCTAAACCTAATGTAGCCCAAGAGAAAAACACAAATTGGAAGCAATTTTTTAATCTATTTGTCTAACTAAGATTTTAATGCATGCTGTTTTATTATCATCAATTCAGCTAGTAAATAAGTAAAATATACATATTTCCCCTTTGAAAGGAATTCTATTTATCAAGATACTTTTACGGGTCAACATTAGGAAACAATACTTACCTTTTCTAGGATGGCCCCTAGCACTGTTGGCTTGTGTCCGATAAACACCATCACTCTGTATACAGACTAAATGAGAATCTGCTTCTGTACTAAAACTAGCTCCAATACTAATAACATGCTCATTAGAAGAATTTATTACTTTCATTACCTGGAAAAAAACATTTTTTAGAAACACTTTTAACATCATGCCTTTATTTGTTACAATAATTCAAACAGTTAAAATTTCTGACCAAATAAAACAGTGAGAAAAAATGAACAAATAGAATTAAACAAATCCCTTGTTAGCAAACAAATCTAAAATATCAAAAGTAGTATTTTTTGCCATTTTATATTAGATAGTTCAATTCAAAACAAATTTAACACAAGCAAACCTAATGTTCAGTAATTATCTTCAAAATTTAAATAAGGTAATTTAACTTACATCACTGTATTTTTTCCGAGGTATTTTTATGCAGCTTTTCCCCATTTCCATATGAATCAGGAGCTGATCAACGTTATGCAAGGTATACTGGTAATTTCGAAGGTCCTACATAAAATAATGAGATCTCCATAAACTTTAAAACACTACCCAGAAGCATTTACCCATTCATTAAATCCTTTTTAAAGAGTATAACTATCAAAATGCCATCCAGAAAGCAGTACCAACTTAGTAAATGAACTAATCCTTCCAACTAAAACTACTCCACAGTTTTAGTATCATTCTCAAGAAGAATTCTGTAGTATTTGGGGGTGATTTCTTTCTAGTTACTGATCTTCCAAGACAGAATAGGTCTTCGAACTGAACATGTACTAATAAAAGCAAGTCAGCTGAAATAATTTTTCTATGGTAAGAGGTAACCATAAAATTATAGAAATTAGAGGTGGAAGGGAACCTAAGATGATCTAATCCAACCCTTCCTATTACAAATGAGGAAACTTAGGCCACAATTTGCTCAAAGTCACCAAACTGATATTACTAACACTTTTACTAGAGCTTCAACTGTGTAGACCTAACATTAACTAAATGTGTAAGCACTGCAGCAGAATGAATCAAAAGGCAATGAGAATCAGGTACACAAAATTAGATGTGTTCTAAAAAGCAATTTATCAAATAAATCCCATTAATGCTAAATGAATTAGGATTTATTATAAATGAACTTTCATTATACCAACTATGCCAAGTTAAAACAAGAAAATATATTGTGTAAAAGATTTGCTAAATTTTTTAAGTAAAATTAACACAATAAAATAGTTCAATTACTCACAACAAGTAAGTTCATAATAGTGTGTCCTATTTCTCCAAAAAGAGGTTTTCGGCCTCTGACACTTATTAGAGGAGCAGGATATGCTATAGATAAGAAAGGAAAACTGGTTACTGCCCACAAAAATTCAAAGAATTCTTGAGTCTATTACCTTTATTTCTCCTTTTCTCAAACATTATGGACAATACCACCTAATCAGTTCTTTGGGGAAAGTGAGGGACATCATTAAAGCAGATTGTCTATCTACTAGATGCTACAATTATACTGGAACTTTACATACATTATGTTAATTAAACCCTATAACAACCAAATAAGGCAAGTATATCTATCCCTACTTTACAAATGGGAAAGAAGAGACAAAGAGATCAATAACACACACCATACTTCCAAGTTCCTGTCTAAAGAGTCACAGGCACCAATTTGGTAAATTTGGTACCAGTATTTACCAAAGTTAATAACTGGTAAAACAGATCTGAAACTAGCCTTGGCTGATTCCAAAGTATTTAATCTTTTCATTATACATGTTGTTTCCACAAAATTAAGATGTTTGGAAAATTATAATAATTGGCTAGACTATAAAGTTCTGAAAGTTTAAAGAGAAATGTGAAGAATTAATGATTTTAAGGCATTTATAGTTAATGTCCAATTGTGCTAATTTATAGATGAGAGTAATTTTTATAGTTCTTGGGTCAGCATGATAAAAGAAACATGTAGAGTCAAAGAAGCCAATGCAGAGAAGGGACATGGAGTGTGTCACCAACTATTTTTGTCTTTCCTTTAGGGCACTATAAATGTTGCACACCAAAATGGAAAAGACACCTTGCTGGCAATACAGCAGGGCTTCTGGAAGGAGAGGAGGATGAAAAGAGGTAGGTAAGACTATTTCTATGATTATGAAAAGCAGATACATTTTTAACCTTCCGTTCTCAGCTTAGGTCATAAGGAAACAAACCTCTCTAATACATACCATACAAATAGATTTCCTTAAAATTCTAACAAGACAAACCTGACATCTATTTTAAAAACAAGTCAGAGTGACACATCTTTCCTATTACAAACATATTTTTTACCTTTAAAAAGAATAACTAAGTTATTTGGAGGACAGAGGGTGTAGACTGGAAACAAACATGAAAGTGATAAATTATATGATCAAGGTAAATGCTAACTTTCTACTTCATTTTTATGAATGAGCGAGCATCTTCTGCAACTATAGAGGTAATTTCATTTAAAACTATTTTCAAAAGGTTAAAGCTTAAA
This sequence comes from Manis pentadactyla, assembly GCF_030020395.1. Classification (NCBI taxonomy): domain Eukaryota; kingdom Metazoa; phylum Chordata; class Mammalia; order Pholidota; family Manidae; genus Manis; species Manis pentadactyla. The sequence goes on from NC_080020.1 coordinate 79,213,816, forward strand.
ATGTCAGAGTTACAAAGGAACCTCCTAAATCATCTAATCCAACATTTCATGATATTCTAAACAAAGGGTCTCAACAAAGCAGCATAGATAATCTCCACTGAAAATTATTAATTTCAGACAGTTATTTTCAGTCTTTTTAATGGGCCTCTAAATTCTACCATTAACTTTTCCATGCATACATTATCACTAAACAAAATGAACACATATACACAAATACACACACCACACTTCCAAGTTCTTGTCTAAAGAGTCACATGCACCAATAATGTCAAAGCATCAGTCTATCTAAAATCCAGCAGAACATAACTCAGAAAACATCTGAGGCAAGTTAACTTCTATATTACAGGTTTCCCCTGCTATACAAAAGTTTGCTTCACATACACTTCATTTTTACAAAAGACCTACATTAGTACCTGTTTTTGGCAACCGAAAGAAATCCAAACAGGACTTTTGCTTTTTTTAAGAAATGGTAATTGTTTCCTTTCTTTATGCCATTTCAGCTTATAGAAGTTTTTTGGTTCACTCAATATAAAACCTGAAAGTTATGTTTTGTCACTTTTTACACAATTTAATAATAACGCATATTTAAATCCTAAATGGTAAGGATTTCCCCCAAGTCACAGTTTGCTAAGTTTACCAGAGGGATTTAAATGTATATCTCCTTGACACTGCATCTGTCCAGTTTGAAACAGTAACGGTAACTTTTATAACTTCCCTACATTTAATCTTCCCCTACAAAAATACCTATTCACTTATCTTAAATCAAATGCCTATAATTTCATTAGATGTGATATACTTCACATACAATACATAAATTATTTCTTGAGAAAAGAGATAAAGGGTGAGGTTCAGAAGAGTTTCACACTAGAAATGATTTTGACTTAGAAATAACCATATAAATGAACCTAGACCATTATTTTAAAATCCCTTCTGTTTGGCTTTATGATGTACACAAACTGAGGGGGGAAATAACTTACTTTTACCTCTATCTTAATACAGAGGCAACATAACAAAACGAACTCCCTACAGTACATACTTTTAAGAAAACTTTTCAAGGTTTTCTATGTTTTGTTCTGAAATTTAAAAAAAAAGTTTTTAAGGTAAGCTAATAATTACGAACATCTAGAAACCTCATGACATACCAAGGTTGTCTAGACTAATTTGGTAGTAGAAGAGGGTTGTTTTTTAAGTTGAAAAGCACATGGAATTGAGGAGCAAAAGATGGTGGTGAGAGAAGTGAGGTAGAAACATCCTCCCAAAGCCACATATAACACAAAAATACAGCAAATACAAATAATCATGAAAGGGAGACCTAAAGACTGCAGAACAGACTGCCTAAATCTGGGGGAAGAGAAGACCTCACAAAAAAGGGTTAAGTAGCAAAGCTGTGAACCTCCAGGACCCAAGCCTTCTCCTCACCCCAGCTCACAGTAGGGAGGAAGATTAACACAGCAGGGAGGCAGTAGAACACCAGTACTGCTAAACACTCAGCCATGGAGATCTGCTCTGGGAGCACAAACCCACATTACATGTTGCTCTGGAGATTAGTGGGGTTGGAAAGCAAAGACAGGCAGAATACACCAAGAGACTGAGATACCAGCTGCTTGTGGAGAACAGGTACACACAACTGGCCTCTCTGGGACAAAAGAAAGGCAGGCCCTTTGTAAGACTTCCCAACAGTGAGAGAGGTGATAAAGGGGCAAGGATTATACAGAGCTTGTTGCTGAGGAGTAAGGAAAGGTGGACAAAATCATCTGGGCACACTCAGCCCAGCAGGTTGGGAACGTTCAGGAGCTTAAGATGCTCCATCCCCCTGGCTGGAACACAGCTCTAAGGCACGCCACCACTATAATATGCAGCCTGTCACTCCTTCTTTCTGCCAGGCAGTAGTCCACACATCTCCTGCCCCCACCATTGAGCCAGACCAGCTGGAGGGTGGCCCCACCTATGGCAGCTACAGGGGCATAACACAGAGGCTACTTACTCCCTGAGTGCTCAACCCACTGGCCCCACCAATGGAGGCAGGCACTATAGTTAGGAAGCAGGAAACAGCTCCTGTTACCCCCACCATCGCTCCAGGTGCTGGGAAGCTCCAGAGAACAGAGCTTCCAGGCACTAGAGGGTGCCACCCACACAAAGTTATTATTCCATATGAATCACTAGAAATATAAAATGGCAAAAAAATTTTGTACAAAAAAGCACCAGACACCAGAAATAGGTCTAAGTGAAACTAAAATCACAAATATTCTTGATAAAGATTTCAAAATAAAAATCATAAACATGCTCACAGAGCTACAGAAAAATATTCAAGATCTCAGGGAGGAGGTCAAGAAAGAGACAGAAACTTTGAAATATGCAGTACCTGCAATGAAATGTACAAAGGAGGGAATTAAAAGCAGATTAGATGAGGTAGAGGAGACAGTAAATTAAATAGAAATTAGAAAACAGGAAAACAAAGAAGCTGAGGCACAAAGAGAAAAAAAGATCTGTAGGAATGAAATAATAAGAGAACTGTGTAACCAATCCAAATGGAACAATATTTGCGGTATTGGGGTACTAGAAGAAGAAGAAGAGGCAAAGGGGAAGGAAGTCTCTTTGAGGAACTAAAGGCTGAAAATGTCCCCAATTTGGGGAAGGAAATAGTCCCTCAGGTCATGGAAGTGAAGAGATCTCCCAAAACAAGGGACCCTAGGAAGACAACACCAAGACATATAATAATTAAAATGGCAAAGATCAAGGATAAGGACAGACTATTAAAAGCAGCCAGAGAAAAAATATCACGTACAAAGGAAAGCCCACCAGGCTATCAACAGACTCCTCAGCAGAAACCTTACAAGCCAGAAGACAGTGGCATGATATATTTAACGTAATGAAACAGAAGGGCCTCCAACCAAGAATACTCTACCTGGCAAGATTATCATTTAAATTTGAAGCAGGGACTAAAACTTCCATATAAGCAAAAGTGGAGGGAATTTACCTCCTACAAACCATCTCTACAGTGTATTTTAAAGGGACTGCTCTAGATGAAAGTGTCCCTAAGGCTAAATAGCTGTCACCAGAGGAAATAAAACCACACTAAAGGAAGTAGATCAATTAATTACTAAGCAAATGCAAAATTAAATCAACTACCCACAAAGTAAGTCAAGGGATAGACAAAGAGTACAGAATATGACACCTAATATATAAAGAGTGGAGGAGGAAGAAAAAGAAGTGAGAAAATAAAAACAAACCTTTAGACTGTGTTGGAAGTAGCATAATAAGCGACTTAATTTAGACTGTTAGATAGTAAAGAAGCTACCCTTGAACATTTGGTAACCACAAATCTAAAGCATGCAATGGCAATAAGTACATATTTATCGATAATCACCCTAAATGTAAATGGACTGAATGCACCAATCAAAAGACAGTTATAGAATGGATAAAAAAACAAGGGTGATCTATATGCTGCCTACAAGAGACTCACTTCAAACCCAAAGACATACACAGACTAAAAGTAAAGGGATGGAAACAGATATTTCATGCAAATAATAGGGAGAAAAAAGCAGGAGTAGCAGTACGCATATCACACAAAATAGATTTCAAAACAAAGAAAGTGACAAGAGACAAAGAAGGACATTACATAATGATAAAGGGGGCAATCCAACAAGAGGATATAACCATTATAAATATATATGCACCCAATATAGGAACACCTATGTAAAACAAATACTACAGAATTAATGGGGGAAATAGAATCAATGCATTCATTTTAGGACACTTCAACAAACCACTCACTCCAAAAGACAGATAAAACAGACAGAAAATAAGCAAGGAGACAGAGACACTGAACAAGGCATTATAACAGATGGACCTAACAGACATCTATAGAACACTCCACCCAAAAGCAGCAGAATGCATTCTTCTCAAGTGTACATGGAACGTTTTCCAGAATAGATCACATACTAAGCCACAAAAAGAGCCTCAGTAAATACAAAAGGATTGAAATTGTACCAAACAGCTTCTCAGACCACAAAAGTATAAAACTAAGTTATGCAAAGAAAACAAGAAAGCCCACAAACACAAGGAGGCTTAACAACATGCTCCTAAGTAATCACTGGATCAATGACCAAATAAAAGCAGAGATCAAGCAATATATGGAGACAAATGAAAACAATAACTGAACATCCCAAAATCTGTGGGATGCAGTGAAGGCAGTTCTGAGAGAAAAGTATACTGCAATACAGCCTTACCTCAAGAAAGAACAATCCCAAATGAACAGTCTAAACTCACAATTAATGCAACTAGAAAAAGAACAAATGAGGCCCAAAGTCAGTAGAAGGAGGGACATTATAAACAACAGAGCAGAAATAAATAAAGTCGAGAAGAATAAAACAATAGACTCAATGAAACCAGGAGCTGGTTCTTCAAGAAGACAAACTAAACAGATACACCCCTAGCAAGACTTACCAAGAAAAAAAGAGTGTACACACATAAACAGAATCAGAAATGAGAAAGAAAAAATCAGTACAGACATGATGAAATACAAGGAATTATTAGAAAATTTTATGAAAGATTATATGCTAACAAATTGGAAAACCTAGAAGAAATGGACAACTTTCTAGAAAAATACAATCTTCCAAGACCCACCGAAGGAAAAACAGAAAATCTGAAAAGATGAATTACCAGCAATGAAATTGAATTGGTAATCAGAAAACTACCTAACCACAAAACACCTGGACCAGATGGCTTCACTGCTGAATTTTACCAAACATTTAGAGAAGACCCAATACCAATCCTCTTTAAGTTCTCCAAAAAGTAGAAGAGGAGGGAATACTTCCAAACTCATTCTATGAGGCCAGTATCACTCTAATACCAAAACCAGACAAATACACCACAAAAAAAGAAAATGACAGGCCAATATTCCTGTTTAACATAGATGCAAAAATACTCAACAAAATATTAGCAAACCGAATACAAAAATACATGAAAAAGATCATCCATCATGACCAAGTGGAATTATTCCAGGGATGCAAGGATGGTACAATACTTGCAAATCCACAATATATACCACATCAACAAAAAGGACAAAAACCACATGATCATCTCAACAGATGCTGAAAAAGCGTTTGACAAAATTCAATCTCCGTTCATGATACAAACTCTCAACAAAATGTATATAGAGGGCAAGTATCTCAACATAATAAGGGCCATATACAACAAACCCACAGCCAACATCATATTTAACAGCAAATACCTGAAATCTTTTCCTCTAAGATAAGGAACAAGACAACGATGCCCACTCTCACTTTTATTCAACATAGTACTGGAGATCCTAGCCACGGCAATCAGACAACACAAAGAAATAAAAGGCATCCAGATTGATAAGGAAGAAGTTAAACTGTCACTGTTTGCAGATGACATGATATTATACATAAAAAACCCTAAAGAATCCACTCCAAAACTACTAGAATAACTGAATTCAGCAAAGTTGCAGGATACAAAATTAACACACAGAAATCTGTGGCATTCCTATACACTAACAATGAACTAGCAGAAAGAGAAATCAGGAAAACAACTCCATTTACAATTGCATTCAAAAAGAATAAAATACCTAGGAATAAATCTAACAAAAGAAGTGAAAGACCTATACCCTGAAAACTCCCAAGATACTCGAGAGAAATTAAAGAAGACACCAATAAATGGAAATACACTCCATGCTCAGGTGTAGGAAGAATTAATACAGTCAAAATGGCCATCCTGCCTAAAGCAATCTACAGATTCAATGCAATCCCTATCAAAATACCAACAGCATTGTTCAACGAACTAGAACAAATAGTTTTAAAATTCATATGGAACCACAAAGACCCCGAATACCCAAAGCAATCCTGAGAAGGAAGAATAAAGCTGGGGGGATTATGCTCCCCAACTTCAAGCTCTACTACAAAGCCACAATAATCAAAACAACTTGGTACTGGCATGAGAACAGACCCATAGATCAGTGGAACAGAGTAGAGCCCAGATATAAACCCACATATATATGGCCAATTAATATACAATAAAGGAGCCATGGTTATACAGTGGGGAAATGACAGCCTCTTCAACAACTGGTGTTGGCAGAACTGGACAGCTACATGCAAGAAAATGACACTGGATTATTGTCTAACCTATATACAAAAGTAAACTGAAAATGGATCAAAGACCTGAATGTAAGTCATGAAACCATAAAACTCACAGAACACATAGGCAAAAATCTCTTGAATACAAACATGAACAACTTTTTCCTGAACACATTTCCTTGGGCAAAGGTAACAAAAGCAAAAATAACAAATGGGACTACATTAAACTAAAAAGCTTCTGTACAGCAACAGACATCAACAGAAGAAAAAAAGGCATCCTACAGTATGGGAGAATATATTCATAAATGACATAACCAATTAAGGGGTTAACATCTAAAATATATAAAGAGCTCACACATCTCAACACCCAAAAGACAACTAACCCAATTAAAAAATGGGCAGAGGATTTGAACAGACAGTTCTCTAAAGAAGAAATTCAGATGGCCAACGGGCACATGAAAAGATGCTCCACATCGCTAATCATCAGGGAAATGCAAAGTAAAACCACAATGAGATATTACCTCATACCAGTTAGGACAGCCAACATCTGACAAGAAACAAGAGATGCTGGCTAGGATGCAGAGAAATGGGAACCCTCCTATACTGCTAGTGGTAATGTAAATTGGTTCAACTATTGTGGAAAGCAATATGGATGTTCCTCACAAAACTAAAAATAGAAATACCATTTGACACAGGAATTCCACTCCTAGGAATTTACCCAAAGAAAACAAGATCCCAGATGCAAAAAGACATATGTACCCTTATGTTTATCACATCACTATTTACATAGCCAAGATATGGAAGCAACCTAAGTGTCCATCATCAATAGATGAATGGATAAAAGAAGATGTGGTACAAATACACAATGGGGTATTATTCGGCCATAAAAAGAAAACAAATCCTACCATTTGCAACAACATGGATGGAGCTAGAGGGTAATATGCTCAGTGAAATAAGGCAGAGAAAGACAAGTACCAAATGACTGTATTCATTTGTGGAGTATAACAATAAAGCAAAACTAAAGAAACAAAAGAGCAGCAGATTCACAGACTCCAAAAAGGGACTAGCAGTTACCAAAAGGAAGGGACTGGGGAGGACTGGAGTGGAGGGAAGGAGCGGGGATTAAGGGGCATTAGAATTAGCACACACAATCTAGGTAGGTCATGGAAAGGCAGTACAGCACGGAAAAGAGAAGTAATGACCCTGTAGCATCTTACAACGCTGATGGACAGTGATTGCATTGGGGTCTGGGGTATTTGGTAATATGAGTGAATGTTGAAACCACAATGTTGCTCATGTGAAACCTTCGTAAGATTGTATATTGATGATAACTTAATTTTTTTTAAAGTACATGCAATCAAAAGAAGTCCTATGAACCATTAAAAAAATTTTAGTAATATCCTTGAAATCCTTATTTTACATTCAGTATTATTTAAACCTATGTAATGTACCATTATTTTAAAACTTACCTTCATATTCTGCACCCAATCTCAACATTAAGCGCATAGGAAAAACCTTTGCCCAGGGAATCTCTAGTTTCTGGATAAGAATTCCACAAAGAAAAGGATTACTTGGTAATAGAAGATCATCAAGTTTTTGAAAAGTAGGTGTAATAAATAGAAATCCTCCGTGATCCTTGCTATTGAGAAAACTCTCAGTAAAAGTAATATTGTCCAAGTTTTCTATGTATTTTCCTGGAAATAAAATCATTAACAGAAAGATTTTCAGTTATTTTGAAGAGACATTTTGAGTTTGAACGTCCCAGTATAAACTTTCTTAAATAAAGACATTGTAGAATTTTTTTTTCTTATTTCCACTCTTGTAGAGGCTTTGAATACCTTGTATACACAAAGCTGAGTTATTCCTAGAAACTTGGAATTGAGAATAAAAATTTTAAGTGTTTCTAGCCATTGGCGTTTTTAAATTTTTCTCCTTACTGTATGGTCATGTAAAAAATTATGCACCCCCCAAATGTACTGACATTAAGAAAAGCATATAGATATATAAAAAAATCAAGAAGGCAAATTCATTTCCACTTTTTTCAATTAAAAAAAAATCTTTATAAAGACACCAATTACATAAAATGCTAGATTTAAGAAGACTGCAAATGATTAGATTATTTTAAGAAATTACCAATCTCTTCAGAAAATGATCTTCGATACAGTTAGCATAGCCAAACACATAAATGTCTTTAAATTAACTTATTCATTCCCTCATCTGAACAGTTCAAAATAAAATGCTATACCTTTTAGAGCATCCTTATATATGGTGACAAATAGTCTGAAGATGTCCTTAGGAATTCTATCTTCATTTGGCAAACATAACAACAGAATAATAATTTCTGCCTGTCCCAAGCCATGCAGTCCATTGGTTGAGAAGTACCAACATCTGTCTGAAGAATCTTAAGTGATAAAAGCATACAACTATGAATCTTCTATTAACCAAAAAATCTAAATATAATTGTCCTTTGCAAGAAGCACAATTTTAAAAATTGCTTATTTTCCCAACATTCTTCTCACAAAAAATTCAAACTGAACTGTTTTTCTTATTTTACATTAATAAGATTAAGGTAAAAAAAAAAAAGAAAGGATGAAAGATTATCTTATATAGTCAATTAATAAATAAAACAAAAATAAAAGATGCACTAATATGCTGAAATGTAGTGGTTAAGAAGTTAGTTTCAAAGAGATTGAAAAGCTATGAGATGCACCGTTGAGTATTAAGGATTATTTATTAAGGAATAATGCCCTCCTTTTAATTGGGTCATATGTCACTTAATTTAAAATTGTCTTGTTACTAAATCAGTGTTCTTGCTTACCCCAATTACCAAATCTAAAATATATTTCCTGTGTATCATGAGCATCAAAAACCAATTCATGATGAGACCATGATCTCAATCTAGACTGATTGATGGTCTCTAGGAAACATCAATGCTTTTATTTCAAGTCCAACTAAATACTGAATTGCAAATTTTACTTATATTCCTATTTAGATAAAAAACCAATATCCAATGCTATTTTTCAGTTGCCACTCAAAATTTAACGTGACAATGTTTATTAATTCAGAAATCCTACTTATTACCAACTAGGTAAGTAAAGAAAGATGAGTCATTACTTACAAAATACTAACTTGACATTTACAAGAAGATTAGCATTTAGGACAAATATAACAGGACGAAAACCTTCATCTTCAAGAAGCAAAATGATCTGCTCATGAGACGGGTGTTCTTCTACTATAGGCACTAAGTCATGAAAACAACATATCAATTAGAATAAATATAACTTTCTGTTAAATATACTTGCCATGAAAAAAGAATTTATAAATCCAACAATGGCTTGATCAAATTCAAAGACAAAAGCAAGCACATATCATAAGCTCAATCAACAACCTGAACAATTGTTATATATTCATTTTTACTCTTATAGTTATGCAAAGATATTAACACTGTAATACATATAAATCCTGAAACATATATAGTATATATGTAAATACGCTAATTAAACATGTTTATACAATTTTAGTACCTTTGATATTTTAAAACAAACACATAACATGGGTTCACTCTACCAGCCACTTCAATTATAAATTCTGAAATTTACAACCCTGTGACAGTAGTCTAGACCTAAGATATACAAAAAAAAAAAAAAGACCTTGACAAACAATAGGAAAATATGCCTGGCATGCAAAGAGCCAGGCTTAGGGTATTTCTGCTACTATAGCTAGGTTCATGAAATAGCTCCTACTAACAGAACAGATCCTAAGCTTCATTCCCCTATATTATTATGCACAGAACAAAGTCATTTCATGTTGTTGGATGCAGCATAATGCCTGGGGTGACAAGGATGTTTCCTAGGGAACTACTCTTGAGGTGGGAGTTAGCCACAGAATCTCCAACTTGGAAAGGACTTTAGAGATCATCTAGATTCTTCTCTTTTACAAAGAAAATTGAGGCTCAAAGACATTAAATAACATGCTTCAAGTCATACATGTATTAAGGAGCAGAGGATGAACTAAAATTCCTAGTTTTGTCATCCAGTCCACTACTCTTTTCTCTAGGTACTATGTTCCTTTAAAAAACACAACATGCAGTCAAAACTCAAATATAATTGAAATATTTTCAGAACTAAAAGTCTATGAGCTTTCCTATTGTACTGGACTATTGCCTCATTCTGAATTAGGGACCCAGATGTAATAAATAAATCATATTCAATTCAACTCAGAACTTCAGATCTTTTTAGAATTTTTTTATATAATAAGACTTTCTGTAAACTGAAGTTACCAGCCATATAGTACATATTTCAACCAAATTCCTAAGTTTAAAAAAAAACACATTTCATACATCACAGACAAAATTCATCAGTATATTCTTTTAGAAAAACCTTTTTTTTAAATTTAAATAACTGCTACCCTACCTGATCCCTCTTCTCCAGATGCAACCAGAAGAGGGGGCAAACCGTCTTCATCATTAGGTAGAAGACTAAGCTTATTGCCAACTTTCTTTTCGATACCACACAGTAACCTACAATCTGAAGTATTAGCAACAGATATATTGCTGTTAACTAAGGTATCAGTAGGACGAGACGGCTCTTCAATTTCTGCAAACACATCATCTTCTAGGGTAAAAGAACAAGGAGTAGGAAACCTCTCAGTTCCTGTGTTTATAGGCAGTTTTTCCACAGATGGAACGTGAAAAATAGGACTCTGAATTATCTCACTTCTTACAGAATCTCCTATCTCATTGTTTGTTTTTTCCACTGTAGTAGAATGAACATGATCCACTGTATTTACCATCTGTAAAACATGGAATAAAAAAAAAATCAGTATATACTCTTTGTGAACTGGAAATATTGATCTCTATAGCCAGAAACATCTTTGAGAATAAATAAAACCAAAATGGGATCAGAAACTTTTCAGAAGCCACATTTCCCAGTAAATTTTACTTCTCAGGTAGCATTTTACTTCTTTAAATTTAGGAGCATGAGATTTAGCTGTACACAGGTAGGTAATAATGACTTTAATTTTACAGACTGGAAAGTGGCAAGGAGGACCGCATCACACAGTTTGCAAGCTTATTTCAACCCAATGCTCTCCTCCTCATGAGAGTCAAAAAAGCCTTGGGGGAAAAGGGGGAAAGGTAGAAAGGGGAGTGGTTAGGAAGCAGAGTGGTAGTTATATTCCACAATAGTAACCACTTGGAATAAACTACATCTCAAGTCAGCTTCAATAAGGCCCCTTTCTTTTAATACTGGCCAACCTGTGTCAGTAGTAAATGAGAACCATTTATGAACCCAAGTGGTACTTATTAGACTGTTTAGAACTTCCATTTTGTTAAATATTGATTTAGGGTAAGTGCTAACTAAGAAACATACTTCTGGTAATCATGGCTATTTGTAAAATCTAGTTCATGAACTCTTCTTACTGATAAGTAGCATACATTTATATGATATGTGAACTTGAACAGAGCAGGATACATATTCATCTTGTCTATTGTCTGTACCCAGGATAAACCAGGTAATTGGTACAGAGTAGATGCTCAATAAGTATTTGCTTAATGAATAAAAATATTCCTACTTTATGTATTAATACTTGCTTCTATGAGTATTTTGCTACTTTAAAATGGGAGCTCTTAGTGGGCTGGGATTCTATATTATGTATCTTCTAACACTTAACATACTTTTGTAAAGGCAAACATAAATACCATCATCAGTTACTTTACTGAATGTTGAAAATCATGAAACAAATACTAGTTTCAGACTAATTAAATTACTAAATCTCAGTTCTATTACCCTACAATAAGTAGTTCTCAATCTGTGATCTAGGTATCCCTGGGGTCCCCAAGACCCCTTCAAGGAGTCAGTGAGATCCTAAGATCTTTGTCATATCATTTAACCAAAACAATATATCACAACAGAATGAATGTAGCAGATGTGAAAATCTGTCTTCTATAAAGTCAGATTTATAGAACTGAACAGTGAAAAAATTTGCAAATATGTAAAACAATGTTATTCCTCTGGCTGAACTTTTGTTTTGAAAATTGTTTCATAAAAATATTACTATATATGTTAACATTTTAATTAGTTATATTTAATAATTATTTTAATGATATTTAATAAACATAAAAATGATGTTTATTTTTAAATTGAGTTTTAAAAATTTTCTCCAATTTTTATACAGTACTATCAATAGGTATAATCTGCATAACCTAAAGCCCTTTGGAGTTCTCACTTTTAAGAGCATAAAGCAGTCCTGAGACCAAAAAGCCTGAGAATCATTGCCTTAAACTGACATTAGAAGGTAAAATTTTAAATAAATTCACTACATCATATATTTCTCATTTTAGGAAGCTCACAGCATTAAAAAAAAAAAGTATCCCAATAATCAATCACACAAGGCATTATCTATAAAATAAAATCTTATTAAATTAACAGGTCATTCTTTAGATTCCTTACCAATGACATATCAGGTAAGAGAGGACTAAAATCTTCAGAATGTCTTTTACTTGCTGATGTTAATTTTGTTGTATCTGCAACTTCACCATTGGGCAATATACCATCTGCAAACCATACTCTCTTATGTTCTTTGGAGCATAATCCTAGAATCCGTTTAAAAAGTAAAGCATTTTAATTTGGTAATAATGTAATGATTTAATAATAAACAGGCTGGGAAATGTTCTAAAAAACTTTTTGCCATCCACTGGCAAGCTCTTCATTTGCAGGGCTACAAAGGCCTTGAGAAATGGCCTTTTGGTGATTCATCTACCCCTTATTCTAATTCATAAAATGGTAAGGGTGGCCTTGGGAATCACATACTCAGAAAAAGAGTGTACAGGGGAGGTTATACCCTAAAGGCACTGTGGGCAGATTTAAAGCCTATATTATGAAGGCTAAATTTGTGGATGTGGAGTGGGGACTGAATAAAATGTAGTCACCAAATAACAGGGGGGGTGGGAACTGGAGTAAAACGGAGCATGGTAGATAAGCATAGAAGAAAGCACATACAAAGAACAGAAAGAAGCATAAGGAGTCCAAAAAAGGAAACAGGATCACTGTGCATCAGAAGTCATTTCTTAATTTTAATTTACTTAAGAAAAGCCTGACATTTTCTGCTTTTATAATGTGGATATTGAACTTTATTAGTATTTTCCTCCCAAATGTAGAAGAAATAGCTAGATCAGCATAAATATTTGTTCTCTTTTGTTATAAAGCATCCATAGAGGCAGGTTATGAAAACTGCTGCTTGATGGTTTTAAAACAATATAAAAAACAAAAATGATCAACATCTACCTTCTTGAATGTAAATACAGACAACACTAAAAAAACTGGAATCACAAATATGTGCAATAAGGGTGGACATACTAATAAGGTATTGTGTTCTTATATTTGCAACACTTTTATAATTTAATTATTTAGGATATCAATATAAGAGAATATGTAAATATTTTAAAGCAAATTTATTTATCTTGAGAGCTACATTACATGCTGAATCTCCTTATTTAAGTTATGATAAACAGAAAATGGTTATTAAAGAGTAAGAGAGAAATTGAAATCCAAAATAATAGGAGTATCTGAATTTGCCTTAACTGACACTTAAGAGTTATTTTCCAGCCTGTTACAGACTAATAGTCAATGTTTAAAAGTGTATACAGGCTTCACTCAAGATCCTAAACTGTAATACATTGTAAAAAAGAACAGAAAGCACAAAAATTTTTAAATAGATTTTTAATACTTTAAAAAAAATTGTACTAAAATATATATTTAAAAACAAATTTTTAAGGAAAAGGAGGTATGCCAGTTTTTTTACCTATTGTCTCTCAAACCCAAGCCCACCCTACATGGTGCTCTTTGATGCCAGGCTAGAAGTGTGCAAAGTGTAACTCCCAGACCTCCTTGCTGGTTGGCTCTGGTCATGTTCTGCCCATCACAGGCACTGGTGGGAGGCTGGAAAGTAGGAAGAGAAGGATTCTTTCCATTTCTGGTTATTGCCAGGATTCTTGCAGCAGCAGCACCACAGACACAGCCGCATGTCCCTTGATTTTCAGGGATTAAATAGACTATCAACTCTAGCACACTTGGTCAACTGAACACCAGACCTATGAGGCCCCTTGCTGTTCCCCAGAAATCACAGCATGCTCCAATCCCTGAATCCCAGATCTGAAAACTAAGCTCCTCCTGGTGCTCCTGCACTAAGTTCTAGTAATGTTTCCAGTCCCTTTTCAACACCCAACCCCGAGTGATGGTTACTTTCTGCAGTTACTAATCTCTGTCACTTGAGCATACCCTTTTTTGCTCTTGCATCCTTCTAACATACATGTATAACGAGTTCCTTACATTAAATTCCTTCTGCTATGTAGTCTGATTTCTCTTTCCTCACTAGACTCTGTCAACACTAGAAATTTTCTATTTTAAAAATTTATCTTAAGTCTAAAACACACAATTTCTTTTAGTTACCTTCAACACTTGGTTGTTTAAGTGCTGAGATTGGTAAACTTGTAGGTGAAGGTATACTGGATGTGTGAGTCTCCTGACGAGGCTGGATGGTGACACATTCATCAGAATGATCAGATTTAAGATTGGAACCAGTTGGACTCATCATCCTTTCAAATGCCTGAGCTATAAAGGGGGTAAAAATAGATAAAAATCTCAGACATTTTTTAATTCAAAGTAAATTATAATTATTCTAGTTTCCAAGTTGTAAAGAGAAAGAAATCAATGGCTAAGCAAGAAAAAGTGGCACTTGGCAAAGATAATGTTGTTACTTTAGCTGGCAGCACTCCATTTCAGTGTGAGTTACCAACTAGTTATTTTAGCATATATTTGGCATAGGTTTGATATCTACTAAAAAAAGTAACTGTTACTTAATATGAGTCCCTGGTTTTGCCCTATAGAGTCTATTTCCAACAGTTAAGAGTGATTCTTTTAAGACATAAATAGTATCACATCATTCCTCTGCTTAAAATCCTTTAATGGTGTCCCAACTGCAGTGAGAATACACATTACAGAGGCTTTCAAGACCCTAACAGTCTGCATTCCTAGCTCCTCTGCCTTTCCCAGTTAGCTGTCTGACCTCATCTCTCACTACAATTCCACTCACTCATTACGATCCAGCCAACCAGGCCTCCTTGTTCTTCAACAAGTCAAGCAAGCACTCTCCTAGCTTAAAGTCTTTGTTCTTATTCTCTGCCTAGAATGTTCTTCCCATAGATATTGACATAGCTTTATTCTCTCACTCGCATGTCATACTATCATAAAGCCTAACTCTGAGCATAATTAAAAATTATTATATCTTGCCACCAATATGTTACTATCTATCCCTCTTAAACTTTTATTTTTGTTTAGGATATTATCACTATCTGGTATTCTTTTTGCCTACTGTCCATCTCTCCCCACATTTATAAGCTCCATGAGACCATAAGCTCCATGAGAAGGGGAAAAGTATTTGTTCTCAGCTGGGGCTCCCAAATGCAGAATAGTGCCTGAATATTGCTAGATGATTTTTTTCCAAATATCCCTTCACTATTTCTCCAAACTGACTGCTGTAAATGTTGACACTGCTAAAATAATCTTCCTCAAGTGCCACTAAGTAACAGCACTCTCATGAAATAAATGTTTTCACTAACCAAATACAGTCCAGGCAACATATTTTGGCTTTCAAAGTAATTTCCAAAGTGCCACAAACCTACTTAATGGCAGTCACATGTGTGCTTCCTTGAAAAATAAGTCTCAACAAAACTTCCTTATTATCCACAATCAGTAATCAAACTATCTTTTCTTCTAATCCTTCATAGGATGACTGATAACCTTGAGCCATCTTTCTCCTCTTATTTAAAACATTATTTTAAATGATCACTTCAACCATTTTCAATCTTAAAATTTATATTAAATAACTTCTCTTTTTTGTGGTATATAAATTAACAATGTATAGAACCAATAAATGGAATTTTTCTGTTATGTTATATCATAACAGAAAAAAACAGATAACTAAATAAATCCATTCCAAACATTTTCTTTAATAAACCAAAGCTTGATCTCAATATCCTACTGAGTCTCTTTAATGGTTATATCTTCTCCTTTTCTGGATCCTTACAGTCAGAATATGTCTTAATGTTCACCTGAAAATCTGAGCTGTAAACTCAATGTTTCAGATCTTCACAGCTATTTTTTTTTTAAG
Source organism: Manis pentadactyla (assembly GCF_030020395.1). Classification (NCBI taxonomy): domain Eukaryota; kingdom Metazoa; phylum Chordata; class Mammalia; order Pholidota; family Manidae; genus Manis; species Manis pentadactyla. Next base: position 79,230,078 of record NC_080020.1, read on the forward strand.
TGGAGAGAGATAATTACATGGGAGCTTGTCTAATATTTCTGTATTCTAGCAGGTTGCTTGGCTAACACCACCAGCAGTCATCCTCTACACTACTGAAACAGCACAAGAAAAAACAAAACAACAATAAGCACTCAAACTGACCTTTTCATAATCAATGGTGATAATATAGAAATACAAAAAAAATTACACTCTATTATCTTCCAGAGCAGAGATCAACAGCAGGGAGTAAAGCAGCTTACCTCAGGCTAACAGACTCACATCAGAGCTTTTTGGAGAACTGCTGAAAAAATTTATCTTCACTCAAAAGAGAAAAACAAATTATTATCAGGTATTTATTCTCCTGACTAACAGGAAGCAGTACCTGAGCTAGTGCACAGGCCTGGTCTTAAAAAGTCCCAAGCAATATTTGCTGGGAATTAAATTGTCAACAAATCTTTGAAAATGCCAAGAAGCACTCAAAAGAGGAAACATATAGTTGAAGAAAAAAACGTAAAACACATACACACACAACTGTGAGAACTCTTTGCAAAAAGACCACCAAGATTATTGCCAATAATGGTAGCTAGCTAGGGAGCCAGAGATACAATGGGAAACACATACAAACAGAATTCTAAAATTGAGAGGGGATGAAAATATGAGATAAAAATGTGCAAATCGTGTGACAGTCCTCTGAATATATCTATAAAATCATAAATATTACTACTTTAGCTTTTATTCCCACTTTAGGTTACAACCAAATTTTTTAAAGGGTAGGAACTAAATAATCTTGCCTTGTGCTATTAATATTTAAGATTGAGTACTATTTATTGGTAGGTATTCTATAAATGTTTAGGTTAAGATGATGAGGATGACAATGATGACAACATAAACAAATAGGCAGATGAAATGCAGCATTTAGGGACTTGGTACCTGTTAAAAGTTAATGAACTGCCACTCCAGAAACTGAATGCTTCCTTTCCAGACTGGTAGTATTAATTGTGAGAGTGGAACAAAAAGAAGAGAAACCAAGCCTTGGGATGTCCCACCTAAGCCAGATAAGTCAACACTAGGTCCTCGCCTTAAGAAAATAAAGAAGTTTATCTTTGTCACAATCCAGTTGTTTTTAAGATATATTCAATTACTGGAAGGAAGTATGTCATGTTAATACTCACCTTTACTAATAGTCTCATAGCAGACTACACATATTCTTGCTTCCTTTTCTAAATACTGTAGTTTACACTTCCTATTACAGCAGACACCACAAAATACCTATAAGGAATTAAAATACCAAATTTGGTTTTGTCCCAAGCATGTTTGTATCTACTGAAGGCAGCAGGAGGGGCAGCCCAAAATCTAACGAAAAACCATTTTTCTGATTACCTAAGTAATTTTACTAATCATCATAATAGGTAATTATTGTTCTTTGTATTTTGTTTTACTTAAATGAAATGCTGTGATTTAAAATGGTATCTCTGACAAGGAGAATTCCTTTACATCAATTCTGTTAATTGGAAGGAAACAAAAACTTTCTTTAATGAATAAGTTGAATAAGTTTATTATTTAAAAAGCTTTCTATGGTCTCTATTTAAACTTTTAAAAGTAAAATATTATTTTTCTGAAAGAGAGTAGAGTTATTCTGAGACCAACATATTACTAAGAAATGCAGTGTTACTTCTATAGGCAATTCTTAGAGTTTACAGATGATTAAGGCAGTCAGAATGCAAATAAGATCAGCTTCAGTGTTCTGAACTTTGTGCAAGTCTGTATGCTTCTTCAGTGTTTCCCCAGGTATCAACCATAACACTAGCTACAGAGGGGCCTTGAAATTAAGTATTCAAGGACAACAGGGGATCTAACTAAATTTGGAACATCTGATGTATTAATGTTAGAGATAAAGACCCATATTCCTAGATTTTACAGAAGTTACTCATTTTCCAACATCTAATACCATGACAATGTGACATTTTACTCACTTTCAAGCAATCTATAGCAGAGTATATATTTCTATGTACATGAAAAATGATTATTTTAAACTAACTGAATCTTTTAACCATCATATTAATCAGTTTTTGTCACATTAAATTTCATTTATAATGTCTCTAAATAATAAAGACAAAGATTTTTATAACTTACTTTCCCACATGCTCGGCAGTGATGTCGTCGCTTTGTAAAAGTAAATTTGATTTGGCAGTTCATACAGTTTGGAGCTTCTGAATCAGGAACCCAAGTAGGTTGTTTCTGGCCCAATACCAGACCTTCCTTGCAAGTGTTTACAGGTAGAGATCCTTCATTAGAAGTTACAAAACTGGATCCACCTTCAAAGTTACTTTCTATATCAATGTAATTAGAGTTGAAGTTAACCTGAGAATCAGCTGTAGAATCTGTAGTACAAGTGGTTGGAACAATGGTATTTGCTATGCTGGGTTCATTTTCAGGCAAATTTGGAACATCTGGCTTATCTGGTTCCTTTGAACTCCTTGGTCTTGATGTAACACTAAACAATTGCTTAGGTCTGGCCCCTCCAACATGAGCAGACTGACTGTTAACATCAGAGACTGATAACTCATTTGTAATATCAGACCTACTACCAGATAAGCCTTGTTCAATTGGAATTGTACTTTTTTCCTCTAAAGAAAGGCCATCATTTTCTGTTGCATTTTCTTTATCAACAGTTTCACAAATCATATTAACGCCAGAACTTTCCCCAGTAGCTCCTGCTTCAGCACTGAAATATTTATTACTGGCATTTCTATCATCTAGGCCTTCTGTATCTATCTGATTCACCTGAGATTTTGAGTCACTTACGTTTTCTTCAAATGACTTTACATTACTGGTCTGAAGATACTGTTCAGTTAGAAAGGCATCAAGTTCAGCATCACTAACTAGTGCACCACTTTTCAGGCTCTCATCAATATTAAAGTAATCTAAGTCTTGCCCATTGCTATCATTGCTTGAAAAAGCAAGACCTTCGTAATGATCAGGAGACTCTGGCACATTAGCAACAAAAAGCTCCATTTGAGATTCTGCAGCTGTAGAAGAACCGGGGGTATCAGGGTAATCCAAAGATTCAACTCTGATTACCCTCTGGTCAGAATTTATCTTCCCATCTCCCATACTTTCAACTGATGGCTGATGAAGTATGTTTTTACATTTTTCCTGTTTCAAATCATCAGTCTCCTTCAATGGTTCTCCACCTAGAATAATACTCTTCTGTATTTCTTCACACACAGTCACTTCATCTTGTATATTATCTTTACGTTCATTCTGACATAAACAATCACCATGAGCTTTACTTTCAACTAATGATCCACACAAAGAGCCAGGTCCTGGAAGACAGGACAATGAAGAATATATCTCTTCACTTGAAACACAAAAAGTTGAAGAGAAATCTTTGGTTACATCTTTATTGTCTTTAAGATCTAAACTTCTTGAGTCTTCATTCACAGATTGTTTTATAAATATAGCAGCACTATCTTCCTGAAAGGAAAAGTCAGGTAATTTGAGATTTTCATCTTTTGAATTTGAATCATTTAAGCACAAACTTTCATTTTTTGGAAGTGTGCAAGGTAAAGCACTTGTGCTGCCTTCTTCTTTTAAATATTCTGTGGTAGCTATGACTGCCACATCTAATTCCTCTTTCACCAAACAGCCATCAGCTTTTACTAATTCACATGGCTGGTTCTTGTGTTGTAAGTTGTCTTTGGCATCAGATATTTGTGAACTTTGTTGAGTCAAAGTAGCTGACATGCTAAAATCAAGAACAGGTTCTAACTTATCAGAGACCTTTTTATCCTTTAGATTTTCTTTTCTGCTATAATTACACGAATCTGAAAGTGTTCTATCTACTTTTATGCACAATTCTTTAGTTCCACTGATTTCTTTATTTTGTGTGTCAGAATTGACATAATTCTGTTCCTCTCTGACAGTATTATTGCCATGGTCTGTTGAAGAAACACAAAGAGTTTTGGAAACTGAAGATAAATCCAGTCCAATCAAAGAATCAACACTAGACTTCAAATCATCTGGCAATTTTTTCATATCTTCTTCACTATTAGTCACATGAACTAAGTTACCCATGTCACTTATCAGGTCACAGACAGGTTTACTACATCGTCCCATGTATAAAGGCTGGATTTCATCTGAAGTGCCACCATCCACAGAAGAAAGAAGATCAAGTCCTGTTACATTTTTTTCATTTTGTACAGAAGTTAGTTCCTCAAGTGTTTTTTTGTTCAGGGAAAATTGAGTTGCTTCATAGCATGTTTCTGATGTAGCACAGCAATTAATGCATTGTTGATTCTTTGGTAGCAGTGAAGTTAGCTGAGAGGAAGCCAACTCTGAAGAAACTGAACAGTGGTTAGAATCATACGCATTTTGTGCACCCTGGAGATAACCTTGTTCATCTAATTAAGAGAGATAAAATGTTATTCAGGAAACCCAAATCAAAATTATTACAAAGAAGTTAAGTATTCTAAGACTTATAAACTAAACTTTTCTTTAGTCCAGAAATAGATTACTCTCCTGCAAAATGGTAACAACCTCCAAAATTATTTTTATTTGGATTTAAACTACTTGAGTTTTTACTTTTGAATGTATAGGTCATAACATGATAGAAATTCTACACAAAATTACTCAGTTGCACTATAAAAAAACAGACTAAGGAAGAGCTGAAAAACAGTGTAACTTTTTTGTTCTGTCCTCCACTTTCCTAGTCTTATTCTAAAATGAAGAAAATACCTTCTCTCAGTAGTGAAATACCAATTTACATAGAGCTTTCAAGTTGCCTTTAGCTGGCTCATATATTGGTTTTAAAGTATTTCTTTTAGCTAAATTTATAACTGGAGAAACATCTAGTTTCCTTCCATTTCTGACTATTGGTTCTATTTAGTATAACAATAAACTAATGTTATGATGAAATAAAATAGCTTTTTATAGAAGATAACCATGTGACCAAAACTGAAACTAAATTTTGCTGAGTACACCTAAGATAACTGAAGTACAGGCATTTTTAAATTCTGTTAGTGGCAAAAAAATGAAAAACTAACAAACCTGGATTCTGTTCAAAATCATCAAGAAGTTTGTCCAAGTCACTGACTGCTGCTTTAAAATAACTGTCCATCCTATTTATAGTCTAATTCAGAATTTAATTCTTGAATGCCTGGAAAATAAAAAGTATGACAGTTCACTTAATTCTGTAACATATATTATGCCATCTCCTGCATGTCAAGAAACACAGTCAGGGAATAGACACCCAAATAAAATTTAAGAGTACTGCTTTGAGGAATCTATGATTTAGTGTGGAAATTGCCACTGTATACACAAAAAAGATGTGAAACCAACTCTAATACAACATAACATGCATAAACTTAAAAATTTTTAAACTTTATCTAAATAACTCATGGTTCAAAGAATTCAAAACTGAAATCTAAAAATAATTATAAGTACCATATATCAAATAATATAAAATATACCACACAGAAATAAAAATACTATATATGAAAACATGTGTCAAGAAGAACCATGCGGCAGGGCCACAGAATGGTAAGGGAATAAAAAATTGTTATTATAGGCCACCAAGTTTTGGGGTAGTTCCATACCAAAGACTACACAAAATCAAATTCCAAATTAGTAGAGCTGAAAGAAGGAAAAATACATCATAATCATCACACGATTCCCGTGTTAAAGCCAATTGTATTCCTGTCTGATTGAAAAACACATGGGCTCTTTTCCAAGCCCGAAATGAAATGGTAAAATAATATACAATGAAAAGTACCTTATCACGTACTTATATAATATTTATTTTTTAAAATTAAGGCTTAGGAGCCTTTAATAATATTGTAGTTTAAACATATAATATGGTAAAACAACATATTATACGCTATATTCAAGTTAGTAAGAAAATATTTTTAAAGACACACCTGGAATTTGCTAGAAAGCGAGGATGCTTTGAAAATGTTAAGAGGACCTGGAAGCCAGTTTTATAGGAGTTTAAAAGGAGTCCCCACCAGTTAAAATGTGACAGTTTTTTCCTTCAAAAACTAAATAATATTATACTTAATTAAAAAAAAAAAAAAAACATATGGAGTTCAGCAAAAAGTAGTACTTCAACAGATGCTTGGAGCACTGGATCCTTGTACTAGAAAAAAATAAAGATTGAAAACTAATAAAGGCAGAAATGAAAGAAATAGAAAACAAACATTTGAAAGATGTACAAGAAAACTAAAGTTAGTTTTATGAATAAAGTAGATGAAACTATGTGGCAGGACCTCCACCAAATGAGCCTGAGACACTTTGAAGCAGACTATCGTTAAATGGGACAACTAACATCAAGCGAATGAAGACTGCAAAGGACTGAACACAAATCAAATAGATAAAAAGCCAAGAGATCATTATGATTCTAAAAACAAAAACACCACTAGTTAGAGGGTTGCTAGGACATTAACCAATTACTCTGTAAGTTGATACATTAAGGGAAAAGAGCCAATAATTTTTCCTATCCTTTTTTTACAAAATATACTTTAGGATAATAAAATGTCTGCTGAGGGAAAGTTTTTTTAGATAAGAATCCCAGTTAATAAATGCAGAAGGATATAAAAATTTTTTAAATCATCTCTTTGTAATTCCTAATGCAATAAATGGGCTAGACAATGACTATCAATGGATGTTAAAGCTGTTAGATGAAAGGTTGGAGGGGAACTTTATAACAGTGGGATCAGGCCAATACATCTGACTTGTGATCATTTTCACGTCAATAGATGTGGAAGAACCAAACATATGTGCTACATATGGAAGACACAGCATCATGTATAAAGTTAAAAAAAACTGAACTTGAATCCAGTCAAGCTTTTGGAACTAACTGCATGTTTACAAGGAAATTCAAGCATAAAGGGAAAAGCTAAACGTTATCAAAAGAAAAAAAAAAGTGATCAGCTAAATCCAGAAGGTAAAACACTACAGCAATGTTCCTCAAATCTCATATGTGAATGACCATTCTCTGTAAATTTCCAGTCTGTTGTAAACTATCACTTTTGTAAAACAGAATAGAACAATATAAATTTTGCAATAATATATACAAAAAGATACACATTATTAAATATATTTGAATGGTTGCCTGGAGTGAGGAATACAAGTAGGAAATGAGAGATAAAAGACAACAAAAATTTCAAGACAGGAAATCTACAGACCAATATTGCTCACAAACACAGACATAAAAATCTTCAACAAAATATTAGGAAACTGAAACCATCAATATACAAAAGAGTTATACACAACAAGTAAGTATTTATCCAGGTATGCAAGGAAGATTTATTTATCCAGGTATGCAAGGAAAGGATGTCCTCTTTCACCACTCCTATTCAACATAGTACTGAAACCCTCATTAGTGCAGTAAGAAAAAGATATACCATTTGGAAAGGAAAAATAAAACTGTCTCTATTTGCAGTGACATGATTTTCAATGTAGAAAATCCCCAAAAACTGACTCCCCAAAATGGAAAAGTAAGTATAGTAAGGATGAAGCATACAAGGTTAATATGCAACAGTCAAATGCATTCCTATATATGAGCAAAAACAACTGGAATTTGAAATTTTAAAAATACCATTTATAATGCCACCTAAAAAAATGAAATACTTAGGCATGAATCTAACAAAAAGTATATAGTATCTCTACGTGGAAAATCACAATTCTGATGAAAAAAATCAAAGATCTATATAAATGGAGATATAGTCCATGTTTATGGACAGTTAGACTCAATATTGTTAAAATGTCGATTCTTCCCACCCTGATCTCTAGATTCAATGCAATCACAATCAAAATCCCAGCAAGCTATTTTGCAGGACTTGGGAAACTGATTCTAAAGTGTATATTGAAAGGCAAAGGATCTAGAACAACCAACACAATACTGAAAAAGAACAAACTTGGAGGACTCACATTCTCTGATTTTAAGACTCACAGCAAGGCTATACGAATTAAGGCAATGTAATATTGGCAAAGAACAGACATATAGGTCAATGGAACTGAAAGAGAGGCCATAAATAGACACACACAAATACAGTCAACTAATCTTTAATAAATGAGCAAAGGCAATTCAAAGGAGAAAGAATAGTCTTTTCAACAAGTGGTACTGAGAAAACTGGACATCCCTATGCAAAAATACAAACCTAGATACAGAATTTATACCTTACATAAGAATCTATTTAAAATGGGTAATAGACCTAAGTGTAAATGCAATTATAAAACTACTTGAAGAAAACAAAATCTATATAACCTTGGTTTTGATGATGAGTTTTAAATAAACACCAAAGGAATAATCTATGAAAGAAAAAAAAAAGATAAATTGGGTCTTATTAAAATTAAAAACATCTGCTCTGAAAAAAGACATTGTTAAGAAAGAAGATGACAAGCCACAGGAGATAATATTTGCAAGACACAAATCTGATAAAGGACTTGTACCCAGAATCTACAAAGAAATCTTAAAATTCAATAATTAGAAAACAAACAATCCAATTAAAAATGGGCAAAAGTTCTGGACACCTCACCAAAGAAGATACACAGTTAGCAAATAAGTATATGATAAAATGCTCTCAACATAATTTGTCTTTAGGGAACCAGAGATTAAAACAATGAGATACCACTTCACACCTCTTACAAATGGCTACATTAAAAAACTGACAATACCGAATCTGCAGAGATGCCAAAACAGTAGGAACTCTCACTTATTGCTGATGGGAATACAAAATGGTACAGTCAGTTTGGAAGAGAGTTTCTCACTGTCTTATAAAACTAAATATAGTCTTACAATATGATACAGCAATCATACTTATAGGTATTTACCCACTGATTTAAAGATTTATGTTCACACAAGAACTTATATGTGAATATTTATAGCAGCTTTATTCATAATTGCCAAAAGCTGGAAGCATCCAAGATGTCCTTCAGTAAATGAATGGATAATTAAACTGTAGTACAGCCATACAATGGAATACTATCCCATGATATAAAGAGCTATCAAGCCACAAAATGACATGGATGAATATTAAATGAGTATTGCTAAGAGAAAGAAGCTAGTCTACAAATTCTACATATTGTACAATTCTAACTGTATGACATTCTGGAAAAGGTAGAACTACAGAGACAGTAAACACATCAGTGATCGCCAGGGATCTGTGGGTGGAGGAGGACTGAAGAGGTAAGGCCCGGTGAATTTTCACACTGGTGAAACTATTTTGTATGAAACTACAATGATGATCTAAGACACTAAGCATGTCAATACCCACAGAACTTTATAGCACAAAAAATAAACCTCAATGTATGTAAATTTTCAAAAATTATTTAAAAGGTTAGGGGGAATACAGAATGTGACAAAAGACTCTAATGTATTACAAATGTGTAAAATAACCTTACTGAAGGGGGTAAGGGAATGAAGTGCTACCTTTAGAAGTGAGTGGAGTCTGTAAGACTAAACCACAAAAGAACACAAGCATTATTCTCTGGTGATAAAGTTGTTTCCCATGGGGATATGGTTTAACAATTCTGAAACCATCATACATGTATACTGGAGTTGAAATGAAATAAATGGATGGCTAATGGTAGGAGCCAGGTTTCTCACTATTGGAGGGGAAAGTTACAGATAAATAAGGGGAGGAAGCTAAAATGATCCATGCATGTAATAATGGATCTGAGTCGGAGACATCTGTATAAACTAAGGTTAGCTTAATATGGACACAGATGGTTACACATCTATGCCAATTTTTTATTTGAAATATTTATAGATATTAGTATAAGCAATGTATCTCTTGCTGTCAGCTGAGAGGACTTTAGAAGCAAGACACCTCAGTGACAAAGCACTGAAATCTTGGCTTCTCCAACAAAAGGAACCAAGGCTCCTTGGAGAAATGGTTGATTCTGAGACTGGGGCAGAAAATATACATGAGGAGCACAAAGCATCTTGTAATGCCAGAAAGTAAGAAAGTGCAGGTGCAGATGAATGTGTGTGCGCATGCATGTGCACGCGCGCACACACACACACACACACACACACACACCACACACACACACCCGCAAAAAAAGTGAAGAAGTATGTCAAAGGAACATAGGAGTCAATCAAAAGAGCTCCCAAAGGCCAAAGTTGAAAATTTTGAAAATAAAATAATCCTGGATTATAATCCAAATCATAAAAAACAGAAACAACTGAGTTCATACTGAGATAAACGAACAATAAATAAATGGGGAGCAAGACAAATCTCCAATGCAGAGAAGTTCCAAATGATTTTTGCAGAAATTTTGCTCTCAAGGAAGTAGAACGTAACTCCCCACTGCTTAACTGTGTGCTGCATATAATGACTTTCTTCTAAATACTGTATGGGAATGGAGAAAAAATAAAATAACTTCACAATGGAGAAACCTGACAGACACTACCTCAAGCTAGAGGATCAAGGTTAACATCAGCATTGATAAGTCATGTTGATAGAATGCACCCTATATATGATAGGATTAGAATGGCACTTTAATCTGTGTTATCTTCCTCCCAAAACACATTATCTCAAACCAATCAGGAGAAAAACCTCAGACAAATTCTGACATTCTAAAAAATACCTGACTGGTAATTCTCAAAGCTGTCAAGAGTCAAAAACAAAGAATGTTTGAGAAATGGTCACAACCAAGAGGAGCCTAAAGAGACAAGACTACTCGGTGGTAACAGAGATGGTAATCCAGATGGGATACTGGGAAAGAAAAAGCATATTAAGGAAAAACTGAGTGTGATATAATGAGTTATAAGAAATACATATTTGGTCATTCAGATGGCCAAATATATACTTCCCAGGTATGACTGGTCTTCATCCACAGTTCCTGAAAACACTGCAGAGTTTTAAAGATGAAATGGGTGTTTTGTCATGTTACTGAGACTTTTGGACCCCCACCCAAGCATGGGGGCTGGAAGCTGAATCACCAAATGGCCAATAATTTAGTCAATCATGACTATACACTGAAGCCCTCACAAAAACCTCTGAGAAGAATTTCTCTCTCTCTGCTCTGCTCAGTTGGATGCTGCTTCTCAGTTGAGGAGAGCTTCTATGCTTGGGGAACCAGAATGCCTCCATGTGCCACTGAGACAGGCCCCAAGCTCCACAAGGATAGAAGCTCTTTCATTGGGACCTTGCCCTATGAATCTCTTCATCTGGCTGTTAACTTGTATCGTTTAAGGTATCCTTTATTACACTGGTAAGTGTAAGTGTTTTCCTGAGTTCTGTGAGCTAGTCTAGCAAATTAATTGAACCTAAGGAGGTGGTCATTGAAACCTTCAAATCTGTAGCCGATAGGTCAGAAGCACAGGTAACTGCCTGGGGCTTACGACCGGTGTCTGGAGTGGGAGGTTGTAAATCCAGGGAGAGGAAATCCTGGGACAAAATACCTCTAAAAACCGAAATCAGTCAAAGGAAGAAATAAAGTTTAAAACCCGTTTATTGCTTACAGACTGCAGTCCAGGGCCGTCTCACTCCTCTGCTCCTAAAGAAGCAAACAAGCAAGCAAGCCAGCCCCTCCCTTTAAATTCTCAGGTTCAGACACACCCTCAGTTGCCCAGGTAATTTTACCCAATGACATGGAGATGAACTTCTCTCCACCCCTGAGGATATGCAAATGCACTAAAGCCAGGCAAGATACTCTGGAAATGTTACAATTTTACCCATGGAGGTAAAGGGCAGTCTTGTAGGACCTAGCCCTTAAACTGGGGAATCTGGTGCTATCTCTGGGCAAATAGAATCAGAATTGAGTTCCTGGACACCCTGCTCGTGTTCAAGAATTGCTTGGTGTTACTATGTATGGGAAGACCCCATCCCTTGTACTTAAGACACACTGGAATCTGGTCTGGGAACCCAAATGGAGTTATACCATTACTACTGTGCAAATATTGTTATTGTTATGTATATATGTAGGAAAAGATACCATCTCATTTGGTGTCAGAAAAGTGGGATTAGTACTGAGGAAATGTAAATGAGGTATGGTCTTTAGTTCTAAAAGAAAGAGATTATTTTAAAAAATGAAAAAGGATTGGAAAATGAAGTTGAGAAAATATCCTAGAAAGTGGAAAAAAGAAAGGGATGGAAAACAGGAGAAAAGAGAAAATGGGAGAATCAATTTAATGAGGTCCCAATATTCAAAAAACAAGAAATCTAGAAAGTGTAGGAAGAACAAAAACAGAAGTTGTCAAATAAAATGCCTAAGAACTGAAAGATATGGTCTCCAGGTGGCAAGGGTCCATTTATGGCCTGTGGGTAAAATTGTAGTATTTTCAGAATATCTCGCCTGGCTTTAGTATATCTGCATATCAATAGACATTCAGAGGTGGAAAGAAGTATGGCTTTAGTGCATTTGCATCTTTCCTCAGGGGTGAAGAAGTACATCTCCATATCAATGGGTGATTACCTGGGCAACAGAGGGCTTATCTGTACCTGAGAGGTAAGGGGGAGGGCCGGTGTGGTTGCTGCTTGAGCAGAGAAGATGGCCTGGGACTGCAGTTTGTGAGCAATAAACAGGTTTTAAACTTTATTTCTCCCTTTGACTGATTTTGGTTTTTAGAGGTATTTTGCCCCGGGAATTCCTCTCCCTGGACTTACAATTGGCGTAGTCGGCAGAATTCCTGTGAACCGGAAATCTTGTCATAATGGGTGTGACCTTTGGGAGGGCCGCCCCTAGAAATGATGGGGAGAAGTGGTGCTCATGCCGAGGGACATCTGTCTACACTCGTGTGGTCATGGAGGCACCACCATCACTGCTGGCCACGCCGACCCCGGCCCGTGGCCCAAGCCTAAGGCTACTGCTTCTGCCACTGCTGCTGCTCTTGCTGCCGGCCGGAGCCTGGCCACAACTATGGAAAGGAGCAGAGGTCCGGGTCACCTTGATAGAGAAGCAACTGGCTGCTGTGTACCACACCTTGCTGACTACGGAGCCCATCACCGGAACAGCTCCGACCAAGGTAATAACCTCCTATCCCATCGCAGGGTGGGTGCAAGACTGGACCCAAAGGCCACGGAGTGGTGTGGCACAGACACCTCAAAAGACAATGTGGGCCATTGGTGTGGCTTGTCTTTCACCTTTGAAGAAGTCAACTGAGCCCGGAAGGAGTGCCCTGCACATTGTGCAGATCAGCAAACCACCAAGAGGGGCCTAGAGCATCTCTCTGCAGCCTATGGTCGGTCGCCTGTTACTGAGAGTGATCGAGGTACCCACTTTATTGGATATGTGTTGTATGGATGGGTGCAGCAATTAGGAGTAAAATGGTCATGGCCCTGGACATTTCAACACATGGATCGGCGATGGCTGGCTCTTCTGGCACCTTGGGGAAAAGGCCTGGAAGCTGGCCTTCTGTGTATTCCTGTAATAACAGCAAATTGGCCCCAGACAATCACGGTTATTTGCTTCTACAGTCTTTGTGATCTGGATGCACCCCCTGGCTGCAGCTGCCATGTGATGGCTGGAATGGACGAGCTTTGGACTTAATCTGCATGGGACTTTGAACCTAGCTGAATCCTCTGGCTTGAGAATTGATTGTGTTGCTGTTGTCAAGAAAATAATGTTTAAAGAAAGGCTTGACTTTGTCTAATGTTTGGTAAAAGTTTTGTGAGCAATCTAGCATGACTGTTAGGAATGAGTAAACAAGTATAGAAATATATTTTGTGCTTAGTGAGAGATTGTGCTGTAAAGTACATTTACTTAATCTGCATAGGCTGAATCCTCTGGCTTGAGGATTATCAAGATTTTATTGCTGTTGCTATTGCAATGTTACTAGATTGGTCGGAAGAGAGAGATCGAGTAAATTGTAAGGCGAGATTTCTGGAGGGGTGGATTGTGGGTAAAATTGTAGTATTTCCAGAATATCTCGCCTGGCTTTAGTATATTTTGCATATCAATCGGCATTCAGAGGTGGAAAGAAGTATGGCTTTAGTGCATTTGCACCTTTCCTCAGGGATGGAGAAGTGCATCTCCATAGCAATGGGTGATTACCTGGGCAAAAGAGGTCTTATTTGTACCTGAGAGGTGAGGGAGGGGGGGCCGGTGTGGTTGCTGCTTGAGCAGAGAAGAAAAGACGACCTGGGACTGCAGTTTGTGAGCAATAAACAGGTTATAAACTTTATTTCTCCCTTTGACTGATTTTGGTTTTTAGAGGTATTTTGCCCCAGGAATTCCTCTCCCCGGACTTACACAGCCCAATACAATGAATGAAAAACCCTTAAACCAAACCACATCATTATGAAATTTCAGAATACCAGGGTAGTTTAAGAGAAGATCACACCATTTCAAATTGTAATCTGCATTCTCCACCTCTCCTTTCCCCTTCACTGTTGACCTTCCCATCCCACACTGCTCTCCTTTTTCTCCTTTCAAATGTACTTAGTTATGCTGCAATTTCTAACATTTTGTATGATATATTACATTTGTTGTTTACCATCTGGAACAATTCCTACCTCTGTGAATTTAAATGTACAAACATAGAAGGCTTGTATTTTTATTCACCCATATATTCAATGTATCTTGACCAGTGTCTGCCACATAAAAGATGCTTACTACATACTTAGTGAAGAAATATAAGTTTCCAGAGAGAAATCCAACACCAAATATAAGATATACTCCCTATCCTAAACAAGTTTATGTGTACATATGATGGCCTATTTTAGGTGATATTTTTACTTGGTCATTTATGTACTCTCATATTTACAACAAAATGCTTATAATATTTACAAAAATGGTTCTTAAAAATGTTTTCATGATAAACAACAAAATTGGCAGCAACATGGGAGATTAACCAGAAAAACTAAAAAAACCAATAATGAGATTCCTAAAATGATTAAGGTGAGAGATGATGACAGCCTGAATTTAGACAGTGCAGAGTAGATGAAAGCATAGATGCAAAAGTGGATAAAGAATGGGGAAGTTTTGGAGAGTGAAAACAAGGGAGAAAGGTAGAATTACTGCCAGGTTTCCATCACGGGTGACTGGGTAGACAGGTACCACTGACTATAACAGGCAACATGAGAAGGAAGACTGAGGGAAAACATGAGCTCACATCTGGACTGTTCTTTGAAGTACACTGAGGACATCCTGGGGGAGATGTCCGATAGGCAGCTGAATATAAGGATCTGAAATGCAGGAGGGAAGTCTGAGATAGATAAAAAGATTTGGGAATTGGCAGCAAATAGCTGTTACTGGATGAGATCACCTAGGAAGAAAATTTCTTAAGACAGGAGCCTGACATCAAAGAACTAAAGATCACAATTGGTGTTCCTAAAGCCACTCCAGATAAAACTTTGCCCAGAGTCATATGTATGTACTTCCATAGAAAAATATCCAATATACAATGTTAAATGACAAAAAAAAAAAAAGATTGCAAAACTTCATGCATAAAACAAACCCATTTTGACAAACAAGTCATTAAAATAGTGTTAGCAAAGGCATAGGAAAAATACAGAGGAGCAAACACCAAACTACTAATAATAGTATTTATCTGAGATTATGAGAGCCCTTCATATCTCCATTATGTGTCTCTATAGTATACTACTTTTTTTTACAAGTATATACTATTTTGCAAACAGGAAAACAAAGATAATTTTGTTCCTTTCCTAAAAAAAAATATAGCTTATGTATCCATATAACAAATATAATAAAAATCTGTTAGAAAACACTTGGACACCAGACTATAAACTGTCAAATATGAACTAGTAAGATTAAGAAAAAATGTTCAGTGCACTATTTGCACTATCAAAGTAATGCAAACTAAAACACCATTTGTTTGCCTACTAACAGAATTTTTTTTTTAATAGTAGAAGTACTCAATGTTGGTAAGGGTGTGATAAAGAGTGCATCTCAGAGCTGCTTATAGTAAGTAAACTGGCACACACTCAGGGAAAAAACGTGACAAATATGTATCAACACACTAAAAAGGATTCCCAACCTCTAACAATTACCTTTGGAAATTGAAGAAAATAATTCCAAACAACTGAAAAAAAGCAAGGATACTTCACCAAATCACTAACTGAAACAATCTAAACACCAACATTAGAACACAACAAATTATGCAGACATAAAAAGTAATGTTTATGTCTATCAACACTTGAAAAAAAGTATATACTCTATGACCTAGCAATCTACTTTTAGGAATACACTAGCACTTGTGCATGAGAACACATCACAAAGAACTTTCAATGCTGCAATATTTATAACAGTGTAAAACTGCAGAAGAACCTAACAGCTCATCAATACAAAAATGGTTAAATCAGTTTTCTCAAACTGTGTGGCCTGAGGGCACCTGAAAGACCTTAAGAGCTTTCTAGGCGGTCTTTTAAGTCCTTCCTTTTCCAAATACCTATCTATGTAAGGCTGGATTTTCTTAATATGCTTCAGCCTAAACCAAATAGCACACCAGATTGGAGGGAAAAGCAAATATAAGAATCCAGCTGTCTTATAAAGCCAGACATTAAGTGACCTGCAAAAAAGTAAAACAATGCCACCCTTCTCACTAAATTTTTTAAACTATAGTTATTTTCAAAAAATATTTACAGTATATAATGGGTTTATTATTTTTAATGGAAAAAAGAATTTAAAAATTCTAAGTTTAATTGAAATATACTGCATTTGAAAAAACTCTTAATCTTCAATAATTTTTAAGTGTGTAAAGAGATCCTGAGACCTACTGGTTTAAATAAATTGTGATAACACCATATTATGTAACATTATGATTGGAGATGATAATCTAGTGGGATTTTAGCATTATCTGAAATATAACTTTCAAAAGCTTTTTTGTTCATGTATTACTTGTGTTACCAAAAATAAGTTGTTTATGAAGTTTTTTAAAAACATGGGGAAATGCCTAACATACAATTTTAATCAAGAAATGCAGGCATTCCAACCATATATAAAAATCTCATTATCTTAAGGAAATGCCATAGAAACAAAGACTCAAAGGTAAAAAGAATAGTAACTGCGGTGGATTACTTTTAAATGGTAGTTGATTATTTTTCCTTATTATTTATTATATTAAAACATTTTTTGATACTAAGCATGCAGTTTAATATCCAGGGGAGGAAAAAAAAGAAACTGGGTTAAAAAAAATCATAGAGTTCTACTGGATCAAACCATTAAACTTTTGCCAATTCAAAAGACAAGCTTAAAATAATAAATCAAGGAACCTAATGTGACAAATTGCCTATTTGGTTAAATAAAAAATATTAACTTACCAAATTTATGGACTGACTTCCATACTAGTCAAACTAACAACACTTAGTCTGCCATATAACAATCTGCAATCACGGTAGTACAAGTAAGTTAACAGATAAAAAGTTAGGTCATCTGAGAATTTTCCAAAGGTACCAAAAAAAAGGTAGTGTTAAGGAATACTACTACCACATCCTTCTGGTCTAAAACAATGAGAAAAGGCATCGGTGCAAGAAAGGGCTTTGAGGGAGCACTCGGCAGCGGTGACAAATTCGTCTGCGGGGACCGAGTCCTTGCAGCGCTGAGGCTACCCCTGCGCGGTAACGACAGTCGCCTCCCGAAAGCGAAGCTTCCCCAGGCGGGACAGGCGACCCTAGGGGCGCCTCTGCCCCCACTCGCTGCGGCCAGGGGGGGCGCTCCCCTGGCCGCGCCGAGCCCTGGGGGCGCGGGTGGGTGGGAGCCTGCAAACGGCCGCCGACACTACCCTCCCTGCCAGGTCCGACCGTCCAGGCTCCACAGAGGGTAAGCGAGGTTTGAGGGCCGTGATTCCCCTGCAGGCTCATGAGTCTCGGAAAGGGGACAAGAAGGGGGCCCTGGCTCGGCCCTTGAGGCAGAGGAGGACCAGACCCGCGCCCAGATCGGCGGGTCCAGCGGCCAACCCGCCTTCTCCCTGAGTGCAGCAGGGGTGAGGAGAGGCCAAGATGCCTAGTACTAGGGGCTCTTACCTCCCCACACCCCTGCAGAGTGCTCAAGGGACTCGACGCGCTGCGGCGCTGAGGACTGACGAGCGACACCGGCTGGGAGTCCCAGGAGTGCGGGACCTCCGCTCAAGGTTTGTTTTCCCCACCGACCGGGGAGGAGCAGAAAGCGCAGGCGCAGGAGGCTTTCCTGGGGCTCACACGCCCTGTCCCTCCGCGTCCGCAGCCTTCGCCAGTCCCGGGCGCCTGCGCGCTGCTCCGCGGGGTTTGAGCCCCGGGCGCTGGGCTTCTTACCGGAAGTGTCTGAGCAGGTTCTGAGGTGCCAGGAGCTCGAAGATCGGCCTTGGCTTCCCACTAGACACCCGGGACCCGGAATCCAGAGGCGATCCGCGTCAGTGTCAGGCTTCCTTTGCCCTTCTTTGACCTAGACGTAGCTTACTCCGCCCGCCAGCCTCCTGCATCCACCGAGCAGCCACCGTGCCTCGGCGTGACACAGCCGCCTGCCCCGGACACTTCCGCCTGCTCCGGACACTTCCGCTCGCTGAGCAGCTAACCCGGCCTGCTGCCCGCGCTGCTGTACTCTCGGAGAACCTCATTTTTTACTTCAGACTGGTTTCGCAACTCACCTGTCACCCCTATTGGTTTTGCAACTCGTCCCTCACTCCCGGCCGCAACGAAAATGCTCCCAACCCACCACAGAGCTTCAGGTCCTCCCTGCTGACTGGCCATTCCCAATGGCTCTGCCTTTCTCCCTAGTTGCTTTAGTTTTGCTTTTCTAAGAGTGAAGACAAGAACAGCTGCCTCCCTTATTCAAAAACAAATCTAACTGATCTGGAGAAATAAATGCCACTCGTGATGCTTATTTGTGCTTGTTGAGTTTTACTCTTTTTACCACAAATTTCCTATAAATGAGGGAAGAAGTGACATCTGTAAGATCAGGCTTTCATTACAAACGGGGAAATGTATACATCAGTTGCCAGAAAGTTTTAGCAGCTCAAGATTCATACTGGTCTTTCAAAAATTTAAAGAGTTCTATCTGAGGAATATTTCAATCAGATGTAAAATATAGTGGAAGATTTGAGAAACAGGGTTCAAATCCGAACTTGACAACATACAGCTATAGTTTGTGATTCTCCAAAGATATTTAATCTTCATTATCTTTCTCTGATCTTGGTTTTCCTAAACTCTAACAAGAAATTGTGTGGTGTTAGTTTAACAGTGAAACTTCTATTGATTGCTTAAAATAATTTATTGAGCATCAGCTATGTGACACTGTTAGATGCTTTGCGTACAGTATCTTATTTAATCCTAAATAAGATTAATTTTACAGAGTACAGTATGCATTTCCTCTAGTTTAGGTGTTGTTCACAGATAATTAAAATAGGGTCACTGCCCTTATGGAACTTCAGTCTATATCACACACTCATCTATATACAAGTGCATGTTTGGGTTTTAAGTATTTGTGTAGTGCAGTGTGAGGACAAAGAATAGGAATAGAGAACACCAAGACCTTAACGAGATAAATGGAAAAAATATATATACATGAATGGTCAATTCACAAAATAGGAAATTTAAATGTCTACTACATACTTTATTAATGTTCCAGCTCATTAACAATGAAGGCAAAAAAGAGATAATTTCCCTGGATCTAATTAGTTTGCTTAAAATGTGAATAAAGTCCATTGGTGAGGGTAGAGTGAAATGACCACTCATAGCCTGTTTGGGATTAAAATTAAGACAAAGATTTTGGAAAGTCATTTATCAAATCAAATGTACACATAACTTAATTCCATAATTTCCCTTCTGGAAATTAAAAGGAAATATTCCAGAATACAAAGATATATATGGAATAACAATAAAGTAAACAAGGTATCAAAAACTCAAGCCATACCAATGCAATTGTACTTTGTATCACCTATTTATGTATGTTTCCTCTATGCAGTACATTATTCTAGGAGATGTAAGAATTATAAAGATAGATAATTGATTGTTTTTGCCCTGAAGAAGTTCACAGTCCACTGTATCACTTTTTTTATTTACTAAGAAATAATTGAGAAGTTACAGCAGACCTTTGTGTAGCTTCTTGGTCAATTAAATTTCCTGTGATTTCCTTTGCTGATTGAAATGAAAAAAAAAATCTGCACATCAAATGTAGTGTCAAAATATTAATGAAAAAGAGTCCTTACAAAGTTTGAGCAATAATTGCTGAAAATTTCCATGTGTCATCTGACTTCTAAAGATCCCAATCTATAACTAAATTGTTTCTGGACTTGAGAAAATCATCCCAATTGAAACATATTTGGCCAGTTTATTCCTTAGACTAACTAGTCATTGCTTGCATCATGAACAGTTTTTATTATTTTGAAAAGTAACCAGAATCATGATGATGTTAAGAGGCTTAAATTCCACAGTAACATGAACTTCCAAAGCCGTTCCCTTTTCATAAGTAATCTGGGTGGAGAAAATAAGAAGCAAACGAAAATAACTATTACTATGATTCATTTGTTTCACGACTGGTCTTACACTAACTGGTTTTTTAGAACAAGGGATTCATTGTTGCAAAACGCAGAATATGACCAGGAACTGTTAGTTAACCATTAGTATTTAAATACTATATAACCATGTTAAAAACATCATGTTAGGACTCCATAGCATCTTACTGCACTGATAGATAGTAATTGCAATGGGGTGGGGGGTGGGGAGTGACAACTTGATAATATGGGTGAATGTTGAAACCACAATGTTGTTGAAACCAAATTCATAAGATTGTATATCAATAACACTCATGTTACATGGTAAATGGCTAAAACATCTTTTTAAAAAAATTATTTACTGGTCCAGGGCCAATTAGGTCAGCTATTAGAGCAATGTCACTAATGAAGAAATTATTACAGTTTTAGTGACCATGAAAACTAGTTTTAAAAAATGCATTGAAAAAGTTTGGAAGGAAATCCACTAAAATATGAACTGTGGTTATCTTTGGGAGGTGAAATTATGAGTGATTTCTTCCCCTCCTATTTTTCTGTATTTTCCAAGCTTTTTGTTTGTTTGTTTTTGTTTTGTACAATGAGAACATATTACTTTAACAATACAAGAAGAAAAGCAGGACATTTCCTTTTAAAAAGTATTGCTGAATTCATAATTGAATTAACTAATTGCCTTACATTTATTATGAAATCTCTGCAAATAATTTATTACATGACTGTGAGTCCTGAAAGAGAAATAACC
The DNA here is from genome assembly GCF_030020395.1 of Manis pentadactyla. Lineage (NCBI taxonomy): Eukaryota > Metazoa > Chordata > Mammalia > Pholidota > Manidae > Manis > Manis pentadactyla. The sequence continues at coordinate 79,251,188 of NC_080020.1, forward strand.
CAAAGGATGGATGAGCACTTGTATCTGGATATTGTTTTAGAGGTGGCAACAAGGTACAGTCATTCCCAAGGCTTAAGTATGATACAGCTTCAACACTATGACACAGATTCTCTTAGGAAGGAAGTCAGAATGCTTTGCCAAATATTTCCACTTCTGCTGTTTTCTAGGCATGATGTCAATGTACCTCCTGGCCTCCTCACAGCTGAATAGGCCATGTGACTGATTGAGCAAATGAACTGTAAGAAGTGACATGTGTCTTTCTAGAATGGAATTTTTACTCACCAGTATGAGATACTCCAAAGCCTACTTTCCCTCTGGTACTACCAGTAGGCAAGGCTTGGTAACCGTGGCTGCTCCATCCGTCTGAGTCCTTGAGAGATTCCAGTGAACAGAATATTTCTAGAATAAGAAATAAACCTAGTTGTTATATGCCACTGAGATCTTCGGGGTGATGTGTTACTGCAGCACAGCTTAGCCTGTCATGGCAGATAAATTTTATTTTATGCCTGGAGTTTTGGGGTGGCTGTTCTGAATGATACACTGAGAAAAGACCTCAGTGAGGCTATCTGTGGCAGCATTGTTCCCTAATGTATTTTTCCTTCACAAGAAAATTACTCTATACTCATTATAATTTGCCAAGCAAATACATTTTGTATGTATGCTGTAAATGCATACTTAACTCTACTACTTCTCAAAGTATAATGAAATTTTTAAAAAACTTTTAAGTTTTTTATTATGGAAAAATGTCAATCACAGATGAAAGTGAAAAGAATTCTGTGCAATAAACTCAGCTTCAACATTAACAACTCCTGGTCACAAATCTTATTTTACCTATAAATTCACCCACTCTACTCCTCATCCCACAACTAGATTCTTCTGAGACTACCTTATTTATTTCATCTTTTCATCTCTAAATTTTTCTATACATATATTTAAAAGATAACACTTTGCCAAGTAGAATGATAATGCAGTGAACTCCCTTTTACCCAATATTATCATCTAGCTTCAATATAGACAAATTTGTTTCATTTATACCTTAACTCACCCATATTATTTTGAAGCAAATCCCCTATGTCATATCATTTCATCCATAAATAAGTCAAGATATATTTATAAAATGAAACAACTCTTTATAAAAACATAACAATACCATTACACACCTGAAGATTTAACAATAATTCTTAAATAATACCAAATATTTAGACACTGTTATTCATATTAGCAATTGTTTCACAAATGTTATAATTTGTAAATAGTTTGTGTGAATCAAAATCCAAATATCAACATATTGAGATTGGTTGATGTCTAATAATATTTCTTCTTTTTTGTTCCTTGCAATTTATTTTTTGAAAAAGCCACATCTTTTGGTCTGTAGAATTTTCAGTATCTGAATCTTTCTGTACTTCCCTCCCCCATAGTATTTTTTTTTATTTATTATTTTTACTTTGGTATCAATAATCTACAATTACATGAGGAACATTATGTTTGCTAGACAACCCCAACACCAAGTCCCTCCACATACCCCATTAGAGTCTCTGTCCATCAGTGTAGTAAGATGCTTTAGAGTCACTACTTGTCTTCCCTGTGTTGTACAGCCCTCCCTGTGCCCCCCTTTCATTATATATGCTAACAATAATGCCCCCTTTCTCCCCTCCCACCTCCCCACTTATTCCCTCCCTTCCCACCCATCCTCCCCAGTCCCTTTCCCTTTGGCAACTGTTAGCCCATTCTTGGGTTCTGTGAGCCTGCTACTGTTTGGTTCCTTCAGTCTGTTCTTATACTCCACAGATGAGTGAAATAATTTGATACTTCTCTTTCTCTGCCTGGCTTATTTCACTGAGCATTATACCCTCTAGCTCCATCCATGTTGTTGCAAATGGTAGGATTTTTTTGTAAACCGATTAAAGCATTTTCACCATTATTCATACCAATGTTTAATGCTATAACAAACACATGTCATATCCATTTCTATAATCATAATACTAGAAATATTATTAAAATGGTCAAAGGAATCATAATTAAACTTAGGTCAGACTAGACTAGGATTTACTTATAATTATATTAGTGTTCTTCTCTCTATCAAGTCATAAAACAGATCAATGAGGTTTTCAAAATTATTAGTTGTTTTTATATATCTAAGGGTAATAACCACTGACTTTGTCTACAAAAAAATTATAAGATATAGGTGTATCATATTAGTACACAGTTATACTAATTTTATAATTAGAAGATGGCATAAGGAAACTCACCAAAGCTCAAATGTAGAATTAACAATATCAGGCAATTTGCAGAAGGAAGAAATAACTTTTAGTGAACTCTAATTGTTTCCCCTGCCAGTTAACATGTAAACTGGACCCCGAAAGAGAACTGAAATACATATCAGATAAGTGAAATTAATTATCCTACTTGTTAGTCTCTTGAACAGTATTTTATGAGAACCAGCTCAAAACAAAGGTTAACATCCCTTCTGAGTTATGTAAGTTTAACATTGTTCATGATTAGGAGAAAAAGTGAACTGGGGTTATGATCGCCTTTCCTTATGTACATTCAAAAAAGAGATCACACTTCCAAACACTGGGAGAAAGAGTTTTAGTTTTCTTCAGCTGGGAAGAAGACAAGGAAGCCACCCCTGGGTGGCAAAGTCCAAGCCCTGCATGTATGTGGTGACCCTCTCTGAACTTGGCAACAAGAGGCACAGTCTGAAGTTGGTGAGACGATCCCCTGTGAGATGTGTCTCTGAGCCTGCCTTGTCTTCAGCACACACAAGGCAGGCTCCAGGGCTCCGCAGCTACATCCTGCAGTCAACAGAGCAATGGCAAATGTGGAAACCACGAAGAGCAAAGGACAACCCAACCTCCTTTTGACATCACAGGATTTTGACATTACAGGACCCAGATGGTTGCAGGCTGCCTCTGAGAAAGAGAAGAGAATCCCAAAAATGATTGGTCCAATTTTACCTCCAACCTCAGAACAGATGGCATTTGATTTAAAAAAATAAGGGACTGTGATATTTCTTGTGTCCTAGGACTGTAGAATAAAATTCATGTCCATTATCTGTAGTTTCCTAATAGTGGTCTCTCAATGAAAAGCATATAAATAGAATGTCAATCCTGCCCACTATTATGAGAGATGATGATCTTTTTATCAGGTTTTTTGGTAACAGATTTGTAGTCAGTTCAAAATGAGTCTTCTTATATAAAATGTTGTTAAGTTACTCCTTTAAGTTGAAAAAAGAAGTAGTGATGGCCAGAAGAATCTTTTCTGCACACCTTACAATTTGCCTTAATATTAGAAAAAAAATCACAATTGAATTATATGGAATATGACACTTTAACAACTCAAATTTAAATATATACATGTATTTATACATATATAATATAAGTGTACATGTACATAAACAGGTTAAAAACATATATGTATAGTTAAATAGGTTAAAATATGTATCAGTTAAACAGGTTAAAAGAATATGAAAACTGCACTAAATAGGAAAAGGGAATCATCATTTGCCTCATTTTTCCTCTTGATATAAGGCTTGATATAAGGTCTGTCCTGACCAGTGATAAACAAGAAGACTGGATAACATGGAACCACATTTCCTCTTGCAGCATTTTCTCCCTATTACAGTAATTTCCTTGCCCATTTCCTTCTTAACATCAAGTACACCTACACAAGATCCCTGGTCTTGAATTAACACTGCTGTTTTAACTAGATAGATTTTTTCAGTGGCTCCTAATCTGTTTTCATTTCAATGATGGCTTGTCAATTCTATTATAATCTGGGCTTTGCTTGCTGCCCTTCTGTAGAATAGTTAGGTTTAGGTTTGGCTATGCATATTAGTAGCCTCCAAGATATCAGAGGCTTAAACTAGATACTGTTTTCCTTTTGTTTTAACATCCAGATACAGGGGGTCTAGGGTTGTGATGGACTCTGTTCTATAAGGCCAATACAGACTTTGGATTCTCCTAGTTTTTTACTCTATCTGTTCCATGTGTGGCCTCTATTCCCAAGGTTACCTCATGGTGCAAGACAGCCCTTCAGCTCCAGTGATCCTCTCCATATTACAATCAGCAAGAAGAGGAAAAACACATAGTGAGCCAAAGGGTTTATGTAAGATGTTCCTTGAGGATGAGTGTCTAAAGCTACTACCAGATACTCTTGCTTATATACATTTTTAAAAGAATATATTCTCCTGGCCACATATAATTACAAAGGAGACTGGGAAATTGTCTTTATTTTGGGAAACCCTGTTCCCAGCTGGAAATTCTAATGAAAGAATGAGTAGTAGGAGGAAATAGCTTCTGCCACACTCTATTTGAACCATGGTGCCATTGGGAGCACACTTGTTGCAAGAATATGGTAATATTTCACTAAACATCATGGATCCGAGCAGGGTCTGCATGATTATTGCAGCTTCTGAATAAAAAGTGATTTTTCAGTCACACTGGAACAAACTATTAATGATTACATTGTCAGTGTATACACTTCCCCGGCAAAGTCAAATATAAATCTAAAAATCCTCCTTCTGCTCCTCACTCTCTTTCTTCTCATCATATTTTTAGGAGAAGTGTCTGCTCTCTCTAACTCACTTCCTTACTTACCTCTTTTATTTATCCTCAACCTTATTCAGAACGGATTTGCCCTAGTTACTTCACTATTCTTGCTACCCCAACGAAACTAAATTAATGAGATGTTTTTCTATCATTTTCTTAGGTTTCTCAGCATTGGGCAAAACTCACACTTCCTTCTTGAAACTCTCTCTTCCATTGGATTCCATGGCACAGCACACTTCCGGAAACTTCTTGTAAGTTTCTCCTCTGTCAGAACACAAAATGATGGCTCTCTTCTAAGAGCTCAGTTCTAAGTCCTTCTCTTCACCACTACACATAGATGAATTCATCTACTGCAGGCTTTAATTATTACCATGTGCTGGGGATCCCCAAAACTACATCTATAATTTGATCTTTATTCTGTTTTGCAGTAACCTCTTTTTCTTTCAGTGTCTGAGCAACAAGTGACTTGTCTTTGATTAGCCAGAGCTGCTTGCTTATTATCCACCTGAATGCACAGAATTTTTTAAATATGTGAGTTTGTTAGTAAACCATAGGTTGTATAGCCTTATTAAAAGAAAAAATATTATTATAGCTTATCATAATGTGTAGTCTTTCATTTGTTAAAACTGTCAACTAGTATAAATACTTAGGTAAATGATATTTCTCAGACACTTTTCCTACATATTATTGAGGATTTCAGAAAAAACTAAAGATATCTCTTTTATTAAGAATTTTAAAATACAGTCGAATATATGAATTATATATACAAATATATACATGTATTTGCAGCATATATATAATTATATGTGCATAAGTGGCAACTTTAAACCCCCTTCTAGTGATAAATATAAGTTGATATAATGAGTCTTTCTGTGCCTTAAGTTAGTCATTTATAAAATAAAGATAACAATACCTACCTCACAAGATTGTTGTAAAAATTGAAAGACCAATGTACTGGAAGTGTCTCCAAAGCTTTAAGAAGAATTCAATGTACCATAGATACCTTAATAAAATTGATTTATTTTTGAGCTACATTTCTTGGAGTTTTCTTCTCCCTGGGACATTACTGAAGTTTATCTACTTTTGTTTTGAAATTTTTTTCAGCTGAAAATTACTATTGTGGGTGTTCTGGTGTGGAGCACTAAGATAGCAAGTGAGTAGCTAGCTATTCATGTGTTAGAGGAAATCCAAATCTACTTACTTGTTAAGGAAAATAAAATCTCTGAGTTTGCCTACTGATACCTATTTGTATGACCTACTTACATGCATCCATGAGGGTCTTCAGTTCTCCATGCCAATCAAAACCTGCCTGCTTTCCAAAGCTTGTGACTTTGCCTTCATCAGCTACATGGAACACCAGCATCCCTGAGTGGTCCTCAGAGTTTATATTTGAGTTTTCTGTTTTTGAACTCATATCAAAAGCTCATTTGAGAGAAGTAGTTCCTGAGGCGTCATCTATGGTAATGCTTTTTCCTTAGATTAAATTAGATTCTGAGAAGCATTCCTGAACTACATTACTTAGCCCCTTATAAAATCACAATTGAGTTTTAAGGTTATACTCCCAGCTTTCATCAAAGTTATTATAACAAAAAAAATTATATAAAATTTGATCTTGTTTTGTTATTATGCAAAGGTCATTTTATTGCTCAATGACATTGTCTCATTGCCCAGTGGCCTTTTTGAGTCTGTTGTCAGAAATTGGTATCAGAATTTAAAGCCTGGAAGAATGATGTATGTCTTGAAGAATAGGTATGCTTCTTCCTTTCTGAAAGTTATAAAATCTATCTTGGTTTGGTACTGCTTGCCAGGAAGTTAAAAGGGAAATCAAATGATCAACCACACTAAGTACAAACCCATTAAAATCACTCTTTACCTTCTTTTATGGTTGATTCTCTGTATAGTTTATTGTATATAAACATATAGATGATAAATACATATATAAATAAATATATAGAGAGAGAGATCTTTAGAATAAGCCACATATGATCTTTTAAGGAAAGAATTTTCTTCTAATGTGTTATGTATTATTATTTTTTTAATGTTAAAGGAAATTTATCATTGCAGAGTCATAAATACATAAGAAATATTGGAATTAGGATTAAAAGTTTAAGAAATTTAATATTTATTATCTTCAGAATTTGAATACTGCAATAACATTTTAATGTATTCTGAATTTTAATCTTTTTTGAAAATGATCAATGAATAGATTTAAATTGTGATTTGATTTGCATCACTAATTTACACATGATGAATTCTATTGAATAAATTAGACTTGCATATTAAAGACTTACCAATACAATCTCCAAAGATCTCTTCAATTGTAATTTTTTTCTTCAATTGTAATTTTATCTTCCCATGCTATTTTATAATTTTTGTAGTAAATGCAAGGCAAAAAAGTTCAAATAGTCATAAAATTTTGGTAGCCTTACAAAGCTAAAAGTATTTTAGAAAGGGTTATCTCATTATTTTTAAAAGTTAATTAGACTTCATATTTTAAAGCAGTCTTAGATGTACAGAAAAATTGAACAAAAAGTGTAGACAGTTCCTACATAGTCCCTCTTACCCTACCCACAGTACTATTTCATTTTTAATAGAACAGTTTAAAAATATTTTAAGCCAAGATTATTTTCTCTCACCCTTAAATATTCCTTCCAGAATCATGTACATGCAGTGCTGGCTGGATAAATTAGATAAATACAACTGTGGGTTTCATCAACATTGTCATATTAATTTTTTCTGGGGAGTTGTCTTTAAATCACCTACATCTTTTGTTACTTTTTTTTCACTAAATCTGGTGTTGTTTACATGAGACAGTAGAGTATAAAGCAGTGATTCTGCTGTAATTTGAAAAGATGATTTCATATTTACAATAGGTTATTGGCAGCTGTGACCCCCTGTGACCTTTGTTATTCTGTTCACAGATGCTACATGGTCAAATGGATCACAAGTGTAAGTGAAACAGTATAAGTATAGCATTGCTTAAACTGAGCATGGCTGAAATATACTTCAGTTTATTGATGAAAAATATAAAAATTATACTTTATTATTATTAGAATAATATTTAAACATCTCTTTTAAGGTGCCTCTAATTTATCTGTTCTGATTTTCTTTCTACACATTTTGTTTCTTTGTGCCAATTGTAGTGCCTGGTTCTTTTTCTTCAATTGTTGGTCAAAGGCAATTTGGAGAACACTTGCCATTATAATAGCTTCTCTGTATTCTTATTTAGAAGTTCCAAGTGTTTTCATTTTCCCAACTGTTTTTTTTTACCATCTTAACCATTTTTAAATGTACAGTTCAGTGGTATTAAAAACATTCAAATTGTTGTCCAACCATCCCACCACCCTACCCCAGTCCCTGGCAACCAAGAATATACTTTCCATTTTTATCATTTTGCCTATCTAATACCTCATTTAAATGGAATCATACAGTATTTGTATTTTTGTGACTGGCTTATTTTACTTAGCATAATGTCCTCAAGTTTCATTCACATTGTAGCATTTGTCAGTATTTCTTTCTTTTTAAGGCTGAATAATTTTCCATTGTATGTATGTACCACATTTTGCTTATCCATTCATTCATCAATGGATACTAGGTTGCTTCCATATTTTAGCTATTGTGAATAATGCTGCTGTGAACATGGGTGTACTCCAAGTGTTTTTGAAAGAATGTTTACCAGTTGTCAAAGGTAAACCCAGAATAATTCTTGCTTAAATTCGGAGGCTGATGAGCAGATGAAGTCTGCTGTCTGGCCTCCAGTCTCTCCCAGGGTTAAGGTGATTTTACAATCCTTGCCTGTTTGTTCATGTATAACGTGTGGCATTAACAATATGATGGATGTGAGCATGGTCAGAGTTTCAGGATTTGAGAGGAATTACTTTGGAGTGACTGGATTCAGATATTCCTGTGGAAAATCCCTTATTATTGGTATCTGCAGGGATTTTCTCCTGAGCTAATCAATTCCCCAAAAATTAACATACCAGTTTCTTGGGGTTGAGGAAGGGTTGGGAGATAGGGAGTGGGGTAAATCTTGGCTTCCAGCTTCCTCAAAATCAACGGAGGGGAGAAAGATGGAGTTTCACCCTAAAATGTACAGATTTTCACTTAATATTTTAGTTGGTTGCTGTACTGAGCCTCCTGCATTATGTAAAAGATATAAGTAGATAGATATAGATAGATAATGATAGATAGATAGATAGATAGATAGATAGATAGATAGATAGATAGATAGATAGATAAATGGAAGTTTTAAAAAAGATTGTGAAAATAAAAAGTTCTCAAATTCAGTATCAAAAACCAAACTCTTGCTATCCTCCCCAAACCTCTTCTCACGGTTTGCTCATCCTGATAAATGATGGTTTTACTCTCCCGATTATTCAGAATAAACTTGGGCATTATCCTTCACTCCTCTTTTTTTTTTTCTTCACACTTAATTTATCAATCAGTAAGTCCTTTTGGCTCCACCCTGAAAATATATCCACTTCTCCCCATCTGTGCAAGCCACCATGATCTCTAGTCTATTGCACTTTGTTCCACTGACATTTATTTTTGATCTGTTGCCTACAAAGAATTTATTTTATCTGCTTGGATAAACCCTACTTGCCTTTTCTTTTTCCTGTGAGCTTTCTGCTCTGAACCTGACCACAGGTACTCTGACTTGTGCTACCTGTGAGCCCCCTTCTGGTCTAATATCAGTTTTTGCTCTCACTACCTTAGCCCTGCCCTATACCAAATCCAGGGAAGGAGAGCACTAGTGGTGAGGAAAGGAAAAAAGCACAACAATCTGCCTCGCAATTCTGTCCCAGGCCATGAAAACAATTAATTCCTCAGAAAATAACGATCACTGTGCTGGCCATTTCTCTATTTGTCCTCAGATTTATTCCTTACTCTTTCCTTGTTCTGCTCTGCTTTGTAGGAACCTGACCCCAGCAAACTGCATTTCCAGGCTCTTTGACAACTGGTTTCTAGTTAGGATGGACCACTGTCTCCTGTCTCTCTCTCTTTTGTGTACTATCTCAGGCTCTGTATCCACAGTGGTTCCATTTCTACCATGGTTCTCTCTCTCTCCAACCTTCCTAAGCTCTGGTTCCATCACCTCCTCCCCTTTCCCTCTGGTTGTGGGAGCAATAGCAGTTCCCTGCCATTGGCAAACTCAAGTGTTGCCTCACTGACTTGACTGCCTTCTCAGTTTTCCCATTACTTTTATGATGGCTTCCCCACGTTAAATTTTCTTCTATTAAAATACCTTGGTTCTGTTTTCCTACCTGGACCCTAAGTGATTCTGTCACCTTTCAAATTGCCACCCTATTATAAACTATACTTCAATAATAAAAAAAAAAACTTAAAAAAAAGAAATTCCTACCATATGCTGCTAATACTTACTCTAGTTTTATGCTTATAAGCAAAATTTCCCCCTTAATACATTGCTAGTATTTATTTGCTTCATATCTACTCTGAAGTTTTGAAATAAAATTGCCCATCTTGTATAAAAGTGAAATATTTTAAAATCATAGTCTATCTGTTAATTTCTCAAGACCAGAGTTAGCAGCTTCTGTTTTGGCAAATCCCTATCAGGTGTGGGATACTGATCTAGACAACTTGAAAGCTAGACAATATTTTCTCAAATCTTCACAAATATCTGCGAGATGATTACTACTCCCTATTTACCACAGCAGAAAACTGAGGCTCTGAGAAGTAAAGCAACTTGAGCAACATAACATTGCTTGTAGGTGGTGAGGCTTGGCTCCACACATATCTGTCTGACATGTGGGCTTTCCACTAGCCCATTCTACTTTTCTAGCACACTTCATGCTTATCTTCACATTAAGCAGTGTCTGTTTGTCCTCATGATTTTAATAGCACAAACAAGATGTATTATATCCTTACATAATAACTTTAGGGCCACTTGAAAGATATATGAATTTAGGAAATATTAAGTACACAGATAGGGAATTGGTTGTGTCTTCATTAGGTCAACAATTGTACGTGGCTTCCAACGTCATTCCAAGTACTACTTGTACATTTGAGCCATGGAAACAAAATACAGTTAATGGGCTAATTCTATTATGTAAAACCAATCATATGTTCCAATATCCATTGAGCTCCACAGTGAAGCTAATCTAGAATAGATACTTCCACTTATTCTATAAAAAATGGAGAAATGAAACCAAAGCAGTTGTTTTACCTAATTACTGAACTTGTGTTTTGAATGGAGGAAACTACTTGCTAAGAGAAGCTGAAACTTTTAGCAAAGAAACAGGAGCTATAATGAAGACAGTTCTCAAACACTGCAAGATTTAAATCCAAAAAGCATTCTAGTATCTTATTTGCTTATGAACATGAGGGTGTGTGCACACAGGTTGTATATTATTTTTCAAGTACCCTGTCCAAAGAAACTAGAAAGTATCAACCAAAGAAGTGCTGAGACCAAGATTTCAAGAGGGAATTAACAACAAAGGAGGAAAGAATAGATTTCACTTGAAACAGAAAGTGAAACATGATTTGGCCTTTCCCTTTTTGCTGTCACATCCTTAACCCCTGGTAATTGCCTTCAATAATTACAAATCCTCAGAAGGAATCTGGCCTAATTTCACAGATACCATGGTATATCCACATGTAGCTTTGTATTTTGGGGAGTTTTCTGTGACAGGTTGACTTTCCATACTGGTTTCTCACTGCTGCCTGGCATCCACTGTTGCCAATTCCTTTCAGTATTGGCTGTTACGGGTTATGAAATGACAAATGAATCATAATATATAGTTGAGTAAAACACAAGAACCCTATTCCACTCTCCTGAAAAAAAATCTCACAATCTACAATTTCATATATTTTTAAGACAAAAAGAAAAGATTTCTTAGATGGTCTACTGTCCTAAAAATGCCTATGCCCTAATCTCTTATATTAATTAGCACAGATGATCAGAAATTGATTCTATGTCATTGTTTATCCCAATGTAAAGTCAAGGTATATGGAGTTTAGTTCTGATTAACTCATCAAAAACATTATAGAAATAAAAATCCTACATTTGATAGTCATTCCAACAACTGATAATAAAGTTTTACTTTCCAAGAAAATCTGATTTCTACCACCTAATGGGGACATTCTGTTCACCATTTGAGGCCATGCCTTTAAAATTTCAAATGCTTTTAAGTGGAACGTATGATAAAATTGTTTTCTAGACTTCGACTGACTGTAAAATATATTCATTACAAAGCAGGTGGGCTTATTTCATATCTTATTTTTAGAAACTCCTAGGGAAGACTTTTCCATAACTTTTCATGATTGAGTTCTGCCTCTAAGAGAATAGCTAATCCTGTTTTATTCACCGCAAGACCCTTTTTGCTAAGACTTAACTTTCTTTTCAAAAACACCATAGTGCTAATGCATTTAGCATTTCAGGTGGGAGTAAACAATGCATCCTCTAAAGGTCTAGCACTTTGTCAGCAGTCAGTAGGTCTGGGTTTAAGACCTGTCTCGACCACCAACTAGTCCATGTCACCTTGGAAAACTGTGTTAGTTTCTTTGAACCTAAGTTTGAACATCCATGCAAAGGGATAACAATTACAGCTACTTGTCATTTACAGGATCCATGTGAAATAATGAAATGTATATAAGCGTACTTGGGAATCTGCCCATTCTCTAAATCTTGAGAACTTCATGCATGGCTAACATGGTGCCAGCGAAACAGGAAGCACTCACCTATGTTCTCAGTCCCAAATTTCTAAGGTTTTCTATATTCCAACAGTCTGGCCAAAGAGTCAAAAGAGGAAGAGCAAGAAAATAAAAAGATTTCCTTTTATTTAACTCTCAGATACTTACCTCTGCAAAGGGAAATCTTCCAAAGAGTGTTTCCTGAACAATAATCTTTTTTTAAATTCGAACATTGAAAGAGACTCCAAATGCTTTTGATTCAAAATTAAGAAGTGAAAGATTAGAAAGAATTAGTTAAGAAGTCCTGTTGTTAGTTAGCCTAGTTGCTCCAACACAGAATAGTAGTTTCTAGTAGGCAATGTACATATTATCATCAACAAGATCTGGCACACTCAGAATTCTGTCTTAAAGGTTGTATCAAATGGAATAATATGAAATGCTGATAATATAATATTTTGTCTTACTGAGTGAAAATATTCTAATTACCCACTTGTTATTTTTTTTTCTTAATCACAACTTGGAGGATTTTAAAAGTAAAAGTAATATTGGAAGACAAGTTATCCAGAGAACTTAAGAATAGTGAAAACTAACAACTAAGAAATTTTACAGAAGTTCCTCAAAGCATTTAATCTTGAGGCAAATTGTTTTCTTTTTGGATAGCAAAGAACAGACACAATCGCCCCCTGCAACACCTTTCATGGAGAGTAAGAAAGTAAAGAAAGGGAGAGAGGATTCATGCTCACACCCTCTGAGATGCAGTACCAGGGACCAGATTTACTCTTCCATCCGAAAAAAAAATGAAAAAATCCAGCAAAAATACATGACAAGACAGTTTTCAAGACAATGGACATCAAGTGATGAAAGCCTATGATCCCCGAGAGATGGGAAATGACCAAGTGAGCCCTACGTTTTCCCAGCTACAGCCTTGGAGTTTCAGGCCGCAGTGTAGAGATGGAGCACCAGTCAGAGCCTGCTGTACTTCCCAAGTTGAGGAGACAGAGCTGAGTCCAGGGAGCACAAGGCAGCCAGAGTATCAGAGAGACAAGAGCTGCACATAAAGAGAACCCCACAGATTGGTGGAGGGTCTTCCTCAAAGATTCAACTGAGTACTGATCAGAGCATATAAGGATGACTGGCAGGTACTCAGGATTAGAAAAATTATTCAGCCATAAAATAAAACAAATCCTACCATTTGCAACAACATGGATGGAGCTACAGGGTATTATGCTCAGTGAAATAAGCCAGGTAGAGAAAGACAAGTACCAAATGATTTCCCTCATTTGTGGAGTATAAGAAGAAAGCAAAACTGAAGGAACAAAACAGCAGCAGACAGACTCCAAGAAGGGACTAGCGATTACCAAAGGGAGGGGTGGGGGAGGGTGGATGGGAGGAGTGAGAAGGGGACCAAGGGGCATTATGACTAGCACACACAGTACAGGTAGGTCACGGGGAAGGCAGTACAGCACAGAGAAGACAAGTAGAGACTCTGTAGCATCTTACTGCACTGATGGGCAGGGACTGCAGGGGGGTTGGGGAGACTTGATAATATGGGTGAATGTTGAAACCACAAGGTTGTTCATGTGATGCCTACATACAATTGTACATCAATGATATTTTAATTTTTTAAAAAAGGAAGTAGTGCATTGGGGAAAAAGATTAAGATGATATGTTTTATGTTATTATAGGTACTTTACCACAATTTTTAAAAATCTGAACTCTCAGGTAAGTTATGTAGGACTATCTTGAGGTTGTCCACAAATTTATACTTGCACTGTCAGATAATTCATTTTGTGTAGACTTCAGAATAAAGCATCTTGTGCTATTTGCTTAATTTAAGACTGTTTAAGCTTTCAGGTATTCAAGAAAGACAAGCTATTAAATACCTGTCAGAATGTGAGTGAATCAGATTGTTCTCCACACTTTATAGCCAAAACATATACAGATAAATTACATGCTAAGGCCATCAACAGACCCTGATTTCATATTCGGGCTGATTACAGCAGTCTCCTTGTTCTAGCTGACTGATTTGGTAAAAATATGTGCTATAACTTGACAATATTAACACTGTCAAACAGCTCATCATAAGATTTTGTTTGGAAAAAAGCAAACAGTCTGCACCTGTAAGTATATGGAAAGCCCTTCTCCTAGATGAACAGTAGATATATGTTTAGGATAGGGAAAAGGGGGAAACCATTCTATAGAGATTTTTGATTGAGAAGAAAAAGCATGAAAATGAATATTGACAGGAAAATAACAGTTGATAAGGTGGAGAAAAATAAGATTTTAATAAAGCTTACAGTTAGATCAAGTAGGACAAATGTCTACAGGCCCAGCTGAATCTATATATATACACACACATAAATATGTATATATATGTAGTACATAAATATAGCACAATATATTTATATGTGTGTATATAGTATATATTTTATTATAGATTTATTTATAAGATATATTATATATAAGTGTATTAATATATATTTCATAGATCTACAAATAAAAATGTGGAATGATAAAATTCAAATCGGTTATATATGGGGTTTCAGACTCCTCTGTTCCTAATCTGATCAGTTCAAATTCTATTTCCCACTGAAAGATATTTATTTATTATAGGGAGAAAATATAGTCTCATAGAAAATAACTATTGATAAGCTAGTCCAATAGGTGTGACTAGCTAAGGAAGAAATTTAATTACCAGGCAGAAATGATTGGGAGCAAAAACAAAACTTACTAATACATATTATTCTGTCATGTTAGAGAAAAAATATGATGTATGCCTTGAAGCCTAAATAAAGACAGCTGTCAATGTATATAATTTAATATCAGACTAAAATTTAAATTGGTAATAAATCTTGCAGAATTGAATCAAGAAAATACAACATGATATTCCCCTCCCTCACTCCTAAAGTAGCTTTTTTTTTTTTTTTCCAGATGATAGCAAAAAATATTTTAATATAGGTATGTCAAAAAAATAATTCCTTCTCTGAAATTCAAATTTAACTTGTGTTTTTTTTTTTTTTTAATAATTATTTTTTATTGAAGGGTAGTTGACACACAGTATTACATTACATGAGTTTCAAGTGTACAACACAGTGGTAGAACATTTATATACATAATTCTAGGTTCCAGCTATCACCCTACCAGGCTGTTACAATATCTTGACTATATTCCTTATGCTATACATTACATCCCGGTTACTAATTTATTTTACCATTGGAAGTCTGTACTTTTTTTTGTGTGTGTGTGAGGGCATCTCTCATATTTATTGATCAAATGGTTGTTAACGACAATAAAATTCTGTATAGGGGAGTCAATGCTCAGTGCACAATCATTAATCCACCCCAAGCCTAATTTTTGTCAGTCTCCAATCTTCTGAGGCATAACAAACAAGTTTTTACATGTAGAACAAATTCTTACATAATGAATAAGTTACATAGTGAACAGTACAAGGGCAGTCATCACAGAAACTTTCGGTTTTGCTCATGCATTATGAACTCTAAACAGTCAGTTCAAATATGAATACTCATTTGGTTTTTATACTTGATTTATATGTGGATACCACATTTCTCTCTTTATTATTATTATTTTTAATAAAATGCTGAAGTGGTAGGTAGATACAAGATAAAGGTAGAAAACATAGTTTAGTGTTGTAAGAGAGCACATGTAGATGATCAGGTGTGTGCCTGTAGACTATGTGTTAATCCAAGCTAGACCAGGGCAATAAAACATCCACGTATGCAGAAGATTTCTCTCAGAACGGGGGGGTGAGGTTCTAAGCCTCACCTCTGTTGATCCCCAATTTCTCACCTGATGGCCCCCCTGCGACTGTGCCTGTCTTAGGTTGTTCCTCCCTTGAGGAATCTTACCCGTCTCTGGCTAACCAGTCATCTTCCGGGTCCATACAGGGAAATATGAAGTTGGTAAGTGAGAGAGAAGCCTTATTGTTTGAAAAAGTTAGCTTTTTACTTCTTTGCATATTTATGCCCTGTGGCTTCTATGCCCAGCATTTGTCTTGACGTATCTTTACCACTTGGAAGAATTATGATACTCGGTAAATTTGATATGAGGCACGAATTCTATTTAAGGGTTGTAATTAGGAAGGAAGAAGAAAAGCTATAGAAGTAGCAGGCGGAAGAAAACATGGGAAGATTGATTATTTCTTTGATATATCTTCTTGTAGAGTAACTTCAGCATGTATAGGTTTTAAGCTACTACTTAAATTGCACACACACATTAACATAATAGGAGTATAGTTACATAAAAAAGCATATCTGTAATTACCAGCCATCTGCAGTGAAACCAAGAAAACCAGTTAGGCACCTTAGGCATTTGTGAAAACTTATCTATGATATGGTGGATATTGTCCAACTGAACTTGAACAGTCTGAGAGAAATCAGACAAATTAAAACAACCCATTCCTGGGGACTGTTCACATGCCATATGTTCTTTTAACAGTAAATAGTTTGTAGTTGTAAGACTTTGGAGCGCTACAATTTGCACTTCTCCAAATTCTTCGTTGAGTTCCAACAGCATAGATCCAGTCCAATTTTGTTGTTTTACTGTATGCACAGGCCAGCTTAGATATCTCCTTCCTCATTCCCATGGCAAGTCCAGGAACTGGTGGGATGAGTGCATCTACAGCTGTAGCAGTGCGTGGATCTTTGTTGGGGTTTTTTGATGATCATCTTCTGGCATGAGTATTCCAGAGAGTGGAGATGTTGGAAGTTCTTTTTCATATTTTATCTTAGTTCATTTTCGGGGTAGCCCAATTAGGCTTTGATCCTCTGTATAAACACAAACAGACCCTTTGCCTACACTTTTATATGCCCTTTATACCCTTGTGTAGAACTCGTTGGAGGTTACCACACAGGAACTGCCCTTTTTTTTTTTTTTTTTTTTTTTTTTTTGCTATCACTAATCTACACTTACATGACGAATATTATGTTTACTAGGCTCTCCCCTATACCAGGTCTCCCCTATAAACCCCTTTACTGTCACTGTCCATCAGCATAGCACAATGTTGTAGAATCACTACTTGCCTTCTCTGTGTTGTACAGCCCTCCCTTTTCTCCTACCCCCCCATGCATGCTAATCTTAATACCCCCCTACTTCTCCCCCCCTTATCCCTCCCTACCCACCCATCCTCCCCAGTCCCTTTCCCTTTGGTACCTGTTAGTCCATTCTTGAGTTCTGTGATTCTGCTGCTGTTTTGTTCCTTCAGTTTTTCCTTTGTTCTTATATTCCACAGATAAGTGAAATCATTTGGTATTTCTCTTTCTCCGCTTGGCTTGTTTCACTGAGCATAATACCCTCCAGCTCCATCCATGTTGCTGCAAATGATTGGATTTGCCCTTTTCTTATGGCTGAGTAGTATTCCATTGTGTATATGTACCACGTCTTCTTTATCCATTCATCTATTGATGGACATTTAGGTTGCTTCCAATTCTTGGCTATTGTAAATAGTGCTGCAATAAACATAGGGGTGCATCTGTCTTTCTCAAACTTGATTGCTGCGTTCTTAGGGTAAATTCCTAGGAGTGGAATTCCTGGGTCAAATGGTAAGTCTGTTTTGAGCATTTTGATGTACCTCCATACTGCTTTCCACAATGGTTGAACTAACTTACATTCCCACCAGCAGTGTAGGAGGGTTCCCCTTTCTCCACAGCCTCGCCAACATTTGTTGTTGTTTGTCTTTTGGATGGCAGCCATCCTTACTGGTGTGAGGTGATACCTCATTGTAGTTTTAATTTGCATTTCTCTGATAATTAGCGATGTGGAGCATCTTTTCATGTGTCTGTTGGCCATCTGTATTTCTTTTTTGGAGAACTGTCTGTTCAGTTCCTCTGCCCATTTTTTAATTGGGTTATTTGCTTTTTGTTTGTTGAGGTGTGAGAGCTCCTTATATATTCTGGACGTCAAGCCTTTATCGGATGTGTCATTTTCAAATATATTCTCCCATACTGTATGGATCCTTCTTGTTCTATTGATGGTGTCTTTTGCTGTACAGAAGCTTTTCAGCTTAATATAGTCCCACTTGTTCATTTTTGCTGTTGTTTTCCTTGCCCGGGGAGATATGTTCAAGAAGAGGTCACTCATGTTTATGTCTAAGAGGTTTTTGCCTATGTTTTCTTCCAAGAGTTTAATGGTTTCATGGCTTACATTCAGGTCTTTGATCCATTTTGAGTTTACTTTTGTATATGGGGTTAGACAATGGTCCAGTTTCATTCTCCTACATGTAGCTGTCCAGTTTTGCCAGCACCACCTGTTGAAGAGACTGTCATTTCGCCATTGTATGTCCATGGCTCCTTTATCAAATATTAATTGACCATATATGTCTGGGTTAATGTCTGGATTCTCTAGTCTG
The DNA here is from genome assembly GCF_030020395.1 of Manis pentadactyla. Classification (NCBI taxonomy): domain Eukaryota; kingdom Metazoa; phylum Chordata; class Mammalia; order Pholidota; family Manidae; genus Manis; species Manis pentadactyla. The sequence continues at coordinate 79,269,752 of NC_080020.1, forward strand.
TTCCATTGGTCTGTGGCTCTGCTCTTGTGCCAGTACCAAATTGTCTTGATTACTATGGCTTTATAGTAGAGCTTGAAGTTGGGGAGTGAGATCCCCCCTACTTTATTCTTCTTTCTCAGGATTGCTTTGGCTATTCGGGGTCTTTGGTGTTTCCATATGAATTTTTGAATTATTTGTTCCAGTTCATTGAAGAATGTTGCTGGTAGTTTCATAGGGATTGCATCAAATCTGTATATTGCTTTGGGCAGGATGGCCATTTTGACGATATTAATTCTTCCTAGCCATGAGCATGGGATGAGTTTCCATCTGTTAGCGTCCCCTTTAATTTCTCTTAAGAGTGACTTGTAGTTTTCAGAGTATAAATCTTTCACTTCTTTGGTTAGGTTTATTCCTAGGTATTTTATTTTTTTTGATGCAATTGTGAATGGAGTTGTTTTCCTGATTTCTCTTTCTGTTGGTTCATTGTTAGTATATAGGAAAGCCACAGATTTCTGTGTGTTGATTTTGTATCCTGCAACTTTGCTGTATTCCGATATCAGTTCTAGTAGTTTTGGGCTGGAGTCTTTAGGGTTTTTTATGTACAGTATCATGTCATCTGCAAATAGTGACAGTTTAACTTCTTCTTTACCAATCTGGATTCCTTGTATTTCTTTATTTTGTCTGATTGCCGTGGCTAGGACCTCCGGTACTATGTTAAATAACAGTGGAGAGAGTGGGCATCCCTGTCTAGTTCCCGATCTCAGAGGAAATGCTTTCAGCTTCTCGTTGTTCAATATAATGTTGGCTGTGGGTTTATCATAGATGGCCTTTATTATGTTGAGGTACTTGCCCTCTATTCCCATTTTGCTGAGAGTTTTTAACATGAATGGATGTTGAACTTTGTCAAATGCTTTTTCAGCATCTATGGAGATGATCATGTGGTTTTTGTCTTTCTTTTTGTTGATGTGGTGGACGATGTTGATGGACTTTCGAATGTTGTACCATCCTTGCATCCCTGGGATGAATCCCACTTGGTCATGGTGTATGATCCTTTTGATGTATTTTTGAATTCGGTTTGCTAATATTTTGTTGAGTATTTTTGCATCTACGTTCATCAGGGATATTGGTCTGTAGTTTTCTTTTTTGGTGGGGTCTTTGCCTGGTTTTGGTATTAGGGTGATGTTAGCTTCATAGAATGAGTTTGGGAGTATCCCCTCCTCCTCTATTTTTTGGAAAACTTTAAAGAGAATGGGTATTATGTCTTCCCTTTATGTCTGATAAAATTCCGAGGTAAATCCATCTGGCCTGGGGGTTTTGTTCTTTGGTAGTTTTTTGATTACCTCTTCAATTTCGTTGCTGGTAATTGGTCTGTTTAGATTTTCTGTTTCTTCCTGGGTCAATCTTGGAAGGTTATATTTTTCTAGGAAGTTGTCCATTTCTCCTAGGTTTCCCAGCTTGTTAGCATATAGGTTTTCATAGTATTCTCCAATAATTCTTTGCATTTCCGTGGGGTTCGTCGTGATTTTTCCTTTCTCGTTTCTGATACTGTTGATTTGTGTTGACTCTCTTTTCTTCTTAATAAGTCTGGCTAGAGGCTTATCTTTTTTGTTTACTTTCTCGAAGAACCAGCTCTTGGTTTCATTGATTTTTGCTATTGTTTTATTCTTCTCAATTTTATTTATTTCTTCTCTGATCTTTATTATGTCCCTCCTTCTGCTGACCTTAGGCCTCATCTGTTCTTCTTTTTCCAATTTCGATAATTGTGACATTAGACCATTCATTTGGGATTGCTCTTCCTTTTTTAAATATGCTTGGATTGCTATATACTTTCCTCTTAAGACTGCTTTTGCTGTGTCCCACAGAAGTTGGGGCTTAGTGTTGTTGTTGTCATTTGTTTCCATATATTGCTGGATCTCCATTTTGATTTGGTCATTGATCCATTGATTATTTAGGAGCGTGTTGTTAAGCCTCCATGTGTTTGTTAGCCTCTTTGCTTTCTTTGTACAGTTTATTTCTAGTTTTATGCCTTTGTGGTCTGAAAAGTTGGTTGGTAGGATTTCAATCTTTTGGAATTTTCTGAGGCTCTTTTTGTGGCCTAGTATGTGGTCTATTCTGGAGAATGTTCCATGTGCACTTGAGAAGAATGTATATCCCGCTGCTTTTGGATGTAGAGTTCTATAGATGTCTATTAGGTCCATCTGCTCTACTGTGTTGTTCAGTGCTTCCGTGTCCTTACTTATTTTCTGCCCAGTGGATCTATCCTTTGGGGTGAGTGGTGTGTTGAAGTCTCCTAGAATGAATGCATTGCAGTCTATATCCCCCTTTAGTTCTGTTAGTATTTGTTTCACATATGCTGGTGCTCCTGTGTTGGGTGCATATATATTTAGAATGGTTATATCCTCTTGTTTGACTGAGCCCTTTATCATTATGTAGTGTCCTTCTTTATCTCTTGTTACTTTATTTGTTTTGAAGTCTATTTTGTCTGATATTAGTACTGCAACCCCTGCTTTCTTCTCACTGTTGTTTGCTTGAAATATGTTTTTCCATCCCTTGACTTTTAGTCTGTACATATCTTTGGGTTTGAGGTCAGTTTCTTGTAAGCAGCATATAGATGGGTCTTGCTTTTTTATCCATTCTGTTACTCTGTGTCTTTTGATTGGTGCATTCAACCCATTAACATTTAGGGTGACTATTGAAAGATATGTACTTATTGCCATTGCAGGCTTTAAATTCGTGGTTACCAAAGGTTCAAGGTTAGCCTCTTTAGTATCTTACTGCCTAACTTAGCTAACTTATTGAGCTGTTATATACACTGTCTGGAGATTCTTTTCTTCTCTCCCTTCTTGTTCCTCCTCCTTGATTCTTCATATGTTGGGTGTTTTGTGCTGTGCTCCTTCTAGGAGTGCTCCCATCTAGAGCAGTCCCTGTAAGATGTTCTGTAGAGGCGGTTTGTGGAAAGCAAATTCCCTCAGCTTTTGTTTGTCTGGGAATTGTTTAATCCCACCGTCATATTTGAATGATAGTCGTGCTGGATACAGTATCCTTGGTTCAAGGCCCTTCTGTTTCATTGTATTAAATATATCATGCCATTCTCTTCTGGCCTGTAGGGTTTCTGTTGAGAAATCTGACGTTAGCCTGATGGGTTTCCCTTTATAGGTGACCTTTTTCTCTCTAGCTGCCTTTAACACTCTTTCCTTGTCCTTGATCTTTGCCATTTTAATTATTATGTGTCTTGGTGTTGCCCTTCTTGGATCTTTTCTGTTGGGGGTTCTGTGTATTTCCGTGGTCTGTTTGATTACTTCCTCCCCCAGTGTGGGGAAGTTTTCAGCAATTATTTCTTCTAAGATACTTTCCATCTCTTTTCCTCTCTCTTCTTCTTCTGGGACCCCTATAATACGGATATTGTTCCTTTTAGATTGGTCACACAGTTCTCTTAATATTGTTTCATTCCTGGAGATCCTTTTGTCTCTCTCTATGTCAGCTTCTATGCGTTCATGTTCTCTGATTTCAATTCCATCAATGGCCTCTTGCATTCTATCCATTCTGCTTATAAACCCTTCCAGAGTTTGTTTCATTTCTGCGATCTCCTTTCTGGCATCTGTGATCTCTTTCCGGACTTCATCCCATTTTTCTTGCGTATTTCTCTGCATCTCTGTCAGCATGTTTATGATTCTTATTTTGAATTCTTTGTCAGGAAGACTGGTTAGGTCTGTCTCCTTCTCTGGTGTTGTCTCTGTGATCTTTGTCTGCCTGTAGCTTTGCCTTTTCATGGTGATAGGAATAGTCTGCAGAACTGGGACGAGTGACGGCTGGAAGGACTTCCTTTCTTGTTGGTTTGTGGCCCTCCTCTCCTGGGAGAACAGCGGCCTCTAGTGGCTTGTGCTGCGCAGCTGCGCGCAGACAGGGTTTCTGCTTCCTGCCCGGTTACTATGGAGTTAATCTCCGCTGTTGCTGTGGGCGTGGCCTGGCTCCGGCAGCTACTCCAAAATGGTGGAGTCGCGTTGGAGCAGGAGCTGCTGGGAGGCTATTTATCTCCGCAAGGGGCCTCCCTGCTCCCTGCAGCCCAGGGGTTAGGGTGCCCAGAGATCCCAGATTCCCTACCTCTGGATTTAGTGACCCGCCCTGCCCCTTTAAGACTTCCAAAAAGCACCCGCCAAAACAAAACAACGACCACAAAAAAAAACAAGAAAAAAATTTTTAATTAAAAAAAAAAAAGGTGGTCGTTCGTTTTTCTTTATTCTCCAGTGCCAGCCTCAGGCCTCTGCTCACCGGTCTTTCTGCCCTGTTTCCCTAGTATTGGGGTCCCTGTCCCTTTAAGACTTCCAAAAAGCGCTCGCCAAAACAAAGCAGCAAAAAAGCAAAAAAAAAAAAAAATGGTCGCGCGCTTTTCTTATGTCCTCTGTCGCCCAGCCTCCAGTGCCTGCTCACTGTTCTTGCTGCCCTGTTTTCCCAGTATCGAGGGCCCTGCACTCTGGCCCGGATGGCTGGGGCTGGGTGTTCGGCAGCCCTGGGCTGTCTCCCTCCCGCTCTGCCTGCTCTTCTCCCGCCGGGAGCTGGGGGGAGGGGCGCTCGGCTCCCGCGGGGCCGGGGCTTGTATCTTACCCCCTTCGCGAGGCGCTGGGTTCTCTCAGGTATGGATGTGGTCTGGATATTGTCCTGTGTCCTCTGGTCTTTATTCTAGGAAGGGTTGTCTTTGTTATATTTTCATAGATATATGTTGTTTTGGGAGGAGATTTCCGCTGCTCTACTCACGCCGCCATCTTCCGCCCCTCCTCCTAAAGTAGCTTTTTTAAAGTTTGGACTAGGTGAATGGTTCCCCCAGAGGTAGGAAAAATTTAAAGTTTAAGATTATTCTTTGCAAATTTGTGGTCATGGTGAAGTATTAACTGATTTAGAAGTAGGGATTGTTCTCAGGAGCTAGGCAAGCAGAAGGGACAGGGAAATGAGCCAGAATTCCTGGGCCATGAAGCCAAACAACTTTATGATGTGGTTTTAGCACACTAAGACCTGCCTGTTTTATTTATCCTAAAAATAGAAACGGACTGCAGAGTCGGAACAGTAAAAGGAAGTATGCAGTGCTAAAGATGAATTGTAGCTTTTTTTGCTTGTCTACAAAGTGGGACCTTGAGATTGAGTTACGCACCAAGCCTTATGGTCTGAAGTAAAACATCAAATACACAGCCATCAGAAAAAGAGTCAGCAGACCATAAATTTCTACCCTTAAATATAAAAATAATCATGTTCTTTGGGGAGAATTCTACAGTGGATTAGAAGCAAATCATAACACTATGAATGTCTGCATATACTTTCCGTCACAAGTAACTAGATACATGTGATGAACCCAGAAGCCAAGGATCATACTAATTTGAAAAGTGCCTGGAAGAAAGCCATGCACAACAGGATATTAATTAATAATAAAAAGGAACTTTGAGAAGAAATAATATTTAAAGCTTAGTTGTATTAAACAAGATTAAATACAAAAATCTGCTTTAAAATCTTTATTCATAGAGTTATATATACTGCTATAGAAAGATATCTAGGATATATTGTCCATACAAGGGCATGATGCAAAATGGATTATTTATTTTTAGAAAATATATGAATACAATAATATTTAGCCCTCAGATAATGACTTTAATTAACTTCTGAAGATCCTACCATTAAGTGAAAAGGTGTTTGTATTCCTTTTAATAGGGAGAAATAATAGTCTGTCTCATTTCAAGACACCAAAACATTTTTCACAAATAGAAAATTCTATCAATAGATGATATAAGCAATAAAAAGTAAAAGCAAATTAGCACAGTTTGCACATAATATGTAGTAAATGAAAGTGTATTGTTGTCATCAAAGGACAAAGATTCACATTTTGATGGAAGAGGGGTATGAGGGACTTTTTCTTTGAAAGGTGTTGGAAGGACAGATGATTGATTTTCAGACGGACAATTCTTTGATGGCTAACTGGTTATCTTGCACTCAAAGTGCCTACAATCAACTGAAGAGTTGTTGTCATTATTGCTAAAAGTAATTTAAAACTTGGAGAAACATATAATATACACAAAACTTAACCATAGTTATTGCCAGAGACTGGAGTATAAGCCACATTTACTTTCTATACTATGTATCTCATAATATTTAAAATTCACAGTAAACATGTATTTATACTCACAGAAAATAAAAGCTAGAGAAAAGCTGTTTAGTCTTCTTGAAAAAAAAAATGTAACATTAAGCTGGAAGTTGATACCCTTTTCACATATAAAGTGAATACAAACTGACAGGATTAGTTACATAATTTCTGGAGCCCAGCATAAATTGAAATTATGGTGCCTTTTATTCAAAATTATTAAGAAATTCAAGATGGTGACAGCACAGCATTACACCATGTGCAAGATCTTTTTTAGTAGGGCCCAGGATGACTGCACAGGTTACATACCTATGAAGCCTGCCTGCCCTGCAAATTGAGAAGAAAAACACTAAGGATCTACTATAAAATGGACAAAGGATATGAAAAGACAATTTTCAAAAGACAATGTACAAACACTGTAAGCAAATGAAATATCCAAACTCATTACCACAGAAACACAAATTAAAATAACATGCCATTTCTAATACTATTTGGCTATATAAAGAAAAGAAATTCTCCCATTTGCAACAACATGGATGGATCTAGAGGGTGTTATGCTCAGTGAAATAAGCCACACAGAGAAAGACAAATACCAGATGATTTCACTTATTTGTGGAGTATAAAAACAAAATGAACAGAAGGAACAAAATAGCAGTAGATTCATAGACACTGAGAAGGGACTAGTGGTTACCAAGGGGGAGAGGTTGGGGTGGGTGGGGGATAGTGGGAAGAGGATAAAGGGGCACAATAATTTAGAATCACAGTACAGTTTGGTCATGAGGATGGCAGTACAGCATGGACAATACAGTCAATGATTCTGTAGCATCTCACTATGTTGATAGATAATGACTGCACTAGAGGGGGTGAGGATTTAATAATATGGGTAGTTGTTGAACCACTCCACTGTGTTGTATATTTGAAACCAACATAAGATTGTATATCAACTACACTTTAATTTAAAAACACATGCCATTTCTTTTACATGTATATATTTAAATGATGAATATATGCTTTAAATATATACTTTTAAATGATAACACCATTTGTTTAATCAGATAGTAAAATTGGGTATCTCATACACTTTGAATGAGTAGTTCTCCTTTTAGAAATTTAATGAAATAACATAAAATAAACACAAAGTATACGGACAAAGATATTTTCACCAGAACACTCAAAGTCCAACATTAGAGCCATACAATAGATTTTAATTAGCATGAAAATGCCTATTTTTAACTAAATAATTTCATACCTTATAACCCAGAAACTCCATTTCTATGTATTTACCTCAAAAAACATATATCAAAGAATGTCCTTATAACAATGTTTGAATAAGAAAATAGTGAACTAACTCAGAAAAAGGACTAAATAAACAGTAGTATTTTCATTTTCATATGGGGAAACTCCAGTTAGGAGTTTGTTCAGAATTAAATTTAAAAAACACTTTGAAAAATTTAAAGCCTCTGCTCTACAAAAGAATAAGAAGACAAGCCAAAGAATGGGAGAAAATATTTGTAAAAGACACATCTGATAAGCAGTGTTATCTAAAACATAAAAGAACTTTTAAAACTCAACAAGAGAAAAACAAACAACACAATTAAAAAATGCACCAAAGATCTGAACAACACCTCACCTAAGAAAATATACAGATGGCAAAGAGCATATGAAAAGATGCCCCACATCATATGTCATCAGGGAATACTAATTAAAACAATGTTTAAACTTACAATTAAAGAAACAAGAAAAAGAAGAACAAATGAAACCCAAAGTTAGTAGAAGAAGGGACATAATAAAGATCAGAGGACAAATAAATAAAATAAAGAATAAAACAATAGAAAAAAAATGAAACCAGGAGCTGGGTCTTTGAGAAAATAAACGAAATAGATAAACCTTTAGTGAGACTTATCAAGAAAATAAGAGCGGGTACACACATAAACACAATCAGAAATAAAGAAGGAATAGTCACAATGGATACCACAGAAATACAAAGAATTATTAGAGAATACTATGAAAAGTCATATGCCAATAAATTAGACAACCTAGAGGAAATGGACAACTTCCTAGAAAAATCAACTTTCCAAGACTGACCCAGGAAGAAACAGAAAATCTGAACAGACCAGTTTCCAGCAATGAAATTGAATTAGTAATCAAAAAACTACCTAACTCTCGCCATTGGTACCCCGAGGCCGCATTGGCTCCCGAGCTGCCGCCGCCTGGGCCCACCCCCGTGGCACCCTCGGGGAACCTCCAGGCCAGAGATCAGCATGAGCGGGCGGTGGGGGCTGCCTGGACAAGAGAGGCAGGTGCAGGCTTGAGGGGAGCGTGACGGGAGGCCTCCCGCCCACCCTCGCTCAGATGCCCGGGGCTCCAAGAAAAAGAAAAAAAAAACTACCTAAGAACAAAACCCCTGGAGCACATGGTTTCACTGCTGAATTTTATCAAACATATAGTAAAGACCCAATACCCACCCTCCTTAAAGTTTTCCAAAAAGTAGAAGAAGAGGGAATACTCCCAAACTCATTTTATGAGGCCAAAATCACTCTAATACCAAAACCAGGCAAAGACACCACACACAAAAAAAAATTACAGACCAATATCACTGAAGAACATAGATGCAAAATACTCAATGAAATATTAGCAAATCAAATTTAAAAATACATCAAAAAGATCATGCATCATGATCAGGTGGAATTCATCCCAGGGATGCAAGGATGATACAACATTCAAAAATCCATCATCATCATCCACCACTTAAACAAAAAGAAGGACAAAAACCACATGATCATCTCCATAGATGCTGAAAAAGCATTTGACAAAATTCAACATCCATTCATGATAAAGCTCTCAACAAAATGGGTATAGAGGCAAGTACCTCAACATAATAAAGGCCATACATGACAAACCCACAGCCAACATCATACTTAACAACGAGAAGCTGAGAGCTTTTCCTTTAAGACCAAGAACAAGACAAGGATGCCCACTCTCCCCACTTTTATTCACCATAGTTCTGGAGGTCCTAGCCATGGCAATCAGATAACACAAAGAAATAAAAGGCATCCAGATTGGCAAAGAAGAGGTCAAACTGTCCCTGTTTGCAGATGACATGATATTGTACATAAAAAACCCTAAAGAATCCATTCCAAAACTACAAGATATAATATCTGAATTCAGTAAAGTTGCAGGATACAAAATTAATACACAGAAATCTGTTGCATTCCTATACATTAATGATGCACTAGCAGAAAGAGAAATCAGGAAAACAATTCCTTTCACAATTGCATCAAAAAGAATAAAATGCCTAGGAATAAACCTAACCAAGGAAGGGAAAGACCTATACTCTGAAAACTACAAGACACTTATGAGAGAAATTAAAGAAGAAACCAATAAATGGAAACACATCCCATGCTCATAGATAGGAAGAATTAATATTGTCAAAATGGCCATCCTGCCTAAAGCAATCTACAGATTCAGTGCAATCCCTATCAAAATACCAACAGCATTCTTCAACAAACTAGAGAGTAAATAGTTCTAAAATTCATATGGAGCCAGAAAGACCCCGAATAGCCAAAGCAATCCTGAGGAGGAAGAATAAAGCAGGGGGAGTTATGCTCCCTGACTTCAAGCTCTACTACAAAGCCACAGTAATCAAGACAATTTGGTACTGGCACAAGAACAGACCCATGGACCAATGGAACAGACTAGACAGCCCAGATATAAACCCAAGCATATATGGTCAATTAATATACAATAAAAGATCCATGGATATACAGTGGGGAAAT